>NC_140032.1:64866028-67266028 GCF_963513975.1 Fringilla coelebs
AAATCTTTCTTTCTTTCTTTCTTTCTTTCTTTCTTTCTTTCTTTCTTTCTTTCTTTCTTTCTTTCTTTCTTTCTTTCTTTCTTTCTTTCTTTCTTTCTTTCTTTCTTTCTTTCTTTCTTTCTTTCTTTCTTTCTTTCTTTCTTTCTTTCTTTCTTTCTTTCTTTCTTTCTTTCTTTCTTTCTTTCTTTCTTTCTTTCTTTCTTCTTTCTTTCTTTCTTTCTTTCTTTCTTTCTTTCTTTCTTTCTTTCTCTTCTTTCCTCTTCTTTCTTTCTTTCTCTTCTTCTCTTCTTTCCTTCCTTTCCTCTCCAGTGTGATACTTCATGCACGTGTTAAACATGTTCTGCTGTCTGTGTTCCCTATTTTCCTTGTCTGAAACACAATGACTAATGATATCTAAAGAAACTAAATATTAAAGGGAAAGCAAGTATATTTAAAAGGGATACATACACAAAGAGCAGAACATCAGATTTATCACAAGCTCCTAATTATGATGAATGGCAAAATGTTGTCAGACTGTGCTTGTCAGCATGAGTTTGCTTGCTATCATAAAGTTTTAATGTAATATCAGTTTGGTGAATGATAGCCTGGTATTTTCATTGTATAAAGAGACCAGATGGAGCTAAAGAATAAAGTAGGGATTTATTAAAAGGTCTCAATGGATCCACCTTGGGCAGCACAGGAGCCCAGCCAAGGCTACACCCAAGATGAACCCAAAATGGTCACAAATTGGACAATCAGTCACAGGTCTCTCACTTATATAAGTTCTGTTCCATTTGCATATTGGAGTTTACTGTCCAATTACAGCTTTAGATTATGAAGTCCCCATCCTGCTTGTTTTTCTCTCTTCATTCTACCACTGTTTTTTATGCTCTTGGGCCTGAGATCTGGATTGGCTGTCCTTGGTCCCCAGCTAGAGAAGGACTTGCTTTGTCTACCTGCTCCATGAAGAGAGCTCACCATCTCCTCATATGAAGCTCAGAACTACACACTAAAGCAGATCAGAATCTGAAAAATATAAGAGCCAAAACCTGAGGCAGCAAAACAAGTTGGAGCAAATCAATGGCTTCTTTTTGAAAAGGATAAATTAAGCTAGACCTTCAGTTCTGTTCTAGGCTGATGGGTTTCAAGGCCACAAAAATAGGTGATGGAAGGCTCCAAAGTCTGGGATCTGATGGCTGAGTCTTCTGCTGACAGCAATCATAGTTGATAGAGGTTTGCAGGCAGCTCAGAGAATATAATGCACAGGAAGGGGAAGGAACTAGTTGACTCTGAAGTGTTTGTTCTACAGGAAGAAAAAATGCTGGTTTGTGTAAAGTAAGTTGCATATATGGTTCTACCTGCAGTACGCTGTAATTTTGGGCAGATTAGGACAAAAATGAGTAATTATTAAAAGTTAAATGAAAAAAAATGTGTAGTTTATCTCATGCCACATCTAATAATGAGACAACTTGTACAGTATTAATCCCTTGACAGAGGGGCAACTCTAGCTCTTCTACCTTTATATTTCACTAATGTTTTTTTCTTAATTTGTCTTAATTTATCTTAATCTTTAATTATTGTCTGCAATTGTCCCACATCCACATGACAGCAGAAAGCTTTTGTCCAAGCATATCTTTTGAATTCCTGGTGAGGATAATGCAAAAACTTCCTTCCAATCCAGCCAACTTTTCTGAACAGTCAATAAGAAAAAATAAACCACAGTAAAGAATTCCATTGGCACCCCCAGGTTTGATCAAAGCAAGGCATCCCAAATGCACAACCATTGTACTCCCAAAATGAAAATTATCAGAGAGAATAAAAGGGAAATCAGGCAGAGAAAAGAGAGAAGAGTAAAACAGAGCAGGGATTACTTGCTGAAGATGCAAAAAACTTTTTGCAGAGAACTTCAGTGAGCTCATTGCCTGGCTGGGAATCCAGCCAGGGAAAATCCAAATTTCTGCGAGTTTACAGACTATAGAAAGACAATTAAAAAAAAGAGGATGAGGAAACCATTATAGGAATAAAAATTTTGGAGTTTTTTCTTGATGTCTTGTGTCCTTTTCTTTTTCTTTGTCCCAAAATAGGTTGCCTCTATTTCTAAAGCTGTGGTGGAAAAGCACAGAAAGCACAACCATAGCACAGCATTTCTTTGACTGATATTCTTTCTCATATCACGAGAAGTCAAGTTTTTCCAATGACAAATGCCTCAAACTCTTCATGAGCTTATGGTTATGGAAATGGAGCCACAAGAGAACAATTTGGACTCAAAATGATGAGAAATTTGTCAGGAAGCACAGATAAATCTTACTGCTGCTGAAGATGTACTTGATATTATCAGTCTTGTAACATCTGTGCTTGTTTTATGTTGAAACAAGCTCTTTCCCTCTCTCACTTTTGCAATGTGTTTAATTATTATAGTGAATATTAACTTAGTGTATTCATTGTCTTCTCTTATGGTGTATTTTTTCTCCTTGCTATATCATCTGATTATTGCTGCTTGAGTTCTCTTTCCCATGATGCCAGATCTTTATTAGCTGTCAGTGTTTATTTCTAGAGTAAAAGTCTCCATGTATTTTATTTACAAGTTTTGACCTTACTGAATAAGGAGTGCCAAATAAAAATGTATTTTTTTATGGAAGAGATCATCACAGTGACAACATAGATAGGAATTTTTTTTTTGCCTAAACCCATATCTTTTTTCTTTTGGCCTACTTATGAAAAGGATTAATGTCTGTTTATAAGCCTACTCTACATAATAATAACATTTTTCAGTACCATAAGCCACATAAAATTCCAAATACAAGTATAACTGTACCACCAAAAAACAAATGAAAACAACCCAATTTTCACAGAAGTTCATATGAGACTTCTGATGAATCTATATTACACTTGTTTATAGGAAAAAAAACCAAAAAACTGTGCACTCTCTTTGTCCCTTAGACTAATCTCAAGCCTTCTATGTGCAAAACAGAAAATGAGATTATTGAAAATGTACCTATCATGTTTTCTTTGATAAACATCAAATCTTATTTTAGCAACATATTAATACACAAAATACCTATTGTTCTATTGCAAACAATTTGTTGGAGTGCGACTAGAATTTTGATAAAAATTGTGTTTTTCAAGAAAATAAACCAGGAAAAGCTTGTGAAAAAGCTTTACAGTAATGGAAATCGTTGTTGGGTGCACAACAAAAATCCATTTTTCTCCGTATGTTATACATGTGGATTTTAAGAAATCTTTATCTAAATTTACTGTGGAGAATCTAGTTTCTAAAGTAAAGACCAGACTAGCTATATTTGTGTAACACTTGGCTATTATTTGTTTTGTAATATAAGCTACTTCAGAGGATTTGTTCTCATCAATTTTTGTCATGTACAAAATAGTATTTCCATTGATAAGAATGGTGAAATATGCTAGAATAATTTTTCAAACTCTAGACCCAGCCTATTTAGCAAAATAATGTCTTGAGAGAACTTATTTTTCGCTAAGCAGAGGCATAAATGGGCAGTTTATTTCTTACAAATAATCAGTAGAAAGAGAAACCACTGCAACATAGTCACAGAAAAGAGGAACTCTCAGCAACAGGGGCAGCATCTTTTTAAATGTTGTCTTGTCTTTCAGGTCCCAAATTCATCCATTTCCTCCCATTCCCAACATGGAAATTTGATTTTGCTTAAATATAAATGGTATTATTATTTATATTATTTATATTTTAATTAATTCCTTTTTTGTCCCATATTTGTTGTCTCCTTCAACAGTTCCATTGGTCTGCTGTCCATTTTCAATTTGATGGCCTTAGCATCCTGAAGGCTTTTCTTCATGAGCTGTCAAAAGGCTACATATACTCAGGATAAAGGTTTACATCTTTGCTTGTCTTCCTCTGCTCACCTTAGTTGTCTTTGCCTGTTTAATACAAAAAATGAGGTGAAAAAATGGTAAGGCCTGCCTATGGCTTCCAAATGGCTGCAGCCTTGGTAAGTTCTCTCCCTCTCTTTCTCTCCCTCCTTTAAATCACTGGATTTATGGGTAGACAGGAGAGCTGATATTTTTAAAGGAAAAATTGTGAGGAGAAATTGTCTTCACAGACATTTGTGGCATATCATTGAAAACTGAATTTCTCCCTATGCTTTCTTGTAAAAGAGGGTGCAGGTATATACTTTTATACCAGGCCTTGACAAAAGTGCAGGATTCTGGTGAATGTGGTTGGAGCATGCTGTGTGTTAGCTACAAAAGGCAATTTTCTCTCTGTCATTCTAACAGTTTTTATTTAATCATATTTTATGCAGCACTTTAGTCTAGGCTTTCTTTTCATCATTGCAAAGGTTAATGGAAAAGGAAAGGACATTACAATGGAAAAAAAAAAAGAAGAACAAATCTCTTAAAAAATAAAGTAGAAAATATAGTAGTAACTGTAAGGAAAAGAGGTGGCAAGAAACTTTTTTTGTGGACAAAAAGCCCTAAAAAAACTTTCCATTGTTGCTGTCAAGCTGTGTTGTGCATGGGAGTGAAGAATAACAAAAAACTACTCTTTGAAGTGCTCCATTTTTGTTTTCTAATTTTGAAAGCACTTTCTGTTTTCCTGTTGTCATTTCTAAGTAATAACTGCTTACAAGGAACACTTCTCAGCCATAGATATCAAGGCACTTAAAATAGACATTAGTTTTTCCTTTTTATATATGAGCAACCTGAGAAGCAGGGAAGTGACAATTCTCTCCTAAAGCGACCTGCAGAGTCAGTGCTGGAATCAAGAAGAAAATCAACCACATCAGCTGGGAAACATATAGTTCTATTGAAAAAAAAAAAACAACATAGGGAAATGGGATTGAAAAGTAGGCAATTTTTGTCAGTCTTTCACAGAAAATTAAAGAGGGGGGCCACAATTCAGCAAATCAAATACCTTTTGAAAGTCTGGACAGGAACCACCTCTTCTTTCAGAATTTGTAAAGTATTCAGCTCAGCAGCCTTGCTCCACCCACATAATCTTTTGCTGTGATGGGGACATTTGGGGACCCCTTCCAGCAGCATTGTTGTCAACTCCAGTTTTGCTGTTTTGAAGGGTTCAAGTTATTGGCTTGCTCTTATTTGAAAGTAATTGTGTGTTTAATAGATGAACTTTGGAAAACACTGAGTGCCATAAACAATAAAGTAGGTTTTTTTAGAGACTGGTGGATGGCTTCCAAAATATTTGGCATTCTTGAAAGTTTTAAATTTTTATTTAATGTGTCTTCGGTGGATGAAAGACAATAGTAATGCTTGACTTGGATCCAGCAAAACTTTAAAATGAGAGTAATTTATTTGCTTCAATAATAATCAAAATGAATGTCTGTTAAAAGTCCTTGAGTGCTCAGGATGCCCCCTGTTTTGTGGTGAGTGAATGGTCCCCAAAAATTTGTGTGACCAGGACTGTCAATAAAGGAAGGTAAACAGGCTGATTAGAGATTTAAACTAGGAAAGGAAGGATCCCTGAGAATTGAGGAATGATGTCTGAGAACTCACCTATCTGTGGTATAAAGGGCCAGCACAACATTTGCCATGACAAATGTATGCGATTTAAAACAGAAAAGATAAATATTAATACATCAGCAATAAATTGTGGGGTTTTTTGTCATGTCAGATAATGAAATTGATGCCAGAAACTGAAAATAAATGCAAAGGAGCTTAAGACAACATTATAAAAATACAACTAACTGTCTACATAATCTTAAAATTACAATTATAAATAATAAGCAAGGCAGAATCAGGTTGAGTAGAACTAATTGGATAAAATTTGGAAGTAGCCTCAGAGTGGAACTGTTCCAGAAGGGAAGGACAGAAAAAATTTTGCTCTGTCTTTCTGTTCTAATGGAGTTTGGTTAAAACTCCAGTATCAGTTAAGTGGCTGCCTGCTAATGCATAATTTATGGAGAGTAAAAGATCCATGCATTTAATTGAATTCATATTGCAAGGCTCTTGCCACGCGACCAATAATTCTTCATAAATCCACTTCAACTTTCTTCTCTAGAAAGTTACTTCTTCCTCTCCTGCCAGAAGAATGGCTGGTGTACCCTGAAGCACATTTTTCAGCCATTCAGGTTGACCTCTCTACATTGTGGGGCGCAGAACCTGTGACAGGAAAGGGGGATGGCACTTCTTGGGGGTACACTAAAGAAGCAAAGAGAGAAGAGGAGGAAAACCACAGGCTCAGGACCAGCCATGACAGGGCAATTTTGGAACAGAGCCTAATGTGTTAGCTTGATGCATTGTCTTTTCATAATACAATATCTTCAGCTGAAGGAAAAAAAAAGAAATTTTAGAAAGGCTCCCTTTGGGGGTTTTAGACCAGCTCAGCCTTTGGTTACTTCTTTAGGATGGCAGTGGGACAAAGAAAAGCCAGTCCCTGTTCAGACCTTATGGGAATAAAGGATCTGGGCTGAGCAGTCTCACTTGAATGAGCTGGAGTGAGATACCACCTTGCATATCTCATGGTTTCCTCCTACTGAGCAACTCTTGCGGGTCAGTCTCTGCCTATAACTCAGCAAGACTGCATCTTTGTTCTGGGTGAACAGAGCATATGCAACATTGAGATATTTTGCGCTGTAGTTAGGTAAGCATATTAATGATTCTATCTTTTTTTTAAAGTTATTATTGTCTTCCAGTCTGGTGTTAGATCTGCAAAGAAAAAATGGGTAACAGTTTATCCTCTGTGTGATTTTTCCTCTTCAGTTCCCTTTTAATTCCTGCCCCCCCCACTTCTTTGAGGGTATTATGTATTTAATCTTTGAGCCAATAAAAACTTGTTTTAATGCTGAATTTTTTCCAGTAATTTAAGAATTGACTTTAAGTAGCACCACTTATAGTGAAGGAGAATATATAATGCACTTAGGGAAAAACTCCCAGTGGGTCCATGAGCAAGTTCCTTGTTTATTTTTTGTCCTGAATTGAAGTCTCTAAAAACTGTGAAATCAGTCTACTGTACCTAAGCAAGTAAGGAAGCACATTCCATTCCCTTCTGTATAATTTACTGATGTGCAGATTTGAAAACCTGAAAACACCTAGTCTATAAAACACAGGCCATTAAAACCTCACAAAGCTATTGGTGCATGGAAGTTTTACTCAGGTGGAAGGGTATACATAGAGACATAAAGACATCAAATAATGTGAAATTCCCTGGTGACTTGGTCCTTACTGACTAGATATTCATTAACCTATTCCAGGGCTGAAACTTGTTCATTTTACTTTGTAGCAACTAAGCCTTGCAGTATTTAAAAACACTTTAAAATGTGTCAATATGCTTTACTTTGGAATATTTATTATACTTCTGGCAGCTTTTTGTATGGAAAGATTTAACTCCTGAGTTGGTGGATTTTATTATCTTTGTTACAAATTTTGACAAGTGGATTGTTCTCAGGTGGGCTGGCCTATATTTTGGGGTTTTTTTTCAAAATGACACCAGGGTGTTTTGAATGTGCCCAAAGATCTCCCCCTTACTTTTCAATCTTGAACCACAAACCAGCAACACGTGCTGTTGGCATCAGACAATTGGCTATTGCCCACTGCAGGTGGAAGCTAGTGTATGTTTTTTGTGTCACAGAATTCAAACCCTTGAAAACTTAAAAAAATATGAGGGCAATTTTGAATTGGTAATGGAAGCTTACTATTCCTAGAAATTTACCCAAACACACCATGCCAGACCGTTAAATTATCCAAAACCAACTTTATTAAAGGTTCAGAAATTTAGTGAGCTTGATATGCCATCATTCTTTCCCCCTTACCTCTTTTTCAAGACAAACATTAAGTTCAATACACACAAATCTACAAAAAAGCTCTTTGGAGAAACCCATCTTTTTATTTAGAGGAAAGTCACACCTATTATGCATTCCAAGTTCAGTTCCAAAAGGAACATTGCTGTTTCCAGCACTGGACAGCATCAGCACACTCAAGACATGTTTTAAGAAGGAAAACTTCCTATTTCCAATTGCACCAGAAGATGGCAATAGTAATTTTTAATAATCAATAGCAATAATAATTTTACCAAAGTCAGTGAGAGTTCATGAGGAAAGGAGGTTGCAAGATGGTTTCATACTCTTTGGGTTAACTTGCATCTCTACTTTCCAATTTCAATCAAAATTTGAGATGTAGAGAGTTAAGAATATGGGTTTAAATATAACTATTACTTTTAGACAATTTGTATTTATTCTGTTTTTAAAAGTACAGTGAAATAGAGTATTTGGAAACTGGAGTACTTAAATCACTATTAGTTTCATAATACTCTGCTTCCATCACTGGTGTGTCATCTTGCTGTGACCTGCTCCTAAAGGCGAGGGTAACAAAACTTCTTGTTAATAGATCCCTTGGGGCTGAATAGAGAAAAATAACACAGATTGACCTGTGTTTATACATATATGTAGGGTTTGTTTCAGAACAGTTTGGTTGCAGTGCAAGGCACATATACAGCCATCTGGGTTGTTACCTATAGAAATTAAAAAAAAAAAATATAGAGATATTGCTTAGGAAAATACATAAGGAAAAGAAAAAGAAAAGCAGAAAGACGTCACCACCCGTGGATGTGTAAGGACTTAAAGAATGCAGTTAACTTCTCAAAACACTGTCAAAGAAGGAACTTCCCATAGGATAAGCCACCACAACAGGAATTTGATATAAGCACAGACAGCCCAGCAGGAAGAAGATAATTCCAGGCTTAACAGAGGTGGGGGTTCAGTTAGCATCCAAGCAAAAATTCCCACCATGGCAAACTGTGGGAAAGGAAGCGAGTGCTTGTACGCTTACCTTCTCAAGTTATGGGAATTGCATCTCTGCCCCAGGAAATCCAGAACTTGGACTGTATAAGGTGATACCCCAGGAAAACAACTCCAGGCTGAGAAGGCCAGGGTGAAAAAGGACCAGTGGGATGCCATAGGGCTCCACATGGCAGTGATATCTTTTGACTAATCTCTCCTGTCTCAGGTTAGAAATGTGGGATGTGGCTGGGGGTGTGTATTCTGTTGCCATCTGTTAGAACCAGGTGGGGCTGTTACCTTCTGTTAATTGGGGCCTCCTGTTAGAACCAGGTGGGGCAGTTTGCTTTATCTCTTCCACAACCCATCCTCCCTCTGGGGAATATCTTCTGTTGATGGGCCATTGAGGGTCACTTCATGGCTGATAAAATTACATCTCTGCCCAGGGGGAGGAGCCAAGCATTCCTACCTGGATATAATCTGAGATTTGGAACACCACAGGCAGCTTTTTCCCACTGCATTCCCAGAGGAGCAGCTTTCTTCTCCACTGGATTCCCAAAGGAAGACCAGGCCCATCTACAGCACCACCAGACCTTCCTAGGAAAACTCCCCCCTTCTACAGGATCACTGCTCCAATAGAACCACAGCTGTCACTGCAGGAGGGCTGCAGCCACCATTCAATGGGACTGCTGCCAGCACCCTGACCCACAGGGTGTCAGGTTGTACTCTGTCAGTAGGGGTTTTTTATACTATTGCATTTGTGGGTTTAGTTTTCCTATTATTATTGGAAAATTATTCCTATTCCCGTATCTTTGCCTGAGAGCCCCTTAATTTCAAAATTATAGCACCAAGTTCAGTGGGTTAATAGACATTCAGGTTCAGGTGGGAATGCCCAGGGTTTTTTTTTCCTGTCATTTGCACACTGTGGATTACATGCAGTCCTCTGCTGGAAGGCCTCAGAAATTAGTCTGGGGATGCTTCAGGGGTCTTTGATGGCTTGTGACCCCTTCTAAGACATGACTGCTGTTTCTCACATCCGTGTAGTTTAGCCAGTTATTCCCCATCAGAAGGGATGAAAACCCTCAGACCCATGTGTGAATGACCTGATGCCTCTCCTGGAGGGCAGTTTTGCACCTGAGCTAGCTGTGTAAGGGAGGATATTGGCATGATAAAAAGCAGTATCCCAGCTCCTCAGGAGATGCTTCTTATCAGCCTTCTTCCTTATCTGGCTCAAAACCCAGCTTGCTGCTAAACAAAGATTGGTTTGTCATGGTCACCAGACATCAAAAAACGCCTCCTCCCCCTCAGCTGGTGGTGCAAACCTGGCCTCAGCAAGGCATCCAGATGATTTTGCAAATGGATGATTGTTTTGAGTCATTAACTTTCAACTTTTCAGTCTCTCACACAACTCTGTCTCCTTGCTTTTATTTTATTCATCCTTATTTTGAGGAAAGTCATAGAAGCAAAGTCTACTTCAAGACAAATGCAAAAGTCCACCTTAATTACTGCAGATACTAGAACAAGTGGAACCACAGCAAATTTCAAGCATTTTATTAGTCCATAAGAGCATATGAAAGACCATCTTGACATTTCAAAATTGGTTCATAAATTCTACTGCACTTGTTGTGATTTCTGACTGAGCCCTTGCTAGTTCTTAGTTTGCTGTGTGCTGTAGTGACTTACAGTCCTGATACACAAATATCAGCTAACAGCACAAGTGGTTCCTCTACTTCCCTAGGGTGCAACTAGTGGGATTACTGTTGGCTTGCTCAACAGCAACACCACTAAAATTTTTTGTTTTGCTGATAATCTCTTAATCTGGCATCCTGAACAATCCTAAAGTACTGAGCAAATCTTCTAATAGAAAAATATATATGTATTTATATAAAATATATAAATATTAATTTAATCAAAACCATAGCTCAGGCTGTCTTTCAACATTAAAAAAAAAATGCTGGGCAGTAATACTGGGTTTAAATATTTCATCCCCACTCATTGTTCCTGCCCAAAGCCATACTGTGAAGAGAACTGATCTGAGATCCAACTAAACTATTTTCTTCTTAAGGAATAAAAGTGACAAGTGTGTTGTTGCGTGGCTGAATCCATTATCTGCTGTGGTTGAGGGCTGCCTACAGAGGTGGTTGTTTCTCACATGTAGGAACAAGAACTGTACTGCTTAACATTCTAAAGCCCAGAAAATAGAAATAGAAATGAGATGCTTGTTTCTGCAGGCTCGTACCCCTGTCTGCACCAGGGCAGCTCATGCTGAGCCCCATCACCATTGTTCTGATGCCTCTTTACAACCATCTTGACCCCTCATGCCCAAGAAGACATTTCAGCTGGTGAATTAAGGTACCAATCTGCATTAAGACACCAATCTCAATTCTCCAGATTTATTTTCTGTTCTGGAGGTGTCAGTAATGAAAAAAGGTTTGTGCACTGTATCTCAGGCAGGTGCAAGTGGATTTGCCTGGGCTAAAAGCTGATTTGTGTCACGTGAGCACAGCCAAGGGCATAGTAAACCCATGCTACCAAGCAAAGCTGAGATGCAGAGCACAGATGTCTGAATTTGGTGCCTTATGAAATTTATGGTCAGTAGACAATGTGTCTGGCACCTCTCCACATCTGCCCAGCTCTGTGCTTGCATCAACACTGTCGTTCAGGTAGACAGCACAATGGGTAGGGCACAGGGTCATTTGATAGGAAATCCCAGACAACAGGCTGACTAAAGTCAGTCATGAATTTTAAAATTTAATTGAAATTGCTTGCAGATGTTTTAGGGCAGACTTTTTCTCAATTATTTAACTAATGCTATAGAGCATGTTGCTGAGAAGAACCACTTTGATCTGGGTTGTGTACAAACAGCCAGTTTCTTTGCATCAACACTTCCCTAAGCATGCCTGCAAATTAGACATTCAAATATTTAAGATCACAGCAGACTGTAAAATAAAGATGTTTTAGAATGTACTGTATATTTCCACAGGGACTTCACATAATCAAAGTAAAAGTGCTGGCCCAACAATTTGACTTAAGAGCTGGGAAGGGAGAGAGAGAGTAGAGGTATTGGTGTCAGCAGGGGGTTCATAATCTGAATAAACTTTCAAATGGAAACTGTATGGAAAAGCTCTGTACCTTAAGGGCAGAACAGCTTTATTGTATCAAGTAGTTTATTTGGTTTGTTATGGCTTTCTCTGCAGAACAAAATTACCAGTGTCTGCTGGCTAAATGGAAAACACTTGGATCATAAAAATATCAAATGAATCTCTTTGGCAACCACTAAAAATCTACACACGTTTATGTAACTGTTATTTTTCTTCCTGTTATATACTGTCTGGAAATATAGCCTGGAGCTTCCTTAGATCTCTTGGAAAGAACTAGCATTCAGATCCTTGCTGCAAAAATACATTGCTTAGTACAGGTTAATTTTTATGAAGTTCTTTGAAGGTTTTTATTTGCTCTTTCATAGTGATTTTTTGTATTAGAAGAGCTCCACTTATTCATAGCAAACACAGATGTTGACAGGAAAGCCCTAACATCTGCTTTCCAGTGGCCATCAAGTTTTTGTGAATTAGTAAATGTGGAACAGATTGTGAATATGTTTTGAATGCTTTAAAGCAGGAGTATTTAGTACCTGCCTCAGAGCTTTTGGGTCCCAGAGAAAAAGTGAGCTGCTAATGAATTTCTGGTTGTTTAGAAGGCTTAAAAAGCAGCACAAGGCAGCCTGCAAATGTGGGATTTCCCAGCTTTTTAAAATGAACCTTTGTATAGTTTCTGTATAAAGGAAAAAGCCAACTAAAGAGAATTATTTCTACTAACAGAGTCAGAGGAGGCCTTTTCTACAAGGTGATAGATGTGTATCTTTCTTGCATAGGTCGTGTGTCCCCAGAAGAAACCAAATCTTTGCTGCATTTATCTTTAATCTTTTTTGTTTAGTACTATTGTTTCCCAACAGAAACAAAACTGTTATGTGACTTACAGATATGATCTTGCCTTTTGTCTAGACAAAATAATAAGCCAAACACAGCAGAATCATGTTAGACACCCACTGATTTTATTAAGGTCAGTGACAATATGGCTCTAAATTTAAGGGAAGCTAGTTTGTTGGGGTTTTTTCTCCACAGACTTGTTTCAATTGATTTAAAAGCTCCAAATGATTAATATATCTACTAAAAATAATTTTCTGTTTTATATCTACTACCAGATTTTCTAGCCTCTTGGAGTCCTTTCCATAGAAGTTGTTTCAGTGGTTGCAAGTAATCCTGTTTTTTATCTGATGCCCTTTCTATTACCCTTGGCTTTTCCACAAGAATTTACTCTTTCACTAAAGGCATTTGCTCAAAGCTGTAAATTTTATATTTAGAGAATATGTGCTAGAAAGATCTAGACTGATTGGACATCTACATTAATTTTGAGATGTGGAAGAGGTTTATCCTTAGAGAAGAAAGAAGACAGGAGTGTCAGACTTTGCAGTGACTTGAAATCCCAGTTCTATATCAAGACGTTCACTGGTGCTTACACAACTTCACAGCTTTCCACTTAGGAAAGCTGCTTGCAATGTGATGTCAAAGTCTGAAACAATACTTTTGATCAAGTGCCAGCATCTCAGCACCCGTGTCTCTCTGCAGTTAATGTGTATTGTCCAATTCTTCTGCACTCTAGTGTCTTTTTTCCCAAATAACTACTTATTTTTGATCTCCAAGATGGCTCATTTTGCTGTGAGGCTTAGGACAAAACTTCTCATTAGTGTTGATCAAGAAGATGATGGTTGAGAAGCCAGGTAGCACCTGGCCTCATGTACCCTAACAACCTCACAATCACTCATCATATTGATGAGGGCTCTGATGCTTTTGCCATTTTGATTAGAAAACTTTATGAGGAGAAGGCATTTCAATTTTTTGTTTGGGAGTGCAGTTGGAGAGGGATTCTGGGAGGATTAGTGAGCTGGAGATCAAAAGTGTGTTCTGTCACTTAAAATGGAGCCATGTGCTGCATCTGAAAGGCAATCAAACCCACTCTGCCTGGTGTCCTCTGAAAGACAGAGGATCCCTTCAGAGCTCTGCCTCTGTGGAGAGAAAATGCCTTCTCCCTGGCTCTTGCATGCTTTGTTCTGGCTTTTGTGATCTTCATTCTCTGTGTTCCCTCAAAAATATCTCTGTTTCTGTGATTTATAGATCAAAATACATTCTGTGATGTAGCTGGCTCTTGATCCCTTAACTGCTTTGAAAACTTGAATTAAGGCTTTCAGCTTGTGTGGGAACGTGCCTGGATGCCAGTGGAAGTTTTTCAGCATAAGCTTCATTTTCTACTCAACCCAAAGCCCTGGAAGGAGGAAGTCAGTCACACAGTCACCATCAGGATCTGTGAGTAACTCTGAATTTTTGACTTACCCAACAATTATAAAAATAGAGCACAGGTTTATGAAGCCATGTGCCAGTTTAGCTATGCCTTCATCCAAGGAAAACACATTTCTAGAAAGGTATGGGTGGTGAAAAGCATTTTTGGAAAACAGTGCTATTCAAAGTGTAATTTTATTTCAAGTGGCAGATTTTGCTGTATTGGAGGAAAAGATGGATATCATTAGGAGTTTTTCTGCTATCCAACATGATTTTGGTTTTTTCTCAGTTCTGTGTGTTCATTCACAAGCTTAGAGGTCTTCTGTTTTGAAGAAGATTCAGTGATGGCTTTAGCTGAAAATAAATGGTAAATAGAGGTATGTTTGTTACTGGAACACTGCTGACAGCTAAACCAGCCTGTCTTGTGTCCTCTGCCACAGGTCCAAAAAGAAGAGGATCAATAATTTAATAACTCTCTCCTTTGAACCTTCTGATTTTCTTTTTTTGCTTTTGATGCAAATTTTACTAACCAAGATTTTGTTTCTCTAATCATCTGTAACAACATTTCTATGTAAAAATGGGCAAACCCATATTTTTTTGGTTGTAACTTATGCAATTGTAGTTCAATTTCATTAACAAAACCTGCCAACTTCCAAAAAAAAAAAAAAAGCCTAATCTTTGGGCCTGAATGTAAACATGATATCCAGAGTTATTATTTCACATTCATTATCTATTCAGTGCACAACAATAATTCCAACACCTTAAACTGCAGTAATATCAATGCAGTTCAGCTTAATTTTCTCTTCCCTCCCTCCCCTTTTTCTATTTGAAAACTAGAAAGGGATAAAGTGGGGCAATTGCATTCTGGAGAAAATTGCCTTGCTGATTCCATATTTACAGCCTTTATTAACCTGACAGGGAAGAGTGGAATAGCCAGCAAATCAAGGACAGGGTTGAAAATGTCAAAGTTGTGGAGCATAATACCATCATTACCAAAGTACATCAGGTATTATTAAAAGTTTGATAGTTCCCTCTTATGACAAGTACAGTAATGAGAACAGAAAACACACAAAATTAATTTATTTTTATGCCAAAAATAATAATGAGGTGAGATGATTACATCCAATTTGCAATCTCAAACTTGTCATTTCCCAGTGGACTGGACCAGTAATTTTAGTAGCTTAATTAAATCAGTAGTAATAATTCCTCCTCCTTTCCCCCATCTTCTCAGAAGAGGGAAAATTTAATGGAAAGGGATGAAGATTTCCACAATAAAAATTGTCCTTAGGTTTGCACTCAAGACAGGGATTAAGCTGTTTAATATATATATTTTTTGTATGCTCTTGAACACTGTTGTTTCAGAACTTGTGAGTTAATATTTGGAAGAGACCTCAAGAATTGTTTTTACACCTTCCTGAAGGTGAATTACTTGTGCTGCATGGGAAAACTTTTTTTATAACTTTATTGTTTCTATAAACACTATATTTATGTGCTATTTTCCTCAAATAATAGTAGAACAGTTTTCCTGTACATAAATATTTGAGGATGTGATCAAATAACACTCTTTGGCCTTAATATCTGTTCATATTGTAAACTTCTTGGTGCAGAATAATTGAAAGGTTAATAAAGTAACTGGCATCCACTTCAAAATCATATTCAACAGCACTACACGAGCCTCCAGTAATTAGTATTTTAATTAGTCACTTAGTTGCACCCATATCTCGTTGCATTTCTACCCTGACACATCCTGTAAAACTGAAGTGTCTATTTTATGCCACCAATAACCATTAATTACAAATTAGGCCATCTCAGTGCTTAAGGGTTACAAGAGAAGACAATTTAATTCCATCTCAGATTTTTTGAAACCTGCATGAAGCTTATGCTCCTTAAAACTTAACTCTGTTAGCATCATCTCCATTTGATTGCTGCTCATCAGTTTAATAATTTCTTTTTTCATTAAGATCTTCCAATCAACATCAGCTTCTGAATATAAAACCTAGTTTGCAAAGTCTCTTAGGTTTTCTGTTAGCCATCTGGATGTCCTAATTATTAGATAGATATTTATATCTGATGGGTTTTTCTCTTACATTCAGCTCTTCTTAGAAGATGGACACGGGGTTAATGGAAACAACCTGAAAAGACTAAAGTGCTTGGCCATGCTGCTTAAGTAATAGGTGGCAAAAAGTACTTTATCTAATATTACATCAACATCTACTGTGAATATTTCTAATGAGAATCCTTACCAACTTGCTCCAGTGCCATTAGACACACAGTAAAAAATCTGGAGGAAAATATGTGGACTTACTACTGAGAAAATGTGTAAATGACATTAAGGCTGATTCAACAGTAATTAATTATGAAGATAGCTTATATATATAGAAAGGTCTAATTTGGGGGTTTTTTGTGTTTCTTTTGGAATTTTTTTTTTTTGTTGTTTTTTTGGAATGGCCAAATGCAAGTTTGCAGGATTGAGAGCAAAGAATTTTGGGCAGTTGCTTCAAGTTGTGAGATGGTATCCTGGGAATACCACAGGTCAGAGAGGGACCTGTGGTCACAACCAAGTAGGAGTCAACAGTGTCCATGCTGTCAGAGATGTGTTGCATCTATAGGAAGATATCTGAGCTTTGAGTAGAGAAAATAAACTAAAAATATAACTTCTGCAAAAATATTGAGGATCTTTTCAGCCAAAATCATTAAACCATCAATAGTTGCATCATTGGCATGCAGCTGCCAAAGGCACCCAGAGATAAATCCAGACAAATCAGATCCCTGGGAGTTTCCAGCTGGTGATGCAAGGTAGGACTTTCACAAAACAAGGGCCCTCCAGCTATGAGTTTCTTCTTGTGAGTGTCTTTCCTTTATGTGGTTTAGTGTTTCTGCCCCAGCTCCCCCTTACCCATATGCAAAATCTTTTACCCCTTGTGGTGCTGTCACTGTAGGTGTTTTCATTCTCATTTGCATAAGCCTGCTGTCCTTTCTCCCCTTTAATTGTTGCTAAAGAGCCTCCTTTTACACTGCATGTATTGCACACAGAGATTTTCATCTGACATTTGCCATTTGCAAAACTCCTGCAGTAATTTGTAAATATTAGGTATATTCTGAATACTTCTGCAAAATCCAGTGTTTGGGGTTGGAGCTTTAGCTTCTAATTTTTTGATAAATTCATGTGAACACATGAATAGCAACACAGGTTGTGAAAGTATACCAGGATTTAAATGAAAAAATAAGTTAAGCTTTCACTTAGGCATTAACCTTCTATGTTCCTGGAAGAAGTTGTTTCTATCAATATTTTTTTATGAGTCACTATTTTTATTATGACAGGGATGAATGGAGAGGGAGTTGAAGTCTACTCTAAGCAGATGGTTGTCAAAAACTGCACATAGAAATAGAGAATGTAAAAAGAAATAAGAGATGTTCCCCTATTTTGTAGTTATATCACAAATAGTGAGTAAAAGTTGCATTATAGACCAAAGGAAAATGGTAAAAAAACTCAGTAATGGCAGAAATGAAAAAGAAAACCAGCAAAGTTGCTGAAAAGTATTTTGTAAACTAATTTGTATGGTTACCCCAAGACCTTTAATAGTCAATGTTGATAGGACTGAAAACAACAAAAACAATCAAAATAATAAGAACCATATTTGTTGATTGATAATCTCATATTTGAGATATTGAAATGAAGATTAATTTTTACCAAAAAAATAATGTCCTTGCTTCTGAGAAATCAAGTGTCTGTCATGGATGCACAGGAAAGCTAATGAAAAGATAAGTAAACTTACCAGCTAAGCTGCTATCGTCTGATTGCATTTGATTGTGGGTGAAAATCTAAATGTTCATTCATTTCTTTCCAGTTAGAGAATTCTTGTTAGTCTATTCCCTGATTCTTTCTGGAAAATCATAGATTGGAACAGTGTTTTCATGCTTAAAGAAATTTCTGCATAAGAGACATGGACTAGCCATTTCTTATGTAATTAAAAAGTGCACAGGTTCAACAGAAAATGGAACTCCTGGACAGGTATGTACCTGGCAGATTTTTAAAAACAGTGTTTGACTGCTTTGCAATCTTCACCTCTACAAAGGTGGCTGTATTTTGTTTCACTGATGACACATGGGAGAGCAATCACTCATTGGGAGTTTTTACAGGCAGATTAGGTCTGCACAAGGGGCTCTTGGTGAAACTGCAGAATCTGTTTGCATGTTTAGGTTATGGGGTTACTTAACCTCAAACTGCAGCAGAATTTATTGAACTGACAGAATAAAGAGGGGCTGCAGCATGAATCCACTTAAGTGCCTTTGACCTGTATTAAACTGAGGGTCTTCACTGTCTTTGGTTGTACATATATATATAATATATAGTAGTATTGTGATTTTTTTATAGTCTGTAAAGAATACACATAATGTATTGCTATAGTAACAATGATAATTCCAATGTATGAAAACTCTACAAAATCAAAGGGAAATGAGGGTGGTTTTTTGGGGTTTTTTTGGGATAATTAGTATTTGAATTTAATTTTGAAGGGTAGCATTTCCTCATTCCTTCTGGAAAAAATTGCTTTAAATCCAAGGTCTCTTCCTAGCCAATACTTCAATTACTAATGCTCCAAATGCAAGAAGTAGAGAGGCATCACTTTTGTGTAAAAAGGTATTGCTGCTCTAAAGTCACAGGTTAATTTGAGTACTGAAAATGTGTACACTACTTTGGCAGTTTAACAGGTACTTTGAGCCCTTGTAAATTGGTTTATACTAGCAAGGATAAAAATTACAAGGGTTACTAATCTTCATGCTGAAATCATTAAGCTAATTACCACCAACTGTTTTATTATCCAAGCATATTAAGGGAAATGTAGTTGCATCCTGGAGCAATGAGTAAAACCTGAGTAGGTATGTGCTGAAAAATGCAGACTGAATCTTGTGCATGTGCCTGACACAGCTTTCCCACTGGAAAACTTAGAAAGTAGATATAGAAAGTGGAATATTCTCTCTGCAAGCAGGTCCATTATTTCTCACAATATAACCACATCAGAGCTCCTTCTCTGGTATATTTTTGCTAATTATTGTGCTCCCTCTCATTTGGTTTACATCTCTTCCTTGCATCAGATAAGGCTATTATGTGCTATTATTTTTTCAAGTCAAAACTCCACACTTGCAAAATCTATTTGTAACACTGTAATTTGAGTCTTCCAAAGGAAATGAACAAATCTTGGATCATTCTCTTTTTTAATTAACGCTGCGAGTTGGGTTTTGATTTCCTTCCTTTTGTGTTTAACACTGAAAATATTTCCCATTCTCCCAAAAGGAAAGTGCAAATGCGTCCATGAAGTCTTCCTAAGCTGTTGCAAAATTCTGAAAAAAATGAACAAAAATTTCTCTGCAAGAATGAGTGTGTTGTGCTACACTTTACACCAAATATATGCCACTACCTTTCCCAGCACAGTTTGGCAAAATAGGTTCACAACCACATAAAAATAGTTTCTAGATTTTTTTCTTTTATAATGAATAGCACAACAAAAAAGTAACTTGAATTTCCCAAAACATATTTTAATTTTTTTAAAAGCAACAAGAAAGTCTTTAATGAATAAAAGTAACCATTTGTTTCAGTTATGGGATAAAAGTTGTTAATAAGTAACGTTAATATTCAATCATTGTATTATTTCAATATCTTTAGATTAAAAGGCAGGTGGTCATAGGAAGCTTGTCAGGTAACTTTAGCAATAAAGGCCTTGATAACCACACTAGGCAAAGTGAACATCATGAGAAAATAAATCAGAAAATGAGGCTTAATATGTAACCTCTATATATATTTAAATATTTCCTTTTGGTTGTTGTGCCCTTGGAATCAGGACAAATATTCTGCATAGATGGGGATTAGAGGAGGGAATTAGAGAATAGTAAAAACAAATAATAACAAAGAAAATTTTAAACAGTTTAGAATAATTGGAAAAGGGATGATTTTACTTTTCTGTTCATGTTTCCTGCTTACAGAGAAGTGCTTCCCAAAGCAGGAGGATGTATAGCACAGAAGAGCAGCAGATTTAACAGCCCAGCACGTCTCCTTTCAGCCCCATACCTCAGATGCTCTTGGCTCCCCAGGGATGAATCACAAAAACGAAAGGCAAATTATCTGTGGGAAAACAATGAACTAAGTCAATACAAATAAAAGATATAATTCCAGGAAGTTTTTGTTGGTTTGGGTGAGTCAAACTCATACACAAGACTCAAATTTCTTCTTTTCCTAGCATGCCCTCAGGTGGCTACCATAGTGATTCCTTCCCAGGCTGTTGTGCTGTTGCTTTACAACATCTGGAACAAGAAGGCATATACCAATACATCATTCCTATAATGCAGATGTTTTCAACATTATTGCATCATAACCAGACTTTTAAATTTTTTCCTCTCTTTTCCCCCATACATTTCCTCTGTATGTCAGAAGAAATCTTTTTTATGGGAAGGCCCACAATTGTATTAAAGGCTCTCTCAGCCCATGAAGCTGTCAAACCCAGGATGATTATGCCAAAAAAATCTTCTGTACACACTGTCATACCCTTAACTGGTGTAAATTGACTTAGCCTCATTGACTTTAATGGCAGTATATTTGCAAAACACTTATGTCAACTCTGAATCTGAACCACTGTATTAAACCCATTACAATGTGAGATAACTACCCAGGGACTATATTTACACTTCAGATGTTCCTGTGTAAATACATAGGGAAAACATTTCCAGGAAGCTCTACATTTAACCATTAAATGACATCCAATTACTCTGTATTTCATTAAAATTACCTTCTCAACGAACTAATGAGAGGAAAATAAACAGCCCTTAGAGCTCATTTTTGTGATGGGTCTGCCACAGAATCACAGAGGGTCCCTTGAGGTACTGCCTCACTGAAATTTTTTTTTTTTTGCCTTAGTGTACAAAGTTCAAGCTTTCATTCTCACAAAGATTTTAAAAAGCCATGATGGTCTTACAGATGTATAATATTATGGAGCTCAAACACATAGTAAACACAACAATTCCCTGGAGTTTTGCAGAGGACCAGGGAAAACAAAGGTTAGGTTTTTTGGATGTGACACCTTTCTTGTTTTTGTTTCAGCTTTTTCATGGTAAGGGATGTGTACAAGCCTAGTGCATTAGTCTGCTGTTGGGAAAGAACATGTAGTTACAGAAATGTCTGACAGATGGGAAGTGCCTGGGGGATCTGAGGTCAGAGGATAACTGATTGCTCATACATTATCTAGTAAAGTAAATAAATAACTGACATTTTAGTCGCCGAAAAATCAGTGAAATGCCCACAACTTGACTGTTTTGAACAATATATGGATTCCTGAACACAACTGCTCAGAGATGGTATTAACTGATCTTTCTGTTAGGAAATAAAATATTGAATGCTGCTAAATTTTAACTATTGCATACAAGTTGGAAACTATGAAAAAACCAAGCAGTATAGATTTTTACACAGTAAATTACACATTAAATTTCTGGAAAGAACAGTGGTCCTTTTGAATTACATGACAATTTGAAAATAAAACAAATTGGAAGTTTCTTATATAGGCATTTCCTATATGCCTATGAAACTCAGGTAAAAATGCTTCACAGAGAAGCACTCTTTTCCAATGGATAACAAAAGAAAATGTATGCTAGCTAGGTGACAGTTTCCACTCTTAAAAAAACAATTAAAATCTGTACTGCAAGTCATGCCAAACATTCTGAGGGCTGGGCTGTGACTTGAAGTTCACAAGAGCAGTTCACAAGCATAGATGAAGAATAAACTCTCGACAGAACGCACTTGAATCAAATTGAAAACTCTTTCTGTGCTTTTCTTTCAGCTCTCTTTGGATTCTTCCCCTCCTGTGACCCTCTGGGAACACAGGTGACAAGACCAGACCTGTGTGTTCAAGCTCTCTACATAACATCTGCGAGTGGAGGAGAAGGGAAGGGGGTGGGTTTCACACCATTCCTTGAGCAGAGCTTTGTCACCCTTGGCAAAAGGCATCATAGTATGGGATGTAGTTCCCATTTGGCAGCAAAATAAGAAAAATCTGAGTTTTCTGCATATGAGAGAATAGCTGCTGCCCACTCTCCAGTTGCAGGTCCTTTCCTTCCAAAGTTGCCTGCTGGATCCTCGTTTAGTCATGCTAACAGCATTTAACAAATGAGGGCGGGCTTGGTGATGCTTGGTAAAGCTCTAGTATGTTGTTATGGGGTCTTATCGTTTTCCACAGAATATCTGACAGCCATGATATGTAGGTTTGATGAAATAACTCCATTTTTAAGTCAGAATCCCAGCTGGGTTTGCACGTATGGAAAGGACATTACCTTCACACCAGCCTGGGAGTTTATACTGATGGTTTATCTTACCCTGAGACATTGGTACTGCTGAATTTGTTACTGGGTGTCCTCACAACACCACGAACTAACCAATGTTTGCTTGCTGCAGAGCAGGGTCAGAAATCTGTGGCTGTTTTTGTCTCACATCTTCTAGGAATTCACTGCGCTGAAACCATGCAACAGCCCGTGTACAATTCAGAGATTAAACATAATCCTCTGCTTTCCACTGCTGTCCAAAAATACTTTGCCCTGGAAACTCCTGCTGGAGTGACTCATCTGTATCAGAGGATACAAGAGTGGTTCTGCTGTGATGCCCGGGGGTTTTTCCTTAAGTGTGTCATATGATTTTTGTCCTTGAAATGTGTGGAAAGAAAAGATTGCTGACCCAGTTCACGTCATGCCAATGTCTAAGCATCCCCTTGTCCGTGACTCAGAAGCTGACTTTTACTGAAGAAAGCTACTAGTAACTCCAGGTTATCACTGTTTTTGTAATTCTGGTGGCTTATGGGAACACTGGGTGAGTTCCAGTTCAAGTATGTTGTCAACAAGTTTCTTTAAATGAGTACAATACAGGCTAAATAGCTGGGTAGTGGCATACCAGAATTTATGGAGAGATTATTCTGCTCCATTTCAGAGTGTGGGGCTTTCTCACACAGCACTTACCACAGAAAACTTTGAGGAAAAAAAGAATAAAACTGTCACATTCTTCTCCATTACAATTCCACCTGTCCATTTCAAAGAAAATATGGACTTTATGCATGCTGTCAGAAGATTTATAGCCTGAAAACCTTCAGACTATATATTGAGCTGAAAAACTTTAAAGATACTTTCAACTCCATATGTAATTATTACTGTACAGATATAATTCTAGAAAATACAGTGAAAAAAATCATACTAATTCCAGATGCAAAAAATAATCAAGTGAGAGAGTAGCTCCATCAATGTCAGTGTGACTTTTCATGTAAAAATGTAAAAATAGGTTTTCAGTCTTTCTTGCTGTTTCAAGACTACATTTGACAAGATGTTGATGAATATTCCATAAAAATGAAATGTATTTTAGGGCTAAAATTCAGTATGAATTGTATTTCAAGGTGTCATGCAGATATTTTAACAGGAGGCTGTGACAACATTGTTAACATGTAGATTGTAAAATTAAAAAGGGGGAATGAAAAAAAAGGAATTTTAAATGTTGACAGATTTGGTTCATACTATAAATTACCAAAACATGGGAGCTTTACACAGCCTGTTTCACAAAATGAGCAATTTCTTAAATAATTCTGGAAAATAAGCACACAGAATTAAACATTGGTTTAAACATAAAGGTTGATCTCTCATCAGCAAAAAAAAAAAAAGCTTCAGCTTTGTTAAAGGTATCACAATGAGAAAATTAAACTTTACCAATATTATCTTTTTTAATTCATTGATTCAGCTCCAGTTTCTTAAATTATGAAATTATATCTGGGATTATAAGCTATTTGTTTACCTGACATTATAATATACTTTTAATGGTGAAGAATAACAAGGAAGAGCAAAGGTTGCAGATAATCTAGTTTATTCTGAGCAAAATCTAGCCTGAAGGTGGGCTTGTCTTTCAAAGAGGGGGAAGGAACAACAATTAAACGATGCTTTCAATTTACTAGGCTGATTAGAAGCAATTCAAGTACTTCAAGTGATGTAAAGCTTTAAATCTATTGATTAAATTTGCATCCCTTAATTTTGAAATGATCATTTATGTGGAGTGTAGCCTAAACTGCAGAATCTTTTACAACCTAAGTATTGATTTTTAATATGTCAAATGTACTAATTAAAATGGATATTTTCTAGATTGCATTTTTAATATTAATATTTGCTTGCATTTTAACCACTGACATCAAAGATATTTTGCAGAATTTTATGTGTCATCACATGTTATTCCACTGGACAAAGAAAAAAAAAAACCAAGCAGGAGTAGCTACTTCTAGTACAGAAGAACTTGAAGACTCTGGCATATAACAGAAATGCAGAAAAGCTTCAGTTTTGGTTGAAAGCAAAGGTTCTGGCACTGCATGGTATTGACTGCATGCAGTCTTTAGTCAATTCTCTAGCAGAGAGCCATGAATACATGGGCTGAGTAAACTGACTTCAGGCATTATGTCCCTCAGAGCTGCAGTCTGACAGAGCTGGGCTGTGTTTTTAACGCCTTTTTGAGCTGTGCTCTTGTTCAGCAGCACCTGTTTGGAGAGTCTTCCTGACAATTCTGGACACTTTCATCAGAGAGATGCACTCTACATCAGGTAATCTTGGTGATTTAGACCAGTTTTCCTCAGGACAGAGACAGCACAGTAAAATTTGAGTTGCGTTTGACGTTCTTCAGAGACCTTTCACATGTTATGTGGTTTGCATTTTGAAGTTTAATTTCACCTCTCCTTGGAACCAGAGACTTTAAGACTATACTTTTTTTTTTTTTCAGCTGACAGAACTCCTTTCAAATTATTTAATATGGATTAAAATGTTGTTATCCTTATGTGAAGAAGTAAGACAGTACAATTATATCATATATTTATAGGCAATCAAACATACAGAGCTGCCATTTGAACCCCTGGCTCTTCCAAGAGTGAGTCCAGTCTGTAGAGGAAAAGAGGCTCTCAAAGGAGCTTCTAAGTGTGTACAGTAAGTTCTTCAAATATAACTGTCTTTTTCTAGTCCTTCATCCTTATTAGAAGTGTCTTTTCCAGTCCTTTATCCTGATGCTCAGCGCAGAAACAATAGACCCTTGAAATCTATTATATGGATGTAGCATGTTCCCTATAGACAAGGACAGTTTAAGTGACTAAAATATAAATGAAAGCTATCTTGCATGAAAAATTAAGAAACCTGTTGCTCACCATTACACAAGGACATAAGAAGAATAGGATCTATAAAGAGGCATAGATCATTTAATGAAAATGAGAGTGGACATTGGCAGTGTTCATACTTTGCTAATATAATCTGAAGAATCTTATTGAAAGATTTCTACAGGGGGCAGAGAATAAAGACATAAAGGGGCATTGTATTAGTGAACAAGGAATGATGTTTAAGGAAAGGTATAGCAATTCACACAGAGAACAGGTAAATAGCAGAGCTAACTGGAAAATTAAATATGTTCTTTGCCTCTGAGCTGTTTGGTGGTTTGGTGGTTGAGATGTCCTAATTTAGTGTAAGATGAATTAAGGTTACTCTAAAGGGCATTCAGCCAAGTAGCTTGAATGTCCATGCCTACACTGCACAGTTCAATACTTGGCAGAGGGAATTATCTCCTGTAATCCAAACTAATTGAGCACAGATCCAAGATCACCACTTTTGGGAGAGCTCTGAAATATGGGAAAGATGGAAAGCTGAGCTTCTGCTGCCTCTTAGCAAAGGTCTAGGGCTACACTTCCCTGAGTGCTGGATGGGAGGGTCCTGGCTGTGTCTGTGCATGCTCAGCATCCTTGTGCTGTCCTTTCCAGGGAGAGCTTCCAGTGATGTCAGCAATGGGAAGACATGGAAAAGACAATCTGCTCTTGAGAAGGTCTGGTGTTGCACTGTGGGATTTCAGAAGACTCAGGGTGAGTTAGCCAAGGTTATTCCAGGGGTGTTGCTGTGTCACTTTGCCTTGGATCCAGTGGGTCAGATGGGGGCTGGGCTATGTCATTTTCTCTTTGCAAACTTGAACTTTGTAAAATTATACAAGCAAATGGTGAACATGGACACGTGACTCTGAAGCCCTGCCTCTATCATTTTACATCCTTAAACGAGTTGCTGTGGTCTCAGGTGGATCTCACTACGTTTTTATGTTTTGTTTAAATGTGTTTTATATTAAAACAAATGACAATGTAAGTTTTTTTACTCCCTGAAATCACACACTGGAGATTTCTACCTGAAGGAGTCTCCAACTTCTTTAATATTTAGCCTGAAATTATTCTTCTTTAATGAAAGGGTTTGGTTGAAGGCTTTGAGTATATGTAAGTGATACATTTCTCCCAATCATAACACTCATTATTTTCAATCTGTAATATGCATATTTCATTTTTAAAAATACATAAAAATGCTCAAAATCCTTGATTACTCAGGAATTATGTGCAATGAATTTATGAGATAATGTTTTCAGGCTTGTCAATAAAGCCTAAACCCCTGCTGTGATGAAGCTTATGTCATGTGCTGCACACACATTTCTGGCACAATAATATGACCTGGTTTTACCTTCCTGTATTTAACTCTTATCAAATGGGTCATTTATCCTGTACTAAAAGCACTGAAGGAACAAAAAGCAGCAACTGATAATATCATAATAAAATAGAGCTGCAGGTATTATTTAGATTGCTATTTAGAGCAAATAACAATCTGTAAGTAATAGAAAAGTCACATGGAGCAATGCTGACTTGGGAGTAGCCTTTGGTTAAATGGATGCTCTTCCAGTTATGTGATTAGAGGAGAACATTTAAAAGTGCTAACAGCTATATTTCCATTCTCATTCAGTATCTTTCAAACACTTTTTCTAATTTCTGGTAGAAAACAAAGCCCATTGCATGTCTGCTGAACAGAAAATTTAAGCAGCTGAACATGTTCCCCAAAATTGAATTTCAGATGATTAGCAGATAGAACTTGGCAATAGAATCACTGATGCGAAAGGGGAAATGTTTTCCAAGAAAGCAATATATTTGGGACAGGGAAGGGATTTAGTAGGCACAGTAAGGATTATTTCATTTAAAGCCCACTATATATTCGCACATTATGTGTGATGTTCAGCTGGTATATCTAATTTGTGACCAACATTTCACCTGCTAGTATGGAAACAGCTTTGGCAGCTCCAGCTCTCTACAATCTTATGACCTCACCGGACATCAGGGTTCCAGTGATCTCTCAGATTTTGTATACTGATAATTTTGCAGGGGAAGTAACAATAAAAGAAACAAGTTTCAAATTACTTTAAAATATACCCAAAGCAGTGTCTTATATCCACATTTTTAATATCCAATCCTTATTTTAAAATTGCAATAGATATGCCTGATATACTAGAGACTGAAAAGTGATTGTAGATGCAGTTTTGGCTCTCCCTTTATGCAGGACTCTCATTTTGATAAGAGGTCTTATCCCTTTAACTTTCTATATCACTTACTACTGTATCTTATTTATAGTCTCTCTTTAGAATCTATGTTTGCAGTCTCTTCTCTCTTTCCTTTTTCTTCAGTCACACACAAATATTTGTGCTACCTCAATGAAGGCAAGGCTTCGATAATTCCGTCTGATAAAGATTTCCTCTTCTCATTATGCTGCTTCTAAATTCTAACAAACAAGAAATGCTGTTATTTAGCTGGTTACCAGGCCCAAATATGTTTCAGTGCTTAAGCAAACACAGCTGGGAGCATGAAACTGTGATGGAGAAGGAAAACAAGTCCAATATAAACAAAGCTGTGTTTCTTGCACTCACCTTAAATCTTTACATATGATTTAGTTACACTTACAAAATCACATTTTTTTACCCAGCCATTTGGCACACTTTAAGTCATTGCAAGCTTTTGTAAATTTTCTATTGTTTTAACAGTTTTCAGTGGAGACACCAAGTAAATGATCTAATTTCTTAGAGGAGTTGCTTATATAGAATTTAGATTTAAGCTTAGGCTGTCTAAATACCTGCAGCAAAATCTTGTTCCTCTAACTTCAAACAATTTCGTGCTGCAGAGTTTAGTGGAAAGGATGGATATAGTAAAAGGATTTAAGAAAATGCACAATATGCTTTGAAATGCTTGATATCATTGCTGAGCATTTGCTGATTTTTTTAGGATTTCTGCACAACTTCTGCAATGGGGGCTTGAGGTTGGTCCACATTAAAAACTCACTATAAACAACAGAGTTGGAAATCTACCTGAAACAGGAATTATTCTGCAAACTAAAGCTCCTCCCCTTCTCATCCCACCAAGAAAAGATAAGTGTGAATTCAGTTTTCTTCTTTTAAAAATGCAGAAATTAAAGTGCTGCAGGAGCACTGTAGGAAGGAGGCAAGTAGCATGCAAGTAAAAGAATAAGAGTAATTGAATGTACCTTGGAAAAAAACCCCAAAAATGTAGAGAATGATGAGTTGGAGGTGCTGTACAAAGCAATGCACACAAACTAGGTGGGAAGCAGCAGGTGCCTAGAAAGAATTGATATTACACACTAGATAGTGGAAAAGCACACGTGCATGTAATTTTTGCTTCCCTTTCAAAGCTGCTCCTTTATTCTCCCCCTGGTTTGTATTAAAACCTGAAGCATGTGAATAGTGCAAATAAGAAAATGTTGCAGAGTAAAGTTGATTCAGTAACACTTTATATGCTCATTAGCTGTGTACATTGTAATTGAACTCTCTTACTTGTGACAGCCACAGGGAAGCCAAATGAATACATTATGGTCAATGCTGATATGAGGAATATCAAATTAATTGCAAGTGAGTGAACATTTTCCATTTTCCCACTGATTCCATGGCATTCAAAGTTTAGATTTTTTAAAACTAAGGTTTGGAGCAGTGACATGAGAGTCTTACTGTATTGTAATATAGAATGTGATCAGCTGGTGCTAAGTTATTCTCTGAGGCTTCATGAAAATTTTGTTGGCATTTTAAAACAAGGAGCAGGTGAAGAAAATTTTTTCCTAGAAACTGCAAAGATGAAGGATTATTCACGTGCATCCCTTGCAAGATTTGCTAGACAGAGGTCCATGGACACTAACCAGCCATCACAAGGAAAAATGGGGATAACTGCTAAAGCAAGAAGTCACTTTTCATTTTGCAAACCATGGCTCTGGAGTGATGGGAAAACAGAAGTAAAAAGTTTTATTGTTGTAATGCTGGGATTAAATGCTGCTTAAATAAACAAACAAAATGTTCACACTTTAAACACAAGCTTTGCACTTTATTCAAGTAAGCAATGCTTCCACCAGGTTTCTTAGCCTTCAGGCAGTATTTATTTGCAGGGAGCAGTTGTCTTTAATGCTACCTTGCATGCACAGTAATTTGTTTTATAAATGGCCCAACAGAAATAAATGGACCTACTCTGGGGAGTGTTTACCAATGACTGAAGAGTTCAGCAGCCACGTCTCTGATGAAGGAAATATAAAACTAAAACCACATCTGCTGTTCTTCTGGTGGGCAGAAAGAGCCTGGAGAATACAGGGTTAACACATGACATGCCTATGTAAAGTTATTTTTACTGTGTTTTCGTTATCTACATGAAATATCAAGTGAATCATATGCCTGTGGACCAGTTGATCTCTTCTGACACAGCTTGCATGAACTTCAAGAAAAAGAATTCAGATATGCTCCTGAGTTCAGTACCACCAAGCTGTTATTCCTTCTCTTTGACTCATCTTGGAATTAGACCTCTAAATTGGTGTAAATATTATAGGGTTGGTCAGTTTGCATTTAACACAAGAGTTTACAAAAATGAAACAACATGAGCTAGAGTAAGCAGGTGGCTAGCTAGGTATTCCATGAGAAACTGCTGTAAATTAGGAAGAAACTCGTGCTCCATAAATAACTGACTGACTGCAGAGCACAAGAATGCCACTCCTCATGGCAGCAGCTGAAATGTTTGGTGATAATGAGAGAGGAAAAAACTACTGGGGTTCTCAGGCAGAAAGAATGAAAGGTCAGACCTGGACACTTCTGTGCATTCCCCTTTCCTTCCCTTTCCCCTGCAGGAAATTTTCAACCTCAGGGGTTGTCCTGGCATACAAAACACTAAGGTGTGGGGATGAAGGCAATTTTTACCTCTTTCCTTTGACACTGGGTGAATTTTAACTGCAAAAATGAAAGAAAGCACTTTGTGTTTCAGCCTATGAGGCTTTCAAAGTGCAACATTTCTCTCTTTTTGCCCTCACTTCTCTTGATATGCTGCCTGAATTGCATCTCTACCACGATATTACTTTGATAGTTTTTCTGCTTTTCTCATTCCCCTAACATATTAACTCTCTCTGAGAGTTTTTCCATCATCCAAAATACTAATTTTCTGATGTTTTCTTTCCATGGCCAACAGAAAGCTATGAAAGGCCTCATATTAGGTTATTTTCTCAAAAAAAAAAATTTAGGGACATAAGGTCCTTCAAATAAAGTTGAAAATCATCCAAGCAGGATTGTTCATGACAAAGATGGGTCCAAGTGAGTCTGGGATTCAGTGAGTAGGGCCAGATTAGGAAATGCTTGATGGCTGCCCTTGGAGGTCTTTTCCATCCTTTCTGATTCCTGCCATCTTGCTTGCACAGAAGAAAATCAGTCTCATTTTAACTCCTTACAGTATCTACCCAGTTCCATCACATAACAGATATTTTTTTACTACAGACTGTGTCTTTTTGCATACAGCACAAAAAGAATAAGTCTGGGGGAGGTGCAGTCTGAACAGCAATGCAGAGGGACAGACAGATGAGCAGACTTACAGAATTGTTTCATAAAGGGGAAGACTTGAGGTGCAAACACTTGTTCAAGGTCACCAAAGCTGTCTGCTGCTGAGCCAAACCTTACTTTTCCCTGATGTTATCCAGTGTCTTATGCCTAAAATCACCACTCTTTTCTTTGCCAAGTCCAGGCCTTTTTCTAACCCAGTCCAATTTAATCTCTGCAGTGCACTGAGGTGTTTTGGGACTCTGCAGCTAGGGGTGGGCCCTAGGGTATGTGACAGGTGAACATCCTGGGTAAATTTGGAAAGAGCAGCATTTATTTATACCCACGCCGACAAGTACTTGTAAACTTCCCCTGCAGAGTTATTTTTGTCTGCTAGCACAAATTTGTCAGCTGCAGGGAGGTATTTTGGTGAGCTGAGAGGAGGATGCTTTTCAGGGATGGAGCAACACTGGCATGGACCAGAGGGCTTCCCACTCTGAGGGATTCTAGGGACAAGTGGCTGCCCAGCATCAGCAGGGCTCCTCCCTCGGGTCTGGCTTTGAGGCTGCTGCTCAGCAAATGCACAGGAATTCAAAGGCTGGTGTTTTGCTTTTTGCTGTGGTTTTGTTTTCATGGAGGGATGCAGCGATTCAAGGATCAGCAGAGCTACCCTGAAGTTTGGAGTTTTTGTACTGTACTCACTCCCCCAGAGTATGCCGATGTCATTACAGGGGCCTATGAACACTTAATGAATTCTCTTAGGTCTCTCTTCCACTTTTCCTCTATGCCATGTGCTCTTACTGTGCTCTTTAACTTTGTAACATTATTTAAAATACCATTGGTTTGAATATTAGGTCTCCATTTATAATATTAATTTCATATTTCAGGTTTTTCTCTTAAAAGGTGATGCTGTCTCACTCTGTGGGGATCTTCTATGTCTCCAGGCAAAAAAAAAAAAAAAAAAAAGAAAGAGATCTAAGTAAAACCAGCCAGAAAAAGCTGGGATATTTGGGATATTCTTTGTTGCACCTAATGGTGCTATTGGTTTGCTGATTTTTTTTTTCCCCAGGAAATAAGTAGCCAGCTCTGCTATCATGATTTGAAATATTGATTCAGATATTAGCAAGCCTGTTTATCTCTAAATTCCATGCTATCTTTTTTTCCTGGTAATTTGCATAGAAGGAGCTTAATATTAATGCTCCCACTTTCACTATGTCATATAGAAATTATGAGAAAGATTTCAAGTTGGAATGTACAATAATATCCACTTAAATTCATTAGTTCTTGTCAATAAATGTTTGTGAAAGCTTCTCTTCTGAGATGGTATTTTTCATTATTTCCTCTTGTGTGTCAATTGGTTAAATTTGCTAAAAAACATATAAGCTGCTTTTGAGAAAGGCCTGTTCCTATTTGCAAAACCTTTTGCCTCCCAGGTTAAGTGTGTGAGGAGGAGGAGGAGGTCGCTCTGTTCTTCTTTTCAGCTCAGGAGTTCTCATATCTTTATGTGCAATTCCTGAGCGAGCTCTAAGGAACCAATAAAAACCCATTTTGTGCAGACAAGTGGCAAGAGATGGATGGAGATGAAGAATGAGTGGAAGCATAATTTGCCAGCACACCTGATGGCACGATGACACTGATGTTTCTTGGCTCATACATCACCCCAGGTGGAGCTATATGTCACTTCACTTCCATCCAGCACGAGGGACAGTCTGTGAGGGCTGTTATGACTTTTTAAGTCACTGCCTCTCTGCCAGCTTGCTTTGGGGACAGTGCAATTATGTGCTTTTCTGCCTGTGGGCTTGATTTCAAACTCCTGCATGCAGCTAGAGAGGTGGTCAGCTAAGGATTGACATAACCAGGTAAGTTAGTCCTGCATCTGTCCTGCATGCAGCCAGAGAGGTGGTCAGTTAAGGATGGGATATAACCAGGTAAGTTAGTCCTGTATCTGTCTGTCCTGCATGCAGCTAGAGAGGTGATCAGTTAAGGATTGCCATAACCAGGTAAGTTAGTCCTGTATCTGTCTGTCCTGCATGCAGCTAGAGAGGTGATCAGTTAAGGATGGCCATAACCAGGTAAGTTAGTCCTGTATCTGTCTGTCCTGTGCTGCTCCATCAGCTTCACCTCTGCTGGAGTGCAGCCTGTGGCTAACACCAAAATGCTCAAATTCCTGTGGTGCAGACAGGGGAGTTCTAGATTACCTTTTGGGGAAAATTCCATCAGTGGAAGAGCTGTCAAACATTGAAACAGGCTGAAGTCACCATCCCTGGAGGTGTTGAAATGGTGTGTGGATGTGGTGCTTAGGGACATGGCACAGTGGTTCTGCTGTTAGGTTGATGGTTGGCCTTGATGACCTTAGAGGTCTTTTCCAGCCCTAATGACCCTATGAAACACCTGGTGCTTCCTGCAAGGCATAAATCATTATTTTTCCCTCTGTAATCACATCAAATCTGGTTTTCCAGCTGTGGCAGATGAAAACCTTGTCTAGAGACTCTGTGCAAAGTTGTTGACAACGAAGAGTGGCAGGCTGAATTTCAGATACTCTTAGAAGATCTTAAATGTTTCTTATAGGTCTGACCTTGTGTTCCTTTCTCTCATAAATCTTTATTTATTTTTTTTCCTCCCAATGGACCCATGTGGAACTATGTCCAAACGCGATGAAGAGCTGCAGGCTACATTTTTTTGTGATGCTACCAGTTGCCCATATCAACACATGTAAGAAAGAAAAAAAATCCTGATTTATGCTGAGCATTGAATTTTCACAGTGAGTCAACAAATCTTAGTAGAGTCAGATCTCAATTACTTGCACTCTTGTTGATGTTGCCCACAACATGTGTTTTTTCACCTTGCAAAAATCCAAAAAAGACATTCAGTTTTCAACACCTTTAGGCTTTGTTATGACATAATGGCTGAGTTTTGTAACAACAAGATGAAATATTGACTGTCATGAAATTGACTGTCAAGCTGAGCTTTGTGTGGTTCGTTTTTTTTTTTACAAATTAAAGCTGTCTTCTCATTTTCAGCTCTGCATGCAATACCTGTGTTCTGAGAAATGCATAGTTTGGAAAGATAATAAAAAAGACTGTTCCTATTTACTGTGATTAAATTTAGGACTAAAAAGCTACAAATGCAAGCCACATGGGACAGGTGGCTCATCTGTAATACCAGCTATTTCTTCTACATTTGATGTCTGGACACCAAAAAAACCCCCAAAACCATGGAAGGAAGCGTAGTTTTAAAATAATCTAAACATATTGCAACAGATAACAGCATTGATTATGGGATTCATTTTGATACAAATCTCTAACATTAATAAATAGACTCTGTTAAATGTCTGAAGAATGCAGTCCCATGGGTAGCCCTTGGTATTGATCCTGGACAGTTGTCTAGCACTCTACTATGGTTTTCCAAAGTGGGCTTCTTGGGCAAATAAAATAAATGAAAAAAAGATACAAGAACTTCTAGCAAGCCTCTCAAAAAGCCACAATTACAAAAGGCATTTTTAGAGAAGAGGACACTGAAAAGCAGTGGTTTATTGCACATCATGTGCTTGAGCCATCTCAGCTTTTTCACAGCAGGAAATCTGATCTTGAGCATATGGTAAATTCACATGCAAAAGCATGACAGACTTAAAATGGCAGTTCCTAATTAGCACCTTATTAGTGTTCAGGTTCTGGCAGTGCTAGCAACTGCATGAAATATATGGCCTAGATTTTTGCATTTAGGATGGAATTACACCAGTTTAAACACATTTTATGAAATTTGGATTGATTTTAACGACAGCAGAGGATAGCACAGATCTTCTACAATGCAAAATTACACCAGGCTTTTGAAATCCTTGAACTTTTGGGCAACTGTACACAAAACAAAATTTTGTGTTAGTATCCTACAAATGTTTCACAGGCTGCATTTGCTTTTTCCACGTGCAATTTTCAGACAAAATATCTAAACTTGCCAGAAGTTTGCTAAAGATAATTGCAGTGCTGTTGTTAAGAGTTCTCTGTAAGCAGTCTGTATTTACTTTACACAAAGTAACAGTTAGTGAGTAAAACAGGAAAATGACTTCTAGCTAGATTTGTGAAAGATTTTTTTTTAATATTGATTTTATCAAAGCAAATATTAATTGACTTGTGATTTGAGCCTATCATATGGACATGCACAGACTGAGAATAATGGGATGAGTAGGGGTGGAGAAAAAGCTATTACCATACAGAAAGTGCCCTGAAAGGTACCAGAAAGCTGGTATTGCTTATAACCAAAAATGCTTGGTTTGCCTGAATGGTTTACCTGCTAGGCATGTCTGGACTGCTCATCTAAGCCATCTCACAAGGTATACTTTTGACATTTAAATCAAATGTTAGAGAATCACTGTTGACAAAACTGTTGTGAACAATGGCAGTGAGAGATCAGTCTGCCCAGCAGTAGCTAACAAGAATGTAAGAGAGTTTTTTTTTTATGTAGCAACCTCATTGGAAGACTGGTTCTACCAGGAAACAGAAAAGTATATTCTTGCAAAGTGAAACCATTACACACAACTCTTTTGGGGAGCTGCCTGTCTATTTAAACCTAACCTCCCCAACTATTCAGCACTCTTTTGCAGAGCCAGAATGTCTGCAGTTATTCAGGGTGGGGTTGGGTTGGGCTGGATTTCCACCAAACAGCGACCAGAGGGAAAGCCATGAGCTGCAAACCTTGTATATGACTTTGCAGTGAGCAAAGAATAAGGTACAGCACTTGGTCTACCTGAAAATCTAAAGATACAAAGAATGAGGTAAAGCACTTGGCCTACCTGAAAACCTAATTGCTATTGGCACTTCTGCTGGTTGATCTCCATGAGGTTCTTTTGGAGGAAATGAGAATCTGATGGGATGGGACTGGGAAAAGAATTCACAAGGCCACCAGAAGTGGCTCTTTGATTTTTATGTGGTTCTTTGCTTGATTAAGTAATAGCTGTTTCCATTGATTTGCATGTGGTGAAATACTTTGATAGAGTGAAATAATACCAAACAAGAGTAAAACCAGTTCTTTTCTTATTGGCAGTGTAAGGTCTGCTGTTCTCAGGAATGAGCTCTACAGCTCTGGGTACACAAACTGAATTTTTGGAAACACATAACATGACGAAAGGTATGTATTCAAATCAGCACTAATAGTTTTCCTAACTTGTTTAATGCCTGGAACAGAGTGAACACAAAATTGAAAAAACCCCACCTGTGATAAATTAGGTGTCTGGCTTGTCTGGCTATTGGTTTTTTGGTTTTTTTTTTCTTCTGTGGTCAAATTCGTGTGAACAAGTGCTACCTGCTTCTTGTTTCATTTTTTGTCTTGTTGTTTTTTCGTTTTTCTAACTTGAGGGGAAATGTTGTCTGATATTGACAATCTTTGTTTAATTCCATAGGTGGCTATAGTAATGTAATATCACTAAGTTCCTTAAATTAATAAATTTAGGGAATATCAGCACTTCTAGCACAAGCTCTTGCCTAAAATGGCAGCTTGAGTGAGCAAAGAGAGTGTTATAGAGATGAAATGATTAAAACAAAAGATTAAAAAAAAAGTCTTATTACATTTAGAGGTTTGAGTATTCACCAAAAATGAACACAGAGGCTGCATGTTTTTTCATTAGTTTCACTAAAATGTAGTGTGCCTAAGCAAATTAGTTAAAGCTGTTTAGAGAATTAAATATGACTGCAGGAGGATAATTTTAGCATCTAATCTCACACAGTCATGCCAAGCTAATTTTATTCTCCCTTTTCCCTTTTTGACTCAATGCATTTATATAAAACCACGATAACTTACTTTCCCTCTTTATAAATATACATGTATATATGGAGACTGATATATATATATTTATGTATATAGTGTATATATATACATGTACAAATATTTATAAAGATATGCACCATCATCTCTAAGACTAAAACACAGGAAAATGTCTGAACTCTACATACTGACTAGGAGAGAGGGAACAAAAAGAAATGTCATAATTAACTGTGGATTTGTTTCTTTTGAGTGCTGTGCATTTGGTAACACCTCTAACTTTCCACCTGTGAGTTTTACCATATTTAGGGAGCAAGCCAAAAGAAATCAGTTATGTGTTCTGAATCAGATAATCAAAAAATATACATTGATATGTCTCCATTTGAGTAACTTATATTTTATTAATTGTGCTGTGACAGAAGTTAAAGTGTGTTTTGTTCTTGATTTCAAGGCCCTATATTGGTAAATATTGCCTCTACATGATATGAGAGGACTGAGAATAATCCTTGCCCTGTGAGTCAGAAAGAAATTAACTGGAAGTTCTTTTAATGGACATTCTCAATTTTCAGACCCCAGCGATTATCTGACATTTGATCTGAAAAGAAGATATAAAAAATAGGATTTCTTAGAAATTATTTAATAGGTTTTTTTTTTTTTTCAGGTAACAGTAGGTGAAAATAAAAATATTTGCTCTTCTCTCTGGATGACTTACCTGAGGGTTTTGTGGGGTTTTTTTTTATTTTTAGTGTTCTCCCACACTTCCAAAATAAGAATCATCACTTCTGGTGTCATCACTAGAACATACAAGAACCATAAAGAGAAAAATATATCTGAGGACCTAGTCATTAAATGATCATTATTTTCTTGCTAAATAGGGGTATAGTGACTCTGAATGTAAGCTGCAGGATAAGAGCTTGCAACACCTAAGCAGGCTGTACTGTGGGAGAAACTACCAACAGAAAACTTCACTGCACAGCACAGCCTGCACATTTTGATGTTTCTTTCTGATGAACTTGTAGAAAAAAAGTTTTGTTACTTTTATCACATTTTATTACTGTTTCTAATATCTCTGTTAGAAACCATTGCTACCATAAGGAGGAAATAGTTTGATTAGCCTTTGTGAGAAAAAAGGTAGTATTGCAGCTTTACTGCTATTTACTTAATACTTTTTTATTTAGATAAAAAACCCTTTTTCTGTGTGTTATCAAGAGTTGTTATTCTCAGAAAGTGAAGACAGAGCTTCATGGGCATTTAGCCTTGAAGACTGGCTGCTTTGTAGCATTTAGAGTAGCAACAAAATCTGTATTTGGGGCTGCACTTGCAGCATCTACAGGCACAGCAAAACAATTTGAGGACAAATTAATGTGTGGCCAAGAACAGCTTCACCCTCTGCTCTGGATATTTCTTCCTGTTGTGGAATGTTAAAATACAGAGCCCTTTTTGAATGCTTTGTTTAGATTGAGAACATTTGAATTGCAATGGTTCATCATCCCTTTGCACAACCCGAGTGACAAGGGGGTAGCTGTGGGGTAGGAGGGACAAGACCTGCTCTGCCAGTGGCAGTGGGCTTAAAACCATCCTAGGATAGCAGCCTGCCCTTCATCTTTTCTTTGATTAGAGGTTTGGCTTGCATGGACCCAGCCTTAATGTTTTTTATAATATGAAGTGACAGCTTTGAGAATTTTTTTCCTAAAGTTGATGTTGTTGGGGATGGGGAATTCGGTTGCAGCGTGCAGGTGATGTCCTTAAACCGTTCCTGTGATGTCCTTGAAGAGTTTGTTTAGGAGGTTAAACTTAATTAAATATAAAGGATTAGATTAGAAATATGTGAGGAACCTGCTGAATCACGTTTCTACCTGAAAAACTATGTTTTCTTCTAAAATAACTCTTTATATTTTGATGCATACACACCTAGCAGTGGACTAGGTAAAGCAAAAGAATGCTGGCTGCTCCTGGAACAAGCCATCAGTGTAAGGGAAAGAGAGTAGCAGTCCTCAGCACAACATGAGGAAAATAAGAAAACAAACAGGCTGTAGTGATGGGTGATTTCAATTTCCCAGTATGAACTGGGAAAACTGAAAAGCATGGCACAATGAAAAATAAAATTATAGAAGAAATAAAGAGTTATTGACCTGTGGTGTCAGAGTACTAATAGGACTTGTCCTTTCCAATCTCAGCAAAAATGTGCAGTTAGTAGATTAGAAACAGCAAAGCCACTTGGTTCAAGTGACCCCATGATTAAATTCAATATAACTTAGAACACTAAGCCAAATAGATCAAAACCACAATATGAACTCTCAAAGGTCTCTATGGAAAAAAAAAAGGAGAAAAGGAACAATAATGGAAGGTGTTTCAAGTGATGAATTAAGTTTTTTCCTAACATTGCCAAGATGCAGATTTCTTGGGGGAGGGAAGATATGAATGTGGGGAATTAATCCTTACAATCCTTTCATTGTACTTTCTGTGAACTTTATATTAGATAAATGTGTTCTATTGCTGAATCCCTGCTAAAATTATTGTGCAAGATCCAGAGTTACAGCTTTACCTGGGAGACTGGGGACAAATATCACTGCCTATTGATATCCATTTGCTAATCACAGGAGGGTTGCTTGGGTTATGGCTGTTCCTCTGTTAAGTGATTTAACCTCAATCCTTGATTACAGCAGGGGAAAGCCTTTGTAGAAGTTTATATTTTACTGTTCTGGCATTGCATAAAAAGATACCCAAATCTAGGAATCACACTGGAGAGCTCCTAGATCTGCTCTAAACATGGTGATGCAGATGTGGAATTAATGCATTTGTGCTATGTCTCTTCTTAAATAGCAGTGTAGACCCTTGAGCCATCTTTGGTTAGATTTTAAACTTAGTACACCTCCTTGTTCTGTCTCATTAAAAAAGTGCAAACTGGAATTAAGAAAAAGGAGAAGTATCTCTTTTTTGAAGAATGTACCATGAATGGTCAAAATACTCAGATGTGACCAGAACAAGGCAAATCTTGGAAGATGATCTAGGCAGATTCTGGTAGAGCCTTTCCTTGTGTTTCAAGGAAAGAGATGAAAAAAAAAAAACCCACTTCATTGCTATGAGGTTTGGTGCTGGTGCTGCAGTTTTGTGCCCTTTGTTGGACAGGCTGTTCTTGTGGTTGTCAAAGCTTCAGTCTGCTCCCCTAGAGACACTGATAATTCATTTAAGTTTGCAATGGTATTTTCTTTGAGCAGTATACAGAATATTCCAATTGCACTCTCTTGCTTAATTTTTAAGCTTCTATGATCATTTGTGTAAAAGTAGGAAACATCATGGAGATTAATAAATCACAAAACCCTCCCTCCCAAGAAGTTGGTATACCTTTAGCATTTAAAGTCTATTAAAAAGTACATTTTATGCAAATTTTGGAACTTACTGTCAAAAAAATATCTCCAGGGATCAGAGACTTTCTTATGGCTTGTCCAATATTTCAATGAGTGTGGGCTGTGGCTCTCTGGATATTTTTTTTTTAATTATTTTAAAGTATTATTTTTACCAGAAAGCAGTCTCTTGTCTTAATTTTTTTTTCTTTAGTTCCCATCATTTAGAACCTAATAATTTCCATTTTCTCAGTACAGTATTAGAGTCAATGCCCATAAAATGGATAGAGAAAGGAGGAGTTAAACAACAACTTAGGAACTGAGAGGGAGAAGTATCTTTGTACCCCAGAATATAATGAAAAATGCTGACAATATCAAATACTATGACATTATATGAAAATAAAATGTCCAACTCATTTCTAAACTTTTCTCACTGGATATTTCAAAGTATTTTTAAAATTGTTTGAAAAATAAATGGAATAAAAAAAGCACTTCACTAAAAAAATCAGCGTATATGAACCTTGTATTAGACTACTTGAACATAAGGGTACAAGCTGGGATCTCCTGATTCTTGAAAAAGGCCTTGCAGGTAAGGTTATTGCCCAAGCTGGATTGTTTTTCCTTTTCACTGACCAGAATTGCTGTTCAGCACCCACAAAGAGTTGTGGGTCAAAAGTGTTGGAGGACACCTTTGTGCAAATTTATTTTTCATACTGGAGTTTTCAGAGCAGCCTTTTAGAGCTAGCTCTGCTCATTTTGTTCTAACTATAGGTTATGGCAGAGCAATGCATGTTTGAAACTCCCTTTTGCATTGTCAAAATAAACATCTGAGTTTAAAAAAAAAAAAGAATCTGCTTCAAATTCTGTCTTGGGGGTTGTGGCAAGTGTTCATAAGGACGTACCTGACAGAGCATTTGTTCTGCAGCTCACAGGCATAACGAGGCTGAGAGGCTCTCCACTTGTTCAGTTTGTGGACCAGCATCCAGATCAGCTAAAGGATGACATTTTTGGAGTATTACATCTGCAGATCACATCCAACATATGTAATGCCATATGGTCACCAAGTGGTTATGGACTTTTTATTTATTAGGTAAGCCACCAGAGCTAATATTAGGTATGAAGCAGTTTATATGCCATCAAAAGAGAAAAGAACCAAAAAAATTAGAAATAAGTTGAAAATGCAAAGAAATTGATTTTGTTACTGTTTTTTACAGAGGTGTGCAATGGGAATAATGAATCCCATGGAGACAGCCAGATCAGACTTCATCCTGAAGGAATATTCTCCCAGGTATGTTTGGTTAGCTCTCAAACTTGCAGCTATGCCTTTTATCAGGAATTCCTCGTGCCAGACAATGGACCAATATCTTGTACCAGCAAATGGGTAAAGCTGGTACAAGATATTGTACCAAAAGAGCCTCTCAAATTTTCCCAGAAAAGGACTTCAAATTAACAGTTTTTGCTTCTGTTTGTCTGTCCCCAGACCCCATGAAGGTACACTTATTGTTCATAATGCAATACCCTCTGCAATGAAATATCTAATTTTCTTCTCATCTCTCTCTCTCTTTTTGTTTTTGTTTGTTTGTTTGTTTGTTTGTTTGTTTGTTTTTCTGGACAGAAACCAGTGTGAGTTGCTCTTAATAACAAACTTAGCTACCTGTGGGCAAGTGCTAGGTGCTTCAGTTGTCTATGTATAAGTACCTACAGGTACTAAATTTAGGTGAAAATAGGGTATTTCTCTTTCATAAACACCTGAAATCAGCTCTGTGCCAACTTTAGAATGACAAATCTGGCCATAAATTCAATATAATCCACTCTGAACATCTATCTACTCCAAAACACTGGACAACACTATAACAATTTTGAGACTTAATTTGGAAGGAAAAAGGCCATGAACCAAAATAATTTCCAGAATCCTAGATTCCTAAAGTTTGGGGTTTTTTTTCTGAGATAGGATGGAAAATTTTTGTTTGGCTTTTTTGAATCTCAGAATTATTCAGGGAAGGTTTTCTTCTGTCTATGATAGTCTAGAGAAAGAACTCTACATATATGGGCTAGACACTGGTTGCAATTATTGAAAAATATTTGTAATTGTTAATTTATGCCTAAGTACAAGTAGCTTCTCATTAAATCAGTACTTTACCATTTATCCAGGTTGCTTGTTTCCAATTTCTATGATTTTTCCATAGTAATTAAAAAGTAGTGTATTGTTTGGTTTTGAAAATCTTGAGTTATCACAGCAAGAAGCACATGTTCAGCCAATGGAACTTATATGTATTTGAATTAGGACTTAACTGAGGCTTAAAACACTCCTGTTAAAAAAACAAATTACATATAAATAGCAACATTATTCAATATAGTTGGACTTAGCCCATCTTGTACTGATTGATGTTTTCCTAGAGCAAGAATTGTTTTGAAGAACCTGAGAGTGGTGTGTTTTGTTTGCTTCATTTCAAAGAGAATGATTTTGGTTAGAGCTGGCCAAAAATCACAATTTCTATCTAGTGGGAAATTTTGGTATTGAAGCACTTGTTTTTTTTCCAAAATCTGGTCAAACTTGAAAGACTGAAATTTCACACAATTTGTTATCCAGCACCTGGAAAAAAAAAAACCAAAAAAAAAACCAAACAAAAAGGTAGAAACAGTGAAACATATTTTCTGTGTGATTTCAGTATTAAATTGCATTTTCTATGCTACTGATTTGCCCCTATGGGTTGCAGTTCAAAAACCTCATGGAGTCATCCTCCTTGCATGGCTCCCTGAACTGACAGCATCTCCCTAGGTGTAACCTGCATGAACTGGAGTGGAGAATTCTCTAAGGGAAACTTTGATTGACAAGGCCATGGGGGACAAAATGCAATAAAAGAGAGGAGTTTTCTTCAGGACATGGGTGGAAGAACACCTTGGAGTGACTTTCTTTTTAGATGAAATAACAGGGAAGGAAGCAAACATCATTCCAACATAAAGAAGTAGAATTTGCTGGAAAAAACCCAAACCAACTAGTTTCTGCAAATGCTACAACTTAAAAAATAATAATGGCAAAGTGGAGGAGAATGATGGCATTGCAGTGGTTTGTCTTTTGTTCCTGTGTGTAATTTTTCTGATCACTGTGATATGCTGACACATGGGTTTGGAATGTTTATACTAGATGATTATGGATGTTTTGATTGAGTAGTTGTGAGGCTGGATTTTTCTGACCTCTGCAAGTACAACAAGATATTTATAAGATCACTGTAACCCCCAATGATGTTATTAATGTAGGTATGCTATACACACAAGTGACTTATAGCCCAATAAATTGAATAAAATTCAGTGTAAAACAAATGCTTTATAGCTTTGAATGCATATATGAAATAATACATGGATGTGCTTAGGAAATGGAAGGCTTTAAAATGCATTTGTCACTTCTTTCCCTGAAACACTGGTTTCATTATCAATTACCACCTTCTCCTCCCATGCCAGGGAGACTGTGCAGATGAAAATCCTAACTTTTGCTTTGTGTCAGGGACAGAGGCAGTGGCTGTGGGGTTTTTCTGCTGAAGAACAGAATTCAGTGGAAAACTCCTGTCCATCTCTAACACTTTTTGATCACTTTGCACAGTGGTTTCCTGGAAGGCACAACCAGCACGTGTGAAGCCTCAGTCACGCCTGGGTGCAGAGGCAGCTTCCAGTGTCCTCAGCTTTTCCCACCTGGGAAGCAGCTTCAGGACATACTAATTAGCTCCAGCAGAGGACTCCACTAGGATTTCTGGTCTCACTTCAGGTTTCACTTCACTTTAATTTGATATTGAGTATCTAAGGAAAGCATGTCCTTTAAGTTATACTCAGTGGGCAAAAGGTCTATTCAGAAGCTCAGGGTTTTTTTTCCTGAAGATTTTAATAGCTGACAATAGAGAGTTATTCATAAATCTCTTTATTAGCTTATTTCTCAAGCTTTTTTTCTTTTTAAGCTGTTTTTTAGCAAAATTAATTCTAATTTTTACGCAGTTTTGTGTATGCTGACAAATGCTTAACACAGGCACAAAATACCAAAAAATTAGCTGCATGCCTAAAATTACACCTATCCTTAAATCCTGTGTTTCTCGGACATCTAAGATATCCCAGGAATAAAGTGCCCATGCTCTGACTAGACTAAAAGACATAATTTCAGAGCTCATGCCTTGCCCATCTCTTCTTTTTGCAGCCACATTTCCCTTCACAGAGAAAAGCAAGGCACAGCTTCCCAAAGATATTTTCTAGGATTCACATTCTCTGAACCTCAGAGAAAAAAACCACAATTCTTATCTCAATTGATACGCCTCTTGTTGTCCACAAGTGGAATGCAATGTGGAAGACTGTTTACCTAAAAGAATGTGCTTGATTAAATTCTAGTGGTGAGTGTTTTAATTCATTAACCAATTCAATCCATGTGCGTGTGTCGGGACTGTCAGCTGACAGTCATGAGATTCTAAGCAGTTAAGTGCTTGTGCAAATTCAATTTAAATTCAGTGCTATGTAGCGTAATATAATATAAAATAATATAATATGAAATAATATAATGAAGTAATTAATTAACCTTCTAATATCAATGGAGTCAAATCCATTTTCCTCCCTTCGTTGGGGGCACCCTAAATCCGACACCTTTTTGATCCGCGTTGCACAATAAATGCGTGGCAGGATAAAGGCAGCTAATCCCCAGCTCCAGGTGCTTCCAGGATGGTGGCAAGGCCCCTTGCCATGGCCAGGGAGCCAGGGACGAGCAGCACCAGATGGCCCTGCAGGCAGTGGCAGGGAGCCAGTGGCAGCTCAGCCACAGCCCCACCAGGCAGAGCTGGTTTCATCCTGCACAGCTAAAAACTCTGCTCCCGGGAAGTGCCGTGCCATGGGAGCTCAGGGCGTTGGCTCAGGAGCACCCTGGGGCTCAGGGCAGTGAGATCCTAAAGGAGCAGGGAGCCAAGGGACACGGAGGCAGTTTGGTGGCTGCGCAAAGGAGCAGCTGGGGTCAGCTGAGGACAGATCTGAAGCATGGCTTGCAAGCCCTGCTTGATTCCAGCTGAGTCTACAGAGCCATTTAGATCCCTGCAATATGTCTATAACCTTGGAGTGTTCATTAACCAGGCAATTGCAGTCCCCCACTATGACAGAACTGACTGTAGCTAGCAGGGCTGGACTACTTGCAAATATTTCAGCTGTATTACTCTTTTTCTTAAGTGATTTGTCTTTGTGCCTTTGCACTTGACTAATTTCATGTTCCTGATAGTTGTTCCATTTAATATTCTATTTGTATTTTCCATTCTGTTCCTACCAAGTAGTGCACCTTCACCAACATTACTGCTAATGATTTTCTCTTCTTTTCATCAATAAAACACATATTCTCTGGAGTGACAGTAAGTTCATCTGTTAGAAAATGCATTACTGTTAATAAGACAATACAAATAAGGAAGAAAATTTATTTCAGCCTGGCAGCAGTATCATCACTTTAGTTCTGCCACTTGTGTGTATGTTGGGGAGGAGGAGTAGGCTCTCTTCTTCCTTCCATTTCCAGCAGAGATTTTGTGGTTCAGTTGCTAGAACTAGAGGGATAATTTCTTTCTGTAGTATCTATTTACAAAATGTGTCAAAACCAGAAATAACAGATAATGGAAGTGTTTTGATAGGCAACATCAAATACAGATTGTGAGATGAGGAAGTGGGGCTTATCTTCTGGTAGCTAATTTCATGGATATCTTTGCCTACTCAGGATGTCTGTCTCTCCCTCTTATCATGGAACAAAAGCATTATTTATAATAAAATTTTCCCCATGACCAGGATCCCTGCAGAAGTTGATGTCTCCATAAGTTGCAATGCTGGGGTCTGGCTGTACAACTGTCTCTGACTGATCCTGCAGGTTTGTGCATCAGCTTGGTGTGGAATTACATCCCAAGCACACAATTGTAGCATGGTTTTGTGGGCTGCAGATGTTGGCCTTTGACAACTAATCTGGCTCTTACAGGACAAAATGAAAAATTTCATGGCACATTTTGATTTCTGTGGCTTTGTGGTGAATGATACATGAGCCTGTAATCATTTCTGTAGTAAAAACTGCTACTGTGCTTATTTATGGGCAGCATAGCCTGAGAAAAATTGTCTGTTGTCTGTGTTCCTTCTTTTGGACAAAAATTCCCCAAATCCACAGGAGTGTTTATTAGTCCAACAAATCCCCAGCTTTTGCAAAGTTAGTTTAATAACCTCAATTCACTAATTTATATACATGAGAAAGAAAGTGGCCTAATGATTAGCCACAGACAGTGGGCTGAGTAGAAGGCACTGTCCCTCCCACGGTGCAGTGCAGAATTCAGTCTCCAAAGACTTTCATGCTTGGGACAAGTGTTGGGTGAAGTTGATGATTTTTTTCCCTGCTTTTGTGCTAGCTCTGCTTTTTTTTCCACCTCTCTGCAGCAACAAATGACTGTGCACATGGCTGGGTGTGAAAGTAGAAATAATAGGTTTTGTCAGCTTGAATTTCCAATCTTTCTTTTTTTTTTTCCCCTAGGAAAAACTGCATCTTTTTCTTGGTGTAAAGTTTTTCCCACAGATGCAGTCTCTGGTGTGTGTGTGTGTGTGTGCATGTGGGTGGGAATTGCAAGGTAATAAAGTGCTGGACACTCACTGCTTGTTTTTTAAGAAGCAACCAAACAAGACTGGCCAGTCAGATTGCTGGCTGGAGGGTTTGGGTAGGAAATGGATCCTCAAAAGGTGCTTGCTGCCAAGGCTCTTTGATGTCTGTAATCCTCAAGCCTTGGCTTTTTTTAGTCCTGTTGACTTTTCCCTGCAAGATGGCCACCAATAAGTTAGGACACTTTCAAAATGTAATAATGATCAAACTGGTTACTGCATGGCAATGAATAAACACCTCTGGTTGTCTTTGTATTCCAATAATAATAAAGAAAAATAGATCTTCCCTACTCTGACAGTGAGTCAAGGTCATATTATAATATCCATGATGATTTTTTCCTGTTGACATAGACATCCTCAGTTGACACAAACTTAGGTAGCAAAAAGAATTTCAATAGAACACTGAATCTGGAGACTGAACGTGATAGATCCCTAAAATATTGAACATAAATATGATAATGTGGAAACTAGGTTGTGTAAAACAACTAGGTTGTGTAAAAAGAGCATAATTTTGTTTAAGTACATGCTTTCAGACGTTAATATAACCACTTTCCATATGTTTCTACAATGATAATTATAAAAAGGACCTTTCAGTGCCTGAGATTTTGCCTAGAAATTGTGCCAGCTCCTATAATTCCTCAAGTATGTGCCTTCTTTGGGGGCGTTAAGTTTCAATCCTGCTGGGTTTTGTTAAATAAAATTGCTATTCATAAAGTAATTCTAATTAATTCCTGACCATCCCAAAATGAATTCCCCCTTTTCCAAGACCTTTCCAAGGTAAAAGAAATATATTTTAGAAGTACTGTAATAACTCTCTGAAGCTGCAGTAGTTCTAAAGACATTTTCAGGTGTGTACTAAAATATATTAAACCAATTGGCTTTCAGGATGTGGCTGACCACAAGAGTTTGTATGAGCATTAAAGCTTGTTGTATGTTCACTTACCTTCCTCATAAAATTTGAAATCAACATAAAACATTGGAAATGTTCTGGGTACAAATTTTAAGTTGCCTGGAAGGGTCAACATGTGTCTTTCCTTGAGTAGTGTGGGTATGACTGCAGTCTTCCCTGGGCTCTGGATCACAGCTACAAACAAATAATTAAATATTCCAGCAGTAGGGTTTTCTTCCATCAATGGTCAGCTTTTGCAAGAGGACACAGAAGCTGTTTGAGGAAAAAATATTCTCCACCTGGTGTGCTTAGGAAGAATTGCAAAAATCACTCATGCTGCTTTTTAATTAGTACCTACTGTCTCAATAATAAATTCTTTAATTTTGAAGATATTTGTTTAAATATATATAGACTTACATCTGGGAAAAAATGACAAATAATTTCTCTACAAGAGCTCCAGGTGGTGTAAGAGTGTAGTCTAATGCTTCTAGAAATCCTGCCATTAAAAAGTACAGAATCCTAGAATTTCCTGAGTTGGAAGAGACCTGTTGATGTCATCGGCCAACTCCTTGCACAGGAGAGCTCCGAGAATTCCATCCTGTACTTGGGAGAGTTGACCAAACGTGTCTTGATCTCTGTGGTGTTGGTGTTGTGACCACTGCCCTGGGGAGCCTATTCCAGTGCCCAGCCACCCCCTGGGTGAAGAATCTCTTCCTGATATCCAGCCAAACCCTCTCTCACACAGCTTCAGGCTGCGCTCTCAGGTGCTGATCATCAGAGAGATGAGATTGGAGCCTGCTCCTCCTCTTCCTCTCACGAGGAAGTTGTGGCTGCAATGAGGTCTCACATCAATCTATCTCCTTTTCTCCAGGCTGAACAAACCAAATCCCCTCAGCTGATCCTCACAAGGTTTCCTCTCTGGATTTACAAGGCTGACCTTTTTTCCAGCTGTCTATTTGGACACACAGACTCCTCAGCTACAGTAGAGATTTGCTCCCTCAGAACACACACAAGTCATGTGTGATTAATTCCTAGGGATTTTGAGCCTAGGTAGGAGGTTTCTGGCTTCCCTGAACATGGAAGATGCTGTGTGAGGGTGCTGCCACCCAAAAAGGTGCCCATGGTCCCATGGGTTGACCCCATTATCTTGAAAATCAAGTTTTCTATGTCCTTCCTGTGCCACTTTGCGTGCTTCCGTGGGTGAGCAGGTGCCTGTCTCACACACCCGATCAGTTACCTTCGCCTGAGTTTCCAAAGCATTTGCTCCTTAAACTGGAGATTTTAGCAAATGGTAGGGAGGGCAGGTCTTGGGGTGAGCTCCTGTGCAGACACAAAAAATTTGGCCTTAGATACATGGTGAAGCTGAATGGACTAGGGTAATGTTTTGGAAAGTGTTTGGTGCTGACTGAATGCTGCCTTCAAGCTTTTGCCAAAGTTCTCTGATTCTCTAAATTGGCCAGTCAAGTCTTTTTTCTTGCTTTGCTGAGAATATCTTGCCAGTATTTGTCCCATGTGTCTAACTCAGACTACATGAACAACTGTAAGCTCTTTCACACTCCATTTCAAGAGAGTTTTTGGGGCCTTACAGAGAGCTTCAGTTTCACATTACGAACTCTGGTTTGTTTTACTCCGTACTTGAGTAGAAGGAGCCTCTTTCATCCAACATGACAAACAGAAATAGAAGACACCACGGCAAAAATTCTGTCTGCTCCTGCTAAAACTAACACTGGGGAAAAATTGATTTGCAGGAAAACCTTAATGAAGAGTAGTGATAGCTGAAGGCAGTGGTAGAACAATGTGCAGTCTGCAGTGTTGCTGTTAGTCCTGTGTCTGCTTCTGAGGACAGTGAAGGCTTTGTGCCTTCAAACTGATTAAGTTTGTCTAAGACCTGGATGAAGCAGGACTCATTTGAGATTGCTTGGCTCTGAGTGGCTGTTGAGCAGGAAAATGCTCATAAGTCGTTGAACAATCACTGATGTGATAAATTCTTAAAAAGCTCTTTTGAAGAATTGAATTTCCTATTTTTACTACTACAGTTGCATTGAAATTTATATACAAGTGAGTTATGTCTGCTGTGGGAAACAGCTTTAAAGTTTCTAGTCAGTTTTGCATTTAAATTCTTAACCATAATGTTACGTTAATGTAGTTGCATTGAATATAAAATTGATTTAAAGGTATTAATACCATATACAATATGCACTCTTTAGCATGTAAATATCTTAATGCAGTAACAAAACGCAAATTGGAAAATATTATTCACATTCTTGATACAATATTAGCTTTTTGCATTAATTCCTGATGGCTTATAATCATTACAGCAAAATGACTTGAATGGAATTCTTTAATTTATAAAAGTGTAAATGAGCTCTGACTCGATTGCTGGACCTTGTAGTGTCACAATATGTCTATTAATTTTGAGAGCAGTGAGTGAACCCTTATAAAACCTCTTGCAAAATAGCTGCCTCTGGCAAATGTGTTGAATTGAAATTATGAATGCTTCAGTAAAAAAACTGATGTGGTCTTGTGAGCTAGAATAAAAAAAAGTCCCAAACCTTAACCTTTGGAAAAAAACATGCAGTTCTAACACAATTAGGTATTTACCAAAAGTATTGCATCTGAGTGATCAGTAGGGGCATAAATGAACTGACAGTCCCTTGGAAGGCATTCCCTGTTGGCTGTCTGGAAATCTGTCATCTTTGTGCTCAGGTCCCTAAAAGGACAGAAGATTAAGGTGTGGCAGTGCCAGCACCAGTGAAAAACAAACCAAGCAGAGAAAAAGACAGCCCAAAAACTTTATATACCAAATATCCTATGTGGCTCTACTAGACCTCCATTCCAACTCTGGTCACCTGGCTTCTCTTCCCTGTTGTGGTGGGGATGTGGATAGAATCTTGAATAAAGCCCATCACCTCAGATATTCCCTCCCCCCCACATAATTTTTTCCCCCTTTTTCCTCAAAAAAAAAGAAATTAAATTCTTCAGGGAAGAAACTTTGTGTCAGCTTACCACCCTGCCCTGATCTGAGCTGAACCTCTGAGTGCTGGTGTGACCCAAACCATTCTCTAATCCAGCATTTTTACCACGGGCAATTCTTTAGGGAGAAAATACTGCATTTACAGCAATTATGAAGAATATTCCTCTTCTCCAAAACAACAACTCACCTGCCATGAGAGTAGCATGCACTTCCACCACAAATGCAGCTGGTAAATGCTGTCAAAAATAGATTGTAACTTTTACTGAAATTTTCTATGCTAATGCACCTTTTATGCAAAACAGTAGCTGGATTTTTTTTTACATGCGTTTTTCTTATGCAGAGGGTGTTAATGGGAACACATTCTATATTGAAAAAGGTTTACTGTTTGTTTCTAAAAACAGCTTCTTTAACACAGATCTCTTTAATGAAAATATACTGTAAACACAAACTCTTTACAACACATTATAAAATATTTTTCTGCTGCAGCACTCTTCAATGGAGCTGTCCATAAACATTTCACTTATTGTTTTCCATTAAAACACATTAAACAAATCCTGTTTAAAACCAACATCTAGGTCAGAATTTTTATGAACCGTTTTAGCTAAGCATTTTAAACACAGTCAACTTGATACAGAAAGAAATGTTTAAGGTACTTCTTGTTGATTCACTTTACAGTGACTCTTTTCATTTTTGCTGGAAAAAGTGGGGAAACAGGGTAATACAAGTAAGTTTTGAGGGCAGTCACATTAAAATATGCTTTGCTTGGGGTAAAATTGTTCTCAAAGTAAGTTATGTAGAATTGCCTCTGTAATCTTTACTCTTGGGTTAGGAGTCTTCACCACTACTGCCCTCAGGCAGAGCCTGTATTTAGAAAGAGTCACATACTAGAGGTCAACAACACTGAAAACAAACCCACTGGGCAATAACCTGAATTTGTCAGTGCCCTCTCAAGAAAGAGTTTGGTTGTATATTCTCTCAGGAGAAGGGGGGTGAATACACAGCCTTGCTTTTCCAAAGAAGCACTTCCCAAAGAAGATTTGTGGCTTTTGCCCACGGCAGCAGCTCCACTGGGTCTGGCAGGAACCCTGTAGGCACGGCCCCGTGCTGCTTCCCTGTAACTTCTTCTCCATAAAGGTATTCCCATCCTCTTCTCTGAGGCTGTGCCAGCTGGTCATGCCTGGCTCTTCCTTGCTGAGCCCCTGCTTGCAGAGGAGCTGTCTGTGACTTGAGCAGGGGTTTGGCACTGAAGAGTATGGGTTTCTCTGGGTCTGGATTGAAGGTACATGAGATGGCAGTTCATGTTCTGACTCAGGTGTTTGTTATTTCTTATCAGTAAAACAGTCTCACTGCTGTGAGTTCAGCAGCTTTTCATTAGAAGGCACAGAATGGCCAACAATCTCTTGGTACAAGGTCTTTTAAGACTAAAATATCCAATTAAGAACTGACACCTTGATTATTTTCCCTTTTAACCCAGTAACTGATCCCAAAGAGCCCCCAGTGGGGACTTTTCTGCCCAATTACAAAATGCCACCCAAACCCAAGAAGAAGAAGGAAGAAGAAGCATCAAGAAGAACCCAGGACAACACCCTGTGCTCTCCATCTTGCTTCCATCCACAACACACTACAAACCCCAAAACCTAAATTTCTCACCAAGTGATACACCCACACTGCTCTCCATAATCTATTTCACACTTCTGTGGATTCCAGTCTATCTTGAAGTCTGGGAAACTTTCTCCATGAATGAGGGTCAAACTCAGTGCTCCCCTGGGGGTCAGGGCACTCCAGAGCAGACAGGAAATATTCCCAGTGCTCTGGAATTCCACAGAAGAGGGACAAACAGAGTCCTGAAAGGTTAGAGGTTTGTGCTTCAGAGGTCCTAAGATGCCACCTCTGCAAAGCAAGGAATTTGGTCACTGAGGCAAGGAATCTTTTTTTCATTGTCAGACCTTCTCCTTTCACATGATTGGGAGCTGCTAAAACTGCAGCTGCCAAGCCCTCCTATTCTCACTGCTTCTGCAAGAGGTATTGATTTGTAAGAGCAAATTGCCTTTTTTCCTTCTTTTTTTTCCCTTAAAACTCAGAGTTTAAGAGAAACTAGGCAAATTATGAAGAATGTATCAGAAACCAACCCAGGTTTCTAAGAGAAACTAAGCAAATGCTTTATTTCAACAAAATAGACTTATGGGCCCCCCCCAGGGTGACTTATCTGTCTTTGAGTTCCATGAAATGATGCACCAGGAGTCACCACGTAGCTCAAGCTGGGAAAGATATTCTCTGCTTGTTAACTTAATAGGAATGGACTGGTTGCAATTTGGAAAGGATTAGTTCCTCCTTTAAAGATTAAAAATTATCATTGCCCTCCATTTAAGAATCCCTGTTTCTTTAACACATTTGGGTCTTTATAGTCCTAGCAAATACGCTGGAAAGGCTCATTGGTGGTGAAAGTTTTGGACGTGTGAAGAGGAGCACTGGGAACACACGGGGGGAATGTGGGCCAAAGAACAGGCTTGCTCTTTGATTGCCAGCATCCAAAGCTCCCACTGCCTCACAGAGAAGAGAGATATTGCAAGTTCTGTGTTCTCTCTAAGCCTACTGCAGAAGTTTCCAGGCTTCAGCATCACGTCAGATAGAGCTGTATTTTGAAAATCCTTTAGGTGACTTTAAATGGACTCTTTCAATATGTGAAGTTATCGCTTCCTATTGTAGAACAGTGGGAAATTGAAGTGCTTAGACAGAGAGCTATATTTAAAATCCTAGCATTTTCATACAGCTAGCTTATTTCAAGGGCTAGAACAGCCTTGAAGCAAATTATCCTTTGTCCTGGTTCAGGCTGTACATGATAAGCTCTCCATCCCATTCTGTTCAGTGCTATTTCTCTTTTTGTTTTTGCTCTCTCTTAAAACTCCAGCAAGAAAAGAAAACAACCTCAATACTCAAATATCTTGCATCACGATGCTACCATGAGTCTTTCACCCTTAGCCGTAACATGAACATTAAATCAGTATTTAGCAAGGATGGGTATTAGGAAAAAGCTTCTGTGCCTTAGTTGATCATGATTTTTCTCTACAAATAAAAGGACAAAATTTCAAATATGGCTTTTGTTTCAGTGAAGCATTACAATAGATAAACATTCAATAACAGTGCGCTGTGACATTTACAAAGAGGAAAACATTTGAACACAGAGATTTAGCAAATTCTCAGGATTCTCAAGAGCAAATCTAAAATATTGCATCTCATTGTCCCCAGCTGAGCCCTGTGGACATTCACTGAGAAAAACCACTTTCTGTCTGCTACGAAGCAGACTCCTGAATGTGTCCATTTTGTCTCAGCCATTTTACCCACACTGAATTTGTTTCCTGGTCTGAATTTTGGTCTTCTCTTTGGAGTTGTTATAAATGGTCTCAGGTAACCAAGAAGGTGACTAAGTTTTGGCGCTGAAAAAGCCATGATATTTTTAAGTTCTGTCTGCAACCTTTGAACTGTGGTGTAAAAACATGACCTAGATATGAGAGTGAGGAATTTGAGTAAAAGAGCAGTATCTATTGATCTCTGTGGACTTTGAGGAGAGTAAAATGGTTTATAGGGTCTCTTTATTCTCACTGCCTGGAACAGCTGGGCAAAGAGAGAGGAAATGGCTTTCTCCCAGTACTTGTCAAATAACTGCTGCAAATTATTCCTCCAAGGGACAAGGTAGACCAAGAGAGTATGTTCGTAAATCAAGAGTAAAGTGGCAAGACTGTGGCCAAAATTCAGAGAGAAGGATTAAATAAAAGTTTATGGGATAGAAAATTGACTTATAAAAATGGAAATAATTTTTTTATTAATAAGCTACATGGACTACCAGATCAAGATTAATTAAATGCAATTTCTATTACAGAATTATCCAATACGAACAAGTTATATATGGACGTTATATGTCTATATATGTCATACAAGTAATGTTCTGTAAATGAGCATGTGCCCAGTATTTCCAGGTATCTTTTGCCCAAGGCAATCTGATTCAACAGCCTGTGTAAGCTGAAATGAAAATGGGAGGAAATTCTTGCAACAAAGCAAGCTTGTAAAAGAGAAATCTCTTTTCTTTTCTTCCATATTATGTGGGAAACACTCATCATGTAACTCTGACATACTCTTTGATAGGAAATAACTAATTTCTTGAATCTGCTGTTTCTTGGTTGAATGACTTTAACAAAATGTGTAACAGTATAGAAAATCTAGTTATTCAATTACACTTTCTGTTGTGCAGTATAAAATCAGGGCACAGCCCAACAAAACACTTGAGTGTTTACAAGCTGAAATATATTCCAGTAGCATCTTATTAGGAGTTAATATCTTAGGTGATATATCAGCACTAAATGTACCATCCCAACTGAAATAATAAATTTCATTTTACTTCTGCTTAATAGCAAGCATGAATCAGAAAATGTTTCCTGAATTTTATTAAAATCCTGTTATAGCTCATTTATAACTGAGGAAAATGAAGTGCATACAGAATACAGAATGGTATAATCAGTGAAAAGATAAAGAGCTCCAAGCTACCTATTCTATACTGTTAACATAAATGGAAAATAAGGTTGGATCAAGATAAGAGTTTTACAAGACTGCCTTGGTTTTGTTCTGAACGAAATTTTCTCCTCTATGATTTGACATGCATTTTATTCTGTGTAAGGGCTTAATCTAGAAGTCTTCACCCAGACAATGAATGCACGAGCTACACGTGGCCTCAGAGCAGCATGTATGTGTTTGGGACTTGCTGCAGTTAAGGCACCTCAATAAAATGAAATCTCCAGCACTTCAGCCTGAGCCTGCAGTACTTCAGAAGCAGCTGGCAGAATCCTTCACTGATCTGTTTGAAGTAGAAACTGTGTGTCCTACAGAAACTGAGTGATCAAACAGCATCACTGGGGTTTCTGCAGTAAGAATTATATAATGTGCTTCTCCATTCAGCTGCACTGGGGAAAATTGCAATGCTATTTTTGAGGGGCAGCTGAGCAAAATGCATATTTTATTGAAGCTACTTTTGGAGTAAAGCCCAGTATCTTGAACTTGTTTACAATAGAACTGAATTCTTTTTCTTTAGTTTTTGCAATACATTGGTCCGCAGGCATGACTATTATCCTTTGGAAGTTACATTGACTTCCTTGAGAAGTGTATGCCTGTTCATGTGTTTGTGTGCATACATATGAGTAAAAATCCTATATGTTTACAGCTATTCTATTTCTGAAATGCTCAAGATAGGGGACAGCAATGGTAGACTGTCACTGTCATATTTTCTGAAAAATCCCTTCACCAGGATTTCTTTGCCTGGGAAGATGAGAAGCCTCAGAGAAAAACTAATATTATCTCATTTGCTTCTCCCTGTTTTGCTGCTTTGGAATGTGGCTGGAGACATTTACCAACAGGTGCATGTTTGATTGGTTTCCTGTTAATTGTTTTCATTTAATGGCCAATCACCATCAGCTGTGTCGGACTCTGAGGAGTCAGCCCCGAGTTTTTATTATTCATTCTTGTTAAGCCTTCTGTCTGTATCCTTCTCTTTCTTTAGTATAGTTTAGTATAGCATTCTTTAATATAATATAATATTATAAAATAATAAATCAGCCTTCTGAGAACATGGAGTCAGATTCCCTTTTGCCTCGTCTGGGGGACCAACCCCAGCAGACTCAACAGTAGACAAGGATTTATCAAATGCCTCTGTTTGAGGATTTTGTTTTGTTTTTTTTTTTTTCAGTAAGACACCAGAACATTTTGATCTGCAGGTCCCATAAAGTAATAAAGGGTTTTATATCTCACAGCCAATGCAGCGTTGGCTTTGGAAGAGCAGAGGAGGCCGGGTGTTCCGGGTGTTTGTCACCTGGAGCAATATTTTCAGTTTGGAACAAACAAAGTTTAGGACTGACCAAGATGGTGCTATTAGATCTGTAGGTGAAGAACTTAAATCTGCATTTGGAATTTCTTGCTACCAAAATTCTTTGTCTATAAGAAGCCCTTTCTTGAGACTTTCTACTTTTGATAATTACATTTTTTTCTGAAAGTAAGTGCCATTATAAACATTAGGCATGGAAAAGTGAAGCAGCAAGAGCTGTAATATCTACTATTTAAGCCATTTTGTAAAGCCTTAAAGGTTGGAAAAGTAAAGAATTTAAAATACATTAAAAATACATTTGTGAGGTCTAGAAAGTACCATTGGAGTTCAATGATTCCCTTTTTTCTCAATATAATGTTACCTCTCTTCCTTTTATTTGTCTATTTATGTATTTAAACATAAATGTGCATGTGCACTTATGGTGTATCAGGCCCCCACTTAGAGATCTGTGCAATTTAAACTACATATATACATCATTATCAGATCTCTGCTGATTACTGCTGCTGAGTTGTATGTAGGTGATAACAGCTGGACACTCTTCACTGAACAGCTGATGCCTGAACTAAGAACAATGTCAACTGAACCTATCCTATAAAGGCAAAAAATAGCAGGGTTGTTTTCTTACATTTTTTTTTTAAACTTAATTCCATGTTCTGAAGGTGGGTGAGAAGTCTCTGGTCCCCTGTAACGCCTTCTAATTTAATTAATTTCTCAGTATTTAATGAATTATTTGCTCAGTCCTTAGAAATAAATTATTTTCTTTTCCCAACTTAAGAGAATGTTTATGAAGTTTTTATTTAAGAAATATTTATGAAATTATTTTGTCTGCAGAAATTCTTATTTAGAATTTTTAGTGATGGCTGCAGATTTATTTTTCTTTTTTTAAGAGAAAAGAAGATATACCACCATACCACTGAGAAGTCTCTCTTGGAAACTGTCCAAGAGAGAAATTCTATCATTACCCCTCCCTGAATGATTTTTAAATGTCCTACCAACATGAAGACTCTTTTTCATTTTGTTAGTCTATGAAATAAAAACTCCAAAACATCCAGTTTTAGAACAATTTCAAATCTGTTCTCATCTGAAGAAAAATTCACATACACTTGTATATGAAAGCATTTATACATGAACAAAAAAATATCCTATTCTTCTTTATCATAGACCTCAGATTATTAAGAGAGCTCACCTAATACTGATTCCAAGTTTAATGTCCAAGTAAGAGGCTTGGATGTTTCTAGGCATCTGTTACAGCCCAGTGCCATTTCCCAGCAAAAAATATTGACTGTCAGTGGGAACTTGACATTTAAAATCCTCTTGCACCATTGATCCTCACTGTAAATACCTTTACAATAATCTTTTTATTAAAAAACTTCTAAGAAAGATGAACTAAGGATTGGAACAGAGCTATTAATGAGTAAAAAAAAAACTGTAGCTAACCCCACACACACTTTAGATATTTGTTATATTTGGAATATATTTCAGGCATTAGATATTTGGAAGATTACTGTGGATGATTATTGACTTCCTGCACAGAAATGGTCTATTTGTTAATATCTCAGATCCTAACAAAGCTCCTGAATTCATGCCATTTTAACTTTAATTCTTTAAACAGAATGAATTACAGATTCGCTCCTTTAAGGCAAATGATTATTCTTTTTCTAGGATTCCAATAAAAATAATATTAATTCTATTTAACTAGAATAAATGAAGGTTATTTTTATCATTAAAGAAGTAGACATACTTGTTAGAAAGATAATTAATCAGAAAATTCAGCAGTTTGGCCCATTCGGATACACAGGAATCTACTTCTAGGAATCCACAGAGATCTGTGTGGCAGCAGAACACAAGAAAACCCTGCAGCTGGCACTTCTAGTTTAATGTTTCTTGTGACTTGAGTCATCTTAGAAAAGAAATCAGTATTGGGCTGCTCCAGATGCTGATCCCTGGGCCTCTGAGTTTGTGCACTCTGAGGAAGAGCTGGGAGAAGGACAAAGCATTTTTCCATGGTCATGTATAGACATGTGACTGTTATGAAAAATAATTAATAGCTATTTGTCTTAGGCTGGAAATGAAAGGTGTGTATTCTATTGCCACCTGTTAGAACCAGGTGGGGCAGTTTTCTCTATCTCTTCCACAACCCATCCTCCCTCCAAGGAGACATCTTCTGTTTGTGGGCCATTGAGTGTCACTGCATGGCTGATAAAATTACATCATCCATTGTGAGATGCTCTGCCCAGGGGGAGGAGCCAAACATTCCTACCTGGATATAATCTGAGATTTGGAACACCACAGGCAGCCTTTTCCTACTGCATTCCCAGAGGAGCAGCTTTCTTCTCCACTGGATTCCCAGAGGAAGACCAGGCCCATCTACACCACCACCAGAACTTCCCAGGAAAACTGCACCCTTCTACAGGATCCCTGCTCCAACAGAACCACAGCTGTCACTGCAGGAGGGCTGCAGCCACCATTCAATGGGACTGCTGCCAGCACCCTGACCCACAGGGTGTCAGCTCATACTTTGGCTCTGTCAATGTTGTTTTGTACTACTGTATTTTTTTTTTATTTTTTGGGTTTTTTTCCCAAATAAGAACTGTTATTCCGACTCCCATATCTTTGCCTGAGAGCCCCTTAATTTCAAAATTTTAATAATTTGCAGGGAGTGGGTTTGCATTCTCTGTTTCAAGGGAGGTTCTTGCTTTCCCTATCAGACACCTGGCTTTTCAAACCAAGACACTATTAATTACCATTAGCAGGTAAAAACCATCAAATTCCGTGACAAATCTCAGTCAGACAAACCTGAATCACATGTAGTGACCCTCACCTTGTTTTCTAAACCCCAGCCTTTGTCACAAGAGGTGTCTATTCAAATGGTTAACAGTTATTGCTGTCTTCACCACCATACAGGATAGGTTTCTTCCAGCCATTTCATAAATTCTGTTCCCAATTACTTTTAGAGAGTATTTTATTTTGGCTTCAAATGAGAGTTGAGTAGTTTTGTCTCCAATCCATCCTGCTTGTGCACTTTGTGTATCTCTTCACTTTGACTGCCAAAATTTGGATTGTGTTTTTGTTAAAATTTGGATTGTGTCCACATAAGGACTGCCCAAATTTATAGAGAAAAAAGCCTATAGGAGATGGAGACCTTCACATGGCACAAGGACCTTGATCCTGAACTTTTCCATATGAACTATGAGGACAGATGTAATTCTGAGTGTTAGCTCTGATATAAAGCAGGAATAGCTGGTCTGAAGTCAGTCAGTTCATTAGTCTAAAAAGGATGTGGGAAGATCAGGCTACACATACATTACTAATATAAATATGAAATTTTCTGTGGTTTTATTTGTGTAAACGTAGATATCAAGTTATTTTTAATTCCAGAATTCTCTGCTACTAGGAGAATTTTTGTTAAAAAAAAAAAAAAACATCTAGGTTTAGAACAGAAAATGTTTCATTCTGAATTATTTGAAGGTGTTTTTCAGGTAAAACACCCTGGGTCATATTTTTTTTTAATCTGCTTGCATTTGGACTTCACTACTTGGATTTCAAATGTAATTATACTTGCCTATCCAAGACTACATGAACAAAATTTTGTCAGCTGTTACCAGAGTTAATTCAGTCTAGAGTTACATTTTCAAACACTGTTAATTAGTGTGTATATATAAGATTGATTGCACTATGCAAATTTTCTGAAATTAAAGATCTGGATCTTAGAGATTGTTTTCAAAGGACAATGAATCAAAAAAGTTGCAAATATGTCTCCTGGATAATATTGCAGAAGATTCTCTAGGAATAATTGTACAGTAGCGAGTCAATTGTGCTGGTTAGCTTTGGAAGAAAAAGCCACTGTGTTGGTGTCATTTACCAAGATTTTGAGTGATTATGTTTAGACTAAAATTATGGTTGCATATGAGATTTGGCAATTTTCCACAAAACCAAAATGAGCTTTATTGACTTAATGTTGTATGTAGGCATCTCTCCAGACATCTCTATTTTTGTTTGTTTATTTGTTTGCTTTAAAACCTTCTCATAGATGTAACCTAGACACAAAAAAATATTATAAATAATAACAATGGGATTTATGTATGTGCAGTTGGTATAAAAGTGGACATCATTTGGAGCCAGCTGCGCCGCTACCTGTTGTGATGGAAATGGAGTTATGATTGCTAAATATTCATTTGGTTGCTGAGATGTTTATTAAATGAATGTTGGTTTGGATTAATATAAACGTTTATGGAAAAATCAGCAGGGTGGAAACAGAGTACATCAAGGTAAGCCAGGTAGTCAGAGATTCTTAAAGGGCATGGGTAATGTAGAATATCTCTGCAGTTAGAAGTACTTCAGTAATCAAAAGGGGGGAAAAACAGAGCTAAGGAGTTCTTTTGGGAGAACATAAAAGTTACAGGATCACATTGATTTCTGCAGTATCTCTCACTGCTTTCTCAGGAGGGCAATTTGGAGAACAGAGTTAGGTTAACTGCATAGTGCCTAAAGTGGCGGTGAGCTATTATTATTCTGAGCTTCATTACCATTGACAAAATCAATAATAATTTGTAAGAAAGCTGCCAGGAGTATTTCAGTGATGCAGAGATGTAGCCAAGGGAACTTAGGTGGCGTTTGCCCAAAGGAGAGGAGGAGAAAAGTGTGTCCAAGCAGATGGCTGAGGCTGCAGGGTCACCCACGTCCCCCTGCAACATCCTGATTCTCCAGTGCTGGAGAGGAGACACTTGTGCATCCCTTGTTTTTTGTCCCTACTTTGGGAAAAGAGGTAGGAAGAAAAGTGTTGTGTACTACATGTGGGCCTTGTAAACCTGAGAAATGCATTTCACGCCGTGCTGTGCCTGAAGAAAACTTTGCTTCCTTCTGATGCATGAGGCCAACTATTCAAGAACCACTGTTATGTAAATATTTACATTTGTAAAAAGTATTTCCTCTCATCATAATTATATCTATTCAATGCCTACCATACTGACTTAGCAGCAAACATTAAAACAAGATCCTTGCAAAGAGAAATGCCAGTCATTTGGCAAAGAAGACTGCAATAATCCTCTGTTACTTGCTGCCCCCTCCATTTTAATTGTTAATAACTTTTCAGCATGCAGGAGAAGTAATCTCCCACCATGCTAAAGCAGTCAACCTAATTGAAAAGAAATACAAGTCATCTAGCGCACAGCTAAAAAATTCAGCTAAAATGCAATCTGTCATTATCTTTCCAATGCCAATTTTAAATAGGTATTAGAGTAAATGGGGGAAACATCTTCTCATTTCTCTTGCGGTATCATTTCGTTTTTACAGAAATCCCTAATCCCCAAATAAAGATTCTGCTTGATACCAAACAAAACAATCAAGACAGCCTCTAGTGTCTTGGAAACCAGATCCAAAAATAGAGGAAAAATTTCCCTATCATGAATTAATCTCATTTGAAAATGATTTTAAAAATACAGTCTATGCAATGCAAATCCTCGCTCCCAGAATAACCTGTATTTGTGGTTGTTATGCCACAGTCAAGAGATAAATTACTGCTCAGTGAGCTGTTTCAGCGCAGCAACGTGAACTGCAGCTAGGATTAAGGAAACTGATGAAGCATAACGTACCATGAAAGAAATGAAAACATTTTATGGGACATATGGGTATTATTGACAGGTTTCTACTTTTTGATACAATGAACTCTTTCAGCAGGAGATAGTATTTGAAAAGTATCCTGCATTAGGAAATTATATGCCACATTTAAAAGTATTCACACTTTTAGTCCCCAAATTATAATCTGCTATGTAACACATTTCAATTTAATTGGAAGAATATTGTATTGTGATGCTGAAAACTTGTTTAATGGAGATAATCTTTCAGCTCAGTAGGGAAAGTTGGGTTCATTTGAAGCTGAGACATCCTCAGATTTGTAATTACAAGGCATACTTCTGAGTAGGTAAAAGTATATTGAAAATATGTCAGATGGGGCCTTATAGAAAATCCATCAAGTCCTTAACAGGTCAAGCTCAAATAAAATCTTACTAAAGCTATTACCATCAAAGTGTATTTGGTTCTGGTCTCAGGACAACTTTCTTCAGACTCCTCCACTGACTGGCATTCCCACAACTGTAGAAACCTCAGGATCTGTACTATGCTGCATGTACTCAGCAAGTGTAAGAAAATAGCTGGTTAAAAAGATCCTGCTATATGAAGCTTGTCAAATTGAAAAAGAGAGTTTTTAACATTTTACCCTAAAACCCAATGGATAATTATTTCTTCCTTCAGCAGCCTTGTTTTCTCTGTTCATTCCCTGAAGTAGTAAAAGATTCAGCCAGATTGAACAAAGTCTATGCTTGCAGGAGAAATCATCTGCTGGTAGAAAATTGTGTGACATTTCTTATGTTATTCTTTCCAGCGTTCACAAACTGGAAAATTTTGTACTTCAAACGAGACCTCTGTTGTAGCTACAGTTGTTGTGGTAGAGAAGAAGAAAACAAGAAACAGGGTTAGGAAGAATCACATCCTACTGTGTGCATTCTACACAGTCCTTTTATATGAATCAATAGCTACTCAAGTTTCAGAGGGATCTAATTCAGTGGTTTTCAAGACTCTTCCTGTAAAGTCTTTTCTCACTCAGTGTCCGTGTAGTCCTAAATTCATGGCACACAGATGTTTAGAGCAAGATTTCTTTACATGATGCTTCTCCAACCTGTGTTTTTGGTCTGTCTGCATTCTGCTAGGGCTTGCACATAGATGTGGTTGGTAACAAAGCTTATTGTCTCAGTGGTGGGAATCAGTATTAGAGAGGGGGGTTTGGATTAGATAATAGGAAAAAAATCTCTTCTGTGCGGATGGTGAGGCGCTGGAACAGATTGCCAAGAGCTGTGGATGCCCCATCTCTGGAAGTATTCAAGGCCAGGTTGGATGGAACTCTGAGCAACCTGGTCTACTGGAATGTATCTCTGTCCATGGTGAGGGAGGCTGGGACTAGGTCATCTTTAAGGTCCATTCCAAAACAAACCCCTCCATGACCCTATAAAGCTTGATAGACATTTCAAGTAGGGTGAAAAAAGCACATCCTGTTTGACTTTTACATTCGTTCTGGTGACATTTTATAGGTCAAATCTGAAAACCAGATACATTTCTGGTAGGACTCACACAGGGAACCCTGGAACAGGCTCCCTAGGGAAGTGGTTGTGTCACCATCCCTGAAAGTGTTCAAAACATGAATACATGTGGTCTTTATTTTGATCTTTTTTAGGGGGCATGGTGGTATAGGTTTGAAGGTTGGACTTGACCTTGGAGTTCTTTTCCCACTTTAATGATTCTGTGATTCTAAGATGAAGGAAAATAAAAGAACACTGAGGAGAATCATGGCGAAGACTGTTTGGAATATGAACTGCATGATTTTATATAAGCTGCATTATTCTTCACTGCAACTCAAAATCTAAAAGATGTGTTTTTCATGCTCTCTGTATTTAATTTGGAATTTGGGAAGGGACAAAACAATGACAATAATAATAAAAGTGATATTAATAATAATCTCTCTCAGGGGCAGAGAGGAAAAAGGGAATTTTGGTGATATTGTAGTGAGACTGCATGTGGAATGAAGATTAGTATGAATTAGGTAAAAGAAAATGTTTGTGCAGAAGGCTGCCCATCTGAATACAGATTTCATAATCAGCACAAGAAGAGGTTGAAAACAGAGAATGTCTTTCTTGTGTCCCACAAAATGTCATTGGTTTCAGAAGCTGTACTGTGTTGAATGCATCATACCATGCAGCACAAGACCTAGATGAGAAAATTAAACCAGTAAACTTCATAGCACCCAAAATGGCTACTTTTCAAAAGCAGAGTACTGCACCAAAGAGAAGAATGCCAAGGCAGAAAAATGATGTTTTCTTGACATTTGGTAGCAATGACTTGCCCATGGTAATAACTGTGGTATATGGAAAATTTTCAGTAACCTTCCCCCCATCAAGCTGTCTGCACTTCTACCTCTTCTGCCTGTTTCTCAACTTGTAAGTTGAAAAGTAAATTGTTTGAAAGCATTAAATTATACTTTTTATATATACTTATTTATACTTCTTATACTACTTATTTATATAATATAGGAGAAGTGCTGACATTCAATTTCCCAAACAGAATGTGGGTTCTGTATATTCTGTTGTTCCCTGCCAGGGCTTAAAGGTGGTCAGGTTCTCCTGAAGGGAAAGAATATAAGAAGAACAAGATATTCCAGAAGTCTGATTAAGAGCTTGCAGTTTGTATTTGTCACAGAAATTTCTTAAAAATATTAAAATACCTGTTACCAGTTGGTAGTTGTTTAAGTTTTCATGAAGTGTTCAGAGTTCCAGTAGGTTGATTGTTTTTTTTGTTATTTTTTAGTGTCTAGGGAAGTGCCCTCAATGTGTAGGCTGAGGGCCCATAATTCTGTTTCTTTTAAATCCATGTCTCCCAAACATGTTCCACAAATTCTTTCAGTTAAACTTTTGAATTAAGTTTATTTTGTATTTAATGGCTCTCAACCAAATCCATGCTGGGGTTTAGTATAGTAATCAATATTTTTTGGGGAGTGAGATAAAATTGTAGCAAAAGAAAAAAAAAAAAACAAAACCAAAACAAACAAATGCCAAATATCCTTAGCTAAAGTTAACTGCCACGGAAACTGCCCCCAGTGTCCTCATCACTAACGACAGGACAAGTCCCAGCTGGAACTATTTATTGGCTTAGTCAAGTGCTCCACTGCTTTGTTCTAAATATGTCAACTTTGATTCATCCTCGGGCTTAGTTCCTGTCAAACACTGTTAAATGGAACTGGAATCAGCATTGCACCTAGGCATCCACTGAGCCAAAACCATAATCACTTCTGCAGAAATGTTAGTAATCTGTGGCACTAAAGAGTCGTGGCATTCCTGTGAGGGTACCTTGTACAAAAGGGATGTCTGGTCTCGTCTTTGGCACCAGCTAGAGGTAAGAAGTTCATGACATCAGTACTGAAAGCTTTGGCAACAGGCTTTGTGACCTCATGAGAGTGAAACTTCTTTTTGTTTGTGTGATTGATATTGTCAGGGCACATGCAGGAGTACATCATGAGGAGTTGGGATTGTCCTCACCAGCTAAAGTATTGGCAGTGTTCAGCTTAACATTTTACTGGAGCTTGTTGGTGTGAGACTAAATGGAAAAAAATAATAATTTTGAGAGATTAATGGTAAAGCACAAAATATTTTGAAGTGGATAAGTGAAAAACAGGTATAATCTACAGACTGCAACAGCAGTTAAATGAATCTACTCAGAACGGCATGATATCTTCTCCTCATATCATGCAAAGGCAGCATTTACACAGATTTCAAAGGTTATTGTTGTGGAAAACAGCATCTGAAAGCAGCAAATACTTGGGTGCCATGTAAGCTATTAGGAAGGAATGCTGCCAGTAATTGCTAATGTAGTCATTTACGTTATGGTGAAAAGTAAAATGAGAAGGTAAGCTGGGTAAATGGACACTCACAAGGTATCTGAACACAATGTGATTTATTTTGAGCAGGGGTCTAAACAATGTGAGAATGAACCCCAAGGACTCCTAGGGATGCATACCTTTAGGAACTTATTCAGATGAGTCTTTGTATGTTTCTTTTCTGTGAAACAGAGAGTGTATGACATGGTCTCAAAAGATATTTTAAGTGGTACATAAGGTGCATTCTCATTAATTTGTTGTAAATGTCATCAGGATATGCCAGGAGAGATATAGGCTGGATGCTAGGAAAAAAATCTTCACTGAAATACTTTTCAGGCACTAGAACAATCTGCCCAGGGAAGTTGTGGAGTCCCCATTCCTGGAGGTATTTAAAAGATGGGTAGGTGTGAACCTTGGGGACATGGTTTACCAGTGGACTTGGCAGTGTTGTGTTAACAGTTTGAGTCTAGGAACTTAGAGGTATTTTCTGATCTAAATTATTCTATGATCCTTTGTTATTTTATCATACATCCAGTAAAACTTCTACACAAAGCTATTCTTTCCTTCAGGTAGTCCATAGGGCTCTGGATGGCAAGGTCCCCTTCCCCTCACCAATGGCCAAGGCTTCTCTTGCAGCTGGCTCCTAACTCTTGTCCAAATATCCTATGGAATTCCAGTACTCCCTGCCTTTTTGAAAAGGTCAAAATTCTTGGTGTGGAAAAAAGAGATTACTGAGAAATACTAGAAATACAGTATCTGAACATTTCCATCCTTCCCTTCCATAATTTCTTCTAAAAACCTATTCTGCACTTGGAAAGTCTTTCAAATATGTGTGTGATTTTATGGCTAGGTGGGTCTGAAGAAGAGGAATCCCCAGGTTCTGGCATGTCAGCAATTCATGCTGTCTCCACAGCTTTGCTCTTTGCTTTTTTGGGGGCATTTAGGGTATGTTATGTCTGTGCACAGGGATAAAACACTAGCAAGAATTCCTCACTCACTCTAGCAACAATGATTTGAATATTTTGTGCTCTGGGCAAAGCACAGGAAGAGTTAAGGCTTGTTGAGCTGTCAGCCTGCCCCAATATTTACTTTTGAATTTACAAATATTCAGTGCATCTGATTCAAGCAAAGCTAAGATTTCATCTTAAATCATTAACACAACAGAAGCCAAAATCTTGTATTACTTTTTCTTTTCAGTATTTAAAAAAAAAATAACTTGAAGGCCACATAACATTGGTGGTTAAATGTGCTAAAAAACATTGTGAATGCAGTTCTTTTTCAGATTTAATTTCAAAATTTCTAGATAACAGTAATTTAACTCTTTTTATGTTACATGTATTCAATTTTATAGCAGACTAATTAGAATCCTGGAAATTGCTTAACCAAGCATTAGACCAGAAACATCAATCCTATAATATTTCATTAATGAGGAAAGCATTGTGAATAACTAATGGATTTTATTCACACTAATATATATAACAAGAGGAATGGCTGGTAGGCCAAGGAAAGATTTTTAGGGAGAAGTCTGTGGAAGTAAGTCACTGAAAGGTAAAACAATAAACTTGTTTGACACACTGAGGTGCTGGTTTAACTTTGGCAGTCATAGGGTGAAGGCACTGTAGTTGATAAGACAGTGGCTAGAAGGGTCCTGAAGTAACAGCATTTGACATGCCTGGGAGATCTCATCAAAGGCAAAGGAAGATCCCTGACAAGAGAAATACTAAAAAGGACTCCTGGTGGGAAAGCTGCTGCCATGCAGAAAAATGTTTCAGATAAAGATATCCAAGAAACTCCTGCCCCCTGAGAGGCAGTAGTGTTTCTAATAATTGATGGATATTATTAAGATATGTTGGTACAGATACTTTTGGAGTGGTATGAATAGCACCAAAGTGTATATTATGAAAGTAACATTTCATTAGTTTACTTTTGTTGTGCTTAAGAAACAAGTTTTGAGCCTTTTGTGGTATCCAGGCAGTTATTAATTTATTGGTAATGTACATCAGAAGTAGAGTCAAACTACCAATGTTGTAGCCTTTTTTACCAGTTCTTCAATAAATTACATAGTAATGAGATTACTGATTAATTCAGCTCTTGTAAATATGATCGTTTTTAATGCACTTTTTTGCATTGACCTAGTGTTCCAGACCAACTAAATGTAGCACTCCTCTTCCCCAGGTTCAGTGCTAAAAGAGAACAGCTTATCTTTTGCATAAACCTAACTTTAAACACATCCTTGAGTCTCCTTAGTAAATAAACTTTAGTAAATAAACCTTTCTGGCTGGTGAAAAAGCTGAGTGTAGCTCAGAGCCATGCCTATGTTTAGAAGAGGTTGGCAGGTCATCCAGCAGCAAATACAAATGAGAACAGAAAAAAAAGAGGAATCTGTCCCTGGTGTGGAATTACTTCTGCAATGCCACCTGGTCCAGAACTTCTTTATAAAAGCCCAGAAGGTATCACCTATCAGCTTAAGGGCAGGCTGCAGCATAGCAGCCACTACATAGGGGAACAGGTGTAGAATAAGTAGAGAAATAAAATGTAGTGAAAATAACCCATACATGCAAGAACAGTTGTCCTTCTGCAGAAAGTTAGTGACCCAAAACCTGTTTTTTCCATCTGTTTGGTCTTGGTTTGAACTTTAGGTGTGAACAGATGATCTGTATATCACATCACCTTTTGTTCCAGGTCCTTTAAGATCTCTGACCACTGGGAAAATCCCCAAAAAGTTACTCTTCTGCTTTCAAAGCTGTGTTACAATTTTTAAAACTTTTGGTCCTTTTTTTTTTTTCTATCCTGGACAAAGCTGGAGCTTTGAATGCGAAGTTCAAGAGAATTTTACTGCTGTTAATTTCTGGTATCTCAAGTAGTGCATGCAATCCAAAGGCAAAATATTGAGAGAGAAAAGATGAAGCATATTTTACTCTACCAGCTGTGTTTTACAAATAAAAATCCTGGGGAGGAGTTAATTAGGTCTTCAAGACACAAGACACTGTAAACTTTCAGTTGGAGACTTTAAACCCAGAAAGCAACCATAACAGTCACCTAAACTTACTACATATATGGCAGTAGCCATTACATTCTCCAATTAGTACCAATTTAAACCAGCTTGTATATAATTTCTGATTTAAATGAAGCTTTGAAGAATTCCCTCTATTGTAGGTCAGTTGTTTGGTAGCTCTGTGGTGCAGTAAATTTGGTATTGCCACTGCTAGCCAAAGGACGCAGATGTTGCATTAGCCCTGCAAATCACCCAAGCTGAGCCTGGCCAGGCTTGCTTTGGCTGCCCTGCTTTGGCTTGTCTAAAGATGTGCTTTAGCTTTTTTTGTCTGATGGGCAGTTGAATATTTTCTAACTTGTTTTTCTTTAGGTTAGTAATTGTGTGGTGCGGTGTTATAATAATTTTGTTGCATATTGGTAAGTAATGACCAGTAATATGTTGTTCTTTGTAGAGTGAAATACCCCTGACTCCTCAAAAAATAATATGGAACTGAGGAGAAACAGGCAAAGGATGGAAGTAAAGGCCTTCCTTGAAAGGCACAGCCCTGGGATGACAGCAGATGTTATAAAGATGCAATAAAAAAATTGCCAATGTTGCCAAGAAACCTTGCCTTGGAAACCACATAAAATCAGTTACAGGGCAAAACAAAGGGAAGAGCAAATGTCTAGAATATGCAGCACACACTGTGAGTGCCACAGTATATGGGGGTATCTTGTGGAGGTGCAGATTAATGGAGATCAAGGTACACAATGGATTAGAACCAGTCAGAGTCAAAGCGATGCAGACCTTAGAGCTGGGAGAAGGAGAAAGCCACTGTCAGCATCCCACTCCTCGTGGTGCACAAGGCTGACCTCTGATCACAGTTTGCCCACCTCTTCCTCTTGCAAGAGTTCTCATCTCTGACATTAGGATCTGGACATGACACAGGGGTAGCACAACACAAGTGAAAGGCTAGATATACAAAGTGCACGGATAAAAAAATTAGAATATCCTATTAATGAGGCTTTTTGCATAATAATATAGTCTGAACAATCAGCACTAGTATTGTTGTAACTGGAGTAGTAATCTTTGAATAGGCACATAAAAGTTCAGAATACAATGAATTCTTGGCTGCAAATATAAGATTTTTTTTCTTCTATCTCACGCTGGAAAAGGTGCAGATTCTACTATTAATTAACCTCAGTCATAAATCTGCATTTTAAAAAATGGCTATATTTTTCTAGATTGACCATTGCCACCCCATCTGAATTTGTCGTGTCTGGCTTCTGCTACATAAAACTTTGGGATATTGTACATCCCTCTGTAATCAAATCAATACTCTACATGCAAGTTATTTATAGTTCAAGTTAGTTTTTAACTTTTTGTTTGAAAAGATGGAATAAATAGGCCCTGATTTACCAGTGATTTTTAAAAACAAAATGTGACTTCTAGTGTTATTCTTTTATCGCTTTACTTTTTCAATTTTACAGAATCTTCTGAAATCAAATGTAGTGGACTCAGACAGATTATGTCAGTACTGGTTATTCCTATGGTAGGAAAGTATTTTTTGTATTCCTTCCTGGTGTCCTCTGTACATGCAGCTCTTTGTTCTTTTTGCCTCAATCTGACTCTAGAAATTAATGTCAGACTGATGACTTCATTTGCTGTCCTGAAGGAGCCCCCACCTACCAGTAAATTATGAACATATTTTCTAACCATAATATATGCCATAAAAGCTGTTTTGAAGTGTGTTTTCTTTGCTGAGATCATCTTTCCTTCCTTTTTTTCCCTTGGTATTTTGCTAAAGCCTCTGTTTCTAATATTGTTTGTTGTTGTCTGCTTTCTCCTTTCCCATTTAATGCACGCTCTTTAATTTAAGAATGCTGGGATTTTGTTCTACGTCTGTTAGCCTGGTCTCTTGTTATGCAGAATTTTAAAACAAGGACCAAAACTCCACGTGAACATCATGGCCATGTTTTCCCCTTTTCTAGTTTTCCTCATGCTTTATTTGCTAATGATTACTGCTTTTGATAATTGCTTACTTATTCAGCCATGAGTCTTTCCTTTAACAGCTTAAACCTACAGTTTGTGCATGTCCAAACACTGAGCTACATGCATGGCACTCAAGCAAGCAGTTTTTAAAGTTGTGATATCCAACTCCCTCTGTGGGAATGAGATCTGACATGAAGTCCACTGTGCCAGATAACTCACTTTAGGAAGTAGCTGCCAGTTGTTGACAATTGTTTCAGAAGCTCACAAATTATTTTTTTATTATGGAAAGAATGATATGTCATGAGGAGGTCATAGCAAAATTGTCCCTGATAATAAAGTTGGGATTTTTTTATGGGATATAAAGCATTACAAATAACTTGTTATGACTTTCTCTCATTTAGACTGTGGCTTGGCACAGAGTACCTTCTATTTTAATATCCAGATTTCTAATATTTTTTCTCTCTCAATTTCCCTTGTTGCCTCAGTAATCTGATTCTCAGTGTAAGTGATGTACAGGGTACAAGTCAGCACTTGTTCTTCCCTTCATTCTTCCTGTTTGCATCAATTAATATCATTCAGCTGGCTCATCCCTGCCAGATCCAAGGTTCATTGAAGATAGCAGAAAGACTTATGATGACTTCACTCTGATTTGAATGAAACAGTTATTTAGGTAGCGAGAATTTTATGTGATGTCAACCAACTTGCACAATGAGATGGCGCAAATACTTAGCATGACTGAGAGCAAAGTGTCCATACAGAGTTCATCCACATCTATTTTAGGGGCTAATGTGGATAAGAAACAAAAGTAAATAATTGACATCTTGTCTTGTTTTGATAGGCAGTCACTGGGATTCATACAGGAAATATGCCTTAGTGAATTTGGGAAAAACCCACTTTCATAATTAGAAAGCAATAAACTCTCAAAAAATATATAATGGCAAAAAATATATATTTCTAGCCACACCATTAAAAAAGAAAACAAAACACCAAAAACAAACCAACAAAATAGGCTGAATTCTAAATGTGCTGATTTTTAAGTAAATTGTAGGCATTTTCCTACTGGAAACCCTTATGGCTCATGGATCATTTTGTTTAAATTAAATATCTTTGAGCAAATATTGAGTAGTCATTTTGCCTATGAATTGAAAACAAAGTATCTCAAAGACATGGTCTGTTGTCATACCCAGCAAACTGGATTTTTCACTTTATCCACAAATATTATTCCCTTCCTTTCGTGCATGATAATGGATTGACCTAGTGGGTCAAATTAATATAATTTACCTACACAGTTTTCTGCTTGCTGGCTGTGACATGTGTTCATCAGTGCAGATCAAATAGCTGTCCATTGGTAAATATTCCTGATAAAATCATGGTAATAGCTTTGCAGCACTAAAGTGCTGCTCGGTAAAATGTGTTCTTTCTTATTTGATAGAGACCTCTCACCTTTGCCTTCTTTTGGTACTTGAGACCCCCACCTTGGCATATTATTGAGTGGATGGATGACTCCTGGGATTGCCCTGGTGAAGGCACCAATCACTGGGAGAGATGAGCAGGAAAGCAGAGGGGCCATGAGAGAAAAAGGCAATTCCTAGAGCTCCATGCAGTAATGGAGAGTCAAGAGGAGTGTGCATAATGCATGAGGCACAACAGGCATGTGCTGCCAGATACCTTTGAATGCTGTGTGGGAGGAAGTGTGAGCTAAATAACCCGGGAATTTTTTAATCCAAGCTCAGAAGCAGACCACAACAGAGGGTTCATAATCACCTGCTCACTTGCAAGCTGTTAGATTGTATTGAAAAATTTATGCATTCTCATTTCTTAAAGCTACCTTTGAAAGTTTGTCATTAATGGGAAATCTATCAGGTTAAATAAAAGTCAATCACTGGGTAGAGCTAATAATGCACTGTAAACAGGAAGTGTGCATTATTAGGTCATACAGTGCCCTTTCAATGTCTCTGTGGCAGAGATCCCTTAAACTAGCCTGGGCTTTTTTATGTTTTTCTCTTTTTTTAGCACTTACCGGTAGGAGTGGGAAAATCATAGAATCATAGATTGTGGAAGGGAAGGATCACCTGGTGCAAATTTTCATGGCAAAAAAAATGGTCAAAATGAGATGGCCCAGCTCTCTGTCCAGCTGAATCTTAAAAGTGTCCAACACTGGGGATTCCAGCACTTCCCTGGGATTATTCTAGTGGCTGATTAACTCTTTGAAAATGTGTTTCTCCATCTTTTCTTTATAGAGAGCATTTAAACACTGGAACTTGGTGATAAGGTCTTCCCCAAGCCTTCATATTTCAAGGCTGAAAAAACCTAACACTCACAGCCTTTCCTCACAAGACAGACTTCCCAGCCCTGTTGCTCTTATACTAAACCTGGTTTTGTTGATACCTCTGCAGTGATTTTTTAAGGGACATTAAAGTCCTCATTTCTGACAGCCTTCTCTGGATCCTCACCAGCCTGTCCATGCCTTTTTTGTACAGTATGGACCAAAACTAACTACTAGTTGTTTTCCATCTTACCTTCTCTTCCGTGTTCCTCTGGGAAAGGGAGTCATAGAGAGGCTTGGTGGGCACTTGGACTTTTTTTTTCCTAAGGCTTGGGATGAAAAGCTATTTTGATATCTCAGCAATAATATAAGCATGTGGCACTGTGCTGTTTTTCAATATCTGGAATAAGCTTGTATGAACATTAGAGGCATATTTGCCTAAGAGAACTAACCAGTTAACCACTATATTTGCCTTTGTAAAAAAATAAATAAATAAATAAATAAATAAAAAGTTATTACTTTATGCATTAAACTATTTAATTCAGAATTCCTTCAGGAAAATGAATCACGTAAAATGCAACAATTTTACGAATGGTTAAATCTCTCATGTACAGGCGGCAGAATAAAGTTTAAGAACCTTAAAATATTTGTGTTTCCATTTGCATATTTTTAAAAAGGCATGGAAAAATCACATCTGCAGACCTCTGTGGTGATTGTTATGGGATCTCCCCTCCAGACACCTGAGATGCTCATTGTAAATCTGGAACACAGGATTCTTTAATACCTTGCATCTTTCACTGTACCACAGCAACGAAATTGCATGTACGTAGTATTCATAAATAAAACAACTAATTCCAGTTCAGCTTCCAGCATGTAACCCAGTGACCCACGCTGCAGAAACTGGCAGAAAAAGATTACACGCTTGTTTTTCCATCCTGAGGTTGGGCTTATCAACATCCTTTCTCACAGGACATTGCTTATGGAAGGAGTGTGGGTAATATTCTTGTTCTACACACTCAAAGTCTGCTAATAAGGATTAATGTGAGGCTTAGTCATTGAATTTTAAATATTTACAGTGTACCTGTTTACACAGTATCACTTTGAGGTTAAACACCCAGCTTAATACTTGTGCCTACTCTTAGTGTCTTTTTACCAGACTATTTTAACAATTAGCAAATAAATGAAAAGAATAATGAATGCAATTTTGCATAAATACCTACTCATAATACAGAGTTTTTTCATATCTTTTTTTGACTTTGTTATAAGCAGAGGTTATAATATGAGTCAATCCTATGTGACTGCAAAAAATTGGCTGGTGTCATCCAGCCCTTTGAAGATTAGTTTTTCAATAATGAATTATATATGTTACAGACAAAACCTAGGCAGTATGTGTCTCTATACTGTTTTAAAAGTATGTAGCTGAGAGGGACCTTCAGAAAAGTCTTCCTTAATTAAAGTGGGATCTACTATATTAGTGTCATTTTTTGACAGAAGTTTGACCAAGCTGTTGCTCACTATCCAAACTATTTAAAAAGTGACTGCAGATGGGCAGGTGAGGCAACCCTTTAATTTTCTCTGTATCTGGCACAGGCATGAAGAAGAAATTTTTCCCTTTCTTTTCAGGAAAGCACTTCCTCCACCTGAGGTGGCAGAAAGCACTGTTTGTCCTGATACTCCTTTCTGCCCACCTTTGCCTAGAGGAAGAAGCCCTGGTTGTTCCAGCAGTGCTCTGCAGGTCTCCCTCTTCACACCCCTCACACCCTTTCTTTCCCTTAGGGGAAAGTGATTTGTCCTTTTTACCAAAACCAAGTGCTGGAGGCAGGCTCAGCATCCTGCTGAGAGCTCTTGCAGGCACTTGGCAGAGCAGGAGGATTGCTTCATGCATTTTTCAGGTTGAACTTCTATTTCTGCATGCCGTGGTGACACCTGCCTGTCTCATGAAGACATGACACTGTCCATTTTGCTTGGGCATGTAACACCACCTTACCTCCAGCCCCTTTGCTGTCTGCCTGGCCGTTCCCTGCTTGGTACATCTGCAGCTGGCTGTTCCTGAGTACAGCAACTTGTACCTCCCCAACCTGAACTGCTTCTGCAACATTTCTCTACTTTTTTTAAGGTCTCTTTGATGGCTAGTCCCAGTTTTCAGCACAGTCCTTCCTGTCTTCGTATTTTCTCTAATTCTGCAAGAAGTTGTCTCTTCATTCATTAATTAAGGATTGAAAAGAGCTGTGTGAAAGCTGGGGCCCTGTGGGAAGGCATTTTCTGGGAGGTGCTATCCGACCACTCTTGCACCCAGGTTATAGCATTCAATCTAGACCATGTTTCCCTAGTTTAAAAGATTGTACTGTGAAATAATGTCATGTTTTAAAGGAAAGATACATGATGCTTATTGCATCTTCCTAACCACATAGCTGGATACTGTGTTGCTGAAGGAAATGAGCCAATTTTAACATGATTTGTTCTTTACAAATCTCTGTTGGTTCACCTTGCCTCTGCTTCCCCAATTTTAAATAATTTATAACCTTTTCATTTTGCTAAACAGGTTTCTTCATCCCTTTTAAGACTCAAATTAATTATATATTTGTAAGAGACTTGCTAGTTAACTTCTTTTATTGTACCTGACAAAGATTTTCCTTAGTACAAATATAGCAGATAGTTTGAGGCTCATGGCTCCTACAGGATGCAGAGATATCTTGCATTTAGGCTTAGATGATTAAGGAAATTTATTGTTAAAGTATCTTTCATGAATATCCAGGCCTAAAATTCATTGTATTCGTAGCATGGCTAATCTGAAACAGGTCAAGTCTGAATAACTGGAGTTATTAATTGGCCATAGGAGAAGAAAAGAGTGCAGGAAAAACATCAGTATTGTGTCTGTGCAATGCTCTATTGTGAATAGCCATTAAATGCATAGGTATGGTAAGAATACTGGATCAAGAGCAATTGCAAGCTGTTATAAGTTTTCTTTGCATTAGCTTAGGGGCCTGTGATTTTCTTTTCTCTTTGAGGACTGAGCCTTCAGATGTGAGTCCTGTTTCTCATTTGCATGCGAGATTACCTTTCTCTCTTTTGGCCTAATAAGCGGAGTGCATTTGATTTATGTATTATTTCTAAAAATGCTGAATATTTTAGGTAGCGGGGCAGAAAATTATATCCTCTATATGAGTGGAGAGGTGATGGAGTAGGAGAGAATAAAGGTTTAATTTCTACTATGCAACGTTATTTTCCACTGCTGCAGGACAGGCCTGAAAATTGTTATTTAAGAACTCACATTTTATATGGATTAAATTCAGCGGTTCTTATATTCTCCCTTGGCACTTCTCTGCCATGGAAACTGGAAACTGAGGTCAGTCAGAGCTATAAAGGTTAGAACTGGCCCAGAGTGGCACAGCAGTTGTGCAGATTAGGAGAGCACAGGAAGCTGAGCAATCTCATCCATTATTCCCTTGTGAAGTGCCCAGCAGCAATAGGCAAGGTCCACAGTGCACGTGGAAAGGGACTCTATTCACAAATATTGAGTTTTGCTGTGGTTGGAAAAGGAGACATTAAATGGGAAGTCTGAATACTGAGCTCAGCACTGGCTGCATCACAGACCAGCTGCATCTCGCAAACATAATTTCTGGTAGCGCTGTTGTATTTCATGCTATGTTGTGTTAGTAATTGAAATAGCTGAGCCTTGAAATTCTAAGACAAAATGCTGAAAATTCTCAAAAACATCTTTAATATCAACGTTCAGATGTAGGTGTGGAGAAAGGTGTGGTGGTAGGAAGGGTTTCCATGGAAGAGAAGCAACACTTGTCTGTCATGACAAGACATCGCTCTGTAAAGTGAGCATCCACTTGAAGAAAGACACTTTAAGCCCTACAAATAAACCTGCAACCACTAAAATTGCAAGGTTAGTAGCTGTATAGACAGAAGTAACTATTAGGGACAAGCAGCAAACACTACAACAGTCTCTATCAGGAGCTAAAAGTTGACTGCTCCAGTTGAATTTCATGGGCCTTTTTATTCTGGATTCAATATATACATTTATAATGATGTCATTTTATATCTACAGTGGTGATTCACATCTGGGTGATTTTAAGGTACTAAAAAGAAATGTGTCAAACTTCTATTGCCCTAAGGTAATCAAGCTAAATCCACCCTCTGGTTATTTCTTTCTGTCTTTAGGCATACAAACATCTGACCATCAAGAAACACTGGTTTCAGAGGCTGACATTAGTGGACATCTGAATTTCCTGAAGTGGTAAATTGACTTGCACTGGATGAACTGAGTAAGGAAACCTAGAAAAACCAAGCTTCTTAGCTTGATAAAAAAGTCACTCAGTTAATGTCCCTTTTGCTGAATACCTCTTTTTAGAGTGAGTACTCTTGACTGTTTGCTGAGGAGGACAAGTAGTTTGCCAGATGTGATTAACTGACACTTTAAGGGGGCAGGTTAACACACATTTAAAAATGGACATCCTCTCTAAAGATTCCCTTGCCCTTGAACTCTGCCCTTAAGATAAGCTAGTGTGCAGAACAGGCAGCTGTGTTGTTTATCTGCATGAAATAGATAATCTTACAGATGAAGCCTTTTGTTATGGTCTTTGTAACCAGTATCATATAAGCAGCTTAAGGCTCCTTTTGCCTATGTTAAGTCACCTCACTGAGGAGAGGTTTATAACTCTTACTTCATGTCACTACTGCTGTGAGTGACATCAAGGCTCTTGTAAAAATCAGCAGACCTGTCACAAAACTGTATTAAATTCTTAACTCAGTAACCAGATATGCGTTGGAAATCACATAACAAGCCATTTGTTATGACCCATGTAGTTACAGCAATTACAGCAGAACCCACTTCAATTAACATAAGTTTCAGGTTATGCAGTTTGAGATCTTATATTTGGAACATAAATCTTTCTGTTCCAAACCTCTTTTTCAAACACTCTGGAACAACAGTTTGCTCTTAAAAATTTATTTCTATCTTCTCCTACCAAAATAATTTCCAACACAAGGGCAGGGTTCTCCTGTGCAGGCACAGGTGAGTGCCCAGCCTGAGCATTGATCCATTCTCTGATTCAGTGCCCTATGTAAGAAATCTGTGAGGCTGGGGTTTGTTTTTGCTTTGCTTTGCTTTGCATGGAAAGAACCAAGATTCCCTAGACAGGAGAACTACCAGGTAAGGTAGATAAGCACTAGGATAATTTCACAGGAGTGAGGGATTCTAGAAGGTTTAGACTGGTTTAGACTGAAGGAGAGAAGTCCATCCATCCATCCATCCATCCATCCATCCATCCATCCATCCATCCATCCATCCATCCATCCATCCTCTCCGTGTCCAGCCCCACCTCTGCACTCTCCTTCATGCCTGCTGCTCCTTCCTTAGCTCCATGACTTCATGACTTCTTGTTATTGACAGCTCCATGACTTCTTGTTATTGACAGCCTGAGTGCCTTATAAGAGATTATAAACCTTCCTTCTGGAGACTTATAAGTCATACAGTCCTATTGCAAAGGAAATTGAAATAATGTTGTTTTCAAGCTTTCTAGACTTATGATTTCCTTGCTCAGCCACAGGATCTCTTCTGCCTAGTTATTCCTCATATTTGGAATATGGTTTGAAAAATAGATTTTGCCCCAAAATATTTGTCAGTCAACTAAACTGTCCTTTTGCTCCACTGTAAGTTATTTTTAGAGCTCCAAACAAAAATGATTTGAATACTTTGGATAATTTCCATTTCAAAAATTATTTTTTTTCTTTCTTTGTAATTTACTTCCTATTAGTACACTTGATGTCAGCAGAAATGCAGAGAAAAAAGGCATTCATATTCTCAGCAGCTTTGTCTTTTGTTTTATGAATTATAATACTGGAAGCAAGATGAGAGCAGTGTGCAAAATAGTACTCTGGAAATGCTGCTTCTATGGTTAATGAAAAACCTTGTGAAATGGAATCTGAATAGATTAATTTGGTTGTCAAGTGTACAATAAGGTGCTCTAAGTTTTTGGTAGTTTTTTTTTTTTGTCTTTTTAATTACATAATGATCAAAGATTTTGAGTTTAGGCTTTGTTTTCTTTTTTTTTTTTGGTCTGTGTTTTTGTGCATTTTTTTTTCTTTTTTTTTCAAATTTGCAGAATGAAACACAGTAAAACAGTTCAAGTAGGTCTTTGGTTGCTTCTAGGAAGAAACATATTCTGTGAACTCATGCATAAATGGCAAATTTACACTGAATTTAGTGTGTGAAGATTTAGTAAACACTCAGAATATCTTTCCTGTTAAAAAAGTACTATATCAACTATATCAGGCTAAGTAGTTTTGCATACAAAAGGAAGTCAGAATAACATTTTTTTGTGAACCAGCAGGTACAAATATTGCAGATGGAGTTGCACTTCAGAGGAGAAAATTGTCTGTCTGTCTTGTCATGGATGAGTGATGTTGCTTACATTATCCCTAGAAAAATCTGTATTAAAACCAGATTTAGGCATGTATGTATGTGATGATGAAATAAATTGTCTGTGAGTAAAAGAGAAAGGGAGAGAGAAAAACTGAGACTGAGAAGCCTTTCTTTCCTTGGGTTTATTTATAAATAAGGTTTGTAGCATGTTTCATGGAATGGAAGACCTTCATTGTTGGGAAGCATTTTATCTTTTCCTGTTCTTCCAGTAAGAAACTATTCATCAGCTTTCCTGGGATTTCCAGTATTTAGCAACTCAAGGAGTGATGAAAAAGTAGCTTTTCTGCCACAGCAGAGAACAGTGAAAGCAAGTCATGCTGCAAGTCCCATGCTACGGCAAGTAGCATTGGAGTGCAGAAAGGTGTTAACAGAGCACTTCTCTTCTCTCTGGCACCCCAAAATCAAGTGCAAAATCTCACTCTGGGTTGAAGTTCCAGCTTGCCTCTGCATGCATAATACAGGGAGAAAACCTGAGCACCTGTGAAAATGTGCAGTTAGCAAAAATAATGCTGATTTATCTCGGCCTAAACTCCAGGGTGTCCTCTGTGGGCAGAGAATGGTTGTGGTATTTTCTGAGACCCCAGCCGAAGGGAGGAAGTTATGAATCTGACTCCATGTTCTCAGAAGACGAATTTATTATTTTATCATACTGTATTATATTAAAGAATACGATACCAAACTATATTAAAGAATAGAAAAAGGGTAAAGACAGAAAGCTAAAAGATAATAACGTAAAACTCATGACTCTTTCCAGAGTCTCCAGCTGGCTGTGACAGGTCATTAAGTGAAAACCATTCACATGAAACCAATAAAACAATCACCTGTTGGCAAACAGCATCCAAACCACGTTCCAAAGCAGCAAAACACAGGAGAAACAAATGAGATAATATTGTTTTCCTTTATCTCTGAGGCTTCTCAGCTTCCCAGGAGAAGAATCCTGGGCAAGGGGATTTTTCCAGGAAATATGACAGTGACAAAGGGTAATTTAGCAAAGGTGCAAAGAAGCAGCAGGGTGGCACTCAGAGGATATGAAACTGGATATGGCCTTTCCTCTAGCCCACTGGATTCTTGGAAACACATGACATTAAGAAATGCTGACAGCCTTTTCTTTTCTTTTCTGGTTGCTGTTAAGGCTACCAACATCTATGTTTTCCCTTTATGTTTTTGTTACTTTATTATTATTATTATTTTTCTGCATTTAAAAAGCCTTAATTCATCTACTACATATTTCTGAAAAGGAAAGGCAGCAATCGTATTCCCTATGAAATTGATGGTAAAATATAACAACAAATCATGCAGTTCTGGGAGGCAATACTGTCAAGAGAGTAATTTTACTCCCTGATACTTTAAAAACACTTTTTAAAGCTCTTCCTAGCGATGTACTTATAAAAGCAGAACAAATATGAGAAAAACAGTTTCAGACAGCTAGCAGAGGAGGACCTGCCAACAAACTAGGTCCAAAACTAGTCTGGATTACTTCAGCTTGCAGTTAAGTCATAGTCCCCCTCATAACTCTGTGTGATAAGTCTGACAACTGTGTGTGAGATTGTTTTTGTGTAAGCATGAAGGTGTAGGCAGGACTTTTAAATCTAGTGAGACTGCTGTAGTACCAGATCTATGGTCAACATATTTGGAACATTTCCATTGCCATCCAGAATGTGTAGAAATTCTGTGTGATGTTGCCTTTCATCTTGGGCTATTGTTTGCACATCTGCAAAAACTGTGGGTACATAAAGTGCTTGAATAGTAACAAAATTATGTTTGTAAAATAACATTGTGGCTTTTCCCATTTGTGCTAAATCTAGCAATTTCTAATTAATCATTGTAATATTTTATTTAAAAATTATTTTTACTTATACAAAACTCTCCCCTACATTTGGGCATGAGTTTTTGTGAGGCAAAATTATCATTTTCATTTGAGAGTTTGTGACTCTAATGATCTAATAGTCTTGAAACTGATGTTATATATTTTTCATGTTACAATAGTAGTTTCATATCACAGATTTTGTTCCATTTTTTATACTTTTTAGATTGTCATTTATTTAGCAATGCTTCCAAAGTTTTTGGAAATTAAAGGTGTAAAACCATCTAAAAGTATTGTCAGAATAAGTTACTATACCAGAAAAGTGAAAGCCGAATGAGGGAGCCCTACCAAGATGCTGTTCTGATATTCCATATCCACACACAGCTGACTTGAGTAGTTGTTTCATCCTTTAAACCCAAATGTTCTTCCTCCTTTTCTATTCTGTTGTATTTTTAAGTCTGCAATGACCATCTTAAGAAAATCTGCAATGCTGTTTTAACTTGGAAAAACAGCATTTCTGTACACTCAGTTGTATTTAGACCACTTGAATCCTTCAAACTACTGTTTTTAAACATTTTACCAATACCCTTCTCTCCCCATCAAACAACAAGGTAAATAATATGTTGTGTTGGTAGGGCTGTGTTACAAAAGCAAAAATTTTCTTTTCTGAAAAAATAAAATATTTCTGCGCATCCTAAAAATGTAGCCAGCGTTATTTAAGTGAGCAGATGGACTGAAAGTGTTAAACAGGAAGGCTGTAATTGATTTGGAGAATGGTTTCCATAGGAATGACAACTGTTACATTGCTGCTTACATTCTCCAGCCATTCCCCCTTGTTCTACTTGTCCTATCACTCCATGCCTTTGTAAAAATCCCTCTCCAGCTCTCCTGTGCCCCTTTAGATACTGGAATGTTCTTTGAAGTCCTCCCAGAGCCACCTTTTCTCCAGGCTGAACAAACCCCAGCTGGGGCTGTCTTCATAAGAGAAGTGCAAGGTGACAAACACTGCTAATTCTCAGGTGGACTAAAGCAAAGAGGTGGATTCCAGTTCATGGCCATTGCACTAGGCTGGGCAAAAGTATGTGGGAGAGGAGGTCTCTTTTATCTTTTTCCTTTTTTTCTGTCTCTTTTTTTCTTTTCCAAAAATTGACATTCTGCAGGGTTGTCTTTCTAGGATGTATTGTTGGTTTACTTTTAAGTTTGTATGATTTAGCAAAGAATAATTCAGAACCTTGAGCATTATTTGAAGTGTAGCATGTCAAGCCAAAAAGAAATGTCCAGCAGCACTGTAACTTGGAAGAAATCCTATTTTTTAATAAGTATTAGTCATCATTTTTAAACTCACCAGGAAGATGAAAGGCTTGTTTAGAGTAAAAATGAAAACAAAGGTTAAATAGTACTTGTTCACATTATTCAGCTCAGCAGGTAACTATTTCCAGTGCACTGCAACAAAACTTGATCTTTTGAAATGTAGAAAAGGTAAAGTAAAATTATCATGACTTAAAGGATATATTAAAATTATTTGTGTTTCACATTGCATAGCATTGTGAGACAAAATTACAACATGATGAAATATAACATAATTTTGAATGAAATCTAGCAGTCAGTTTTAGAAATATATATATTAGAAAGCATGGAAAAGTACATAACAGCAGTAGTATGGTTATTGTGCTCAAATCTTTTTAAAAATAATATGAAACCTCTTCTGATGATTCTGATAAAAGTCTAGATGCTGTACTAATAGATTAGGATTTTGCTAAATCTTATGGAACTCTAAAGCCTTAATGCTTACCTAATAATTCACTAGAATTTTGAGGCATTAATCATGGTGATGTCATCATGTGTCAGCACTCATCATTGCAATGGTCTGCAAATTTAAAAAATAAATGTTATAATATAAATAATTTTCCATCTTGACTAATAGAACTCCCATTTTTATGATCTCACTAAATGTTTTCTCTCTCACTTTTAGGGTTTAGTAATGCTTCCATCAGACATATCAGGCAGCCCACCTCATGTCTGCTCGTTTTAATAACCTAAAACTCGTTACCCACTTTTTTGAATCTAATTTAATGCTGCCCTCTTCATTTTTCTGTGGCATGAGTTCATAACTATGCTTCTGGTGACAGCTTGATCTTGTGCTTCCTTCTCCTTGACTTTATATGAAAACCTTTCCCACTGGAGTTTTGGTACATTTGTGGAAACTTTCCCATTAAAGCATTCTCTCTTTCATGGTCGTGTGTCTTCAAACATCTTTCCTTCTTTTGCTTTTTATGGTTTCTCTTTTTAAAGAGTTTCCTGTGCCTGTATTGAATGAATGGTATAAAAATATGCACAAATTTGCATAATTGCTGCTAGATGTTTTTCAGGAAGTCGTTACTTTCTTTAAAGCAGCCTGAGGAATATTTTAGGTTGCTGTCACCTCTCCACTATTATAAAGAAATAAAATGCATAGAAATAGAAATAGGATTTACCTTTTCTGCTGGCATATGTAACTAACTGCAAATGCTCCAGGCTCAGAGGGAAAAGGAAGCAGGTGAAAGAGAGAAATGCAAGGAAGTTATATGATTACTGCCCAAAGGTCATGTTTTCTAGTGGCAATAATATAAATGGAAAAATGGGACCATGGAGCAAATATATGTCTTTATGAGATCTGCCCACATGCAGCTCTGAGGTGAAAGAGCACGTGGTGCTACCAGCCATAAGAGAACTGCTTTAGTATGACTCTATTTTCTAACTCTCATTGAGCTCTTAATTGGGCATTAAGTTCCTCTAGCCATATCAGAATTTGCCTAGCTCATTGGCTTGATAAAACCTAGGAGGCCAAGCCTGTCCCTTACATGGCTACACTGACTTCCATGAGACTTCAGCAGGCAGAAATTACTTTTATTAATATGATATTAGTGCTGCATACTGAGGGATGTATGTGTGTTGACATAGCATTCAATTTTAAAAAGATCACTTTTATAAATAGGAAATTAGGATGTATCTTGAGATTATTCCCTCATGGAAATGATTTTTTTTTTAAACTCAACGTTTGCATTTTGAACCAGAAGTCCTTTTTTAGCAGGGTGGGTTTGTACTGCAAACAGAAGCAGTCAGGCTGAGCAGACTCTCTGTAAACACCCCTGCTAATGGAAGAGCATTCCTAATCAAGCCAGAATCATGGCTAGTGTAAACAGTTTAAATAGTTATTGAAATTTATGTAGTAAAATGCAAGCTAGTGGATTTACATGTGGAATCCATATAGACAGAGGACTCTCTGTCCACTACCTGGCTTTTAAACCAGCCAGTTAAGGTGCTGGGCTTTGCTGTGCATCAGAGCATCAGAGCAAACCCATCTTGCCTCCTGGTATCTGAATATTGGGATAGACTGCAACACCCTGATTTTCCTTGTTTTGGCATCCAGGATTTAATTCTGCTCTGGCTGCTTCAGCAAACCCTCTTCTCTTTGCCCTTATGTAATTTTTAACAAGAAGGAAGAAGAAAGCAGATAATTGTATCCTCATTTTCAGGAAATGAGGATACAATTTTCAGAGCAAAATTTTGATAAGTGCATACTTACATATAAAAGAAATCAAAATATAACTTATTTGCTAAATTTTTCCAAAACAGCTGAAACAAAGTTGCTTGGAATTGTCAGGATGATTGACATTTTTACATTTATTATTTTTTAACCAAAAAAAAATGCATTAGTAGTTTGTATAAAGCTAAATAAAGTTATTTCTAGTTAAATAATTCAATCAATAAAGGGCTGAGATAACACTTGTTTATATACAAGGCCTTTATAAATTAGTTATGTGCATAATTTGTCTTCCCTGCAGCTGTCTACTAGTGCATTTTTAGTGACAACCTATTTACATTCTTTCTAATTGTATGAGCAAGATCTGAGATAAACATCACTTATATGGCAACTGAATAATTGTTTGACAGCACTTTGCATCTTTGATGAAACATGAAGAAAAAATCCACTAACAATGGCACTGCTGCCAGGACCAGTTATCACTGCAAAATCCAAACTTCAATGCTCTGAAACTGGGATTATAAAAACTACAAATTTTTATGGATGTATCTATTCTTTCTATTGCACTTGACAATTTGGTTCATGGATTGTGCAGAAAGCAGTACATGGTTTTAACAAGCAGTCTTAAATGAGCAGATTAACAGGTAGAAGGAAAGGGATTAGGCTTTTATCTAACATCAACATTGCATGAGAGAGTATCCACTCTGCTGGGAATAATTAGTTTGTTTAAACCTCTTTAGATTTAAAAGCATCATTTTTATTAATTGAGTGTTTAGGATTCTGTTCTTACCTTTTCAATCCTGTTTTTCGTGGCTCTATATAGCAAGAGACATAAAAAATTGATTAAAGGCATGTTCTTCTTTTCTTTCCAATGTTTTTACTTCTCATATAGTAATGAAAGCATTTCTCTTAAGAAATCAAAGTATAATAAATATATATTTGTACCTGAAAATACCTGAATTCTTAGTTTAAATGGTTATTTCTGCTTCATCAAGCAAACATTCTAAAACTTAAATGGTCCTTGTATCCTTTAGCAACTTTTAGGCCCTAACAGATGACAAATCTGCGCATGACCCCTTGACTGCCAGGGGAATTTCCATTCTACAGTTAGTTAAATAGCTTCATTTGGGATACAGTGCATACAGTGGAGTCAATGAGGCAGCCACGCTGGCCAGATCAGCCTCTGATGTACTGACAAGCTGTAAAAAAATCAAAACTAATCCAAAATGCTTAGAAATATCAAACAGCCAACTCGACTTTCTGTATTAAAGGTGTTGCACGTGATCCAGTCAATAATAACATATGCAATAGAAAGCATGCTCTCACATGACTAATCCTATTCTTTTTTCTGTTAGTTTCCCCTAACCTATACATACATATGTATAAATACACATTTGCATACAATCATCTATTTCATCAGATCATAGAAAAGGTTGAGTTGGAAGGGACCTTAAAGAACATCTAGTTCCAGCCCACCTGCCTCAGGCAGGGATGCCACCCACATAAGTTGCTCTGGGCCCCATTCAACCTGGTCTCAAAACTCATATTTTTCTATATTTATATATGTTTTAACTGATAAAATATATATTTTAAATTTCTTTTTCCCATATGCATTTCATTTATTCTTTCCCTACTGAGTTTTGCTAATGTCTATTTAAGTTTTTGGGGTTTTCAAAAAGTGACTTTTTTCCTAAATCCTCTCCTCCATTGATTTTTTCACATGCCACAAATCCTTAGATTTATCACAGGGGTAAAGCTAACCCTTCAGAGGAGTATTTGCATCACTACTCACTAGTCAGTGCTGGATTGAACATTGTTAAATAATTGCAGCAATTGCTTTTGGTTTTATTTTCTTTTCCTGTGCTTTGTAACTTCTAGGTTAAAATTAGCCAGTGGGTACCTTCAAAGAGTAGCCATGTAGTACAAAATAATTTTATTTTATTCAGTTTCTTCCCGTGTTTTAGATTGATTATTGAAGCCTGAGTAGCTGTTCATCTGTGCTGTCCTTCAGTTTGAGCATTCAGGAAAAAAAAACCACTTCTTTCCATATGCATTTTCAAAGAGCTAAAATAAAAAGCAGATTTCTTTGTGAAAGCTCATTTGTTTAGGAATATCCTTAGAAGCCTGTTTAATGAATGAAGCCTTTGGTGTTCCTTCAGTTGTCTGTATGAAGATCTGAAGTTTATTTGTGACTTATTGAAGGTTTGATCTATCCTAAAAAGGAAACCAGAAAACTTTCAAGCCTGAAATAAAAATTAGATTTGCATTGTTTAAAAATGTGGTGCTGATGGTTTCCTATAGGGGAAACACCTGTTACTAGTAGAGTATTAAAAACAATGTTCCAGATCCCATGAAAGTGAATAAAGAGCTCAAAGAACCATTCAGACAGAAAGCCTTCAACAAAATTCAGCAAAGACTATCAATCACACTAGAAAGCCTTGATGAAATGTTTTCATTACTTCTAAACAATAAAAGGTGTCTTCCAGGGGAAAAAAAGAAATCCTTGGGGATGTTTCAGCTGATTAATTATACAAATAAATTGTCTCTTTTGTAACAAAGTGGTTACAAACAACATTGCAATGTGCCTCTCAAACTTCAGAAAGTAGGCATTTCAATACTGATAGGAAAATTTAAATTTCAAAGCATGTTCTTTGTCATTTTTAGTAAATGCCTGTATGTTTAGGAGGAAGAAAGTAATTGAAGGCAAATCTGAGGGAAAGCTGTCATAGAGGGTTTTATTCTTCCATTCCAGCTCCTGTTGATTGGTATCTTATCTTGAAATTGATCCCATTGATCAAGGGTGATGATTTCCATAGGAGGACAGCACTCAGGATGAGCACTGTAGCGTACCTCAGACCACAATTCCCCAAAATCCACAGAAATCTGTATGTGCACTCAGTTACTATTGTCAAGCATGACTCCTCCCAAAGTAAACACAGTGAAATGAGAAATTTCTGCCCTGAGAGCTGGCATAATAGAAATGGCCCGGGACTAATGAAAGTGAGCTCCTTGTTTTTTGTAAAAGTTTCAGTGGTGTTGTATATGTGACTTTTTTTCCTTAAACTTGGAAGACCAAGGGCCACCAATATGATAATTTTTATGGTTCATGGCATAGCTGATGACATGTGATTTTATTAACTGATTTCAAATCAAGTCCACAACTCCTGGTTGAGCTTGAGGATATTGTTTAATAAGACAGCTAATAATGTTTTAAATACTTTATGTAACAGAGAATTGACTGCTTCAACAGAGTTGTTCCAATTTCATGATTCTTAAATATTTTCCCCTGATTTCTTGCCTGATTGTGTCCACTTCAAGACACTGCAATGTCACATTGTACCTGTGTCTGCATCAAAATTCCTTTATTAAAATTCCATTTTCTTGCATATACTCAGAATCACATTTTTTAATAAATGAACTCATTATTTTTTCTTTAAGTTTCTGACTATAAAACAGATTTCCAAGAGCAAAAAGCATGTCTGGTAGTTTTTTAGTCCTTTAAAAAGTATACTTTGAAACATGAAAACTGGATATTAGAATGGTTATATCATTAACATATAATGTTTATTTAATATATATTGTAACACCATCAACATATAACATATGAAAGAGCTTTGTCTATGCTCTTATTCAATATTCTCCAATTGTTAATCACAGCATTGTTTTTAAGGTGCCTAGTTAATGAATTTTGATCTAGAGTAATTATTTGAAAGATTGCTTAGTCTGACATCTATAACGTGATGTTCAGCAAACAATATAGAAAAATAGAGCAGGAACTTTATACAGCCCAGTAAAATAAACTTCAATTATGTATTTAATCTCATGAGTTTTAATATTCTTTATCATAAACTGAATTTTAGAAACATTAGTTGTACATAACTCACTGTAACTTCAAGTGTAACTCTATATTTGGATTTTGTCTGATTTGGAATAGTTGATTTGTGGATGTTCACAAGATTTCTCTATGTTTATTGCCATTAACCCCCAGTTGGATGATTTCAGCCTTAATACCTCTTAAAATAGGTTCTGTGTGTGCTCTGGTAATTTATCTATATCAGTGAAGAGCAGTCTCACCTCTTTTGCCAGCAGTTATTTCTCTGTTAGAGCAGAGGATCCTTTTTTCAATCAACTCTTCTAAATGGATTGTTTTTATTTCCCCTCCACCATGGAGTCTGATTTGATTTCCCTTATGTATGTGTCTAACTCCAATGCATCTGAGGAATCAGCCACACCTGTGCACTACATCTATTGTTAGAATAACCACGGGAATGTAGAACTCATGAGGATCTCGTCCATATTCTGACCTGTGCTGAAAAAAATGGAGAAACAAAAATATTAGATGCTCTGAAGTCTCTTTTAATGCAAATGGTGTATATAAAATATTTTAGTAAGTGTAAAGATAAATTTCTTCTGTTAAGTTTCTGTGATCAAAATTATCTGAAAAGATGTTAAAATATATCAAAATCTGTGACATTTCAAAGCTGCAGAAAATACTGTTTAGTTAGCCTGTGAAAATTATGATATTACAAATCGTAGAACAGCCAAAGTGTTTTTCTTTTTTCTAGCTAAGAACCTATTGTACCTTTTCATTTCATTTGATTCTGATTTTTTGGGGCTTTTTTCTGAATTACAAAGTCGTTCAGATAGAATGAGTAAGTAGCCATTCAGTTACTCAGATCATGATAAATAGGACCAAAAAGTATTACATCTCCATTCTAGAGGAGATATCCTCTTGAAAAATTATGGAAAGCTCTGCTGACATCAGTAATGACAGCCTGAACAGAACAGCTGAAGAATATTGAAAATTATTGTAGATGTCTACTGAATTTCTGTGAATGGTAGAAATACTGTGCAATAATAATATATGGAGAAAAATTGTGACTTGCTGGATCAGATCTAATAGTTGTGTAAACTCACAGTGTTCATAATCTGTAAAAGCTTCAAATTTTTCACTGTAAAAATTATTTTCCTTATCACAGATTTTCTAATCACAAACCCCAAATTCTAGAAGATCTAAATATAGGATAAATTTACTTTCCTTAAGATACAACAATGAAACAACTAAAGCTGTTCAGATACCATTTAAGTTTGGAATGTTGGTACTCCATAAAATGAAAACCAAAAGAAAATCCTCACTGGATTAATATTTCCCTTGACAAATGAATTCAAAGCACCTGTTTTTGAAAAAGGCAGCCCAAGAGATGTAGGTGTTTTATATAGTGGGTGTTACGCAGTGCACTCTATCATTTGTTTTGTAAATTTTCTTTGATATTTTATAACCCTTTTATATTAGAATATTGTAATTACAACCTGTGAATTATAGATGTAATTATGTTGCAATTACTGTAATGAGGACAGCAATGGCAGTGCAGAACCCATTGAAGACAACTTGATAAATGCAAGAGAAAAACAAGAGAAACAGAAAAAGAATATAATTTCATGTCAATGGTGAAACCATAGTAATATATTGTCTTTTCAAGCTAAAAGAAAGATTTTTTCCAGCTTTTAACATGCAGAATAAGAAATAAGCAAATCTAAAAAAATCATGACTGGGAATCATCTGAAAAACTCATAGGTGCTTTTTAAGATATCAGAGTGCTGCGTGAGGCTAAAGACTGGAATTCAGGCAATCAATACATTTTTGGGGTTTTCCACCAATACTTTTATGTGCATCTATTATTTGTTTTTTCTTTTGATCATCAGAAAGTTTATTATGTGTTCTGATCCATTGATTATGTTTGCTGCTGCCACGTCCAAATTAACTGTGAATTCTTTTGTCTTCTTTTATAATTGACAACAAGTGCTTAATTTTTGAGGAGCTGTATTCTTGGCAGCTATGTCCAGGTTGCCAAGGCAAGGTTTATTGAGACCTATTCATCAAAATCCCATGCATGAGGGCTGCAGACAAACTGTGGTAAGTAAGTAATTAGTTTATTATTTGTATCCTTCTGTATGGTTTCATGGTCGTGTCATGTTGGTGATCACAGTGCTGGAGATGCTTTCAGGTTTGAAGTGGTTTTCATACAACACTGAAGCAGTCACTGTCCAAATCTGCAGTACAGTGTCTCTCTCACAGAGAACAGCCACATAACTGCCAGCCCTGAATTCTTGACTATACTTCTGTCAGCTGATTTAATCCTTCCAGCTCTAAGGAAGATTTCTCATACCATATGCCTTTATTTGTTGACCAGGGATTTAAACCCCTCGGCTAATCTGAGTCTGTTGTGAGGCTGCAACTAGGCTGGGAGGGGCTCTCTCCTGGAATAAAACATGATTACATGGGATATATGAACTTTCATGGCTCCCTGATCCCCTGTAGCAATGTCACTGTCAAGCTGTGAAGCTCATCTCCAGGGTGATGTGCCTGGGAGTTGTGATTCCCATACCTTGTCATACCGAAACAGCTGGACTTTCCTGGGAGTGGAGAATCTGTCCTTAGCTTTCTCCCCCAAAAGGCTCTTCAGGGACCTAATTGCACTTAATGAGAAATACCAGGGAAACTTCAGCTAATAAGGGCTTCTCTGTCTACCTACTTAAGAGTTTGAAGCACAGTTTTGTCATGACACTGCCCACACCAAGGCGTTTTCTACTTTCATTTCTCAGAAAGAACTCACAGATTTTGATATATTAATCTTCCTGTGTTCAGCAGTAACCAGTCTGTTGATTTATAGTATCAAGGCAGACTATTGGCCTGCTTTATTTTTTTTTTTCTTTCCCCTGCTATGACAGCCTGGAATGCCATCTGCTGCTGGGATTCTTATCCCTTAAAGTAAGTGTGTAATTCAAGTACACAATACAGTATTGTACTTCTGGCTTTTTTTAAACTGCACAGCTGTTGGGTACAAAAGATAAACTCCAACAGGGTTGTTTTAAGTCTGTTATCTATTAAATATCAATGAAGCCACGCATTGTTTAGCTCCATTATTAAAGATGAGGTTTTTCTCCAAATAATCAAATAAACAATCTGCAGCATCCAAACCAAGGTGGGGAATTTCATTAGGCTGTTGGGTATATCTAATGGTCTCATTTATCAAACCTTACAAAACAAAGATGTTCATTCATTTGAAATGGTACAGTCCTGTACTTAAAATAGTAATGCTTAGGAAAAATATAAAATGATTCATATTAAAGAGGGAAGTAGGAAGTACTGCAAAATAAAGTCTTGATCAAATTAAATAAGCAAAGAGTAAAGAATATATTCCATCATAGGTTGTTGCAATTAACTCTTGAGAGAGGTTCTTAGTTGGCTGGAGGATTTGAGCAAATCACATGCTCATAATTTGTACTTAGAGGAAATGTTTTAAATGAGAGTGATTTTTGAAAAAATCCACACACAGACATTTTGGTATAGGCTAAAAAAAAAAATAAAAATATCAAATCAAACAACAACAACAAAAAAAAGCTGTTTATTTTTTGCTTGACATGTTCTAGTCACTTTTAACCTGGAAAGGATTTGAAGATTTTCAGTGCAAAAAAAACCCAGTGGAAACAAGTCACCATACACTGCGTCATATGTAACACGTGGGCATATCTCATGCCTTGTCAGCATATCAGGAGTTAGGCTACAGAAAGAATATTCAAATAGTTCTGTAAGAGTGTGTTAACCATAGAGAGCTGCATATTAATCTTCCCTCCAAAGAAATCTGACTCACTAGAAGAAGTTCTACCCACGGCAGGGAGAAGAATGGGAGGCACCTGGGAGAGGCAGCTCCGTTAATCAGCACCGATGTTTGCTTTACAATTTCTCTCATCAGAAAATAAAGCTGGGAGCTGCTCCTTTGCAACACCCAAAACCTTGAAGGGCCACTTAAATTCTGGCTGTAAAATAATGTTGTAATGTAGAATAATTGAGTATCCTTTCTCTGGAGGCAAGATTAGAAGCAGAAGTATGTCTTGTGCCACATGCTCTAGTCAATGCAATAAAGAATTTGGCTTTGACTCTGGGGCAAAATACCTGATTAAAAAAAAAAAATTGGAAACTAGGGACAGTGCCTTCACCATGTCTTTCCCTTACATCAGGGGAGCTGTAGGATTCTCCTGAGATGCAGATTTGGACTCTTTTGGGCTGAAGAAGCCATTGAATCTGTCTTTGGCATGCTGGCACCTGAGCTGCCATTTTAAAAATAGGGCATTTCTACAGCTTCCTCCTTCGGATATATTTTTGTGTGTAAATAACCCATGACTGCTTTTTCTGATGTAATTCACTCCTGACTGTTAAGTAACTCTGAGATGGCAGGAACATTTCTCCTTTTAGAAAGTAACCACAAGTATTTTCCTTCTTTAACTACATGGAGACAATTCTTAACACAGACGGAAACAAACATTTGCTGCTCAAGGATGAATTCTAAAATGAAAGCATAGAGGCATCAACAGACACCAACTTAAATGGGTTTTGCAGGGTTTTGAGAATTGGACTCCTGGAGTTAGTTTCCTCAATTCTACCTGAGCTCCTTGTTAGAGATCTTAATTTGTATGGGAATCTGAGAGCTTGTAGTCCAGTTCTTCAAAAAGTATTTAGTCACCTGTTTCAATGAAAATTAGGTACTGAAGAGCCTTTAAAGATATGAGCCTAAATGTCTCTCTTTGGTGCAGTATACCAAGCCACCTCTCTGGCAGGAATTCCAGTTCCCTTGGGGCTGCTGCTGTAACCACATGATTTTCCCTCATTGTACCTGTGCAGCTCTGAGATGAACTCCCTCTGACACCTGTGAGATCAACACAGGATAAAAACTGGTGTGTGCCTTTGAGTTTATGTCACAATTTTCAAGTCCCCTAATTGGGTTAGGCACTTATCTTCGACTGAATTTTTGATGAGATTTTTACACCTAGCAGGAGCCTTTAAAATTTCAAAATCTTAAAATGTAGCATCTGAGAGTAAAATCTGATACAGGTCTGGGAGGTGGTACTGGGACGTTTTTGTAGTGTAGCTGAGACAATTCTATTAGAAACATTTAGAAAATCACAATTATTAATTTCATTTTAAAATGCCTGTGAACCCTTGAATGTGCAGCTGTGATTTACCTCTTTTTTGCAGTGCTGCGGTGTCCCAGTCCCATGCCATGAGAGGTAGTGGGAACCTCGTTGCTGATTTAAATGACAGAAGACTGAAATATCCCCTTGTGAAGAGGACCAGGTCTGTCTTATGAGAGAGTCAGGAACAGTGGCATTAACTAACTATTTGATGCTATATCTATTCCAATTTTAACATATCCAAATGAAAACAGCATTGGAACCCAAAAGAGGAATGGTTTCAAGTATGCTTCAGAATGAACATTTCTCTGGAAAAAAGACTTTTTTTTTTAATCTGTTTTTGCTTGGTTTGAGGTGGGTTTTTTTGGTTGTTTTTTGGTTGGTTGGTTAAATAACCTCTCCCTGCTCCTAGCTGGCAGCTGCACAGTAAAGCCAGCCCCCAGAGCCATTTATAAAGTACAGGATCCAATTCCTGACCCCAAGCCCTGCTCACTGTGAGCTTCCAGGAGTGAATTTTGTGTTGATGACAAGTAAACATTGTTAATGGAAGTTCCATTTGTCCTCAGTTTTCACCTTGGGCTCTTTGGCTGCCTGTGCAATTTCCTACACTCTGCGCCGTGCCTCAGGGTCCTTCTTCCCGCTGTTTGGGCACTGGGATCTTCAGCCAGCTCCAGCTCTGCATGGAGGGTGGGAAGATGCTGAGCTGTGCCTGGGTATCTCCCTGGTACAGCCATGGGGAGTGCAGGAGGGTTTGGCAATGAGGATGTCCTGTGTGCTTTCATGTGTCCATAAGTGCTCCTGTGTTCCAGAGGCGCTGATGGATCGCAGGGTGTGAGCACATTTTGGGGTCTGGGAGGGATGTGACTCACTGCTGAAGTGAGACTGCCTCAGGCAGGGAGGTGGAAGGAGATAATCCAGGGGTTTCTGACTTTAACAGCAGGTCAGGAATTAGGTGAATTTACTAGAGAATGTCATTAGAGAACACCCAGGCAGTCTGGGTATAATAAACAACAAAGCCTTAAGTCCAGAGGACCCCATTAGCACTCAATGTGTCTTTAAAAGTATTAAAGCCTAACAACACCACAGACTACTTTGTATTTTAGCTTAAAGATGCTCAGGAGTATTAGGTGTAAAGCCAGCATGAGAATCTGCCATGTGTTAAAGTTTATCTGACTGTAGCATTCAACCACTCCTTCCTAGCCTTTTTGCCCTTAGATCTATCTCCCATAGTGCAGGGGCAATTTTTAAAGCAAATAAAATAATCATGGATGTGGAAGACTGACAGGGTCTTGGAGTTCAGTTTCTTTCAAAAAGGAAGCAAAAAATTAACAATATATAATCTGTATAAGACAAAATGATAGATAACTTTTGACTGAAACATCTTAATTCTTTAAGTTTAACATCTTTTACTGGAAAACTTACCTAATGCTTTAAAACTTGAAAATATAAATTTTAAAAGAAAATTAAAATGGAAGGCATCCGGTTCCCAGAAGGATGAAATGAGATATTTTGACATTTATAGAAATTGCTTACACTTATAAAATGAAGTTCCTGTAAAGCTTACCTGATTTGTGTAATGTTAACTTTCCAGAGACGTGAGTAGTCTGTCAGCACGTTCCATTGAAATGCCAGGCATTCATATTAAAAGTAGTAAATAACGCATTTACAAACACAAGCATCTGAAACAAAGCACAAATAATACAATGGATGGCACCTAATGGTAGCTTTTTAGGCATTATGCAAGCTTACAGTCAGGTGTTGTTTACTACTTTGTGAATTTTTGCCATTAGGTAAAAAATCAGTTTCATGAGCATCACAATAAACTTTTGTAAGGAGTCTAAACTTTTTAATAACTGCTTGTAACTGCCACAAGGAGCTCATTTGTCACAATCTAAACTGTACTGTTCATCTTCACAAGCATTACAGTTTGGCTAGTCACAGGTAGTCATTTAAATATAGTGAGTCCTATCTGGGAAAGAAGCCGAGGAGAAAATAATTTTGTAATATGGACTGGAAGGGTATAACAAAAACATTAATAATCAGGTTTTCTTGCTAAGTGAAGTTTCCAGGATTGAAGTGTGACTATTCTAGATTTTAAATCTTGGCAGGACAAAGCCTAGGGGTAGTTTGGGTTGCAGAAATTGGATGGGTGGACATCCCTTGTCTCGGGATGCTCCATGACCGCTCACCTCACTTTCTCAGCTCTGCTTCTGATGTGTGCCCTGCTGCTGAGTAACATCAGCAGGCGTGCCAGGGTGACAGGTGACATCAACAGGTGTGTGCTGCTGGCAGGTCACCCCAGAGGGTGGCTGGGGTGGGTGTGACTGAGGTACCAAGCTGCAGGCAGCATGTGCCAGTGTGCTCCCCTCCAGTGTGTGTGCAATGGGGTCAGTAAGCACAGAGCTCCCCCTGAACCCCCAGGGCAGGCAGTGGGAATCCTCCAGCCTCTCCAGGCAATGCTTTCACACAAGGATCCCAGAACACTGGGCACTCTCTCCTGTGTGGTAGAAAGTGCAGAAATTCAGAACTTGACTGCATTTGCAAAACCAGTTGGTTTCTCACTGGCAGCAACTTGTGCCTTCTGTGTAACGCTGTTTGCAGCAACGCCTGTGCAGCTCCTTCGCAGCACCTCACTCGGTAATAATTTGAAGAAATAGTCATAATAATTTGAAATGATGGTGCAAGGCAGCTTTCCAGAGCAGAAGGGGTTATAAGCAATCACAAACATGTTTAGTGAGGAGTTACCACATCACTGAGCCTGACTTGTTTCATTCAAAACAGCTTGATGTACTTTCCTTCATCCACAGCACCATTCCTGGGGAGCTTTCCTGGAGCTTCTGAAGGAATATTCTGGGTACTTCTGTGCCAGCATCTTACAGAAGGCTTCTGCAGAAAACTGCAAAAAATTAATCATCTGTGAGACAGAAAAGCAACTCTTTTGTTTGCATTGCCTTTGGATGGCTATGGTCCATAAACAATAAGCCAAAAAGAGGGAAGACAAGGGAGGAGCATTTACATGGCTCTATCTTATATTCCAAATCTATGCCTGCAGGAGATAAAGGACCACAGTGCATTGGCCTTTTTGCATCTGCCCATGTTCAGCCACATCCCAGCAGAGGAGAGAGCAGGTCAGGGAGAGAGGGAGGGAGGAGGTTTGGCTGAATGAATTTAATCTCAGCAGCCATGCACCTTGTGCCTTCAGTGCTCAGAATAGCACTGGGGCCAAGCTGAGGATGACTAATTTTCTTGGGAGCACTGGAGATGCCAAGGTAACTAACGTCACTTTGGTCTGCCCCCTCCTTCCTATTCTTTGTGCTGGGGAGAGGCACGAGGCACTTAGGAATATTTAGTGCTCATTGATTCAGAGCTGAGTTTCTGACAAAAGCCCCTGCAAGTGACAAAAAATCACAGGAATTTTTTCTTTCTAGTAGTGGCTGCTGATGTATTGGTAGCCATCAGGATTAACCATCAGGAAAAGGATTAAGGGAGCTGCAGTGTAGGTACCACCCCCTAAAATATAACAGTTCAACTCTTATAATTATTATTTCTAAAATAAAATAAAATAAAAATATAAAAAAATAGATATTAAAAAAAAAGCTTTTCTAATCTATTCCTGGTTCCAGCATTACCAATTGAAAGGCTGCTGAGATTATCCATCTTTCAATTTAAGTGTGTCAGAATGCAAGGCCTACATTTGGTGTAAGCAGGACGTTCTATTTAATTAAAAGCATTGCTGCTGTGATCCTCAGCACTGTGAATTAGTCCTGTCCCTGGGATAAAGTGAAGCACACTAATTGTAAGCTGATTTACTGGTTGTTTTTGGGCAACTGCTATTTACACTAAATGCAGTCAAGTATCCTCTTAATACAGACATGGATTACACACATTAAGCACAAGACAACATAATCTGAAAGCACACTGAAATGTAACAGAAATCCTGACAAAATCTAAACCAGCTGTTGTGCAGCTACAAATTACTTCTGCAACCCCTCCTAAGAGTTTTAGTGAAATAAATAGAATGGTAAAGAGCAAGGGAAAAATGAACACCCAGCAATACAAACCCTTAGAATCATGACAGTGAGTGAAAAATTAACATCTTTTAAGATGTGACAGAAAGGATTTTCTGTATGAGTATTTCTTGCTAAAGAAAAGGTGTTTTTACAAAACTTAATATGAGCATCAATGCTCACACATTAACACATTGTTTGCTGTCACCCAAAACCTTAATTTCTTTTTCTTTTGGCTCCCAAACTCTGTCATGAAACCAAATCATGCAAATTCCATACACAGGGTGCAAATATTTAATATTTTCATAGAGATTTAAAAAAAAAAATTCCTTTTATTGCCTCTGGAACACTGATGGGTGTAATCACTCATTCCCGTTCTGATTTTCCATTTCTGTTGCTACTTGTAAGAAAGTCTGGCATCAATGTGTAGCTAAGTTTAATTACCTCTGGCAGGTAGAGGAACTCTAGGATTCAGGAAAGATGGCCTTGATTCTAGTTTGTTATTCACATTCTGAAAAAAGAGGAAAGCATCTTATTTGAACAGTTTGAGAATTTAAAAAGTATATATCAAATAAAAGTTTGTGAAAGATTTTGTAATAATTGTGCTTAAAATTATGAATATTTATGATCTGATTTTGATCTCGCTCTGATTGAAATATTGTTAATGGAAGAGAAGCTGTTTTGGGGTTTTTTACATAAAAAATGCTATTTTTGTTATTTGGTATTTGTTTTTGTCTCTCCTGTAGATTTGATGGTGTCAGCTAGTTCGAAATACCTCTATGTGATGAACTGTGGGAGGGTTGTGCAATAAAAACCTTCTGTGACCAGACCCTCAGCTAAGAAAGAAAGGTTGCATTCCACACTGGGCAGTGTTTTAATAAACTTAGTGATAACTGTCTAGGTACAAAGATTTATATCTCCAAAGGTCAAGCTGCTGGGTGCAATATGCATAATGAAGTTCTTGTCAACAAGGAGGAGCCAGGAAACTGGATCACCAGGGCCTTTTCTTATTTTTTTGCTGTCAAGTAAGAGATGAGGCTTAAAATTAAAAAAAAAAAATTAAACAACCTACAATGTAAAAATATAAACTCATGGTTTTACTAAGAAGAGGCAAGAAAGGAAAGAAAAAACCTCACAGATAAGCTAGCTCTAAGTTGTCTGTTTTTACTGAAATTAAAAAAAAAGAAAGATGGGAAATGAAGGTAACCTTCTACTATTAATTTCCAATATTCCTATCAGTGTTACTAATTATATTTATCAATTTTTTGCTTGCTTTTATCCAGCTTTTCTAAGTGGGTTTTTGTTTTTCCTTATGAAAATAGTGTAAAAGTATTTTCCCCTTGCAGAAAGGGAAAAATGGGTTTTGAGGTAACGGGGCCTTATTACTGAGAACAAATTCATGTGAAGGGCTGAGTGTACTTCAGATAAAGGAGAAAAAATGAAAACAAATTTTCTTGTTACATATGAAACCTAAAACTAGTATGTTTCAAAGACATTGAGGTGAGCCTGTCCCTGTATCCCTCAGTCAGCACTTCCAGTCACTCTTGGGTTGACAGAGGTTGAGAGAAACTGTGACTTTTTTACTGATATGACCTGAAAAAAAAATCTTAAATCATATTTGTGTTAGACAACTTGATCTGACTTCTGAAGACTTTATTGTAATCAGTAGATTTTGTTTTATTTCTGTTCTTTACTGTTTTCTCTTTTAATTCTAAACAGAAAAGTGCTGAGTAGAGGATACCTGCAGTATTATACTGGGTTTAGAGAGAGCTGTAACAGTCCTTCAATACATTTAGTTCTAGCAAAAAAATGGATTCTGGCCAGCAGGGAAAAAAAACCCACAAGAAATTTGTTTGCCTTTTTCCCCCAGAAATGTTTTTCTTTGACTTTATCAAGCCCTGAAATCACGGAATGATTAAGGTTGGAAAAAACCTCTAAAATCATCAAGTCCAATCATAAAACTCCCACATATTTTCTCAGAAGAGTTTTTCAGGTAGTGATTACTACCTTTATTAAAAAGTAACTTATTAAGACCTTGGGAATCACATTAAAAGTAAAATAAAATAAAAATTGAAATAAAATAAAATAAAATATAAAATAAAATAAAATAAAATAAAATATAAAATAAAATAAAATAAAATAAAATAAAATAATAAATAAAATGTGTCACATTAAGAGGACTTGTCTATGTGTTGAGTTTTAAAAGGTCATCTGGATTTCAGGTATTTTTACACTACCTCAGTAGCATCAATGTCTTTGTCCTTTTTTGTTGTTTGGTTGTTTTTTATTTTCTTAAAACAGAGATTTCTCCTCTTCTCCCTCTGGCTTCAGGTGGGCAGCACCTGTTCCATTTTTATGCCATTGATGTATTTGTCCATGCTTTAGATATTTAAAACAATTTTAAAAAATTAAAAACTCAATTCAAAGAAACAATAGTCATGGCATGGACTGTAGGATTTAGAGAATTCCACAGTTCTAACCTTAACAAGGAAAATATTTTTCTTTTCTTACTTTTGTCTAGGAATTCTGGCATTTATTTTATTTAGCCTATTAAATAGAAGAAGAATGTCTTTTCAATATCTAGTGTTCTTTTTAATAAGTCAGCTATCAGTTCTCCTACTGATTAAATACTTTAACCTCTTTACACAAAACTGAACTTTATTAAGGAAGACTGTTTAGTACACTGCCATGCAGCACAGCATTTATGCAAAACTTACCTGGCATCTGACATTCTAGACAAAAAAAAAAAGTCAATTTCCTTTCTATTGTATTGTTTTCAAAAGTATTTGTGAACAAAATTTCAGGATATTGTGAAATGAAATTTCGCATGAATTTCATGGAATGAAATGAAGTTGATGGAAAGTTTGCCATTTTGATGGGTTAATGTGCTCTTACCTGTACCCAACTCAGGTACAGCTTCAGGGCAGTGGGACAGTGCCATGTCACCAGCACAAAGAGGCAATGGTGGCGCCTTGAACCATGAGAAGGGGTTCTCACAAGTGAGTGGATGATGTAGCACCTAGCCAAGGAGAAATTAACATGGCTTTATTTAAGAGCAAATGGGGAAAAAATAAAAATCCTGCCTCAAATGTTCTGCAAAATAAATGGTGACTGTGGAGACACGCAGCATGGCTGAGCTCCCGTGGAGATTATGGGGGTATAACTTTTTTGTCTGGGCCAGCTGTAGTGTTAGACCCCTCAGAAGGATGTGCTGTGTACAGAATTCCTGGTGTTCCCTAACAAGCACTCTGGAGGTGGAGGTATTTTCCTCTCCCCTGCTTTCTGAGATGCAGAAGATGAAATCTTATTATCCTGCGCTGAAAGCCTTCAGGGAGAGATTCCATTCTGAAAGAACCAACTCCTTCTAGTAACTCAATTTCCAACAAGATCCGTACAAAAGATAAATTGTCAGATAATCAGAGATGCTTCTTTTGGTGGAATTCCACAAGAATAGTGGGCAAATAACCCACTGGAAGATAAAACACCTATTACCAGCACAAAGTGTAAGTCCCTCTAAGCAAGGTTTTGCCTGTGTGAATGACCGATACCATCTGGAAGCAGAAGATTGACAGGCTGGAAGGCAGTTAAAGATAATAACAGGGCACCTGAGAATCACTGAGGGAATTTATCACTGTCACAGTGTGTGCTAAGTAGCACACGGCAAGGGCTTGCTGCTTTTTTTTTCCCTCGTGCAATTTAAGCCTCCGAACTGGTTTCACACGCAGCTGAGACAAGGCAGCACAATGGATATTTTCCCTCATAATGCTGTCCTACTGATTTCAAATGCATCTCATTAGTGCAGCTTCATTCCACGTAGCTCAGCAAACCCTGTTCACAAAAATTGCTGTAATTACTATTGTCCAAGCCACATAAAGTAGAGATTATAATTTAAAATTTACAGTCAAACTTAATTCTGATGCATTCTTGCTCCCTTCAGATACAGGCAGCAGATTTTATTTCCAGTTGTTATTCATTTTCTCTAAAGTAACTGCATTATTGGTATTTCCTACGTGCTGACATTTACATAAAAAATTTACGTAAAGGAGGCAACAGAATGAAGAAGCATGGTCACCCTCTCTTTGTGTGAAAATATACAAAATATGAGGCACTGCAGGTGAAATCCACCCATATGCTAAAAAACCCCTGATTCATGATCTGTGTGTGCATTTAATCCCACCTCAGCTCTCAAAATAGAGTGTGGTGGGAGTTGTGATACATGAAGTGGCAGATTGAAGCTATGGCTGTGAACAAATTGTGAACTCCATGCTGCCTGGAGAATCCTGTTTTGTTTGAGGTTGTTTCTTCTCTATCCTCATCTCAAATTTAAGTTTTGCCTTTAAAAGAGATTAATATATATTTTGTTGATTAAACTGTGTTCTATTTAGTGAAAAGGACTTGATACTTCGTGAAAAATATGTTTGGGAATGCAAGCTAAGGTATTGAAGAGTCATAAATGTTAAGACATTCCCCCTGTGGGCTACTTCTGTATTATTAGGTTCATGGATGTGAAGTTTCTTGTGTTCTGCAACTCAGCTAGAGAAAAAACTCAATAAATATGCATTTCAGCTAAAGTATGAAAACCAGCTTTTTAAAGGAAACTTAATTTTCAAGGAAGGATATACTTCTTTTTTTTTTAATTATTATTTTTTTTCCCCAAAGACAGTGACTGTTTACTCCCATCACTGTAAACCTTGCAGCTGGGCCAGTGAAAGACTCTTGAGAAAAGATTAGGCTATTCAAATCCTTCCCTGATTATTCTTCTGAAGGTATTGAAGGTATGTGCCTTTAGTGAATTTTAACTAAGAAAGGGTGTTTTGGCAAGTTTGGGGCTGCCATGAGCATTCCTGTTATCCCTGAGGCTTGCTTGGTCCTTGAGGTCTGCAAGGGATGTTCACCTCCCACCCTTCACCACCATCTTCAGTGTCTCTTCTTTCTTCCCTCTGCCCTAACCTACCATCCTGTGTCTCTTCCCATAATTTGTTCATAGTCCTTTTTTCCTGGAGGCCTTTTTGTGTGCTCACCACAGACAGATATTTAACGTCATTTATCTGTTGCACGTTATAGCTGGACAGATTTTAAAACAGAAGTTTTATGATTTGCCCTCATTTGAAACAGCAGAAGGCATTCCTCACTCTGAAAACAAATTGCCTTTGCAACCTTAAATCTGTGACACACCTAATTGAAATTAACCTGCTTGTTACTATCTGTGCTGTGCTGATTTCAGTGTCATGCTCAGAATGAGCTGCCCGGATTGCTTTAATTTAACCTGCCTCTCCTCACCCCTCACCTTGAAAAACCCTCAATTGCTAGAAAGTTTCAGTCTGAAGGTTTGTCCAACTAGTTAAAATAAATGCAAGGGGATCTAAAAGACAGCCAGGAGAAGCAGTGCCTATGTGCTGGATTTTCACAGTATGGTAGCAATGGCTGTATTTTGTGATTCATTTCCTTGCCCTAAATAAATTAATTCCAGCCACAGTCTCCTGAAATCCTTTACCAAGCAAGATCCCATACTGTTAAAGTCTCTTGGTCAGTTCTGTGTTATATATACAGAGCCTGATAGTTCTTGTTATTTGAAGATTTATGGGATAATTAGATCAGTTTTCTTCTTGACCTTGCCTGCCTTGTGGAGCTGCTTTTCAAGTTTGGAAGCAAAGGCCTTCACTAGACAAGAGAAAACCGGGCATTACCACTTTCCTGTGAGCTCCATATGGTTTTCAATTAAGGGGAATATATAGGTAATGGCTGCCAATTGTATCAATTTGTGCAGGATTCCTGAGAAATGGCAGCGGAACACAGGGCATCCCCTACAATGAAATGTAAGAGACAGAATGGGAGAGATGAAAATGAAGGGACAGAGAATGTCCGGAAAACACTTAAAGCATCACCCTGACCACAAAGGAATAGAGCTCAGAAACCCAAACTGCTCTGAGTGGAGAGCACAGGCACTGGGACAGAATTCTATTAGAGACAAGGGCACTCCTGAAATCTTCCTTTAACTAAAAAATCAAGTTATCCTGATCCATGGCTTTGATTATTTTAATTTGCCCCAAGGAAGAAAAAGAACCATTCTGAATTCTATTTTAAATCATCTTTCATCTCTGCATCCAGATCTCAGCCATCCAGTATATTTCCTCTGAGAAATTTATTTTTAAAACCTTTATGTTTAATTGTTATGAAATAAAGAAAAAATTGACTTCATATCCCCTGGCCCAGTAAGCAGAATCGCTACATCTGATCAGAGGCAATTTAGCAGCCTCCTCTTAAAATGTTGAGATGATATTCATTTTCTTCATCACCCCCATCAATAAGATGCAGAGAAAAGTGGCACAACATTTATAATCAGCAAGTGCCTGCAATCCATAAGCAGTTCCCAAAGCATCCGTGACACATCGGGCGGCATATTCATCTCCGTAGGAGGTCTGGATCTCTCTCTGGCTGTCTCATTTTACAGTTCAGCCAGGTCCCTGAAATTCTGAGAAGATTGTTGGCTGTTTGTGGCACCATCAGGGCGAGCACGATGGCAGAACAAAGCTGGCAGCCTGTCTCAGACTCGGCTGTTGGTGTTGTCTGGGGAATGGGAGGGGAACAGGGACTAAAATGGGGAATCCCATGCTGCTAGGTGCCATGGAGCCCTGGAAGGAAGGTGCTTTCCTTCAGAGGAGCTCATAGAGGAAAAGCCCACAAACTGCTGCTTGAAACAGTTGCTTGGAAAAAATCTTCATCTTAGTAGGGACACAGAAATGGAAAATTGGCCCAAACCTTGGGCTAGAAACTGAGAGAGGAGCAGCAGCAGTGTGCTCTGTGCATGTGACACAGAGGGCATGGCCCACCTGTATTCTGGGATGTTATGTATGTTTTTGGTAGCATTTCTGCTCAGCTAGTCCCATGGAGCATGAGAACAGTATGTTGGAAATCTGCTGAGGATTTAGGGGCTCCTGTCTGAGGGACAGGCATACCCCCAATGTCTTGGGGCAGAGGGCTCTGGTTATGTGGCTGCCCTCATGTCATTAGACATGTCACCTGTCAGACCCCTCAACATTACATCCAAAGCTTCCAGAAGTTCCCCTGCAGGGGGTGGAAGATATTCCATCTGCCTGAACAGGACCAGACAAACATCTTGCACAAGTTCCCAAAAATGGCTTGGTGCAGGAGCCAAGCACAGAGTCAAGCACTTTGGACTCCTCACAGTTTGTTCTAAGCAATAATCACAATATGTCATGAATGTGTGACTATTATGCCTGCACCCAGAGCTTGCCATCTCAGAAATGCATTGCAGGTTTAATTCCTCTCCCAATTATGTCACTTTTAAATGTGTCACTACTGTGTCAGCACTGACCAGTGTTGGTGCTGAAGCCAGGTCTCCCTCCCCACAGGAACACTTCTGGCCATGAGGATCTGCTCAGAAAGTGAAAATGAGTTACTTGTTTCTTTCTGTCTCCCTACTGATCCTGTACATTGCTGCATGCAAAGTGGATTTTTACATTCTTTAGTGTAACATAGTTTAAAACATCCTTCTTATGTACTTGCTTAAATTACAGATTTTACCCATTTCTGTCGTTTGGTTTTTGCCCTGCTTGGCCTGAAGAATGCAAATGAGCAAAGAGTGACTGTCAAGGTTATCAGCATCTTCCTCAGGCAAAGCAAGATCGTGGTGGTTTAAAATGCTTTCTTTGCTCCCAAAAGTTTTTTGTCCCAAGGAGAGATGTGCTAGACTTATCTGTTACAGTTATCTTGCTTTATTTCTCTCAGTCATGCTATGGTGATCACATGTAAACAAACCATGTCTATTTATGTGTTTATTTAAAATCATCCTGTTATTTGTGTGCACAGGAAATACTTTGTTAAGGGTACTTTGAGTTTACTAGGAAACTGCTAAGGAAGTAGCTGCTGCTACTCTTCAATGGAAAAACAGGTATGTGAATAGTATCCATGCAGTATGAAGGGGCTTACATAGACTTGAAGCTCATAAATTAATGAAAAAATGTGAGTTAAACTCACTGCAAACATTATTAGGAAAAGTTATCCAGCCAGCTCTACAAGCTACCAAGTAAAAAATGAAATTATAAAGGTAGGATGATTATGGTAATTTATCACTTTAGCTATCATTTAAATATGAAACAAGTATAACTTCCAAGATTTACAGGTCAAGGGTTCCCTCCTGCATATTTCAGGAAGGACTGCCTCCAATTTTTTGGTGCAAGATTGCCATTTATTTCACTAATCAATAATCACTCAATAATGTGAATGTGGAGGATGAAATTTATTGGTAGCCAGATACTCTCTCACGTTTTAGGGTATTGGATACACTGCAGCCCTAGTCTAACAAGCCATAAACTGCTTGAGTTCAAGAAATGTACATAATTCACTACATCAGGCTATGGTTTGAAGTGCATATGAAGGGTGTACCCTACAAATATTAGCCCCTAGAAGTGCAATGTGATGGCTTTTTAGGCTTACTAATTTTGAATGATTTAGTAGTGATTTAAAAAATGAACAACCACCTGAAACCCACAAGAATAATCTATATGACTTCTTGTCATGATAAATTTTCTCTCTGCTGAGAAATCATTTGTCCCCTGCTATAATTCATTTCAACCCACAATCTACTTTTGTTTATTAGTCAGAAGTTAAATAAACTTGTAGTACCAAAATGTATATCTCCCCAGATGGCATATAAATCTTGGTTTTCCTTCTTTGTTACAAAGGGGCAAGTTGAGAGTAATTCCAGTGACAACAGTAGTGACACATTTAAAAGTGACATAATTGAGAGAGGAATTAAACCTGCAATGCATTTATGAGATGGCAAGCTCTGGGTGCATGCATAATAATCCCACATTAATGACAAATTGTGATTATTGCTTAGAACAAACTATGAGGAGTCCAAAGTGCTTGGCTCTGTGCTTGGCTCTTGCACCAAGCCATTTTTGGGAACTTGGGCAAGATGTTTGTCTGGTCCTGTTCAGGCAGATGGAATATCTTCCACCCACTGCAGGGGAACTTCTGGGAGCTTTGGATGTAATGTTGAGAGGGGTCTGACAGGTGACATGTCTGATGACATGAGGGCAGCCACATAACCAGAGCCCTCTGCCCTAAAATGTGACAGGTTATGCCTGTCCCTCAGACAGGAACCCCTAAATCCTTAATAGATTTCCAACATACTGTTCTCATGCTCCATGGGGATAGCTGAGCAGAAGTGCTGCCACACACATACATAACACCACAGAACAACACAAGCCTGACTCAGCCCAGGGTGATGTATAGCATATGACACATCTTCAGAGGGCCCAAGGAAATGGTGCAGTCTGTTTGGCTAGTTTTCATTTTATATAATGAATTCCATTTGTATCTTGGGCTACAGTGTCTGCTTCCCCAAGATTCATTAGCTGGAGTAGAACTGCTTTGTTAGGCAAGTATTTACAAGCCTGCAGCTGCAGTGTGGCTGGCTCTTTTTGCATTGTTGAAAACAGTGTCATGAAGCCAAGGAAGACTACGTAAATTATTAGGCTAATGCATTCTTGTAGATAAAAAATAAATTGAATTGTTCCTTCCACTGAATTAAAAAATCTTTCATACGGAGAATGCTATGAAGAAATGCCTGCTGCCAAGAAAACATAAAACTTAGCCATAAGAAGGTGGTAAATGCAATCTTATTCACTCTGCTTATTGCAGTTCAGATTAGAAAACAGACTTTGCAGAGGAGACCAAGAGAGATACTGCTCTTGCTGGCTGCCAGTAAAATCATTGAAATGTAGAATTCATAAGGTTGGAAAAGACCTTCAAGATCCTTAAGTCCAACTATCAACCTTGAACTGCTATTATGTTTACCATTAAACTATGTCCTTAAGTGCCATATCCACGAGCTTTTTGAACACTTCCAGGGATGGCGACTCTAGACATCCCTAGGCAGCCTTCTTCCATATTTTAAAACCTTTTCTGTGGGAAAAAAAAGATGGGAGATGCAACCACTTGGCTTCTAAATGGAGTGGTGGAGTCAGCATCCCTGGAAGTGCTCAAAAATGAGTAGAGTTGGCACTTTGTGAGGTGCTTTAGTGGGCATGGTGGTGCTCGGATCAGGGTTGGACTTGATGTTCTTTTCCAACATTACCAATGATCTCATGATTCTAAAATGAGGCCATGAAATCATGAATCCTGAGATTCAGGAGACTACAAACACAGAAAATATCCCCTCTCCAGCAGAGGTCTTCACCCCAGAGCTCTGATGAGTCATTGCAGGGTTTGGCATGGTATTCTGCAAGAAACACATTCTGTTCATGATTCTTTGCAGATACAAGGACTGTTAGCACTCTTCAAAAGCACCAGAATAAAAGGAAAATGAATACACTCCTCAGCACAGGGAAGCTTTGCTCTTAAGGAAAACAAAATATTAAAAAAAAAATTAAGAATTGGGCACTGTAAGAGAAAACAGTGAGTTGCCCAGGAATGCAGAATGAAAGGTCAGAATCAGTCTTAGCATGCAGAGAAAGTTTCTTGCTATGGGAATCTGACCTACCATGATCAGCAACATTTTCCTTCTCAGAAGAAATTATGGAGCAATGAACAGGAGGAGCAGGGAAGGAGAAGACTTTAAAAAATAACAGTGTCAATGGTAATGCACAGATGAAACATATTTTTTTAATAAATGCTAATGATGTTTAAAAAGCAAAACGATATCACTTTTAAAATATAAATATAACAAAGATTCTATAAGTATCAATCCTAGAGAAATAATGAAAGTGAAATCATCAGAAATAAGTTGTCTGATAAAGTTAAAATTAAGCTAAGGTTGTTCTGAGCAGCTCAACACAAGTAACCAAAAATAAACAGAAGCATGGTGAAAGAATTTGTGGAAGAAATGCCATCTAGATAAAAACTGAAGTTGTCCACCCAAGTATTAACCTCCCATGTTCGTTTATATTAATTTTTTAAAAAAATTATTATTTCACATTCCATCTCTTGCCCCAAGGCATTTGTTTTTATTTATATTAAGCAGAATCATGGTAACTACAAGCCAAGGGCAGTTCATAGGTCACATTTCATATAGAGATGTTGATATGCACAAATACTTTAAAATATTGTCTTTTCACCCCAATGCTAGAATACTTTATCTCCACACTAATTTTGTCTCCATTTACAGACCATTTAAATAAATGGGACTCGTCAAAAATTTGAGACCTGAAATTCTGGATCACAGCATTAGTCAATATGCAAAATCCACAACATAAAAAGCTTTCAGACTTTTTAGCTGTATTCCAAACAAATTTGACCTCAACATTATGGATTTATGGCTCACAATTTTTGTTTCTTTCCCAGTCTAAAACTAGGTCCTATTGCCTTCTATGTCAGATGTAGTGTAAAAGAAATAAAAAAAGCCATATTAACAACCATGTTCATTCTGAATAATTAAAACAAACTGAAAATAATAGTTTTCATTTTTAGCATCCAGTAGCAGGATGAATGCTGGTATGAAATTTGATGGCTCAGTTTATGGATGTTGCCAATAGGTGGTGCTACTATTTTTATATTTAATACTCTCTACAGCAGCACAGACTGCTCTGACCATCATGAGAGCAGAACAGTTTGCCTTTTTCAGGAGTGTTTCTCAGAGTAAAAGGATGTGTGGGTTTGTGATTACTTTAGTGGCAGCAAATAGGAAGAGATGTAACAGATTGAGAAAACATGATTCCTTTCGTTATTAGAGATAAAGTTTTGAGAAGTAGTTATGTAGGAAAAAAAAAAAAAAAGCCTGTGCATAATTTTGCCTGTATATATCCCACCTGTGCTTTAGCTGCGAATTTTTCAGTCACATAGACAACTTTGTGTTAGTGGAGGCCTGATCCAATACAGATGAAAGGCAGTGAGAGAGAAGAGAGTAAAATAAGTGTAATTTGATACTAATTTGTTTCATTTTAGCTTTGTTATCCAGCTGTGTATGGCACAAAGCTGCTAATTTTACATTATGAAATTTGACATTTCTCTCTACAATATTTCAAAAGCAAATACGTAGCTGAGCACTTTGTAACACAGGAACAGACAGGTGTTAAACTCAGTGCCTTAATAAATAAAACTTTCTTACTGAAGCTTCTATTACTCAGCTTATTCACCTGCTATTTCTGCAAAATGCAAAATAGAATGTACATGTGTGCTGGCACGTGGGATTTGGGGCATTGAAAATCAAAAGGAGGTTTCAGAATGTAATATTTGCACTCAAACCTGCTCCTCTGCACTGGTTTTCTGTCCCTCTAAATTTTTGGAAGTGTGGTGAGACATGTTCTTTAATGAAGTCAGGTGAATACAGATGTGTCTTAGGCACAGACATGCATTCTGTGAAGTCTGCTTTTCAAGCATAGTGTGGCTCTGAGATTGCACTCATAACATCACAAAAGATGGATTGACAGCTCCTGACACCAGAGACCTTTATTTATCTTCAAAATAGGTATAGTGCAAGGACCAGGCAGAATTATTTATTATGGCTTCTCAGAAATCTATTCTGTATTTATTTACTCCCTGTTGGAAAATCATTTCTTAACAGCCATCTGGAGAACTGCTGCTGGGATGGAAGGGAATTTATTTTGAGTGTTCAATGAAGCCATCAGGAAAACTTCAGCTGTGGTGCAGACACCTCTCAGTCTGAGCTGTGCTTTTGGATTGAGATCTCAAACTCAGTTACTCACTGTGAGAGAAATCAATCAGGTCTCAGACTATAATATTTTTCTACCCAGACTAGGTTTTAAACAATTGCATGACAGTGAAAAATACCCTACTAATTCTGAGATTAAAAAGAAATGGAAAATTTAAAAAAAAAAAAAAGGAAAAGAGAAAAAAAAATAAGAAAAGAGAAAGAGACATTAGTTTTTAGTATACTATTTGGTATAGTATTTATACTATTGCTTGTTTTACTTATGGTAGGTAAATTATTAAATCAACAGGTGATCTCTTTAGACTGAGGAAAAAGGCAGAAGTACCAAAAAAGAAAGCAAAGGAAGGGTAAAGTAGATATCAATGAGCATATTCAAGTTCATTTAGTAAAAAATATATAACATCAAACAAAGAGTTCTAGCAAATATTGCTCGCAAATATCTCCACAAAATGTAGTCATTTTTTTAATGAGTAGATCCTTATGGTTTTTTTTTTCATTTTCATATTGATTGACATGTATGGAACAGCCCAAGTCATGTAACTAATATAGAGATTTCTTCTCCTCATCTGAAGTTAGGGTGATCCATGTGCTGAGGACAAGGGATTGAAAAGGAAATGAGGGCTGTTTCCATTCCCTCCTTCTTAGAACAAGATAAAAATGAGATTCAATAAAGGCAGGTAATTGATGAGGTAAAGAAGTGATAGCAAAGCATGTCCAGTTGACAATAGAAGCCAGGAGTGTAAAATTAATATTCTGTCTTGGCCTATCTTTCCTCTTTGGCACTACTTTTAGATTATTTAAAATAACTTTTATCTTTAAATAATAGCTCCATGCAGAATTGAGAAAGCCTTGTCCTACATACTGATATTCCTGATAAAAGCACAATTAAACAAATTATTTTGAAACTTTATGTCTGTGTCCTTATCATACTTGAATGAAAAGGGGATCAATGAGAAAGTATTTCTGTAAGTCCAAATGATATTTCCTGAAGAGCAAATAGCATGGTCTGAGATGATTTCAGGTGACTTAAGCATGATGCATGAACATCTTTACTACAAAAACTCTAAGACTGTTTAAAAGCCTTGCAAAATTTTCCATCCAACTGCTTAATTAAAGAATGCAGGGACCATAAGTTTCCTAGAAAGACTCAGCTCATAAATATTAGTTCAGGAAAGACAAAGGAAATAATCTTACAAATATTTGCAAATATAGATGGTCTAATAAAGGTCATGGAAATATATGAATAATGGGGGATGGACAGAAAGATTGATGAAAGTGGCACATGGGAAACAGTGGCCTGAGTTACCAACTAGAATGAAACAAATAATGCTTTTATATTATTTCATGTTGTACACTTAAATAGGGATATTATTCAGGCATATGGTTTTAGAAAAGATTCTTGATCTGGAACATAATGGTATGACTTGCTCCTTTGTATGGCTGCAAAATTTTATTTTCCACTGTACAAGAAGCCGAGTGCAGAAATTGTATTTTTTTTTTGGAAGACTGGTAATTTAATGTCCCAATTAGTTATAGGTGAAACTAGTATGGAAGTTTGGAGATAATGTTTTGATAGGCCATTTTATGTCATCTGGCTTGAATGGATCTAGTTTTGCCTTCAATAAGCACTTGGATTAGACACCTTCTCAAAAAGCTAAGAGACCAATTTGCTCACATATTGCTAGGTGCATAGAACTGATAAATAAACTTCATTTGCCCTGGGAAAATCTGACATACTGGTGAGGAGAAGTCTGGAGCAGTGGGCTTGCTGGCATGCGCTGCCAGAGAAAGTGTGAATGGAACCAAGGGACCTCGTTCCCCAGGCAGTGCTCCAAAGTTGCAGAAGAGGTTCCTGCTTTCCCTTCCTTGGGCTTCCCTAGTGATGCAACACCAAAATCTGACATTATGAACTGTAGGGAAGACAACTGTGCTGAAGAGGGGGCTGTTCAGAGAGCAGGCTTGTTGTAATTTTGCTTATGCCTGTAATGATGACTGGTCAAAAAGAACAATTTGTGGCGTGCCTCCTGTCATCTGAGCAAAAGGCTGAAAGTTATTACTGACTGTCATTCCCCACAAGACCCCTTGAAGGACATAATGTAAATGTCCCTGACTCCTTTTAAATCAACACAGCTTCTTGACTTCAGTGAAGTCAAGCTGATTTACACCAGCTGATAATTTGGCTGATTCTTAGAAGCAGGAGTTGTGAAATCCAATGCTTGGTGGACTCAGCCCAGAGCTATCAGAAATCAGCATTGACTTTATTGGGCAGCAGCCCTGGTGAGTTATTACTGAGGGTTTTGTCTTGCTGTGTGCTGGACAGCAATCAATAATGCACCATGACACAGACAGAAATCTTGCTGTTAACCATAAAGATTTACCATTTTCTACTGTCTTACAGAACTCACAGGACTTCAGCTGGGTGGTGCCTTTTTGCACCTTTTAAATCACCTGCCTGCTTGGAAGCAAGACAAGATCACTCATCTCTATGCTGGTGATTGCTTGGGAAAGATTGTAGTCCCACACTTAAAATATGAAATTTATTTGATAAGGAAGGCTATTATTATATATGCATACATATATAGGTATATGCTAGGTAAACATTCCTATTCTCTGCTTGAGAGAATTTAATAATTACCAGATGAGAATGATACTGTGCATTTTTTTTTTCATTATTAACATTCAAATAGTGTAGCACTGATTTAATGCTCTAAGATATCTTTTTGTTCTTTGCCTTTTCCTAGGCTGACAATACAAAGTAAAATCACTTCTTAAATCTTAAAGCCTTCTGAATCTTAATTTTAACTGTCTTCCATAGTTCTGAGAGGGAATGAGGATTTCATTTTACTGAGGCATTATTCTTGAGTCTTAAAACAGAAGATAGAAGCTTGCTACAGTTTTACCCAGAGGTACTTCTCTTTGACTTGTGAATTCAAGCACAGGATATTTTATAATAAAATATATATATTGATAAGATAAAGTGCATGCTTCATTCTCTTTTGGTTTATTTTTATTTCATGTTTTTATTACTTTGTTCATTATATATTTTAAGACATAAATTCTGGTTCTCTACACATACAAGGGTAACGTTAGGAGAGACTCCTTAAAAATAGGTAGTAAAGTCTTTTGGGTATTTTTTGTTTCTAAATTTTTAGGAGAACACAAAAAAGCATTTACTGTATGAAGTTATTAGTTCCTCTAAAGACTACTGTTCTGAAAAAGCTGGAGAGCCAGAATCATTATTTTATTCATGAGGAATAATCACTGTGTCATAGAGATAAGTTGCATTTTTATAAAAATCTCCGTGACCATAATGAAACTTTTCAAACTGAAAAAAAATAAAGTCTAAAAGTACAGTTCTAGTAGCTTCTTCAACTCTATTTGCAGCTCACATGCTTAGTAACTCAAAGAAAGTTATTAGGAAAGTTAAAATACATGCATACATAGAGCTATGCATAAGCAATTTCCAAAGACTCTACAGCATTCAATTTTCTCCTTGATGCCTTCCTTTAATTTACCTTTCTGCTCTCTGTAAGAGACTTCCTTTTCTCTCACCTGCCTTGATGATACCCTTCACTAAATACTCAAGGTCTGGATACCCTTTATGACCAGTACCTAGGAAAAAAATGCTTCCCTCCTGTCCTCACCCTCCCCTTAAGAGTTTCTTCAAACACATTTAGTTTCCTTCAGCAGTGTAACTCTTGTCCTCCCAAAAGTGCTGGATTTTTTTTTTTTTTTTTTTTTTGCATCTCATCTGTAAGAAAAACACTTCTGGAGAGGAAATTCTCTATGCAAACATGAAGACAAAATAACTAGTTTGTTTTACATTTAGCTTGAAAACATAGCTGTAGGGAAAAGACAATAGAGAGCCACACCATTTATTTCCTTGTCCTTTTTCTGGTGATGCTAGAGAGAGGTAAATATGCCATTAATCCTGTTATTCTCTCTCAATCACTCACAACATTCATCCAAGCACCCTTATTCTTAGATATACAGATACCAACAAAGGGCAGTTCCAGGGGAAAAATGCAAACTCAACTAACTTTAAACCCACCTAATTAATTAATGATTCTATAATGAATCTAATTTGTCTCTCCCTCTGGCCTCAGCTCAGCTCAGTGGAGACACAGTCACACATATTTCCAGAGGATGGTTTATGTGATTTCAGTACAGTTCCACTTGGATGATTTGCCATCCCAGGGCCAGATGCAAGATCAACAACTCCCTGAAGTCAGAAATGGGAACTGTAGGAAAAATGAAAGGCTGTAGGAAAGTGCATATAGTGTTGCTTGGTGACATGTTGTTTCACTGCTTTGATTCCCCTGGAATGTAGGTGAAATCCCTGAGGTTAATTGTGTGACAGCATATGCACACACACACACCCAAATTGTTGATAACACTGATAAAATCATAGAATGTTTTGGGTGGAAAGGAACCATTCCAACTCCCCTGCCATGGACAGGGACACCTTTCCCTAAACCAGGTTGCTCAGAGCTCCACCCAGCCTGGCCTTGAACACTCCCAGGGATGGGGCATCCACAGCTTCTCTGCACAACCTGTTCCAGTGTCTCACCACCCTCACAAGAAAGAATTTATTCCTAATTTCTAATCTAAACCTTCCCTCTTTCAGTTTAAAGCTATTCCCCCTTGCCTGTCTGAGACAGTATCTAAGAAAGCCTGGAACAGAGATCTTTTGTCTTACTGCTGCTGCCTGCTAATGCTCCCTGAGCCCACACCTTAGATAAGAAAACACTGATATTTCATTTATCCAATGCATTCTTTTGATCCTCCATTTTTCTGATATTTTAGATGAACTTCTGAATGTGATGTTTATAAGAGATGGTAAAATTTAAATGATTGGTGGGAGTCTTCAGTCAAGGATCTGAGTGCAGGATCTGAGCTTTAGGAAAGTATCAGCTCTCCCCCTCTGTGTACTGCTGGAAGAGTTCAGTAGCTCCAGGGAGAACTTTTGAAGTTTGATTGAGACTGTTTTGATTTTTGATCTTTACTAATTTAATACTTGCTGCCTTTATTAATGTTGCCACGCTCTTCCAGTGATGCTCACTGGGACCACAAACTTCAGAGTGGATTTCTGGTCAGCCAGCACAGACCAGTCCCATGTGATCAGATTGACCCCAGTCAGACCCAAACAGCTGAGACCAAAGTGAGATTACCAGAATCCTGTTGCTGAAACGCTGAATCCTCCAGCTCTTCTCTCTTGTACTTGATGCATTTAAAATAAATAAATAAACACAATCCCTGGTAAGCGTTTTTGATGTTGGGAAACGTCTGAGCTATTTACCAACTGCCTTTCTTGGCTGCCTTGGCAATCCTGATCTTCAGTCTGGACAGAGATTAGCTTTGTGTGTGCTGCTGGGCTTTTGGCTTTGTTTCTGTAGGGGGGTTATTTGGCTTTTTTGTTTTGTTTAGGGGTTTTTTGGTTTGTTTGTTCAGTTGGTTTGGTTTTGGGGTTTTGTTGGGTTTTTTGTTTATTTGTTTGGTTTTGGTTTTTTTTTGGTGGGGGTCACGGGTTTGGGGTTTTTTTGTTAGTAGCGGTGGGGTATTTTTGTTTTTCCTTGTCTTGTTATGTGTGGGTTTCTTTAATTCCCCCTGGGGACTGTCGCCTCAGCCTGCAGTGCCCTCTGGTGGGACATGAGCCGGCGCTGTAACCTCGGGATGCTCCTCATCCCTGCAGGATGCTGGCGCCGGTCCCTGCCCCTGCTCCGGGCAGGGGAGAGGGTCTGCTAGTCAATAAACAGTGAGGACCTGCTCAGCTCACCCCACTCAAAGAGAAGGTGATAAAACCATCAGGAAATAGAATGGAATTTCTCTCCGAGTCCTGAGTGCTAAAAAGTGTGATCAAAGCCATGGCCTCTGCACCAAAAGCCTTTAGAAGGCACATTAAGAAATTTTTGTTGACACAGTCTTTTTGATTCTATCCTATTATATTCTTAATTATTGACGTGATTAATTAATATCTTCCATTAATCACATTCCAAAGTGATGACTTTTCAGTCTCAGCAGATGCATCTCAGCCTCCAGGAACTTTTCACACACTGAAAAGTAAAGCAATATATTCCCCAATGTATGGTTGACAAGACATGAGTTGCTGAGGATAATCTTAGAGATTATTCCTCTCAAAGAGGAATTCTGTGTTCTCAGTAGTAATAGCATCTGCAAACCACAACTGCTTGTCACTCATCCCACCCTCTGCTTTCAACCCTGCACAACTTCTTGTTTGCATTCTGCTTTGTACTCTATTGTTTGTATTCTATTTTTTAAGGTTTAGCAGTTGGTTTTCATTTTCCCATATCTGTATCACATTATTCTATACTGCAGGAGGAAATTCCCTCAAGGACATTTTTTTCCTGAAAGTTCTCCAATACAGAGCACAAGGAGATTTCAAGTACTCTAATGTATATGTGTAATTTTTGGGGTTTTCTTAAGGCTTCTTGTCCAGAAACATTTATTCTTGCTTGAAGTAGTAAGCATTTCCCTCCCCCAAATATTTAATTAAAGAGTTGATTTTTTAACAGAGAAGCACAAACACTGAAAAAATGAGTACTGATTGTTTTCCTTATTTCTTTTCAGCTGCAGGATAGCTTCAGAACCATTCAAAATCTTTCTGATTTATCAAACAGAGGTGGAAATACTTACCTGGCAGTACTGAACATTTTATAAATAAAATAAATAAGGATTTCACTGGGGAAGACTTTCTTGCTCCTGAAGAGAAATGTCTCTGGATATATACACACATATATATATATGTTTATATTACTGTTGCATTCATTATATACAGTCTGTTTGGAGGGGTTGTTGTTCACACAGAATGAAAGGGAGCAGGCACTGAAGCTGGAATCATCAGCCCATCACTAATGATTTTGGAGGCAGAAAGGTGTGTCTTCCACAAGGCTTTTTTTTTTCTATGAAAAATCTCAAAGGCAAAAGCTTCATCCACACACAGGAAAGGAGTATTTTTTACTGTTATATTGTTTGGCAACCTCAATGCCTTTTTCCCAGCTCTAACAGGCACTACATTAATGCTGGAAAGGGGAGGATTGTTTATCTTTTGGCAGTCAGTAGCCTATCAAAAGCATGAAATTGCCATTTTAAAATGGCATTTAAAAAAAACCTTTTCATCTTGGTACATCCTTTAAAATATTTGTCTTTTAAAATTCCCTTTTTAGGCATGGATGATCTGTGCTTTAACACTGAGACTTCCCCATCCTGGACTTTTGGAGACAAAATGAAACAGGTTTGAATAAAAGCAGAAGCAGTTTCCTCTGGAAAAGTTTTATCACTGCCAGCCACTGGCAGATATTAAGGTGTCAGGAGTTCTAGAATAAATCTGAGGAAGATGTTAGCAGGCAGAGGAAGAGGTCACAGGTAGATGATAAAGCAGTGGTGGCAGGCTGAGCAATGCAAAACATGCCTGGCCAGCTGCTGGGGCATTGCCTCCTCCTCTGCACTCTATCCAAGTGTGAGTGGGGTGTGTGTACCTGGAAAATAGTTTACTTTATAAATAAAATGATTGATTGAATGATACAGCTACAAATTCAAGGCTATGCTAATTATTCTTAAACAACATTTGTATTTTCTGTGATATTAGGAGATGACCCTATCATCTAGAATATCTTTAGAAATAATGAAACATATTTCTTCACAATCTTTGCCTGTCATTTATATTAAAGGCTATTTTCACAAAGTTTGGCAGGTCTGTGAACAGTTCCTTTGTCTGTGTGTGGCAAAGTTTTGGGATCAGATTGGGGGCTACAGGAGTGGCTTCTGTGAGATACTGCCAGAAGCTTCCGTCATGTCCAAAGGAGTTAAAAGTAGAAAATTCAGGAGCGAAGCAAAGCCCAGGAAGAAGGGAGGAATGGGAGAAAGCTGGTTTGGGATTCAATTTTCTCACCATTCTCCTTTGATTTGACTGGTAATGAATTAAACTATTTTCCCCCAACTGAGTCTGCTTTTCCCATGATGGGAATTGGTGATGGATCTGTCCCTACCCTTATCTCAACCCATGAGCCTGTTATATTTTCTTCCTGCTGTCCAGCTGAGGAGGGGAGTGACAGAGTGGATTGGTGGATACTCAGCACCCAGACAGGGTCACCCCACCACACAATCCCTGTACAGATCTCCTCTGCTGCAGTATCATCTCCACAGCAATTGCATTTATTTACTCTTAATAGGAATTATTCCTTTAAATTGGGAAGGAATTCCAAATTCAAAGGAATAATGTTCAGGTCAGCTCACCAAGTGAGCCAGGATCACTAAAAACCTCATTGCCCTTAATCATATTCACTCTTTTATTTTTTTTCTTTTTCTTTTTTCTGTGAAAAAATGTTTTTAGACATTAATGTCAGAGCTGCCACTGGACCAAAGGAGAAGCCTGATCATTTGCTTTCTCTGCAAAGCTTTTGAGAGCTCCCTGTGACACCAAAAAAAAGGGGAGAAATCATCTCATCTCCATTTCCAAGAGCTGCTAATTACATACAGCATATTAAATCAAGTCCACTTGGGAAAGACTTCCCTAATTAATTAATTTAATTAGCAATAAGGCAGTAGAGGGAGATATGATTATCAAGAGATATGATTAACATACCTTTGGGACAGTGCATTGCAAAGCTTTGCTTCATCTTTTTTCATGGCTGTGGTTTACCACTTCCATGTGGTTTTGATAAATAACCTATAGACTCTACAGAGCAGCATTACACTTGGTGGTGAGCTTACTCTGAATTTTTTTTCCTTAGAACAAAGCAACTGTAATCAGAAATTAAACAAGTGATTTGTAGTCTGCTTGAGTGTAATAACTGGGGGAAATCATGTAATAGAATCTGGCCTCTTATAAGTTGTACTGCTGCAGAATAGACACAGATGGATACCAGGAAAAAAAAATTGAGAAAATACCCTTCTGGTTTTGGCATTTTTCCTGACACATTACTTTTTCTGGCAACATGAAAAACAAATGACTTCAAATTAATTATTTAAGTAAATAGTTTCTGACAGCTTTCCTATTAGATGACCACAGTTCTTGCAAGTTTGAAACACAAAGGAAATCTTTGCTCAGTAGTGCTCTATTCACGTGGGGTTTGAATTCTTTTTGTGCTGTATCTTTTCCAGAATCTGCGTGGGCTGAGGAAAAGCCAGGATGCTGATGTGCCTCTGCAGAAATCCCAGGTTTGCATCAGTTTATTTTGCAGTGGGATACATCCATCTACTGAAGAGACAGCAATACAGTGCCTTTAAAACTGCTCAGCATAATTCCTCCACAGGAGGGTTACATTCTTAGATTAGGTGCTTCAAGAGTTATCAAATCTGGGGAAACCTTGGCAGAGAAAAACACATCTTTTAAGAAAGCCTTGAGGTAACAGAGCATTAGATGTTCCTACCCATGACAGGGCGTGTAGAATGAGATGATCTTTAAGGTCTCTTCCATCCTAAACCATTATTTGATTTAACATGCACAAAAGAAGCAATTATGTGGCTGGGCTTAAAATCAGTCAATTTTGACTTACTTTGGTTTTTTTTTTTGCTTTACTGAAAGTTATTTCCTTTATAGGTGGAATAATCTACGAGTGAAAGTAAATTCTTTCATTCAGCACTTAAATATTTTATGTTCATCAAAATCAGGTCAAATTTCACCACAAGAATTATTTAGAACTTTCTTACTCATCTCATTCAGGCCTCTGAACCAGAATTGTTTCCCTGCTCTCTTTCCTTTGCTTTCTAATGTGACAGAAGGGCTGAAGTTTCCTCCCAGCAGAACTGCTCCATCTCACATCCACGGCAGCACAGACGAAGGAGCTTTCCTCTCTCTGCTGCTACAGCCCAAAACCTCTGGAGTCACTTGCTTCCTCCCTCTCTGCTCCACTCACTTTTCTCTCCCTCTGCTTTTTGTGCTGACAAAGTCCCTTCTTTCTTCCATCACACTAACCCTATTGTCCTGGCAACAAGAGAGATTCTGTCTGCTGCAGGGGAGGTCCACGACCTCCTCCGCCCCTGCTCCCAGCAGTTTGTGTGAGAGCCAGCTCCAGCACAGAAGAGCTGTGCAAGAAGGGTGGGACACCTAAACTGATATGTTCTGCCTCTTGTCCTTTCTGTTCTTCTCTCCCACTGCAGTTTTCTTTGTGTTTGTAAGCCTTTCAGGATCTGTGATTTTCAAGACCCAGTGCCAACACTTGATCTCTTTGTTATGCTTCTGGAGAAATCCAGCTTCTTCAAGTTCCAGCTGCTTTCTGAAAGGTTAGAAAATACAGATTTCACCCCAGTCTCACCTCCATTCTTTTCTACTTGCCAAGTGAAGGTGTAAAGGAGTGCTGCAAGCCTTCAACAAACCATTTATTCAGGGATACTCATGTTGATGGCAACTCCTGGCCTCTTTAGCACAAGGAGCATAAGGAAAAGGGAGTGAAAAGCAGTCATAAAACAGGGGCAAAAGCAAACAAATGAACTATAACTCATCAGCTCTATTAACAGAGGTCAACTAAATCAACAAGATGTCAGCAGAGTAATTCTCCTTGTGTCCTTTAATTAAATCAAATGGTCCTCAAAATGACATCACCACAACAAAAAGTGAGATTTACTGCTGGTTATTTAATACTTCAGCTCCCATATTGTCAGGTAAAGGGTTTGGGAGTCATCCTCTTCCTGCCTTTGGATCTACTGAGTTGGATCTGCTCTGTCCTATTTGCCCTGTTGGCCTAAACAGAAGGAGGCAACATGAGGAAAATCAGCTTCTAACTTTGAGATCTACTTTTTTCCTGGAGCATAATATTCTCTCATTATCGAGTCTCAAGTGAGATTGAATAAAGCACAGCCCACAGGAAGAGATCAGGCATCTCCTGAAGATTTCTGACTTCAGTAGGAACAATGCTAAAATATTCCTGTAATTTTGAAAACTGTCATGACTTCTTGCTCCAAATAAAACTCTTACGTGTCTCTCCTTTACTCCTGCTTTTATTTCAAGTGCCCAGATGAAAGCTGAAAGTGTGCCTGCAGTACTGCAAGGAGGCAGAAGGTTCTGAAAATGACATCCAGGCACCATGAAATTACAGTCTTCAGAGCCTATCAGCAAGAAGATAATTACATATAATTTCTCACTCTAGCTACAGTTTTGGTGATGCCAAAGAGGTGTCAGACTTGGAATATTGCCTTTTGTGATTTCTGCTATTTTGCTGTAGTACTTTGACCTTTTTAATATGCTGCATTTTGGTAGGATGGCCATCCCAATCTTCCTGCTAAGAGTAAATTATCAAGGAACACAAGTGGCAAAGAAGAAGTTGCAGAGAAACCTTTCCATATGAGTAGTTTTACATGTGAATATGGGGTGGGGAGAGGGAGAAAGGTGAAGATTCAGCAGAACTTGGTTCAGTTGTACTGGTCCCCTCACACTGCTGGGTATCTATCTCCCCATCAGTGGTATTCTTAGCTTCAGAGCCCTGAGGTCCTGCTGGTGTATCCTGGTGTGGGAGCAATGTTCTGCTCTCAGCAAGGTGTCCCATGGAGCTCTTGGGTGGGATAATGCAATGTTTAGCACAAAAATGTTTAGCACAAAAACCTTGGACTCTGAAGAGAGCCAGTTCTTGACACAGACCTGCTCTTGACCCTGACAGAACATTTCTTTGGGATACCTGTGAGAGACTGGAAAGATTGATGTCTCGAGATATTTTGGGGTGCATGTGTGGGAGGGAAGACACAGGTTGGGTCTTGCCCACGTGAGGCAGCGCCCTTCCCCCTGCACCCCTTGCCCAGAGCCTGTATCCCAGCCTGGCAGGGGCTGCCCATCCCTGGCACAGCAGAGGCAATGCCCCACACCCACTCTGGAGCCCCTAACCCAGCTCCTGAGTGCCCAAGTGACCAGAAATCCCACCTGGGAGAGGGGCACAGGAAAGCCAGGGGGTGTTTAGGGCTGAGCACAAGGCAAGCACATGTCTTAACCCTACTGCTCTTGGAATTTCTATCAGCTGGGCACTGCTGGAAACCAGGAATTTGTAACTATATGCGTGCTTCTCTTTCTTTCTCCTTCTAATTCCCTCTTCAATTTAGACTTCCTTAAAATCAAACAGGATTGGAGTTTGTGGAGTTGAATAGGCTAAATCAATGCTTTGGGAAGTGTTTCATGTTGATTGAATGCTGCTCTAGACCTGACCTGAACTAGCCAAAGGGATATTCCCTACCACAGAGCATGATGCTCACTGCATAAAACAGGCAGGTCACCTGAGAGCCAGGGCTGGGCTGAGCATCAACGAGTGGGCGGTGAGAGATTGTATTGTGCATCACCTGTCTGTCCTGGGTTTTGTTCTTCTCTCTCATTCTCATTTAAAAACAAAAACAAAAACTAAACAAAAAACAAACAAACAAAACCACAAAAAACAAACAACAAAAAAAAACCACCAAAAAAACCAAAACAACAACCACCTTATGGTAATAATAGTCGCAATAGCAATAATAATAAAAATCATGTATTTAATAATAATGGAATAGTACTCTTTATTTTACTTCTCAAACTCATCTCATTCCATAAGTTCTTGTCTCATTCTATAAGTTTTGCCTGTTTTCTTATTCTGCTCCCCATTCTGTGGGGAGAGAGAGAGCTGTGCTAGTTGCAAAAGTAGGATGCTTCAAGATAGTACTCATTAGGGACAGATCCATTTCCTCCAGCCTATTTGCCAGATTTTCCCTGCCCATCAAGGACACCTGTTCAGATCCCCAGCTCATCTGCTGGAGCCCCATCCAGCTGACTTTAGATGGGCTTTCTGCTGAGAGTAGAGCTCCTCAGCTGTGCATGGCAGGCCCACCAGGAGTGCAGCTCAAGTGCTGTGAGCACACATCCTGCAGCAGCAGGGATGTCCCCAGGGCTCCCCAGAACATGCCTGGCAGAGCTGGAACTCTCTGCAGTGCCTGTCTGGAGGCGTGCTGTGGAGCTGTCTGATGTGCTGAGAGGAGCAGGCAGGATGTGCAGGATAGCTCACGTGTGCTAATTGCCCACAGCTATTAGCGGGCAACTAATTTCTAATGATTGGCTTCCATTGCATCTCAGCCTCCTTAAGTCTTCATCCCCATCCATGGCTGGAATACAGTGATCCTGGCTCCTTATTATGAGCACAATGAGGAGTGATTCAGCCAATGCTAAAGAAGCACCTTTTATTAGATGATGCTTAATAAGACAAAAAGATAAGAGATCTCAGTGTCATTTGTGTTAGCACAAAGAGGTGAAGGCTGTTTATTGGCTGGTGGCTAGCTGACACACCTAGCTCTGTCACATCCAAAAACTCCATGGCATCAAATTTCTCCTACAGACTGCTGTTTCAATGTACTGTGGTTCTGTGCCTCCCTGAAAACAGCTTTCCTGTCCACCTAGGTCAGATACGGTCTGACAGGTCGTGGGAGCTCTTGGAAGGACACAGACTGGGATTGGGAGTGATGGGGAGTGAGTTGGCACAATCCATGTCCTACTTAGGGAGTTTTAAATGCCTCTTGGTGAACCCTTGTCTCAGGTGTGAGATGGATCTGGCTAAATGCTGTTTAGTTACAACTTCCACTGCTATGCCTAGAAAATGGAAATACCAGCATTAGTCTGGAACCTGTATAACACAGTGCCATCTGTCCAGCAGGGTGGGTGAAGCATGTTTACTGGTTTTTTAAAGTGTTGTGGATACACAATGTAAGTCAGCTTTAATTTCTTTAAACGGGATGAAAATTCGTCACAAATGCTTCACAATTTTTTAAAATTAGATATTGAATTTTTCCTAGTCTGCTTTTCCCAGTTCTGGTTCCAGTTTCCTTGTAAATAACTCCTTAGATAAGACTCCATAATCAAAAATCCTAAAAATTTTACTAATGGACTCTTAGTTGATGAGGGGTAGTTCAAATCTTCAGTGTTGCATATGTGAAACTCTTCGTGTTCCTTATCTATCTGAATATTAATTCATGTTAAAGAATTAACACATTAAAGGCCTGCATCAATCATATATAAAAGCTAGCAAAAATGAACTATAACATCTTGAACTGGGTTTGCATGGCCAAGCTTTGATGGGGGAAGGGCTACAGGGTTGGCTTCTGTGAGAAGCTGCTGGAAATTTCCTGCATTCCCCCAGGAGCCAGTCTCTGGGGGATCCAAACAGATGTGGCCAAGGCTGGGCCAATTTAGCAATGGTGATCACACCTCTGTGATAACAGATTTAAGAAGGAAAAAAAAAAAGTTATTGTGCTGTTGTAATTGTAGCCAGATGAGAGGAGTGAGATGTGAGAGGAGCAGCCCTGCAGGCACCAAGGTCAGTGCAGGAGAAGGTGCAGGAAAAGGTGCAGGAGGTGCTGCAGGCACCAGAGCTGGGGTTCCCCTGCAGCCCATGGTGAGACCATGGTGAAGGAGCTGTGCCCCTGCAGCCCATGGAGATCCACAGGGATGCAGAGATCCACCTGCAGCCTCTGGAGGAGCCCTACTCTGGAGCAGGTGGATGCCTGGAGGAGGCTGTGAAGCTGTGGAAAGAGAAGTCCCCACTGGAGCAGGCTGTCCTTGAGGGACTGCAGCCCAGGGAAGAGTGACCACGCTGCAGCAGTGTGAGGGGCACTGTTGCCCGTGGGATGGACTCGTGCTGCAGCATTCTCAGGGATCTGTTGCTTGTGAGATGGACTCATGTCAGGGAATCTCATGGAGAAGTCTCTCCCATGGGAGGGACCCCATGGTGCATCAGGGGAACAACTTCTGTTCCTGATCAGCAGGAGAAACAAGAAGTGATGAACTGACCATAACCCCCATTCCCTGTCTCCCTGCGCCACTGGGGAGGAGGTGGAGATGGGAAGGAGGTAAGGTGCTTTTAAGGGTTTTTTTTTACTTTTCATTGTCCTGCTCTGACTTTGTTAGCAACAAATTCACTTCATATCTCTCATTAGAGACTGCTTTGCCCATGACAGTGTTTGATGAGTGATCTTTCCCAGGCTTCAACTCATGAACCCTTTGTTATATTTTCTCTCCCCACTCCAGCTGCAGAGGGGAGTGAGAGAGTGGCTTTGGTGGGTGCCTGGCATCCAGCCAGCATCAACAGACCACACATGTACTTTACCCCAGTTTATAAAGAATAATGTCTTCCAAGAAGAAACACATTACATTTTTCTGCAAACAAAGTCCAGACTTCAGTAATTTACGAAGGTATTTGAGATACTGTCAGAAGATTTCAGACACTTAATGAATTGCTTGTAGCTTAATCTCTCAAATGCCTTCTGTTGCAGCTATCTGAAAATATTTCATAGTTTTTCAACTTACTTGTAGGAAATTTATTATCCCCCTGTGATTTAATATTAGTTTGAAAAAGAAGCTATGCAGCAAGAAAAAGTTTAAGAGAGTAATTTCCTTTATCACCTTTAATTTTCTCTGGAAATTATTATAAGCACTTTTATCTGAAGTGAAATCTTCAGCCAAGCTTTTTGAACCTGTTACAAAATGTAATTTAGGTCAGTTCCGTGATTTGGTTCATTAAATGATACTCCTATCATTTTGTCAACCAGATTATTTAAGTTTGTGTTTTCTGGGCAGAAAACAAGTTACTGGATGAAGACCACAAATCTGTGTAGAAGGAGGATTTTGAATCATTATGTGACATTTTCATGTGGATGTAGAGCACAGGGCAGGGGAAGTTGCAGATTTGTGTGTGTGTGTGTGTTTTGAATAGATCTTTGAGTTTAATTTTGCCCAGGCACCCAATGCTCCTTCTGGCATCTGACATGCCTGACAGGCTGATACTAATCTGGAGTTATGCAGGTGCTTGGAGATCCTGGGAGTCATATCTTAAAGATGGTGTCGTTATTTGAAGTTTATATAAAGCTGGAATGGAAACAAATTTATTAACCTTTCAGGTCTCTGTGAATGTTTTAGATTTACTGTTACAGAACTTTGTACAAAGGGGTTTATTTCAGGTTAGTTTCATCCTTGGTATGCCTCACAGATATAAAACTGAAGCTCCAAAGGATGAGGTTGCTGGTTTCCTTTCAGCCTCTAAATCAGCCACTGGGTTGTTTGGGTGCTTGCTCCAGTTTAAAAGAGGAGGAAATTGAAATCTAGAGTTTCCATCTTGAATCCAGGGCTGGTAAATAGGTAACATAGCATTGCAAGACCCAGCTTCACAGAATTTTTACATTCTAGTGACCACTCCTCATGTTGCTTTTTCTGAGCAATGGTCTGAAGGTTTTTATGCAGGGCTTTGGACAGAGACCAAGTATTTCGTTCAGATCTCTGCATTCCGCTTTAGGAGGACAAATTCCTCTTTTATTAGTTTCATAAAATTCATTCTCACATTGTCCAAGAATCTTTGTCAGATTAACTCTTTGGTTCCTTACACCCAAAAGTAAGATGGTGTTAAGAGTATTTATTTACTCATTCAACTGTGTCTCGAAAACTTGAAAGGCTGAATCTCTATTTTTTAAGAGCCTGATGAGATAAACAGATTGCAAAGCTCCAATATTTAGCTCTCCATTTTTTCTGTACCTTTCAATTATCTCTAGGTGTGACAGTAGATGGACAGTAGAAACTGGGTTTAGTTTGTCTTTTGTGGGAAGCATGATCTTGCATAACAACATCCAACTGTTACTTAAGAGCATAAAGGGAAATTCCATGTCTTGGACTGCATGTAAACACTTTGCAGAAAATTTTTTCTGAGTGATGCAAATCACACAGTTGGTGCTTGATTTCTCCCAAGAAAGTTCTGCAACAGCAAAGAGCTGCCAGCCTGGTTGACTTTGTTAGTCACTCCTTTTTAGAGTCTTTCTAAAAGCCAAATCTAGCACTGCTTGCCAGCCCTTGTGTTGGAAGAGACTGGAGTGACTGGAAAAGAATTTCAAGTTGCTTACAGAATATTCAGTACGTTCTAGCTTTAAGAATTCCAAGCCCCAAATGCTCCACATTCAGCAGCTTTAATTCCTCTGACATTGCAGTAATTGAGCAAGGCAACCATGTTTACTCCACACTAAAACCAAAATTTCCTTTATTGTAAGAAAATCTGTGATGAACTTTGAATGGCTATTTTGATTGGATCTTTCTTAAGTCTCACAGCTTTCCAAAACTTTTGTTGCCATCCTACATTTAAAAGTTTAGGAAAATTGCTTCAGAGAATTTTTTGAATGCAAGCTGACAAATACATTTTTTGAACACCTGAATTTAAAAAGTAAAATTTTTCTCACAGTTTCTTCAGGAATCTTTAATAAGTTGCTTCACTTTACTGAGTTCTTGCAGAAGTCTCCACCTTTTAGGAAAGGCTTTCTTGTTCTCATTAGTAAATATTTTGAGCAAAGGCAGGATGCCTGCCATAGATGTCTGCATGTGTGATTTATGTGTCTGTTTTCAGGAAGATGTAAGCAACTCAAAACTGAGTTAAAATGAAAACATGTAATTTTTCATATAAATTAAATTTCTGATTCAGTGAAAAATATGGCCCTAATTCTGCCTCCAGATGTTGATGTCAGCAGAATTAGAACATAAACCTCGTAAATGGGTCTGTGAGGAAGGCAAAATGACTAGCTATCTACTTGAAATTCTTTTAGATTTTAAACTTTGGAGATATGGTTGTTTTTTTCCTCCCTGGAAATATATCTACGCCCCTATATGAAAAATAAGGATATGTGTGATCTGCTTCTCTTCTCAGTATTTTGCACCACCTGTCATAAGCCCTTTCTTCCTATTTTAAAAAAAAAAAAAAAGTAGGTTTCTCTGTAATTTGCTTTATTTTATGCTAATAAGAGGGGTTGTCATTAATTACCATTTTAATCAGTGTAGATATTTCTGGTAATGGCATGTTTTCTTTGCTGTCATATACTCTTAGAGGAAAAATTCTAATTCATAAATACTCAGTCTTCTGAATTCATTCCTATCTAAAAAGCACCAGTGTTTTAGTTATTTACAGTGCTGGTAATATAATTTCAGAACCTACTCATAAAAAACAAATGCCAGAAATATTTATTATTAGCAGAGTGCCTATGCCATCATAGTCATGCTTTGGATCTGTGAAGAAACACTCAATAAGAGAAAGCTGCAAACTAAAACCAGAAGAAATTATGCAGGAAATGGAGGAGGTCGAAATAGTAGGCTTCAGTTTCCACTAGAAATAGACCTAAATTGGGCAAAACATCCTAAATCTCTAGAAATGCCATCCCTTTGAGGATTCAATCTGTTGAACTGCGCCCTCGTGATCCAAGGATGATTGTAAAAGTTGTACCCACTCTACATGCTAAAATCTGCCTCAAGGGGCTCTCAGCATAATCTAGCCTCTTCTCTTTCATTTTTGCAGAAAGATCGTGTGTCACAGATATACTAGATATTTCCTACCAATTCAAACTACCCTAGGCTGCCTGAGAATCTTAAAAAGGTCTTTCTGTCCAACAAATTACACCAGAGCCCTTCGATGCACAACCATTGAAATTTAATATTCAAGCAGTTGTGCAATTTTTATTCCAAGAAAAATCACAAACCTACAAGCCTTGGATGAGGTTAAATCTCAGCAGCAGCAGGAGGAAGTTCTGGAGGTCAGCAGTGGCTGAAGTGACATGGGGACACAGCTCCCCGTGTCAAACTTGCTGTCTAGTGCCACAGAAAGGACTCCCTTGCCTGGTTCAGTGCAGTAATTCAGAGACTGGAGTTACATATGAAATACATGAACTCTTACCCATCACAAATGATCAAAAATGTGCAAAAATGTCTCCTCAAGAAGCTGGGGGGCATTGCCTCGGGTCTTCTTACCTGGAGAGGATGTCTCCATCCCCACCCCACACCCCCTGCCACTTACAGAGGTCCCTTCGTGCTGCTGAGTAATTCCAGCTGGTGCCAGGGAAAATGTGAGGTCTTACCATGGCTGTATCCAGCAGAGGGGTGACTCTTGTTGCCTCCCTGCTGTTCTGAGTATGAATCCAAACACACAGAAAAGGCTCTGATTTTCAGTGGAATCCCTTTTTAATTCTCATCTGTGTGTGTGTGTGCATGCCTGCACACACCTGCACCCACAGAGCCAAGCCAAGGCAAAAGTACTGCAGGAAATCTGTGCATGCTCAAAAGTTGTGGGAACGTTTTCTCCAAGGTTTTAGTTATAATACCAAGTTTGTTTGTAGGGATAAAATGCCGGCCTCATCTTAAAGAGCAGAGTTCACAGCTCAAGCTTTTAAAGTCACAGGGGAATGACTGCTGAGCCAAAGCAGCTAATTATTGAACATTCATCCTGCCTCCTCCCCACAAACAGAATATCTGATGGCTCAGTTTGCTGGTCAATGCACAGTGGCAAGGGCATCAGCTCCCACATGTCTGCCTGCTTGTTTCTTAGTCTTGAAACAAAGGTCCTGTGAATTCTTCAGGAAGTCAGGAGGCAGTGTGAGATTTGGGAGATGAAATAGATGGCTTTGGCATGGGAGACAGCTTGGGTGGGCTCTAGTGGCAAAGGGTGGAGACCCAGGCAGAAGAAATATGCATTGCAAGGGGTGAGATACAGCTAGTGTTCCACAAGCCTGTTCATTTCATCCCAAAATTTATGTTGCCATCCATCTAAATCTGATGATTCACTCACTTATGACCAAGCGAATTGGGCGTTTGTTTACAAACAGGAAGTTATTAATAGCGTAAAGACATTACTGATGCTATAATAATTTAGATGAACATGAATATTTACAATCTTCACAGTTTGGGTTTTTTCCTATAAAACTATATTTTTTTATTCAGAACAAACATTTTATTTACACCTAATTTCATGAAAATTTATATTTTTTCTTGAAATATTTGGTTGGATTGCCACATATATTCATTGAACAAATATTTTGTATTTATATGTGTTTTCAACAAGGCAGTCTAGAAAAATTCTGAAGACAGAAAAAACATAATGAATAAATATTTGCTGACAATTTGGGTTTTGTTGTCATTTTATGGAGAGAAATTAAAGACTCCATTGAAAAATCAGAGGGCCATCAGCAAGTTGATAATTGTTAAACCTTTTTTTTTTTTTTTGTGATGTTATTCTCCACTATGAAAGTGTGAAAGTTTGGATGTGGCTGCTTAGAGCTTGCAAAATAATGTGTAAGATTGATACAATTCCTGTGCTAGTGATAGATTACCTGTGCTTGGCTTTATAGACTGACACCATCAATGAAGAAATTTGGAAATGTCTCTGAAGGAACAAACAAGACACAGGTTTAGATTCAGAAGGGGAATTATGCAGAGTAGTGTTGGAGAGAGGAGAAAATTAAAAGATTTACAAATACAGTCATAAGAATTCTCCTCTTTCCTGACTGCTTTATAAATTTCTGAAATTTAATGCAGATTTATTAGACTGTTATACAGCTTAACCCAGGGGGTCATCCTGCCATGGAATATGCTTCTTATCACATTTTATGTCAGGCTTACAGCTTTACAAATATTAAATATTCTTTTAGAAAAAAATGCAAATATCTCTCTTGTCGCAATCAATAAATATATAAATAAACAGGTTTATTCAGTTCAGTATAAAATAGACTTTAAATTAACCTTTTAAAAGTAAATTGCTCTCCATTATTGTAGGTAACAACTTGTCTGAACTGTCCAGAATGACTAATGAATGAGATAATAGAAATGTCTGTCAATCCTTCATTGTGCACAGCATTAAAGTTTTTTTTGTCCCTGAAGTCCCACAATAGCACCACATTTCATTTGAATATTAATGTTTAACTCAGAAATTATTAATTTAAAAAGAAGTTTTCTTCATTTGATATTGTTAGAGAATTCACACAGAAAGATAATGGAGTATAAAATATAATGAACAGCATCAGCCTAATAAATTATGCAGTAAGAGATCAGAAAAAGTAAATACATTTACTTTTCATTTCATTTTCATGCCACATTTACCCATGTGAGACTAAAAATAGCTTTATTAGATGCTGGTCTAATTTATATATATAATTTACAAAATTACCAATAAACTACTTCACACTTAAGGCTCTTGTCTGAGAGCAACAGAACCATCCTGCCAATGTACCTGCTGCATTTTGTTTATTTATTTGTGCACCAATCATGCACAAATGCTCTGGAGGTCTAGCAGTTTAAGGAAGGCTGTAGGACACCAAGAAATTCTTGTGGATGACAGATTGGTGAAAAGGATGCTGAGAAGTTGATGTCCGTGAGTTTTGAGAGTGAATCTGACAATCTAGAGGTGAATTCCTTCAGAGATACTGCACAGTAGTTGCTTCCACACAGTTTGCACTTTGTTTTTGTGACCTCATAGGGGATATATTATTCAATGTGCTAATTTTTTATGGTATTTTCTGCTTTCAAATCTGGATCACAAAAACTTTTTAGCCCATTTTTTTACGCATTGCTTCAGATTTTCTAAAGAAAGAAACCAAAGAATCCAACAAGATAAGTTTTGGGATTTGGTTTGCAAAGAAATAATCTGCTATAATTTCAGATTAATGTCATAAAGAAACACTTTAGAGCAGCTCTAAATTAAAATTCCAAAGAACTAATTAATCCAGAAGCCATGAGGAGTTTGGAAATGCTAGCAAAAGAAAAATAGAAACCCCTCCATGTGGCTTTGTTCCTTCAGCATTCCTCAAGATAATTGATATGTGATGATTATTCAATATTTAAAATTTTCCTGAGGATGCCTGTTGGGAAGTTATGTTGAGGTCTCTCAGATGTTAAATTTGTGAGTGCAAAACATACTGTTTAATGGGTGGCTGAGGAACGGAGATTAGAGTAAGAAAAGCTGGGTGTAAAATGATCCCTCCAAAGTGGTGATTCACAGAGTAATTTTTCCATTTAAAATCTGGCTCTGCACCTGAGATAAACGGCAGCAGTCATTTCTCAGTCCTGCTAGCCCTCTTAACCTTCTTATTGAATTTGAAGGATAACAGTAAGTGCCTATCAGACCAAAACTGATTAGCAGGACAAGTCCAGATATATCACAGGCTCCACATGAAAAAGCAGTCTGTGGTCATTATTAGACACAGAGGTTCATATTATATTTGTGTAAAGACATTATAACCTTTTTGTCATTCCATTATACAGACCTGAGCATTTGGATTAGGATTCTAAATCTGGATGTATGCAGGGCTGAAATTCTGCTCTCAAGAACTCCTCTTGAGGATGGAGAGCTTCTGATCATTTGGATCTCATCATGAAACGCTGCTCCGGTAATATTTCCAGGTTCAAATATTCCAAATACTGCACATGTCATGGACTATGTTAATTGATTACACATAAAAAGAGGCCCAAAAAGAAGGTGCATTAATTATGTGTAGAAATTTTGTCTACTTTTATTTACTAAAATGAATAATCACCTGGTTTCCTGGGATTTTTACCAACTTTGGGGGCTAAGCATCAACGAATATAAAAAGCAAACAAACACACAGTTAATAATAATTTCCATAAGACTGCTGAAAAATAGCAAGCCATGTATTAATGTGCTGAAAAATGATTTAGGACAGAGCATAAATGCATCTGTTTCAACTCTTTTGCAAAGAGAACTTTGCAAAATGAACAAATTTATCTAAGTTGATGGATAATATTTCATAAAACCAGCAATTCTCCTTGCCAGAGGATACAAGCCAAATCTTTTTAACTGAAATATTGTGCAATAATAAAACTGTGGAAAGAAATTAGTGCTGTGTTACTGTATGGTGGATAAAGGTAGAGTGGAGAAAATATTTAGGGACATGCTAGGAATAAAAACCATTTAGAATGAAAAACCAGAGATCTCCCGCATGATGAAATATTTTTCTTTCTAGGCCAGCTGAAATGGGTAATTCAGGTGAAGACATAGTGCACACTGAAATTATAGTAGCTACCACAGCTCAGATTCTTATTTAATTATATTAATCTATCTAAAAATATAGCCCAACTCAAACTGGCTCCACTAAGGAGGATATAGCGGCACAATCTGTCTCCTGACACTTGTGAGCTCCTTTGGTTGGCATTTTAGTTAACTCAGATATAATAGAAAGTCATCATTTGGTCTTAAATTATAATTTTCTTTCACTTTTTTGATGTTCTGATTGTTTGAAGGCCTATCACATCCTATGAACAAGGTTCTTCATTCTAAGGTGTAATTGCTGAACATGAAAAAGGGATGACTCGTTTTTTATTTAATATTTTGGGGTTTTTGCTGACAAGCAAATGACAAAGGTTGCCATGATGTGCTACACTGAAGAAATGATGTTTGTTCAAACCCAAGGGGAAGGATAATCTACTGAGGCTTCTCTGCAATTACCTATTTTGATAGAAAGCTTCTAGCACTATATTTAAGTAGTAACTCTGACCCTACGGGACTTCCACAAAATTTTAGTCAGGCCTTCTCATTTTGGAAATGAAATAATAAATGTGAAATAATTGTTAATGGTCCATTTTAAAGTAGCATAAATTTCACCATATATATGTCCATAATTTCACCATGTATATGTAATTGTGAATTAGATAAATTTAATTATAAATTGCAAATTTTATGACTCTTCCTTTGGTGCTTGTCATCTCTTGGCTCTTTTACTTGGAAGAAACTGAGACAGAAAATTCTTGATATATTTCTGTTTTCTAAAATTACATTCATTTGAATGATAAAGAATATTTCCCTTCTAGGTGAAAGCTCTGCCTTTTCATGAAAACTGTTGTATGATCAGTCAAGGCAAAAATAAGAAGTCTTAATTAAGAATTATCGAATTTTAACCTAATAAACAAGGAAAGGATTTAAAATAACAGTATGCAGAGTTTCCAAAAATTGCCATCTCTCACAAGTCTTTTTGGAATACAGAATTTTCCATTAAGTAGTTCTCTTTTGTCTTTAATGTTTTCCAAGAATTAAACTTGAAAATGTCCCCCCCCCTTTTTTTTGTTTTTTTCCCCCACTGTTTTCCTGGATACATTAAATCCTAAACAATGGCTTAGGGATTTTAATTTTTGTTGTTTTTTGTTACACATTGATAGTAACTTGCTTTACTCTTAAATTTATTTATCTTAACAAATTTGTTAGCCAGTTGCTGTAAAAAACAAAGCTTTCCCCTATTCCCTTGTTTCATTTTGAAGATTCTTAATTTTTTTCTTCCTTCTTTATAATCAAAATGCTATGATTTTATCAGGTAGTTTTATTCCAAGATGGATCAGTGCTTGTCTTCTAAATAAACTGTCTTTTGAGGTGTTTCACACAACATGCTTGGGAAAGTTTATGTTGGATATATGGGAATAGGCAGTGACTCTTGTCTTGTTTATAGAGAATCCCACTGAAACATTTTTTGGGAAAACTTTCCCATATGAAATTTTGATCCAGATTTAAATTCTGACTTTCTGAATTACTGCATTTTTAGAAGCCATCTCCAGTAGTTCTTGACTTGGTTACATTGGATTGCAGTTATATTTCACTATTTAATCATAATTTTAGGACTTTGAACCTGGTTTTGTTGGTGAGATGGAGAGGTACACAATGAAGAAAGTGACTTTATGAAAACTATAAGCTCTTGCACAAAGGAAATGCAAACAGATGGACAAAAATTGAACTCCTACTGGAACAATCTAGAAGAACTTGCTATATTTTTAGAGTCTATAAATTTTATACTTCCTTTTCCCCTTGCAAGCCATTTGGATTTTTTAAAGTACTTATTGTTGCTATAATGCTAACGTTTGAAAATCAAAATTATTTGTGTACCAGAGCTACAAGCTTTCTAATGAATTCTGAATCAAGTCCAAGACTTAACTGAATCAAGTCCAAGACTTAACCCTAACTTTTATATTTCTAATTAATTAATTTTGGCTGTAGCAAGAGCAACCTGGAAAGGATGAGATTGCTGCCGAGTTCATCTGCATGCAAATAAATCCATTTTTATGTCAGAAATATTCCTAAAACTGGAGTCTAAAAGTTCGTAATGCTTTAAAATGTGTCTATATAGAAATCATCCTAAAAGAACCATTTAATTCTCTAAGTGTAAAGCCCAAACCATTCTCAAGGGACAGGAATACCTCAGAACACTCACCTTTTTACAAAAGCCAACTTCAGGTCATTTTTTTGTCAGTTAATTTAGAGCACTTTGAGTCAAAACAGAGCGTGTGCTGAATGCAAAATGCAACAGAGCTCAACTAACTCCAAAAGCTTCTGTTTACCTTCCCATGCCACAGCAGTAAATAATGCACTGGCAAGGTTAATCCATAGGAAGACAGGTTGCTTTTGAATGCAAAACAACCAGAGAGAGATCAAAGAGACCAAAGGGTTGCCAGTTCTTCCTCTCACAGCTTCGAAAGCTTGCAGACTCCCCAGCCCTGATTTAGTTTCCAAAGGATGCCTGGGAGAATGTCAGGCAAGCCTACTGATAGGAGAAAAAACCATTTTGCCAAATTCCTGCAAGCCCTATTCTTTGGACATGTAGAGTCTGGGGTGCAGCAGCGGGTTTGAAGAACATAATTTTACTGAGTGACTCCTCCCATGCAATGCAGTTTGACCAAAGTCAGCTAAGATCTGCTGTACATCTCAAAATTTGTGTGAATTTTTGCAGTGCTAATGCTGCCGCTTCCATAAATAACATCAGTTTTAAATTAATGTTTTGCTACAAATTGCTGGATATTCTTTCAGTCAATTTTTTAAAATGCAAAGATTTGCTTTAGAAAATATTCTTGTTTTGAAGAGAGGCCAAAGCAAATCTTAAAATGCCAAAGGCCCATAATAATAAAATTTACATGGTTTCACTCTGTGCATGTAGGACTAGAAAAGAGATGTAGGCATGCTTTAGAATAGTGAGAAAATGAAAATTGAAAGGTTTGTAAAAGCCATCAGAGTTTACTCTAAAACTGTTAAAATTATTTGTTTAAAAAATGTATTATTATTTTAAATTACATCCGACCACTGGAGGAATTGTTGTATTATAAAGATATTTAAACACGATTTACAGTGCAATGCAATCAGTTGTATCTGTTTTGTGGCTTTAGATGATATTGGATAGAGTATTTTCTCAATGAAGCTGAAGAAATTTTTCATGACTGCTAAGAGCCAAAATAGAAAACCATTATAATAAAACCATTTGAAAGAAAGTAATTGCTGATTTATTCAGATTCTTTATTAGTAACTGAAATTTTCTTCACTGAGTATCTGATAAATGTACAAAACCATTAAGCTAATAAAAATCCTACATAATAAATGCAGAATAATAATTACAGCCAGAAGCATTAAATTAATTTATTAAATTGATTAAATCTCTTCTGAATCAATTTATGTTATAATGACTATAGTCATGTGATTAGGGTCTCTTAAAACAATATTTTATCAGACCATCTGCAGTAGAGCCAGGCAAGTTTTTCATTTTTAATTTTATTCTGAAAAGTTATGACAAAGAGAAATTTTTCACATGCCTCATTTATTTTCTGTGCTTCGAGTCAGATCTTCAGTGCCTTTTTTTTTACTGCCACACTTTCTCAAGTACCTGCTGTCCTAGAGTGCCTGAATGCAGAGGCAGTGGAGATGAGAGATATACTGAGGATAATGCTGTGTCATCTCACTGAAGGCTTTTAGGCATGACAAATCTTTACAATATTTTAAAGTGCAGGCTGGCCCAAAAGAAGTTAGTGGCAAATTCCTTCTGGATTCCAACAGGGCCAAAATAACAACTTAGCAAATTTTTCTGCCAGCTAGGAGCCTTCCACATCAGCTGTGACTGATGGCAAAGGAACTCAGGTTTGGCTGGGAGTCCAGCCTTGTGTTTTTATTAATGGAGTAACACTTTTAGGAAATAAGTTGTTTTATTAGTAATATTTTCTTGAATCTTTTTCAATATGGAAACTATAGGACAGGTAGCTAGACAGGTATATGGTAGAGAAATTCTATAGAAGTTTGATATCAGTAAAATTTATTTGTCCAGGATTTTAACTTCTGTAATGCCTATTTGAATTTTTAATTCTCAAGTCATCCAGAGCTTTGATTTCTCTCTTCTGATTCTTGAGGAATGTCTGTTTCTCTCGTGAATAAATGCTTTACATCAGAGAGTGTACCCATGCACTTTTATAAATGAATTTGTCAGAAAGTTCATTGAAAGATCTCCCTTTAGCTAAGGTAAAAAAGGCAAAGTTTGCAGGAAGATCAATTTCACATAAAAGAAAGCAGTCTAAGCTGATGTTTCATGTTACATCCTCAGGAAACATGTAAGGTCAACCTTACTATGAACCATTTACAACATGGAAATGCTGATCATTTACTGCAGCAAGTACCTCCTTTTTTTTCTGGTTTAGAGGAATGCAGGATGCTCCAGATAATTCAGTCCCATCCATTACCAAGTCCTCCCCATATTCTTTCCTTCTTATTTTTTGTGTCCCCACATCCTCATGTTAAGATATTTTGCTTATGGCCAGTTGCTAAATTTGATTATAGACCAATCTAGGCTTCTGATGTGTGCAGACCAGCAGAAATGCCTCCCCACCTCCCCTCCAAGCATGTCCTTTCTGCCAGAGATCCCTGCATATGGAATTTGTGCTGCCAGCTCCACACAGTCTCTTCTGTGGCAGTACCCAGTTACACTACATTTCCTGAAGGTGTGATTTAATCATTTAAATTTGATCAATATTTGCTGCAGAACCCACTTTTTCTTGCATTTGCTGGGAGACGTTTGACAACATCAAAGTTGAGGTTTCAGTCTTGCGTTAAATGTATTGAACACTCTCCATCCAGGGGATCTTCAAGGGATTCTTAGAGGTGCATAATCAAGCCAAATTTCTAAGCAAGGGTTTTTCCAAAATTGTCCATAGGTATGTCAATATGTACTTAGATTATATTGGCTGGAAGAAGTGCTCTCAGTGGTCTTTTTGCAGACTCCCAGAAGAAAGGGAGTTTTATTTAGCAAAAGCTCTAGAAGTGCTTCACTGAGCCCTGCTTGCCGAGCTGTTTTATCCACTCAAGTAGAGCAATTGAGCACAAATAGAAATTCCAAGGCTCTTGTGAGAGAACAGAGAGCAGAGGTAAAAAGAGATCGTTTTTGGAGAGCTGATGTACTATCCTTTAGTACACGTAAGAGCCAGGCAGGACTGCTCTGAGAGACCTTTCTGTAAATCTCTGTTTGTTTGTCGTGAAGGGAAAAGAAATGCCAAATAACATCCACAGCAGGTAGGAGCAAATGTGATAATGAGAAATTCCAATATAAAAATTGCATGGCTTCTCTTGAGTTTCTACAGCACATGATATTAAAAGCAATTTACTCACATTTTTCATTACATAATGATAATGATTTTATTTGTAGACCATAATTAATACATGATGGGAAGGTTCCTGTGGTTAAAATGCATTATGAGCTATCAGAGATGGAAACATACACAGCGTGAGTTTTATTTCTTGGGATATTTTCATTGTTTTTTTCTATGCTCAAGTAGAGATTCTGCTTTTTAGCTACATTTTCTCAGTAAAATTAACATATCTGGTAATACCACAGCAAGAAGCAGCATTTTTCATAAACACAAAGCATATGATCCAAATGAGAGAGTAAACTTTGCATTTATAGAGCCAGCTGTTTGAAACAAGGTACTGTAAACAGAGGAATATGCATGCAGAAACATAATGCTGCTTTACAAAAACATAATAAGAATAAACTGCCATTCTTCATGTACTAACAGATATGCTGTATTAAGTAAGTGTCATCTTTCACTGTCACTTCATGAAGAAGCAGCAGAAGAAGGTAATTTTTTTTATTTGCTGCTAGCTTTTGATTTATTTGACGCATTTGACCGCGTGGTTATTTGATAATAACATTTTAGGCTGCTATCCTGCCCTCCACATTTGGTGAAGGTACCTTGGCTGGCCATTTCAGGCAGGTTGCCTTTTGCTCCTCTTCACGTCTTGGTGCTGCCCATCGATTTCTGTCAGTGTGTTTGCTTCTCACCTTACTGACTGTCAGAAATAATCAGCTCACTGCCTCCCATTCATTCAGGTGCAAATAGAAGCTGCACTTTGCCATGTGAATACCAAGGGATGAAGCTAAAACTCTTAGACCTTTTAAGTGAGGTAGCATAAGCAGAGCAAGATGCACACTGATGTATAAGCAAATGTTGTGCTCAAAAATAAATTCTAAATAAATTCTTATTCACTAACTCACAACTTTGGTAGGCATTCATTCCTCTAAGTATTCAGAAGAAGATCCCATAGACATAATTGGCTTTGTTATCAAGTGAGTGAAAACTATGCAAACCCATAAAACAATTATTAAACTTTTAGTAACACACATATGGTGTTGCAAAATTATTCTAAAGAGATATAAAAACCTGGCCCTCACTCTCACATATTGTTTTGAATAAGGGATGTACACTGCATGGCCACTCAGCTGTTTGCAGATTTCTTTATAATTGCTTAACACCAAAGGGAACCTGCTCCCTGCTCATGTAAACACTAAATTCAGGATGCTTATTAGTTCTGAGATGTTTTCATTCTGAGAATGTCACAGACCCTGAGAGAATTAGCTTCCCTGTCTTACTGACAAGGGAATGATAAAGAGAGAATAAGGCTTCAGTCCTGCACCTCTGCTTGGTGCTGTCATCAGGGCAGAAAATTTCTTAGTTGAGCATCAAAGTGCTCAAGTAAATCATCTTGCTTATGTACCTTCTCAAGGTCATTCCTGTGTAGTTAACACAAAAATAAGGTGCAGCCCTATTGCCTTCATTATTGTTAGTAACAAACAGAAGCATAGTGGACAAAAAGAAAGGATGAATGCCCATAATCAATAATAATCATTATCAATGGCCATGCTAATCAATACTATTCAAGAATTGACCAACCCGATTGTAAAATCAAATTCAGAATTTAAATTGAGCCAGTATTTTAATAAATGAATGATTCTGTTGAAGTCAATCCTACTTTTCCTTCTAGATCAGCTTCCTATCTGTTAGGATTCCATCTTCTTGTGTTCAAAACTCTTCTATTCAAGAAATTGGATAATAATTTCTTTTTTTTTCTTGCAAAAATAATCACTCTGCAACACTGGGGTTGAATTTCTGGCATGAATGATGTAAAAGTTATGTAGATAGATATGGCTTGGGTATTTGTAAGCAGTCTATGACTGAATATATTCAATAAAATATTGTGATGGTTCTGTTAGTAAACAAAAATATCTGTGAGCTACTTGAAAAAAAAACCCAGGAATGTAACTAGACAATGACTTTACTTAAACACATAGAACTTAAAATGTGTCACAGATTCCTGCACCCATTTTCTTCTCATGGTCTACCTCTTTTCCTATATCCTGTCATTCTTATTCCCAATATTTCTGATTCCTGTTGCCAAGAATGCCTTTCCTACAACCTAAGAGGTTTTTTGACCTCTCCTGCTTTTGCTGGCACAAAATTTAGAGTGGCTTAGATACATCCTCCAGGGGACAAAAGGTGAAAAGAAGGTAACTGGTGTGAGAACTGAGCACATTTCTGACTGAAATTTTGTGGTTTATAATAAATACAGAATGAAAAAATTCCCTAACTTTTTTCAACATAGTCCTGAAGACAGATACAAGGAAATTACTCTTGCTTTACATTCTTTCACACATTTGATGCCATCATTTAGAAAATTAAAAATTGATTTACTCCTCCTCTTCTCTCTCTATGTGAAGACTTAAAGTGCAGCTGTTTTGACATGGTTTGAGACTATTCATTATCCTCATCATCAGAGTACAGCAAGATGTAGATTTTAAGAGCTATAAAAGTGCTTTAAGCACTGGAGGCCTTCAAAGGAAATCATGTCTATAGCTTTGTACAAAAATTTATAATAGACATATTGGCCAAAACTGACCACTCTGTAGTTATATTTTCCTTCTCTCTGGATTATGAACCCATTTGCTATATTCTAGATTTAGCACAACATACCAGCACACTTGGATCTGTATTGTCAGCATTTTCTCTGGATGCTTCAGCACATGTCAAAGCTGTTGGACAAGCCCAGGTTCATTCCCTCAACAGTCAAATTTTTGTTGCTTAGTTGGTATTTAAATATCTACTTGCTGTGTTTAAATGCCATAAAATAATTTCTTGAGCCACTAGGCTTTTTTTTTAATAATGGCATATTACTATGATGTTAGACAAATTTAAATAATTTAGTATTTTAATGAATCAGACTCTCATATGTTTCAGAAAAGCTATGGGCAAAATTAAAATCTGCTCAATGAAATAAACATACCAGATTAGTGCTTTTCCCTTTTTTGTTTTTTTTTTAAGCTCCATGTACTTATCCATACAACTAAGAAGTGGCTGCTCTCGTGACCTGTCAATGATAAAAAAAAAAATCAGTATCTGAAACTGAAACTATCAACAGATAATCTTCCTAGACCAGTTTGTCTGAGAAATCTACTGATGCTTTTCAAAACTTGGGGTATGGCAGCTGAAGAGATGGCATTTTAAGGCTGTGCAGCAGATAAGGAAAGATTAGGAGCTCAGATAAATTGGCCCTGGGATTTTGAAATCTCTGTTACCCCAAAGCTGTTGCCCAGTGAGTGCATAAAGCTAATAAAATAGATTATCTATGATAATAGGTTATCTGTCATAATAGATTATCTATCATTGTTTGCAAAATTATTAATTTTTCTACTGCTATCTTCTGACCAATATGTTAAATTTTCTATGTTACTTCTTTTATAGTGATTTCCTTTTTGACTCGTAAAATATGCAAGACAATCAAAATGTTACCCTGAATATTGACCTTTCTACCAGGCTACGCTTAAAATCTCCAGTCAGCTGTTTAACAAATCTTTTCTCACCAATATCTACCATTCTGAATATTTATTTAGCACATGAGTGTCTTTGGGAGCAGAATGACTTACAAGAAACAGATTGAAAGAAAGAGAAAGATATTTTTATCTGGTTTAAGATAAAAATTAAGAAAGGATTGACCCTCTAAAGAAACAGAACACGCTGAGAATGTGGCCATCACAACAATGGCTATGATATAGGGCAAGTTTGGAGGATTTTTTACATGAAAATAAATCTCATCATGCATACTCATTTGCACAGGCATTAAACCCTTATTTTTTGTTATTGTTATCTTTGGAATTGTGGCACAGCTGTCAGGATTGAAGCTTTTACCTGAATCACCCAAACCTTTCTGTCTGCCCCTTACAGAGTGAAAAGATTTTGTCTAAGTCACACAGGGCATCAAATTCTGTAGACATCCTGAAGGTGGAGCCTGTGTGACTGCATTACTCACACCTGCCCCACAGCAGGATAATTGGGACCTCATTTATGATCCTGAGCAGACCAGCTTTCAGACTGGAAACATTCCAAAACCCAGGACACCTAATTAATAGCAGTCAGCAATAGCTGTCTTGTAAGAATGCTATAAGTCAGGTTCTGAGACTGAAGTTAAGCACCAAACTATCCCTTTTTCCATCCTAAACCCACAGAGACTTTTGTGGAACAGATGACATAAGTATAATAAATTTTGACCCTAAATAGAAAGGTAGTACACTTAAAAGTCCCTTCAAATTACTTTCCTGTAAAGATATTTGATTGTATAATTTCATTTTTTTGCTTTTATCCAATTCACATTAAAAATCCATAGTGATAACGCAATTTAATAATTATTTAAAGCTTTTATTTAAACAGAACTGAACAAAAGTGTAACCAGCAGGCCAAGGGGGGTGATTCTGCCCCCCTCTTCCACTTTCATGAAACCCTACCTGGAGTATTGTGTCCAGCTATGGGGCCCTCTGTGGCAGTGTTGTGAGGGTCCCCAGGACGAGGTGAGAGATGAGGATTGACTCCATGTTCTCAGAAGGCTGATTTATTATATTATGATAATATATTGTATTAAAAGAAAATTATATACTAAAACTGTACTAAAGAAAGAGAAAGGAGACATCAGAAGGCCAGCAAAAAATGATAATAAAAACCTGTGACGGACTCAGAGTCCAACACAGCTGGACTGTGATTGGCCATTAATTAAAAACAATTCACATGATGGGCAAACAATTCTCTAGATCACATTCCAGAGGAGCAAAACATGGAGAAGCTGAAGCTCCCCAGCTTCCCAGGAGAAGAAATCCTGGCGAAGGAAATTTTCAGAAAATATGTCAGTGACAGCCCCCAGCATGGGAAGGATGTGGAGCTGCAGGTGTGAGCAGGGAGGAGTGCCACAAAGGATAACAGAAGGCTGGCACACCTCTGCTATGGACACAGGAGCTGGGGTTGTTCAGCCTGGAGAGGAGAAGGCTCTGGAAGGTGCTGTGGGGTCCTTCCAGTACCTAAAGGGGCTACAGAAAAGTTGGTGAGGGCATGTAGAGACAGAAAAAGGGGGAATGGCTTCAAGCTGGAAGAGGGCAGGTTTGGTTTACATTTTAGGAAGAAATTCTTCACTGTTAGGGTGAGGCATTGGAAGGGGTTTCTCAGGGAAATTCCCCATTCCTGGAAGGGTTCAAGGCTGGGTTGAACAGTGCCCTTGAGCAGCCTGGTCTAGTGGAAGGGGTCATGGAGGCAGGGGAATTTCTTCAGGATTTTTACTGCTGCCTTTTGTGCAACGTGATGATAAACAGAGGTCCTCATTGCCAGTTTTGAAAAGTGTTGTCATCTTCACTCACCAAGAGATTTGATGGTACTTGTATCTGATTTGGCAAATGGGGAGAGGGTGCAACAGTCAAAATGGTGGTAGGCTGAAAATGAAGGTAAAGGAAATGGTTGCAAGGCCAAGACTAGCTGTGATAACCCTTCACAATTTGGAAAAAAAAAATAATTCTTAAATTTACATGAAAAAACAGTGTCCAAAAAAAAAAAAGGTGGTAAGTACACTGCATTTTTCTCCTTCCAGTTCCCAAGGATATAAGGTTTTTCTTTGGTTAACTGGTGTGTTAACCATGGGCTGATGGTTGGCTCAGAGACCAGCATTGGTTCGAGGTGACAATAAATCTGAAATGGTAGACAATTTCTTAGAATGCACTTGTAGGAAAGGGGGTTTATTGTCATAGATTTTAATGATGCTGAAGACCTGATAAGACTGAAATCTTTGTGGTTAATTCACTTTGCACTCTTCAACTGCAGTTCAGTATACTAAAGGCAGCTATTAATGTTAACTTTGTCCTTTATTCTATTGTTCATGATTTAGGCTGGTTAGGACAAAGCTTTCTTCATATGTTCGTCTACAGTCTAAGATATTGATTAGAGTAACAGCCTGGAGGGACAATTAGTATGTAAACAATAAACTACATTGAAAGGAAGCATGGCCACAACTGCTCTCTTTGGAAAAAACGAAGTTTTTGGGATGATTGGCAGTGCCATGGTAATATAAAATAAATTTTAATGAGTGATTTAGCAAGAAAAATCAAAGTTAATAGCATACATAATAACTGAGAGCCTAATTTAGGAGAGTTGATGTGTTTCAGAGGGTCACAAACAGCTGCATTTTATTATTTATGCAAGAGTTATTACTACATGCAATGCTAATTAATAATCACTTGAAGTAATAGGATTAAAACTTGACAAAAATCAAGCCAAGTGAGTTTTAAGCCATATTAGTGGTGGCATTTCCCCCTCAGATTTCTGGCTAATGAGGCAGAAGGATAGCATGGATTTGTAATCGTTTCTATGCATAGGTAATTATGTCTGAACTCTTGGAGAGAATGAGGGGACGTTGTACAACAGCTCATTCCAAAAAAGGGGAAAAGATGAAAAAAGCAAACAGGGCAGTGAATATTAACAGTGCCTCTTGACCTTGTGTTTAAGTGCTATTACTGACTTCATTGAGAGTGAGAGAAACTATCATTAAACCATGATCCATGAAATCTCTTAGGCATATGTATAGCTTAAATGAGCAATACCTTAAATGCTTTAGACATATGTGTCCAATTTAAACATCTGTCGAGCTCAATCCAATTGTGTGCAATCTGTTTCAGCAAAATTTGCAATTATAGTGGGAAAAAAAAGGTGAAACACAGTAAAAATAGGGGGTTTTTTATACCAAGGTAGAAAATAATAAAGTATATGTTTGAAAGAATTATGTTCAGGGACATGAAGAATGAAAGATTATTGTTTATCTGTGTTGACTTATATTCAAGTTTTTGAAAGCAAAAATAAAAAGTAGAGGAAAAACGAAAGAGGGATTCTATTAAAATGGTTTTTGAAATAGATTGTACAATCTAGAAAGAAGAAGAGAAAACAATTTTCCACCTACATTCATCTACGTACAATTGAATGGGATGTCTAGGAAACTTTGGCTTTCAAATATTTTGGGTTTAAAAGTTTTGTGAAAGATTTAAAGGTGTTTTTTTTTTTTTTCCTTTTCTGTAAAACCAGTTTTTAATAGAATTGGAACACTAGTCAAACTGATGGAGCTGGAAGCAGAGCTGTATTTCCAACAACTCTGTATTTCTGTCAGGTTTTCATGTGAGTGTGACTGACGTTGATGGTCAGTGCTCTGTCACAGTGATGAAGCAGAGAAGCAGCACCACAAAAATGGGTCTGGAATGAGAAACTGACCAGTGGATCAAAATCTAACACTTTTACACACAGCCTCTTCTCAGGCACAGCATCTTCTACAGGCACCAAGAGGCCCTTACTGGGCTTGCTGCCTGCTATGATCTCCCTCTCTAGACATCCAGATCTTCTTTCAGTTTGGTCTGAGCTTTCAACTCTGTTATCTATTGATTCTTTACAGCCCCTTAGAGCTTTTGCCAAATACATTTTCCAGACAGAAATCAAACCCAAAACTTGTGCTAGGAGAGAATGAAATTATTCAGATTATGGAAGGAAAAATAGTTGAGACGTGGCGTTCAGTAGGAGACCGTGCTGAGATGAAAGTTTAGAACAATTTGAACATTTTTCCCTAAATTCAAAATGGTTATATGTAGGTCAAAGTCTCTCAGAATGTACTTTAAATAGTTAATCTAGAATTAATAGGAGGTGGGGAGAAAAGCATAAAAAGATCTGCTGGAGAAAAAGATATTGAAATATTTTCCTCTCTCACCAGACAAAATTTTTGGACAAAGTCCTGCAATTCCCTTCATGATGTGTCTGATTTTGATTGCTGCCTTTTTACAGAATCAACTGAGTCAGACACACCTGGTGTTTAGAACAGAGAGTCACTGTAAAAAAGAGTGGTCAGGGCCAATGAGGGAAATGTTGGAATGGGAAAATTTACTTCAGATTGCTCTAGATGGAGCAATGATTGAGATGATTTTCAGCAGAAGCACTGAGCAAATATTCAAGTGATGTGGTTCGTGAGGAATATTTTCAAAAGAAGGTAGAAATTACATATGCTTAACCAATGAATGTCAAAATTACAATTCAAAAAGTAATTGCTATGAAAGCTGTGATCATATTTGGAGAACAAAACGTTAGAACATCTTGAAGGTGCCTTCCTATAAATACCCATGTCTCCTCTGCACTGTCATGTATTTTGAAATTTTATCCTATTTAATTTTAAAAGTGTTTACCTTCTTCACAGCAAAATAAAAATTCATCACAAGTTCCTGTGGGGTTTTTGTCATCTTTTACCTTCTAATTTTTGTGACATGTTATCTTTCCAATATAACATTGTTTTTAAAGTCATGATTTAGTATATAGCTTTTAAGAAAACATAAGTTTTTGACCCTCCATGTGGACTCTGATGCATGAAGAACAAACTAGCAAACTCATGTTTGGTATTATGAAATGAAATTTGCATGAAGTTGTTGTCAGAGTTATAAACAAATGATGTTTATAACTGATGACTGTTATTTTCATTCCATGCGGATCCATATAATTTTGGGTGCTTCTGGTAAAAGTGTTTGGGAACTTGAAAGTCTAGAGACATGTTGATCTTCCTTTTGTTTTATATTTACAATTTTTTCCTCTGTTAGATAAGGCAGACACTTCTCTATCAAGTTGAAAAAATAGAAATAATACACCTTCACTAAAACATTAGAAAAAAATTGACTTGGTAGGTCTTAAATTAAATTTTACATTGCTTTAGGAGACATGGCTAGGACTCATCAAAAGAAACGAGGAGAGAACATATTCAATACAAGGAACTAGTTCTTCATGTAATGATCAATTAAGCTGTAGGAGTTTTTGTGCAGAATGCTCTGAATGCTAAATGCCAATATAGATTTGAAACCAACCTAACAACTTCATAAAGGGAAAAACCCGGTTGAGGGTCATTAAAAATAATAGAAGTATTTTCCTGTCTCAGGAATACCCCTTGAACTGTAATTTTCAGGGGATAGGAGATTATATGGTAGCTGTGTTGCCATTTTCTTCTCCTCATACACATCCCTAGGTAGCCAGAAGTAACAAATGCCAGCGAGAAATTACTAAGTTGATTTACTTTCGACCAAATTAAATGCTTTTCCTCTTAGGTTCCTAAGAATAGTAAATTTGTAGCTCATAATAGAATATAAAAAATATTTATGCTAAAATTCGAGTATTACAGTGTGCTGTGGTTGAAAATAAAAATTTAAGTCATGCTTTAGGGGAAAGCAATCATTTGTTGATGAATAAATTAATACCCAACATTTGAACAATATTCTCTAGAATCACTTCTACATTAACTTTAGTCTACTAGGTTATTTTATTTTCTAGATTAAAAAGTATATAGAACCAAAATTCAATCCACATTCTATCTTACTCCATTAGATTGATAATGTAAGTCAAAGATATTTCTTTTTTTCCTCTTGGATTGATGCCACCAAGAGTATCAGTAGCAAATAGTCACAAGAATTTTAAAATTCATTTCTCAGAAATGGAACTTTTGGAATTCACTTGCTATGAAAATTACAGTTAATTAATATTTTTGATGATGGAAAAGATCCCATCTAAGAATTAATCCTTTCCATTTAGCAAATGATGCAGCTATTAGTTAAAATAGAAAGTTCCTACAAGGATACTGGAAGCCATAAAACAGTTCTACTAAATTGATCTGACTTGTTAAATTGATGAATCTCTTGGAAATTCATTTTAATTCAGTGCTAACACTGTGGGAGCACTTCTGATGACTATTTGATAAGATGCCATGGGGCTATCATTGCTTTGTAAACCTTGCAAAAATCTAAGTTGTGTTTTCATTCATTTCTGTAAGGAGAAAACTCACAAGAAATGTCCATTTTAAAATACATTATTTTTCTCTTTGAGGTATGGGCATTCTTTGGTCCTTTATTCTCGAGACTATCTGACTCATAAGCCCTCCAAAAGTACTCAAATATTTTCCATTTCTCTTTCTGTTCCTGTGAATACGAAGCCTATATATGGTTATCCCTAAATTTAAATCCAGCTCTAGATGTTCAATATTATTAAGAGAATTAGGAGAATTAAAGAATTAAACAGCTGAAGGAGTAAATACAAAGTCAAGGTCTGAAAGCTTGCTTTCAGCTTTAGACATAAGCACACACCTCTCTCATCAGGGTGGCTCTATTCCAGGGCCCCAAGGACTTTGAGGTTTCTTGGTGATGCATGGTTCATTTAGCTGTTGTATTTAACAGAAACATGCTTAATTTTCTCTCCTTGTCTTCCACTTCTTATCAGAGTTTGTTTGGGGTTTTTTTTCTTTTTTTTTTTTCCCTTATTCCATAGTCATACATGTCTGGCTGTACTTCTGGGCAGATAAACAAAAGTAACCCAAGCATGAGGAGGCAGAGACCTGCCCCAGTGGATGGACATGCCTCTGGACATGCTTTTGGGAAAACAGCAGTTTGATGCAACTCCCTCCCACCTGCCCTGGTGTCAACCTTGTGGCCAGGAGGGCACCTGGGGGAGTGCACCAGGCAAAAGCAATATGTAATCAGCAGGTTTTCCCATTTAATGGCTTAATTTCCATCATTAATGAGGCTTTCTATTCCAATTAGCATTATTAGTTGCTTTAAACACAAATTGGACAAGCAATGAATTCTTGGCTCCATACATGGGGTGGGTCCTCTTTTGCACACGACCAGATATTGAATGTTGGAAGTCTAACACTAGATACCCATTATTGATCATTTTTCACTGATAGGAACACAGTAAAATTGTCAATAAACTCATACAGGGAGTTTGTGCTAAATGTAGATATCACTACTTGCTACTTCGGTCTACCTCATCTCTTTATTATTTCTTTATAGGTCTTATTTAAATATAAAATGTGGGAAGAAGTAAAAGTAACAAAATAATAATTTCCTTTTTGATAATAAAAAAGAAACATATTTTCCTTGATTCCTTTTTTTTTTTAAGAGAAAGTTTCAAGCAATCAGTATTTTTACTGGAATGATAGAATGATGGAAATTATAAGACAGAAATAAAATGTTTAAATTATTCTTTATCACAACATGGTGTTGTTAATGATAAAGATACATGAGGGGGCTGAATGGAAAACAAAACTAGTAGTTAGAAGAAATCAAAATAACTCTGCTTAGCTGAAAAAAACCCCAAACATATTATATGCTGCTTATATTAGGAACTTTTCCTTTTTTATAACAAAGTACTGCAGATGAATTTGACAGTATGGAGACTTCAATTCTCAGTGCATTACACAAAATACTGTTTTTCTTGTCTAATGCAAGCATTTCAGCACAGACCTAGACGTCCCCACGTCCGGAGAAGAGGAATCGCGCAGAAATTCCATCTGAGCTCACAACATAAAACCCACTCAGGCTCTGGGGACAGAGCAAAGGCGAGTGCAGCTCTGTCACTCAGAGCACAGGGCTGGGAAGCAGGGCTGTCCCCACGCTGACCTTCAGTGGAGCACGGATGTAGGGAGCAGATGGCCGCTGTCAGCAGCGCTGCGCCGTTCCGACGCTCCGCGCCAGCGCGGGTGCCAAGTGCCAACGCTCCGTGCTCCTTCCAGGTAGATTTGGCCTCTGGGAGAGATTTGGGTTTTCTTCAGTCAGAAGAGTCAGCACTGGTAGTTTCAGATGAGTTATCACCAGGGATTTGGTGTGGAACCAGCCTTCTTCTTTGTTCATGAGGGAAATTTCAGCTCAGCGTTAAAATGTCGCTCTCCGAAAGTGTGTTGTGTTCTTTACTCTCTGGAACTTCAGAGCTCTGAAACATGAAAGGTTTCATTGCATTTCACCTGACATCAAATATTTCTATTTTCCATGTATTTTCCAGCAGAACTGATGAAGATTTGATCAATTAATTCAATAGTTTAGCTTTACAGGACATTTAGAATGATCACAAACTGCTTCTTCAACCCACATCAACCAATTACTTTTTCACAACATGCAAGATAATCACATCAGAACTAAGAATGAAATTGTCATCAGTGACAGTCCCAGTCCTACAAAAAGAGATTTTGTTTTTATGAAGGAAATAAAGTTTTTTTCTTTTTCACCTTTCTATTTTATCATAGTGGTCTTTTTTCCCCACTGATTTTAATTTTTTATTATCTCGAAAAACTTGTAAATTATAATAAATTTTGTTATAATAATTCTTTCAGAACATGCACAAAAACTTACTGATACTTCTCTATTCCTACTGAAATATGGTAAAATCAAAAATTAACTGTAAATTCTATATGCCTAATCACAAATGAAATTACTGACCGGAAAGGTAAAAGTCACCTTTTGCTTCTATGGAAGTTTTGATAACAGTTTTGGTTATAGTATTATGAAGAGCCCTGTTTTTGTCTTTGTAAAAGAAGCTCTCAAACACTTATGTTTCCCAGTATTCTCTTCATCCAAAAATTGCTTTTAAAATACATTTAAATCTTTTAGCCAATTCTAGTCCCAGTCCAATGGTTTGCTCTACTTACATTCATAAATGATTGTCTAATTAGGACTTTTTGATGAATTATATATGCAAAATATATTTAATTTCTAATTTTTTCCCTCTTTTCCCTCTGGACATATATGTATCTATAGTTTGCACGCATATAGAGAAGGGATGGTAATAGTTTGACACAGTCCCTGAAGTAAATTAGTTGTTCCCACTATTGAAATAATACACAAATGAGTCCATTCCATAGGTCCATGCCACTTCTCCTGTTTCCCAGGAATATCTATTCACAAACCTATTCCCTTACTAATTAGAAGGCAATGAATTACTCACTGTGCTGATTACTGAACCTTTACTTCTCTATGGCCTTCACATACCTGTTCTGCCCAATGTTATGAAGTTCTGTTGGTTTTTGGCGCAGAAAAGATATTTAGCAATTCTAAAGAGACTTAAGAGAAAAATTCTCCAAATAGATTTCCATAAATGCTACTTAATTCTCAAATCATGTTTGAAGAATTATCTGGGACACAATTTCAATGGAAGATTTATCAAGGCTATGATATAGCAAGTGACCTTTTAGTAATTAATAATTAAAATTTCTTGTTCATGTGAATGAATTAAAATCAGAGCTTAACAAAAGAAAATAAAAGTGTATAATGTCCTTCTTTTAACTATCTTGTAATAACTCTTTTTTCTCCACTATGTATTTCTCCACTTAATCTTGACTTACAACCTTCCTGTACAGATGCCACCAAGAGCAGTAGTTACAGCACTACTGATGAGCATAAAGTAATTTGCATGATTGTCATCTTTTCTTTTATGGTCTGCAACACTGAGAAAAATCAAGCCACAGTTACTAAAACCTTTGACCGGTGTTACTATGGCAATAATAACAATAATGGTAGTTTTACAAGATCTTAAAATAAAAATACAAGCTTCAATTTTTTGTGATTATTGGAATGACAGTTTTCCTTTATCCTAGGAAAGCAGAACACAAAGAGCATGGCTAACAAATCAGCCATTTCTCACACTGGGCTCTCTCTAGACCACTGCCCAGTTACCCTGTATTTTGTACTTTGCACTTCAGGAGAAGAGAGAAGCTATTTTTATCTCAAATGAGGTAAAAATGAGCTGAAAATTCTCTTCCCCAGAAATCTGGTCCAAGAAGAGAAGGGCAAATGGCACCCATATGTAAATCTTGACCCTTCAAGGAATGTTCTGGGGAGTCTGAAAAGGGTGAACTATTGAATCCCTCTGGCCTTTTCTCCACTTCCATTGGTGCGGATCTCAGAGATCATAAATTAAGGGTTTGAGGATGAAGTAGCAGATGAAAGGAATTTGATTTCTGCTTTCAGGTGAAGGGGGAATATCTCTACTTGGAGGAAGTTGTCTGTTATGGATACAGAGTATATGATCTGGGTTGGCATGGCTTGAACTTTTTTTGAACTATATGATTTTATGAGGTTGGAGTTGACAATTTTTTGGAGGCGTTTTTCAACTTTAATGATTCTATGACTCTGTACTTAACTGTATATTTGAACAAGTCTTAATTCTTCACTATTAAAACAGTACATGTCTTTTTTTTCCCAGCAACAAAATGGTCATGTCCAGTGGGATATGTTCTTCTTAAGCATGTTAAAAGTCTGTGCCAGATGTTTTATTCCTTTAACATTTGCAAAGTTTTTGTTTCTGTTCTCATGAGTCCCACTGCTATGTTTAAAGCTGGAAAGGATAAATGTTGATGCAAACTCATTTCCATCAAAAATACCAAGCTGATCTCAAAGTAATCTATAAGCATGTACCCCAGACTCCAGAACACATATTTAGTAATATTCTGTTTTGTTTGTATCAAATGTACAAATTAAACAGATTATTAAATATGTTTTCATATTGTTTGCTCAATCCAAACTGCATTCAGAATCCAGAAGGTTTGAGCTGCTCACACAAAATAGACAAAGCTTTCTCCAGAGTAGATTTGAAGGCAGTAGAGTGGCATATTGTTAAAAAGACAGAACATTATATTTATTCACTTAGGACCAGATTTTTGAAGACATTATTACAACTGGAATTCAAACAGAATGCCAAGGTAGAGAGTCAGATGTTTATTATCACTAATTTCAATGGGGGTTAAGTGCTTTTCAAAATTAATTTTTTTTTAAGTGCTTGCAGTCCAGCTTGTGTAAGATGTGTATTGGTGATTTGATATGATGTTTCTTTACTTAATATGTAAGAAGGTTTTTTTAATGCTTTTAATATTCTAATTTTTTACTCTGACTTTATTTTAAAGAATTTTCTTCTGCACTTTATTCACTTATTCACATTCTTTAATAAATTATTATTACACACAAGGAGTTTACTGCTTTTTTATCTTTTAGATAATTTTATCTGTAAACCCATGCTGTTTAATTCTTTCTATGTAAAGTTAATAAAATTATTTTAGACATTTGGGCTTCTTTGTTTACTTTATACAGAGACCTGGAGTATAAAGCAATTAAAATAATCAGTAAATTGTGTCCAATGATGCAATATTTGTTGTTTACATGTCTCTTATTTTATAATATTCAAAAACGATCTTTAGTCTTATTTTTCTAGACAATTATGGAAATTAAGCACAAAAAGATTACAATATTGTCTGGAGTGGTGGGCACTCTAAGTGCTGAATGAACTTAAGCATAGATAAAACAAAAAGTTTCGGATCTGGGATACCCTAAAATATGAGTTAAGGTAACTCATTTCCTATTTTAGACAACTTTCAGCATCTTGGCCAAAGGTTATACTTAAAGAGAAGAATTAAAAGAATTTTCTTTGGGTGCTTTGATTCATTTATTAAGACAAATGTGTGGGGCCTTTGGTACTAATGTATGCTTAAGGTACTGCCGCATTCTAAACCCTTGTCTCATTACCAGGCTTACTAAATGCCTTGGGTGGCATTGGTGATGAAAAGCAATTGTGGTGATACAAGGTCAACAATCTCCTTTTGAAAGGCATGGTATATTGGAGGAGAGTTCATTTATTCGATCCTTTACTCAAAATTATCTGCTTTCACAGGATTTCAGAGTCATGTTCTATCCTCAGAAAGCAGGCTACAGCCTGAACCAAAGAATATTTTACTGAACATTTAGTTTTCATGGCTCATTTCTGAAACCCATAATGGAGATATCTTCTTTTTTACTTAGGCTTTTTGGCAGAAATATCTTTTATTACGCTCCCATTTTTAAAGACTGAGAAGTGAGCTTTCCTCATTTTCAAATTTTGATTACTGCATTGTTCCATAATGTTGCTCACTAAAACCTTTGGGGTAACAATATCTTCATGTGCTGCTGCTTGAACATCTGCTGCTGGAATCTCTCATGCTGAGCATCCTTTATCACAATGAGTTTCTCTAAGACTCTTGATTGACTGGCACAATTTGCTCTATTGAAGCCTTGGATATCTTGGCATCCTGGACAAGTCCAGCTAACTGCAGAGGCTTACAGTCTTAAGTTTAGGCTTGCCTCAGTAGTCATGATCGTATTTGTTATATAGTTTATTTTTCTGCTCCTCTTGGGCTAGAAGATACTGAATTTTACTACTGGATAGAGTTTGCATGTACCCAGAAAGATGTGAAGATAATAATAATACTATTCCAGAATTGGAAAAAATCTTTCTTTTTCTGTAATTACAAGGCTGTTGGAGGTAGATTTATTATACCATTTAAGTATGGCTCTTGTGTTGGCAAAGCAGAAATGTAGAAAGTTATGTTGATTTGGGAGGATACTAAAGCACAATTGTGATTCACACCAGAAAAATGTCCCCTTCAGATCCTAATTCAGAAAGAGCTTAAATAAAAGCCATTCTGCCAACTGCTCACCTGCTGCAGATTTAGCTTCCCACTCCATTACGCCCTAAGCAAAATCCAGTGTATTCCTTGGGTAAGTGTGAAGGTGTTCAGCTCCTGCATCACTCCTAATCACTCCTACATAAAAAGAATTAAGAAGAAATTAAAAAAAAAAAAGACTACTACATTGTAATTAAAAACCAATTAGAGTTTAAGAGTTTTCATTTAATAACTTCTGAGGAATCTTTTGTTACCCTTTCACTTTGTGAAAATGCCATCATATCTACAGAAGGGTAACACCCTTCCTTAGAAGGATGATCCTTAAATCTACAAACGGCATTAAAGATTTATTGCTTTTATAGCTAGTAACTTTTTTTATATGGATATTCACAAAATGTGACTTCTTTCTGTCAAGTCTGTCACAAAACAAATTTTATTAACCTCATTACTCATAAGAAATGAATAAAAGAGTTTAGAGATTCCACTGAAGTGGATACATTGCCTTTATTTAAGTGAGTAGCTATAAATAAATTTTTATGTTATTTACCATCTTGCAAGTCTTAGAACTCATAAATGAACTCTATAATCTGCAGTAGCTGCTATATGAGTGTGAATGATTGAAATGCTATAGTGTTTTGTAAATGTAATTTTAGCAAACACAATCGATCATTACTCAAAGTAAAACTTGATTTCCTGGAATGTTAGTTATTTCTCTGAAGCCTAGCTGGAATTTCCAGACTATAATTTTTCTCTCAAATGATTTGTTTGTTCTCAGTATTAACAGGTTATTAGGAGTCTTTGTCAGCTTCCACAATGATTTAAAACACAAACATGAAATTTGGCAAATGTATTCCAGGCTGATAACATGCGTGTTTGTGCTCACATTGCTGGATGTGTTTCAGTGCTGTGATATTTCCTCCCTGCACAGAATTTGTAGAGGAAATAAATCTATGCCTTGAGTGGTCTTCTCTAGAGTTTGCACTGATTGCATACTTTTATGCAAATGGTGTTCAGTGGGAACTTGGGTGGATGTCAACTACTTGTCTCAAAGGGTGAAAATAACTGAGTCCATGTCATTGCCATCTTAATTTTGAGTATCTAGAGTCTTTAAAATTAAGCTAAACCCCATGACATGTGTCTTGACTGTAACTATAATTTAAATCTTGATTCCTCCTTTCAATTTCATCACTCAAAGACATGGCTACTGTCTTGGCATTTGTATTTTGCCTGGCAAGGTCTCATGACTTAGAGGGGAGTGTAGATCACCTAATTAGAGGGGCAGCTGGCACCACTCCTCATGTGCAAGGTGAAGGAAAAGAGGCCTGAGAAAATACATTCATGAAAGCTAAGAAGGTAGATTTTGTTCTGCCTGAGCTGCTGAGTCCCCTAAGGATGCTTAAAATGTAGGTGTAACTCTTGCTGGAATTCAAGATATTGTGCTTTAAAAGGCTCTGGCAGGTTCTTCACTCTTTAAAGAGCAGTGACTATGTGGGATGGGCATGAAAAAGATAATAATAAATGTGGTCTTGATCAACATCTTTTAGTCCTGAAGCTTTCTACTTCATCAACTAATAGCAGTGACATCCTCAAATAATTAAATGTTTTATTAGGTAAGCGGTCCTCACTGCTAATAAAAATATTTATAAAATTAATTTGAAGGCCACTCTGACCTGTTAATGTCTTCACTTCTGACATATTATCAATATAAAGTACTACAATCTAATGTTACCTAGCAAAAACTAACAGCTACCACCAGGATTAGAGAACTACTTCTTAGCAAGATTTGAGAAGCATTTTTAGTAGGGTTGACTTTGGAGAATAAGAAAAGGACTGATTTTTATAAAAATGTATAGTTGTTTTTTTCTCTGTAAGTAGTAACATGTTTTACATAAGAAAAAAAATCTATTAAATGGAGCAAAGGAGAGCCAATAAAAGCATTAGTTTTTTTGGCCTTATGACCAGGAATATTTTAACGCATGGTAGAAATTTAGGTGTATTTTTTGAGTTTTGTTTCCCCAAAGTTTCACAGTATTATGCTCCCCTACTATAAAAAATTATTTACTTAATATTTCCTCCCTTTGTCCTGCTGTTTTCTGCCACATCCTTGGAATCTGCACCTCTGACTCCACAGAGATGTCCCTTTCCAGAGTACTAAATCAGCACAAAAATGTGTCACTTTTAGCCATTACTGTGTTGGGGCAGCTTTCTGCTGTGCAAGTGCACCAAAGTAACCTGGGACAGGGCAAGGGATGCGGGCAAAGGAGCTCAGAGTGATCAGGGGCAGGTGCCAGCATGGAAAGCTGCATCCTCAGCCTGTAAACCAGGGAATATCTGAACACTTCTCTGGAGACTTCTTAATCAGGGCTGAAATGTCTCAGAGATTATGCTGGAGGTAAAGTATCTTCTGGAATGATTTTGGGCTTCATTTTGCTGCCACTATTAATGTAGAGTGTCTTTTCCCAGGAGGGGAATATTTCACTTCAGCAGTATTATCATTTTGAAGGAGTGTTGCTTCACACAAGTTGTCCTGTTTCAATAAACCTTGTTTGACAGTGAAGGCTGCAGTGTTCTCCTGTGCTCTCTGAGACTGCACAAGGATAGATGTGTCTGGGCTTTTTACAGTTCTTCCTGTCAGATTAATTTCAAGGAGTCGGGAGCATTAACAACTCCTTCACTTAAAGAGCACTGCTAAGGATTTCTGCCTCCCTGCCTTCCATGCCTCTTCCATGCCTAGCTCCTGGTAGAGGACTGTAGACCACTGAAGTATCTGTGCAACAGAGAGGACAGAACAATCCACACTGGGTGAGGGAGCTCCCATCTTCTCCACTCCTTGGAGAGAAGGGATACTTTCAGCCAGACTGGATGGTGGTAGGAGAGAGCAAGGGAAGGAGGCAGCAAAGCTCTGAATCAGACCTCATGCTGAGTGGGGCATGAAACTCTTCAGCATAGGAATTAATAATTGTCTGAGATTAAATGGAAACAATAACAACAACAACAACAAAAAAAGGTCAGCTGCATATCAGTGTCCTGTCCTCTTCAGGAGATCATAACTCTGCCAAAAATACATCCAAAAAATACATATAATTTTCCCATTGTTTTGGACTCTTCCATGTTATGTGGGGGCTTGTATGCCAATGGACCAGGAAGGTCAGCCCTAAAATTTTCCACAGGAAAATTTTTCATGCTGTTAAATATTAACCTGTGCTGTGGAAGAGCCTTTATTTGAATTACATCCATACATGTTAACTAAAACTGTTATTTCTGTATATATTTAACAGTCATAAAATCTCCTTGATGTCAGATGTTATATAAATTATCAGGAATTTTGAAAGTAGTCTTGTTTTGTGCAAAACTGTTTTGCTGACTCCCTCCTACCCAAGGTGTTTCTATGCTGATAGCATCTTGTTCTCTTAAGTGAATTTCTTGTAAAAAGATTATGTTGGCTTTTCTCTGTTTCAAAATATTTTTTGTGGTTATAACTCCAAGCCATTTATGTTCCCCATTACAAATTCAATTATCCAGTTTGCCATGATTCTCCTCTGTAATGTTTGACCATTTGGTATGCTATACAATGTGGTTGTCAAGTTTTAACATAACTATAAAAAGACTGAAATATTCTAAAACTATTTGTAGACACTGATTTTAAAGAGATTAATACATCAATATAACCCTGGAAAACCTGCTAGAATAATTTGCATATATTTACAGTTTATCTTTATCCCAGTTTCTCGTTAACAGTCTCTGTCGATTTCTTATATTGCCATTAAATCGCTTATCCATAAAAATGATAAAATGAATTATTTGCAACAAAAAGGAAAGATGGGAAGTTGAAGTAATAGAGATAATCGACACAGTGTGGCAAAACTGGTATAAGCAAGAAAGAGCAGTAGGGTGTGAATTTTTCTTTCCTTTTGTGTTATGCAGATGTGACTCTACCTGTACAAAAAATAAGAAGTGTGTGTTGGGTTGTTTGTTTTTTTCCTTGAAAAATTCTATTACAGGCCAGTCATCATATCCAAATTTCCCTGGCTGATGGAATCTGACAGGATCCCTGCCTATGGGAATATGTCTGTAGGCCAGTAATATTTTTTTTGTTCTTGTCAGAAATGCTCAAAAGGGTAAGGCCATCTGCTTTCCAGCAATTAGATACTCCCCTTTCAATTGTAATATACTGTGAGTCAGATAATTTATTCATCCCAGGGTAAATGTATACACTAGCAGAACGGTGGAAAAGGAGGGAACTAAGCCTGGCAGAGGAATAAATAGCTCTGCTGTGCCTCATCCCACCCACACAGACACTCAGCATGTCACACTGGCTGTCCCTCTGAGCATGCCTTCCCAGCCCCCTCCTCTTGCTTTGGGACATGAAACAAAGCTGTCATTGCCCAGTTGCTGGAAGATCTCTGAAGAACTGTGGTTATTTGGTTTAAAGTTTTCAGTAGTCCATGAAGATGCAGATGGATTGTCTGATTTGGGTAGTAACACAACAGGTAGCAGTAGAAAGGATACTGGCAGATACAGCACGACCATTGTGTGAGACAGAGCATCAAGGAAACCAAAGCAAACAAGCAGAATGTGCACCAACAAAGGAGATTTTTTAAATCTCAGTGTCACCCAGGGAGCAAAATGTGTTGCTGCTGCTATCAAAAAGCCACAGGCTTTGCATTAATCAGAGGCAGGACCATGAGATGCTTACAGGCTGTGCTGTCTCCTGCAGGTGCTGGCTCCAGCAGTGTGTGTCATGGGCTGGGGGCTGAGTACCCTCATCCCAGCAGGATGCCCTTTGGCCAGTGGCAGGCTGGTGGGTGCCCAGGGGATGGAAAGATGCTGATACAGGTTGCAGACCTCACATGGGCATCGTGTGAAGGAAACCCAACAGTTTTCTTGTATGAAAACCCACACCATCCCAGAGGAAGGCTGATGACATCAACCTTTGGGTCAGGAGGGAAAATGAGTGTGACCCCAGCCACAATTGGCAGTTTGTTAGTAGGTTTTCTTATATTATACAATAATTTACATTGTCACTAATGAGACTTTATTAATTAGGATGCAAGGGGTTGATAGTATTAAGACTGGACTAATAATTGTCACCTGCCGTAGTGTAATTAGGCTGCTAAAATGTGAAATAGGGAAAAAACAAATTCTTGAGTCCATGTTTGTGGTACATTCCCTTTTTCCCAATTGTCACCATGATATTTTATGAAAAATCCCTTTCCCAGGATTTCTTCTCCTGGGAAGCTGGGAAGCTTCAACTTCTCCATGTTTTGCTCCTCTGAAATGTGATCTAGAGAATTGTTTACCCAGCATGTGAATTGTTTTAACTTCATGACCAATCCCTGTCCAGCTGTGTCAGGACTCTGGTCAGTTATGGGTTTTTATTATCATTCTTGTCTAGCCTTCTGATGTCTCCTTCCTCTTTCTTTAGTATAGTTTTAGTATATAATTTTCTTTTAATATATTATAATATCATAAAATAATAAATCAGCCTTCTGAGAACAAGGAGTCAAATTCTTATTTCTCACCTCATCCTGGGGACCTCACAACTCCACACCCCATGATGAGGTTTTGAGTGCTACCAGTGGAAGAGCTTCCTGCTGGAGTTAATTCCATGTGAGAACAGAAAATTTGACTTTGAAGCACTTAGCATAACAGTAGTCATATTTAAAGGTCCCAAGCTAACAACAGAAATAGGAAAAAAAATCTTGTGAGCATTAAGCCTCTAAAATTAAGCTGGATCTGTCCTCTTAACTGTGTTTCTACATAAATGGTAATTATACAATTTTAAAGGGTGAGACGTCAAGTAAATATTTCTCTGGAGGGAAACTCTGGTTCCAAGCTCTTTCAATATTCAGAAAAATTCTAATACAAATCTAATCAGAAGTGTCTGGCTGTTGCTTTGTAGCAGTAAAATAAAAGAAAATATAATAGTTAGTCTGCTTTGAATGCTGGAGGGACTCAGAAAATTTTATCCCACTACAATTAGAAACATGAGAATTTTATCTGGTATTTGGAAAATTGTTCAAAACAATAATGCGTAGCTTTTATGAATACGCATTAATAAAATTTCATTTGATGGAACTGATTTTAAAAAACTTGTATCCAAGATAAAGATGCAACTCTTCCTAGAATTACTCTTCAGTCTATCATTTGCTTGCACAACATGGGAGATACTGAAGAAGTGAATTCAGAGACTAAAAATATCACAGAGCATTGATCAGAATTAAGATCAGTTCCAACAGAGCAGCTCTAGAAATCAGAGCGCTCCTGGGAGAAATTAGCAATACTTGGTCATCACAGAAGTCAATGTGCTAGACCCTGTGCTAGTGTAGATTAGCACTGAAATCAATAAAGCTCTCACTTTGTCACAGCTTTTGCTGCTGTTAAATTAAGGTAATATTTATGACAGCACTTTGTAGTGTTCTGTCTCTTGGAAATGTGTAGGTGGCCAGGAGGGGACTGTGCGCGGTGGAAATGCACCACGAAACATTAGGTGTGAAATGGAGGAGACTAATGGTGAAGATGACATGGTTATGGCTGCACACACTTGATCTGGAAGTACTTCAGCAGCATATTGTCCCATCAACAGACTGAACCTTTAAGGGGGAGGCAGTGTATGGAGCCTTAATGCAGTGTTTTCCATCTGCTGTGATGTTGGATGTTGGCATTAATTCCATAGGCTCGTGATTTAGCACTCTCTCACACCTGATGTTGTGTGTGCACCCCCCGGCAGCCATCAGTTGCGGTGGAGACTGGAATTTGTCTTGCTTTAGGAGAAACAAAGTGATTTTTACAGAAATATTAAATAGCAGAACAGATTGCAAAACCCCAGGCTAGATATCACTAGGAGCTTAAGAGACTTCTTCAGGGCAATTTTTTTCTACTTCACTTCCTAAGTAGGATGAGGTAAACACCTACCCTTTATGAACAAACATTGCTTTATATAAACCCACAGACAGGAGACACAAAAGTTCAAGCCAGATAGAAATGTGATGTATATTACCTCTACCTTAATAGAAACGTGAGGATTTGCTCTCATTTTATAGAATGAACTTGCTTCCCACAAATTCTTGGAAAATATACTTCTTCCTTTTAAAAACTTCGGTCTAGCTGAATTGAGGTTACAACCCTAAAATGTTTCCTAACACTAATCTCACATATTACCAGGGTGATAATAACTTTCTTCAGCTGAGAGTGGTGAAAAACGAACAGGGAAAAGGATTGCTGATCTTTCATTTTTGTTCTTCCAGTCACCTTTTCTGAACATATATGCCATTAAATCCTTAGTCTAGGAAATAGAACAAAGATTCATTGCCTCAAAGTAGAATTTCCCAGACACCAAAGCAGAGGAAAGTACGAGGTTGCTGGTTTATAAAAAAAGGAGGCAAAGCATATGACCTACCTTGGCTGCCACAGTGGTATTTCAATACGTGCAGGTGTGTTTCAAAATAGATATCTCAAAAGACATGTATTTCCTTCTCTCTCCAGAAGTCCTAATATGAAACACTCATTTGAAATTTCATATTAATTGATATACATTTTTTAGTTTATATTCATGTTTGGCATGTTATTAAGGGAAGCCCAAATTCAAGTAAGCATTGCCAAAGGGTTTTTTAAATTTAATTAATTATTTTAATGTATGATAATTTTTATGGAAAAAAAAAAAAGTCGTGATTAACTTTTTATTCATCTGTCTTAAATACAGTGGTTCAGCACATTCAGGTTCCTTAGATGGTCTTGATCCTTATCCTCTCCTACAGTAGGCTCAAGGTCTCAATCTCCCAGTCCCTGAATTTGCCTTTCTTCACTCTACTGGTGTGAGGGTAATATTTGCCATTGAAGACTAAGGCATAGAAGTTTTTGAGAACTTTAGCCTTTTCCTTGTCCAGGAAAGCCAGGTCTCCCATTTACTTCCAGAGAAGGCCCATATTATCCCATCTTTCTTTTCCTTAAAATATATCTACAGAAACACTACCCTACCCCTTATCCTCAGTAAGGCTGGCCAGACTCAATTCCACCTGAACCTTGGCTTCCTTAACCTCGCCCCTAGCTTCCAGTGCAATTCCCTTATATTTCTCCCAGGCCAGCTATCCTTGTTTCCACTTCCTGAAAGATGTTTTCTTTGCTCTGAGTTTTCTCAGAATTTCTCTGAGTTTTCTTATCCATCCTTGAAGGCCTCCTGGTATTTTTGCCCAATTTTGTCCTTGCCAGGATGAATTGCTCCTGAGTTTAGGGGAAATGATCCCCAAAATTCAGCCAGCATTTTTGGACCCCTCTGCCCTTGCAGGGTCTGTCCCATCAGACTTTATCTCTCCTTGGAGAGGCCAGAGTCTGTTCTCCTGAGGTCCAGGGCAGTGAGTTTGCTGTGTGCCCTTCTCGCCGCCCCGAGGAACTCAAACTAGACAGTCCCATGCTCCCTGATGCCTGGAGCATCACATTCCCCACAGATTCCACCCTCTTGGTGAGCACAAGGTCCAGCATGGCACCTCTTCTTGTTGGCTTCTCAGTCACTTATGCCAGGAGGTTTTCACTGACCCATTTGAGGAGCCTCCAGGAGTGTTTGTGCCCTGCTGTGTTGTCCACCCAACAGACTGAGGTTGAAATCCCTGTGAGGACCAGGGTTTGTGAGTCTTACCTGCCACTATCCTACTGACCAGGCAGCCTAGAGCAGACCCCCACTAAATATCCCCTGTCCCCCCCTTACTCTTGACCCACAAGCTCTTGGCTGGCTCCTCATCCTTCCCCAGGCAATTCCATACTGTCCAGCTGGTCACTGGCACAGAGGGCTACACCCTTCTCCACCTGCTGTTTGTATTTGGGGAGGAGCTCATCTAGAGCCCCCAGGAGTTTGGGAAACTTTAGTGTTGAAGTCCTTTGTGGTGAAAAAGTGTTCTTGTCCTTGCAACAGGATAGACAAGTTGGAGTTTTGATAACTTCGAGAATTAATGACTAGAAACTGCCTTGTTAGCCTAACTAACTGACAGTATGCTCCAAACCAAAATTTTTCTGAACTATTGAGGAAGTGCAAGGTACGATGAGTTTCTCATATTTTTATGTGATGAGTATTTTATAGCTTTGTCTATGCTATTGCTGAGAAACTATATGGTTCCTCTCTGTAATCAGGAGTGCCTGGAGGGCATCTCTTATGTGTGACAGAGCAGCAATCCTCCTGTTCATTCATAGCACATTTCCTTGTCAGCATGGTTGTTTTTAACAACATTGCCACAAAAGAGAGAATAACAGCACTGAGGGTTTGTAAAACTTTTCTGGGAATTTGTGGCATTTTTTTGTTTAGGACCTCCATAATTGTTCTGGCATTTTGTTCCAGATTGAGGATCATGAAGCACCACATCTGAGAAAATAATCAGTATCTTATCTAGATTAAAATCTAAATGAAATCTATGTGCCTTGCAATTCAACCTTTTCTCTCTGTTTTATTGTTGGGCTGAATTCACTCTTGTTGCTAAAATGCTAAAATCTCCAAAAAGAATCAGTCAGGACAAAGAAATCTATTCAAAGGAAGCATGAGAATAAAGAGGAAGAGCAAATTCAGGTATCCCATTAGTCCATTCTCGTCCTTTTCCTTCCATTTTACTACAGACATGACATGGTAGGAATGCTGGATACTACTACTGCAGGTAGGTTTTAAGCTGGCTGAGAAAAGTAGGAAAATAATGTCCATGTTTGCCTGGCTATTTAATTTAAATGTTTCTAGATAACTGTAGGGATCACTCAGGAAAATTAAACATGGCATTCCACTTTAATTGGCAACTACCTTTCTAAGTGGGTAGGAACAGCCTGAACACAAGGTATTTCAGAAAACAAAACAAAACAAAGTAAGAGGGGTAACCACCATCTGTCTTGCAAACTATGAACTTAATCTCACAAATGAAATGTAAAATGTGAGTCCTGACAGGGCTCTGGCCAGGTCTGTGATCAGTCAGACTGCTCCCATCCCACACTTGGCAGAAAGGGCTGCATGTCTGCTCCCTCATGCTGGCTGAGGACCCCAAGAGCTCCCATCCCATGGGGCAGGCATGGAGGGGCCCTTCTGGCAGCCACTGCCCCCTCAGGGGCCGTACTGATGCTTGGGAATTTGAAGTTTGGCATGATTTGCTCTTCTCTGTCCTTCCATGAAGGACCTTGTGTATCTCCTTGGAAAAGTATTATGAAAAATCCATGCTATTTTAGTACCTAGCAGAGAACGTGTTTGTATTCAGTTTAAAGTCAGGCAAAGGTTTATTTAACACTACCAAAAGAAGAATGCTATAGTAAAACTAATTAAAAAGAAAGTGTACCAGCTTTAGCTAGTTCAAAGCCAGAAAATATTTTAATATTCTCTGTGTATGTCACAATATATTCTGTAAAAGTATAATGTTGCTGCTAACTTTGTTTTAATCTAATCTTCTCAGTATTGGAAAGAAATACTCAGGAGCTCTGGGTGGTTTGGTAGTTTATCTTTTCTTTTTTTCACCCCCTCTTCTGGACTGTGTGGGGAAAAAACCCTACTCATTCTTCTTTGGAGTGCAGCATAAAACCCATAGTCAGCATTTGAGAGTTGGCTTGTAAGTTTTACAAGCCTTTTTCACTTTATGTTGATGTAAAAATACAATTTTTATTTTTGAGTTTATAGCAAGCTTGCAGGGAGCAAAAAAAAGCAAAAAAAAAGAGCTTTTTGTAATATGTCTCAGAGCATAGACTATATCAGGGCAAACAAATACAAAAGGCCAAGGTCTTCAGATGCAATGCTGCCTTGGTTCTGATGGGAATGAAGCTAACTTTCTTCAGAACAGCCAGTATGGGGTGTCTGGGGTTTTGTAGAGTCACAGAACGGTTTGGGTTCGTTTGGTTTTGGTTGGAAGACCCTCCAGCTCCAATCCTTCTGCTCAATCCTTCTGCTCAATCCTTCTACCATGGGCAGGGGCTCATTCGTGTGAAGCAGTGCTGCTGACATGTCCGCGTTTTGACTTCTCCTGAACAGTGCTTGCACTCTGTCAAAGATTTCTCTTAGTCTTGCTCTGTCCCCTCCAGCTTGTGGCTTGGGTTGGGCAAGAAATTGAGCTGGGACAGTGCCAGGATAGCTATCCTGAACTGGCCAAAAGGATATTCCATGCCAGATGACACTATGATCAGCAAAGACCTGTGCAGAGCTGTTGGGTCTCAGAAACTGCTTGGGCGCTGTTCTGCTCGTGGGACGTGGTAAAGGGTTGCCTTTGCATCACTTTATTCCACCTCCTTCACTCACTAAACTGTCTTTCATCTTGACATATGAGTTTTATTTGTTTTTCCCCTTCCTATTCTTCCCGTGGGACTGTGGGCTGGGGAGAGTTCAGCAGTGGTGTGGATTGGACAGCACTGACCACCACAACTGCAGAAGTGCTGTAGCAGCTCTACAAAGGCAGGCAGGAATGTGTCCATGAGCGATGGATTTGTCACCTAGCATATTTTTAGAGAGAAAGCCAGGAAGTACTGGAATAAATATGAATTATCAGCTTTTAAAACAAACAGGAAGGAGCACTGCTGTGAGATCTAGCTGTTTGTCTTTGAAGAATTTGTTTTGCATGAATCATGCACAGACAGAAGAATTTCAAAAGTTTACAAGTCACTGCAACAAAATTACTACTAGAACAGCTACTACTACCTCTGTGTCAAAAATATGTGAAAATAAATCAGAAGTGTATTTTACTACATCATACTCTTTGATAGTGACAGAAATTTTGTTTGTTTGTTTGTTTGTTTCTATTAATTTACTATTATAGTCTTCTTTTCCCAGGTAGAATAATGCTGCATAGTCCCTTAAGAATAATTATGATTGCAGAAACTAATTGGAATCTTCCAGCAGCTTTTTTTTCACAATCATATGTTAAATATACTTGTCTTAAGATACACAGTTGGAATCACTGGTAAGTTTGTTTAATTTGCTGTTTGCATAAAATTGCACAGCATTTATACTTCCTGTTTTCATGTAGTTTCACTGAAAAGCATTGGTTTGGCTGTTAGGTATTTGGAATTAAAGACAAAACAAAACAACAAAGCCAAAAGAAACTAAAAACCCCAACAACAAAAAAAAAAATACACCAAAACTTAAAAAAAAAAACCACCACCAAAATGCAATAAAACAGTTTCAAAGACAAGATACATCAAAGTATAGAAGTTTAATAGTAAGAAATGAAGAGGAAGCAATTTCTGTGATTCAACCAGTCAATAATCCATTGAAAGTTAAAACAGAAAATGAGAGAAGACACTGAGCAGCCAATTAAGTATCATTAGTGGGTATTCTTTCCTTTTCATGTTGTACTATAAAACATCTAAGGTACAGTGGTAATGCAAGGACCTTAGACACACAGAGTGATTTTCTGCTTTATCTCTTCTGCTATCATCCATTCAGTATGACCCATTGATGGAGCAACTGCATTCACTAATTACTTAACTATTCTTTGTGCCCTTGGATCTACATCATTTGGCTCAAAGGGCAGATAGGGAAATATTTCAAAGAGGTTTCCTGAGAGTCAAATCTGAAAATCCTATATATTGAACTTTGTCTTGAATTGATTTTGCGAAATTAAGTTGCCCCTTTCTCTGAAATTCAGCAATTATTTTTTCAGTGATAGGTAGAACTTTTGCAAGCAATGATAGCTTGGATATAGACTCCTCTTTCAAGCATTACAAAATCTAGGTTTTCAAGCAATTACTTTTCAAAGAAGCATCTATATTCTCCTAAAATCTCCCCTCAGTACTGGGAATTGTCCCATCCCTAGCTTTATTTTCTCATTGCAAGAGGGAGCTGCTCAAAGAATTACATTTTATGAATGAAGAAAATTCACAACATCCTGAGATTTTGTCTGACTTGCCAAGCCTAAAATAAGTGCTAAAATAAGACTAAAATAATAAATGTTCAGTACCAAAAATAAGACTACAGTTGTTGGGGTTGAGTTTCACTGTGACTTTCTAAAATGATAAAACCTTACAGCCTGTAAGGATGAACTGTTGAACATTTGGCAAACTGAACTGCTGCCAGAGCAAGTTCAGAGCTCCCTCTTTGTGACATAGTGAGATCCGCGCTGTGGCTAAAAATTCATCATATTTTCTTCCTCTGTGCCAATGAAAATGTTATTTGGAAGACCATCTTGTTATACAAACACAGCACATCAGCCTGCAGATTCTAACCTGATGTAACACTAATGGGAAGAACAGTAAAGAGTGAAGCAGGAGAGTTTGCTGAATGCATACTTTATTTTAATTTGCTGTCTTGCTCAGCAGAGTTCATCATAAAAACACAGTCAGTTAAAAATAATGTGCATTTTTTATATTTTTTACATATGTTCTCATACAAATTGTAAAAAAAAATGTTCCTCCAGGCTTTTCCCAGATGATGCTTTCTCCTTCTGCAGTATGGCTGTTAACCTGAAAGAGTATCCTACCTGTGAGCAGGATGAGGCTCCACTGATTCCTTTTATAGCCATAGATACTATTCTTTTCATTCACATTTTCTAAAAGAACAGCTGTATGAAAATTTTTTTGTTGTTTATTCTGTTTACTGTTGTGAAAAGTAATTGAAGTACAACTGAAAGAACCTATAATTTATGATTTCCACTTCAAAAATTCCTGGCATATTAACATTTGAGCTGGTTAATAATATAGGAAGGTGCTCTGCAGATGCTAACTCTTAATGGCACAATTCTAAACATTTCAAGACAGGTGCTCAAAAATGCTGCTTTATATGTCAGGGGCTCTGTGGTGTTCAAGATATGGACTGCATGATAAACACAATGAAAACTGACTAAAAAGAGTTACTCTATTTTCTTTGGTAAATTTAAGACACAGGTGCTTCATTTTACATTATGCAGAAATTATCTGTCTACTGGTGGTCTCTAAGGTAGCAAATTAAAACCTTATGAGCTGCTAGGTTGGAAAAACTCCTTTTTTGCTGATTAACATACAATATCTAGCTCTGTTTTCAGATTGAGTGCACATACGAAGTCACCTTTGAGCCGTTCCTTTAAGTGCATCACATAATGGATACTTTTTCCCAGGATGTGAGCAGCCTGCTCTCTTCTACAACACTATTGTCCTTTATGTTTTGTTCCTTCAGTACCACTACATCAGTCAGTTTTAAGTTTTTCATGTTTGTTTCCTAAGATATCTGATGTCTTCTTTACTTTAAGAGTTATGGATGTAAAGAATTTTACCGTCACTTTTCTTGGCCAGACTTTATTGGAACCGTTAGAAACATTTTATAATTTAAAAAATGTGTCAGGTATTTTTGTGCTTGAGAAATGCTTAATGCAAACCCCTGATTAACAATTTAGCATGCTCTTTGAGCAACTTTGAGTTATAGCACTGGAATCAGGCAAGTGCCCCCTGCCACGACCACTTCTATTATGGCCAACAACAGCAAAAAAGGAACATTTCTGAGGCAACGTGTAAACTTGGCTGATTGACACAAGAAACATGTTTGCAATTGGTTGTGGATGCAATTATTAGATAACAAAATTGGGAATCCGCTGGTTTATAGTCAGCAGCAGGATTTTTGGAGACAAAAACCATAATTTTTCAATCAATTCTTACCAAAGCTTAGTCAAGACTACCAAAAGGTTGCTTTAAAAATTATGAGGAGTCATCAACAACTTGGAAATTTGGAGTATAAAGTACTGACTTGAACAGGCTTACCCAGGAACCACATAATTCACTTGGTGGGGTGTCCTTGGATTGTCTCTTTAATGGCTTTATTGATTTCCTCATGTTTGAGAAGGAGTGGGAGACAATGGCATTCAGGTTGCCAACTGCAAAGGCTGGCCAGCTGGAAGTGAGGCCACCAAAGGATTCATTGGAAAAGCAGAAAGGGACCCTGTATGTACTTGGCAGCATGGTGGGCTCTGCTTTCTTGAGGGCAGAGCAAGTTTTCTCAAGTCTTTAAAATGAGCTGCCCATGTAGCCAGGTCAGTATTCACACATCTTCTGCTCACATGGAGAGAACTTACATTTGTGAGCTGACATTAGTTAGACCAAGTGAAGGAATTCAGTAGAAGCTGACTCTGAGCATGCACATATTTTTCATACACTGCAAATCAATTTTTCATTATTTCAAATTGTGTTGAGAGATGATATATTCAGTTAAAAAACAAAAAAGCAAAAAGTAAAGGAAATGTAAATCTCTCCACGAACTGGTGCAATGTAATATACAACAATGCTGCACAACATCTGAAGGGTCCCACATTTATCAGAACATGATGTCCATGTAGGATGCTCAGCTGCATTTTGAAGTGTTGCCTCTTTGAAATGTCCTCTTCTATTAACTCCAAAAGAGCAAATGATAAAGATTTCCTGGCAGCAGCTTCTTCTCTTAAATATGGAATGCGATGTATTTAGCATGTATGAGGTAGTTAATTTGTACTAGAAATTACTTAATAAGCTGTAGGTTTGGGTACTGCATGATAAAGATGGCAATTAATTAATCAATTTATAGACATAAATAAATTATAGTTCAAGAAAAAAAAAACCCTCAAATTTAATTTTTAAATGAAAACAATGGTGTGATGCAGTTGTTTATTTGATTGTTCTTCAGCTGTCTGATACATGGTGAGATTACTGAAGTATGGAGCCAAACAGCCAGCACTTTATTTCGTTTTGCTTATTGAAATAATGAAGGGGTATTAATGATGAAGTACAAAACTGTGTAATGGAAAGTAATGTACTGTGAAATAAATTTGTGTTTGGAAATCAAGAAAAATACAATCAAAAGTTCAAGGCTTAGATGTATTTGGAATCCACTTCATATCGTTTTTATAGAAGAATGGTTGTGACATGCAGGCTATGAAAAATTGCAGGAATGTGTTATGAAATCAAATTAATTTCTAAATACTTCAGTCTTTTCTTGAAGTACAGGAACTGTAAAAAGTTGTTGGAAATGATCACATGCTATCTAACTATTGACTTAGGTTTGCATTTTCGTATAATAGATTTTTGTATTCTGTATTTTAGGAAGCCAGTGATAGCGATTGTTTGTTAAACTTGAGTCAGGGGAAAAACAGAGAAATAGTGGTAATGGATATGATTCCAACATGGTGAAAATAATGGATTATAACTTTAAAAAAAAATTCAAAATGCATGCATACATCATGAGCTTCTGCATTCTTCAAACACATTTATCACAAATCAAAAAATCATCTCTCTTTTAAATAAAGGAAGTGTTTCTTAAAAATTTTCTGCCTAAAACTGATAGAAATGTAATAGTAATGTAATAATTAAATTATTGGCTAACAAGACAGCTAGGTATTTGGTTAATGACAGCATGATAAAACTATATCTTTTTTTACCATGTTGTATTTTAGCAAAATGACAGACAAATTAAAATGGCACGACTGAATATGCCATGTGCTCTAATAAACTACTGTCAAGTTTGTAATTATTAGCAGAGCCTATTTATGTTTCACTTTGTGATACAAAGGTTTCCTGACAGAGCTTGTGAGATCTTAAATCATGTACTTTAAACCACTTTCTCTTTCTGAGTCTCTAAATTCTAAGCATTTATGTGTTATTCCAACTGAAAACTTAACTTGTTTGAAAATCAAATAAACACCTGCTAGTAAGCCTGAAGTGCTGTTCATTACTTTTCAGACATTCACAATATTATTTGCTTTTAAAGATGTGTGAAAAACTAAATAAAGATCCATATATATAAAAGCATGTTTCTCTAACATCAGTCTCTTGATTTCATGCCCAAACCCAAGTAATTTAGACTATTTTAAACATCATTTTTCAAAACAGTTTTCTCATATTGACCCCAGTGATTAAATATTATCTTAAGCGAGAAAAGGTTAAATTCATTAAACCCTTCCCACCTTCAGAGAGACAGCTCTGATCAAAATTACATTTGGCTTCATTTTCAGTGCAGTTGTGCTGCTGATGGCAGTAATTATAATACATTCATAGGAATGTGACAAAGCTGTGTAAAAAAAAATCACTGCAAGTGTCTCATGCATGGCAGTTGCCTGGAGACTGAGTGGGCATCATTTGCACTCTTCAGGTATTCAGCAGTTACAGCTTGTAAATATTTCAGGTAAGAAAAACACCAAAGGTTTTATATTCAGTCATCATCTTCACAAAGAAGAATGGTTTTGGTATGTTTGTTTTGCATAAGGTGGAATGTGAGGTTATACTTCTTAGCTCTGAATCCAGTTGTTTTCATTTCAAAAGAATTCTGCATTTTCTTAGCAGTGCTCTTTTCTAAGCCACCTTCCAGTGATGAGGAATGAATAGGAGATGGGATTTGGGTGACCTCAGCACTACCCTATGGATACTCCCTGTGTAACATTGGAAATATTACTTATTTTCTCTGTTTTTTGGGGTTTTTTTCAGATCATTGCTATAAAATAAATTTGTGTTATGACAAACACATTCTCTAAAGTCAAAGGAGTGAGGAAAGATCTGAACCTGACCTAAGAACACCTGGCACCCCATGCAGTCAGTAGACTGTTGTTGTTCATAGTGAGTCCTGCACTTTGACAATATCAGTTTTTGTAATGGGGGAACAGCAGTCAGGCCTTATGAAAACTTATTCATAAGGCCACAGTGGAATTAGAACATTATGGAAAAAAAAAAAAAAACAGAGACAAAAAAGTTTTCTGTGCCATAGTCATGGATAATTGAAGCAAACAATGTGAAATTTATTAAAAAAATGTAATCTACTTAGATCTTCCTGGGATATTAACCATCAAAAGTTCCTAGGCACCAAAGGAAACAAAAACATTGATACCCTCACCATCTCCTGAGGCTGTCTCCACTAGAAAAGCATACTGGCAACCAGGCACACATCTCTCTGTGTCTCATTCAGGAGAACAGTAATTAAAAATCTGCCTGGGAAGCAGGCACTATTTTGTGGCACAGTGGGGACCTACAGGCTGCTTTGTGGAGTGGGGGCTGTTTGCACCTGGAAATCAACATGCTTCTAACTCTGCCAGTACCAGAGCTGGGTGTTTAAAAAATTGAGAAGGAAGAAAAAACAAGCATAAGCCTTCACTCTTCACATTTACATAACTTTTTGTTTTGTTCTGTTGGTTGTGTTAAAGTAAAAACAAACATAGAAAATGAAGCCTGCTCCCTAGAGAAATTTTAATCCAAAATAAAGCCAGAAGTTGCAAATAGCAATTATTTGCCAACAAAAAGGAAACTAAGAAAATGTGTTGGCTTTGAGAAGAAAACCAGCTTATACTGCATATTAGGTGAGCATTATTATGGTTCCTAATTATATTTAATGTAATTTCACATAGTTTTATATCCATGAAGCAGGCACAAATATTAAGACATTAATATATTGACAAAATATTTTAAGTCATGCATGTCAATCTGAGATGCTCAGCTGCTGCAGGATAATTCCTCAACAAATACTCAAAAGTGATCAAAAGAACCAGAAACATAAAGAAGAGATCTGCAAACTTGGCTCTGAATTGTTCAGTGGAGCTGTTTCCTCTTTAGGTAGCTGGTTTCTCACAGGTTTAGATTTGTACCCCACCAGTAACTGGTTTCCAGTCTCAACGCTTCTCAATATTCACAGCTCCCCAAGCAACATCAAGTTTCCCATCATCTAACCACGATCCTCACACCCCAATATCTGGGGCTGCTAGAACTCCTTGACACCAGGTCACAACTTCCACATTCCCATTTTCCATTCGCTAACTAAGCAATCAGTGAGGGAAAAAACTGATGGTTTTTGTTTTCTTTCCTACATGATTTCCAAGATAACTGGACCATGAACATCTGAGAAATGACTTGCAATGGGGCTTATTAAACTTGGATAAATCTGATTTTTATGGAGCCTACGCTGTGACACTCACTTATTGGAAGAAACAATAAGAAACTAATGGGAACTTGCCAGCAGATTAGCAGGTTCTTGTTGAAAAGTGTTTTAGAATTTATGTCCAAGAAAGAGTCTGAAGCTCAAATTGCTTTGGTGCTTAGATTGTAGCTTTCATTTCAAGAAGTAGGAAAACTGCGTGCAGAGCTCCTTGGAGATTTAAAATGTGCCTAATTATTTGCTAGAAGAGTAACTAATTTTTTAGGAGGGGTTAGTAAAAGGAAAACACAGACACTACCATTTGTTTATTTCCAACAGATTGTAATGATAATGTCAATATTATTTGAAAAGTGCCTAATAGGCAAGGAGTCCTTTCAGAGTGCAGCTTGACAATAGCAAGTTTTCAAAATTGGATGGGGTGTGGAAATTTTCAAACGTATTTCTAAAACTTTAATTTACTTCGGATTTATATCTTTCCCCTTTAGATGGATCTATTTCCCACAAAGTCATGAATCTACAATAGATACATTTTAATTATACATTTTAATTATTTTGTTAATTGGAACATATTCAGTTCATACTGCAAACAAAGTTTTGAGTAACTGCTGTAGCAAATGAACAAAAAATCAACCTGTAAAAAGGTAATAGTCTGAGAAAAACCTTTTTCTGTCTACATCCAACAGCTCTGCAATGTTATATTCTACTATGCCCGATGGGAAAAGTGCCTAGACGCGTGGTGACTGTTGCACAAGGCCAGAATTTACCAAATATTTTTCATATGATGCCCAGGCTTTCTGGGGTACACCCTGTGAAACTGACATATGAATTCAATATGGAACTTCAGGAGAGAGAAATAATACATCTCTGCGCATGTTAACACTGTACAAAATAGTTCAAAAAATATTTTTACAAAAGCATGTCGGGTCTTCTCTTGTAAAAGATACATTTCCATTTAGCAATCATATTCACATTTTATGCATGCCATTACTGAGGTAAAGTGCAAAAAATATTCAAAAATATCGTGTGCAATGAGCCACAGTGTTGGCAACTCTTATGTTGCAGAACTAGGAAGAGTACTGAGAAGGGATCTGTACCTCTGTCCTGATTTACCCATAAACCTACCTGCTTACAAACACAGAAATCGTGTCAGTGCTGCAACATGCAAATTGCCAAATGTGTTGGAGGAAGTTAAGGTATTCCATGTTCTCTGTACTTTCTTGAGAGCTTTTGCTCCTCTTTTCCTTGAATAAATCTTGATAATTTCCTATTATCATGAAATATGCAGTTATCAAAGGAGCCATAAAAAAGCCTTTCCCTTGAAACTCCATTTTATGGCTTTGAAAATACTATCCCACTTGCAGGAGAAAACATCAAGGGAAAGAGTCTTGGACTGACTTCCTTTAAAGGAATACTATTAAAAAAAAATTAGGTCTTTAAAATTATTAGGAAAGATAAGCATTTCTCTGAGCTGTCCAAAAATTACTTTTACTTACTCAAAGGAAAAGATGAGCCAAGTTTTTCTGGAATTATTGGCCTGTTCTCATAGGAGTTATCAGATGTGAACAAGAGAAGGCAGACATAGCTCCCAGGTCAAAACTGCAGCTGAGCAAGTGGGTGGAAAATATACCACAGCATACACCAAACATGGGGGAACAAGCATCAGCTCAGTCTGGACGTTAATTTACATCAAGGACTGACTTTGCTACTCGAGGATTTCCTTTAGCAACCCTCTGCTATCACACGAACTTTCCAGATAAAAATAGCGGTGGAGGGAGGGTTCCAGCATGGCTGTAGTGCCTTCCATGGAGGAATGCACTTCAGAAACATCCTGCACAGGAGTGGGTTTCTGGAGCCAAGGGGATGTGGTTGTTATTGGGAATCTGCAGGAGCAAACAGCCTCCTGCCCATCCTAGCACTTCCCCCGTGGGATGCACCTGCCAGGTTTTGGGGATGTAGCGCAGAAAAATGTCATCTCGTGTTTTGTAACGAGGGCTTTCACTTTCTCAAGGAAAGTATAGATTTTTAGTGTTCTCTAAAGCTCAGGACATGGAAAACAATCAAATAAGGAGTATTTCTCAGGGGATGGCTCTGCAGAGACATGTTGTTCTCTTTCTGTGATATGTCTGTAATTATGAATTTCATCTTTTGATGCTCTTATCATTTTTTTCCCCCTAGTATTCCTCAGTGTAGGAGCATGCCTACTCTACAGAGAATTTCTTCATTTTAAAGGGATTCTCATTGTGAGGGACCCTCCAGTCAGCTGAAGGTTTCTTGTCATCAGATGTTATTGTGGTGTGGTCTGCTTTTGAGCTTTCCAGGTTTTTCCTCAGAGAAGTGGGTCACCCTTACTAAATTTCCTTGAATGTTTCTTTTTTGGCTTAGTCTCTACTTCCATGTACCAAGTTGGGGGTTTTTTTTGTTTGTTTTGTTTTGTTTTGTTTTTTGTTTTTTCATTGGGATTGTCTCTCACAAATCTTCTGGATCAGGATTGGGGTATTTCCCTGTGCACACATACAGGTAAATACAAATATGTACCAGGAGACCTAGTGCAGGGTGTTTAAACTGTCTTTTTGTGAGAGACTGGAAAGATTGATGTCTCAAGACATTTTGGGGTGCACTGTGTGGGAGGGAAGGGACAGGCTGGGTCTTGCCCACGTGAGGCAGTGCCCTGCCCCATGCACCCCATGCCCAGAGCCTGTATCCCAGCCTGGCAGGGGCTGCCCATCCCTGGCACAGCACAGGCAATGCCCCACACCCACTCTGGAGCCCCTAACCCAGCTCCTGAGTGCCCAAATGACCAGAAATCCCACCTGGGAGAGGGGCCCAGGAAAGCCAGGGGGTGTTTAGGGCTGAGCACAAGGCAAGCACATGTCTTAACCCTACTGCTCTTGGAATTTCTATCAGCTGGGCACTGCTGGAAACCAGGAGTTGGTAGCTAGATGTGGCCTTTTCTATATCCTTTCTGTTTTTCTCTCTTTCTCTTCTAATTCCCTCTTCTTGGCATTTTAGAGTCACTTAAATTGGAATGGGCTTAGAGATTGTGAAGTTGAATGGGTTAAGTTAATGCTTTGGGAAGTGTTTCATGTCAACTGAACGCTGGTCTAAACCTTTTGCCAAAGTTCTTTGATTCTCTAATGTTTCTAGTCAAGCCTCTTTTATTGCTTTGACCTCTTGAGAGCATCTTGTCAGTATTTCTCCAATGCATCCAGCTTGGAGTACATGAACAACTGCAAAGCCCTTTTAAAAGTTACACTGAGTGAGAAGCTTTGAGCCTTACAGTTTGACCTCTCACTTTTTGCCATTTATATTTATAATAGTGTCTCACTAGATAATGAGCTGCTTAAGTTCAATTTCACTTTATTCCCTATTGATCAGTTCCCTGAGTCATAACCAACAAGGTACCAATGCTGTGGGAGGATCTGAAGACCTTTCCTGCATATCTTTGTCATCTCCTTTTCCCACCAAAAGTGAGGGAATGTTACTGTAGGGGGTAGAATGAGCCATGGAGAGCCATTCAGCATCTCACCTGCCCTGCATAACTTAGAAATTCCCTGTTCTGGCAACCCCTGGTGCTGAGCTGGAGGTCTAGGCAGCTCCAGGCAGCTCCAATACTATAAGGATTCCCAAAATCTCTTCACATAAATGAGAAACAGTTCACTTGACTGTTACTCACCTGACCATTTCCATTGCAGGACAGAAAATAATCCCTCTTTTCAGTCTCAGAGGTTGGCTGGACATGAAGCTCACTCAGAAAGGACTAGAGAAGAATGTCGAAAATTTAATATTAATAATAACAGGAAATATTAAATTTTTGCAGAGGTTCCTCTGCATAGGTTTTGGGTGTTGCCTAAATTTGGGAATTGGTGGATTAGATTCAGCAAATTTGTCATCCTGGGGTGGGGGACATTTGCCATGTTCCTTTTGTCTTTCAAGCCATGAGGTCAGCTGAGGAAGCCACCATCTGTGAAGGGAGGTGTTTTCCACCTTTTTAAATTTCTCAGTTTGTGAGATCAAGCAATTTTTTATCTAGCTATTATTTAGTGTTATATTTTTTTTTTCCTGTTACAGTTTTGCTTCTTAGTAGACTGTTCTTTTTTCACTGATATCTCCTCTTCTGTTTTTCCTTGTCGGTGGAAAGGAATTGGTTAAAACAAAGGGGGAGAACTCATTTTTGAGTGTTCCCCTTTAAATTGTCTTAGACCAAGACAGCTGATGTGTTTAGAACCTGCAATTTGATGTAGGTATTCCAGAGAAGGAGTCAGGCATTAAAGGTTAGTCTAGTCAGAGACCGTTTTTTTTCTTTACTCTTGACCCCAAACCTAAGCTGACTTTATTTCAGTGCCATTTCTCCTCTATATTCTGATGATAAAGGACATTTTTTTCTTGGTAAAGGAGAAGCAGTCTTATAATTAGGAAGATATTTGTGACAGGGCAAACGGCCTTTTTTTTTTTTTTTAATACTTAAATCAAATTTGTCATGATGAAAGCAGCTGGAGGGGGTAACTAGAGAGAAGTAACTTCCCAGAGGGGTTTGTGTGCTCAGACTCAGGGCAAAAGGAGTTCTGGTAAGCACAGAGAGAACAGAAACACTCAAGAATGAATCTAAAGGTGTAACACAGCTTCTCCATATGTAGAAGTTATTTATGATCCAAGATATTGTTGGCTGTACAATCATAGCTTTCTGCTTATTGTTTCTTGTGGCTCACAAATTCATTATCGCTGTTTTCCAAAGCATTCCCCTACCTAGGATGTGCATATTGCTGACTTTTTTAGGTTTGGTTAAACTGAATTATTGTTGTCAAGGCTGCCTGATCTGTGTCTGCACCTACCTCTTCAGTACTTACTAGTCTGTCAAGCCTTATGCCACCTACAGATCTTCTCCAGTAACCCTCTAATGTTGTCCTTGAAGTAATCAGTTAATATCTAGGATAATTTTAGCACCTGAACTGCCTTGTAGAGGACCCTGACAATCTCAGATTTGCCTGCCTGTATAGGGGGGGGTGTACTAAATTGAAGAGTGCCATTCCTAAACCATGGCACTATAATCTGTGCTTATTTTAAATAAAATGGAATGTTGCACATTTAATAAATGAAGATAATCTGGTTTGGGAGGCTTTTTAAAGTGAGTTTCATAATATTTTTTTTTCAAATTTTCATCTTCTTTTGAACTCTCTATGGTTACCTCTTATTTCTAAACAAAATTCATAATACTAAACATGGAAAGCTTCACCCACTGGGTGATATTGCTCAATATAATGATAAGATTCAGGTGCAATTTGAGATTCAAAATGAAGGGTAGTGCTCTCTGGGTGTTTAGGTAGCTGTATATCATTATTCAGCTTGGTTGCATGGTCAAAAGTGTCTAAAAGAGACCATGGTTAGAAAAAAGAAAATGCATTTAATGGATTGAGGGGACCTGCAAGAGAGCTGGAGACAGACTTTTTACAAGTGCTAGGAAAAGGGGAACTGGCTTCACACTGAGGGGAAGCACCTTTAGATATTAGGAAGGAATTTTTTACCATGAGAGCAGTGAGGCACTGGGGCAGGCTGTGCAGAGAATGGTCCATCTCTGGGAGCGTTCAAGACCAGGTTGGATGGAGCTCTGAGCAGCCAGGTCTAGGGAAAGGTGTTCCTGCCCATGTCAGGGGACATTGGAACAAGATGTTCTGTAAGGTCCCTTCCAAATCAAGCCATTCTGTGATTCTCTGACTGTCAAAACAAAACAAAAAAAAAATAAGGGTGTCACGCAACTGGGATATACAGGTACAAAAAAGCTGTATATTATTGACATAGCTCATTGTTTAAGCAAACAAAGCCAAATAAAAATGGATTTTTTACAGCACAGGTTGCTTGTTTCCCTCTCTGTGTTATTTACATGCTGTACTGGTTTCAGTGGCTTGTGTTCTCCCACACTGGTGTTGTGCAGCTGATTTCTAGCATTGCTGAGGACAGTTTGGGTTCATCACATGTATCCTGAGGAAGAGATTACTGTTACTAGGTTGAAAGGAAAGGCAGAGAAACATTTCTAGTAATTTTCATGATTTTGCAGTGCTATTTTTAATTAAAAACTGAACTTCTCTATGCTAATCTCATCTTCTGAAATTCTCAATAAAATACAGGAAAAGAGGTCCTTACTCAGAACATCTCACAATACATTTTATTCCAAATTCAGGTATAACACTGATAGTTCCTATGGGAAATAGTAAAGTTTGGACAAGAGTGCTTACTACTTAAATATGTGGGAAAGCAATGTGCAAACAAAAAAAAAAATAGTAATTACAGCAAATTATTTTGTCTTGGGGAAAAAACGTGCACCTTTGCTGCATTTTCTTATTGAACTGCCTGATGGAATAGGAAAGCATGTGGGAAGGAGATTAATAATTCAGTCTGTAATACAAATAATGTGATTTATTCTACTATTAAGTTAACATGCACTATATATCACATTGGTGTATTGCTACACAAAAACACTGTTATAAGAGGGAATTTAAAACATTTTGCTGTGATAACTTCCATAAGGAAGTAGGCATCTCATTATTCCATTCAGGAGTGAAAATAAAATGCTATTTCAGCTTTTTAAAAGATTAATTTTACTGTCTATTGACATGATAAAAAAGAGGGAAATTGTAGGTACATTACCAGAGTCATGCCGGCAGGGAGATTTTCCTTCTCTCTCTTTTTAATTTTGAAAGCTTGGAGAAAGGAAGAGAGATTCTAGGAAACCTTTAAATTTCCAGTATCTTTGGGTTTGTTTTTTTTTTTCCTCTCCTCTCACATGGATAAAGCTGATAAAAATCTGTGACCAGGAATTTCAGTATGTTTAAATAGAATTGAAATCTGTATCCAGGCCTACTGGGAATCCACTCTTCCAAAACGGTGCTCTGTGGTACAAAATAATGTTTTTGGGTTGCTTTTCAGGCAGACAACTTGACATGCACCCAAGACACATAGATATATTAAAAAATGTTATGCTTTCTATAGTGCATAAAGGAGAAAGGGGGTTAAAGAGCAAAGATTACACCTTGACTTTCTTTGCTCTCATGTGATAAAAGCATGCAGTTGTGTTCACAGGGGCAACAGCTAACACGGACTAAAAATGAATTTTCTTTCTCATCTCCAGCTGTAATTGACTTTCATCTTCTTTGTGGCCAAGGGCTATTATTCTGTACACCTGCACTCAGCCAGGAGTACAATGAAAAAGAATCAATCTCTGAAAAGAAAGTTATCACCAGCCAATAACATTGGGCCACTTTCATGGGTCTTGCAGTGTTTTATCCAATTGCCAAAATGCCTGGCCATCATGGACTGGTGGCAGCCTCTCAGCTGCTCTTCCTGGGGAGCACGAAGTCACAGTGTGCCATGCAGGTGGTCGAGAATCTGGTATTAAACAGGGGAATTCATCAAGGCGAAATGAAAGCTGTGTTAATTTGTGTATCCAGAAAGCAGAGATGGACAGGAGAGCATGAGAAGCATTATTTCTGAGAAGATGGGTGAGTGCTTCTGTATTCTCTGTGCATTGGCTTTTTTGTGTTCAGAGCTGCTCATGCTCTGTGATTTTCTGAGTTTAAAATACAAGTATTGTAGAAATTTATTGATCAGTAGCAAGCTGCTAAGGCATTCACTGAGAATATTTGTGTACTAGGCTTTTAGATTGCATGTACAAATATTCTTATCATCACTGTGTAATCATTGCTGTTAGATTCTGTTTCCTGGTGTTGACATGTATAATTTCAAAGGATCACTCTGCAAATTTGCCACACTGAATTCATTTATTTCAGCGACTATTTCCGTTACTAAACTAATTTGCTTGAATGCAAATATATAGGTGATCTGGATATTTTCAAGATAAATATAACCAGGTTTTGACTGCCTTAGGAAAGTATGCTTACATTTTATGTAGAAGAGGTATATAAAATATACCATCACTACTAGAAGTGGGATATTTCCAGGTTCATCTCACAATAGATCTGAAAATAATGAGTCTGCTGAGTCATCAGTGGAACAGTTGTCATTGGCATGTGTTGGATACACTACAATGATTGACTTGATCTCTAAATCAAAACTGAACACTAGTTTAGGCTATGTCATACCCCTGCCAGAGAGCCTGCTGTCAGGAGAGAAGAACTCTTTGTTCCTCTGCAGAAGGGCCTCATAATTGGAAATATTTCAATCATGTTTTTCTCACCCTTAAAATCTGCAATTGAAAAACGTTTCAGAATTGATTGCAAAAAGATTTTGAAATCTTTTCTTTGGTGAAGATGCTTCTGCCAGAACTCTGCAACAAGAAGATAAGACCTCTTATCTCAGGCAGAATTTATTTCCACAGAGTCCAAGACAAACCTGTCAGCATGAGAACAAAACACCAACCCCCAAGATCTTCCAGTTTAAATTCAGCCAAGCCCACAGCTTAAATTCAGCCACTCTCCACACAGCTTCAGACAACAGGGTGGTGTATCACCTTTCGCAGGAGAAATCCCTGGGACAACCTGCATGTGCTCAAGGGAAGCTCAGAGGGGAATGAGCCCTGTGAGAAATGTGCCTTTTACTTTCATTTAAGGGTGTCTGAGCTCTCACAGAGGAGGAGCTTAGCAGGGTGGGTTGTCAGGGCTTATTTGGACAGACAGCCATCTACAAGCACAGACAAAGATTTAGACAGCTGGCAAATCAGACCTGAAGAGGTTCTGCAGCTGACTGAGACGTTTAGAAAGGACTTGTCACGTGCTTAAGTAGGAATTGAACTCCACAGATTGACAGGCACAATCTCAGCTGAGATGATGACATGCTGCATTTCTGGGCTAGCAAGTGTCAGTGTCTTAAACTATTTTGTTTCCCCCAGCATTGTTATTCCAGCTGTGGTCTGCTCCTGTGACAATTTGCTTGGTCTGTCTGTTATAAATCCAGTGTGACTGGCTGTTTCTGAAGTATCCCAGATGTTAAGAACTTAAATGGGATGAAAGGAGGGATGAAATGAAAACTCAGTTAATAGATACATCAAAAAGCTTTGATTAGTTGTTTTTTAATGCTCCTTTTGTGAGACTTGGATTCTAGTTTGGTTTAGTTAGTGTTCCCTGGCTGGGTCATGTGGGTTAGAGAGCCTGGCTGAAATCAACTGGCTTTGCAACTCCCCCACTGAGCTACGGAGAAGCTGTGATCACATCAACCTCTGTCTGTAGATGGAGCCACCTTCCTGCAAACCTTTCTGCCAATCCCACTTGGAATCTCTCTGGTCAAACTGAACAGAGCCTGCTCCCTGGCTCATCTTCTTTGCAGATTTATTTAGACTGAGACTGGTCTAAATGAAAAAAAATTATCTTCATGAAGACAAAAAGAAAAACTTTTAGACCTTGCCTAATCAGAGTGGTTTCTTTTAAAAGTGTTGTGACTAGATGTCATCAATTAATGTCATATTCCAAAACCACTCATTATAAAGCCAATTATATGAGAGCCAAAACCACACAGTTCCTTCTGCATGCAATGGAATTAAGTCACAAAATTAACTTTTTAACTTCATTCACAATCTGTAAACAGGCCCTCAAAAATGAATCCCCTGGCTGCCTTCTTTCCTAGCACTCCCCACTGTGGTATTTGCTGGGGTCCCCAGAACAAAGGAGGAATTGAGAATCTGACTCCATGTTCCTAGAAGGCTGATTTATTATTTTATGATCTATATTACATTCAAGAATGCTATACTAAAACTACACTAAAGAATAGAGAAAGGATACAGACAGAAGGCTACAAAGAGTGAAAATGAAAACTTGTGACTCTCCAGAGTCTGACACAGCCTGACCCAGATTGGTCATTAAGTCAAAACAATTCCCATGTTGGATAAACAATCTCCAAAGCAGCAAAACACAGGAGAGAAAAATGAGATTATATTGTTTTCCTTTTTCTCTGAGCCTTCAGCTTCCCAGGAGAAGAATCCTGGGCAAGGGGAATTTTCAGAAAATGTGACAGTGACACCCCACTGCAGCCTTCACCTCAGGCTGTCACAAAGCTCTACCAGCCCAGCAATTCCACTCTCTTCAGCTCAGTTCAGGGAAGCTGATTGCTATTAATGTGATACCCTACATTTATATCCTAACATTGGAAATGTCAGGTGGTGTTTTCCCACTGCCATGGTATGCTGCAGCTGTTTTCAGAACACGGTTAGGCCACGAGCTGATTTAAATTACAGCTGTAGTGCCATCAAATGTGATTTCACTTTCACAAATCTAAAAGCAGAGCATGTGCCAAATGGTTCCCATAAAGCTGCTCCCACATGCACTCATTGTGTAGCTGAAGTGCAGCTTTATCTAGAAGAGAGAAATTTCCTCAGACACACACACAATAAAACAGTTTTTAAAACCATAAATCTGCTTAATGTTGACTACTTGTACACTCAATAAAATAAATTGATGTTATAGTATATTTTTTGGTACAGTATTAGCAGAGAAACAGCTTTCTCTTCCTGCTGTTGGAGAAAAGGAAAGAGCAGCAGCAAGCAGGTGCATGATCTGCACTTCCACTGACTCATTTATTCCTCACTCCTCACTGCCTGTGTTCCCCACCTTCCTGGGGTTCCACATCTCTGCCAGTACTAGGCTGTGTTTAGAGATTTTTCAAAAATAATCCTTTTCACTGGATGATAAATAAGGAAGTGAAGCTAATCAGAAATTCCCAAAGAAATATGGCAATATGGCAGTTTTAGGTATTGCACCTGAAATCACTTCTCTGTTGGTCATCCTGCATCAGAAATCTTCCTTAAGCACACTGATTGACAAGTCACTTTTTATTATTTATGTGGATATTTTTTTCCAGGAGCAAATTTAGTTACAGTTTTTACTTTTAGTTTTAACTTGGAAAATAAAATTCTTGCCTCATTGTCACTATTGGAGGCCCTTGCTTTTAGGAGGATCAGCACTTGCTAAGAAAACAACATCTCAGGCTTTCTTGAATATTCTAAACCTGAAAACCTTGTTCAGGACACAGCAAATGGAACAACTGCTGAAGTACCAGGCTCCACACGAGCAAGTCAGCAGATCCTGCCTTATTCACATACTTCTCTCTGAACTTGCTTTCTTTTCTGAGGCTACTTAGTAATTCCTTCAGCTTAATGAGCTAACATTTGGCAACCACAGAGGAACTTTGATTTAGTGATGTGACAGTCTTAAAAATCTGCAGCGAGTGTGCTCGGAGCTGGCTGCTGGCACTTTGGCAGGCTAGCAGGCACTGACTTCAACTGGAAACATGTATTTTGTTCCTGACAGAAACTCCACGTTGCTTCTGTGTTACTTGTGCTGAATGTCAGCCCCTGTCAGTGTGGGACTGCTTGCTGTCATCACATGAAATGAGCCTAACATATAAACTTATTGACTTGTGGGTATTAACAGCCAAGGGAGATTTTTAATTCAGAATCAGATTCCAAGCATAAGGAGCTCACTCTGTGTTTCCAGTCTAGTTGGATTTTCTGATACTTTAATTATTGCAACCATACTTCTTGGTGTTTTCAATTCAAGCTTCCCTTGATAATACTGTTTAAAAAAATCTGAAAGCTTATCCTAGGGAAAAAAACCAAAAACCTTCATTGGCTTTAAAATCATAAATTTATAGTAGTGAGGACTGTTATGTAACAGACTCCAAAGAAGTATTAGTGTTCATTTCTAAAAAGTGACACTTCTCAGTATTATTTATTGATTTTCTCTCATACAATTGTACAGAAGTCAGTGTAGGCAAAGGTTGTGAAACAGAACCAGAAACAACTGAAAAAACTGATAGGAACAATTAACCCCCTGTCCCATTATTAAATAACAGTTTTTTTCTCAAAAATCTGGGGGACTTACACATTTTTTAGGATTAGAAAACAGATCTTGTTACATTAGTAAAGTTGTATTTAGGTGAAAAAAACCCCATAGGTGTCTTTGCCATATAGAACCTGATATTTACATCTTCTCCATTTTTTGGACAGCTTTTAGACTTTTTGTGAAGAAAATTCTGAATTGTGACTATTAAACCACTCAGGTGATAATGGGGAAATAATATTCTGACAGCACTGTGCAGTTTACTCTGGCTGTCATCAAACAGCAACATGCAGTTTCAGGAGCATGTATCCAAAGGTCTAAATGGTTCTGGTGATAATTACAAAGTATTTCTTTTGTGCTTCATCACTGCTATTATCAGCATCAGGTCTGCATCATATTATTATCTCCATATTGAGTTCAAGTAACCCTAAAAGTAATTTATTTTCTTTCCTTATTGAACTAAATAATATGTCATCCAGAAATTTGATGAAATGGATACTTAAATCCATTTTAAATCTGCTATAATTGGGAATTACTTTTATTTGTTTCAATTTGTGAAAACAAGTATTTAGGACAGAAATGAGTTTTGGTATTGATGTTTGGCTTGGGATTTGGCTAAAGACAGAATTTCCTTTAAAAGAATAAATAAATAACATAATGCTGTGGCTTAAAAATGGAATTCTCCCATTTAGTACTCCCAATAAAACCATATACCACTCCCCTTCACCCCTCCAACTGCAGGCACAAAAGGCAGAGATCACAGGCTGAGACAAGAAACTGGAAACAGCAATGAGCTGAATCAAACAGTAACAGCAACAATGTTAAATATAAGAGGTATAAAAAAAGAAACTATTCACAGAGAAAATAAAAAAAGCCCAGTACTAGACAATACCAGATGTCTGCCTCTACCATGTGTTTGTTCTCCATCAGACAGAACCCTTTCTGTCCCTTTCCCTTGCCCACAGCAAGGACATGAGGTGGCACAGAATAACCTCCTGGCCATGCTCTCTGTCAGCTACTGCAAAATTAACCCTGTCCTGGACAGAACCAAGATGCCAAGGAGTGCTTAATCTCAATGAAATTAATTAGGATGGCAATAGAAAGAAGAATATATATTTTTTTTAATCCTTATCCCAGAAGAAATTCCTAAAAAAGTTTCAGTGCCAGACAGGAGTAAAATAAGTGGTGTGCTCTGTTTTCCAGCCACATGTTTAAATTTTTTACCTTGCCCTCCCCAGACTAAATATTAATCCCATATTTTTTCCTAGTGACAATCCTTATGTATAACAGAAGAGATCAGAAACTGATTTTCTTTATGCATTTACCTGTATTTAGGTGAAAAACCCCCCATACATGTCTTTGTCATATAGAACATGATATTTACATCATCTCCCTTTTTTGACTGCTTTTAGACTTTATTTGAAGAAAATTCAGAATATATTCATATAAATATATTCTTGCAATAGACTGATAGTAAAATGTTGCTGGTATTTGCTAGCATTTTCTGTAATGAAGGTGGACAGTCTTCTCTGGATGACATTTTGCTTTATACCTAGGAAAGAATGAGTTTCTCTGGCTCCCCAGGCACACTCTTATCAGTGAGTAAAATTTGGCTAAAGAATGTGTTATAATTGTTCACCTTTGTGGGAGTACAAATAAGATGCTTGATTTCTCATGCGAAGAGATGCCAGGAAATTCTTTGTGTTCCTGGAGATTTCAATAGTCTGCCCAGATAAGGACCATTGATTTGATTTGCTATCTCCTGTGTAAACAATCACGATTCCTACTTTTTAATACTTTTTCTTTCACATGGAATATGGATGGGACATGGCAACAAATGCAAAACACATATACAGATATAGATGTATGTGTTTATTTGAAAAGTTTCAGAAGTTTTTCCTAAACTCTTGGTCTTTGTCTTCAACCAAAAATAAGGCATATATTAATGGATTTTTCAATGGGTTATGGACTGGCTTTTCTGCTTTACTATGTCAACTAAGTGTGCTTTCTTCAGTGAAGTTGTAACTTTCGAAAGATCTGCAATAAGATTTAATTGCTGGAAATTAATTATGACCTTTAAGTTTGGTAAAAATTACTCAGAATCATGTTACTTCATTAAGAATAATTAAAATATTTATTTGGTCTCTTGAGGAGTGAGAAAGTACTTCTCAGTCATGTTGCACAGGAGTATCCCTTTCACAACACTGTGGTATTTTCAGGTTCCCCTATGGCAGGAAGGAAATTATGAATCTGACTCCATGTTTTCAGAAAGCTAATTTATTATTTTATGGTATTATATTAATTATATTATATTATATTATATTATATTATATTATATTATATTATATTATATTATATTATATTATATTATATTATATTATATTATATTATATTATATTATATTATATTATATTATATTATATTATATTATATTTATTATATTAACGACTGCTATACCAAAACTATACTAAAGAATACAGAAAGGATACAGACAGAAGGTTTAACAAGATAAGAATGAAAAACTCATGAATCTCCAGAGTCCTGACACAGCCGGACTGTGATTGGCCATTAAGTTAAAACAACGGACATGAAACCAGTGAAACAATGACCAGTTGGTAAACAGTGTCCAGACCACATTCCAAAGCAGCAAAACACAGGAGAAGCAATCAGATAATTATTGTTTTCATTTTTCTTTGAGGCTTCTCATCTTCCCAGGAGAAGTAATGCTGGAGAAGGGATTTTTCAGAAAATATGACAGTGACACAACATCACTTATATCTTTTGTGCAAAAGGAGATGTTTGTTTACTCCCACCTTTTCAAATCCATTTCGCTGAACTTGAGGTCCCTTTGCTAACTCACACAGCTGTAACAGCCCTTGACAGTAGTCTGCATCTCATCTTTCCAGACTGGCACCACGTCAAGAGGAAAACACTGATGTCAAGAAAGCCAGTGTGACAGTGGCAGGTAATGTGACTCTGAGTGAATTTCAGCTTTTTGGCCAAAACTTTTGCAAAAAAAGTAAGTTCCATCATCTCCAAGCTATTGTCAAAAGCAGCCAAAATTTATGAAATGCTGTTCATAGACTGGAGGAGGGGACTAAAAGAGAGAGAAGAAGGGGTAAAGAAAGGCAAAGAAATCTCTCCCCTTTGCTCTTCAATCCCTGTGACTAGATTACTGGTTTGGTAGCAATATTCTTTGATTGCTTTTGCAGGGTATTTCTCTTTTGTTTTACTTTAAGGTTACATTTATCATGTCTTTCATAACAAGTACTTTGGAATTCTGAAAACCTCACTACTGCTCTTAACATGGTACAGTGTAATTATTCTGTTTTGGTTTGGGGGTTTTGTTTCTTTTGCTATTTTTTCACCTCTGCTCACTCTCCTTGCTCTCCTGCCCCTGCCTAACAAAGATTCACTGAAATAGAAAGCAGGCTTGTAATAACTGCCTATTTTGTTTTTGCTTAATGTACTGAGCAAAATATGACAAGGGTGACTGCTGCAGTCAAAAGGTTTCCTTATTCCAGCTGTTGTATCCTCTATATGCAATAGGTAGAAAAGATGTTAACCAAACTGAGAGAGTAAGTTGTAAATCTTAAGGCCAAAAAATGCAACTCAATTTTTTTTTCTTTCCCTGAATAGGAAAAATGTGATGAAATAGTGTAATATCTAAGCCTATTTTTTTCTAGTCTGTCTTAACTTTCCTTTTTTTCTTGCTGTCTTAACTTTCCTGAATATTTATAATGTACATAATTTTTCCAATACATACTGCACAGAGGTGTCTTTGTGCCATATTGAAATTGATCATTATTGCTGGCCCCTGCAGCTAGATGCTTTTTAACTAAGAAACCTTTGTGTTAATTTAATTCAATTTAAATCATTCTTAGCATCCGACTAACAAACTATATTAATAAACCATTCCAGTCTGACACACATTTTGCAAATTGCAGTCTCTGTGAAAACATTATTTAATGTATCTAATTGCTATACATTTACTTTAAAAGCTAACCTGTCACAACACCACATGTATTTCTTACATTTTCTGAAAGAATATGCTGTATTTCAAACCTCCATACATAAGACGTGAAACAGTTGTTGTCACCCATACTCTTTTTGTTTCTGGCTTCGATTCTTGTGCTTGAGAGGTATCTGCATGCCAATTTTTATTGCATTGTTAATCCAAATATATTCATCCTGAATGCATTCACTACCCTGGGCCATCTATTCCAAGAAAAGATAAAGCATGATGTATATTGATTTTTTTAAGTTCTATAACTTTATTTGTTTGTTTGTAAATCAATCTATTTCAAGCCTCAAATCAAGGATTGCAATGTCAGATTTAATCAAGAATCAAGCAATTCCCTGGCTTCTGTTTTGACAGAAATTCCAGGTTTTTCTGCAGACCTTTGCATAAGATTTACTCTGTGAAGAAAAGGTATCTCTGTAGGTGAGAAACAGACAACTGTATTAGCAAAAGCTGCCAAGTAGACTGACTTAAAAGTCAGTCTTAAATGTAAATTTAACTTAACACACACTTGACACACTTGTTATATTTAAATGAGACTCAGAGAACCTGCTTTGGGAAGTATTGAGAGCTCAGGGCACTACAGTTATCATCATCAGATGCATCTAGAGTAATGGATAGATATGCTTATTTTGTAAATGAGCAAATGTGTGTAATTGCATAATTGCTTCAACAATAAATATCCTGCAGCATGTCTGCATGTGGAAACTTAATTATGATACATATTTTCCTGGATAGAATCAGAGAAAAACAGTCAGTCCAGAGTTGTGAGCAATCACTTGTGCTTTTCTAGGCTTTGAAAAATAAACTGTTTCTTTCACTGAAAGAAAGTTGTTTAAAATGCCAGTTTAGAAACTTTTTATTTATATTTCTGGATTCATTCTGTCCTACATGGCTTATTAATAGATGCAGAGGAGCCAGCCCCAGTCCTCATTCCCAACAAGACTGTGCAGCATTGCTTTCAGGTGTGGCATTGGCTCCTGGTTTTTACAGACAACTGCAATGCCCTGCACACATCTCCATTCCCTGCCCATCTCTGTCATAACTGCTCCCCCAAAAGCCTGGGTCACTGACCCAGCAAGGCATCTTACTGTCTTACAACAGGGTATTACATGGAAAAAATGTCTGGGTGTTCACAGACCCAAAATTTTGGTTATTAGCAGCGTCCTTACTAAAATCCTACTGATTTTATTAAGGACATTGCTAATAGCCAATTTTTTTTTTTTGTTCTGTGTGCCAATAGAAATGGTCTAAAAATACCAACTGATAGATTGATCCTTGCTGCTTTCTGTGTTCTGCATGTTCAGTACATATGTTGGCATGCTCCCAGTGCAATCACAAAAGGAGCAATCCCATGAAAACTTTATGGAGTTTTCTAATAATTTATATTTCAACACTATAGAAAAACCACAGTTACCATTTTTCATACAATTGCCTTTTGGAATCTTTAAATTCCTTCTATGGAGTCAGAGAAATTTTATTTTTCTATCAGGACAGTAAAATAACCTACACAAGTGGAATATTTTAGGTTATACTACAGTACTTCTGTTTGGTGCTGAATGTTAACATTTCTTCTAAAGGTTTTCCTCCTGAGATGCATCACTGAGCTATTTCCTCTGTTTATCTCTTCAAGAATCTGAGAATGTAAGATATAAAATGTATCACCTCACAGGAAACTTTTCTGTGAATTATTTTGCAAGACCCCTGACTCTGAACCTCTGGTTTTGCAGTCATAGCATTCCTCTTTTAAAGCTGTGGAACTGTCTCTTGCTTTCTCTTCAGTTTTCACACTTCCTTTTGGATATTCATAATTAAGAGCAAATCTCAGATTTTATTTGATTTCTTCCTAATCCTTTCCAGAAGCTTTATGGGAGACACTCACTTCACAATCCTTCTGGGTAAATGACTATTTCTATCAGGAGGGTTCATGCCTTTGGAAAGGTTTAGAAAAAGGCTTTATCTGAAAATAAAAGACAGACAGTTAGATGTTAGTCCGGGAACTTCAAAAAAGAGAAGCCTATCTGTGCCTCTCTAATTCATTATGCTGCAAATGTTGAAATGTTTTCCCTTAAGCCTTACCCAGCAGAGTTAGTATTTACAAGGCATTACATGAAATAAGATGTTATGCCGTGGGGAAAGCATGATGGAAGGGGAAAAAGGAGATAACTGTATAATATGAATTTTAGGGGGAGAAACTTCCTGTTTTCCTCACAGGCAGAGAGAGTAGGTGGATTGCAAACCAAACCTACCAAAAAAGATCAGACTGATCTCAAGGGTTCAGGTACACGTTTCTAGAAGGAGCATGCTTCCAGGCCAAAAATATCTTGACCAATGGCTGTTTTGTGAATATCAAAGTGATAAAGAGCTGAGGCTGACTTGCTCTTTGCCCTATTGCTCCTCTCAGCACTTGTGAGGCTCCTTGACTCTCATTAGCTGTGCTTCCATCTTTCCCGTGGCACCCATTAGGGACTTCGTTTGAAGATGCCAATTAAAAATTTGAAATGCTAAATTTTTCAGTACTGGTTGAAGAGGGAGGCTTGTGTGGAAGCTGAAAAGATGGGGAAGCCTTCCAATTGCTAAGTGCCTGTGTACTAAAAGAAGCAGGGGAGTATTTGGGAACTGAATTTCTGGACTCCAGCACCTAAATTCTTCTTTGTCTTTGTCCTCAGGGTGCATAAATACTTCAGCTAATGATGACGAGAGCTCTTTTCTGGCTTGTGGGAACTTCATGGGGATAAATGCATTTAGAAAGAACTCCCACTGTCGTGGATCCCATGATGAAAGAGGCCAGCTAGCTGTCTGTAGGGACATGATTTGGCTGTTATGAGCTTTCTGTTTGGCTATAACCAACTTGTTCTCCACCTAGCAGCCAGCATGAGACCTGTTAATAACCAGCATTAAAATTATCCAGAAAACAGCCTATAGCTTGCACATAATTAAATAGGACTTTCAATTTGGATGGTTTCCATCATTTCTTCTCCTTCAGCTTTGAAGTATTTTACAAGGTGAAGCCATAGTTTAAACAGACAGTTTGTAATAAAATCTGTCTTGAGGAAAAAGAAGATGGAGGCAACTTGGGTTCACAACTTAGGTTTGAAGTGTTGGGTCTTGCTGCTGATGTTTGATTCCATGTGTTTTAAAGCAAAACAAACTCTCAAAGTAGGAAAAAATAAAAAGAAGAAAAGAAAAGAAAATGCAGCCTTTCTCTGTCATCTTCTGTCTCTGGAATTTCCTTCCCCTGCAGCCGTGCTGCTGGGATGCTACAGGCACGGTGTAATGGCTTATCAGCCACTCTTTTTAATTCAGCGAACTTTTAGCAGCCTTATGTTGCTTAATGCATTGCTTTTTCTTTGGGAGGCTCATGGCTCTGTTGCAAAAAAAGGTGGTGCTTCTTTACTGGCTGAGCTCAATGTATGTTAGAGAGAAATCAGGAAAAGAACCACAAGAGGAAAAAAGCAGGAGAAAAAATAACATGCTGGGGAAGCAATAAAAGCTGGAATCAAAGGGTTGTGCCAAGTGTTGTCAGAACTAGTTGGAGCTGGTGGAGGGGAAGATGCTGTTTAATTTCCCCTCTGCTTTGAGTCTGCTGGGATGCATTTCTCAATCAGGATAACAAAGGCACTGTGGTAAAATTAATTTCTCACGTTTGCTACAGTTGAGGATATGCCATCTCCAAAAGGCAGTGACCGGTCCTTTCCAAAATATTGGCCTCTGAAAAGTGACTCATGGTAATTTCAGTATCCAATATATGACCCCCTTTTTAGAGCTAGACGTTGTCTGGCTGATCAACAGCATGGTCAGGGACACTGAGGTGAGTTTAGATCAAACATTTGCAGTTTGAATCAGACTTTTCTGTTATTTCACTGTATTAGGGTTACTTTTGAGAGAAAACACTAAATATAGGCTGAAATGGGCTTTGACAAGAACCAGGGCTATAGGGTAGTTATCACTGTGTGACTAAATAAGACTTGATCTTTTGACATGGTTCAGTCTCCTCTTAACTTCTAATTGTATCTGCTGTTCTGCCTTCAAACTGCAGCAATATGTTAATATCTTTTAGTAGCTGAGCCATTATGCCTAAATAAGGGATTGCAAATAAATAGGGGTGGACAATTCCAAACATACGCATAAATAGAGAGGGACAGCTCTCAACATATGGCAATGAATGCAGCCATAAGGTCTAAAATAAGTATTTTAACTGCCAAATTTCTGAGCAGCTTCCAACTGGCTTTCATTTGGCCTCAACTGTATGTCTGACAGTGATTGTAAACTCGGGTTTTGTGCCATATCATTTTTGTGCTCTATGGCTGGTACTTATTTGGGCAACATTAATTTGCACTATAGGCTGAGACTGTTCAGAAAAGAAATATTTTATGTTTGTACTCGATATACTGGATGGAACTATTAGTGCAAAGTAGTAGTTCATGTTGCTGTTACTTTCCAGATTAATATAAAGGTAATCATTATAATATATGATACCAAATCTCAATGCTCTCCCTCCCCATCTTTTCGAAGATTCTTTACTCATATTCTAGAAATAGTATTTGACTGCCCAGTCTTTATCAAATTACTATCCAATACTAATCAAGAAAACCTTATTAATTTGTGCTTTAAAGTAAAATAGCCATGGTGGCATTTCAACAGAAAAGAGCCACTGAATTCATATGGCTTTTTTAATAATCCCTATTTTAATTTTTACATAAAGGAGAACAAAAATTGCTTCTCCAAGGCTAATCTGCAGTAAAGGAAGAGAGCAGTAAGGTGGTGAGCAAGCACCTTGGTGGCCTGTGTCTTGCAGCTCAGGTTATTCTGGACATAAAACCTTCCTGGAAAAGCAGGGGGAGTGTGAAATTTGAGGTTATTTCTCTGACTATCGCTAGGGAAGGAAGCCTGACAAAGTCCATGGACTTGGGCTGATGCTGCCAGTTTGGAGAGGGTGTCCCAGCCCTCCCTCCATCCTCCCGACAGAAGCAGCACATACTTAAGACCCTACAATGAGAAAAAAGGGATCTCTTAAAAAATGTGCTGTTCATCCCCCCAGTTGCCATCTCCTTCTGTACTGACAATGTAGTAAGCCTAGGAGCCATACTAAGCCGCTTTTTTTCATTCTTCTACCCCAAACAGGATTTTCCAAATTTTATTAAGCCTTAAGTGAGACCTGAATACTTCTATCTGTGCTCTTATACTGCTAGTTAGCTCTTGAGGGTCTGCTAATTTCAGATTAAGAAAAATGGGAATAATACCAAGCTAACAAAACCATTTTTAACTTTAAAGACACAATTTTCAGAGTAACATCAGTACCTAACTACAGAGAACAATTACATCACTTAATTTGAAAAGTCAGCTATTTTTTTAGAAATTATTTTGCACTTTGAAACCCCTTCTGACCAAACTAAAAACATCTTCTTGGGGCTCTTCAAGCAGAATATAATTCCCTGATGTCACTTGATTGAACCTCCTCTGCTAATAATCTATGTCATCAGAACCAATCAAGAATGAAGACCAGAAAATAAGATGGTTCCTAGGAAAACAAGGGTTTAGCTACAAAATATTGTGCAACCAAGATTAGGAGGCCAAAGTTTCCAAGGAAAAATTGGGGAAAAAAGCACTGTGGTGAGGTCAGTCTGTGCAAATGTTTTTGACAAAGTTATTTTGAAGTTACATGAACAAAAATATTCCTTTTACATGGGAGATCATTTTAACAACATTTTAATGCTAGAATTATGATACCTGCACACTGTCAAGTGCACCCATTATATGAAATGTTTTTTTATAACTTGCAACATGCAAAGTAAATTAGCATAATAAATGTAAATACAATTTCTCTAATTATACTATTGCAAATCTTAAATTCATTCAGGTAAAGAGTGAATCTGATTAGCATCTGTGAAATTCAGTTCAGTATTTCCAATGAGGAAAATCTGAACCTCTAATGCAATCCTGTTAATTGGAAAAAGAGAGGTTATTTTGGATATCATCTGACATCATGTTATCCCTTCCTTTTGAAGTGACAGAGAGAACAACCTGGGACCTTCTTCTTTCTTGCTAATACAGATTATTTGCTTAGGGCATTTGTATTTACCATTTCAAATTTTCACCTGTCAGCTCTAAAAGATAATTTAAATTCAAGTACCTGAAAATCATTTCATCCTCAGCAATTTGTTTTCTGTTGTTTCCTTCACTCATGGGGCACTGCTAAAGCAGAGGAAGGTACAAAAGCAAGGAGAGCCTGCAGGGTGATGAGAGCTGGAGCTCTGACCTTGCACCTCTGCAGTCAGCTGCTGCTTTGGCCACCTGCTTCAGCTATGAGGGATGCTGAATGGCATCTTATGTGTTAATGGGAATTCACAGAATTATGATCTTCCTGGGAAGAAAAAATTCTTTACAACATGTTCATTGCATTTGTCATCAAAATGAGGGTGCTTTGGGCCTTATAAATTGATAACTTCCATGAAAATTACAGGGTCTGCTGAATTGGAATGAGAGTCGCCCACACACACACACACAAGTCAATTTTAAACTTCAAGTATCACTCTGCTTTTGCAATTGGAATTAAAAATAGGTTCTGTACAGGCACATATATATATACCCATATATTCCCAAAGTAATAACTTATATTGTAATCTTTATAGATTTGACTCTTTTGTTTCATCATAACCTATATGTGTTATCAGATGCTGATCATTGCTAGGATAAGAGTTTTCATGAACATACTATTGTTGATTAATGGCTTTTTGCATTTTCCTTTGAGGGGATATTTTCAAGGTCTGATCAGCTCAGTCTCATGTCTTTTAGGCTTTTGCTTTTACCTGTTTTAGCTACTACTATGTGAAATAAAGAAATATGAATAAATATTGGCAGAAGAAATCTATGAAAAAGGGTGAAATAAAATCCTTGGGAAGGAACACACAACAAATAACTTTACAGACAGCTTAAAAATTAAAGTATTCATAAAGTAATTTTAAAAATAATAATAAAAACCCCATCCTGATTGAGAGAGGTATAAAAGGTGAGATTTATTAGTTACTATGGCAAAGTGGTCATTTTGTCTTGCCAGGTGCACATTAATATGTTTCTGCATGATGTCATGGGCCTGGATATTAGTTAGAATAACAACAAAATAAAGATAAAATAATATAATTTCAGAAAGTTTTAGTGCTCTTGTCAGCTTCTCTTTAAGCTGTAGTGCCAAACTATTTCTTTATGGAGATTATTGCCAGTGTGATGTCTTGGAAACATCAACTTTTACACACAGAAACAGAGGTTGGAAAAGAGCTTTCTTAGATATAACTGCAATGTTTCTAATCTTAAACAGTATCACAAACCATATGCATACCTTTGCTTGCACTGGTTCTCAGTGGAGAGATCATTTTCTTTAAGATGTAGTTCTTTTTATTTAAATCAACATTAAAATCCTCAGGAGTGCTGGAATTTTGGAATAAATTCACTAGAAACACAGTGATATTATCTTTTGGGCAGCTCTATGGAGGACAAATCCACAACACATTCTAAAATAGTTATTTTTCCATTCTGACACTATCTGCATATCTTATTCTTAATTTAAACCTTAATTTAGAACAAGTGACAGCTCCCTTTAGCACCTCTAGTAGACAGATCTAAGAAAATATAGGCTTTGCCACACACATATAGAAAATTATAGCACTGCTGCTCTTCAAAAGGTTATGGGTGTTTTCTCATACAATATTTATTAAAATCATACCCTGAAGCTGTGCTTCACTGTGCCAAACTGACCCTCACAAATAATTGTGCTGGAAGTGGTGTGAGTTCCACCCATACCCACAGAATAGTGCCAGCAGGCCAAATTGTTCACTGTTACTTTCAACCAGATTCCCTTTTTTTTTTTTTTTGGTTTATACTATCATCAACAATGAATGAAGTACTTGTTTGAACTAATAAAATGATTGCAAGCTCAAAAAATGAATTGATTAATATGAAATGCAAAATGGAACGGTGATGAGCTTATTTCCATTGTAAATAATGGAAAATACATCCAGTAGGGGTCTGCTCTTTGGGCTGCAAATGGAATGAACTCACCTGCAAATCAGTTCATAAAAGTTAGCTCTAACTGGCTTAGAGAGGTTTCCTCAAGCCAAGCTAAGGAAAAATTCATGATTTGAATACAACTTGTGGCCCCTTGAGCACAAGCCAAGCACCTCCCAGAGATCTGAAGTGGGTATGTTTAATCATGACTCTGCTTTCAGTGTGTATGGCTCAATTTAACTCAGAATTTTACATCTTTTTATATCTTAATTCCACTTTATGGCAGACCAGAGGAAAAGTAAGCTGTTGTAGCAAAAGGTCCTTTTTTTCCTCCCTCATAATGATACAGGTGAACAGAACTTCTGCTGACCTTTGCTGATAGCCTCTTCAGAGGAAAAGCATGTAATTTTGCACATCTTTTCCCCATCATAACAGTGCAGACAAGACAAAATAGGAAGATTTGTAGATCCTATCTCTGTTCACTAACAACAGAGAAAATTAAGAGCAGAAGAGATACATTTATGCAGACCTAAAAAATCCTGGAAAAGCAGTTAAAAAAAAAAAAGATAACTCCTGATTATTGAAAATTTTGGGAAGCTGACTCAGAGTGCTACATATTTTGAGCACTTGCATAGCAAGAGACAATGCAATATAAAAGGGAGTGAAATAGTTTTGACTTATTAGCTCTCATTCTGGAAGATGAGGTCTTATTCTGAACGTTCCTGTGTGACACCAACTCCAGCAAAGCTGAAAATCTGCTTATACAGGAGTGTTTGTTTTATAGAACTGTCTCATTTCTGCTGCATTCATCTACTGCTTGATGAGTTTTCTCCCAGAATATCTTCCAAATATTTAGCCTATTTATGAGACTTTATTTGCTTGGATGATGAGACAGAACTTTGGGGTGATTTTTCTTGCTTCATTCTAAGATGGTTGTGCATGATTAATATTAACAGCATCTCCTCATTTTTATTTATTGTATTGGTTGAACAGTTAATTCTCAGCTAATGACAGTTAGCAGTACCAGTCATGTTTAATTAAAAAACAAAACAAAACAGAACAAAAAAGCCCCAAAAACCCACACACAGCAAAATAAGAGCCTGTAATTAAAATGCTTAAATATTCAAACAATGAAGTAAAATTCAATCAGGGTTGAATCATTATCTGGCCATCCATAAGACATTTAGATTTCTGTGTCTTGATTACTTATGTCACATATGAAATAGTTCCAAACCCATTGTTACTTCATATTTTCTCGGTCCTACATGGATTTAATCAACATTAATTACACACAAGTCTGGCAGTGCTGACCTATTTAAATAGAGCAGGTTGTGTTTCTGAGGCACCAGGCCAGAATTACAAGCCATCATAAATTCCTCTTGACTTTTCTCTAAGATGTATGTATCAGTCACTGATGGGAGATCTCCAGAGAATTGGTTACTCACTATATACACACCTCAACCTGTCCATATAGACCATAAACAAAGAAATGGCACAGTAGATACACACATTTTGTTGTTAAGAAACATCAAATATTTAAATTCCTTCACTTTATTCAAAAGCATGGCATCTGGCCACTGAAGGATGACACAGACCACCCACTGTATGGCTTATATTTTCTAGAATTTAAAAAGAAATCTGAATTCTGTGGCAAATTTAATTAACATGATCTCTTTTTTTTAACAAATAGATGCTTTTTCAGTAAGGAAATATGCTTTCCTTACTGGATTCTAGTTCTTCTGATGACTAATAGAAATAATTGTGGCAGTTGGGATCAACAAAGAGACACAGAGTACCATATTTGCCAAATGCTGTCCTTAAAGCAAAAGGAATTCCATATGTAACTACAAAAATTGGGCATTTCTCAAATGATGAAAGAGCTACTTTGCTCCAAGGCAGATTCATGGGGCACCATCTGGCTTCACAAATCTTCAGAAGTGAGATTTTCCTTGAAAAAACTGTTTCCAATCAGCCTCTGTGAAATGTAGGAAAGCCTTCATTTCCACATTTGTTGGTGCTCCTTGATAGTCAGGATGAGACGGTGCAAAACTGAGATACTTTCTGTACTAAAATGGTCTGAATCTTGTTTTCAGTGCTTGGTTAAGGGCAGTGTTTTACAGCTTTATTCTCCCTTTCCTTCAAAAAACTAATTTCAAATGGCAAACAACTTTTTACCTTTATTAAAGAATTTCTTTCAAATTCCACTCCCCTTTCTGCCAGAATGAAAGTTTAAGAATTCCAGTTTCTGCAATGCAACTGTGAGAACTTTAACTAGCCTATTTCAGGCAGCCTAGGATGTAAGGTATCTCCTTTTAATATGCTTTAAAAGATGATCTTTGCATTTTAAGCCTGGGTGAGAGTTTTTCCTATTACTTCATAGCAAAGATTCTGGAGCTCTAATGTGAGACGCTTGAGAATGGCTGGCATAATGTTTAAAAGCAATTTTGTTCGGATTATAGGCAAGAATAAACTGGAATAAATGTTCAAAATTTTTATTTGCATGGGTCCAGGTTTGCCCTCAGACATCTGGTTGCAGATATTAAAGCAGTTTGCTATTTAGAGTGGTATTACACCCCTAGCTCGCTCAGTGAGTTATTAAAGAGACGCAGGAGTGAACAACAAACTTCTCAGGAAGTTGAATAGCAAACTTTTACTGGCAAACTTTAGAGATAAAGGTACTTGGCAAATTTGAAAGCAAACATCCAACCAAAGTAAGACCCTTCACAAAGCATTCACCGAGCAAACTATAACCAGTCCAACTTCAAGTTATCCAGATTCTGAGAAGAGGAATTTAGGAGAAGAAAGAGAGAGAAAGAGACACAAAAGAGAGTGAAAGATCAACAGTAAGGTGTCCAATGGCTTGGTAAAAAAATAGAGCTCATATCAATATCTTGACCTTGTACATAATACCTTGTACATTCTGACACATCACCAGCACCAACAAGGAAAATAAATTTCAGTCTTGTATATAATGGGAAGGAAAACTTTGTGAAATTTATTTATTATTTTACCTACAGCAAAGCATTCACTTCTGATTGAGACCATTACACCCAAATAGCACTGGGCTGATACAGAAACAGGGTCTCTGAAATGCCTGGCCATAGTTTAACCCTACTGCCCGTGTGAGAGAAGTCAAAAAGCTTCCTCAAGGAAGGCTTCACCAGACTGGCTCTGAAGAAGAGAGTAGTTTGTCTTCTCTGGTCTTCATATAGAGAAGATAGCCAAATTTTTTATTATATAGGAAAAGATTTGAAATATGAGGTGTCAAAATAATTCAAGATAAGCCGTCGTGCACTAAGAAGTTTAGTATCTCTACATCACCTCAGAAATTAAAAAAGAAATTAAAATAAATTTGGCTCAATCCTAAAACAGGATTGTGTGACCAGGTTTCTGTAGGAAAATGTCTTTGATTTCTATTTTTAAACATCTCTTTTCCTTAAAATTAAGCATTAAAGTAAACCAACGTGAGCTGGAATAGGCGCTGTTTAAAAGAGATATAGTAAAATGTATTTTCAGTAAATTTGAAAAGAATGCTAAATATTGCTTCTGGAACTTGTTACTGATCAGATTGTATTTCCCTAAGAAGCCTCTGCAGAAGTGGGAGAAGAGAAAACTGAGAAGGGGCTTCATCAATGTCATAAGTATCCCAGAACCATCTGGAAAGAATCCTGTGCCACGTGCTCCAGGATGACTCTGCTTGAGCAGGGAGGCTGGAACAGGGAACTCCACTAAAGTGGGAGAAGAGACATCTGAGAAGGGGCTGAGAAGTTCAGTGGGAACTCCACTGACGTGGAAGAGACATCTGAGAAGGGGCTTCATCAATGTCATAAGAATCCAAAAGGAGGGTGTCAAGGGGTGTCACCAGGCTCCTGGTGATGCCAAGCCACAGGACAAGAAGAAGCAGGTAGAAATTGATGCTCAGGAATTTCTACCTGAATATGAGGAATAACTTCTTTACTGTGTGAGTGACTGCACACTAGAGCAGACTGCCTGGAGTGTGGAGTCTCTCTCACTGGAAGTATCCCAGAACCATCTGACAGAATCCTGTGCCACATGCTCCAGGATGACTCTGCTTGAGCAGAGAGGTTGTAACAGGAGACCCACTGTGGTCCCTTCCAACCTGACCCATTCTGTGTGATTCTGTGAACCTGTGAGAGTCTGTCTCTTGCTACTGGGCCAGAATAACCCAACAGGTTTTCTCAGCACCAGTACATAGTACACAGTTTTAATTTTATTTCATCCACCGATGCTAATGCAAGACTGCAAGGCAAGAATTTAAAATGATTCATTACAATACTGTAAAAGATGAAAAAGAATCTGTGTGTGTCAGTCATCTTCAGGGGGCGAGGAATAATGAAAATTAAATGCACACAGGAATGAGTTTTCTATTGTCAGTGATGAAAGTGATAATAGCCCCAAGTCAAAGCAAAATGACAGATGAAAGGAACCTATAGAAAATTGCCTGAGGGAGGTCCTGAGGCCAGTGCTCAGCACCACAAATACACATTCTAGACTGATATTTAATGAAGCTCTGGTTGACTCTATAATGAATGTTGAAGGCTCTCTGGAGCATCAAACATTATTTAAGACTGCTAGAAGCAAACGCTTTATTTTTTGTTTGGTAGTGGGAGGGGGGAAGGGAAATTTCTGAAAGAGTTTTTCAGCTCTTTTAATGAATAAATCAAATTTGGAAGTGGAGAAAAATCCTTTCATGATGCAGAGAGAATTAATTTTCATGTTGTATTTGTAGCCTCTTAATACATAGAAAATGGAAGAGGAAATAGAGCAGGAATAGCCTAATGGGTTAATGGGAAAAATTAGGCTGGTTTTGAAGTCTCTGTTATTTATGTCAACAAGGGACTAGTCTGACCCTTGTGATATAAGGAGCAGCCTAGAGATTTATAAATCATGTCTGTATGGTTGGTGCTCAAACAGCTGAAGGTGAAAAAGAAATTGAAATATATTCTCCCTCATGATTTAACATTGGTGTGATGACTATACTGTATAAATGTATCTTCTAAAGACCTTTGGGACAGTACAGCACTAAATAATGGTTCAAGTTATATATTAGTACTGGTGCTAGAGCCCATAGCACTGACAGGAAACACTTCCTATCTGTTTTGATCTTAGTCAAATTATTTATCTCGCTTTTGTGGCTCTCCAGAGACACTTTTTGAAGTTAACATCACTACATCAGCTTTTGTCCAGTTGTTGGCCCAAATTAGATCAGATTTTCTTCTCTCCTCCCCCATTTTTTTCCAGCATACGAATTTTGCTGTTGCTAAAATCAGTTTAAGCAGAATATGGTCTAATCCAGTCTCAACTAGCAATTGGCATTATTTGCATTTGTAAGGCTCAAAATGTGTCAACCCCCCTGGAGAGGAGATACTAAATTCCTATCTCTATTTTTTAGCTGCCTTGCCTGGGCATGCAGTGTGTTAAAGACACAAATATAAAAGGATTCTGGAAAAAAAAATCCTATTGAACACTGGCAAGTGTCAGCTCATGTTTATTGTAATGGGAAAAATTTAGACTTCTTTAAGTGAATGCCAACTCTTGAGATGCTGAAATTTGTGAGTTCACCTACTTCAGCTAGCAGTTGTGTATCTACTTCCCACAAAAGAGACATAAAAGAGAGAAAATGATCAATTTTATTCGGCAATAATTTTTTATATTACCTAGACAGAATCTGTTTTTGCCATCATTCCAAAAAAGACATAATTTCCTTTAGTGAATAATACATAATAGCAGGCCCACATTGTTGGGTGTCCAAATCCTTTGCTCACAGGTTATCTTAAGAGCTCTAAACCATCCTGAAAACTCATTAGTATTTCTAGGCATTGAACTTGGTTGAAAAATGATGTAGAGCATACATGAAAAATTCAAAGTTGCTGACATAACATGAATGGGCATGGCTGACAATGCAGCAAATTTAACCTTTCTGTATAATCACCAGACAGTAGATTTTCTGTTTTAAAAATGAAAAGTGTGGGACCCCCTCACTCCCATCCAAAGATCTGTTAGTTTAACAAATAATAGTTTTTACCAGAACAATATCTGGGAACCACAACATTCTGGAAATTAAATAAATTTAATTAAGGGCAAAATACAGCAGAGCAACAAATTGCCAAGAGTAGTTTTCAGGTGTTGGAGAACTACATTTCCCTTTTACCCCTGATGAGCTAAGAAAGTATCTTTTCTTTCCTTCAGGCTTACTTCCCCCCTACAATATGAAAAAGAGAGAATATGGCACAATCAAACTAAACATATTTATTGCAAACTAAACATATTTATTATTTATGCATATTTATTGCATATTTTTATACAGGACAGGACCAGCCAAGCACGCATGGCTTCCTGAAGCATTTTAGATATCACTAAGGGAATTTCACTATGTTTCTGAGCAAGTTTGGGTAAGCCAGGCATGAGCATTTGAGTCCAGGGTGGAAACTGAATTTAAAAACTAGAGGTCAGAAAAAAAGTTAGCTGAGTATTTTAACACAGTGAACCCAGGACCAGGTATGTTCCTGTGGTGTGTTCAACAGCTTTTCTTGCCTTTGTTCAGTCAAACAGCATCCTCCTGCCTAGGAATGGTCCTTATCTAAATTTTTGTGTAAGTTTACAAGTCAAATTCCTATTAGTAAGTTTGTTCCAATAATTTCTCCCAGCATGAAAAATTTTCTTCAGGTTTTTTTTTTTCTTTCTTTTCTTTTTTTTTTTTTTTTTTTTTTTGGATGTGTTTCATTTGTTGATTTGGGGGTTTTTTAGGTTTTTTTGCCTACGTTTCCTATATTCTTCAAATCTTGGGTAACTTCTGCTGGAGGTAGTGACTAAACTCACAACTAAACTCACAAGTGGAAAGCATGCTTCCCAAGAGGAGATTATATGCAAAACCAATATATAATACCTAGAGTACTACTGGGAGGGGTTACAGTGTATCACTATGTATAATCTATCAGCTAGGATGGAGCAGTACAGCCTGCTCTAAATTTTTTATAATGTGTGTATATATATATAAATATATATAATACTCTGAAGTCTTCAATAAAAAAAAAAGAGCTCATTTTAAGAAATAAAATAGATGTCCAAAGTGCAGAGATGTCAGACAAACTCTCTGTTAGAACAGGAGCACACAACGAGCTTAAGGAAAGTGAATTTCTGCATGTGTGTGTGAATTAAGGAAGCAGCAAAAACATTTGCAACACTGGCAAAGCAATATGAGATTTCAAATAATAGTGATTTACAGAGTACTGTGCTGTTATGTGTTTCAGTGATTGCTTCCCAGGGAGTTTCTGCGTAAAATTCAGTCAGTTTGTAAATAAAAATTAGCTTTTAGTCTTCTTTACCAGCTCTTCCTTCAGGCTGGGGTCCTACTTCTTACATGTGATATTTTAAAGAGGATATTAAGTGATATTCAGTCTAACCTCAGCTTCTCCTTTCAGAAAAATCCCTTTACTGCTAGAGTAAGACATACATTCTTCTTCAAGGTGGAGCTGAATGACCTCAAAAACTCTGTTTTGATTGAGAATGAGCTACAGAATGCAACAGTTGGGTGCTGTGAGGATATTGGGGTGGCCCTGAGGTGTGTTGGAAGCTTTAGGGTTTGTAAGCTGAGTTCCAGCCTCATTTCACAGTTTGGGAGGACCCTCAATCATCTGCAAGCAGTAGAAAGCCCTACTGTCTGAAAGGAAAATTTGGAATTTGTTTCCTAATACCCTTAATTTGCTTGCCTGTTTAGAGAGCTGAATCACTCATATTTTAAATCAAACGCAAACATTTATTTTATATTGCTTTTTAATTGTATTTGAATTGCAAAATTCCTTATGATATGCTTTGTTAAGAATACTGCACATTAGTATGGATATGGTTGTTAGCAACAATAAGGATCAAAGCTTGCATCTCAAAATAGTGTTGATTACCATGTTATTCAGACAAAAGTATAAAATCACATGTATAAATTTAGACATTCTCAGACTGTGGTGAATTACTTGCCCCTGATATTTCAAGAAAGACACAAATAAAATCTGTATGGCAGCTGCGAAACCCTCACAACTTTCTGATTCATTGGGAAAGAGTGGATTTATACAAAAGGTTGCATTTCAGAATAAACTGAAATAAAGTTATTTGCAATCCTCATTATCTTTGAAAGGTGGGAAAAGATCATGTTTACAAAAGATCATGTTTACATGTATGTGTTATTGAGCCCTTCTAGGATGATGTAGAACAAGAAAAAGACTCATGAGGATCAATATTCTATGTGAGCAAATCGATGCACATGAACAGCGAGGCTGTTCATTTTCAGGTCTCCTAAAGGAACAGGTTTTTAGATAATTTCATGACAAAAAGACCTTTTAGGATCTATGAAAACACACTCCAAAATGTCAAATGTATTGGAGCCATGTGTCACCTGTAATGGTAAAAGCAGTACATTCTGTAACCTTTCCTGAAACAGATTTACTAAACAAATTGTCTGAGTTTCACAGCACTGTAAATGTCTCTTGTACTGTATGTACTCTTAGGGAGTTGTGCTCCACAAATAATGGTGTCCTGTTATATGTCAGCCTGTTGTGGGGTGGTTTGGGATTTTCTGTGGAAAGGAAATGCAGGCAGGGTATATTTGGTGGATGCCGGATGGGACAGCCAAGTCTGGGGAAATCAACTATAAGGGAAGGGTGAGCAGAATTTCTTAATTGGGGTGTTCTTGCAATTTGGTGCTTTATAAACAGGCAATCCACCAACTCAGCCCCACACTCAAAAAAGAAAAGCCCAGCAGCACACTGTGCCTTTCATCACCGCAGCATCAGCTGCCGCTGAATTAGATACCTGCCATATTTCATGAAAAATCCCTTTGCCAGGATTTTTCTCCTGAGAAGCTGAGAAGCCTCAGAAAAGAAATGTAAACAATAATCATCTGATTGCTTGGAATGTGGTCTGTGGGTTGCTTACCAACAGGTGCATCTTTGATTGCTTCCATGTGAATTGTTTTTAATTAATGGCCAATCCCAGTCCAGCTGTGTTGGGCTCGCTGAGTCAGTCACGGGTTTTTATTATCATTTTTTTCTAGCGTTCTAATGTCTTCTTTCTCTTTCTTTAGTATAGTTTTAGTATATCACTATCTTTTAATATAATATAATATAAAATAATAAATCAGCCTTCTGAGAGCTTGGAGTCAATTCTCATCTCTCATCTCATCCTGGGGACCTTCACAGCAACACCACAGCAGTTGGTGACCACAGATACCTGCAGCTCCTGTGCAATGCACTGAAGTAGGCAGGCATCCTAGGCTAGAATTATCAGACTTTGTCATGCCAAACTCAGAACTGCAAGAGAGGAGTGAATTTCTTACCTCGTTCCCATCCCCTCCTCTGTAACTCTTTGATATGGAGCGCGACAATTTGGGGGCGGATGAAAGTATGAGAGTGCTTTCACCCAAACCAGCCCTTGCTCTGGGGGTAGAAGAAATCTGCATTTCTGTATCTTCCTCCACAGCAGAAGCCCATCCTAGTCTCCACGTTGAAGGCCACCATGGGTCTCTCCATAGGTCTGTTTCCTCAGCCTCAGATTTGGGTCTTTCAGGTGAGAGAAGGAAGAGATGTGCCTGATTTTCAGGCTCCTAGGTAAGGCAGCAGCCACAGCTCAGGCACAGCAGCAACAGCAACTCACAGACTCCTGTTCAATGTTCTTGTCCTTGTCAGATGTCTCTCTATTTAGCAATATGGCATTTTCCAACTTTGGCTGCCAGAACTGGGCAGCAGTTTGTCACAAGGATTAAAACCAGCAGGTTTTGGCTTAGATCGCTACGTGATCGATCAAGTCAAGCACCCCCTAATGAAGAAAGATTAAAGCTTTAAAAAAAAAAATGCATCATCACTTGCAATATATGACAAGGTTTCATATAATCAATGTGTCCAACAAAGCCACGCTATGCAGAGAGTATACTTAAACAGATAAAATTAATTGATTCTTTTTTTCATCAAATTTAACAGGAGTTACAATGCATAATAAATCATGAAAGCACATTTTGGTGTGTGCTTGCTAACCCTACATATTTGCAGTATGTGTATTACTTGTAGAGAGTGCATTCCTATTCAGACAAGCCTTGAGCATCAGCTAAAAGAAATGTGTGATGTTGTTAAAACAAATTTTTTGCTTCAGAATATGAAGATGCTGTACATGAAATATGCAATGAAATGCCTCTGTGATACCAAAGGCAGAGCTCTGACTCACATTGCTAATTTTCCTTTCAGTCATGCCTAAAGATCTGACAGAGGCTGGTACATAGACATGCATGCAGATGGAAGTGAAACATGAGGATACCTGACCACAGGAACATCCCAAGCCATATCCCTCCAGCATGAGGACACAAGTGAAGGTGAACAGTGGATGTACTCCTGCCTAATCACAGGAGAAAGCCAAACTGAGCATTTTCCTTTAGGTGCAGGATGGATTTGAATTTCTGTACAGAGGAAATGCAGACATGTAGGTTATCTTCCAGAATGTTTAGCAGCAAACCAGAAAGAACTTAGGCTTTATCATCATCCCAGGACTGTCCTCTCCTGAATTCTCTTGCCCCAGTTTCCATTGGTAAATAAATGTTCATCTTAAGGTGAAACTTGAGAAATTGTATTTCTCAAACTTGAGAAATTTTGTTTTCCAAACATGATAAAGAACAAGTTGCATGACATAAGGATCTGTCAGTAACTTATTATGCAGATACTGAGGTGCTGTGTCAGTAATGAGAATCATTATGGATATGTTTTCCTGGAGAATGGCAGAACTTGACTGCCCCTCATAGATAGACAGATATTTATATAATATATATTGATACACACACACACATATATACAAACATATATAAAAAGTGGGTTTTTTTACTTCAATATGGTTAACAAATGCTATTTTGCTATAGCAGCTTCTGTTTCCTCCACCAGTGTTTATGCACATCAGAGGAGGAATTAATTTAATGTGGCTTTAGCTTTATTATTTGAGGCTTCAAACTTCAAGATCTCCTCTGTCATTAAGCCTGTCCACCACATTTCAACCTGTTTCAGCCAAATTTTGTTAGAGCTGCCAAATCTGACACAGCCAGGGAGAAAGACAATTACAAAATATGTTGTGTCTTGTTGGGATTAGAGCCAGATTATTAAAAGGATATTTTGTGAGATGAAGTGAAAAATTCAATATCACCTATACCTTCCATCCCCTCTCTCCCTTCTGATGCCTGGAGGATTTGAGTAGATATTTGGTTTTTTTGGAGTTTTTTTTTGAATGCATAACAATCAAATAGTGGCATTAAACTGAGACATCTTCACGTTTCACATAGAGGTTCCACTGCTGCCCATTTCTTCATTTTTTTAAAAATATACTTGAATGACAAGCTGCTGATAAAAATAAATACTTTGTGACAAGGGAAGAAATATGACTTGAGGGTGCCAGTGCTGGAATGAGTATCACATAGGTCTTCCATCAAAAATGTTAAATGTGGAACGGCATCTAAAACTGCACAGCTCAACAAATGGCCATTATACAGCCCATATCTGTAATTAGGACACCCTGTATCTACTCATATATGAGGCCAAAATAGTAATAATATCTGAAATTTACTGCTTCTAAGCCATGGCTTCCAGGCAGCAATGGGTTACTTTCCTAAAGGATGCCTTCCAAAATCAATTTTCTTCTTACCTTTGTTGGATTATTTTCACAGTGCATACCTAAGGGTCTATTGTTAAGCCATATGTTTTGATTTTTTTGGTTTTGAATAAGTTTAAAGTAGGAAATGAGAGTTTTAAAATATTTTCATTCTGTAGGAGTATTCTCAACATGGTAAGGGTGTGTGTGTGACAGTATGGGAGCATGAGAGACACCACAATTCAAAAATAATGCAAGGTGACAGAATCTTCTCTTCAGGATTTAGCTTTCCTTTCATTAAACAATACCTGATCATGCTACTTCCTTTGTAGAAATCACCAGAAACTAGTTTATTTCCTTCAGTGGAAAACAATGATTTCCTAGCAACGTGTAACATTTTCTATTCTGCTTTTTGTTCATATAATTTCTTCCATTTTTCACACCTCCCTATCCCCAAATCCTGAACTTTCATCACAGTTTTCATTTGTTTTGAAAATGCTTTCCCTCTGATTTGATGAAATGGCTTTTATAAAGTGCAATAGCTTTTTATTCCTCCAATCTTTTTCTTTGATTCTACTGTTTTAATTTTTAATGAAGATTTATTAATAATTTTAGGGGGTCCTAGAAATTGCATTTTATCTTTTACAGAATTTGAAAAGACTTTTGTGGGGTTTAAATTATTTATGCTGTTATTATCATTGCCATTATTATTAATTGTACCTGTTTACTTGTAATGGTGTGCATTTTTTCATTTAAATCATCATCTTATAAAACATTAAAGCCACACTGGAGTGAATGCATGAGTGGCAAGAAAGCCAGTCTAGCTTAACTTCTAGCCAGAATATCTTTAGACATAATCTTTTTAAAGTTACACAGGGAAAGAAATATCACCAACATTCAGATCATCTTTAAACAAAACCCTAATATTCCAGATGTTGGAACTGAAGCTGAAATTTCAGAGCACCAAGGCTGTAAATTGTGAGAACCAAAGGAAAGCCCGTGGAGTGATAAAAAAATACTTCCAGTGGAAACACATTAGAAAGGAAAACAGGAATATAAACAGAAATCTTGCTGACCAGGTTTTATTTTCCTTTTCCCTTTCTGCCTTCTCCTGAAGTCTGGTATTGCAAAAGTATGCCAACTCTATCTTGGTGCTTTATATTTGGTCCCAAAAGCACAGTCCAAGCATCTAGCTCTAAAATTACAGTGATGTTTAGAGTACAGATTTTCTACTCTCTGCTTTACATCCTGTGCTTTCTAACAGAGGGCTTGGCTGCCCATAAACAATACAGTTTTACTGCAGAGGCCATACTTATTCATACAAACCCCCACTATTTCCCTCCCATAGCCACTCATAATTCCCTTAACTGTGTCAGTATTATTCTGTGGCAGGAAGCTAACAAATTCATTTTACACTATGCTTGATCCCAATAATTAAACTAAACAATATTTAGTTTAAATTTTTCAATTAAGAGGAAGATGTAGCTGAAAAAAACCCAAAACCTAAAACAGATGCAAACTGAACCCACATCAGTCTAATATTTCTTTTATTTCCTAGTAGCCAGTGCTCCAGGAGTTCCTTTGGTCCATTTCATGGTTTTTTCTGACTCCATGCAATAAAAGCTTGTTGATGCTTAAACAATGTTTTGGTGCTCACTCAGGAAATTCACTGTGCAAAAGTCAAGTATGACCTAAATATTATTAATAATTTGTTGTGCTGTTGGGCAACATATGTTTGGCAAAGAGCAGGAGCAATAAGCTTTGAAGAGTCTATGTGTTTTGAGAGAGGATTTTTCACAGGTGCTGAAGCTGCCTGGGTCTCAGATGTTCTTAAGGATCTAAGACAACAGAATATCTCTCCAAACCATTAAATTTTGAAAAGCAAGTGAACAGATGTTCAGTCTTTTAATTTAATATTTCAGGCAGCTGTGTAGCTTTACCCTGTTGGCGCTTTTTAAATTTTTTTTCCACCTTTTTTCCCCTCTAACATTTAAAAACAAAGCTGGGTTTAAGGTCAGGCCTGATGACAGGTTGAGAAGGCTCTGGCAGCTGTTTAAATGTTTGTGACATCTGGCTCAGAAGCCAGGACTCTCATTTGCCAGAGCTGCTGCAGCACAGTGTCCCTGTCATTTCCCCAGGCAATTTCCCCTGGTGAACAAATGAAAGCACAGGTAAAATATTCTGGCTTTTTTTTAGTTGGTTGATTTGGGCTTTTTTGTTTTGGGGTTTTTTTTTTTTGGGTTTTGTTTGTTTTAGTTTGTTTTTTTATATCTTCCTAAAAGTCACAATACCACCAAGGTGATGAGAAGAACCACGAAACAAGATTGGGGAGTAAACTAATTGCAAAATCCTATGGGGACAGGAGGAGGCACAGCAGTGTAAAGAAGTTTCTGGGGCACACCCAGTGCCTTTTCCTGAGACAGTAACATCTGTTCCTTTGTTTCTTTATGCTGAAGACTCTCACCAATACAGAATTCTAGACATAACTAGGAAGAAGTGTATTTTTTTTCTTTAAATGACCCTCCACATAACAAACAGCATTTATAAGAAAAGCAGAGATATTTTACCAGGGTTTCCAGGGCTAGGTCAAAGGAAAATGGTTTTAAACTGAAAGAGGGTGGGTTTAGATGGAGTATAAAGAAGAAATAGGTTTTTTATGAGAGGGATGGTATAATTAAACAGGTTGCCCAGAGAAGTTCTGGTTGTCCTGTCATGGGGGGTTTTAATGGTCAAGTTGGATGAGGAATAGAAAGGAACTTGAAATGCGCAAGAATATAAAGTTTAAACAATAAAAACCATCTTAGAGACTGAGAAGAAGAGCAAAAGCTTTTGAAGGTATCCCTTACAAAATGTAAGACACATTGTGCTGCTTTTGAGAGACTTATCACTGGACTGGTGATGAGATGTGGCAAATTTTGCACAGGAGGCTGTAACAATATAAAATATTGCCTTTCTTCTTCCAAAACCCTACAGGAAAACCACTTCTCAAACAGCATTCTGAGAAAACTGGCGCAGAACTTTTGATTTTTGGATGATATATCCTTAATGCTCCATTCTTAACTTTCAATAAGGTATGTTTCCATGTAAAAATCTCATGGAGGTGTTGTAAGAGGAAGAAAATCTGGAGACACCTGGCCCTTCTTTAAAACTCTGTGGCTAAATGCAAACCACACAGTGCAGAGGAAGGACTGAAACCACCACATACAGTTTGTTTAAAATGTGATCTTTCAGTGTGAAATTCCTTTCCTTTCCTTCAGCACTTGTGTCTCACTGGAATTGATGCTGTTATTACTGTGCCATCAGTTATTTTCTGGATGGCTGTAAGGTGTCCAAGCAGCCTTTGTTCTTGTGGTTGTGACACTCTGCTAGCTGACCTTATCCCAAAAGGTGGGCCATGAGACTTGTTCCTGCCCCAGGGGGAGCCAAAAGTTCAAAGTCAATATTCCTTCATCTAATCAGACCTGTCAGTAACCATCCTTTCTGCTGGGATTACTTTCAGCAGACCAGTTGGTTTTGACCATTTGCTCTCACAGCCCAGCCTTTCTGCAGTTACTGCAATTTGGACACATCTAAATTCCACCATTTCTCTTTTTGGCTGGTTGTTGCCAGGCTGTTGGCCCACAGAGTTACTACATCTGCTTTGCCTACATCCCCCTGTTTCCTTTGCTGCTTTCTGCCACCACAACTGCAAATTTCACAGTTGTGCATGACAGGGAGGAACAATGAATGCAGACAATATACGTGTACATCTTAAGGGATTCTGCTAACTCCTTGAAGACTGCAGGGTGTTTGTGATCAGAATTCAGCAATGCTTCAGGCATTGTGATATCTGCTTTGCATCAAACCCCTGGCTGTGTTTGAGTCACACTGGCCATGGGACTGCCATGGCAAGCAGTCAAGGACCAGCCCTTCTGCTGGTTGCCAAGAAATCTTCAGGTGATTCCTCAGTGTTTCCCTTACCAACACCACAGCACACACAGCTCATTCCATTTGCTGGAACCCTCCAAGAAGATTCTACATGTGCTGTAGAGGTTGTCCTAATTTCCTACATTACACCCACAAGAGGAGTTTATTCATATACAAGTTCAGCTAAGGATTTGTGGTTCGGTTTGACTTTTTAAAGTTTTTCCTGGAGTCGGTTTGTTGTTTTGAAAAGCAAGAACAGCACTTGTATTTGCTGTCCACGTGACAGAAAATTTGCACAGGCTGGTGGAAACATCACTACCCCAGTGTGAGGTGTGGATGGGTTCCTGCTCTGGCCCAAATCCTCCTGTATGTTTTTTTGGGATGGTTGATGTGGGAGCCATGGCCATTTCTCAATGCAGGATTTCAAACCCAAGTAGGGTGTGATGCTGCAGCTGTGCAGATTATCTCTTTCTGTACTCCTAAATCAGCCTCCCTCAAACACCTTTACCTATAGGATTTATCAGTGACACTGAGTTTTATCTCTAAGCATGTCACTCAGTATTTCCTGACTCAGTTCCATGCCTTTTGCCTCAATTTTGTTTCATGGTTTGTTTTTTTTTTTCATCTGCTGTTCTTGGTGCTGGTGAGACCAGAACTGATGTCATTCAAGCAGAACTGGGATCATTCAGCATTTTTGGCCTGTTTATTTTTGTTTTTCATGGATATTTTCATTTTTCATATTTTCATGGATAACCATACTTTCAAAGCATTCCTAAAGCCTTTTCTGGACTGGGAACATTTTCAGTCTGTTTCATTGGTAATGTGATCTAAATCCCAGAATCTCCTAACATAGTAAGTTCAACAAAAAGTCTGTTTTCATGGTTTATACTCTCCTTGGGGTTTTGTACTTCTCCTTTCAGTTCTTTGCTTGTGCAGTGAGCGTGTGTGGAAGGGGAGGCAACTTGTTGCTCCTGTCACTCTCTACTTTTCCCTGCCCTGCTTTCTGTGTTACCTGCTCCACTTTTTGCTTGCAATTACTCAGTAAAAACAAAAGTGAGCCATTCTTGGACCTGCCTCTGGTCACTCCCCCAGTGACCTCTTTCTCTGGAACATGGGCATCAATATCATGAATACAAAGTCTAAAATATAACTCCATTTTAGAGCAGGAAGTGAGGCTCCTAGGCCAGGCAGGCAGCCCTTGAGCTGCTCTCAGACAGGTATAATCCTTGCTGGGGATTATACCTAAATACATCTTGAGAGGCCATATCAGTGTTAAAAGCTAATCCTGCTTGCCTACAGGCCACACCTGAAAGGATCACCGTGTCTCTAATGCTTAAAGCAGACATAAGCACCTCCTGGAAATTAACCTGCTTTAGATTAGGGATGATCTGGTGGAGCAAATCTCCATCAGCTGATGTTACACAGGGCTAAAGTTTCCTTGGTCTGTAATTAACAGGATTGTCATAAGCAGGAAAAATCCATAAATGAATGTAAGAATGTAAAATAAACCTGTAAAATGTTTTTGGATTTCTTGCTGTTGTTTTTTCTCCCAATATTCCAGTACTGCAGCACATCATGTAAGGAAAAATTGATATTGAGGCAAGAAATCACACAGGTGGGTACACAAAAACTCACATTATCTCTGATAGTATCACTTACAAGGCACAAGCTAAACAAAGAAAAGAAAAACAGTGATCAAATCACAAGGAGGGGGGAAATCTCCCTTAAAACAACAGGATTATTATCATAGTCACCCACTTGTTATCAATTCACAAGATAAATCAATATATTTATAACAGTGCCACCTGGTGATACCTACTGCAATATTACATTATATTATGTTTTTGGTATAGTTCTAAAATCAATATATTAATTTTCTGGTTCTTGTCATCAGTTTGTATTCAGAAAGCCCTTTAAAATGTTCAGTTGGATTTAGGTGACATTTTCCAGCTTTGGTGATTAAATTTTGACCTGAGACTAATAAATTTACTGTATTTCATAAGAAAAGTTATCTGAAGATATCCTAGCAATTATTTTCTAGGAGTGTCAGAGTTTTATAATCACACATTAGGGACTGTATGTACATTAGACAATATGCAGGTTGCTTTTCTACCTTGTGTTGCCCTAAATAAAAACAAACTCAGCTGAAGACTCAGTATGTTGTGTGCCAACTGTGCCCTTCTAGTTTCCTCGAGTCCTCAATGCAGGGCTAAGTTCCACAATCAAGAACCACATCCCATGTTTTTTCCAAGAAAGTGGTGCAATTTTCCTCAGTTATAATAATAGCCTGAAACATAATGATTCTGAAAGCCATGACCTTAATCTCCAGAAAAATTAAGGAATAAGATTTCCACGAGTCATTCCGTAGCGGATAGTTGACCTTTTATTCATAAAAAATATATAAAAAGAGCCTACTAAAATTGTTTTGTTGCCACTTAAAGAAAAAAGGAAAAAAAAAAGACAAAAAGGAAAAAAAATTAGTTTGCATTTATTTTTCCTCTTTTTTTTCAATGTTATGTGGCAATCTGGAAGAAGATTTGTCCCCAGCTATATTCCAAGGCAGGTATGCTTAGAAAAGATTTATCTCACTCTCAGTTACTACAGTAAGTAGAATGATGTATTGACAAACATGATTGCTGAATCCAGCAAAGTGATCCATCTTTGTTGGTAGCTGAGCCCCTTTGCTTTTCCATGCACTTTGGAGAAGGTGCCTTTATTTTTTTACAATAAATGTTCACATAAAAACTGCTTATGTTTGAATGTTTAAGAATTTAGAAGCGTTTGTATGCCAACATTTACAGAAAAACACTTATGTATACAAGAAGCTCTTTCCTTTTTTTTTTTTTTACCTTTTTCCTACTCTTTTCTCATTTAGAAAAACGAAACAAAAGTTAAAGCTATAAGGCAGCAATAAAACTGATTGCTCTTTTCATATTTGCTAGTCTAGAATTTAGAGCTAATATACTTGTTTAATGTGATCCAGAGCCCAGAATTTAAAAGAGTCATTCTTTACCATGGGATTTGAATCATTTGCTGGCTGAAATACATTTTTTGTCTGAATGTGATAGAAAATACAAACTGCAGTGCTGTTGTCAAATAGTAGAAGGGCATTGCTGAATGGTAGAATCATGAGCCCAGTTGCTTCTTGAATAATTAGGAAAATTGACACCTGAATAACTAGGAAAATTAAAACATTTATAAAAAGCAGCCTGCTACCTGCAAAATGACAGATAAGTGTAACAAAAATTAATAAAGTCACCATGTTGAATGATGATGTCCAGTAGAAATAGTTTAAGAATTTGTATGCCACATTAAGACAGAGAGCTGTTTCAGTTCTATTCATGGTGTTCCTAATTACCACTTTGAAAAATAGAAAAACAATACCAAAAAAAAAAAAAAAGCCAAAAAAAGTAGCAGCAAAGAGAAGCTAATTTTTGTAGTGCTGGGACACAAAACAAGCCAACAATAGCAGTTGTTCCCTGCAAATAGATATGCAGAAATGTCAGATGGTGGTAACAGAGTCTCATGGTGATTATCAGAATAGATTTTCCCCTTTTGGACAGAATTTTTCTGTGTGGATATATTAACTCACATTTATAGTAAGGTTTGGAGAGCTGGAAATCCATGGACTCCACCTAGTTAAGGCACAAATTTATTTACTTAAACAACAATTTGACAACATTTGAGTAGTTTTTATAAAAGGCAGGGTAATGCTGCTCACAGCCAAATATGTGAGCCAACCTCTACAAGAGTTAGTTAAACTATGCAATACTTTTTGAACCCCAAAATAAAAGCATTTGTCCAGCATTAAGATCTATCAGAGCAAAACCTTTTTTTGGAGTAACTGAAGCCTGGGGATGAACTGAGCCATCATGTCAGTAGGAATTGCACCTTCATATTTCAAAAATAAAGTGTTTGCTGTTAAATCTTTCTAGAAGTAGACACTGCACTGGAATCATTACTGAGAAACTGGCGTTGTGATGGAAGTATTGATGCCCATTTTAACATGGGATGTTTCCTACTAACGTGCAATTTAATTAAGTTCAAATATGAGAAATGCCTTCTGAATTGAGACAACTCCCCACCCACAGAATTAACAAAATTTTTTACCTCGGAGGTGAACTGAAACAAGAAAAAAACATTGAAGTTGCTCAGTTATTTCCTTGGTGACCACTAACAGGACCCCAATAATATTAAAAGAAATGTGAAGAAATTTATACATCCAGAAGTTCCTCATTTATTTTATTCCAGAAAATGCAAAGGCCACTGTGCAGTGCTTCCCATCCTGCTTTATACCTGTTGTGACAAGGTAAGGCTCTGGCTTTTTTTTTCACTTCAGCAGTTACAGTTACTATTTCACTCTGGTGACTTGAATTCCATTTGGAAAAAACTACTTTCTGTAGATATGTGTAACTGTGTTTGCACAGAGGGAAACACATTTAAATGAGGAAGTATTCGAACTGGTTCTAGCAATTAAAATGCAGAGAAGAAAAATTAAACTGCGTGTGACATAGCTATGGAAGGATTATGGTGTCAAAAGGGAGGGACATAAAGCACAAAAAGAAAGCAAATTATTATTGATAGTCTCTGCTTTATACAATGATGAACAGACACAAGTGCACACATATTGTAACTTATTTGACACGTTGTAACCAGCACATAAAATTTAAAAACTGCCTTTGTCTGCAAAGAGAAGTCTGAAAAGGAAATAAGCTACTTGTGAGTTTGTACTTTTGGCACTTGGTACTTGATTTCCACCCCGAACATCCATAAAAACCCAAAACAAACAAGTTTTGTTTTGTTTTTTTTCACTTTAAGGACCTCTTAATTGTGTCAAAGTTGTTGGCAAGAAGTTCAGCAACAAATATCTATGACCTGAAACCCAGGGAAATCTCAGAGTTCAACAGAAAGTGTCATCCCCTTCAAATTATTGAATTCCTGCACATCCTGTATGCACTGCATGTACCATCAGTCCATCTGACACCAGTCTGGAAGATATTCCTAGTTAACCTTCATAACCTTGACAGTAAAAGTGAAATCTCTGAGCCCAGATATGCACCCAGATTGGAGGTTTATTGGTGTCCAAGTCATAGTACCTGCCTGTAATGGTTTTAAATAAAAAAATAAAAAATAAAAAAACCCAACAAGTCCTCACTGGGGAAAAAGTTAAGACTGCTCAAGAACATATTCTGTTCCTTTTTTGGGGTGAAAGATTGAAGGCTGAGAAGGGAGGGAAGGAGGGAAGGAGGGAAGGAGGGAAGGAGGGAAGGAGGGAAGGAGGGAAGGAGGGAAGGAGGGAAGGAGGGAAGGAAGGAAGGAAGGAAGGAAGGAAGGAAGGAAGGAAGGAAGGAAGGAAGGAAGGAAGGAAGGAAGGAAGGAAGGAAGGAAGGAAGGAAGGAAGGAAGGAAGGAAGGAAGGAAGGAAGGAAGGAAGGAAGGAAGGAAGGAAGGAAGGAAGGAAGGAAGGAAGGAAGGAAGGAAGGAAGGAAGGAAGGAAGGAAGGAAGGAAGGAAGGAAGGAAGGAAGGAAGGAAGGAAGGAAGGAAGGAAGGAAGGAAGGAAGGAAGGAAGGAAGGAAGGAAGGAAGGAAGGAAGGAAGGAAGGAAGGAAGGAAGGAAGGAAGGAAGGAAGGAAGGAAGGAAGGAAGGAAGGAAGGAAGGAAGGAAGGAAGGAAGGAAGGAAGGAAGGAAGGAAGTTTCTGTCCCAAATACCTCAAGTACACACCCTGAAAAATTCACCCTGAGTAAGGATAGACATTTGCAAAAGAAATACTTATTAAAAGAGCATTTTCCCATTTGTAGCAAGGGATAGTGGACTTTTAAATACCTATATCTCTACATTTTCACCAGTTGCTATGGTAGGGAAAAGCTATGCTACGAGCTTTTTCTTCCTCTTGAGCACCAGTGTTCTTTAACATTAGGAGCATAGGCATCTGTAAATTTTAAAAGAGGAGGAATACAGGCCACAGTCCCTGGGGAAACTCATCTTCCATGTCAAGCAGGTCTTAATGCCAGTTCAGGGATCAGGGACACCAACAGTGGAGATTACCTAAAGCAAAAAATATCTCTAGAGAAACCCCTCCCTGCTTCAGAAGACATAATTCCAATCTATAGCCAGAGCCCGTCTAGGTGATTAAGATAAATGATGTATCGGACTTCAAATATTTTGTGAAAAGTTAGATTTCATATTAAGGCTTGCACCGTGGTTAAACATAGAGGTTTTATTGAACCAAGAATTCCAATAATACAGGTATAATATTGAAGCTGACATATACATTAGCTTTGTGTTATTGATGCTGTGGCTCCTATTTCTTTCCACCTTGAATGTAATGTGGATATCAAATATAAATTCAGCTGGCATCAAGTTTTTCAAATTGAGCACAAGGTTAAAATCTAAATCTTAATTTATTTTTCTAGGTTTTCTATCTTTGTGAATAAGGCAGGCTTCTCTTCAGACACACATTATATAGGAAGGTAGCTGTACTAACAATCTTTTTAGAGGCAAGAAAAGCAACTTCATTTTACTCACGCTTCCCCAAACATGGAAGAAAGCTCCTGTAATTCATAATAATCAAAATGTGATTAAAATACATCACGTGCCCCTTAAATTCTATTTCTGCTTCAAATGCAGGCAGTAATAGAGTTAAAACCAATTTTTGTTCAAAGTTGTGTGTACCTGGAGAAGATGGAGAAATTCACAATATGGTGAATATGGATGGAAACAGAACTCCTACCACATCCTAATACACAGAAATGCAGAATATAAATTTTATCCTATATACATATATATATACACATATATGTGTGTGCATGCATAAAAAATTAGACATATAACTACATGAACTCCTGTACAGGTTTTCCCCTTTTCAGGTCTGCACCCTGTAGTGGCTAACAATAAAAAGAATCAGAACAAAACAAAACAATAAAGAAATAAAATAAATAAAATAAAATAAAATAAAATAAAATAAAATAAAATAAAATAAAATAAAATAAAATAATTTTTAAAAGAAATGAAATGAAATGAAATGAAATGAAATAAAATAAAATAAAATAAAATAAAATAAAATAAAATAAAATAATTAAATTAAATTAAATTTAAGTAAAATTGTCTTTATAAATGCCTGACATTGTAAGATCTTAAATTTGCTAGGTATATTATTGATGCTGAAGAAATTTGGCTTTCTGGTGTCCTTGGTAATAAAGTATAATAGTAATTTCCCAAGGTTTCACATAATGCTTCTTCTGGTCCTAAGTCTGTATGGTGTCACCTAAGGGTTAATAACAAAAGCCCAAAAGTAAAAAACAACGAGTTTATTTAACCTCCAGAAGTGCAAGGAACTCCATTTTTATTAATAAAAATGCATGTATAATGTCAGAAGGACCTTTAAAAATACTGGTGTTAAAAAAACATTTTAAATGTTTATTTAAAAATAATCTTTTCCCCTTAAAAGTTAAAGGCCACAGCTATGTTTGATACCCGCTCTACCTAAAACATCAAAGTGTGCACGTTGCATACAAGTGAGGAGCCCCTTAGTTCTCTGGGGCAAGAAAGCTTCACAGTTTCAGAGCTCTTTGTCAAAGGCATCTCCAGTTAAACTGGGAGGTGTCCAGTAAGGTCCTGGACACCTAGAATTTTTTCTGGATAAAATAAGGATTCATTAAAATTACACTGAGTAGTGTGAATTGATATTAAACTCTTCAACAGAGCAAAAATCTGCCTGCAATTGCATTTTTCCTACACATGCTTGTTTCCACTTTGGTTTTTATTGTTGTTAAAAAAAAAAAAAAAAACAAAAACCAAAACCAAAACAAACTGAAAAAACAGATTAAAACTTTATCCATGTAATTTACTTGTTTCACAGGTTATATTTTCCAATTGCAATCACTCTTTACATTCAATTAGGTTTTACCAAATTCCACCTACCACTGACATGGCATCTTTGGAACAAGCATGTGTTTCAAGCACATACCTACAAATATTCCTAATTTTTCCTACATGTTTCTCCCTTGGGATTAAGGGTTCATTCATAAAGTGGAGTTTTCTATTCTGAAGGAGTGGGATGTGTTAGCTTTTGTACTACAAAAATTAAAATTCCCTTCTCACTGCCATCAGTAATCTGATGTGCTTGCAAATACTCTGTCACACTTTTCCATGCACATTCCTGGTCTTCTACTGACAATCATATTTGCTTCCATTTAAACAGCTTCACTCATGCCCATTCCCACTAAATCAAGCTTTGTGCTTTGCTGACCACACCGAATGGAAACCATTCTTTGCCTCTTGGACTTTTTTTTTTACAACCATTTATTCATATTCTCTGCTTCACACATCCATCATGCATTACCTCAAGGTATTTCCAGCCTTAAAAATTTCAGACCGGATTTAGGGGAAAAAAATCCATGAAACTGATATCTTTAAGAAAAAAAAAAAAAAAGTCCACTTTCTGGATTTTCTTCTTTCTTGAGGAAAAAAATGGAATGTTTTAGAAAACTGGGAAATGCATGGAAAAATACTGCAGTGGGATGTTTGTTACACTGCTCACCATCATCTCTAATAATGAATAATTCACTTTCTGACTGAGTATTGGCTGAGTTGTATCCCAGGATACTGCATTTTACTGAGTGTGGGTAAGAATGCCCAGACTGGCACCAGGTCTGTGACTGAGTTTATTCACTGTCATCTGAGCCATCCTGCCTCTGGATATCAGCAGTGACACTTGTGGGGCTGCTGTGGCATTCAGAGGAATGTTTCTGAAGCCATACAGGAACAGGGCAAGCTCACAGTGTAATCTTGAGGCAGTGCTGGTTTTATTGCTCAAGATCATCTGTTATGTCAGAAATCAGATACTGGAAAGTAAGTCAGCCATCTCCAAATGTGGATTTTGGATATCTAACAGGAGGACTTCTCTGTATCCTTGTATCTGTGAATTTGAATTATGCATAAACCATTATACCTTCCTTAGTTTGAATCCCAGGCTCATCTTTATAAAGATAATGTAAAATAAAGATAATTGATAAATTCATGCAAACAGCACTCTGTGAATGTCTACCACCCATGGATGTTTTTTTATAAACTAGACTTAGATCCACTCATTCATCATTCAGTAATACAGGCTTTAAAAGGGAACAGAAACCCTTCTCCTGTTTGCCTGTCAAAGACCTGTTAGTACAGATCCTAGAGTCAACACCCTGAACTGAAAATTGTAGCACCTCTACTTTATAATCTAGATGTGGAAAGCCACTGCTATCTCTTTTTCCATTCCATTATCCTGATGAGTCCTGATAATGCAGAATAACTGATGCAGCACTCCCAGAGTCTGGGTCCCAGGTAGAGAAACTTGTGTTTTACTATATTCAGGAATGTCCATGATTCAGTATTCTTGCTGAAATTGTAGACAGTGAGGGCACACAAATACACCTCTGCCCTCACTCCTCCCCACTGAATGCACGGGTTATTTGTGAACATGTGGAACTTTCTGTAAATCTTTACAGAGATTTATTCCAATATAACTCACTCTAGAATTCTGGATGGACTGGATTTTCTTTAGAGATGGTTATTTTTCAGCTCTCAGCTGACACAAAAGGGATGTGGACATTGAATTTTGTGTCAGAAAATTGAATGCAATGGTTTAAATAGAATAGACCTGGTAAATAGAATGCTCTTTCTATTAGTGTGCTCAATATCATAGTTTTCTAGCAAATATTCATTAAGATTGATTAACATATTCTCATCTCAACTCCTCTGAAGTAAGAAAGTTTGATCCCTACTTCACACAAGTTGCTCTAAATATTTTTCAAATAGTTGGAGTCTGAACTCCAAAACACTCTTTCTCCAGCTCCACTATTTTTTTTGATGCTTTATTGTTCTGCCTTCCACCCTTACTTTTCTGCAATACAATGGTTTTTCTATTACTCCTCTCTTATTAATCTAATAGTTGGGAATATACTATGCTATTGAAAATGATTAAATCTATAAATATTTATTTAATTTCTTCATTTATCAGATGGTAAATACTGTATCAGTAGTGTTTAGACTCTCTTTATAAATTGATTACACATTTCACTATCAGGTCGTCCACTGTGAACATTTCAGTTAAAAAAATATTTGAGTGCTGAAGTTTATGTTTCATTAATACTTAAAAAAATAATTCACAGAATATTTTACTATGGAATCTAAATGAGGTACCTACTTATAAATAGTACAAAAAGGCTGCAATTAATAGACAGATAAAAATAAAAAATATTTCTATTTATGGCATTAATGAAAGAGTTAATATAGATTATATAATATTATATATATATACATGATAAAAACTTTTGTAATTTTATATATATTCAATATATTTGCAATATAGTTTTACATATGATATATGACTACTCTACAGCAATAAATTAATGACAAAAATAACTATATGTATATACAAATTATATAGGCCACATAGACTCCTTATCTATGTAGCTACATAAATATATATATGTGTATATATATATTTATATATATGTGTATATATATATACACACACAAAATGAATCTACCTGCATGTATTCATATGTTTAAAATGAATATCATTTTTCTATCATTCCTAGTTAGGATTTATAGTGATAATGGTGACAGACCTTTAACAAATAAAACATGACAAGCACTGAAGTTTTGGGCAATTATGCTACACCTCAGGTGGTGTTAGCTGGCACCAAGCCAGCGACTGTAATCACACAAGAACTCTAATAATCTCCCTGTGATGTTTTATTTTTGAGTTCCTTGTTGTTCTTTTGAAATGCTGCATGATACATGAAGATAAGAAAGAGAAATGTTTCTTTCCAAACTTACTGGGGGTATGATCACGGGAATGGCATCGATGTCAAAGAGTCCAAAAGGCTCAAATGTCTTCTGGGCTGTAAGTTTTTTAATTACCTACAGCAGTATTACCTGATGTCACTGTAGTTTATGATTTTTTTCACTGTGATCTCTAGAAATGAATAGCTTATCTTAAAAGTAAATGATTTTGTTTCTTTACAGGCAAAAGTAAATTCAGACGAGATTTAGAAGAGCTCTTTTATCAGATCAAAACATCTGTGAAGTTAGCAGCAGTTGGGCACAATTTCTGTAAATGCCCCTGCCATTCCTGTTTGCAGATGACTGATCACTGCCCTTTCTTAGGTAAACAGCTGGATTCTAAAATCCAGCCATAATCATGTCTATAAAACATACTGATGAAATTGTGTATTAGGACTAGGCCAAGGAAGGTATCAACCAAATTAATTAGCAAGTGCCAATTTCTTTGCTTAGTAATTAATTATTACCTAATGAATTCCTCATAGTTGTTTCCTTTAAAGCCAATTAAATGCTTGAACAGATCTTCCATGTTTAATAAACTAGTAAAAATTATTAATTTATAGCATATGCATTTTTAATAATTACCAACCAGCTGTTCTTATCGCCAATTTTTATTCTACCTATTAACAATAATTCAGTATTTAAAATGCATGATTTTGAAAACTTGTTGGTATTTATCTGTGTTGCTTATTTTGAACAATTTTATTCACTGTTAGTCATTTGTCAACAGCATGAAATTCAAATCTAGCTGCTGGTAATAACTTGGTTTGGACTTGAAATTCTATTGTCCTGCAATGTAATTATTTTGTTATCTGTAAAACATTACATTTTGCTTAAATATAGGACACAAATTTCAAAGTCCTTGTTTCTGAGAGGAAATCAACTGTGCTTACTCACTTTTTCCATGCCACCCACTTTTGATGTGTGTGAAAGAATATTAATCGGATCCACTTACACTTTCAAATGCAAAATGAATGATAAAATGAGAACAACGGGACTTAATTTATTTCTACTTCTTTGGATCATCTAATTGTTATGGTAATCAGAAAAAAATCAATATCAATCCATATAGTAGATAATAAATGTATTTGTCTTAGAACTAACATTATATTAGCTAACATTTTAGGAAGTTAATCTAAGAAAGAAATAGATGTGCAAAGCATGAAAATGCATACAAAATATTGAAAATGCATACAAAATAATGATATGTATTAGGGCAGGTACATGATCATAAAATCAAGCACTAGGGAATGCACGCTTACTCTTTTCAGAGTAAAAACCTCTGCTAGGAACTAAAGACTAATGTGTAAGATTAGTTTCTGTACTTCCTGAAGGTAAAAGATGGCTTTCTGTGGATAATCTCAAATTAATAAATAAAGCAGGTCAGCTCAGGTTCCTATCTCATTAAAACCAAATGACTTTGGCTAATGTGTTTTCCCCCTTGCTAGATGATCGGTGCTGTGCGGTCTGCGATCCATCCTCTGGAAGCAGGATCGCTAACAGAGAAAAAAAGAGAAAAAAGGAAAAAAAAGGCACAGCAATTTCTCTTCTGGAAGCAGGAGCACTACCAGGAGCCCATCAGGCCACGGGCAATCTGTTTGCAGTGAGGTTCAGTGCTGGGAACTAACCTGAGCTGACACAGGAGCAGCTGCGGGTCCCAGCAAAGGGACGGCGGACACAAACACAGCCTGGGCACACTCTCACTCAGATGGAGCGTTATTCCTCTTGTACTGACACGCAGGATAACAGGAGGGAGGGGTGGCTGGCAGAAGTTGGGAGTTAAATAACTGTGGGAAATGGATTTGTAGAGAATTTTTAAAGCTTGACACAAGGCTCCCGTAGTATGTATCTGTATGTAAACTTTGGGATAAGAAATGCTGACTTAGAAATGCCGTGGAATAGGACAGACATTGTTGAGAGAGAAACGGGACTAGAAGCAAGTTTCAAAGGAGGACCTTGCAAATAAGACTAGATACTTTAGAGAAATGGAGCTATGAAAGATGCAGTGTAGAGGAGCAATTTTAGATGATTGGCTTTAACGCATTTACAGCGTGGTGTGGCAAAAGCTGATAGACAAGAAACGCTATATAACAAATACTAACACTGTATTGACAAATGACAATTCAAGTTAGTATTATTTTTCTTCATTTTCCCTGGCTGAACTGTGTGACACAAAAAAGTTTTTTGTAATTGAGTTAATGCACTGTCTCCAGGATTTTTTGGATACTGCAGATGCCAAAGTTTGTCCTTCTATTGGTTTCTCTGGGTCTGGATTGAAGGCACGTGAGACAGTAGCTCATGTTCTGATTCAGGTGTTTATTATTTCTTATCAGTAATAAAACAGTCTCACAACCATGAGCTTGGCAGCTTTTCATTAGCAAGGCAGGAAAAGGCTAACAATGTCTTGTTACAAGGTCTTTTAAGATGAAACTAACCTATTAGGAAAGGACACCTAGATTATTTTCCCTTTTAACCTAATAACTGATCCCTGGAAGCCAGCAATGTGGGCTTTCCTGCCCAATTACAAAACATCACCCAAACCCATGAAGAAGAAGGAAGAAGAAGGTAAAGAAGAACAACCAGCCTCCACCCTAAAACCTCCATCTTGCTTCATATTTATTTCTGTATTCTAAAATCCCAAACTCTAAGTTTCCACTCTGTGATATTACACACTTCTGATCAAACTACACATCCATATCCCAGTGCTATCAGTAAATTTTGGAAGCCTCCTCCAGAGCCTCAGGTCAAAGTCAGTGTTTTCTTGTGGGTCTGTGCCTTTAAGCACAGAAAGTTTAAAATTCTCAGCATCCAGCGTTCCAACATCCTTCATTATACAATTGAGGATTTCAAGGATGTGTCTTATGTTACAGAAGCGATCCTTGTTAGGATAGCTAAAAAACAATGAATTTTTTCCTATGAGTTAGTAAATCTGTGGCTGAAAGAGACGTGTTGTTGAATTTAATTGCCAGGTTTTAAACACGTGCTGAGTATCAAAGAAACAGAACGGCCGTGGCCTGAAAAGGAGTTCATCATGCAAACTCAAATCCTCAAATTTCCCTCAAATGTCTTTCCTTCCAGTTTCTCAAGTTTAGGTCTTATTTTCTTCAAACAATATTGTTGCACTCTAACTATAAATTCCTATAGCTCTAAAAATTATGCATATCTAAGTTGGGACATTGTATTGTCGGTGAAAAAATGTAGGAACTTTCAGGAGAAAATTTGCCATATCCACCTTCAAAAAGGTTATTTTGAAGTGATACTGACCCCTTCTGAACTTGATCACTGTCAAATTTTCTTTGTTATGTAGGCAAATTAGACCAGCCTAGACAAATGCTTCGGTCAACGCCTCAATATTTAACTTTCAGACATTTGAGACCAGATGAATCAGCTCTCACTTGGTCCCTTTCTGTTTGCAAAGGAGAAGGACTGGTCTTTTGGCAAGGCCAGTTCAAGCAGTGGGTGTGCATGGAACTCTTGGACTCACTGGTCTTTCTGGATGGTTGCCTCCTCCACCTCAGAGATGTGACACCTGACTGGAGAGGGTTCCCTGGGTGTCAATGTAAATAACCTCTTGATCAGCAAGCTCTTGTTCTGCTAGGCTGATGGCAAAAGGAATCAAAAAGGACAAGTGTCCCATTCTTCATTTCTTCTCTCCTTTGAAGAGGAGAAGAGGGCTCAGAGGTTATGAAGGGCAGAGGGGTTAGGGAGGGCAAACCTCTGCATCTCTCTGGCCATCCCAGAGAACACTGATAGAGGCTTTCTCTATCCATGTGGAACAACTCAAAGAGAGGTGGGCAGAAAGGACAATTTTTCCTTATCTTCTAGAACTTAGTGAAGAAATTTTATTCTACTTTATTTTATATAAAATTTTATTTTATTTTATTATATTGTCACTAAATAACAAATGAAGAATATATATTAAGGCAGCTTTTAACCTAATCTATATAGCATAATAGGTACTGATTGTACATATTGAAATAAAGATTGATGGAGCAACAGGGTTAATAGTTTTCCTGTAATTTGCATATAATTTTCATGTATTTTTTTTTTCCCAATATCATTCTACAGTGTGTGTCTGACATTTCAGGAAAAGTGGGAGCATTTAAAGGAAGTATTTGTTTTGTTTTATGTTTTGTGACAAAACTTGCAACTACTGGTTTTGCTATTTCATGGGAAATTGGTGTAAATCCATTAGAGGGCCCACTGTATCCTGCAGTGGGTAGAGGTCTAACAAATCCAATTCTCAGCTTACAACTTTAGGGAGGCCTTCCTTTAAAAGTGAATCAGTGGGCAATGAAAACAGCAGTGAGCAGTAGGCTGACTGCCATAGGACCTCTGAGCTTTTTACATGCTTTCACTAATCAAAAGGAGTCAATTACTTTTCAAGTTGTGCAAAATGTCTAGTGGGCTGCCTGAAAGTTGTGGAGACTGAGAGAAGTGTAAAATTAATCAAAATCCTGGCTTATAAAATGGACAAAAAAAAGCAAGCAGCAAGGAGCAGGTTTAAGCACAGATCTTGTCCCAAGTAGGAGTTAAGATACAACACCCTCGGAGCTGCAAGCTGAGGAGAGCATTTTGATCCTCCAGTGTGGAGTCTAATCTCCATAGTCACTCAGGGGCAGCTCAGAAACATGGGAATGCCAAAAATCATCAGTGTCCCTTGCCTGGTGTCAATCCAAATTATTGGCTGGCATTTCAGGAGCTCACTGGAGACTGCACATGGTTTTGTCTGGGTTTCTCACACACATGCAGGCACACAAAATGTAAGACTAAAGAAAGCACTCATTTGTTATGTGATCTTCACCAGCATTTTTAAATGAATCACAAAAAGTGTGTCAGCTTCTCTTAAAAATGTGGTTTGAGATCTAGCACTTCAGCCTTGATCAACAGGGAGGTCGTGTATTTCTCCTGAACATTAGCAGGTATGTCTAAAAGAAATGCACTGTAATAAAAGAATTTGCAAACTGCAACATTTGTGTAAGAATTGAAGACATATTTTTTTCCCAAATTACTTGCAATTTGCTAAAATTACTGGAGTTTTTTTTAACATTTTAAATGGCAAAGACTTTTTTTCCCTTTTATTAAAAACAATCTTCTCTCTTCAAAGGATGTCCATAATGATCACAGCAGAATTCGTCATCATAAGAAACAACAGCTAGAAAGCACAACTGTAAAGCAGTAAAAAGATAAATAGGTTTGAGACCTCTTGACCATTTAATATCTTTCTTTGTTATTTTCTCCAGCATATGTTTAACCCCAATGTTTTATGATTACCCAGGAGATTTTATAGCACAGAATTTCTGCAAAGCTCTGCAGAGCACTGAGATAAAGTGTATTTCATGTAAGAATATTGAATATGAGACACAGTGAAAAATAAATCACTCTCTCCTTATTTCATCTCTTTCTTCTCCATCTACCATATTCAATTCAAGGGGTTTTTTCTCTTCTGTATCAGGTTCATTTCTCGCAGCAGGAGTGTGAGTCTGGATGAAGTTGGGTATTCTTACTTTTGTCAAAAAGAATGTGATATAAACTTCAAATTATGCTTCTTGCTTACACCACAAGAGCCAAGTGTCCTCTTAATTTGCATTGTTCTTTTAGCATGGCATTGATTTGTCACCCACCTCCTTTCAGTGCAGTAAATTTTTTTGCCTAATATTTCTTTTAGGCTATTTTAAACTTTTAATGAATGGACTATTACAAGGCAATGAGGTTTTCAATGGCACGATGGCTGCATGATGGGTCTAGAGAGACCTGTGGATGCAGTGGTTTGGTAATGTGATTGTTTTCCTATGTCACTGGACTAGAAAAAGAGTTCAGGTTTGAATTAAGCCTTTAGAAAAGGCTACCTAATGATATACTTACCAAGCAGGCAAAGCAGATGGAAAAAAATAATTTCGTTTTCCCCGTGCATTGCAATTGAAAATATCTCACACCATCAGTCTTGGGATTAGACAGTCCTGTGCCTAATGAAAAGCTGGGACAGGTGTCTAGACTGCTGCCTTTTTACTTCCCAATTGCCCAGGGGTTTTTCATTTTTCAGGAGAGGAACACCACCTTTCTCAGACCATAAGAAATTAAAACAAACTAACTGAACCAGCAAAATGCAAGGCATAGTTTCAAAGGCGTCATCAAAGGCAACAATGTGCCTTTGACAGCTCTCAAACCTGCCTTTGCCTTCCCAGAATTATTCACTCTTCCAGCAGCAAAGGTAGCAGAGGTGAGGCTCTGTGCAAGTTGCAAAGTGATCAGTCATAGTATAAAGTGTAGAAAGACAAGAGACAGGAAAAGTTGGTTTATGCAAGAAAAGAGGACAAATAAAACATTAAAACAACACTCAGGATATGATATTAATTAGTTAGCTCATAAAGGACTGATAACTTTATATACACTTTTATATACCTATATAACTTTATACACCTATATATACATATATATATATATACATATATATATATACACACACACACACACACATATATATACACTATATATATATATATATATATATATATATATACACATACATGCATATATTTATACACCTATATAGAACCTTTTAACACCTATATAACTTTATAAACACTTTTATAACTTTATAGCCAAGGTGAGGCACTGTGCAAGTCGCACAGTGATCACTCGTGGTATAAAGTGTAGGAAGACAAGAGACAGGAAAAGTTGGTTTATGCAAGAAAAGAGGACAAATAAAACATTAAAACAACACTCAGGATATGATATTAATTTGTTAGTTCAGGACTGATAACTTTATATACACCTTTATATATCTATATAACTTTATACACCTATATATACATATATATATATATATACACATGCATATATTTATGCACCTATATAGAACCTTTTAACACCTATATAACTTTATAAACACTTTTATAACTTTATAGCCAAGGTGAGGCACTGTGCAAGTCGCACAGTGATCACTCATGGTATAAAGTGTAGAAAGACAAGAGATAGGAAAAGTTGGTTTATGCAAGAAAAGAGGACAAATAAAACATTAAAACAACACTCAGGATATGATATTAAGAGAAATTGCTGTGCCTTTTATCCCTCTTGTCTCTTTTAGGTGAGGCTGGGAACAACACAGGCATTGTCAAATTCAGCCTGATAAATCCAGCACTCTGATCCAAATTTATTCAAGCCTGCTTTCCTCTTTAGTTATTTAGTGCTGCTTCAGATACCTTTTAGAGATATTTACACGTGATAAATTGAGTTTCATTGGTGCCTTCCAACAAGTAGGAGTCTAATTATTGAATAATGCCAGAGCCTAGGACAATAATGATAGTAATTATAAAAACACTCCACATAAGCATGTAACTTTTGATCATTACAAAGCCATCCTCATTAAATAACAATGTTGGTTATTAAGGAAATTGCAAAGAATTGATTTGGTGAAACAATATGAAAAACCCTGGCAATTTCAATGTACCTCTAGCTTTATTTTTTTTCCCAGAGTAGCACAATGGGAGTTACATGGAGAAGAGGTGAATTCCTCATTCCCTTCACACATTCATCAACAAACCATAAAGAGACAAATAATGGCATGACCTTGATAACTGGCTGGTTGAGGATCATCTTTCAAAGGCATTTAGCTGAGTATTTAATATCACACCAGTGGGATCTAGAGAACCATATTTCAAGAGCTACTAGAAATTCTAGAAGAGAAGAAATCCTACTAGCCATGATAGCTATGGGTAAAGGATCAACATTTTGAGTTTTAATCAGGGTTTTTGTAATAGGGGAGTACAAAGTCCTGACTTGTGCAGTAAAACAAGGATGAATTATGAATCAAACTACTGAAAATCCCAGTTCTTATTTGGCAGAGCATTTAGGTGCCCATGAAAGTGTTTTTGTAACTACCTAGTGGTATCAATCCAAACCTTTCAGTCTCAAGGCTCCTTTGAGTGCTGTGTGTTTAGTGTAATATTGTCTGGGATGGTTCATGCTCAAAGGGCTCTCTGAATTCCCAGTGAGGAAGGGAAGGGGGTGTATGAGCTGCTGGGGATTCCCATCCTTGCTGACTCTAAGGAAAAATCAGCTGAATGCTTCAGTCCAGCCCTGGATCCTGATACACATGAGGTGGGTGAGAGTGGTGGAGCTCTTTTACCACTGGCGTTAGTCTGGGATGTGTTTTTTAATTTTAAAGTGTGGCCTCAAGGCTTCTACCAATTGCAGTTAGAATGTATAACCTCTGCTTGACAGAACTCCTCCTCATGGAGCAAAAAGGCATTATGAATGTCCTTTTGTTATTTTCTTTATTTAACATTCTCTTAAGCTAATGAGATGTGCTCAATATCCCCTCTTTGAGTCTACTTAATTTGGACAAAGTTAAAGAAAAAAAAATACATGAAGAGTGTTGCTAAAAATAGAAAACAACTTTCTGATGCCTCCTCTCACAGGTTTGAATGCAGATGTATTATACACATATAAATAGGTACTACATTCATCCATAGCTCTTTGAAGTTTTTTGCCAGAGGAGATTTGTTACATGCAGATGTTTCATTCTGATTCCTGATGTTTCATCTAGCCACATTCTCTTTGGAGATACAGTTGCTGTTTTTCACATAAAATTTAATTATTATGACTATTCCAGCCTGGATTGAAAAATTAATTAGAGGAGAAAATTATACATTGGTATTTAGTATAATTTTTGATGTTTCAAGAGAGGAAAGAGGCTGCAAAGTACTTGAAAGCTGTGTGCATAAGTCCTTGGCTGAGTTGGTTCCAGCCCTGAGAGACTGATATCTATCTTCAGCCTATTATCTTTGCAGAATATTCACTTTGCTTTTGGCATTTTTTTTATCAGATTGCTTCAGGCAAAATTAGATTACTGACCTCATCAGCTGGAGTTTTGTTTTATTCTCAATGGAAAGCAGTTAGGTCCAACTCACATAAAGGATTGGCAATGAAATTGGCACTGGGAGGATTTTATTTTGCGTTTGTTTGGGAGTTTGTTTTATTATATTCCTTTTATTTCTTTGGTGAAAGAGTTTTTACTGAGCTATGGGATCTGAGTGAAAATTGAAAGCTGGGTTAAACAGGGATGAAACAATTCAGTTATTTCCTCAGAAATAGGAGAGGGAAAATGTGCAGCTATTTCCCTTACTGTACATTAATCTGCTGTTGAAGTTTGTGTCTCTGAAAGAATACTGATTATTTTATAAATACTGCAGGTTTTTGGGTTTGGAGTTGAGACAGTCTACATTTTTTCTGCAAAGCAAGACTTAGACATCTTGAATAACACAATTAATGGAACTGAGAGAATTGTGAACAAGACAGCTGAAATAATTAGAACAGTGCTTCTTTATCCTCTTCTTGTGTTCACTACTGAAATACTCATATTTAAAAATATGAAAAGAATAGCTTTTTTGAAGATATTGCTATAGTAAACCAAATCCCATTTTCCTGTTTCTGTGAGTGTCCAGACTGGATGGTTCAGAAAGAAGCATGAGGAAGCAAGAACAACTGTGTGATCATATTTATCCATGCACTTCTTTACAATTAGCCCAAAATTGCCTGAGATCCTGAGACACTATAAGCAGTTTGTGCCATCTGGATTGGCAGATAACTGTTAACAGATGAAAGGAAGGCAGGAGTAGTACCTGAAAATCAGGAAGAAAATGAAAAATCTATTTAACTTTTTACTTTTCTCACCCCTCTAATAATGGACAATGACTGAGTGCTCTCAGCACTAAATTATGTTTCATGGGCTCTGATCAAATGCAAAATCCTCTTCTGTGTATCAGCTGAGGCAGAAGTGTCTCATCTAGAGCTGGTGTTGCTCACCTGACACTCACATCCTGCAGCAGTCACTAATGTGCTCATCTCAGAATTTTTATCCCCTGCCCTTCTTCCAGACCTGCCAGCCAGCCAACCCTTCTCCTGACAGCACAAGCTGGGAGTGCAGCCTGTAAAAATGAGCATAGCATGAAGACAAGAATGGAGACAGAGATGAAATTTGATGCCATGGAGTTTTTGGATGTGACAGAGCTAGCTGTGTCAGCTAGCCACCAGCCAATAAACAGCCTTCACCTCTTTGTGCTAACACAAATGACACTGAGATTTCTTATCTTTTTGTCTTATTAAGCATCATCTAATAAAAGGTGTTTCTTTAGCATTGGCTGAATCACTTCTCATTGTGCTCATAATAAGGAGCCAGGATCACTGTATTCCAGCCATGGATGGGGATGAAGACTTAAGGAGGCTGAGATGCAATGGAAGCCAATAATTAGAAAATTTGTTGAATCTTGTTACTGGTGGGATGTGGGAAGCTGTAAGAGGAAAAAAAATGCCTCTAAGGATGCCCCTTTCAATGTCTGTACCCAGCCTGTGACAGGAGCTCCTACACTGCAGCTTCTTCCAGCAGCAGCATCAAACCTTTCCAGAGCTCCACAGAGATCCATCCATTTGCCATCTCTTGCACCCCAAGCTATGTACTTAGCTCAGGTATATTTAGAACTGGAACTGATTCAAGGTTGTAATTAACTCAACACATTTCTACAGTTTACACTGTTTAAATAAACCTACCTGATATTTTCAGGTGCTTTTATGCAGAATCCACTGAAAGGTCACAGGTTTTTATTCCACATCCCTAGCTGATTAACTTCTTTAGCCTCATGGAGGCTGCTTCATAGAAAATTAAGGTTGCATAAAATAATATTGACTGAACAGACCACCACTTTTTTCTTTTGTCTGTTTTCACAAATATTTAAGTTATCTAATTTTAATGATATTAACGTTGTGGAAAATCAATTTAAAATCTGAAAACACAGAATCCATGGAAACCAGCTTCTAAATCCTGACATGCCAAGGAAAGAGGCCAAGAGGGCTGGGAAAGTCTTCTAGGAAAAAAACAAAACCAATTTACAAATAATTAATTCATTGAATAAAAACATTTTAGTATAGTCTAAAAACTAAAAAAAACCCCACCAACCATTCAATTCATATAACAGAAATTTAAGTATATCCTACAATGTGAACAGACTAAGTTTAGTTGGTATAGGGCATTCATTTCTGTAAGAATACATCTTTGGGACTGTATTAAATTAGTTCTTCACCTCAGAGAAGTCATTTTCCATCACTTAATCAATCTGTTCTCACAGCAATATCTGTCCTGGGTGGTGGCAGACAGAGAAATCTGTTGAAAGGGGAGCCCAAATATCAGAGGAGGGATTTGCTGGCATGCTGACCACTTCAGGCTGCCTTTGGCTGGCTGGGCAGGGACCTCATATGGTGGCATCATCTGGCCAGCTCACCAGGAAAGGTGAAAGTCATCGAGTTAATCCCGTGGCACCACTGCTCAGGATAATGTCACGGCACAGAATCCTGTCAATAAGCCACACGGAGCAACTGAAGCCAGCATGAGGTTTAAATAACCTTGATAAGGATGTTAATATCTGCCTCTTCAGGAAATGCTTCATTTGCTCTGTTTCATCTGTAAGACACAGGTGAATTTGGAAAGTTTCTTCTCCTGTGCCTGTTTCCCAAACTTCTGCAGCAACACCAGAGTTGCTGTACCAGCACCCAGTGTGTGCAGCTGATTGGCACTAAAAGAGAGAGAATTATCCAGCTGTGACTCTGCAAACACCTGCAGTCTTACTGGCCATGAGCAAGGGCATGTGAACCTTCAGACTTGGATGCTTTTATGGCTGTTCAAAATTGTCCTTGGTCAAGCCTCTTGACATTTTTTCTTGTATTTTAAACACAAGCTTCCACTTTTAGCACTTAGACTCTGACCTGAACTTTGCTTCTTGATGGTTTTTTGTTGTTGTTGTTTTGTTTGTTTGTTTTTTAATTCTCTTTCATTTCCTCAAGTATCATAAACCAGGGCATTCACTGAATACATTTGATTTAGATTTTAAATGTTTCATGATTTAAAGTCAGAAAAACTATTTTACGAATTAATAGTCTTTTTTTTTTCCCTGAGAAATGTCATAGAAATGTGTAGAAACATTTCTGCTAAATATCAGAGAAGCTTTCCTGATTCAGGTTAAGGGTAAAAGTCTAAGTCATAATTTGTTTGAACAAGATGTGCAAAAAAGACACTGAGATTAGCTCAGTTGATTAAAGTGTGGTGTTAATGATGCCAAGGCTGGGAGTTTGATCTCCATATGGGCCCATTCACTTTTGAGTTGGGCTTGGTGGTCCTTGTGGGTTCCCTTCCCTGATTCTGTGAAAAGCAAAAGGTCTGTTTTTCCAAAACAATGTGGATTTCTAAAGTGCAATGAGTAAGTGCCACTTCTGTGATGTAGAACTCATAATTAACACAGAAGGCTTAAAATGTGCTAAAAGTGGATACCAGGGGTGTGAGGACAACAGGACAGGAGAGTAGAGATTTCAGGGATTTTTTGAGAGGGAAGAAAAGACAGGTCAGAAAAAAAAGTGAAATTCCAACTGATTACAGTTACCTAAAGAAAGAGAAAAAATCACTGGTACAAATATCTAACTAGGTGAGCCAACTGAGTTAGTTTTGTAACTTATGCTAATTCAGAATAAATTAATCTTTTTGGCCAGCCCTTCAAAGCTTCAGTCCTCTCTTCATGCAGAAGGCTTTGGTGCTGCTCACTGTCAGTCCTGGGACCCTAACAACCTGGTCAGCCAAGGATGAAAAGCTCCCAGCCCATTAAAAGGCTAATCTGTGCCACAGAGCAATTATAGGGATTTCATTCCTTCTGTTGGCATCAACCAGATTTCTCACTGATGGATTTCCTGTGATAGATTGGAAACAGAAAGATAAAAATGGAGATTTTTGTCAGAGAGAAGTTATACTTTAAAAGTAAAGTGGGTAGATACAAAAAAAAAAAACAGAAAGAAAGAGCTGTAACTCACAGACTCTGCTAGTTAAGGTTGAGAGTTAGGACAAAAAACCCCAACAGTTAATTAGATGGGGAAAAAAGACTACAGTTCTAGTTTTATCCACTGAATTAATTTCTACCAATTCTTTAGGAGGTTTAGAAATTTAGTGTTAAAGTTAAGGAAAGCAGAGAGAAGATCTTTATAAGCAAGTTCCTCCAGAACATGAACAAGAAATAATCCACAATAAGGTGGAGTCAATTTTATGAGAAAATCAATTACAAAGTTAAATTTGGAGATCTTTTGAAAATAGCAAGCTTAATTTATGAATGTATTTCTCCCAAAACACCAGAGTGACAGTGCAGGGAGGTTTAACTCTGCTTCTCTTTTGCTGCCCTGGAACATCAGGAAAGGAACAGTGATAGCACTGAGCTGCTCTTCATAGAAGGAAAACAGGCATGGGATGTACAAATGTTGAATTTTTTATGTCAATGATATTTAACAGTACTTCCTAAGCATTGACTAAACCTCAAATATAAAGTACAATCAATATCCAATTCCTATAAAGGGAGGAGTGATAAAAAAGGGATGAAAACATCAAGGTCATGCTCATAGTGCTGTAGGTTATGCCATTTCATTATTGGTTTTACAGTTATTATCCATTATTTAGGCAATAAAGGGAAGTCTAGAAAAATGTGTCAGTGCAGAATGTCTGTCACAAACAGGGTGGCATGTGAAAGGCCAGTGTTGAAGTACAACAGTGCTCTTAAAATCTTATCATTAATTTCCTTCATTTCCTGAGTTTTCACCAGTATCACCTGAATATTTAGTTGAACTGACCAAGAAGTTCCTTAATTACAGTAGTACCTCTAGTTTTGAGAAAAATCTGTTTCCAGAATTCAAAGGAAAGGAAATGTATGTCTTCCTTCACGGGAAGACATTTGCCAAGTGTGAGATATGCTAATATTTGTGTTTAAAATATTTGCAAACGATTTTATGACCATTAATAACACTGTACTTCTTCCACATGCAGATGTCCCTCTGGGAAAATAAAAGCCATCTGCTCCTTTCAAGGGTATTGTAGTAGTGTTTATCTATGGTTCTAAGGAGATCCTTTCATAAGGTTAAAATCTTAGATTTGTCACAAAATAGATTCATTCCTGTTGCCATTATCAGACCTCATTATATTTTTGGCACAAAGTGAAATAGGTTTATGTCATTTTCTGTCAAATTTTACTTTTTTTTTTTTTTTTTCACTGCTAATGCCTTGTAAATATAAATTTACATCAAGTATTGACCTTGTGATGATTCACTGCACTGATTAGAATGGCCAATAGCACGAAATCAGTTGACTCCTACTCATAAATATTGTGGGAGGTGGTGTAAGTATTGCTTGCTTCTTATGGTAATTTATAGCCAGTTTGGGAAGGAAAAAAGTTATTGTTAAACTTAAGTGAAACTCAGTCACTGATGCTTTAAATTCCTGAGATGGCTTCCATTTAAATGGAGTGAAAAATATATTAAAAAATTACAGTGACACAGAAAATTATGGTTTTTAGAAAATTGAGTTTTTAGAAGCCTCGTAACACGCAATAAGAAATTATTGTCCTAATTTTACAGATGTAAATTAGGACAATAATTCCAGCCATGCCCTTAGCAGCCATCTCTCTGAAGCTACTGCTTCAGACCTGCTGAGCTGAACTGGCCACAGGAGAGTTTGTACCAAGCAGCCCCTGAGGCAGAGCAAACCAGGTTGGCAAAGACCTCCTTCCACCACTACATGAATTCGATTCTCTCCAAGGGAAGCTGCTGCCATAAACAATATTACAAACAGTATGCATTTCAGGGCCAGCAGTGCATTTGGATTTTTCTGAGTTTGTGTCCTTTATTTTGCACATTTCTGGCAAGTTCCAGTGACTTCCAGCCCCAGCAGTCCCTGCAGGCAGTAAAGTTTCAGCCCACCAAAAGCTATAAAAGGGGAAGGAAGACTCTCCACCCTTCAGGGTCATGTTTGCTATGGCCAGGATGAACATCCACACAGCTGCTCCTGCTCCACAGAACTGGAAGGCAGCAGGGTGTTCAGTTCATCTCTAGCCAAGATTTGAATTCTGAAAGTGTTTTCCTTGATAATGGATGTTAAAATATAAATAACAAGTTTTTATGAAATTTCTGACAAGACCGGGTGAATGCTGAGAAGCTACAAGGACCCTCAGGGTACGAGTTCAAATCAAAATGTGACCCTGGAATTCCTGGGTGACAAATTACAGGACTCTGGGAGATAATTTGTGGAAGAGTTTCATATAAATTTTACATGTTATTCTACCCTTTGTGAGCCTTCTCTTTTTAGATATATTTTGAGACATGATACGGGAGCAATGATTGTATCTGGAATAAAGCAGCTATAATTACATGGCTGTGTTTTGGTTTAGCCTCACTGTTTAGTGGTTATCACTCCTCAGATCCTTCCTGTTCATTTCTTCTCTACCTCAAATCTGCTCAAAGAATAACTTCAAAATTCTATTTGCTCCCACTTCTCTCTTCCTTGAGGAAAAAGAAAGCTGAGTGGGAGCCAAACACATTTAACACAGATGCAACATAATAGAAACTAAGCAATTTTATTCTTTATTTAAGGTGATGGGGGAAAAGCAAAAGGAAAAAAAAAGAAGAAAGTTCTGAAAGATATGCCTCTTTTGGAAACAGTATTTAGAATCTAAAAGTGAAACTATCATTCAGTTTGAACAACTGAATGCCATAATTGAGAATTCAAAACAAAAAAATGGTCTAGCTTTTTGAAATCTGTAAACTCTTTCTGAGGACAACATATGGTGCTTAAAGTGCATTATGACTGAATAAAGCTAATATAAATAGAATTATTTGTGTACAAAAACCTGTCGATGAAAAATCTCAAATCAAAGAGGCAATTACTCTGGAAAAGGATTCCATGCTCTTCTTTGTGGGAACCCACAAAATCAGAGGGTTTTGGGAAAGCTGCAAAAGGCAGGCCTCAGAGTCAGCAGAACTGTGATTGGAGCTAAGCAGTAGCCATGAGATAGGTCAGCAGAAAAATAATGTAAAAAGTAGAAAAGAAAGGACAAATAGAACAATGGCCTGTGTATTAACACTTGTCTAGAATAACAGCCTAAGCTACAGGAAAGTTTATCTAGTGAGATATTAGGAAGTTTGAAGCTTAATAATGGAGCTCTGTGCATTGTGTTTTAAGGCTCACAAGCAGGTGCTGTATCCAAAATAAGCAGGCATTGTTTACACCAAAGGTTCGTGTGCTTATAGCGGTTGGCTAGAACCACTGTCAATGTGCTGCTACTTTGTGTGATTGGTAAAAAAACTTATAAAGTGAGTTGTAACATGAAGTTCTTGTTCTGCTGCCTGGGATGTGAGCTGCTGGCATCTTCCCATTGTCATAACCATGTCATGAGACTGATGCTGGAAAATGAAACAGCTCAAGGCACGTCCCCAGCAGTTCTGTCCCGTTTGTGATTTGTGCATAAACCCCAGCCAGCAATACTCTTCAGCATGGCCTGGATAAACCCCTGCATGTTTCAGTGCTGGTGCATCTCTAACCCAAATACAGATTGCAAGGTATAGTGTAAAGCTATTAATGCAGACTGCCAGCGAAGTAAAATGAAATGCAGAAAACATTTGAAAAATGTTCCCCCTGAATTTTAAACTGACACAACCCACTGCCTTACATACAGCTTAAATTAAAGGAACAGGCTTAAGGGGTAGGTTTTAGCATGTTTGTAAAATCACTTTATGGCCCAGAAAAAAGCTATTTTCCCCCACCTCGCCTTTAATTCACAGCTGTAATAGCTCATTTGAAACTTGTCCTGTATCTCTGGGCCTGACACTGGCATACACAAAATCCCAAACTTGATGACAATATCTGGTGGGCTCCAACTGCATCCTTGTGCATCTTACTCTCATCATTTCATACATGTAATATTTCTATTTGAATTACTAATTAATTATCTATAAAGTGCTATTAAACCATTTACTTGAAGATAAGAAAAGAATTAAATTTTAAAATATCAATTGCCCAGTAAGCAGAATGCAGGTGTGCCTGGCAAGAGGCAAAATCAACCCATTTGGTACTTTTCTTTTTATTTAAACTTTTTAATATATTTTTCTGCTTTCTAAACATAAAAATACACCATCAAATACACTTCATCTTTTCTTAGGAAGATAGTCTCAGTAAAACTAAAAAACTCCATGTCCAGAGTCCAGTTTAGTATAAACAAGGTCTTAGTTATGCTGTGTTTACATAAAATCTCTGGGCCTTTCTTCCTAATCTTGCAGCATCATATAAATGCAGCCATGTGAAACTTAAGGAAAACCAGTTTTATTAAGCTGTGTGGCTTGCTAAGAATTCTGGAAAAAAAAAGAAATATCCATAAATAATCATAACATTTCTTTTGTTACTCCCTACTTGGGAGTGGAAAGCATGAAAAAAAAAAGGAAAAAAAAAAGGAAAAGGCACCACTACAAATTCCCCAGGTCCCTGAAAAAACCTGGAAAGCTTCTCTTTGGAAACTTGTTTCCTTTTCTGGAAAGGAAAACTAGAACTCTAGGTTCACCTGGTTTTCATCCAACCAATGCCACACAAAAGTAGTCAAAACTGCTTTGAGGACTTCTGGAATTGCTTTTTCACTGCATTAATGAAGAATATTGTGCTGGTTTAAACAAACAAACAAACAAACAAACAAAACCACAAAGAAGCCAAACAAAACTGAAGTCCGTAATGTGTAATCTTACACTTAATACTTTCATGCTTACTCTAATATTCCATTGGCACTGGAAACAACACAAAAGTTCTTGGCTCAGTATGAAACAGTCTCTCAGTTTAACATTGCAACAATATTTGGGCACACAATACAGGCACACAAAATTACTCTTTTTTTCCAAATAATTATAAGATTTGTCTTAGGGAAGTGTTCCCCTTAATGACTGAGAAGCCAGTTAGGCTGCATACCAACTTGTATTTAGCTCCAGTTTGATTGCCTTTTTTTAAGTAATAGGATTACATGAAAACTGAGACAAAGTTAATTTCCTGTTTTATGTATTCCTAGAACTGTGAATTAATAGCTATTGGTCTCTCTGCTTTTTCTTAATGTCACTCAGAAAAGATGTTGGACCTGTTCTTTCATTTTTTTTTTTCTTTAGATATAAATTTAACAGCCAGTTGCTGAAATGGCATATGGGTTTGTATATCCACCTACCTAGCCAGATGACAAATGAGCTTTTTGTAGATCTAGGAATGCAATTGTGAATTTTTATTATTTCCAGTGGTTTTGGCTTCATACAAATAAAAGCTGTTTAGCATCTCGTGGAATGGTGTTAGTCATTTGCTAGCTGAAAACTCCACAGAAGGTTGCCACTTGTATGATTTCTGCTAGCATTTGCCAATTGTAATTAAAATAATGTTTGCAACAAAGTGGTGGTTACTGAATTGATTTGATTGCCTAATCTTGCATCCCCACAACAGTGTTGGAGAAGTGTCTCTGTAATCAGACTCACGACAAATTTAACAGCAAGACTTTCTGCTAAGTGTTTTGGTGTGTGTTGTGTGCAGCTGAGGGTTTTTTTGGCCTTTGGTATCTTTGACTGCTTTCTTTTTTCCCATTAATCTTTCAGCAATCCAGACAGATGCACTGCTGTACAGCACTTCTGCACTCTTAGTCTCCTGACCCCGAAACACTGGCGTGTTACAAAGCAGAATTATGTTCTGGTTCCAAGAAACCCAGCTCTTCCTGAGGCAAGACGCTGAGGGCAGTTGAGCTATGGTATTGCTGAGTCCTTTACAAGTTTCAGATGGTAAATATTTAACTATTCCCCTTTGTTGTCTTTCTTTCTGCTTTTCACAGTATTTCCAAGAGTGATATTGTCATTCTAGCAGCAGGCTGTGACTAATGTGTACCATCTTTTCAGTTTTCTGTTTCCTTCTCAATTTGAGAATACTGACTGCAGCCTATTAAAAGGTCATGTTACCAAATCTCTTTTAGCTCTGATAAATACCCCTTCCCTGTAAAGGCATCAAATTTATTTTGTTTTTTTATGAAAACATTGGTAAAGTTTACCAATAAACATAGGTGTTTGTACAGAAACACAGGGTTCTTGCTATAGTTTTTGGCATTAATGCACACTGTGTTCTATGCAGTCAAATTAAATAAAACCTCTTCCCTGAAAGACATTCTATGCAACAACCATCACGAGCAAATCCCTTGGAGGGTTTAGGAAGTGTGATGTTTGGCCATGGTTTAGAGAAGTCTACAGGCAAAATTGTAGACCAAAAAGAAACTTAGCCCTTGCAGAAGTCAGGAACAGGACCTCACTTTCTTTGCCCTGGGTCAAATGCTCGTGCTGAAGGGGTGGTAGGTTTTAGGAAAACGTAAGGGAGAAAATCTATCTAACCCCAAGGAAAGGAAAGCAAAATACTTGTTATGCCACAAGTATTATCCCAATATTCAGACAAACCCTGAAGGATGTGCTCTGGAAATGCCCTAGCTGTTTCAATAGTCTCCTAATGACATGAAATCCATCCTGTTGTTCATTCTCAATTCCTGTCATCCCCTGTTGTGCTGTTTCTGCTCTTTCCCTTCTTTACTCACAGGAGCAGTAAGCTATTGTATTGGGTTTGCACAGCCTGAGATGGAATGCTGCCCTTGGGATGGACTCACATGGCAGCAGATTACAGGGGGCTGCTTCCTGTGGGATGAACCCCCAGTTAATGGAAAAGTCCATGGAGAACTGTATCCTGAGGGGGGGACCCCAGTGTGGAGCTGGGACTTCTCTCCTGGAGCAGCAGGAGAAACACAGTGTGATGGACTGAGCATAGCCCCCATTCCATGTCCCCCTGCACTGCTGGGGAGAAGGCAGAGCTGGGGAGGAGGGAGGGGTGGGGAAAGTTGTTTTTGAGGGTTTCACTTGTCAGTATCCTCCTCTGATTTTGTTAGCAAGAAATTAATTTTGTATCTCTAATTAGAGCCTGTTTTACCCTTGGTGATATTTGATGAGTGATTTCTCCCAGCCTTAGTTCAACCCATGAGCCCTTCATAAAATTTTCTCTCCCCCATCCAGCTGCAGAGGGGAGTGAGACAGTGGCTTTGGTGGGTGCCAGGAATCAGTGTCAAACCTCTACAGCTATCTAGCATCAAAAAGCAGCAAGCAAAGCAGCTCCCCTTGAGCACTAATAGAACCTTGTTTTCTATTTATCTGTGTACTTCACAAATTCTCTCTGGTACAATTTCAAAATTAATCTATTTTGCTTATGATTCTCCTGATGAAAGAATGCAAGTTTAGAGTTTGTCCTTTGACAGACTTAGAATCATTTGTTTCGGATGATGAATGACTGTCATTTGTAGTCTTTTGCTGGTTGTTTTTGCAATGATTGATGCCCAAAAGCTCCCAGAACGGAATAATTTAGAAGAAAAGATTCTGGAGACAAATATTTAAGCTAAAATGACAAACAGAATGTTTTAGTAAAACAAAAATAACCAAAGAAGAAAGAGGACTATGAGATGTTTTGTATTCTGTTGTCTGTGAACTATAATACTTTAAATCTTTTGTTGGTCCCATTCAATAAGGTATTTAAACAGTACCAGAAATGCTAAAAGTAAAACACACATACAACTTTCTCAGTATTATAAAAAATCTCATCTCAAAGGATGAAAACTATTTGGCCTTTTTTTTTTTTTTTTTGTATCCCTGCTCCTAGCTCTGTTTCAAAGGAGTTACTGTCTGTCCTCATCTTCAATCCCTGGGCATAATCATTACAGTACTCTTTCTACTAAAAATAAATGGTACAAAAGAAATGTCATAGCCTGGTGACCCAGGCAAGGACAAATGAAATGTTTTTAACAGTGTCCATTAACTATAATTTCTCTTGTATGTTGAATATTGGAGCTCTTCAGTAAGCAAATCTTTTTATATCAGAGATCTAATCATTACCAAAGTCCCTTTGAAGCCTCAGAGAAACTTATTAGCAAAGGATTTATGGCAATTTTGAATTGGTTTCAGAAAGGTACATCACATTTACAGCTGGGACTCAGTGTGTAGAACAGCTGTCCTGACAGAGTCCTTGTACCGGCGTGATGACATCCTGCCAGCTCTTTAAAACACTAAAGCATCTGGTTCACATTTAATTTTTGGACCCAGATGACTGATCTGCATTGCATTTTACTGCAGGGTATTTCATTCATTATTTATTGTAGATAGGTGTTAAAAAACCCAGCAACTTTGTGTGTGCCACAAAGCCCTCGCTGGCTGCTTACGGGACAAGACATCAACATACATTTCCAGTAAATCAGGTAGATTAAAAAAGCAAAACCTGTGTTCCCTGAATTTATAAAAAACCTTATTGAGTCTATCAAATGCCTGAAAAATTTCTTGAAAATGCCTGAATTCCTTACTGGAAAATTGCCATTACTGTTCTACTAGTGCTGAGACAACTTACAGTGTCTATCTGAGCCGAACACATCTCTTAACTCTGGAACTCCTTTCCCCTGTCACGGGCATAATGTGATGCTGACAGCAGCCAACTCATGTCAGCCTTGCTTTGTTAAAAGCGAATGATCAGCGTGAAATACCGTCATTTCCTAATTTGATTTTTGAGGGCATGTATCGGGTACAAAAGAATGAGTAACAGCCTGTTGCCTCATCACCTGTTGCCTCATAAATCTGTAGACTATTTCCAGTTCCAGTTGGGTGGAAAAATGCATTTTAGATAAAGCAATTCCACGAGCAAAATGGTGATGCAATGGAATTTGAGTTTTGCAAGCACCACTTTTTGCACTATTGACTGATATTGACAAAGCATTTGGAAGAAACAGGGGTTTGGCAAAGTAGCCCTCCAGCTTGAAGAAAACAGAATAATGTTAGAAGATTGGCTGGGGTCAACTGAAATACCAAAAAATCCTTTAGCAGCAGCACTTTGAGATCATCAGGGCACCCTGCCATGGCAGGAGTTTGGGAACTGATGATCTTCAAAGCCCCTTCCGACCCATTCTGTGATCCTGTGGTCCTATCTACAGGGAAATAATTTCTTGAAGAATCTCAAGCAAATAATTTCGTTGTTTTGCTACAGCAGCATAGCAATAAGATGGTTGTGTAGCAACATTATATTGATTTACTAACATTCCTATGGCAAGAACCCTTACATTCCATCCATGCCATGGATACCAATTTCCAAACCTCTCCTGACGTCATTAAATATGATTACAGCATGATCTTTTTCTTCCTCTTAAATTATTAAAAAAACATTAGGAAAACATAAAATTGCAAAACTGTTGCAAAATGCTGGATGCACTTGCGTTTTTCAAGTTTATGAAATGAGGTTTTATATGTGTTTGGTTTTTCTTCCAGAGAGAACCCAATTCAACAAAGGGTATCTAGAAGAACTGTTCCCTTTTTTTTGTCATGTAATACCTTAAATTTAATCATTAAAATTCCAAATCATTTTACTTTGTTTTAATTCAAAACCAGAGTTAAAAGTTGTATCTAATTAATATAAATGCATTCAATTCTACATTTAATACATTATGTGGTACAGTATGATAAGTTGTAAACAATGGAAATTTTCAGGATGCATAGGCATCCTAAAATTCAGCAATATGCATTTTCAGGGATAGAGATCACTCCAGCTATACTGCTGTAAGCTATTAAATTGAGTATAGTGCTTTAAACAGATATTTTAAAGGTCTCAAAGGAAAAAATATTTATGTTGCCAGAAGAAAATACAATCTGAACGTGCAAATCAGAAATAGCCTTCACTGAGAGGTACCATATGAATGACTAGAACAGCAGAAGATCAAGATGAGATTTTTCAAGTGTCTTCAGAGGATATGACTTTGAGTCATGAACATATTTCTCAAAAGGCAAAGCTCTTTTTCCTTCTGCTTTTGAGGATGAATTGCTCACAGAATTTTCTAGTTGTTGTGTTCTGGCTGTAGGAAAATAAAGAAAATTTATTTCACCTAACCTTGATGTTTGGGGGTTTGTTTTAGATTTTTGAGCCATTTGAAATTTTTACCAGGGCTTCTTTAATTAGCCCTGTTTATTAAAAAAAGAAAAAAAAAAAGGTTGATGAAGAGAAACGGAGATGTAGATGCTATGGGACAAAAAAAAATGTGTCCAGCAAGTGATTTTGCTGTTGGGTCTTCCTCTGAGGAATCCATGCAGAGCAATGCTGATGCTGTCCCTGGAACACAACACTCCCCAGTTCATCTCTGCTCTGATAAACCAACGTTTGAATGGCTGCACCAACTTCTTTAGGGAATGGAAAGAGACACTCCTACTGATCTTCCTCCAGAACAAAACAAACCAGAAAATGGTTCACTTTTTACTAGAGTTAACTCTGCTGTGAACCCTTTGTGATGGATTGTTTGAAGGCCAAAGTGCCAAAGTGCTGGATGTGCAAGGGGTAAAATTCCTGACAGGGGACATTACAGTGGTTGTTAATTGCCAAAGGTTTTGCATAGGCAGCTCCTGGAAAAGATATACACAGGCAGCATCCCTGATGTTTTCATGGCATGTGCTGTACAAAATTTATTGCCTCTTAGTGGTTAAAAGCCCTGTGAAGCAGAGCCTGTAACCTGTGTGCAGGCAGGAGTGAGGCAGAGAGACCTGGTTGTGCCTTTAGGCTGATCAGCTGCAAGGAAGCTGCCAGAGCTCAGGAGTGATGTCTCTGAGCCCCTGCATCAGTGAGAAGTGTGGCATTCACAGTCTCTGAAAAATCCCTTCACCCAGGATTTCTCTCCGGGGAAGCTGAGAGGACTCAGAGAAAAGGAAAACAATTCTTATCTCATTTGCTTCTCCTGTGTTGTGCTCACATGTGGAATGTGTTTGGGGATTGTTTACCCACAGGTGATTGTTCCATTGGACTCTGCTGTGAGTTGTTCTGACTCTTTGGCCAATTGTGGCCAAGCTGTGTCAGGACTCTGGAGAGAGTCGCAAGATTTCATTATCATCTTTTTAACCTTCTGTCTGTATCCTTTCTGTATTCTTTAGTATAGTTTAGTATAGCATTCTTTAATATAATATAGTATCATAAAATAATAAATTAGCCTTCTGAGAACATGGAGTCAGGTTCATCATTCCTTCCTGCCATGAGGGTCCCTGCAAATACAATGGAGCAGGATGAGTGCTCTGGAGGAAATCAGTGCAGGCTGGATCCTCAGCAAGGAAAGAAAATATCTGATGTAGGAGTACCTACAGAAACATATATACTCCTTTGATGCAAACCTTGGGATTGGGCATGATTTAGGATTATGTTTCCCCAGCTAAAGTGAAGATATTGCTTCATATTGAAAAAAAAATGTTTATGCGTAGTAACTTTGGAATAAAATGGTTCCACAGTGCTTTGATAGCTGTTATGGTAAGAACCAAAGGAAACACTACAGAGATGAATAATTCACATAAAATCTGAGATGTCGTTGTTAATAATTTCACTGCCATCCCACTGAAACTGCAGAGCAAATAATATATATCTCCTAGAATTTACAATTACTGGTATTTGTACTGGCCTCAGGAAAATAATTCAGATGCATAAGTTGTCCTCTGTGTTCCCTCTCCCCAACCCAATACAGGTGCTCAGACAGTTCGGTTTTCAATTCAATTTTCCCAAAATAAACATTAGGGGAGTTAAATCTAAACTACATAGGTAAACTTGAAAGTTAGAATGTTTAAAACTTAGGAAAATCAAACAACTATTTAACCCATGGTTCTGTGTTTAAAGCAATTTCCTTTCTTATTTCAAAACACATATCCTTCATTATTGCTGTTGGTACCATTCCTACTACGCTGATTTATCAGTTGTTTTATATGCTTTCTATTTGGGACTGGAATTATCCCACATTCCTGCTTCCAAAGACTGCAAGCTTTTCATGACTTATCTCCTACCATGATGCTGCTGAGCCTGACTTGCCTGGTCTCTGCTCTGCACGGGGCAGTAGTCTTGTTGCACATAAAATTAATAGAAAATATCACAGAGCTAATAGGCACCCTAATTTCTCAATTTTAGCACAGCTAGTTAGTTAAAATTTTAAACAAAAGAAAGAAAAAAAAATTGAGGATTTCTTTTTTCTTATGACAGATTTTAGATTTCTCTGGAGTTATTTCGATGACCTGATAAAAGACAGAACCTCAGGTCTACTCATTTATATTTTCTTTCTTTGTTCCATGTTTTTTCCCTCTTAATTCCTTTGATCTTTGGCCAGCTCTGGAAAGCTGGGGGCTGATGCCAGACTTCATAAAGCTTCCCACTGAAATGTACTGTGCACCAAGGACCATGGTAAATTAAAAAACAATCCACATTGAATCTTTGCTTTCCTGCTTATGCCTTTACATAAAGTATCATGAAAGTGCAATGCATTTCCTGAGGTAACAGCACCTAATGCCATGGTAACCATCCTTGGGTGTCCCACTTAGCTTCCCTGTTGAGTTCTGGTACAGCATGAATTTATCTTGATTTCACTTTGTCATTATCCTACAGCAGATGTCTCAGAGACAAGAAGTGATGTCAAAAGACATCCTGTGTTTGGACATCTCAATCATACCCCCAAAGTTTGTTGTTTGTTGCATGAATCAGTAGCACAACAGTATTACACTTGAAGATCTTGTTATGGGTGGAAGGGAATGTGGATTTTCAGTGGATCCAAGTAATTAAAGATACATTAGGGTTTTGATAGTCAAATCAAAATGCAATGGGCACTTGCTATTAGCCCAGTTACAGCACTGCTAAGTCACAGTCCAAAGGAATACAAAAAAAACCCCTCACTAATAACATTTTAAAATTATTTAGCTATACATTCACTTTCAGTATCTTTCCTTTTTCCCCAGTGTAACATTCAGCCTTGAGGGTGACCATCTGGATCCCAAAATCCACAGTACCCATCAAGGAATTTGGAGGGGAATCTACTTCTTAGCAGCATCTCAAGAGCTTTGCTGGGAAGAATGGGACATTTATGGTGAGGTTTCTTTCTCTTCAGTATCGAGTCTGCCCAGGGCTACTTTCTTTCATGCTTTCTTCAAGAGGTTTTCTTACTTGTTATTTTTTTCCCCCACTGGATCCCAGCTACAGCTTGATGATCTCCACCACTTCACTGTTCCAGATACGCAACAGCATCCCACAGCCCCAGCTATCAGAAAAGTGGTTGGTTTTGTTTTTCTCTTGTTCTGTAGAGACTGTACAGGTTTTCTAGATCTTGATCACATTTGCTATGCATAGAGATAAGCTTGAACAAGGCAGGTAATAATCTTGTGACAGAAAGACAAATGCTGTCACAGCAGAAACAAGCTAAAATGAACTCTAGCCAAGGAGAGTCCCAGCAAGTCCTGAGGCCAGTGCTGGTGAGTTAGCGCTCAGCTTGTAGCCTCATTTTCCCTGAGCTGCAGCTGCAAAGTTTTGACCAACTTTCATTTTGTCTGATCTCTCCACAGCCTTTAAAATCAGACAACCAAGCTTTTGTTGATGTAAGAGCACCGGCAGATGGAGAAACAGATAAAAAGTGGTCAAAGGCAGAGACAAATCAGGAGTGAAATGAAGGGAAAAGCAATTCAAAGGGATTTTTGACACCTGTAAAGCATGAGAAAGACTCAACTGTTTATCCAGTGTTGTTCCCAAAACATACGGGTACATATTTGCACAAATCCACACAAAAATGCACACATATATCTCTGAATTCGATACAAACCTACTGATTGTACTTCTGTGAAGAAAAAAGAGAGTTGATTTTTCTGACTCAGCAGCAGAACATTTTCCTATTTGGAATATGAAATATAAATCACACTTATTGCCAAAAAAGCTTGATGTCTCCTTGTGTTCTGCTGAACATAAACCAGAGCCCCAGTTATTATACTTTTCTGGATGTACCTGAAAAGATGAGTTCTACAGCTCAGAGTGTTTGTGTGTAACAAATATCTTCTTGCTGTGAGTAATAGTCTATCCTTATTCTTCTATATTCTACAGAAAACAAGAAAATTTCTTATATTTGTGATGTGCAAATTATATCTGCTTTCAAAAAATGCTTTAAACACATGCAGTTCTACAATACATGATACAAAATTCTTACAAAAAATGTGTCTAGGTTCATATCTTCATAGGGGATCCTGCATCAGATTATATATATATATATATATATATATGCACACATATGTGAAGGCTGCTTATATTTATTTGTTCATGGAGAGGTTCCAAATGCTGAAGCACTTTAATAAAACAGGAACAAACTGGCAGTGGGAGCTTTTAATTAACAGAGAAAGCAGCAGTTCAACAAGCATTCTGAAACCTGTAGAGCTCCAAGTTCTTAAACCCAATTTATGTACATATTTAAGTATATACCTTATTATCTTCTCTTTGAGTGCTTCACTGCTTAAAACACTTTGAACAGGCTGCAGCAGCATTTTGCCAAATATTTTAGCTGTAAGTAGTGCTGTGTATTTGGACTTCAACTGTTTTATGAAATGAACTAAACAACTCCAGAACACCAGAAATTGAAATCAGGCCTGTGTGCTTTTCCAGGCTGGTGCTGATGAGTGCCAGCATGGCAGTGTTCATACTTCTATTTGTCTTCCCTTAATGACAGCAGAAAGAGATGCACTCTTAGGAGCTGCTTTTAAAATGTCACTAACAAAAAATCATTGGGGCCTTTTCTTCCGTATAGACAGCAATGCTTTCCTTGATGTGAAAAATGCCAATCACTTGTTTCTAACATTTTAAAAGTTTAATAGCAATAGAATTGTTATAAAAATAGTAATAAAATTAGAGTAATAAAAATTTGGACAATATGAGACAATAAAAACAAAGAGTTATGGACGGTCTGGGTACATCTTTCTGGGCAAAATAAGTCTGAAAAAGGACCCACAGTTACAGAGGATTAACCCTTAAAAACAATTATCTGTTGCATGTTCATACATCTCATACATGATGCATAAATTCCACTCAAACACAGGATTCTGTCTGGTCAGCGTCAGCTTCTTCCTCTGAATCCTGACGGTGTTTTCAGGGCTGAGCGAGGCGGGAAGAATTTTCTGTCTTCTGATAAGGGAGCAATAAAATCTTTTTCTCTGAATGATTTCTGTGTCCTGTGGCTGCTAGCTTGGTGCGAGTTTTTTCTTTAAAAGAGTATCTTACATAGCATAGTTTCTATGTTAAAATTAAGTTATAACCTAAAACTCCATTTAACACACTACTTAAGAAGATTAATACAGCATAACTCTCTAACATAACACATATAATATTCATTTTAATATTTGCAAAAAGCCAATCATAAAATGCACATTTCTCACACTTGAAAAGGAAACTCAGGGTATATTCTCTTTAAAAAAAGATCAGTAGGTTTTCCCTATTCCCTGGACTGTAAAAGCAGAGTACATTTGCTCAGAATGAAGTATAGGCACAGGCCCTGGAGTGCCACTGTCTCACAGCTGGCTTGAAGGCTTGGTGGAGTCGTGGAGATGTATCTGCACATCTGTGCAACATGTGGTACCCACTGCACATCAATACACTGCAGGGATCCCACATTTATTTATTTTTTTAGGAAACATTTTCCTGTGAAAAAGCATTGTCTTTCTTTGCCTCCTAAAATGCTCACTGATTGGGAAGTATGCCAATACACGGGCAAGACGGACATGTGAGTCTTCTGTCATAAAAACTAGGGTAGAATAGTTAAAAATAATGGATCTGGACATGAATAGGTAAACAAAAAACCCTAGTCTAAGGATATAGAGTTCAGTGAAAGATTTCTTATATTAAAATTTACCATATTGTGACAAAAGTCTTAGTTTGACTTGATCTTACTCCTGCAAATTGTCTTTGACTCATTTATCTGTTATTTACACTCAATTATTTATTTAGATGTCTGCAGTGTGCAACTGAGTGAAAGAGGAACTCTAAAGTACCTGTGATTTATTCACTAATAGATGGAAACATTTTCTGCAATATTTAATCCATTATTAAGAAAGATATTAGCCAGAGATAACATATGGAATTAAAATTCTTGGATCAAAATCTCCCAGAAATGCCATGTGGTTTTAATTTTTTTTCCACATCTGATTCAATACCACTAGTGAAAGGCACCCTCTATTAACTAGCTCAATATTTTATCCATTATTATCCAGCAACCATCATTTCATTCCTTAAAAGAGAAAACTGAGATGCAGACAACAGGAGCAAGGGTGGGGAACCAACCCCAAAATAATGCAAATAAAATGAGTCAGACTCCATGAGTGCAACTCTCTAATTCAGACTTTGTTTCCTAGCAGGAATCTTCTATTCCTGTGACGGCTTCTGTAAAGCCAAAGGGAGATTCCATGCTAGAGCCTCTGTAAGCCTCAAAAGATGATGTCCGTCCTCTGGGTCTCATGGAACCTTGGCTCTACCAAGCTGGTGTGTGCTCTAGAACTCATCACTTCACTAGAAATTAAAGAGGGGCAGAGCTGTGCAACAGAAAACCAGATTTGGATGAAATTCAGATCAGAAAGCATAGTTACCCATGTTCATGGTTCTTTAGGAAACTCATCTGAGTAGTCCCAGCTGAAAGCTAGGGAAAGGCTGAAGGCTTCATTTCAGTGACAACCACCTGTGTGCACTGATCCCTACAGCACTAATGAGAAAAGGTGACAGGAAAGGCATGTTATACCTCTCTAAAATACAAAATGGCACTCACAGAAGAATAGAAACCTAAGCCAGGATGAAACCTAAACCAAATGGCTGATTTTAACCACATAACGCTGAGACTGAAAATGCAGGAGCCCTAAATGGAAAAATTTTTGGTTTTCTGTAAAGGGATTCAAATTCCTAACATGAGCACCAGCTTTCACTAAAGGTTGCAATGTGTGCAAAAGCAGAACAAATGGAGAGGCAAACCCCCCAAACATCAAGCTGGTTTTGAAGTAATTTCACTTCCCTTTTTAACAGAGTTTTCTTGAGAATTCCATATATTCATACAGAGCTACTGCTGTGTTTTCAGTACCTCAGGGGACAAAACACAGTACTCCAGATCCTTAAAAAAAAAAAAAAACCTTTGTATTTATACAAGTTGGTTTTAATGCAATAAATTTCTTTTCCTTCACTGTTCACAAGCCCAGTGGGAAGCAGAGCCCCAAAGCCTCCTTTTGTCACTGAGAAGATGCCTTGGGGAACCTCTGTGCTGCTGCCACAGCCTCTGTGAGAGGTTTGAGATCCCCAAACCAGGGCCATGTTATTGTGCCTTTGTGCTCAGGACATCAGGAGCAGGTATTTCACAGGCAGCTGATTTAGTTCTGGAGAGAGGTGCAGAAAATCTGCTTGCTTCAAAGGCTGAGGCTCCCACCAGTGTCACCACCTGCAGCTCCTCTGTGGTTAAAGTATTGAGTAATTTCCTCCACTGTGGATGTTTTACTGAAAAGCTTTTCTGCAAAACCTTAGGGAGGTACACCCCAATTACTATTTGGGATGTAGTTGCCAAGGTAGCATGGTTTAAGACATAACTATAAAGTTCTCAGTGTCTGAAAAATAACACATCTCTGTAAAAAGATTAACCTGAGTTGAACCAAGCTTGTGAAAACTGGGAGGATCTTTTTCTCCCAAACACAATGATTTATTTCTTCCTCAGGATAGTTTTGTTAACTAAATACAAGTATATCTCCCAAACAGCCAAGCTGCATTGCTTTCTTGTTTAAATTTTTTTGTTATTTTTCATTAAATATGAAAAGTATTGCCTCCTGTATTTATTCAAGTATTTGTTACTTCTGCAAAACCCCTGATATATTTGTTATTATTTTACTATTAAAGAAAAAAAGACATAATAGTATAATAATTTCATGATAGAATGCTGTTTTCACATAACAAACTGCATTTCATAGCTCAGCAGAATTGGCAGGGCAAATGTTGTCAAGTGTGATCCATCACAGTTAACTCAACAAAATATGAAATTCCATTAGGGAGAGATGCAGCCTGAAGAGAGGACACCTAAACCACACTCAGGATCTGCAAGACAAGACTCATTTATGACATTCTGGCTTAGCAAAAGCTCTTCTGAGCACCTGTGAAAAGGCTAGAGTTCTTTGTAGGGTTTTGTTGAGTCAAAGGAAGAGATTTAAAGTTTTAGAGATAGGAGACAAAAGTTGGTAGGTTTTGTAAAGAGCTTTCTGAGAGGAAGTTTACCAGTGTAACTGGATTTTTTGCTTTCTTTTATTTTATTTGAAGCTTCTGAAGGAGGAAGTGCTTATCATGAGGGGTTATGTACACGCTCCTAGAAATCTCCCACACATAATTATTCTTTCCAAGTGCTTTATGTTTGTAGAAGTACATTAACTTTCCCTATTCTTTTTGCACTGCAACTTGGACTGGCTTAATAAAAGAAAAATCCCTCCTGCTGGGTTTTAACAACTGAAAAAAACTTTATTTCGCCAAACAATCATCACCTGATAAGCCCTTAGAAAATTTTTTAAACCTAGTCTTACAAACTCCACTGAGGGACAGAAGCTCTACAGAATCCCTAATCCTGCATTTCTAAAAATTTAAGTGATCTTCTATTCATTCACACTGCAATATTTTAACTGGGCAAGAATGCAGGGAGCTTGTATTGTTTGCCTTACAAACACATTTTGAGGTTTCCCACAGACTAAACTGCTAGTGCTACACCTGCTGCACAACAATGGCAGGTTCAGATGACCCAATATTAATTGCAGCTCTGTTAAAGAAGAAATCTAGGTTAATTTCAGGAGGTTATTGCAAACCAAATCATGGACTGTATATACAATGCAGGCACCTGGCTTCTGTCTGCTTTTCTCTAGGAAAACAGACTAGACATGCAGAAGAACTCAAGGTTCAGCAACAATTCTTCCTTAAAAACATCCACACATCAACATGCACGGGCATCTTTACATGCACAGGTGTGGTATTTTCAGGGTCCCCTGTTGTGGGGAGGAAAGATGAATCTGAGTCCATGTTCTTAGAAGGCTAATTTATTATTTTATGATATTATATTAAGGAATGCTATACTAAAACTGTACTAAAAATAGAGAAAGGATGCAGACAGAAGGCTAGAAGATAATAATGAAAACTTGTGACTCTCTCTTCTGGAGCCCTTGCACAGCTGGATGGTGTTTGGTCATTAAGTTAAAACAATTCAAATTAAACCAATAAAACAACCACCTGTTGGATAAACAATCTCCAAACCACATTCCAAAGCAGCAAAACACAGGAGAAGCAAATGAGATAATATTGTTTTCCTTTTTCTGTGAGGCTTCTCAGCTTCCTAGGAGAAGAAATCCTGGCGAAGGGATTTTTCAGAAAATATGAAAGAATCCTGGGCAAGGGGATTTTTCAGAAAATATGACAGTGACACTCAGGTACGCACAAACCCCACACTTTTCTTCTTCTTCTTCAGCAACACTGCTATGACATCTTTAGCTAACAAGAATTATCTATCATCTAGAGCCCTTTAGGAAGGGGTTTTTCCCCTTGGAATTCCCAAGCATTGCTGAGTTGGCCCTTATAGCAAGAAGTCTTGCAGTCTGCAGGCCTCGAGTCAAAGCATATATCTTATCACCTTTTTGGGAACCAGTGGAATAAAGATAACAAGAGAAACCTTCAGCAATATTTCATCATATATGGCACACTGTTACTTAAAGCAGCCATCTGTACAGAAAAGCAACTGTCAGTGCACTTCATACAGAGAAGGACAAACAACACTTTGATAAAATATTTTTGCACCAAACGTATAATTTTGAAGATCTGGTTAAATTTCAGTCTATAAATAAATCTTTGCCCAGAAAAAAAAAAAAAAATACATGGCATTCTACAAATTTGCCTGACCAGGTACTAAATCATGAAAACTTGTAGGCACTATCAATTACTCACAGTGACTGTGGTACAAGCAAGGATGCCTGAAGTTATGAATTTATGGCATAATTCACCCAGCTAAGAAGCTTTGAAAGAACACTAAACTCCCGTGTGTTGTGTTGGGGAATTGCAGTGGGAGCTAGCTGGCATCTGGGTTTCCAGAAAAAGACCATCCATACCAGTTTGCAAATTCAGGTCTATATTGGAACAGAGTAATCTGGTAAAAATAAGCATTTTCTTGCATCAGAGGAGTGATAAAATCACACCAAGTATATATGATGCAGTTCTCCAATTCTTTCTGCCATGCTTCATGGCAAATTCTATGTGTTGATCACTAAACTAGGCTATAGCAGGAATGTTTTGGCCTTCACAAGTTAGGCTGAACAGACTCTAAAGATTTTGATATTCAACAAGAATTCTATGTAGAATCATAGAATTATTCAGCTTGGAGAAGACCACTAAGATAATGAAGCCAAATATCAAAAACATCATAGACAATTAAGCAAAATAGCTGAAAAAACATCCAGCAATAAATAATAAACTAATGTTTATGAAACCACTGTACTAAGCACAGCATATGGCTTACATCATCTCACATACACCAGCGTGCTAAAATTTTACCACATTAAAACTTCAATAGCTTTTTGGTTAGTGTTGTATTAAAGAGGGAATTTGTACAGTTCCTTATTTTTGATTCCTTTTCAGGAGTATCTCCAGCACAAGCAGACAACAGGACAAAGAACCTGTCTCACCAGACACTTTGCTCAGATTTACACTCATTTATCCCAAAAGGAACGCTACATTTCCCATCAAAGACAGGAGTGCATAGCCTAGCTAAAGATCCTAAGTCTTCCAGGTATATGATGTGTAACTGCCTAACAAACAAATGAGAAATATCTTTACAGGAAAAACCCAGCTCTTTTTTTCCTTGGCATGAAAGTATAGATGCTTTGTTAATTTCCTTTAAAATATCTCCTGATATTTAAAAGGAATTTGAATCTTTTTACTGTTAATCAATTTTATTTTATATACTTTATCAATCCTTTTCTCTAAAAGTTATTTCTCAGTCAGCATTTTTAAGTGTTTCCTATAACCATGGATTTACCTTTATCCAGAATACCTGACTAGCACTTAAATTCTGCAAACAGCTCAAAGAATTATTCTTTTTACTATATTTAAAAGTACATAATCCCTAATATGAAATGGAATGCCGTTAATTCATATTTAAGCAAAGCAGAAAATATGCAAAAAACACTTAAATAAGCATATATCTTTTATTAGCTTAGAGGGTAATTTTTTTATTAGTTCATTAAATAAAGCTATTAAATATTGTATCCTATTACTCCACATCTTTGCTCCTTTTCTATGGACTTTACATCACCACTGCCTTGCAAGAATTCCTTCCTTCATTATAAATTTCCGTGGATCCAGCTGTGGGGGATGTCCTTATTAATTTCATAATTTATCTTCATGGCTTGGATTATAACCACACAACAAAAGACAGTGGCACTAATACATTTGGAAGTGATAAAAGAATAAGATGATAAATGCCACTTTTGAAGATATTATCTGTGCAGTGAATTCCATCTTTTGATACGGGGAAATTGTTGCCTTTAGGTTCAATACACACGTAAAAACTGCATTCTTTTATTTATAATATTCAAATTTAAGGCAAATGCTATGTCTTACACGAGCAGGTTGCTTGGGTTAGTCTCATGCATCCAAGCCATCTTAAACAAGAACCAAGTCACATTTTAAAACCATTCCAGAAATATATTAATAGAAAAACAAGAAGTGAAACATTCACATAAACCTTAACAGAAATTAAAATGCCATGGAGGACCTAGAAGCTCCAAATTGGAAACAGCTTTTTAAAGGCTTATAAACACAACCACAGACCAGATTATCATTGTCTAAACTTGCAAAAATGTTTTGTATATTCTACTGAACATTTCCAGCTTTTAACACTATTTCGATATGCCTACATAAGCCTAGTGATGCTTACACCTGATTCATTTGCCTCCCTGCTTAAATGCAAGAAGAAATAATAATGGCATTTTAAGAATCAACCCAATTTTTAGGAGAGATTTACAATACTATCTTTTAGTACCTGGTCAGTGGAAGGTCCATAAAGCCACTATTTTTGAGATGACCAAAATGGCACAATATGGTGCAGTTGTTGAAAAAATACTGGCACAAAGTAGGACATTTGAGGGGGAGAGGGAAGAAAATAAACTATCATATTTGAATAGAAACCTTAAGCTAAATGTGACTGTTCTATTCTTGTTATTGCTGTATTTAATAAAAGAATACCCTGGAAAATAGAACAGCAGGTTGTACAGACTATGTAGACGTTGTCAGGGAAAGGGATGAAGAAGACATTCTCTTAAAATACCACCAGTCAAAAAAAAAATTGTTTACCTCAAGGATAAATGAAAATGTTAAAAGCTCCAACCCTTCTTCAACAATGGTGTTAAATATGTATGTTTCCAGTTTCCAGCTGTATTTGCTCAAATTCAAAAGAGACGGCAAACACTTATATTTATAGCCAAATGTCCTGTGCAACACCGAATGTTTCTGTATCCCAAAATTATTACTGTCCCTCTAAAACCCAGCAGCTGGAAATGGAATGGGGCAGGGGGGTAGTGCTGGTCCATTTTGGTTGGAGCCACTCAAGTTGAATCTCTCCTGCTCTTTCCCTTTCATTGTTCTCTCGGGGAAAGCTGAGGCAGCACCAGGCAGAAGTTCCCTTTTGTTTGCTTTTGTTTTTCTCTGAGGTTGTTGCTTCAGGCAGGTCTCCAGGAGCTGCATTTAGCAACCTCCAAACTGCTTCAAGGCAAATTCTGCAAATACCTATCTGCCTGGGACAGCACCACTCCACAGGGCTGCCTGTAACAAAGAACAAGAATTTAAAAATTCTTAGATTAGGAGAAATGGCTGCATTTGACAGCAGCTTAATCTCTAACTATGAGAGCCTTTAAATTATTCATAATTATTTTTAGAAAGAATCTCCATAATGTTCAAATCAGGGAGAGCTACATGGTACTGCTCAGAGAGGAACAGACCCACAGTTCCCCTGGGAAAACTGGGAAGGCACAGCCCCTCTCCAGGCATCCAAATAGGTGCCAGAAGTAAGCAAATGGTGGATCCAATTCCTGCCCAGCATGCCTGGCATTCCCTCTCATGGCTCATGGAGCTCATCTCTCCAATGTCCTTGGAGCAATATGCTGGCATCAGGGAGGCAGGATAGAAGAATCTGTACCTTCCATTGCAACATTTTTTTTTTTCACATGCAGTAAAGAGTCTTGCTGTCCTTCCTGAACTTTACACCATGGAATATACCGTGCTGCAGCCTATGTTCTTTGCTCACCATAAGGTCAGCTGCTGCTGGTGTCTGGGGCTCAGCAGCAACCAGCAAACATTGACTTTGCAGTGACTTCTGCTTCAGCATCCTAGTCAAGCCCATAGTATGAGCTCAATAAGCTGAACATTCCCTTCTGTTTCCACTAGACATGTCCCTAATTTTACTATCTGTGGAGAAAATACTTCTATCATCCAGCCACAGGAAGTCTGTTAGAGATTCTCACCTCTAGAAACTCTCCCCAAGAATAACAGGGTGTGGGGTGAGGTACACACTCGAGCTTCTCGACAGGAGAACTCCTGTGAGGAGATTCCCTGCCTCACAGGAATGAAAATGAACCTTAAAGAAACTTCATTTCAACTAAGAAGCTGGAGATAATAAAAACAGTTTTGCAGATCATCAAAGGGGAAAAATACAGAATCAGTCATGAAAGCAACCCTTGACCTTATTTCGTTGGACACTGTTGGAAGTAGGCTATGAGGCCAGCAGACCCAAAAATAATTCAAAATAATTAATTTTTTAAAAAAAGAATTCATATCAGCTTCAGTTTTACAAGTAATGGAATTGTATATAATTGTTTAAAATTTCATAAGGTGCTTTTGGTTCTTTTTTAATTGAAAATTCTACCAGTCTTTCTGAAAAGTCAAAGTGGAGCAGTCTAATTTTTTTTTAATGACGTTTCTCTTTAGATCACTGCATTACCACAAAAGATTTAACTTTAAATGAATCAGCATTTTCTAACTGAGAAGCACTCCCTCAGAAAGATTCTGTCCAGAGAAAATCTTTTAACCCTTTAGCAGGGTTATCAAATCAAATCAAATCAAATCAGGGTGGTGTGATCCATGAGGGAGCCAGCAGTGCTGCAGCTGAGCCCATCCACTGACTGTCTCTCACCCTTCACCTGCCATTCCAGGGGCCTCTCCCTTTGCTGCCCAAAAATGAAGATCTGTAAGAGTCTCAAGATGAACAGCACCAACCTGAGGCAGTCAGACAAGGGTTGGCAGGGAGAAGAATCTCTTTGTTTGTGAAGATTTGACACCAATAAAAGCTTTGCCTGGAATGGGGATTGTCCTGCTGAGATGTTGGCTGTCCCAGCAATGGAGTTGTCAAGTGTGGAGGAACTTTCCACGTGGACCACTACAGAAAAGCAAATATAAACAGAAACAGCTGCATGCTGTTGCAATTTCTGATAAAAATATCTGAAAAATAGGACTACAGAAACACCCAGGACAGATATCAAATGGCAGGCTGTGATGGCCCAGAAGAGAATATAATCCTGTACAGAGGTAAAGAGAAGAAAGAAGTCTATTAAATCTCAAACTCATTAAATCTTAGGACTACATTTAAATCTATTATAAAAGAAAATAAATGCATTGATTCAGCCTGATGCTGGCTTTTAATCTCTGCTTTTCCAAGAACATGTTAGCCCCACCATTCCCATGAAAAGGAGCTGAGCATTGGCAAACACATGCTGAGTGAAAGTATTACCTCATTGCCATATGAGAATGCCTTTAGATCTCATTTGTAATTCTCATTTTAAATTCTTACTTTACACCCTGCATAGACTATCTTAATCCAGGTTTCACAACTTTAGGTAATATTTTTTCTTTCTCTGCCTGCACTACCCATTGCCGTGGCTTAAAAAACAAAAGGCCTTTAGATGAAAGGCAGAATTCAGGGTTGTTAGGATCTGGAGTTTTGTCTCCTTCAACCATTGCTCTATAAAAAAATCTTTGAGGTATCTTAAATCTGAAAGCCCAAAGTCTGTTTTATATTCAAGTGCATTTAAATTAAAAATCACTTAAAACACTTTTTACACACCTGTGCTAACCCCATTTTACAATATATTATCCCCTTTTAATTAAAACTAATCATGTAACAAGTCAGCAGTCCAGTCCTAATGTCTTTGTGGGATTTATTTGTTGACTAACTGTTTTTCATGCTTCTCACAGACTCAAGACTCACTTTAGTCCCCTTAACTCAAAGTCTTAGAGCAGGAAATCTTTCATCTTGCTTATATAATCATTCAGGAAGTAAAGGGAAATTTCCCCTGATCTTTTTTATCTATTTCTCTCCTTTTCTCTATAATAAATTCTTACAAATTTTCTGTATTTATCCTTTACCTGGGGAAGTGGGAATGAGCTAACCACTCCCTCCCTCCCAAAACCTACCTGTGCCCTGAGATAAGAAACCTGCAGCAGAATCTGAGTCCCAGTTCACTGATGGATCTCTGCCTGCCTAATTAAACTGTGGGCAGAGAACTCTGGGCCAGAACTCTGCTCCTCACAGAGCAGCAATTCATCATTTTGCCTTGCAGCTCCTGTTATCAGCACAAGCTTTTGTCATATGGTACATGCCAGTTTTTGTTTTGATAGTTAGCTTTTAATTGAACCATAATGCCATTGTTGACAGAGTTTGGGAGGACTGAAGTTATAAATCATAAATCCATAACTATAGCCCTTATGCTCTTAGAAGTGTCTGAATGTTAAAGGAGCCTGATGCTATTTGGTTTTCCAATAAAAATGAGCTGCTATAAAATGTCATGGCATGAAGACACAGTAACTATTTATGTAGATTTATAAAAGTAAAATAAATGTAACAGGTGGTGAAATAAGCCACCTGATGAGCAAGTTATGATGAACCTTATTGGAGTAGTCATAACCTCTTTAAAGTATTTGAGTTTATATCCTTGCAGACCTCATGAATTTAGAAATGCTTCAGTGATTTCAAACAACTGACTATAATGACAGGCAATTTGCAGTTAGTAACAGCTTTTTATGGCTACTGCAATTAGTAAGTGAGACCAAGCAGAAGTCTTGAATAATACCTCAACTTCTAGACATAAAAAACTGTACAATTGGGGAATATAATATATACATATATAAAAAACATTGCTAGACAAAGGAGTGATGGCAAAAAAGCCATACTAACCATCAAAAGCCATTAAAATCTTGTGTTTAAAAATACAGAAACTTTCCTAGTAGCAGTACAGTATTACACTGAAGGCTCCATCCTACCACAAGCATGGATATCCAGGGCAAAATCCTTACAAATTGATAGAAGATGAGGAAGAGGAGAAATCTTCCTCTTCTCTATTGCACAAAAGATCCTCATTTTTTTCTTGATTCATCTGTTTTCACTGTTAAGCAGTTTTGCACATGACCATATATATTTTTTTTTTAACAAGACACAGGTATGTTTATTGTGAGAGTGTACTCACTTCCTAATTTTTTTCTTATTTTCAGTTTTATGGCATCTTTCACTTGAATAATTTATAGAGGTATTGTACAGTTACTGCAGTTTTAGAGAAGCTCTTAACACATGCAATAAGTAGCCACAGTATCCTTCTGTATCTCAGAGATCTGATTAGATCTCTCCAGCCTATTTCTCTCCATATTACAAACTGGATTTTTATACAGCCACAGAAGTGAAACTCCATTTTTTCTAGCTAAACATTATGGAAATAGTTTGTAATCAGCAGCCATTGTAAAAAACCTTAGTTTCATTATGTTGCTTTTAAGATTAATTGAATGACACATAAAAGGGGCAAGGCTTTGGCTTTAAAGATCACTTCTACTTCAAAAAAAATTCAATGAAAAATTGATTAAAAATCTGAAATTAGCATCAACCAGAGTAGTTGTCATCTAAGTACTCCTGTTTTGCACGTCTCCCAGTTTAAAGAAAGCAGCATCTAAAATTATTTTGCATTTCAGTTTTGCAGGTTTCAGGTCACAAAGTGATCCTGCACCCAGCTTATTTTGCAATAAGATAGCCGATGGGGTATTGCTAAGGTTTTAATCTTCCTGAAACTGCAGTTTTGAAATTAGAGATATTTATCACTCCATTTAACCAGCCACAAAGCTATGGAAAACTGTTTAGTCAGTATTTCCAGAATCCAATCACACCATCAGGACACGTTCTTTCCAAGCATTAACAGACAGCTCGCCAGCTCCGTCACCCAATGCAGCCCGACGCGATTGACAGAGTGACAAGTCTTTTCCTCGGGAGTTTGAGTCACATCAAATTAGTCACACAGCAATGCTAGTAACATATAACCTGCAAAGATGTAATGTCTTTCTGATTTTATACTTCCCCTGCTGTTATTCAGTCACTGCCACACAGATGCAGATAGGATGTCTTCTTGATTCTAAACTGCTCCTGCTACCGCTCGTGCAAGCTTTGAGAATTTGTTTTAAGCTGGGGCAAAGTATTCACATGACATCTGAAGTTGAAGATATTCAAATGTATCTAGCAAAAACTAATTTACACAAATATTGTGCTATTTATTATACACCAATTCTATTATGTGCAGAATTCTCTTTGGCTTCAGTCTACGGGCTCAGATCTCAAAGGCAGGATTCTTGCAATATATATTCCAGATAGACTATTATAACTAGATTATATGAGAGCATTATTTGAACCTGGCTTTGCAGAGCTATTTGGAGCTCTCTGTTGAACTGATAATTTGACTTACAGTTCTGGTGGCTTTGCTCCCAAACAAATTCATAAACCAAGAAAGGAAAACATAAAAGCCATGCTGTGGCTGTGATCCATTTGCCCCAGCAGCCACTCTGAGATATGCAGTTAAAGTGAAGTGTCAGCCTCAGTGGCATTGTAGCTTACTGGGGAAAAAGTCTTCCTGTCTCTGCTGCATGGCCAGGCTTGGATTTTGACATAAAGATACTCACCTAGGGCCTGAAAAGAACATTTTTTTAGCTCAGTTTCAGAATAAAAGAAAGGAGTCTTCCTACAGTTTCCCATTACTCAACTTGAATTGCCTCAGTTTCAAGTACACAGGCAGTCACTATCAAACAGTAGAAAATGGTAGAGTAGGCTATGACTAAAAAATGCACGTTTAGATCATTGCTTGTTGTGGTATCCAAAAGCACATAAGTACTTACAACATAGAACAACAGAAGTTCTTATTTATTCTTTTTGAATACAAGTCTTACCTTTGCCTCAGTTTTAAGAATCCCAAGTACTGCAGTGCAGTGTCATATGAACAGAGAGCACTTCACTTCCTCAGTGATGCCATGCACCGTGCTAGAGGTCTGGAATCTGCCCTTCATAAAATTTTCTGCACATCAACCACAATGGTTTTGGGAGATTTTTCTCTTTTTTTGGCAAGCTCCAACTGATTTTATAGGACAATAACAGCAGTTTTTTGCTGGAGTTTTTCTCCCTCAGCAGTTTGTCCCCATACCTCAGTCAGGCACTCTGGAACATAGCACCAGAAAATGACTTTGCCTTCACATTCCCATGGCTGAATTTTAGCTCTGCATTCTCATAGATATTCCCTTCCTCTGTGAAGTGCAGCATTCCTGAAAATGTCATTGTTCCTACTGTCAGGAGAACCAGCACAGCACCTGGAAAAAAACAAACTTACCCTGCAGGCTTTTCCAGACTGTGGACCCCCACTTGATGTACCTATTATTTCTCATGGAAATGTGAGGAATTGCACATCTGTGAGATCTCTAACTCGCTGTTGACTTTGGCTGAAGATGACTGAGCAATGAAAAAATATAAAAGAGGTTTTCATTTGTTGACACACTAGCTGACAGAGAAGCTGCTTTTATTTTTGAAATATGGGTCTGGTACCGAGTTCTGTGAGTAAGGAATGTGAAACTTCTGGAATATTAACAACATTCTCTTACTTCTTTGTAATAGAATTTAATTTTAAATTTGACCCACATGGTTTTTCTTTTTCCTCTTGAGCTATAATGATCCAGAAGTCTTGGTAATTTCTTTCTCAATTGGCCATTGACCTGCACTTATTGCAGTGAGACATCTAAACTTTCCTTTACACCACCTGTTAAGTATTGGATTTCAAAAGATCTTTACCTACAGCACTGATCTATTTTTCATTGAGGTATTCTCAATCCTCCAAGGAGTGTGAAAAATCTTGATGTCAGTTCATGGACTCCTAATGCCTCTAAGCTCTCAAGACAATCATAGCTGTACTTTGGGACTTTACCAAATCCCCCCCCAAGTTTAAAGTAGAATATATTGCTGCCAATTCAAATTATTTATCTTCTCCTATAATTCAGACTACAATCTGCTACATGTCAATATAAACAATTACTGTTATTTGTTCACAAAAATGGGTGCCTCCAAAGTTAATTTGTATTTGTACACAAATATGATTTCTATTTGTGTGTGGACTTTTTGATAATGCTCTTGATACTCTGCTTTTAAATTATGTATTAACTGTTTAGAGAAGTAGTCTCAGTTTTTCTTTATTGCCAGAGAGGCGATACCAGGGATTAAAAGAATGAATTTGCCAATAACTACTATTTATATTGGCTTAAATGAAAGTGCATTTTATCATTTATGCTTCCATATGGCATTGTGGATCTGCATAATAATGTATGAGAGCCACGATAAAAAGGACATTCTGTCATCTTAAAGAAATGAAGCCGATTGCTGAGACAGATGTAAACAACTTCAGCAGCATTGAAGAAAACTTCTGATTCTTTGCAGTTTTATATACATCAATTTAACAGGCAAAATCCCAAATTAAGCTAAAGTAAGGCTGAGAAACAATAGGGTTTTTAATTCATAATACTTTATATTTAAATATAACTTCAAAATCCATTTGACTGTCAACGAAACAAAAATGCATACTCACAGCATAAGAGAATGATTCTTTTTTTCTCTTTTGTTTTGACACTGCATTATTTATGGGAGCAGCCTAGTCCAAATATTTTGAATCAGATCTCTTAGTCTTTGTGCAATGTTTAGTTGGTCTCACTGTTTTCTCCCCTGTATCAGTGAAGATAGCCTGGACTTGCACAGCTGACCTGAACAGGGGTCACTGCTTCCCAAATTTCTAATGACTAATTTAAAATGCTTCACTTGTCCATTCTCTATATAACTTAAATATTCCATAATAATAATAATAGTAATAGTAATAGAAATAGAAATAGTAATAGTAATAGTAATAGTAATAGTAATAGTAATAGTAATAGTAATAGTAATAATAGTAGTAATACTACTACTACTACTACTACTAATAATAATAATAATAAAAATAATAATAATAGTAGTAATAAAAATAGCAAAAATCCTGGGCAACCTTAGCTAGTACCAGCTCCCCATGCTGGGACTACCTTCCTTGGCTGGCACCAAATCCTTCTCTGGTCTTTCCACACTGCCATGTGCTTCCTATCTTCTCCTGTGCATTTATTCAGATTTTATTCAGCTCTTATTTTTTTTTAAATGCAGCCAGAAACACAACAGGGCATTTTCAGCATGCCCCATTAGACATCACATGGTGATAATTATTCTCCTGGAGTAGCAAGTTTTTTTGCCATTCTTGCTCTGCTATGTCTGCAAGCTTGTCAGTGCCTGCAGGTAGAGACCTGTCTTGTATTTGAGTCACACAGTATTTACACAAGTTATTATTGGTAATTATAAATGTAGTCTTCCCATTTCTTATGTTCATCTTCCCATACATCCAGCACTCTGTGACTGTGTTAATTGCTCTTGTCAGTCCCTTTGGCTGTGTCAGCCTCTCCTTAAACCCTTGCTGTGACTTTGAATAAATTTTTCCTCATCCCATCTTATTGTCACAACAATAATAACCCTTTTAGTGGCAAGGTTTAGGAGAATGAAAACGCATTAAGGAAGAAAATAAGACTAATAATTTGAGAAATAATGCTATGTTGATCCTCAAGAGCTGCTTTGTCTCTTAGTAACTTAACAAGAATTAAGACAACAGAGCAAATCACTGGGAGCATAATAATATCAATGATAATGAAAGGTTTGTATAATCCCTCAGAAATAAAATGTTACCGAGACAAGGCAACATTTTTTTCCTCAATGATTCTTTTTTTTTCTTCTTCACATTGTGGTTGCAAACTGCTTAGAGGGAAACAAACCCCAATTTTTTTTTCAAAAATAGAACTTTCAAACACTCACTCAAGAAAGAGAAGTTACAGAAGAAGGAAATCCATGTCAAAAAAGGTCTGGTCCGTATTTGTCTGTGTTTAAATAAACATTTAAAGGGGAGAGAACATTCTATAGAGAAAAATTACCACAAGGAATAAGAAAATAATGTTATGTTCTGAATTTTTTTATTATAATACTTTAAAATTATTCAGGAAAAGAACCATATTCTTGCAATTTTGTAACATGTAGCTTTAATGTCTTCAATGCTTGTACAACACAAAGAACAAGAACATTTTCAAATAACAGGGAAATTTTGTGTGTATTGTATGTCATGCCACAAGACAGAAATATGACATGACATACTACATTAACCTGCCAAGATACCATAACTACTACTGTGTGTTTTCAAATTCTGATTTAAAAACCATGAAGAGTTAATAATTCAAATCCTAACCAGATAAAAAAATTGCTTTTATATCAGTGATATCTCTGGAGATATGCTTATAATTGAAATGCTTGGGTTTTGAACACTTTGACATTATTACTCAATGAAATGAGCATGAGAAATGGTTCATCAAAAGCAGAGAGAAAAGAAAAAGGGGATAAGCATTTTAAACTTGTCCCAAGAGCTTGCCTTAGAATGGAGGAAATTTCATAGCCAGCTAGAATTTAACTCCTTGTGGTTCCTAAATAGCAGCTCTCATACTGCTTACAACAGAAGAATATTATTTGTGTACATTATGTTGTAATTATTTTGAATTTATTAATAATATTAAATATTATTTATTCTATGATTAAATGAAAAGGCTGCTACTCTGATAAATTTTTTTCCTCTGATATTTTATTTATGCAAGAAAGTGATTTTGACGAGGTTTACAATGACATTGCCATGCTAGTACATTTTCTTCTACTCTTGCTGCCCTTCTAGATTCTTTTCTCCCCTCCTAGCTTCCTTATTTATCTTTATTTCCTTTCTTATTGCCTGATTTTCTCTCCTTTATCTCTTCTCCATATTTTTATAATCACAAGTAAATTCCTACAAAACCTAAGAAGCCTTCAGATAGATCATTACCAATATAATTACAGTATGGACAGCATAGTGATGTCTGAATGTAAATTAGAGTGAGTTTTTACAGTTCATTAGAAAGACTCAGGGATTGAATTTAGTTTAATCAAAACTTGAGTGCTCCCAATATACACAGCACATATGCAGTGAAAAAAAAAAGAAAAAAAGCTTTAATACAGACTCAGAGATTAAAGATAAACGTTGTGCCTTGCATCCATTAACAGGACTCCATCCAGGGTGCACCACAGATCCCCAAACCTAACAGCCTAATGGAGCTGAATTAAAAACAATTGCATGCAATTCAGTAATTCCAAAATTAATATACATTACTCCATTTTTCTTCCTCTTTTCTGTAATCATTTTTCCACAGACAAACAGGTACTGGGGTAGACTCTGGCAAACACCATCCTGCTGGTGTTTGCCAGGCACCTGCCTGATGGCAACAAAGGAAAAGGAAAATCCTGCACCATTTTCCTCTTTATCTGACCTAAGATCACTTCAGGTGCATTTGGCACTTTAGCTGGCAGAAGAAAGGATGCATCCCACTCCTGATTCCCTGCTAGCACTGTCACTGTTTCCAGGCTTTAATGTACCCTGGGAAGGTGCATGCTCAGGAGGAGAACCCCTGGAGATCTGTGTTCCTATGAACTGTGACCACTCCTTGTGTATGGAAAACACATCTCTCATCTGCTTATTGGAAAAACATATAAATATATATGTACAGATAGATACATAGATAGATGATAGATAGATAGATAGATAGATAGATAGATAGATAGATAGATAGATAGATAGATGTAGATAGATAGATGATAGATAGATAGATAGATAGATAGATAGATAGATAGATAGATAGATAGATAGATGTAGACAGATAGATGATAGATAGATTAGATAGATTGATAGATGATAGATAGATTGATAGATAGAATGATAGATATGATAGATGAGAGATTAGATAGATAGATTGATAAATAGATAGATGATAGATAGATAGATAGATAGATAGATAGATAGATAGATAGATAGATGATAGATATAGACAGATGATAGATGATAAATAGATAGATATAGAAGATAGATAGATAGATAGATAGATGTAGATAGATAGATGATAGATTAGATAGATAGATGATAGATACATGATAGATATATAGATAGAGATAGATAGATAGATAGATAGATAGATAGAGATAGATAGATAGATAATTGATAGATAGATAGATGATAGATAGATAGATAGATAGATAGATAATAGATAGATATAGATAGATAATAGATAGATAGATAGATAGATAGATAGATAGATAGATAATTGATAGATAGATAGATGATAGATAGATAGATAGATAGATATAGATAATCTCCTCAAGATAATCAACCAAAATACAGAGTTCATTTCCTCTCAGCAAACACCTCTGTGAAAATTCCCTACCTGGCTGCTAATTTCCCACCTGGATTTGGTTTGCAATATCTAAAAGTGTTCGAGGTGTCAATCCAGCTGCTGAGACTTGGTTTAGCCTTAAAAGTTAATGCAATTTCCATGCCATGTTAAACTGCTTGCTCCCTAGATTTCACACAGTACTTTTCTCAAATTATCTTCAGATGCTGGAGAAAAGAGACAGGCAGAGGCAGAGAAGAGGCCTCAGAAGGTGCAGGGGCTCACTGGCACACATCCACTGGCTGCTTTGGGATGGGGATGGGGGGGAATGGGTTGCTGCTGCAAAGATCTCTTTAAGGAGATTTATGATGCAGGGCATGTGTGTGAATGCACATACCAGCTTTATGAAAATAGTAAAGCATATTATTATTATTATTATTATTATTATTATTAATAATAATAATAATAATAATAATAATAATAATAATAATAATAATAATAATAGTATAATGAAGAATTCACAGTTTAGTGTGGAAAGGTACAATGCAATATCTGTGTCTTAAGCAGCAAGGTCTGCAATCAGGTTTTTTAAATGTCCCTCATTTGCCTCTCTCCTGGGATTTACCATGTGAATTCTTGCAAAATGAATCAAGAGAAAAATGGGGTGTGAATGCCAGGAAAAGAAAAAGAACACACCAAAAGTACTGGACGGGGCACAGCTTAATTGAATTGTGATTTGTTGGGCTTGCAAGCATTCCCCAGGAAGGAATGTCATCTTAATCAAAAGCTGTCCAACCTCACCTTCTTTTCAGCAGGAAAACTTTAAATGAGACAGTTCAGGATTTTGATTTCTGAGGGGTATTGGATCACATTCACCCACAGGGCATTTAAATATAAAATCCTATTTATATGCAAATTCTTTAGTATTCATGTAAAGTGGATTTTTATAAACTGACCATTCTGTTCCAGTTTTCATGTTGCTAAAACATCTTCAGCAATGGCAAAATGAAGGAACAAATACAACCAGCACAGGATGTTCAGGTAGATCTTGGAATTTCTTGGGTCATTCCTTTGAGTTCTTGAAATGTGGAACTGTAAAGTTTAAAAATTACATTTTCTAGAAGGACCCAGGAAGAGAAAGCCCTCAGTAAAGGCTCTTTTCATAACTCTGGCCTTAATTAGAGAGATAACTGATACTGGGGAAAGTTGAGAATATGTTACTCAAAAGCTAAAGGAAATGAGAACAAGTTTTTGTTACAGAATCAAATCTGTCCCTTTTTTTTTTTCCCCAGAAATTTCAGGTCAAACACTGTCAGAAACCAGGAAACGTTGATGTCTCAAGTCATTTTGGGATGTCTGAAATGCCTGTCTGTGATGGGAGGGGCAAGTCAGGCCCTGCCCAGGAGAAGCAATGAAATTCCCCAGCCCAAAGCCTGACAGAGCTGTCCAGCTGGGAGCTATATATGTCTTTTGCTATACCTTTTCTGTATTTCTCTTTCTTCTTCTCCTAATTCTCTTTTCATGGAACATTTTGGGTAACTTAACATCTCATGCCATGAAAGGTTTCTAGTTTATATGGTTGAGCTAAAAGTTAATGCTAAAAGTGATTTATATTGAATTTAAATCTTTGCCAAAATCCTTTGATTTTCTTTATTTTGCCAGCACACTTTTGTGTAATATTGACATCCAGAGAATATCTGGTTGCTTTTTCTCCTGTGTGCCAACCCAAAGCAAAGGAACCTCAGTTTGCTCCCTAATATTTCAATGTTCTGGGGTGTTAAAGATACTTAATTTTACCTTGTCCAGCTTTTCAACACAACATCCTTTAGACATTTGTAGAAGAAAATGCTTCATTATCAGACCATCTCCGGGTGCAATGAGGAAACATTTGCTGTTTCAAGGGATTCCTTTTGACAGCAGTTTCGATGCAAACATGCAGTCTGGGATGGGGTAAATTAAATAAATTTCACTCAGATGAAGGCAGCAGAACAAACATCCCAGTCCTTCCTGCTGGAGCTTTGCATTAATCTAACTGGCCAAGAAGATGAAACTGGTAAATTATGGCCAGGAAAATGACTCAGAGAAGCTGAGATGATCAAGGGAGGGAGTTTGGTGGTCACACATCTCACACTCAGCCCTAGAATATTGCAGACATGACAGTGGGTTGCTTTGAAAATGTTTGCAATATTTGTTTATTTAAGCAAATTACCCATAACAGAGCAGCTCCCTCTTTTCCTGGAAACAAATTAGTGTTTCTTTACATCTTTTATCCCTCCAAGGCTGAAATCACCTTTGAGCAACAATGAAGTATTGAAGAGTGTGCTGGATTTGGAACAATACACAGAAGTGGCCATTTCATACACCATCTATCTTGTAAGCACACATTATTACAGAAAATTACAGCATTTATTTGAGTACTAGTAGCCTTTCTGGTAATAAGACTGCATGGAAAATCAGGTATTAATTCAAGTATATCTGTGTCCCAAATACTCAAATATTTCTTTTAGATTTACCCAATATTTTCATGAGGTTAGAGAGAAAAGACAGGTGACTTCACAAATTTTAGCCCATTGGATAAAAGAGACATGAACATTGTTAGTCTCTAGTTCTGGAATTCAGTTGACAAAATGAATGATAATGCTTGTCTTTGCTAATTCTTAATGCTGTGTGGATCATGTGACATTTGAATTTACAGTATTTTTAGCATTTAAACTTGGCCATAGGAGGTTCACAGCTGACTGCAACACTCTTGTTGCTTCCAAACTATTCTCACAGTTCACTTCTCACTCTCATCTTTTAGATTGTTCTCTAATAGATTAAAATAAATAGTTGCTTTTTCAACAGGCATGCATCATCACTGACTGGACTGGCAGGAGCTGTACTATTCTCATTTCAGTGGAGATTAATAATCTTTGGTATCTTTTCCCTTTTGGTTGCACATCAGTATCAACCAAATCCTGCTGCATTGTCGTAGCTAAATAAAGGTAATGTGTGGAAACGTATTCAATGCAGTTCATTAAAATTATGAACTCATGTCACTATTTATAATTTCTGTATATCTGTATTGTGTTCATGGATACATCAATTTCTTCTAGTAATACCCACTCTTTGGAAACAAAACTGCCAAATCACTTATTTGATGAATGCAATCATTTGGTATCTTCTAATTTTCTACAAATGGTACACAACGTCTATGAATTAGTTCACAATTCCTAACCATTTACCATGCTGAAAAAGGACATTTCATCCTATCATTTCCTCCTTATCTTTTCAGTTATTTTTCTACAATCCTAATTCACTGGATCACTAAAGCAGCAGGGCACTCTGTCTCTTGATAAGCTAACATTTATAGCTTTTAATATAAATGGATATTCTAATGTGAGCAATGTTACTGATATTAGTTTTAATGCAGAAGTTTTTTTCCAGACTCTAGGGAAAAGAAAGATGCCATTTTAACAGACAAAACACTGCCCTAATCAATCCTAACTTTATGAAGTAAGTTTACCCTCAAATGTTAAAATCAATAAGCAATAGAAGAAGGGATGAGGCTGAATTGAAACTCAAGGTAATTTTTGTGATATCTCTCCAACAGATGGAAGACCTGCTAAAATCCTTAAATGATCTGCTTACCATTTTCATGAGAAATTCTATCAAATTTCACTCAGTTTCTAATTTAAATTATGTTCTTTTATGTCCAAGAGTAGTCATTGTACTATAATACTGAAAACAAACTTGTAAATAACTTGTCACGTATAACAGCAGAATTCCAAACTTTAAGTCACTTTATTTTCTCTAAAGTCCCATCAGGCAATATCTATTAAATCATTGTAGAAATGGAATTGGGAAGAAAAGGAATCCCTTTTCCAATGTGTTAAATGGGAACAGGCTTTGAAATCAAACAGATTTTCAAAGCTTTGGTATATCAGAAATAGAAAAAGAAAAATATTAAGAGTCAAAGACAAAAATCAAAACATACAAAATTTCTTAAAAATCTATAGTTTCCTATCAAACAGTATTCCAACTGTATAAAAGCAGATAAAGCCCCCAAAAATCTAGTGTTTTAAAACATCCATGTTTTAAAATTCCTTCTTTCTCTTCATTAACTAAAGAAAGCTATCATTTGGAATTAGTTTCAAAGGTCTACTGAGACATGACCCATCATTTACAGGTTTAGAAACATTTCTGTCTTATTTCCTAGCTTTCCACTTTAGATTAATTTTTAAAAATCTTTTTTTTTTTAAATGTAGAATAGAGAAGATTTGGGTGTCAATTATACCTGTTTGTCTCTGGAGTGATTTATGGAAGCAAACTGCTACTCTGGACCTTTCTGGAAAGAACTGGAGTGGAAGGTATCCAAATCTTCACTTCCAGTAGACACTTATATTTCAGAATTATCATTAGTGAATTACCCTCCTTTTAATAATCAGCCTTAATAAGGATAAAAGCTTATCTCCTATCCTCAGATGTAATTACAACATACCACTGATCTTTACTAAGTCTACAAACAGAATACTTTTTAATACTTGACCCTTGGGATCAAAACCAAATCAGAGATTAAATGAAGTCAAAATTTTTTCATCAGCTCACTATAATACAAAATAAAATACAGGGAGTATCCACAATGATTTTGTATTCAGGCTTCACTTTGTATTGTGTTCAAACACTAATCCTTCCATACACTATAAAAGATTAATGCAAAAAAAAAAATGGCAACTAATTGTAAAAGGGTGCAATAAGGTTCAGGTTAATGTCCTTTTGTATTAGGCAAAAATAATATGTTTGAGATGGAGAAATTAAATTTTCTGAAAGAGGTCAGCACAGGAATCAGATGAATCCTTCTGATTCATGCAGAGTCATGCATTAACCACTTGAGATTTGGAAGGAAAAGACTTAAAGCTTTTTTTCTTCCTGTACAGATAATTTCCTTTAATAAGTAAGACGCTATTTTGTCTTCAGAATATCAACTTTACAGATGAGTTGAGTTTTGAAGGTCCTTCAGAGCACAACATCTATGATTAAACACTTTCTAAAGTTCATTGTACTAGCAAAAGTGGAAATTCCATTATTTTAGCAAGAGCAGGCATGTCAAATTTATCAATGCATGATAGGGCTGAGGATGGAACAGAGGTAAGGAATCTAAGTTTATAACATATTCATAGGGTGCAGAAGTTATTATAAACCTCATTAATGTGTGGTACAGCAATCGAAGGAAAAGTGCAGCTATTGTGACTCTTGTTAAATCTAAATTGGGAGCAATTACCTTCAAAACTTTTAAAAGACAGCAATCTGCAGGCAGCAGGATTGTGCAGGCACGATTCCTGTGCCTTGATTTACTCATGAGAAAAGCCTCTCTTTATAATTTAGCCTCCCAAGGAGCTGCAGGCATGTGGGAATATAGAAAAGCCACGGGCAGTGTTATAGCCTCTCCACCTGCGGTGAAGCCTCAGGAGTTCCCCCACCCAAAAAATTATTCTGGAGAAACCTGGGGAGAAGCACTGCAGGAGCATCACAGAGAAGCCTGAAATGATTCCTTGAGCCAGGAGATAATGCCACAGGGGGAATTACCTGCTTGTTTTACAAATCTTTCACAGTGCCAAACCCCATCCAGAGGCTGACCAAAAGTTTAATGCCTGGCTGTTCAAGCAGCTTTAGTATGGAAGAGCAGAACATGTACACTTCTATTCAATTATGCACAGGTCTTAATCTTTGCTTCTTCAAGCAATTAAAAAAAAAAAGTTACTCTTATATTTTTAAATTTTGTCCTTCAAAAAGTTCCTCAAAATAGAAATCCCATGCTTTGATCAGCTATAAAGGACAAGACTGGCCAAGGTGTGGCTATAAAAATAGAAAAAAAATAATTCTACCACATTTTCAGAGCATTTGAATTAACCAACTGCCTCACCACTTTGGGTTCAATTAAATTCTCTAAGAGGAAAGGAGCTGAATAACATAATGTTTCAGATTACTAGTAAAATAACACCATCATTCTCAGAATAATACATTGTGACAGCTCCTGCCCAGAATATATTACTTAAGATCTGAAAGTTTTGATCATAAAAACGTCTTTTCCAGGGCTTCCAAACAAATAAAATAATAGCATAGTAAGAGAATGAGTAAAGGTCTTGATGCTAAATATTGCAGAAGAAGTGAAAATATTTCTTGGTTAATTTAAACATTTGTGCCTTTGTATCTTTGACATTTGGAGCCAGAGGAACGGGGTGTTAAGAAGTAATTGCATTCACTGCCTTCCAGATATCTTTTATTTGCTCCCAAGTGGATCTGAATTCAAGAAACGGCTCTGCATGTTTGTGTGAATGGGAAAAATATTTCATTTGACATTTTGTTTTCTGGTAGCGTTTTTATGCTTTTGCACATACAAATAAAGTCTTTGAAATAGAAACTCTTTCAGTACACATATTAATGAAAAGAGGGCAACAGTGCAGCTCCTCTAACTTCTATTTTATAAGATAAAACCTGCCAGCTAAGGACACGTGCCCTTTTTAAAAGATGCCTTTCTTTCAACCAGTGAAAATTTTGTACTTGGATCAGTGCAAAATGAAGCTAATCTCAACAATCACTAAATAAAGCACAAGTCCCGTGAGACGCACACTGTGAGCACTTGCAGCAAGCATTACAACACAACCCTTACAACCATTAAACAGATGAAATTATGCATGGAAACCAGATTTTCCCAACATTTGCACCCCCTACTAGAATTTTCCAAGTCTTTAGAAGCTCGATTTCAAAAAATCAGCTGCAAATATTGAGTAAAATGTTGCACTCAGTTACAAATCTAATGAGCACATGGTGTGTGCAGCAGTTTGGGTGCTCAAATGAAGGTGTTATCTGTCATTTCACCAAATGCTGCCCCAGGAGGATAAGCATGCTCTGTCAGGTCTGTCTTTTTTTCTGCTAGCTCCTGGTAGATGTCTGGGATGCCAGAGGCCATTTGAAAAAACTTAGAATATTTAGGTGCCTAAATAAATCCAGGGTTTTCTGGAATTAAAAAACACACAAACAAACAAAAAGCCCATGAAAAACAACAGCATTTTGAAAACTGAGATTCCTTCAAAAGAAAGTCTTTGTATTTTGGGTTCCAACCTAACTTGCCATTAGTTTTATAGTTGTTTATCATTATTACTAGCTAAAAGGAGAAACTAGGAAAAATAGGAAACATGAAGGCCTGGGTGATTATTCTCTCACCTAACAGTTATTTGCAGTAATTCCACAGATATCAACATAGTTTGTGTACCTTTCATAAACAGGATGAGCTCTGGAAAACATGCTGTTTTGTCTTCTTCATTAATAAAGATTAAAATGAGTGCAATTACTCCACAAGATTTTGCTGAAGGAGGTATCTCAAGAAAACCCTTTAAAATCACCCAAATCTGGCACAAGACACCATGTGAGTATGGTAGCTACCTGACAGCAGAAATCACCAAGAGTCACTTTCTCATTAAAAAAAATCATGCCAGAGCTGTAATGATGCAAATGAAGATGGGAGCCATGTGACAACTGTGCACCTGATTTGGTCACAGGCTGGGTGCTGCAGTGAACAGCATCTAAAAAGCTGTGGGATTATCTAAATGTTCTCCCTTTCTTTGTAGAACTAGATCTAATAAACAGCATTTTAAATGATATTTAAAACTCACCTCTTCAGGGTGAGTGCCTTTCTGACTGGGACTGTAAGGGACCAGCAATATTCTGCTGCAAACGTGATCTGACCTAAACTTATTGGCATTGTATTAACTGAAGTAGGTTCCTCTCTCTGCTAAACAATTACAACAGTTTTCACTTATTTTTCATTTTAAAAGATTGGTTAGAATAGTAATTTCTAAATGTCTCAGCTATCACTAGCGAAAAATGTTCTTAGGCACATACCCCATGGTTTTTGTTGATTTTTCCATACCAAAGTACCTTTTCAAACATGTAATAGAAATCTCCAATTTCTCTGAAAAGGAAACTCAAAATACATCACAGAAAATGATAATGCAGAATGAAAATTAATTAATAGTTTAAGTTTCAGAAGAAGAAATAGCCAAGTATGTAGGAAAATAACATCAGGAAAAAATGCTGAGTCTAATAATCAGTAATTGAATTCTGTTCATTCTGGAAATGTCTCAGAAATAAAATAAATGTGACCAATTTTGTTTAAAACTTTTTTTTGTACTGTATTTAGTATTCTATATTTTTTTTTCCCTCCTCTAAGTCTCCCTCAGCTTGATTGACCTATAGAGCATTAACTTGGTTTGGGATCTGACCAGTTTGCTGTTTAGGGCAGTGGGAGGGTGGTGGCAAAGAGCCCTGACCTCTCCAAGCCACCAATCTGGAGCCATTCAACCTCTCCAGTCCTCCCCCTCACTGGGCACTGACCCTCACCATGCTTTGTGGGCACAGCTCCAAGTTCTCCTGTCATCAAATAATACATGATGATGTGACAGCAGAAAAAAACTTATCCAAAGCCATCATGTTGTGGTGGTGCTGTGAGGGTCCCCAGGACCAGGTGAGAAATGAGGATTGACTCCAAGCTCTCAGAAGGCTGATATTATATTCTATTATATGATATTCTATGATATTCTATTCTATGATATGATATTCTATGCTATGATATACTAAAACTACACTAAAGAAAGAGAAAGGAGACATCAGAAGGCTAGACAAGAATGAATAATAAAAACCCGTGACTGACCAGAGTCTGACACAGCTGGACTGGGATTGGTCATGAAGTCAACACAATTCACATGGAACCAATCAAAGATGAAACTGCTGGTAAGCAACCTCCAGACTTCATTCCAAGCAATCAGATAATTACTGTTTACATTTTTTTTTCTGAGGTTTCTCAGCTTCTCAGGAGAAAAATCCTGCCGAAGGGATTTTTCAGGAAATATCATGGTCACACCATTAAACAAAAGGTGTCCCTGGAAATTTTTGAGGCAGAGGTCAGTGTGGGATGAGAAGAAAACTCTTGTCTTCAGTTCCTGTCTTCTGTCCATGTTCTGGGTTAGAGGGAGGCAGCATTGCTGTTTGTGTGCACTCAGCCACGTCCCGGACTCCGGTTCCTCGTTTGGAGGCATGGCACAACAACATGCCCAGGTTCTGCCAAGTACAGTGGCAGGCATTCAAAACCAAATGTCATCAACAAAACAGCACAGGATGAGTGGGTTGACACTGAGCCTTTGCTGGGTCAGACAGGAGATGTGCCAAACAGACTCCCAGTCTGTGCTACTGATGTTGTCATCAATACTTAAAAAAAAAATTAAAAATAAAATTATGTGTTCAAATTTGGGGATGAGATGCCATAATCCATACAGCAACTCACAGTTACTCAAGTCATTATTAAAGAAATTCTGTTGGTTGTCTTCCTCCCTAGTGCAAATACATAACAGCCAGCATTAGTTGTCTGAATATTGCTATAGTATCCTGAAAAGCAGCAGATGTGGATGGAACACCCTGGCACCTTCTCCACTGAAGCCAGGTTCATTATGTTTGCAAAAGGCAAATACAAATACACCAGTGTGCTTTATTATAATGTCATATTCCTGACACTCTAGTTAGTAAAAGTTGATTTGGTGTTTCCATTAGAAATCTCATTTTCTGAGGCTTATGAATCATCCATCTAAGTTTTTTCAGGATGAAAATCCACTTATAATTCCTGCTCTAACAGCTGGTCAGTATTAGTTATCTGCACAACTGAAATCCCAAAAGCACAAAAGAATTATTTTCTTCAAGCTATTTCCTTTTTTCTTTACACTGTCAAACATTTGTGTCCTTCTTTAGGAATAATAAAGCAATTTAATACATATAAAAATTTAAGCTAAAATTTCCTTTCTTCCACATATATCACATTTTTTCCTATGTGTTTCAGCCAGAAGGTTGAGAAACTACTTGAGAAAAAAAGTATAAATTCTTTAGGAATAAAAAAAGTTTCATCAGGAATTTCCAAAACATTAACTGAAAAGACCTATGTTTAATATACAAATATATTGAACATTATCTCTAATGTTTAATGAATGCTATCAAATTTCATTCTCTACTCTGTCTGTGAGGTGCCTGTCACACACACTGTTGATATTCAGCTGTTCTCTTTTGCTTTGTCAAGAGATTCTCATCTTTTATGAGATGAGAACAATTCAAGTTTCACAACTCCAAAGCCCTGAATGAATATTATCAATTCTTAAGCCTATACAAGCAAAAGCACTGAAGACATACTGTTTCTTATGTTCACTATGAAACATAATTTATCTAGTGCAACTCTTGGGTTGTATTTTCCAACTTATGGTTTTAAGCTCAAAGTTTAAAAAAATCTGTGCATTAACAGTTTCACAGGGTTGGCATAAAAATATCTTAGAAGTGATAATTCTCATTAAATGCCTTCGGGTTTTTATCTGAGCTATTCAGAAAAGAAATGTTACTAAAACTCATTTCAGCTATCACATATATTAGGAATTTAGGCCTATTTCCAGAATCTGACTTAGACATAAAACCCTGGAGCTTGCACTTACAGATTTGAAGCATCCAGACCCAGAGTGGAAAACAGAATCCCAGACTGGGTCATGCCCGAATCACAGCCTTTCAAGCAAAGAGATGAGCACCTGTATGAAGTGTGAACACTGCAGGGAAAACATTAAAGGCAAACATTAGGGGAACTTTGAAAACTTAAATGCCACCTGTTTTTTGTTTTTTTTAACCTAAAAAGCTACTGGAAATATCTGCTCTTGCTATTCACATGATTATGCAGTTAAAAGAGTAAGGCCCCTCTAAATATTACCATTCACTTAGCAGTCATCAGAATAAAGACAGTAATGGTTAATTTTTTCCTCTTCTGTAGGAGTGTTGTAACAACAACCCTCACTACTAGAGAAGGGAAAGAGTTGAAACTTTTCCTATTTTCCAGAATCTACTTAATAATTCATAATTTCACTTGGCTGAGAGGTTTCAACACTGAGAACTGAAGTGTTTAACCACAACTCTGTCCTTGAGATTTTGTAACACCATCACTCCTTTAGAGAAAATCAATCAGCCTTGAGCAGCCTGTCTTCTATAAAGAAATGGCAAAGTCTGTGGATGAGGGGATGGCAGTACTTCTATTTCAGCAGAGGTTTCAAAGAATGTCCCAAAACCTCTTTGCAGGGACTCCATGGTATAGGTGGACAACTAGACAGCAAAAATATATTTTATTGTCAGACAGAGATAGCAGAAGATAAAAGTTTTCTACAGAAATCATTATATTCTTTTGCAATTCGATCAAAATGAGTCTTTTTGACTTCACCTAGCTGTGGAGTACTGAAAAGATCAATAAAGCACCTTCATTTTCAGCCTCCACCATAAAGGCATAATCCATACTTATTCACAGGGTGAATGATCCATTTTAACTGGCTAGAAAGTGGTGTAGCAGGGGAGAAAAAATGGTGAAAATAGATGCAACAATTAATCTATTTTCCATGCAGCTGGAAAACAAGCTATATAACATAGCATATCATAAAACATAAGATCACACACTATCATAACATAACACATCTTTCCAGAATACAAGGTATTTGAGCATGCTCCCCATGCCTTCTTGTCACAAGGACATTACCAGTTTCACTTATTTGATTCAATATCAGACAGCAGGTAAATGAGGTAAAATAAAATTAGAAGCAGCTCTTCAATTTAGTCCAGCCCCTGTGCCACAGATTGCTTTATAATCCATTACTGAAAGTTTTAACACCTTTAACTTATTAACACGAAATATAAACAACACAATGCAGAGCCATTCACTCTCTTGATAAGACACTGCAGGTAGGAAACTGTCTAGTAATTAATTAGCAAAATGCTTGAAGTACAAAGAAGTAACAAACAAGAAATCAACTTCAAGCCAACTGTCTGACTTGAGTTAGCAATACCAACATCACCACGCAGTGAGAGAGTTAAGAATTTTCATCTTGTCACACCTGAGCACTCTCCTGTGCTAACAGAAGCATATTGAAATATCACAGGGCACCATGGCTGTTCCCACTGCCCCAGTTTCCCACTTTTTCTGCTGTCTGTCATCTGCTAGAGGTGGAGGGACACCAGGTTGAGGTGGGCTGTCTGTAACTGTGCAGCATGAACAGATTTCCCTGGTTTTAAAATAACTGAGAAGTGTCATGTCATCTACTGTGATATATTCTCATAGTTAAAAAAAAAAATAAATCAAAACCAAAAAATAACCCTCCCCCAATCCCACCTTCACCTAGTGACGCATTTGCTTAATTCCTGCAAGGATCCAGCTAGCCCCAGTACTCAGGCTGCTTATAAAAGTGTCAGTCAAGGAAATGAAAAGGAAATGATGAAACTGTTCCCCAAATCAACTTTTAGTATGTCATTCTTTTTCAGATGATGCAGTTGATCACACCAGCAAAATCACATTGCAGAGAGGGCAATGAAAGTTTTTATATTCCTTCTTTCACTTATTAATCTTTGGGGTTTTTCAAAGGCTTAAAAATCTTAACCCAGAAAAGTAGTAGGGAAGCAGTGGTTGGTGCTTTTCCTAGTCAGAGATGAATGGAAACCTGCATTTGAAATGATTCAGTCTGCTCTTTCTTGAGAAATTGACAAAACCTTAGCCTTACTGGTTAGCCATGCCCTAAATAAAGCCCCCAAATTAATTGTGATCCTACCTATCTTCAACACTGGAAAATAAAAATAGTCAAGTTATTCAATAGTACAAGGCTGTGCTAAAACAAATTCTTAAAAACTCAGATATGGAATTAGAAAAAAATCTTTCTGATTGCTTTGAAGCTGCTTTACTGATCATGAGTCAAGTCTTAATAATTTAGGTATACTTAAAAATTATTAGGATTTTATTTATCAAGAGAGATACCAAGGTAGATATTTGGTAGGTATTTGGTTTTTTTACCAAAGTGCAGTCTTGAAAAATGCTTTTGATCCCAATGTATTTGAAATGGAAATTGCATAGAGTTACAAACAGAAACTGTCATTTAACTCAGAAATTTTATTTATTTGTATATTTGGTTGTTAAAGAATTCAGATTTATTGTTTTGCTCCTTCTCAGTTTCCACTTGTGAAAAATCAACAGTTTTATACATTTTCCAGCATGTAAAGAGAAATACATTACAGTGAGTCTGATGTCTTCATAAATGCAGTGTTTCCTTGTCTCTTCCATTGTTATGTATTTTTCTGAAGCAAAAATAGCTCTGTTTATTTAACAAGATAGAAGAATGCATCTTTCCTATCACATTTAACATGTTAGCACTTGACAGTGGAATGTTAGGCATTGAAATAAGAATAGGAAAATTCACATTTGATGAGGACTTTGTGGCTATTTCAGTCCTATGTGATCAAACACAGTCTCATGGTGATACAAGTTACAGAGAACTGAGCCTTTATTCTTCTCAAAAATATGGATGGGCTACCACGGCACCAAGCAAAGTACAAAATTCCAGATATTACCTTTTCACCTGATATCTCTCTCTTCCACCAACAGATGATAAGTAGTTTAGGATGTTTTAGCTATAGCTCATTAAAAAGCAATTATTCTTTAATTGGAATCACTGGGGTTTTTTACTATGCTAAAATAAGGTTTAAAAAAATAAAAAAAAACAAATAAAATATATGTGGAAATCCATAACCAAGCCCAGGCTTTTGTCTACATCTGTAATATATGCTTGAAAACTTGAACACAACTTCCTGTAGTCAAATCTAAGAAAAGAGAAGATTCAGATGAAAGATCTTTCCAGACTCCTGAACTGTATTTTTAAAGTTCACTTGAACAAGAGCTTTCCACCTGAAACAACTTTGTTGGGTCACAAGCACAAGCATGAAAATCCACTGCTCATCATTAAATAATTTTTATAAAACGCTTTATCAAGAAGAGAGTAACAGTTAGCTATTAAAAGGAGTATGAAGAACTTTCTCAGGCTCAGATTCATTATCTTCCAGTACAAACACATTCTCCCTTTGAAAAAAAAAAAAGCAAACTATCCTCAAAACTGCTACAAAAAGGAAAAGCAGAGAATTTATTTTGTTATTCTGAATTTCCATTTAAAAATCAAATTGAGGTAGCCAATAATAAATAAGACAAAAAAAAATAAAACAAAAATAGGATTAAAAAAATAAAATAAGTTAAATTAAACAAAAAAAGGAAAAAAAAACAAAAAAAGGATAAAAATTAATTGTAAAAGGTTAAACAACTCAATGATCAATTTTTTTAAGCTCACACTTACAAAAGTACATCTAAAACCCTATTATTTCTCTCCAGTTAGAAACCAAACCCACCTGTGAAAATAGAAGTATGCTTAGATCTAGTGAAATAGAAATAGGCAAATAATAATTTTTTTTCCACTTTTCAGTCATGAATGCCTTAAATACATACAAAGAACTTAGCTGATGAAGTCATCAATTTTTCTCCTTGTGGAGAATTACCATTATGCACTGCTGGCTCTGATTTACTTTTGTTGGAGTACACTGAACTGTAAAACTCCTACTCCCTACAGGAAAAAAAAAAAAAAAAGAGGTCACAACCAGAAATCCCACTTCCAAAAGTCATCCTGCTGTAGAAGAATTTAGAGATGCAAGGGATGCAAAATTGCCTTGAGACCATCCCTTCCTATATCATCTCATTACACCTGCTGTTATTCCATTTGGGCTTTGTGCAACATTCCATTGCTGCTACATTATTAACTCCCTTCGACTGCCAAAGAACAGTACAGAGGACTTTTTTTGTCCTCACTTCACCATATTTAGAAACCTAATTGTTCTTCAAGCTTTTTTCCAAGTCTGTGCTCCTTCACCTCCCAAGCCCATTCATATTTTAAGTCAATTAAAAGACTCTATTCCAATCCACTCAAATCCTTGCTTTGAGACCGCACTAAATCTCACCTTGTCTGAGCCCTAGACAAATTGTCTTGCCCTTAATGCCAGAGATTTTTTAATTGAAATAGCAATTAATTAGCAACTGTCATACAGCAATCCATCAATTTATGATAGGAATTATTACAACCAGCCTCAAAAGCCTTTCCAGCCCCATCCTGGTGTGTGATGCTGTACTAATGGTACTGGGTTTCCTTCAGGCAAACCTTCAGGAGTTATTTGACACCTAGGTTGCTTCATTTCACAACCACGTGGACAGAAAGGACTGTAAACACATATTTTTCTGATACGAAAGACAAGCATGGTCCTCTCTCAGTGCTACAATTTACATTTATGCTGTAAGCCATTTTTTTTCCAGCATTGATCCAGCACCAAATATCTCTTGGGAGTTACTTCAGGATTGCAGGCTCCCCTTGCTAAATTAAAACCTTGCTAAGATGCCTCCTTACACTTTATATCCCATCTCTCAGATGCCAAAACATGTCAGGCAGCCACTGATAAATTTGTCTCAAAAATATTTTCTTTTTCCAAAAATAGGTAATACACTTGAACACTGGACTTCAAATATTTTCCAAAGTTCAGGAGAGAAAGGAATGTGAAAAAGCCTGAGGGCTCCCAGTGAGGGACTGCTGTGAATGAACAAGCAAGATCAGAGCAATTGAGATATCTCTCTTACCCAGATGGGTTAAGAGAGACTGGGCATTCCCATCCTATATTATCTGGATATTATGACCTGAAAATTTCCTTTCAACCAGATAAAACACTACTTTTTTTGAGAAGGGAAACTGCACTACAGAACTGCATTGATTAGGCTCTTCTTTTAAAAAATATCCAAAAATATGAAGTAACAATAAAACATTGCTTTTCCTGAACCACTTCTAGCCATTCAGAAGGCTGCACCAACAGCACACAATCCCATTAGTGTTCAGTTTTCCACACGAGGTACCTTCTAAAACTTATTCTGGCTTAGGAGATCTATTAAGATTGTAGCCTAAGGCTTCAGATTTGTGCATTCCCTGGAGCTACATAAACCAAAGAATATTAAAGAGAATCAAATTTCCACCCAAGAAAGCCATGTGCAGCCATTGCTAAATACTGACATTTTTGGTCATTCACACACAAACTGTATTAACCTGATAATGTCGCTACTTTGAAATTAAAATTTATGTTTTACAAATATGTGTTTGTGCTTATTGTGTACTCACAGTTATTCTGCAACGAGCTTCTGTGCTGTATGATATTAAGGAACATAGATATAAATAATTCTATTATAGTTCTTTGATCATTCACGACCCTCTCCACAGCAGTTAAAAATTATACAGAAATATAAATAATGAATAGCCACTCATTTTAGGAAAAGACATTTCTTTCTTAGGAATTCTAAGCTTAAGCTAGGTTTTACTGCTGGTTAAAATCAGAATAGTTTTGCATTCAGCATTCTGTGAAACTAACATATAGCTGAATGAAAGGCTGATTTTTTTTCCACTTTTTCTACTTTCACAAGAATTTCCCATTGATTAAAGACTGAAAATAAAATAATTTCAGGTTTTTAGTAATGATTAACGTGTTATAGTAAGAGATAATGAGATGAATCCCACTTGTGTAAGAATATATTGCACATGAATGGATCTGCTCTCCTCATTCTGAGGACCACATTTTGAGAGATACCAACTCAAGATGATTCAGAAAAGACACAAACTTCTCCATAAGGAAATAGTAAGCAACTTGCTCTTCCTGCTCTGTTATCCAAATTTATGCTTTAAGATAGAGGTATAGGTTAAATTATTACAAATTCTTCTCAGTTGTGGATCAAGGTATTCAGACACAGGGTAGTCTGGACTGACAGATGTGCTCCTCTTGTTGGCCTGAGTCCATTTCTGGGCTATTTCAGATCATCTCCCCAGTTCTTCTGATGGCATTACCAGTTTATCCACATGGAGTGTTTTCCTTTCAAACTCAGCTCTTTTTCTTTTCTCCTAGTGTTACCTGAAAACCAAGTAATGCATTAAATGAGAGGCTTAGAGTCCACTCTTCCCCTCTCTTATGTCTCAGAAAGATCATTACCAGTTTAATTTCTGTGACACAGTCAAAAGCTGACAAAAAAAGAGATTTTAACAAGGATGTATTAGTTGTCAGGGTAGCTTTCTCTCAGGGGATCTACACCTTAACTTTTTCTAAGCACAACAACTTAAAATTATCTCTAGCACTTTGAACTACCTGTAAAATTCAGAAGGAAAGAACACTGAAAACTGAACAAACACTGGAACTGAGGCAGTGACTTACTGAAGCTTTCAATGATAGTGTAAGGTTACTGTAAACAAAAAACAAGACAGAAATTCAGTGAAACAATATATCCTAAACTAGGATTATTTGGTGTCTAAAACATATTTATATGTGAATTCTTAATTTAAAGACCAGCCTAGGAAAATATTTATTATTTTCTTAAACAGGAACGCATTTACCTTCATCTGCATTGAGGAAACAAAAAGTCTTAAGTATCCAGCATCAGGGTTTGCATCCAATATTCCTGATGGTGTTTCTTGGGAGCATGTTCTGCCTGTATCCCATAATCAGTTGCCTTTGGAACAAGACAAAAACCTAAGAATAAGAGCTTCAGTAAGAATACCAGGTCCTTTTTGTGCCTTAAATAAGATGCATTTTGGAGAGATGTGCAAAGCCAAGGAAAGCAGCTTCCCTTCCATCCTTCTGTTGCTGCAGTGTCAGTCCTCAGCCATCTTTCTGTCAGCCTCCTGTTTTATGCCCACCCTCAGGGCAGTTCTTGGTTTCCCTGGCAGTTGTCTTTTCCTGCCATGAGTGAAATCTCATATCCCAACAGCTAATGGCCAATCAAATACCCACAGCTGGGAGCTGGCACTTGGGTCCCAACTTTCTGTCATGGACTGAAGCACACTGCAAGACACACACAACTGCATTGACATTGCAGGCATTCAAATCTGCAATTTCCCAGAAAATTCATGTAGTCTTAACTGAAAGCAGATAGATTGTTACCTTTATTAATAAAAGTTGCATTTTTTGTGTGAATTGACACGTGTGTGACCATTCACATGTGTGAATGGTCACCAGGGTGACCAGCAAACCACAGCTGAAGTGCAAAGGGTGGTTTTATTTCATTTCCTCACTAAGCAGCCCAGGCAGCAGGAAGATGCATGGGCAGAGGCTCCATCAGGCTCAGTTCATCCCAGCAGGCTCCCTCAGGCTTTGTGCACACACAGTTTGTAACAAGGCTGTGCTTTTATGATCTCTCTCTCCCCCAGGAGGAGGTTCAAGCACGTCACACAGGATTCCTAAGTCCCAAAAGAGGCAGAGGTTGAACAACACTAGGCATAATAGGTGGAGTTTTCCCAAACCTACATTCTTAGCATTCTGAGCTGCAAGGTCACTTTGAGCAAGAACTGTTCCCTCCTTGCAGTGTCTTCTGGTTTTAACCCTTTCATCCCAACATTTTTATCAGATCAGTTTTATTTGCAGGGTAAAATAATACTTAGATATTTTCAGTATGCATCAGTTAATTGCTAAATGATGATCAAGCACTGTGTGACATTTTCTCTGATATTCAAATCTCTAATCATACCAGACTGGTATTGTCTTAAAACTCCATGTCTGAGATCTGAACTGCTGATCATTTTCTGAAGGAAGTTCATCATTTGCAGTCTGGGTTGTATCTTTATCTTCCTTTCTTCCCACATTCATTTGCACTTGGATCAAGATACTTTGTTAATGATATACTAAATGTTTTCTCATGCTACCAAGACTACAAAAAAAACCTCAGGTCATGTTAAACATCTGACTTTTAAAGAGGAGACAATAAGAACATGCTACAGTATATTATGGAAATATTGTTATGAAGTGTTCAGTAAACTGGAAATGCCAGATTAAGAAAACAATTTCTTTTATTTGAAATGTTGCTTGGATTTATTTATGCAATTTTTCTTACTTAAACACAGATTTTTTTCCCAGTTAATTCCATGAATAAATGTTGTTAGCCATAAATATTTTCAGTTACAGCAGTTTCATTTAGAACACCAGTTAACTTAGTGTTAAGATACCCTTCCTTTTTAGGGATCATCTGCATTTCAGCCCTGCTCCTCTCTAACCACTCTCCTGATAACTCACTGCAAGCACATTTTTGCCAAAATATCTCCCACACTTATAAAGAGGGAGTGGATCCAGAGGAGTTTTCTTCTCAGCCATGTCTCTCCACAGGACAGCAGAGTACAAATGCTCTAAATTTTTCATATTATTTGGGGAGCAGGGCACACCAAGGCTGTTATTATAGGACATGAAATAACACAACAGGGACGTGCTGCTCTTTTTTAATTTTTGATTCCAACATTTATAGATTTCCAAAATTGGATTGGAGGGTGACAGTGCCACCTCTCCAATGACACTGGACAAACTAATAGCCTATCAAGTTTCTCCTCCTCCATAAAAGAATGCAAAACTCTAAGTTAGTTACATAAAGTGTGTGAGAAAGTTCGTTACAAGAATGTAAACATCAAAAACCTTAGAAAATCTTAAAAAATCAAGACAACACAAGGCAGGTACCTCTGTAGAGCTGGGGATTGTTTCCCCATCCTTTGTCCTTGCTCACATTTGCGTATGGACAGGAACAGCAGCCAATGGTACTGCAAACCAAAGGGAATTAATTGCAGGTAACTTTTGTTATTGCCTTTCCTGACTCCTGCCTTGAGTCCCAGTTCATGAGCTCCCAGGAGATCAGAGCTCCTTGACCTAAGCAGTACCTGGGAGGAAGCTCTTGGCAGATGGACCTCAAATTTGTAGTTTGACTTCATAAATCATTGAATTCAAATGAAAATTAAATTGACCAGTGTCCTTTACTATCCCACAGCAGTGCACGAGCAGTGTACTGATATGCAGAATAAAATGGACACTGAGAGCCTCTGGCCACATTTAGTTAGATTGTGAATTATTGTAAGTTCAGGTTCTGGCTTGCAGCTGAATAGCAGAGTGCTCTAAGTTTGACAGCCAGTACAATGAGAAAATTTTAGTGTGAAAGCTTCTCAAACAGAATGAAAAGAATTACTTATTTTAATCAGGAATCTATATTATTTTCTAGTCTCCTCTTGCCACTTCTTGCCTAAGAGTTCACAGAAATATAACAGTCTAGACTAATATTAGACAGAATATATATATTTTTTGTTGAATTTTCTCTCTCCTGTCAGGCTGCAGAGTGAGGGGCTTTGGTGGTGGCAGAATCTTGTCAGTGTCAGCCACATCAGTGGCTATAGAAACTTGGGAAACATTAGCTATTCCTAATCAAAGCCATTTCCCAGGACAGCACCAGCATCACTAATATGAAATAAAGATTGGTATGACAGGATTTCTAAGATATCATTCCTATTTTATCATGGTGTGCACTAAGGGATTAAGACTTGCAGCAAAATTCCAAGCAATAAACTATTAAATCAAGCAATGAAGAGGTCTAGATAATTTGGAATTTTAGAGCATTTTAAAACATTTTAATGCTGGAATTTGCACTGTCAATAAGGCAGGATGCCTGTCATTTTTACTGCTTCCATATTTTTGGGTTTGATACAATTAAACTCTGAATTGTCCCTTGGAGTCAGCTAACAGCTAAAAAAATTAACTCTTATACAAAAAGGCTTTACTTGAAAAAGACTTGGCTATCCATTCATCTGAGCATAAAATTTGGGGGGTTAAAAACCAATTTGTCTTACATGACTATTTGAGTTAGACAAGTATTCATGTGGCTCTGCTGCCATATGTAAATTCCAAATGGAAACTAAAATCTCTAGCAGGAGAGATAGAATGAATTCTTTTTCCTAGACAAAATAGTTCTCATATTCTCCAACAGAAGAGTTCAGGTTTTTTTCCCCCAGCCTATAACTTCATTTCAAGAAGGCTGTAATGATTTAAAGGGTACCATGTGTGAGCTAATCTATCTTATATATTCACTTCTGCAGGTAAAAAAAGCCCAAACAAAAACAAAAACAAAAACAAAAACAAAAACAAAAACAAACAGGGAAAAAAGCCTGTAGGATAAGTACAGTCAGTTTGCCATTAGGATCTCAAGAAAAAAAGTGATAGGTTAACAAAACCAATAAAACAAACAAAAATGAAAGTGAAAATTCAAGGAAAACTTGAAAATTGCAATGATCTTCTAAATCTCATCATCAATCCACTGATTATTTGATCTTAAATAATTCATCTTTCATTAAAATCCCCCCCACAATTCAGAAAGACTCTGAACCACCTTTTGAGGAGGGCTGCAAAGTGCAAAAGCCTTTAGCACAGGTTATTATCAGGCTTATTTCTGCCTTGAATAACTTTCCCAACTATTATTAGAAATTCATCTGATAATAATCTTTGCAAACAAACATCACAAAGAAGAAGACACTCTTTATTTTGACCAAAACAATCTTGCTGGTGACTTACCTAAACTTATTTTACCTTCTTTGATGTTAAAAGATTCCAGACACATACAAATATAACCAATGCATAGATTTAATCCCATAAAGCAAACCATTATCTGAGCTGTTTCATATAATTTGTGACACACTTCAATTGTCACATATGCTAAAACTGATTGAAATCCTGACTGTACTTGCCTTCAGAGAGCCAGAGAAATCCTGACTCTTTCAATGCACAGAAACAAAAGCTGGGTGCTTTTTTCCAAGCAAGTTTCATTTTAACAGTGAATTTCTAATCAATGCAATGTGATATAATCTCACTTCTTACTCTGAAACAGAAAAACATGCAATATCTAGCAACCTCTTTTAAGGGCAAGTACAATTCATAATGAAAATTAATTTCATATTTCTATTTCCTGTCTCCTACAAATAACAAATACTTGTAACACAAGGACAGATGTTTTAATATACTCTGTTATCAGATGGGAAAGACAAAGCACAGTGCATGGAACAAAACACTCCAGGATAAAGGACACGATGCATAATGCTGCATTCCTATTAGCATAACAAAAATGTGCAAATTATGTTGGTGCTGAGAAAATTTGGAATACTTCTGAAAGAGCATCCAGAAGATATTTTAGAATATTATGAAACCTGATCTTGACTTTCTGATAGTAGAACAAGAAATCACTCACTTGTAAAAAGGTAAACAGTTGCTCTGAATCAAATCTCACTGAAGAGTATTGTAAGAAGGAAAGTAAGGGATAGCTTTCAAAACTGTCTTCCTTTAAAAGAACTTAGTTCTGCTTTTTAAGTATAAAATTAGAGCTCTGGGAATTCTAAAATACTAGCATTTATCATTACAAAAAGCAAATGTAAAAAAATAACACGCTTTAAAATAACACAATGGATAGGAGAGAACAAATATATTTTATTACACAAATAAGACTGGACTTCTTAATATTATAACTGAGAAAAATTATAAAGGTTTAGCAACTTTTTTGGAAACCAAGTATAACAAACCTCATGAGATGGACATAAAGTTCCCCTCATTACATTTATGTAAGACTAGAACTTCATAGCCTATATTAAAATTCAATTTCGTAGTGAAGTATCACCTTCCTACTGCAATTTGATGAGATGTTTTTTTTCCCAATCAGATTCCATTAGTACATAGAGGATGTATGGATTTCTAAGATACCACTGAAATTAGTTGAGGTAAAACTGGAGACAATCCAAAGTAAACCTGAAATTAATATAGCGGTTCGGTTAGACTTTGGCCTTGAAAATTATATTTTTCTTAATGGAAAAAGCTCATCTAATTTCTGCTGTCTAGAAACTTAAACACCTTCTTTTCATTTCTCTTTTTAGGGAAAGGAGCACCTCACAGAAGCAATTTCTTCCACCCTAAAATAAAGGTGCAAAGAGTGAGAGCACTGTCTTGGAAAGAATCTGTATTATCTACATAAATTACATCATCTGTTACTTAGACTAGACTCATAATTTCAAGGCAGCTAAACTTTGTAAAGTCTAAATTAACTGCCTCATAATTGAGTGCATTATCTACTCAATAAGTTTAAAATATAAAAAAGTTCTTTGAAGACCATGCACTAAATTAATCCCTCCTCAGAAATATTGACCTCTCAGGTCTCATCTCCACTTAGTAAGGATGGACTTTCAGAGCCCCCTCTAAAAACTGAAGGCAACTTACTTGATAGCAGTGATAACATTGAATATTTCAATAAAAATGCTGAGAATAGACACTTATTCTCCAATCTTTCTTTCACTTTTTATTCAAAGTTGAAATACAATTCAGGGTAGTTTACAGTTTACACTTGCAATGTTTGTGTTGCAGTGGCAAAGTTTAAAAGTAATCCTTATGCCTTAAAAAAAATGCAGAGGAAATAATAAAACTTGTTCCAGATGACCTGACCTCTTACATTTGCAAATAAATGTATCCTTTATGGTTTTCCATTCATATGTTAAAAATAGACATAGACAAATCAAATACTTTCATCACAAAAGATCTGGAAAAAGCCTAATTTTTCAGAATCCACAACAGAGGACAAAAGCACCATGTTGCTTGGGGTAGATGAGATACAAATAAACAAAGGAGCCAGGAGAAACAAACTGATTTTGTGAGAAACAAACTGACACATAATTTGAGGTCTGTGCTTCTTTTTTTTTTTTCAAAGGATGCATTCATAGGAAATTAAATATATTGTATAGAAAACAGTTTTTAACCCATAAAAACTTCATTTCACTTGCCTCTGGATTAAAATTGCCTAGAAATAAAGGTTCAAGAAAATGGTTAATGCTTTCATTTAAAACCTCTTCACTATGAAATTAACAAATACAATTTAATTGCAATTTCTTGCATGATTAATAGGCTAGATTTTCATTCTTAATGCCACCACGCAGTCTGTTAAATATGGACTTTTTGCTAAATTAATTTCCTGAGAGATCCAGCTGCTATTGCATGCAGATTGTGTTATCTAACACCTCATATTATTATTTCTAATTTGCATATCTATTTGATTAATGGTTTACTTTGCTTAATCTTATGCACTAGGAAGACACAAGCTGATCACCTCTATTCCTCAAATAGAGCTGCTTGGACTGAGGGAGCATGAGGATGTGATCCAGAATACAAAAATGTGCTGATGCAAAGTTCAGTGTGTTATAAAATCTCAGCTACTACTGAAAGCTGTCCTGCTTTTAATTTCAATTGGGAAATAAAGCCACAGGCAGACAATCAAGCACAGGCACACATAGCTGTTAGGTGATAAAGTATTTGGGGGATTTAATGATGAGCTTTTTTTGTCTGGATATTTATGTTGAAAGGTGTTGTCATTATGAGTGATACACATTATCTGGCAGTCTTTTCTTCAAGGCTTGGTGCAAAAATTACTAGGTGGTAAAGGCATCACTCCACACAAACCTTAATCCAGGGAAAGCAGTGTTTTTGCCATGAAATAAGCTGTGAAAAGGAGCAAATCCCCGAGATACTGGAGGTTTCTCAGAGGCCAGAGGGGGCAGACACACTGATGGGATTGCTGTCCTTGGTGTCACCCCCAGCAGCATGAACCCAAGCCAGGGCAGGGAGCACCTCGTGCAGGGCATTTCAGCTCTGTGGTTCAGCCTGAGTTCAGGAGGCACAGCAGAGCTGACACACGTGCTGTTCAGGGGTGTGACACTGCCAGAGCACACAGGTCCTGATTGCAAACACTGCCAACAAAGAACAGGGGCTGAAAACCACCAATATTCTGATGGATTCTCTCTGGAGATCTGTCACGGACATTCTTTATGAAAAATCCTTTTGTCAGGTTCTTTTCTCCTGAGAAGCTGAGAAGCTTCAGCTCCTCCATGTTTTGCTGCTTTGGAATGTGATTTGGAGAATTGTTTACCCAGCATGTGAAATAGTTTTTACTTGTTGACCAACGACAGCCACCTGTGTAGAGGCTGTGAGCAGTCACAAGATTTTATTATCATTCATTCCATTCCTTTCCTTTCAAGACTTCTGATGAAATCCTTTTCTTCTATTCTTTAGTACAGTTTTAATAAATCATTTTCTTTTAATATAATATATAGCATAAAATAATAAATCAGCCTTCTGAAACATGGAGTCAAGATTCTCATCTCTTCCCATGTCGGGATTGCCTGCAAATTCCACATTTGGTGACCCTGAGTGAGGGACATTGATCCCTTAGCATGAGGAAGAACTCATAACCACGTGTAACAGCCCTAAGCTGTAACACACACCCACCCCCATGCATGCCTTGGGAACTTCAGACAATTCTGGGTTTATTTACAACCCAGCATTATTATTTGGCTCTACTTAACTCCCTCAATTTTTTGTCACAGAGTTTGCTAAGAGCATCCCCCAAAACCACACACACTGCCCTCCATCGTCTCAAAGGATTCTCGGTGTTTGGCAATGAGAGATGCAGAGTGACAGCTGATCAGGAAATTTATCTGAGTTTTCCTCACAGATAGACAGGAGGGATAGATACCTTTCACTGCTGGAGAAGTCCCTGTCAGAGAAGCCACTGGAACCTCATAAAATAGCTGAATATTGCTATAGAGGGAAAAAAAAATGTACCTGGAAAAGAGAGAGAAAAGCTGAAATTTCAATGGAGCTTCCCTGTTCAGTTTTTCTTCCTGTCTTTACTGATTCATCCTGTGAAAGAGAGACTGCTAAAAAATCTGTGCAGATGTTCATTTTTATTCTTCTAAATATTTTAGATGAGTGAACATTTGTGTCTTTTAGGTTCATTTTAAAGTATATACATTTTCATTTATATTTTTTAAGCATGCATATGTACATGGCCTTTCTCATTTTACTTTAGTGTATTTTAATTTAAATTATTGTTCAACAGAAATTTTTTCAGTTCTATGAAAAATTTGGAAACCCACATTCCTCTAGAAAAGATTTCAAGTATTTCTCTTTTTTTCTAAAATATCCTTCAATATCTCATCATTAAATGATTACCTTGGTGATTTAAGACTCTGAAAAAGAATTTTCTATCAAAATGTCAAATCGTATGAACAGAGACTAGTAACAAACAGTGCTAATCCATCTTTACACACTTCAATATACTGGATACTATCTAAACAACACTCATTTAATTTCACCTTTCATTTACTCAAGGCTTTTCCCCATAAACTTATACAGCTTCCAACTTTTATTACTGCCAGACACATGAAAGCAGCTGCTCCATCTAGGTTGAGACTATTTCCACTTCTTCTGCAAACATCTAAAAATAAGCTCAGTATTAAACCATATGAGCTGGAATCTCATTTAATGACTGAATGAAGCAACTGTTTTGTTATTTCTGTAAAAAGCTGGTCATGTTCTCAAGATCTGAACAAAATGATGGGTAGTAAAACTAATTTCATTCTAAATGATTTTGCAGAAATTTACCTCAAGTACAGCTTAGTAAAACCAGAGTTACAGACATTTCCACTTCCAGCTGCATCACTCTTTTTCTGGTCACAATTTTCAGAGACCCTTGTCTTGGACAAGTCCATATCAGCATAGCTTATGGTGGAAAGAGAAAGGCATGCAACAGAAGAACAAAAGTTCCATACATTTGCAGTGAAAACCACAGTTGCATGCTTTATCATACAGATAACATATATATGTGTATATATATACACACACACTCATTTTTGCTTTTATGTTTTGCTTGAAGAACTCAAGAATTATAGCCACTTGCAAAGAGAATTAGAAGGTCATGAATGCATCTGTAAAATCACTATTCACAATCTTCAACAGGAATTTCTTTTCTCTCAAAAGGCAGAAAAAAGTTAAATAAGTATATCCATGGTTTTAGAAATATTTACTCTTTCAGACAACTCAATAGAAAAGAGCTGTACTCTATTATTACTTTTTTTGTCCATGGGGAAACCACACACACATATTTTTTCCTTGCTACTATTTTTCATACAAAAAGCAATAATATGCCTTTTAAAACTTGGTAGGTGTTAAGGTAAAGAATGTTATTCCAAAAGTAACTATAAGATTCTTGAACCTCAGACAGACACTATACTGTAACTCTGCACTTAGTTTCAGTTCACTCCCTTCTGCACTGAAATTTTTGGTTGGTTCTTCTCTGTGACTTGATCAAGCAGAGCTGATTTTTCTTTCTATGATTTTCTAAAAAAAACTGAATAAAATAACTATTTTGGACTAGTGTTCTTCATGATAACTAACAGCCTAAAGTCCATGCAAAGAAGCTCACAAAGCTTACAAAGCTTCCAAAGGCCAAAAGTAGTCTTGACAATGCAAAATCTTGTGTACTTTTGACATTGGACGGGTGTGTTGTGGATCAGAGGTGTCAGAATAAAAGAACTAGACAGTCTTAGAAATGAAGCTCTAAAACTCCTCAGGAACCTTCCATTGTGGGCCTGATTCCAGACTCCAGTGTGCTTTTTATGTTAGAGAGAACATTTATTATCTTAAAATGTTTTTCCCTGGCCATAAGCCATGAGCGCCTTCTTCTCGAAGCAGGTATTCCTCACTTCCACTCTCCACCTGGTGACCTGAGGTAGTGTGGAACAATCTAGACACACCCACAGGGGCTTCAGGCTCCTCCCTCTCATGGTACAGCAAAAAAACCAAAAATTGACTCTTTCCTGGCTGACAACTCACCTTAACGCTTATGGTAAATGCAGGATCTGAAAATGATAGAGACTGGATCAATTAGAGAAACGGGTTTGCTAAGAAAAAGGAAGTTTCCTCAGGACTTATGTCTTTCAAGCATATCTCACATGTATGAAGTAAAGTATCTCTGCTCAAGACTGAATTTCTTGAAAATTTTTGGGGAAACAATTTCTATCCAAAGAAGCGAACTAAAGACCTGAAGTGCCCAGCTCCTCAGAGTCCCAGGGTAGCATCTGTGCACACGAGCAAGTATTGAAAAGATCCAACAGTGAAATCTGTCAAGAACCATGCTCCAACAAAGGGCTGCTCCCATGAGGATACTGCCCTTGAAGTTTCAGGAGTCTGACCAGACACCCAGACACAGGCAGTGATGCAAAGACTGGGTCCTTTTTAGGTTGACTGATCAATCAGAGTCCTGCGCAGGAAAGAACCAACTTAAGAGCAGCTTATGAAGAAAAGAAACTCCCTTAGACCTTTGAGGTGAAAATGACCTTGCTGCCTTTATTCACCCCTTCTCAGTGTTTGCTTTTCCTGCTTTCACTGGAACCTTGCAGCATCTGATTTACTCTGTTGCTTAACAGATGGGCTCTGCTGGCAACTTTCATGGTCTGTGTGCCATTCTTGTTTCTTGTGCCAAAAAAAAGGCAATTCTCTTCTCACCTTGTATAGTGCTTTTAATTTGTCTTCCATGTTTCTCAATTACTGCTATTAAATAAATAAAATATAACTGTGAAGTTTTATTAAAAATATTTTGATGATCCAAAACAAACATTAGTTTCCAAGCACAAGTATCAAAGAAAGAAAATAATTTTTTTTTTCCTTCTTATTGGATCACTGAAATTTAGAAGGAGGGGAAAAAATCTTCATCCTTACCCCCAAGAGTAGCAAAGTGGGTGCCTAAAGGAGACAGTGCAACTTTAAGGCACTGCAACAATTGAGTTGGGAGAATTAATTAAGATGCCTCAGATTTTGCCCTGCCCATGTGAACTGAATGCCAGGTCTGTTTACTGCAGTTGCTCTTTGTTAAGGTAATAAAGCACATATTGCAATCGAATAACATATCCACTGCACTACAAAATAGGAAAAAATACTTTAGTTCTTCTTCAGTTTAGTCGAAAACTAGACTCTAGCCTTAGATTTCTAAACAAATTTAAGAAAATCACATCCCTCATTAGAAGTATTCTTATTATACCCTGACAGACTTATCACACCCATTTAAACACAAACTGTTATTATGTTTCAGTAGAGTTTATACAACTGGTGAAAATATTAGTCTAGTTTTAGATATGTATATTACAATATTCTCCAGCATTTTGCTTTTGACTACCTAGTGCCCATATTTAGCTAAATTCCTGATGAGCATCTCTCATCTCCCCAGACAAAATTACAGGGAGATCAAGAGCAGATCAAATCCATCTGCTTTATATGTCTTAAGGTCAAACATCTGCCTGGATGGGATGCAAAATATGTTGGAAGATTGTGACTTGTTTCTCATGACTTGGGTTTGGTTTTTTTTGTTTGTTTGGTTGGTTTTTTTTGGCTTATTTTCCCTCCTCCTGCAGATGCCTGAGATACATTTCACTTAAAGCTACTGAAATGAAATTTAAAAGATGCATCTCACAGACGTTAAGCAAGCTGCTTCATTTTGACTCAATTCTCTTAGGACTCAGTAAGTGCAAAAATCCATTGGAAGTACAAGGCTGTCTCTCTAAATGAAAGAACACAGAAGAGCACAAAACTTCTAATTTTCAATAAACGGAAGACACTAATAGAGTGTCCTGTGGTCATTGAAGGTTATTGTAAAGAAGCAAAAAGTCTTTTTTTTTTTTTTTTTAATTCAGCCTTCAGTTACGAATAACCTGGTGTGGCACACACAAGAAGATAACAGATGGATGAGTTACAGCTAGATCTTAATAATAGCAGACATCATCTGTGCCACAGCCTTTGGGAAAAAGAAAACTGCTTGTTCTCATTGTCTCTGGATTTTCTGTTACAATTAAGTATTTCTTTAGCATATGTGAAAAGGGAGCCACGAGTGTTAGTGGATGTATGGGTTTTTTTCTTGTTTTTCACAATAAAATGGTAATAAAATGGTAAAGCTTCCTATGCATTTAACTCAACATCAACGCGCATTTGGCTTTGTTCCGGGGCATCACGCACATAAAAACTCTAAAAGGAAATAAGGTGAATGGTATAAAAGAGAAGAAAATCAAAAACCATCCACTGAGAGCAGTTTTGTAGCAGTGGTAAGCAGAGCAGCTCCTAAGTTTGCCTCCTTCTCTGAGCACTCCTGCCCGGCTCTGTGCAAGGGATGACTTCACCGTCACTCAGAATAACCAAACACTCGATCTCTCCCTCAGCTCCAGTCAGATCAACTTAACTTCACAGGGAAGGCAACAATTATTAAGCACTTCAGACAACTATGAAAATGTCCTTTGTTTCATGGTCAAAATGGCATGATACTTTCAGCTAGAATTTGCACAAAAATTAACGAGGAGGTCAGACTTCACAAAAGACTTTTGTTCATTTCCGCTTTTCTGAAATATGTAAACTTTTTAAAACAAATCAGGTTTTAAAAAGACTATAAAACAGCCTTACTGCTAAAATATAGTATGTAAGTTAAAATTATTACTGTTTGATTATCTTTAGCAGTAGTTTTCCCCTGCATTGAAACAGATCTTATCTACAAGAAAGTAACTGCAGAAAAATGGGTCAAATGAGGTAAGAAAAAGAGTAAGATTATGAAGTAACTTTACAGAATGTTTGTATAGTGAAGCAATTAAAACCTAGAAAGAATGTATTCACCATAATATATAAAAGGGTGAAAACCTATTCAAATCTTTGTCTAGGAAAAAAAAAAAGAAAAAATATTTTATAAATGGTGAAGCTAGGCTATTGAATTCTGACACAATGTTTCTTTCTAATGATTCCTTTTTGACTAGGCAGTTGAAGGGTGTTTTCCTGCTGCTGATGAACTTGCTAGGAAAAATAGCATAATGTTATGTACACTTTTTACAGCCCATATTTTTGCTTTCATTTTGTGCTTCACATAACATTCTTGGGAAAGAGCAGAATGAGATGAGTTGACAAAGTGGCTTGGAGGACTATGACAGGACAGGAAAGGAGAAGGAATAGATATCTTACACCTATTTTTGGTTTGTGCTGATGCCAGTCACTGCATCATCTCAGTGTGAACTGCTGCTTCTGTTATTATAAAGTCTCTTTCTTGAAAGTGATACAGAAATTATAATTAAATGGGAGTTTTCCCTCAAAGTGAGCATAAATATAAACATCTGCAAAATAGGCAGTTGAAACACATAATGAAGCCTTTTCAGGCTTTATCCTGCTATTCCTATTCATAATTTAGCTTCTTGGTTTTATTTCACTGCTTTTCACTGCTTTTCACTGAAGAGACTATTGATTCAATTGATTCTATTGGCTATTTCATGTCAGCCTGTATTTAGATGATATGAGATGGGTATGTCAGAGTTAATTTCATTTTCCACACGTTTACTTCGTGGCTTAGCAGCAGCAAGGGAAAAGAACAGACATCACTAAAAAAAAAGAATCATTCTCGTCTTGGGCTTCATTTTCTTCCCTTGAAGAATGAGATTTTTTTCATGACAATATATTACTTCTACCTTTGTGAGCTTTCCTCTTAGTCTTACTTCTGTCTATTAAAGGCTTTTAATGTTTTTATATTTCTGATGTGATTTCACTAATGGCATTGTTATTTCTGAAAAAAACACAAAAATTAGCGAATCAAGCAATGAAATTAGATGCTTACATTTTTTCTTTTTAGTTTATACATTTACCTAACACACATTTAAGGGCTCTATAATTCAACATGAACTCCACCAAATAAGAAGATTAATTTTTCTTTTTAATATACCAATGCTTGTTTATACAAGCAATTATTTTCCTCTTTCCTCTGCTGTTCCTGATCTTCCCCAAACCTGAAGAAGGCTATGAAATGAACACAGGAAGTAAGAATATTAGGTAGCACTGAGATTGCAGGTTGGTCATGGTATTGCCCATGACTTAAGAATAGTGAAAATCTATTTTTTAATAATTTTTCTAAGAAGAAAACTCCTCTATAGAACCTGTAAAAATACTGATATTGAGTTTTCTACATTGCTAAAAAGATTAATCAAAAACTTTCGTAGGCAGCACTGCGTCCTGTTGCTATTCGACAAATGTAAATTTGAGTGAATCAGGCAGACAGCTGTACAAAGAATTGGTGGTCTTCTGGTGAATGCTCTATGAAAAATACTGAATATTCAGTATTTAATTCAGTAAAAATTAACCTATTCTTTTTTTAACCTAATTTTAAAAACTAATAAACCTAATTTTTTAAAACTGCCATGATTTTATTTAAAGGCAGAAATACTTAGAAATTCAAAGAAAAAGAATAAAAATCAGGGATCTAAAAGTACAAAGTCTGTAGCAAGATGAAGAAAAGCAGCAGATGTCATAAGAAACTGTGACAAACTGCCTCTGGTCCAGGTTAACTCATACAGAAATAGTTCAAGATCTACTAAAATACTTTTTTATTTTAGTCCCCTGCCCTTCATGAAGCCGAGCCACTTTCAGCAGTAAGATGAAATAGTGTGGACAGCATGAGGAGACTTAGATCTCTCCTAAAAGCCTCCAAATGGAGAGAGTGCAGCTCTTTTGCTAAAAATTATTATTATTACATTCAGAGAGAAGCTCTTATGCTCTGAGGTTCTTAAAATTGTTGAGGGAGAGCTCAAGAAATTACTTTAACTTTGACTACAATAATGTAGCTATACCAAATAATTCCAACTTTTAAAAAAAATATTTTCACTTAGTATATTAGTATTATACATGTATATCTTAACTGATTTTAATATCTTTTGATTTCTGGTAGAAAATATTGACATTTTTAGTGTATTCCATGTTCAGTTTAATATTGTATTTGGTAAGCATCTAATTTACTAATTTTTGAATAGCTTTGTGAAAATAACCTTTTGTCCCAAGTGTGGTTTGAAGATTTGTAACTAAATAAAATGAAAGGGAAAAAATACAATTCTTTAAATGAAACAATAAGTCTGGTGTGTAAAATTAAACTCAGACCTACATGGAAAAAATAATCATGTCATTTCATCATGTTAAAAAAACATGGTTTTTAAGAAAAGTTTCTAAAGTGAAGAAGTTTAAAACTACCAACAGTTGTTATAGATAAGCAGTGGTCAAAATAATTCCCCGATCTCTGTGATTTTAAACCAAATGTTTGACTTGATCATGATTCAGTCATACAAGAAAAAAAAGATCCTAAGACAATTATGGAAAGGAAATTGAGAACAAAACTATGAGAAGTTGACTTGGATCTTGGGAAATTGTGAATATGATCCAGCAGGTAGTTATAGCTATAGTGAGTATGACATGAATGATGAACATAGGGACAAGGAAAAGGACTCAGAGCTAAAAGACCCCATAAGACATGGTCCTGTACTTTTAAAATCTAGACTAACTGTTAGGAAAAAACAGGTTATAAGCAGTTTGAAATATCACTCTCAGCCATTCATTTTTATAAAACAAAAAATAAATACAAATAACATTACTAAGAACACTTGAACAGAGGCTATGGAGAATAAAAAAAACTCCATCAGTTTCTATTTACCCTGGTGTCCTCACCATGTAATATAGTATACTGGACACAATTCTAATATAAATTCATTTCAAGATAACCACAGGCACTTTTTAGCTATCTTGTTTGCAACATCAGTCTGGTTATAGGAGACTCATCCATATTTTACCTCAAATCACCTGCTAATTTGGGCCCAGAAAGAATATAAATTGTATAATTATTCCCTTTATGTCTCACAGTGAACTAGCATCCACAGCCTAATGGAGAGCAATGGCAACAGCTACCATGCTTGAAATGTTGTTTTCTTTACCTGAAAACAGCAATTTAAGTGTAAGCAATAGGAAGGTGAGTAAGGTCAATGACCAGTTAACAGAAAGTTTGTCACAACAGATATTCTTTTATAAAGAAACTTTAAAAGTCAAACAAGGTAACTCCTAAATCTTTGGAGCTGCTGATAAAACAGTGATTAATTGTGTTAATCACCTTTATTCTGTTTCAAATGTCTGTCATGGGGATTCAGTGCAGGACAAGCACTCTTTGGTGCTCTTTTAAACATAAAGAAATGAATAAATAAATAAAACCAGCAACCTGTCCTCTAGAAAAGCTGTCATCAAATTTTCATGAGTTCTCCTTTGGATACACAAACCTGGTGCACCCTTGTATATTCCTGCCTTAATCCAAGTTGATTTGAGTAATTAAAATCCTTTACCATCCATTTTAAGGCACAAAACCCTACATAAAATGTCTTTTAAGACATTGTCATCATATAGTACTACCTGTGATTTCAACCACTTGGCACAATTCAATTAAACAGAAGAAACAGTATTAAGTCATATTCTTTATACCATTGTAGTCTGAAACTGATGCAGGATTTTCTTAGAATTTAATGTTAAGGGTAAGAATTCTACCCCTGCTGATTGGACCAGTTTTATGATGTGTCTGACCCATGACATGGACATAGATAACTTATAGACACTGAACAGATTTAACAATGACTCAACTCTGCCTTCCCAGTGTTAAAATGCAAAAAGATATTAAATAATTCAGAAATACCTCTGTAATAAACAATAAGGTAGATCAATAAGGTAGATTTCACATCTGTTCAGCCAAAGCCAAGGAAAACACCATCACGATTCTGTCAGTTTGGGGTTTCTGTATTTGGTTGCAATTGGACCAAACTTGCCTCACCTCAGAATCTGTTTTCTGCGAGTTTGTAGTGTGGACAAGCCAATTCCCATTACCAGATGAATCTCAAGTCTCATCAAAGTTATTGAAATGAAAGAGATGCTTAACTGAACTTAGGTTTTGATGAAGTAACTTACTGCTTACAGGCATTTTACCAGATCAAAGGATTTAATTTTTTTCTGATTAAGATCACATTCTTCACAAGATCACACCTTCGTGCAAAGTTAACTTTCAAAATCATGCTTCTTTCTTGACACAGTTATTGCTTGGAAGCAAAAAAAAAAAAAAAAAAAAAAAAAATTATTTCATCCTATTTCATCCAACACTTTCATCCTATACATTCAACTGCATCTGTATTTGGTATTTAGATTGCACACACATATAAATAATGTTTAACTCAGTAATGACTAGGTTAAAAATGCATTCACAAGAAGGCAAAATAAAACCTGAAACCCCCTATTTGATAGCATAAATCATCAGAATCCTTTTGGAACTTAGGGATTTAATAGCCAAGAAACATTAAATGAGAAGAGGTCTCTTATTAACTAGATCACAATTACTTATTTTATTAGAAATTTGTATGGGCAGTTACTATTCTGTTCTTATTATCTGAAATAATTGCACATAAATTTGATGGATCTGAGAGCTATTTGTTTTGATTACTATAATACTGAAATTTGCTGATAAATTCCTTGCTGACAAAGAATCATTACTTTTTCCTTGCACTTTTGTTTACCTAGCAAGGTACTGTATAATTTTCTCATTTTTTCATAGAAATTGATCTTTTAAAATATGTTTTGTAATTTTTGTCTTCTCCTGTAGGAGCATTGTTAATTATTCCTATTCTTGCATCTCTCCAGTCACAATTTTGTTATGGTGCAGAGGGGATACAAAAGGCATCAGAGATGTGTGGGGTAGTGGCAAATCTTCAGTTTGCAGGAAGTTTTACAGGTCTGTGAAAGGAATGTGGGACACAACAGAATAAGAGTGGTGAATGTGTGTTCTCTTAAGGCTGTTTGAAATTCTGGGGTGTGTTTCAGAGCACCCTATAAAATGTCAGACTTCAGACAGTGTAAACTATCATAGGTGCAGTGAAGTCCAATGGAGGTTACAGATCATTATTTTAATCTTGGCATTTTGCAGTCTGGCATGCTGCTGTAGCCCCATACAATCTTCATATATAATTTAACACTTTAAAGTGCCCTTTTATCCCTGTATTCTGACTGAAAAAAAACAACTTTTTGTTGATTTATGCTCTTTTGTACACTGGAATTTTCCCCTTTTCTGCTGTGTAGATTAAAATATGTCCATTTTTTTACGCAGCAACACTGGGCTGTTACCTCAATTTTCTTTGTGTAATAATACTTTTTTTTCTCCTTTCTTTTTGGACTGGGAGCAAACATGTCCACTTTCATGTCCACTCCCACTCAGTATCTTGCTTGCTAATGAACTGTGACAAGTTATAGAAATTATTTCCTCTGATATCAGATTGTATTGTGGACCTTAATGACAATTCCTTATCAACAGTTCCAATTACCACTGCATCCCTAATTATTTCTTCTGTGTTTGCCCACATTAAACAACACTTAGCCAGTTGTCACAACACCCTAAGGAAAACCTTTATTGATCATTCCCTTTTCAGATACATAATCTTCTCATGTCTGTTTTCACAACTGAACATGATCAATGCCATCACCTACTGTCCCCCTACTAGTCTGTCTGTCTGTTACTGTCCCTGGTACCTTTGCAAGCTACAACAAACTGCAAACCCAAATAACACTTTCAGAAACTATTATACATCAGCTACAACTGAGGTTTGGCTGCTAAGGAAGTTTTCCTTTTCTTTTAGGGACAAAGGCAATCATCAGAAGCTTAATGGCTTTCAGATTTTTTTTTTTTTTTGCCATTCTCTTTCTTATCATAACCCATCACTCATATCTGATGTTTAAATTGGGCCTACAAACCTACTCAATCTGTAGTTCCAAATAGATGTGTTAGCCTCAGGGACTGAGTCAATACAAAACCAGAAAAGTATTCCTTAGAGGAGATATCCATTTCTGGTAAGAAAGGTTTAGATGTGAATATCTCCTTCTAGGAAAAACTAGAGGGATAATCAATTCTTACTGAAAGAAAAAAATCCTCAGAGTCCACAGTGCCAGAAAGAAATCCCATCAATTGATGCAACTGTACTGAAGATGAAAATTTTCATTAATGGCAAAACATTATATGTCTATCAGAGCTAGGGGAGGACAAATGCCCTTGCCACAAATGAGATCCCTCTCAGCTGAAACTTAGAAGCTTTAACAAGACATTCAGAGTGCTTTACAAGCAGGACACCACTGCAGCAGAAAGGCAACATTATCTACCACTGTAAATAGCAACATTCCTTTCTTTAATCTCCTTGAACAAATGCCCTGTGTTCTGTCTGAGATGAACAGGAATGATCTGGGTAGCCACAGATGCTATTTTCCCTCATCTAGAACATTTCTTCAAATTTTCCCCTTTGCAGAGCTTCTGCTTAGAATTGAAACTGCTTTTTTTCCTGCCTACTACTCAATATGAACAGCTATCAACCTCTCAGATGAGAGATGGTGTTCCTGACACCTCTGTTTCAGTAAGAATTAGTAATTATAAAATTTTAGTTTTGGTGTTGAGGAATACACTGTTTTGTTTTGTGGCCACATGGGTCTGTGGCCCATTAGTAGTAATAATACCAAATAAAGCCTGTATGGCATGAATTACTCAGCCATCTCAGACAAAATTGTGGACAGCATGAGAATTGGACAGTCAGAATGTCAGGCCTCAGAGTCGTCTTTGATTTACAATCCTTAATATATTGCTCCTGCTCCTTATCTCTCTCATGAAACCCTTGTTAACTTTTCCCTTTTCCCTTCTCTGCCCAGACATGGCAGGGGAGGCTGAGGGAGTAACTCTGGTGGGTTTCTGGTGTTGGCCCCACTTAAAAGGACTCTAGAAATTCACAGTCAAATCTAAGATATCTCTACAAACAGGGCATTCCCAAGAAGGCACAAATATCTGTGTCCTTGGTCTAGCTGAGTTTCTACTACTCTGACTTAAGCCTGGGTTTTCCAGACTCCAAGAGGAAAAAAGAAAATACAATAATAAATTTCTGCACAAGGTACCATAATCAGGCATTGGCAATTGTGTGTCCAGAAGGATCAGGGAAATGATTCTTCCCCTGTATATGGCACTAGTTAGGCTGCACCTTGAGTGCTGTGCCCAGTTCTGGGCTCCCCAATTTAGGAAGAATGTTGAGATGCTGGATCATGTCCAGAGAAGGACAACAGGGCTGGACAAGGGTCTGGAGCACAAGTGCTATGAGGAGAGGCTGAGGGAGCTGTGGGTGTTTATCCTGGAGAAGAGAAGGCTTAGAGGAGACCTTTTCACACTCTACAAAACCCTGAAAGGAGGGTGTAGCCAGGTGGGGGTCAGTTTCTTCTCTCAGTGAGAGGATGAGAGGACACAGACTTAAACTGCACCAGGTGAGGTTTAGGCTGGATATTAGGAAGAATTTCTTCACAGAAAGAGTGATGTGGCATTGAAATGGATCGCCCAGGAATGTGGTAGAGTTACCATTGCTGGAGATGTTTAAGACTGGACGTAACACTCAGTGCCATGGTTTGGTTGGCAAGGTGGTGTTAGGTCATAGGGGGAACTTGATGATCCCATAAGTCTTTTCCAACCTGGTTGACTCTGTGATTCTGTAATCCATTCCTTTATCTGCAAGGAATTCCTTTATTCAGACAGTTTGCATACCCACTGAATACATAATGTAGTATTTTCTGTAAGAAGCATTATGACTAAGAAACAGCTTCATCAGAATTAAGGTAATTTCCAAGGCTAAGTAATAACAGAGCTGGATAAAGCAGTCAAATTAAAACAAGAACTAATTAAAACCCTTGTCATAACATCATTTGCATTTTATGAAATTATTAAACAATTTAGAAAATTAATTTTTGTTATTCACTGTCTATGGCACTTCCTTGGCCAGAGCTAAATGCAGAAACACCAGAATACTGAGCAACTATAAACCCCCTTTTTTATGATGCTGAATATGAGAAAGGATCTGACAGATGTTACACGGTCACACTCGAGCAATTCCTACCCCAAAGAGTTCAGCAAGGCCAGGATTTCTCTGCCAGTCCATGTATGGTCAAGAATTTGAGGCTGTGGAGCACCAAACCCAGCAGAGAAAATCAAGCTAGGATTAAACAAATTAACATAACTGACTGCAGCACATCACAGAAACCTTCCTGCTAGATCCTGTTCCTGCTCTCAGAATAGCTAATTAAGTTAGGCAAAATGTAATGTTTATGAACTTGTGCAGCTCGTTCAACATGAGAAAGATTGAGAAATGTTTCCTGCAGTAACAAAAGTGGTAAAAATAGCTGGGAGTGCTACAGCTTTCTTCCTTCAGAGAAAGGAGAAAGCAAGTGTAAAAAACCACGCAGCAACTCATGTGAATTTTCTGTTCTTCCTGTTAGCAGCCTTATTTCTTTAGGTGAAATATTGAAAGGTTTATTAGAGGTCTAATTTCTATTAATTGGAGTGTGAATTGCATTCCTATGAGTATACCAGCCTTGGGCATGTTTGTTTCAGTTTCCAAACTGTAAACCAGGTATATCTTACCTCAGTTTTACAGGAATTTTGAGTTTAAATATTGGTAAATTTCTCAGCTGGAGACGCAGAAGAATATAGGTATATATAGACAGATTACTTGAAAATGCATAAATGTAAAGAAGAAACAACCCAAACCGTTACTGAAATAGTATGAAGGAAAAACATTTACTACTCTATGTTTTTCTCTTGATCATTCTTATGATGAAAGACTGAAAAATGTTCACTGTTAAAGAAAAAGCTGTTGAAAATTTATACACAAGAGAAAAAGCAAGTCAAGATACTGTAATATAGGCTCAGAATTTTAACAGCCATTCTTTTGTTCTGTTTGCATAATACAGATTACCACAATTTAAATGGAGAACTAGCTGCAGGAGGTTACCCTTTGAGTTTACATTATGCTGAAACACTGTTTGATTCTTAGAGACTTAAGTCTTTGTTCATACTATAAGCGTCAAAACAACTTTATTAAGTGCACAGCATTATACAAGGCTGCATGCCAAAACTTGTAAAATGTCAATGCCACTTTTTTCTTGGAATCTTATAATTAATTCATCATCAGAATAGCTTTGGGGCCTTATTCTGATCCATTTTCTAAACAGTGTTACCAGGAAATTATGTTCTGTGCTTCTGTTTATTTAAAGAATATCACTGCTGAATTTACAACAAGCAAACTAGTTAAAAGAAAGCCTTTGGGGGATGTAGTAAATTAAAAATGAAAACACACTCAAAGGAATACGGAATTTATGACCAGAAAAATCTCATTAAAAAAGTGTACATTGCTAGGTTTATATAAGTCAGATACAGATTCTGTAAATACTTAGATCATAATAAATAAATGACTGCTGAACTCAAAGTTTGTGTCACCACATCCTGCCTGACTTCTCCATTCTGCTATAATAGAAGGCTCCTAACACGTAAGAGAGAGGATTTTTTTTGTTACTGCCATGAAGTGATATGAAAAGGCAAAAAAACATAACAGTTACTAGCCCAAACACATTGAAAGTGATAATAATCTGTCCAAATATCTCAAGAGCTTTGAAATCAGATATATTATTTTTTAGTGTAGATTTTACTCATAACTTCTCGATGGCAAGTTTCAGCAGTGTTGCTTTCATTTATATTTGGGAAAGATATGGCTCCAAAGTGAACCCAGCATTAAGAGGAAAATGTACATGAATGAAAAGAAATCAGCAGGATTACAGCAAGTATGGGTCCTTGTCTTTCAATGACATTAGAAAGATTATTTTAGCAGTCTTCCTTAAATAACAAAATTATAGATTCTGGATATTATGTTTGACTTCCAGTAGTAAAATTTCCATTTGAAAAGAAAAAAGATTATAAGTAAAAGAACACAAGAAAATGCAGTTTTCTCTGTAATGTATTCTTGTAGAAAATCTGATTCTACTCATGCACTTACAAGCTGCCCTGCTCCTAGCATTTAAATTAAGACTAACAGCTTCCTTACACTTCCACAGTACTCTTGAAAAACTTGAGCTGTAGTTCCAGTCAGGACTTCAATGCAGATAACATAGCAGAGTGGTCAGCTGGAGGACAGTCAGTACTTCAAAGGCATGGTGGATTAAAGGAACATAAGTGCTACGAGGAGAGAGAGACAACAGAGCAGCAGTAGCTCACCAGTTACACACAATTTTAATGTTTGGATGTCTCTCTCATGCATTGTACCCATGTCTCTGAAGTGTGCTTCCTACAATTTTCCCCTCCTCTCTCCCACATGTCTTGTGACTTCAAGTGCACTGTGTGCTTCCCATTCTCTGCTTGCTCTGCTGAACTTAAGAAACAACAAAAGAAAACCCTGTTGAGACTAAGGCAAATTGAAAGGATATCAGCAGTCCCTTGAATCTTCTCACACTTCCTCAGCTGCAGAAAAAAAAAAAAAAGAAGAAAAAAAAAAAAGGGATGCTCTGTGAAGCTCATTCAGATGACAGCCAGCAAGCAGTAGACTCTAAATTTGACACCCTCTTATATGCATTAAAACCTCTGAAGGAAAAGATTAAAGAAAGCATGGGACTGGAAGCAGGACTTTGCAAGAGCAGAAATGGGCAGTATCTTGCAAGGGAGCACTTGCAAGAGAAGGAAAGTGAGCTTTGCAGAGTTAACATAATGTCTCCAAACTTTTCACCCAAAATTTCCTGTTCCTATGCAGTCCTTTATGATTTCCAGCTGGGCAAAAAACATCAACATGATTTTGCTAAATCACTTTCATTATATTTCAGAGCAAATGTTTTCCTTCTTCTCGATGCCATTTTTTTAGCTAATTCTTAGCTACAGCCAGCAGGAAAAGCGTAAATTTAAGACATCTATGGAAATGTTGACAAAGTTCTGCTGCTCCTAAATTCACAAAAAATTCCATTTAACAGGACAATTCAGAACATTTGTATCAAATTAACACATGAAATTAGTGTTTTAAAAAAGAAAACATTTTTTAATTAGGAAAATTGCAGCCAGTTCTAAGGGGAGAAGTTTAAAAAAGATTTTCTTTAAGGTTTCTTCCAATCCAAGACATTATATGAACCTATGAAAATGCTATTCTTGGTAAGATCCACAGGCAAAATTGTGCCTTGTTTCTCACAGCTTGTGCTTGGAGTGTCTTAGGGCTTCTGGTTGTTCCTTTCCCTGAGATGCATTTGGTCTACACATGCAGGGCACTATAAATGCAGAGCATTTTTCTGGTTAAGGAAAAATTTTTTGACAGCTGCTGACTTCAGGGCAATGGTGATGTCTGATTTATGATGTCTATCATCTTGTTTTATTTGGACCATTCTCATTGCTGAGGGAGTTTTTTTCCCCTTGTTTTTCTTCTTTTACTGTACCTCCATGTTTGACCTTACAGTCACATTGTGCAATCTTGGATGATCTTCTGGCAGACCATCAAAAATTGGCCATTTCTCACCAAACTGACAAAACACCCTAACAACAGACCAAGCAGTGCCTTTTGAACACTTTAATTTCCAGGATACAAACTACTGGAACAGGAAATTATTTACATCAACAATTCTTTCAGGATCAAGCTAGCTTGATGCTACAGAACTTATGCTTGTGGGATGCCCCAAACTCTTTGGACATGGAACTAAGTTTCCATGGAAAAGACCAAATTTACAACTGTATATTTTGGTTTATTCAGAAGATATCAATTGTTTCTCTCTTATGCCATCCATTAGATGAGGACTTAAAATAATGTCATAGCTCAGGCACCTGCTAGTGGTGAGATCAGGAAAGAGTTGGGCTTGGCTAAGGAGCCACATTAGGTTATCAGAATGGTGCTTTCATAAATGGGAATATAGAGAGTTCTTAAACTTTAATTAATCCTGAGTGTGAAAAGTGTTACTGAAGATAATCTTCTTCCAGGTACCATACAGTCAAGATGAAAGGTCATTGGAAGATTGATGCCCAGAGAATTCTACATCAACTTTTTTTCAATTCCATGGCAATGGAACATAATCTGTATAAAAAATTAACAAAAGCAAATATCAGCCATAGGGAGTATTACATACCTAAGTGGAAAATGCTAGGGAATTTGTCTCCAAGTAAATAAACCTTTCTAAATCCTATAATTGATTTACTACTTTAATTTGGCATTCTTTGTTAGGGGGATTCTGTGACCTTGCGACTTTATTTACTAAGTGGATAAACTAGAGGACTGTAATCAGACTGAAGGGATATACAATTCTTTAAACAAGAAACAATATAATCTGACTACTATGGTGTAGTTTATGTATCTTAAAATATCCTAAAATATCCTAAAATATTTGTGGCTTTGGTTGCAGAAAAAAAGATTTCAAGGAAGGAACAGTACCAAAGAGAAGAAGGAAGACCATGAACAAATTTTTGCCAGAAAATATCTCTTTCATTATGTATGTGTAAGTGAAATAACATCAGAGTCAGTTACTCTGTGAATTTATCAGATTCTAAATTGGAAATTGGTTGGAAAATGTTTAAATTATAGGGAAAGTGTAACATCCAGTTAGTCCGTCCATACTGTTAACCAGTATAGGAAACTTTCAAGATTGTGAACTGTGGTTCCAAGCACATCCTCAGAGTTGGTCATAAAAAATGCTAACTTATCAACTGTATTTGAACTATTTGTGAATTGTATGTGGTTTAACCAGAAAATGAGGAATTTGGGGTTTTCTGCACGTGCAAGGGGTGATTTCAGCAGGGGCACCTTTCTAGAACACCAAAAGCCTGTGCTATCATATATACATTTCTTTCTGTGAAGATTTGTCTTTCCTGCAACCATTTCTGGTTCTACCTGATAGTTGACTGAGGAATATAAATTCTTTTCCAGCATGAAACTATGTATGGTTTGTCTACTAAAAACTTTTTTAGTTCTTGTTATAGATTGCAACATCTTCTATTATAACCTTAAGTGTAATATGCCTTCAGGCTATTTAACTCCTGAAGCAATCAGCTGAAGCTACAAAACAAAATTTAGTTTGTGATTTAAGTGGAAAATTAATATATTTAGCTTGTTTTAGAAGAAGATATTTTCTAGATTAATTTTATTTCCTTTGTGATGTTGAGAACACAATGCCATTCTATCCATCATCAGCTATTGGATCTAAGTGACTCCAATGAAAAAAAAAAACAAACCAAACAACAAGCAGAAATGAAACAGAAGAAGAAAACCACCAGAAAAAACATCTTTGAGGTATTTCTTGCCCAAAATTTTACTGGTCTATTTCTCTCTGGTGGCTCTGAAGGCACAGGTCTCTCACTCTGCATAAAACCTGCCTAAGATGCTAAGGTGGGATAACAGAGGGATTTTTATTGTGCTGCTGAATCCATTCCATGCTGCAGGGAAATGCGTGAGCACACAGTTTATTTTAAAGAAGGCAGAAAATTCATCTAAGCCTTGTCATGCTAACAGAAGATATTTTAGGAAAGAATACCCTTGTAAAGAATTGCTATCAATTTCTATATGACCTGGTGACCCTAATATTTTCCAGATTTACAAGAAAAACACTGTGCTGTGAGGAGACATCTCTGTGCAGCACTGATGAGAAAACTGCTGTGTCCATTTCCTCTGCCTGCACTTCAGAACAAGCAAAAGGATACTGAAGAGCTCTCAGAGCTCTCTCTTCAATGATGAGCTGAACTCTGAAAGTCATGTTGGTCCTCAAGTTAAAAGGACATCTTTTCTGTAAATCCCTATTTAGGAAGATCTTTCAGTCTAGCAAAGTGGAACATGAGCTAACAGTAATATATGGCATCTATGAAATGCAATCTAAAACTGGAATCAGAGTTCTAGTTTTAGACAATTCTAACTTGAATTCAATTAATTCAAAGATAAGAACTGCAAAATTCCATTGTATGGAATACTTCATCAAAAAATGTGAAGTTTAACAGTTGGGACATTTCATTCAGCCTGTTTGTTCCTTCAGTTCTTGGGCTTTAAAATAAAGCTATTTTAACATGTGTCAAAATTACTTTCAGGCATCCAGCAGTGCATCACATATTCAAACCATAGGCCCAAAAAAAACTGTGGGATGTTTACATTCAATAGAAAGTTCTGATATGGAAACAAATACAGTATATTTGTGAAATACAAAGTTCCCCATTCAGTTAAGGACTTATTTATAAGCACAGAATTGGGATTCACAAACTGGGAAAAGGAGCCAAGAAATTCTTAAGCCTGTTTATAAAACAGGAAAAAAATGGCAAGATTTGAAAGCTTCTTTTGTCATGAAATCATCAATCCCTAAATCGAAGGATTTTCTAGGAATTTTTATTTTCCAAGTTTAAAACTATGCTTGGTATGAGAATTTGTTATAAGGAACAGGAACATATATGAACAATGTATTAAAAGTAGGTCCTAAATATGAGCTACTTACACTTTTGATCTCTTCCTAGTAGAAATTGAAACTTATATTATTCTCTTCAAACCTATTTCATAACTGAATTTCCTAAATAGGGAATGTTTTACCAGGGTCTTTTATGACTTGTTTTGGTTGAGTATTCTACTCAACTATATTGTACATTGAGTTTGTCAACAACAGGATGGTCTTTCAATGATAAAAAAATGATTTATTAAGATTTAGCTTCCTAAATTGATATGAGCATATTGACAGACTTAAAAATAACTGTAACTACAGAAAAATAGCAGAGCAGAGTCAGGGAAAATAAATGGTATATTGTGTATTATTAAAAACTAAAAATAATAATCTTGAAAGTCATTGTTTAAATTTAGTAGTGGCTTTCAGTGGCCAACTGTTTTAGGTAAAATCAGTTGCTAATCTTTTTGAAAGACAATTTTTATTTTGAATCTACATCAAACTATTCCTTTATTTGGGTAAATAGTATAAATAATTGTAAGGGATTTTTGGATTCCATGAGGTTTAAAGTAATATAGGAAACCAAAAATATTATTGATGTGAATTGTTTCATGTCCTCAAATATAGTCAAATTCTGCAAACTGAAGTTTTCTCCACAAATAATGTAGGAGCTACAAATCAAATGGATGTTTTCTGTTAGTCATATACAGCACTTTCAGTCAATTGCAACTAAAAACACTGAGCTTTTAAAAAAATAAACAATTTATTTAGTTTCTTTAAGTACATGCTTTTTCTTCCTGTGCTATATATATCACTTGTTCCCTACATATACTGTTATTTTCAATAAAGGTTCAGTTTTCAGCTTGCATATCTCATATAATGCTAACAAAACTGCACTTTTAGAAAACATCACCACAAAATATCTTGAACTTCAGTCTGTGCATAAAAATGAATTGTTTCCTGAAAATCCTTTGTATTGTAGGTACCCATTTTGGATGTTATCAATTTATATGACACACATGCTGCAATGAAAAGGAAAGACTATTTAGTGTGTGTTTCTTAGGTATCAGTTAAAGTTTATGAAGGCCTGTCAGAAAAGCTACACAGAACTTCCTACATCAAGACAATCCCACTGGATTGATCAGAAATTTTCAGTGAGAAATCAGACCTATTAATTTTTAACCTCTAGCTGTAATTACCAATATTTTGCTAGCTCTGACACTAGTACGTTCTAAACCACAATTTTTCTTTGGCTCAAGTCAGAATTCCAAAAATGGCAGCAAATAATAAATCATGTAAATTGCAATAGCAAAGACCAGGTATTATTGAAACATTCTGAAGATACTTCTTGGCCCCAAATTGTATAAAATCTATTTTGAACTGTCAAAAAAATGTATGTTTTTTCACCACAGCTCACAGTTATGTGAATCCCAGGGATATGAAAAAATTTTCTTTGCTGAGCAGGCAAATTTTAGATGACTGAAGGTTACTTAACATGTTAAGTAATTTTTCACTCCAGCATAAAAGCCTTTATTAACCAAAAGCCTGGGGGCTTCACACTCTCACAAGAAAAGATGTGAAATACAAAACCAAACATTATCAGTTATGGGATAAGTACATGCACAATATCCAGAGGCTAATGTCAGCTTTCAAACTGAAGGAAATTTATACTGAAGATTGAACAGTTACTTGTTAATTTTGGATTTTTTTTTTCTCTAACATTCAACTGCTTCATAAACCCAGCTCATTAAACCCTTCAGGCTTGTAATCTTAATTCCCTAATTACCTGCACTGGAATTGTCAGCAGTATAACTTGTGTAACATCCCATACTAGTCTATAGATATTGCTCCTATTCCAACTTGGATGGTAATTTGTCTCCAGCCCTGGAAAAGGCTCACAAGGGATGCTGTGCTGCTGTTCTAGTGGCATTGTTGAGGCAGTGATGGGAGCCACGTGCTGATGGAAGACAAATCCAGGGCAGAGTTCTGCTCTGGGGGAAAACTACTCCACTCAGGAGGGCTGGATCTCTTTTGTAAGGATGGGTAATTAACTGACACTCTCTGAACTACACACCCAGGATCAGTATCAGGTATGCAAAGGATTCACCACAACAGCAGGTGCAAAAAAAAAAAAAAAAAAAAGTGTTTAAATCAATAAAATGTTAAAAATATTTTAACCCACTTCTATAATACCACAGTATTCCAGTTACACACATTCACATAGGGTTGTGGCCAAGCTTGGTTCTTGTAAGTTCACTTACCAACTTTTCTGGGAGCCTCCCACCCGCACACACCTTGTGCTGGAAGTGTGGCACTCCAGCTCCAGGTGTCCTTGTGCAGCTTCCTGAAGTCTGCTGGCTGTGCCCTGCAGGGAAAGTACCCCTGGAGTTCCCTCCCATGGACCTCTGCACATAGGACACAGGGTAAAACAGAAACAAGGGCTTGTTGCAGGAAATCCGATTAAACCAAAGAAGCAGCAATATTTCTAAAAGATTAAAGCATTATTTTGTATATTTTGGGGAAAAAAAAAAGCATTTGTGTCACTCTACCAGTGCTTTGCATTTTAAGGTCTTGTTTTTTGTTGTTTCAAAATTAGCACTCTAAAGTTCAATTATCTTACAAAATCTCTCTAGCCACACTTAAAACAGCAAGGTCTGCGCTGCTGTAGCTCAGTTTATTTTAACTAGAGCATCCTATTCTATCTGTCTGACTATACATCAGCTTTTCTTTATGGAAGGAATCTGATTTTACCATATCAAATGAGATGAAACACTTTTTTTTTTTTAATCTGTCCTCCAGGTATGTGGATTTAGATCATGAGACGAAGGATCAATATCTTTTGTTTTCCTGATGATTCAATTGAAACATAATTTATGAGCCATTGAAGATGTTCTACTAAGTGCCCCAAGGACAAGCATACAGATCAGATCATTGGAGGTTTTTTTACTTTGCTCACAATATAAACATAGTTTAATAAAACTCATTTTAATTGATATATTTTCTCCGTAATTACTCCTTCCAGTCATAGGACAGGCAATTTACCCTCAGATGGTGTCACACACTGGTATTAAAATAAATTATTTTACCCGCTACATAAATTAATTAGTAACAACAAAAGCTATAGCCTATCTAGAGTAAATGGCATTAGGTGTAATTATGAGTAAACAAAGCTTGTCCCCAAATTCTTTGAGCCTATGTACAGTTGGATTACAGCAACTCTATTGGGCAGTAACCTATTTGCCTAGTAATTGTGACTCATACAAGCACTATAACTACACTGATTAATTTTCCTTACAGACTCTGTGGTAGGTTAATTAAATGATCCATTCTAAATAATGACAGTCTTTTACAAGTAGCCCTGCAGGAACTGAGCTGTTACTTCAAAAGGCATGAGCCAAAGAGAAAATAATGAAGGCTAACCATAGGAAAATCCTCTTGAAAATATGTATTAATGCAGAGAATACATGAAAAAACTCAATTTTTAAAATGCCATACTATTAAGCATTTGACAGTGTTTTTTACTGATATACTGTCTCATGCAGTAAAGCAACTACTAAAACATTAAGGTCAAATAAAATATGCCTGATATTCCATAGCAAAGCATCAAAACCTTGCGGCATTGCAATATCTTGCTAAATCACTCATTTTTCCATTGGTGAATTCATAAATGATCTTGCTTTAAATAAGTTATCCAAACAAGACACCCAAACTCATCTCTATGTACCTCCTTTGCAAGGTAACTGCAAACTATTATGCAAACACTATGAGCTGCTCTACAGCTTCTTTCTCTAACATTTGGCCCTTCAAGAGTCAGAGGCTCTTGATTTGCAAATAAGATTTGACAAGGACTTCAATTCATAAAAATCACAGAGAAGTAACTCAGCTAAAAGTGATTTAGAATAATATACAAAAGATGGATCAATATTGCCAAACATTTTGCTGCTGTAGACCAAAGATATAACAGTAGACAGTTTAGGTAGTAGGAAACAGAGTAAAGAGAAAAAATTCTGATACCTTATTTGAGGTTATCGTTGTAAAAAAGTCAAGAGAAGGATCAGGTTTTTTTTAGTGCCAAACAAGTCTGAATTAAAAAAAGAAAGAAAAGGAGAAGCTGTTTAGACAATGGTGAGTCCAAGTAAATGAATTAGCTGCCAATAATGGAATCATGCCCTCTTCAGGACATGCATGAGAGATAACAAATGGTTTACTTTCTGTGATTTCTATTGTCTTATGATGTTGGTAATAAGGATAACTGAAAGTACAAAAGAGCATTTCACACTAATTAAAATACTTCAAGATGTTGTTGGGACTTAGGTTGTTAGTCTTACATCTCTTGGTCATTATGAAACGTACTTATCAGATGATTTGTTGAGTGTGAGAAGACAGATCCAACCTTGCTGAGGGTTGCTGAAACCTCCTACAGCCCCCACCAGACCATTCAAGATCCTGCTTTGCACTTGGTTTTCCTGCAATGTGGAGTGACTGACATTATTATGAGGTAGCCCAGATGTGGAGGCAAGGGCATGCACTTCATGACATCCAGCCTTCACCCATCCACAGCTTCATTCTCATGATTTATGTGGGTGAAGCACATTTCACCTTTGTTCAATAAAATTTGGATTCCACCTGAATAAAACCACCTGTCCAAATTTGCATGCATCTGGCTTACCATGGAAAGCATCCATCAAAGTTTGGTGCCTTCCACATGCAGCTGAGGAGCCCTCCTGCCCAGTGAGTGATCTCTGAATACACTGAATTATTATTTAAAAGATAGACCATTACAAGCCACGGTTCCTTACAAAAACTCTTGTGCCAGTCAGTGTTTTTAGCACACTAGGAAGTTTAAAAACATCAACTGGATCATCCTCTGAAAAACCTCAGTTATGGAAAAGTCTAATTAAGGAAGCCCAATTCTATTTATGTTTTGAAACTGTTTGAATATAGGAGTTGATAATGGAGATGGCAGTATGGAAAATGAAGATGAATCTAATAAAATTTGAAAAGTTTTTTCTCGTTGTGGTGTTGTGAGGGTCCCCAGGATGAGGTGAGAAATGAGAATCTGACTCTAAGTTCTCAGAGGCTATTTATTATTTTATGATGTTATATTATATTAAAAGAAAATGATATACTAAAACTATACTAAAGAAAGAGAAGGCATCAGAAGGCTTAACAAGAATGAATAATAAAAACTTGTGACTGACCAGAGAGTCCAACACAGCTGGACTGGGATTGGTCATTAAGTCAACACAATTCACATGGACTAATCAAAGATGCACCCGTTGGTAAGCAACCCACAGACCACATTCCAAGCAATCAGATATTTACTGTTTACATTTCATTTCTGAGGCTTCCCAGCTTCTCAGGAGAAAAATCCTGGCGAAGGGATTTTTCAGAAAATATGGTGACACTTTCTCCAGTAGTTTACATAATATCAACACCTCTGTGAGCACACCTAATATAATTCCACAAGAGCTAAACCAGCTTTATTCAAACAAATTTTATCTAGAACTTCTGATATTACAAGATATTTAGCTTCAACTAAGGGGGATAATTCAGAGTATATGAAGTAGCAGAACTTTACATACCTAACTGTGTAGGAGGAAAGGAAATGGATTTGTATTTTGAGCATTTGAATATTTTGGATTGGTCGAGGTTTACCTCCATCAGGCTAAAACAGTTGTGTGTTTTTTAAGTTTCTATCTGATTTCTTGACCCTTAGCTGATTTTGTATTTTTATTCTCTTTCAGATTACAAATTACTCAGTGAAGTGCCATAAAATACTAGCTTCAACCTAGCTCTCTTCTCATTGCTTTTTCTCTCTTAATTTTATTTCTACACAACTAATTTGAACTTACAAATTTCCTACTGTTATTTGAAAGATGATATGAGAGCTATTAACTCCTACTTTTAACACATATGAGTAGTAAGAATCAAGATATCATCTAATTCCCACCTTAGACCAACCACCATGCCATCTCATTTCCACCTGTGACAGTCACCAAAGGAAGAAGACTGAAAGTGTATATACAGAGAGAGAAATGAAATTAATTAAAGGAATAGATAATTAAAGTGGCATTTGCTGTTATGGCAGTTGGCATTTTAGGGCTATGTAAAAAATAAATAACAGGAAACAAAGTGCAGTTATTACATGAATCAAATACTTTGGGAAATATATAGATATTGAATTTTCTCTACCCAATCACATAATATGTTAAATGAGAAAGTGTAAGAATCAGGAAAAAGGTACAAGAAAGCTTACTATAACATTACTTGTGACATGGACTTCCACAAAGGTCATATCATATCCTCTGGGGGAAAAAAGGGTGAGTAAATATCAGGATGAATTATTTTCTTCTTTTCCCTAGTTAAACAAGCAATACAGACCTTTAAACCTCAGTGAAAAGAGTGTTTTGCCTTTTATGATGCAATTTCTTTGGTCTTATGTTAGACAAAATGTATATTATATAGTCTCAGCCTGAATCCAGTGTTAGCTGAGTACACTATTCTGAGGGAATTTCATCCGAGACACAGGCATCTTCACACATCTAAAACTAAATTAAGTTATTCCTGTTAGTCAAAGAAAATTTCTTTTATAAAGAAAGCTTGCTGAGAAACATGTCCCTTGATATGTATTAGTGTCACTCAAATAAAGACACAAAAACGTCAACAGGCTTCTCACTTTCACCAGTTTTCTATCAATTTTTTTTATTTGGGCTAACTGCTACTAATTCAATAATCTGGAGATAAGAACAAAAGAAAGCATAATAGGATTAAAAATTCCTAATTTGTGATTAGAGTCCAGGTTGATTCCCTGAGTGCTACACAAAACTGAGCACAAATTCAGAGAGATATCCTCTGTAACTAAAGGCATTTCAGTGGAATAAATCTGCTGTGAGTAAACAGGATGATGGTCACACTCTTTCTGCACCATTCCGAATAGGTACAGACTGGCAAAGGAACCAGAACTGCAAGCACTAAAGCAAAGCCAGAAAGGAACATTTCTGACAGGTCAAAACCAAAATGTGCCATTATAGATTTTATCTGAAAAATTATTTCATCTTTCCTTTTTCATATGTATAGAAAATAAATCATCACCAATCATTTCTAACTGGGGCAATGTTGGTGCATCATCATTTTCAAATAGCACTTGCCATCACAAGAGGCTAAAGGATGAGTGTGGGAAGACCTCATCATTTTTAAAGAGGATTGGCCAAAGAGCAGAAAAACCAGCACCACACTCATGCCAAAGATGAGAGGAACTTTAATCTGAAATCCATGTGCATGTTTTACCACCATGGAAATCACAGAGTCACACCTCCTTACTGCGCCATTCAATTATTTAATAAGTCCTTCAACCAGACAAAACCTGCCAGAAAAAAATATATTCATAGCTAAAAATCCCCTGTCACATTTCCTGGATGCCAGGCAGGAAAAGAAAACCTGTTTACCATCTTAGGATCTCATTTATATTCCAAAGTTTTCTATCTCCAATGTCAGCAATAATTAGATTAAATGTGGGAATGAAATACAGAGCCTGTGTTGCTTGAGAGAGCCCAATGGTGAATTATCAGCCCCTAAAAACTCTTCTGCAGGCCCAGTCTCCTGCCCTCAGTTCCATGCCTCTAATCCCCAGCAGGACAGGGCTGATAAAGGTGGCTTCACCAGTCAGAGCCAGAGACAGCCTGAGTCATCTGCCATTTCTTACCTTGCAAAGTGGGGAGGAGACAGAAAAAGCAGCTAGAAACACAATGGCCCCAGGCAGCACAGAGGCACAAGATGAAGGGAGCAAAATAGAATCTCTTCTTGTTGAGACACATGAGGTGGATTGTTGAGGTGAATGTTTCTTCTTCCTCCTCACAGCCTGTAAGGCTCTTCTTCTGCTTGAACTGGAAAAAAAAAAACAAAAGCCAAAAAACAAACACCGAAAGCACTTTGGGTTAAAGATATAGACAAAAACCATCAATCAAAAATTTCATATGGATTTCCAACTTTTCCCTTGACACAGTTTAAAAAACTTTAGGTGGTCTTGTTTACCTATCCTCAAAAATAGGCATATAAAATGAATAATTACTATGAAGTCAGCAGACGGGCCTCGAAGAGCAGAGCTTTATCTTGAATTCTCTGTTTTAAATTTTAGCATTTTTTTTATCAAAACAAAACAGTCTTCATTTTCATTCCATTTGTTTCTCTGTTATTGGAAAGATTTACATTTACCTTTCCCATGCTGAAGGTCACAAAATGATGGATTAAGCATTAAAATAACCAGAAAGCATAGCTGAATAACAGAAAACACATTGAAATAATGGATCTTTCTTTGTGCTGATTTTGAAGATGAATATTTTATATTCATGATGAGTATTTCTTAAAAAGTAAATTCAAAGTCACATCATTACACATAAAAGAGGGCATTTTAATGAAATTTGTGGTACCTTAGCTGATGTACTAGATACTTATAATTCCAGGCCAAATCAATTTTTAAATTTAAGTTTAATGTGTTTTTACTAATCTTATTCTCATCACTGCAGTGATTTTAATCCAGAACAGACACAGACTGTGAACACAGCGTGTAGGAGGAAATGCACTGGATACAAGGATATCAGCCAGTGTAAAACACCTGATTCCAGTCACATGGGGATGTCACCTGAGGCTCTGTGTCACCTCTGGCTCCAACTCCATACCTGAAATCAAGCAGAGGGGCAGAGGTATACATTTGGCCTTGCCCACCTACAGGAGAAACTATTGATCTGCCAAATGGCACAATTCCATTTTTCAATTTCACTTTCTGTCCAGTGTTGGAACTGCTTCCAGAGGCAGTGCCCTCTGCAGGATCTTTGCTTTCTGCATGTCACTTCAAATTTTTAGACTGCTCACTCTGAATGTAGTAGTGGTGATCTGAGGGTAAAAAAAAAAGGGGAAATAAAGAAAAATAACCAAACGTATATATTTCATGGTATTTCCAAGTTAAGTTGTAAACAAGCCTTATTCTCTTGGTCAAATTCAGCTTGGGCAAGATCAATCAGTAAGGTAGAAGAAATTAATCATGTTTAGAGTGAAGGCAATAGGAAATCGCCCAATTTCATTTTGGGTCATTATCAGAAAGGCTCTGATTTTTTCAGAAGATTGGCAATCAGTACCCTTCCTAAACCATCAGATTTTCAGTATGTGAAGTTAGGCACATCTCTGGGTACATGACTTTCAAATCTTACTTGCCTCTTCCTATATACACTCTACTTTAACTGCACTTTTCCTGCTCTGCTGGGTGAAATCAACTTACCCTTGTGGTACATGCAAGAACGAAGACACAAGTGTGATGCAAACAGGGACTTGAGCATGACAGATACATTTGAATCTCACAAACACTGTCATCATCAGACAGCAGCCCTTCAGCAAGAAATCTGTGTCCACTGAGTCATGGTGATCACCTGCTGCTTTTAGTACATTCACCTCAAACATCTGCCTCACCAAAGCACTGTTAGAGAATGAGAGACAGGAGCAGGAGAGGGGGACATACTGACAACAGTTACCAAAGCATTTTTCACTGTTCCTAAAATATTTCAGACATGGAGGAATAGGACAGCACAGGAATGAACACAAGGTGGGATTTGACCCTTAGGTAGCCAGCAGTGCTGATGCAGCTCTGAGCATACAGGGAAGCAAATAAGAGGTGTGGCAGCAAAGGAGGCAGAGGAAAATTCTCAAAGCTCCACGAATTGGGGCTGAAGGCTTTGTGTTTGAGAAACATCTTAAAAACAAGTTATCTAATGCGTAGAAAAACATGATTCTGAATTCCTTTATAAAGAATGTGTGAGTAGACATTCAGGCATGAGCAGTCCCTCCACTGCAGATCTTTAATTGTGTCACTCTGGTGTCTCAGGTTACCAAAATTACACTGCAAGCCTATGCAACTCAGTATGCCTTCAGTGCTGTTTAAAAATCCCCACACATACCTTTCCATGATACATCCTCCCAACAAGCAAATAACCCTTAAAAATCATCATGTTTTCCTGGCTTTTCCTTCTACTAATTTTTTTCTTTCTTAGTGATAATGCCATTGCACAGCTGGAGCCCATTAAATTTAACAGCAACACAGCCACTTGCAGACACCTTAGAAGTCCTCCTGCAATAAACAAACAACAAACAAAAAAATTTAAAAGACATAAAAGCACTTCCACATAATGAGATTATAATGTGAAAAGATGAATAAGCTCACTTATTTCTCTTCTTCTGGAATTAGCCAAGCATTGTTCATTCATGACTATTTGAATGTGATGTGATCCATCCACTCCCTTGTACAGAAAATCTGTTTAAATTCCCTCTAACATCTAATGTTTGAGAGATACAAAGCACCCTATGAGTGCTTTGTTCCAATCATTTGAATTAAAACAGTTTGGGCAATGTTTTAGCACCTAGCAATCCTAACTAAATATTGGGACTATTGGGATATCATATATCCAAATTCATAATTTGCTCTTTAGGACTGAATGACAAGTCCCAAGAGAAAAGAGACTTTTTTTTTTTTTTTTTTAATTTAGTGTTCACAAAATCTATTAGGTACATCACATAAGTATTTTTTTTTTAAATCTGCTAATAGTATTATTATAGGCAAAAGAGCATTTTTTTAATTTCTTTTGATAACAAAGATTTCAGACAAGAAAAGTTTTATAAACAATTGACCATTTGTAGCATTACTATTAGTTTGTAAATTCTTCAAAGTTTACTCCAGTGGAATCCTGATCTAGAAGAAATTTTGAGGTAGAATATCTTTTGGAAAGAGACCTGTCAAAAAGCTCTGAAATTCTACAAATTGTTGTTTTTTCAAATTACAGAAAGAAATAGGAAAATTGATTGACAGAGGCTTTTTAAACACAGACTATTCAAAAGTGGATAGACAGGAGACAACTAAAGAAAACAAATCTCTCTCAATCATTTCTTTTAAAAGTAGGATTGTTTTTGCTTTAGCAAATACTTTTCAGAGGCATGTTGAAAGAAGAAATCTCCACATAACTTTCCATAAGTCTCTTTGAATTTCACCCCTTCTACCCATCTTCTGTCTGGTTTTGGCTGGAGACAGCTCAATTCAACAGTGTGTAATTATGATGCAATTATTTGCCATTCTCCCTTCCAGTTTTTCTCACTGTCTCTAGTGAAATCTGCAGTATGTTCCAGCAAGAACACCTTCATCTGCTTACAGGAAAGCATTGGCCTGAGACTCTTGCTGTCAGCCCTTGTATACCCCAAAACAGAAACACAAAACATCTGCAAAGTTGTGAAGGCATATCCAACATCTCTGCTGTTCATCCCACACAGTTCCTTCTCTCTTTCACTCTCTGCTGCTCATAGGTTATCTAGCAACTGCTCAAAATTAGGGAGTTTCAAATCTGAAAATTGTTGGAAGAGTTGGTCTGGCTCTATGAACACCATTTATTATGATGAATGCTTAATGGAGGATGGTCACAATTTTGAAAATGCAACTGAGTCATAATACACTATATTTCTGCAAAAAAAAACCCCTTTACATTGCAAAGATAGAACTGATTCTGACCAGGCAATACAGAGAAATAGTGGATAAACAGTTTCTCTAATTTTCCACTGTGCTCTTCCTGTTGAAGCCAACAGGTTTCTAGCATTTCTTGTGTTATTTATCAAAGACACAAAAGATCCATCAGAATGCCCTTAACACAGACTCCCCTAAACAGCCTTGTTTCTCAGAGTCAACTTAGGTCAAGAGAGAAAAGGCAAAAGATCAGGAGACAGATGTAGAGCTGAACCAGGAATTCTCTTCAGTGTGACTGTGGCTAAGCTTAAATTCTTCTTGTTTTATCATTGTGCTTCTAATAAAGACACACAATTTTCATTTACAGGAACATGTTCATAGTGTTTAAAGCATAGAGAACTTAAAAAAATGTCAGAAAGCATGAAGGCTCAATTTAATGGTCTTATGCTATTAGATACAGTAATCACCAAAGGAAAGGGGGAAAGGAGATTAGAGTGTTTTGTTCATTAATCATATCAAATTTGCTTTGATTTTTCCCCATTTGCATTTAATATAGACATGGAATCTCGACTGAGATTTTCAAACTGCTTTTACATTAAAGTGTCACTAACAACTCTGAAAAAGCAGTCCTGATGCAGACAGAAGCAAAAAAAATTATGTGTTTCAAGTGCAGTTCCCAGATACATCACAGTTTTTATAGATTGAAGCTAAATCATCATGCAAACAATATTTTCAATTCTGTCATTTTCAGTAAGCCTGTGATTTTCCCATTTCTGCTATTTGGATTATTGAATCTGCCATTATTATAGCAATTTGGCCTTTGCATAAGCTTCCACATTGCTGAACAAAATGCTTTTGCCATCTCTGTGGCCAGTGATTTTGATTTCATATGCTAGGTAAATAATGAGTTTTCCCAGCTGATCCTCATGAAAAAAAGGAAAAACTGTAAAATTTTTAACAGTAAGATTAAAAAATAATTAATTTTTCTTTAAAAAAGAGAACATCAGTAAAAGTGAAAAAAGAGGTGAAATTAAAATAACTAATTTTTTTTCAAAATATGGCAGTGTTAAATAGGGAAATGGAGAGAATTATAAAGGAGTGGGAGAAGAAATTTCAGAATTTAACATACAGAATTCTTCTCCTTCAGTTATTTATTATAAATCCACTACTCCTCCTGATTTCCTCGTCCAATCAAGGAGCAGTTTGTTGTCTGGAGAACATGTTCTTCAAGGAAAAAAATCAAAAAATCCTCCATTACTAGCAAAAAGGAAAAAAAAATACTAATAACAATGATGTAAGTTTGTAGCAGAAACCCTGGTAATCATAACTAGTTCTCCAGCTGATTAAACAACTCATTGATTAGGTGTTTCTGCTGCATGTTGCTTCACTTAAAATCCTGAAAGGTAATCCATTCTTCTGCTTCTTTCAAAGCTGAAATCATTTCTCCCTCCAGATATTGCATATAGAAGTTCTGCTTGGGTATTTTAAAGTTCATCTGAACAGCAGCTAAATTCTGAGGAAAATCATACTTTATTTCAAGGTCCAGGAATCTGTAAATATTTCTAAACCTGAAAGAGAGTCTCTAAAAGAGTAGGAAACAAAATAAAATTCAGTCAGTTAAATTAAAATTAGAACTATAAATTCAAGCACCAGTTAAGAAAACACTGTGAGGTATGGACCCAATGCCAATCCTAACCCCTAACCATAAGACCTAATATGTAACTTTAACTTTTATTAAGTGTATTTTAAATAATTTGTGCAATTTCTGGCATTTCCTTCTTAGAAACAAGCATACTGGCTCTGATAAATTAAGAAAAGCTTACACTCACAGAGCTCTGTTTTGGCAGTGACAGAATAGAGATCCAGCTCTTCTGTCTCTCCAGATTCTTTCCACTAACACTGCAGAGTTCCTCTCTTCAGTGATGAAGGAATTTTAGGATTTTTCTTACCTTAGCTCTGTTAAAACCAGAGAAAACAGGACTCTAGTCTTAAAGAACTACTGTCCAATGACTTCAACTGACAAAATTAAAACCAAATTGTAAAAATCTTGTTAATTGATTGCTCATGCTTATAACCAAATGTCACAATACGACACGAAATCAACGACACTCACACACTGAGATGGCAAAAAAAGGCATGTTTATTTCCAGACCTTGATATTTATAGAATTCCAAAAGTCACCATGGATTGGAGGATGAAATTGCCACCTCTATAACCACACTGGTCAAACCAACAGTCCATCAATTCTTTCCTCCTTCAGAAAGGAATGCAAAACAATCACTATTTACATTAAAAGTGCATGAGAAATTCCATTACAAAAATGTAAACATCAGAAGTTTTAGTAGAACTTTAGAAGAACAGGATGACAACCAAAGAATTACCTAATTTCAATTTTACTGACTGCTGATCATGCATCTCCTTACAGTGCATAATGTTTTTTGATATTAATGACAAACACACTGATTAGTCCAAAACAACTTTTTGCCAAGTGCAAGATGCTAATTCAGGAAGGATTTCACAAATGCAAGCAGAGAAACCATAAATGTTGCAGTAATAATAATCATTTGAAAAATCATTAAAAAGATGAATTACCATTTCCATTACTGTGGGTTTTTTTTTTTCCTGTTGTTTAAAAGTAAAATGAAGTGGTAAACTGCAAGGGATCTGCTAAACATTCACTTTACCACAAGTGTAGCTACAGGTGATTTGGGACTGGGATTAATGTTTCTGTGCTCTCACCCTCCACTGTCACCCAGACAGTGATGAAAGACAGCAGGGCCAGGGAAGACATGGGAGCAGGGAGAAACTGAGCATGAAAAGGTGTCACACTGAATGTGACATTCAGGGAGGCCAAGTTGATACAACCTGATGGGGTGATACTTGATATCTCAGTCACCCATGTCAGACACTGTTAGGAACTGCTGCAGCTCCTCTGGAGCCTGCATGGCCACAGCTTTCCTGTGTGTAAAAAAAAAGGGAGGTAAAAAGTGGAATGAAGTTTGTCACCAGCTTTCAGCCTGATGCTGGTTTTTACCTGGGACATGCTGGGTGTTGGGCAATATACCACTGTTCCAGATTGCACAGCAAGATGTATTCTATTGCCATCTGCTTAACAGTTGTCTGGTGTCAAGTGGGCAATTCTCCTTATCTCTCTTCCTGAGTGATCATAATCAACAGGGGACATCTGCTGATAAGAGGCTATTGAATGTCACCCCATGACTGATAAGAACTATAGCATCCCATTGTGAGATGCTCCGCCCAGAGGGAGGAGCCAAGCATTCCTACCCAGATATAACCTGGAGATTCTGACACACCAGCACGGCTCTTCTCCACTGGACTCCCCAGAGGAACAGCAGCTGCTTCTACTTCCACGGATCTGCGGAGGAAGAATACACCCCTTTCCTACAGGACTGCCCTGCTCCAACAGAACCACGCCTGACACTTCAGGAGGACTGCAGCCCCTTTTCCAACTGGACTGCTACCAACACCCTGACCCACAGGGTGTCAGGTTGAGTTCTGACTCTGTCAGTGTTGTTCTAGTGTATTGCATTGTTTTATTTTATCCTTTTATTTTTTGCCTTCCCCATTAAAGAACTGTTATTTCCTGCTCCCATATTTTTTGCCTGAGAGCCCCTTGATTTAAAATTCATAGCAATTCAGAGGGGTGGGGAGGATTTGCATTCTCCATTTCAGGGGAGGCTCCTGTCTCCTTTAGCAGGCACCTGTCTTTCCAAACCACGACAACCACCAAAGAGAATTGGGACTGGGATCCACCCCATGTCTACTAGAGACCACATGAGGAGTCTCTCAGTGTCACCTTGCCATGTCACGGGCTGTTTTATCCAACCTGTTTCATGAGTTCTCAAGGCAGCAATAAAATTTTGCAAAAGACCCTCCTTCAATATGAGATGCACTGTGGTAAAGTTCCTGACCAGTAGTCAGGAAAAGCATGGAAATGCAAGCATTATTTTGGCACAGTATACTTGTGCTTCCTAATTATGACATAATTTTTTTCACTTAGATCTTGCATGGGAAGCATATAAAGTTGCCATGATAGGCTACAATTTATCATGATTGTTATAAATGTGATATTCAGATTGTGTTAGGTCATTAATCATGGTCAGTAGTATAACAAATAAATAGAGTGTAATGCATCCTGAGAATCTATGAAGAATAATTAATTTGAATTGCCAGAAAAGTAGTGCAGATGAACAATTAAATAGAAAAGCAAAACATAAACAGATAAATACCAAAACCCCCATGAAATATAATTCTGAAATATTGATTGATGATAGTGTTCCCTTGACTTTACCCAGAATATTTACAGATGCATTGCTGAAAACTCTCCTAATAGAAGATGTCAGGTAGAAGCAAAGAGAGGTGAGCATCAGCCAAGTTGCAGGTGGGAGTAAGTGGTGCTTTGCAGCAGCAGCTATCCCCCCATGAAAAAGTAGATGAAAAAATGGCCAGCATTTACAATGAGAGAGAAAAAAAAGTTATCACCCCTACAAGAATTGGGGCCAGATGTCCAAATGTAGCACAGTGTTTTTATTTCAGAAGAGAGTGTTGTAAAAACTGTTAATCAGGTGGTTTTATGCAGTTTAGGTTGTTCTATTGACTGTTTTATAGACTGATGTTATTAGTATGAACTTGCTACACTGTAAATAAAGTCAGCCTGATAAAGATCAATACCAAAGGAATAGCTGTCAATACAGGGGGAAATTATTAAAGGAAGTAGGAGGGTAGTGTGAGTTTCATTTTTTATATAGCATGTTATAAATATAGGCTTTACATAGAGTGAAACATTGTATTCAGGAATCAATATAATTCCACATATTACCAGAACTCATCCTCCAAAAAATGTTGAGTTCATGGAGAGAAACATCCTGAAAGAACCCATAAAACATATGGTGAAAAATCACCACAAATGCACAAACAACAGACAGAGGGAAAATATTCAAAGTCAGTTTTTGTACAGCACAACAAATACCTAAAGGAATCCAAATTACATACTGATTTAAACTTGAGTACCTGCAAACATAATTTGGGACAAGATTCAGGTGCCCCAAATTCTCACTGGATGTGAGAGCAAGAGAAGCCACTTGGCACCCAGCCAATGCTTTTTGGCCCTCATCTCTCTATAAAAAAAATGCTTTGGACTGAACTGGTTAAGCTGGTTGATTGTGAGAATTCTTTGGACCAGAAGCAAGTGTCACTTCATAGCCCAGACCAGAGGGAGTAAGTATAGAAAATCCATGTTCAAAGAAGGTAGAGATAGAAGGGATGTGTGACAGGACCCAGCCCAGGCAGCCAGTCCTGCTGGGACAATGTCTTTCTAAGGTCCCAGAGCCTGGGCAAGAATCTCACAAGGCTCCTTTTCACTAAGACTGTGATGGGTAACAAGCTTTTTTAACACTTCAGTGCCACTTCAGTCCAGTTCTTTTAGTCCTCCTCTGTCCTTTAACTGCACACTGAAGTGCTGATACTGAAACCCTGGAAACACACGTGTCTGAAATGCCAGAACCTTTGACCACAAGCAGTAAAAATAAACAGGAACCAAGTCTGTTTTAAAACAAAAACAACACAGTGAGCTTGACTGCACCATCCATTCAAAATATCAGACAGGGCAAATAGTGAATGGATATGTTTTCAGATGTTCTCATTTCATAAGATCAAAGAACTTCACAAATTAAGAGGTTCAGCAATATTATAGCTTTAGGATTGAGATGGGATTTTTTTACAAACAGGAGGGTCAAAAGTGACTATCCTTTAGAGCAGAGTAAATCCTAGCATTGCTTTGGGTATGTGGGCAATGTTATAAAGGAAAGAGCAGCCCAGGTCTGAGAGTCTTACCCTATGCAGCAAGTCATAGATTAAAGTCTGTTCCAGGGAGTTGATAGAAGTTGATAGAAGTGCTGAATGAAATAACAAGTCAGCAGACCATAAAGCTCTTAAGGTATAGCAGCGTCCTCAGAGAAATCCATTGGTGAAAATTTAAGGAAGCATGCCCAACCTTCTGCTTGGACTTCAGAAAAATAGGGGATTTTAGGACTGGTTTGTGTGATTTACATCTTCTGATCCTGGCTTTTTTTTTTTCCCTTTTAACCTTGTGCTAATACTTTCCAAAGATATTCAAAGCAGATGATTTTACAGATGCTCCTGACAGAGCACAGTCCAACAAATAATATGGTTTACTGAAGCCACAAGCAGATACAGACATCTGTCATACACAGGACACTTCCTGCAACATTTTGCCAATACTAAACCTGAAATATTGATTTTCAGAAATATTCACCTATTCCCCTTCATATTTTGAACGTGTCAGGATGCTAGCAGCTGTTAGATTATTTTAAATATAAGCTGTGTCCTTGAACTGACAGATTCATTTGATAAGAACTCTTATTTCACTACCATATTTTTGCTGCTAGTGCTATGAGAATAAAAGGTTGGTGAATGAACAACAAAAACTTCCAGCTGAACTAAACTATTATTTATAAGACATTCTGAGATATTGATCTGTCTGCCTTATAAGTAATTAATGCAGTTTAGTGCTGAACAAAAGGTACAGTTGTAAGAAAATGTGCTGTAGGGCAAAACTTGTAGAATAATTAAAAACTTAAAATTACTTCCTTTGACTTAACACCTTCACTTTATCTTTAAAACAATTTTACATGACTCAATAGTATAAAAACAAGAGATTTATAGATAAAATAAGGAACAGTGGTTATTTTGCATTAGAATTAGAAGTGTAATAATTTATTTTTATGACCTGATCGATACTCTGCCTCTCCTTTTGACTTTCATATACAGCAGATCATTTAAAATAAGTAGACATAAAAGTAATAATGTAAAGACTGGTCCATTTAAATGTCCAAACACATCTGTGTTTAGAAAATGTGGCCTTGGTTATTACTCTCATGAAAGACAAGATTTTTCTATAAGTATTTCATAGTCTGTTAAATATCTCCTTTTTTATCCTATTTGAGTTCTTGTGTTGGATTTAAATGCATTTGTAATGTCATAATTGTGGACAGGAGGGGTGGAGTGGTCAAAAAGATTGATGGGAAATTACCTTAGTAAGATTTACAGATTGTTTAATTTCAGGAAAAAATAAGTTAGAAGCCAAAGATGTGATAGAAATACATCTAATTTGTGGTTCAACCCTGCACTTGACATTAAATCAGTTTTACCAATTCCTTAATCCTTCTGGTTTTCCAGTCAAAATATCTTTTAATTAAAAAACTATAAATGTGCCCCTTTGGCCATCTCTTAAATCTGCAATCCTCTTAGACTTCCCCTTAGCAGCCTAATCTCCTTAGTTCCTTAGAGAAAAATGCTGTCTGGGAGAGCTGGTGGCACAGTGCCCAGCAGAGCCAAGCTGCCTGCATGGACTCTGTGCCAAGTGGGCAGGAGCCTCCTGATCCTCCCTCAGCCAGGACCGGCTCAGGGAATCTGAAGGGGGTCCATAATTCAGGAGCAGGACAAAGGGGCAGGGAGATGTCTTTCTGTGCTGGTTTGTGTATAATATCACTGCTCTCTGCTCAGTGAAACCAATGGGACATCTCTCCTGGTGTAGTGGCACTAGATGTCACCTGAGATGTTTCCAGAAGCTTGAGAAAAGTGGGATTTGCCAGTTTTGGGCTTCTTTTCTGTCTCTGTCAAGGTCAGGATTGAAGCTCTCGGGACGGTATCTCACATTCAGGCTTAGATGTTTATTATTTCTTATCTATATTACAAGTCATGAGCTCTATAGCATTTTACTAACAAGCTATAAAATGGCTAACTATCTTTCTCTACAAGGTCTTTAAAGGCTAAGCTATCCAATTAAGAAATGACACCTAAAATATTTTCATTTTTAACCCAAAAACTAATCACTTGAAGTCCGCATTGCGGACTTTCCTGTACAATTGCACAAAACCACCCAAACCCATGAAGAAGAAGGTGAAGAAGGTAAAGAAGAATAACCAGCCACTGCCCCAAAACCTCCATCTTGTCCCATATGTATTTCTCTATTCTAAAACCTTAAAGTTTTCTACCCTGTGATATTACACACTTCTAACTAAGCTACACACACATAATCCCAGTGCCATCAATCAATTTTGGAAGCCTTCTCCACGGCCTCAGGTCAAACGCAGTGTTGTCTTGAAGGTCTGTACCTTTCAGCACTGAAAATTTAAAATTCTCACCATCCAGGATTCCAACAAGATGACTCCTTCTTTGTGCAGCACAAACAGTTCCTCTCCACCACTCAGCCTGGACTCTAGTGCAACTATTAAACATAACTTTGAATCTCAGGCAGGGGAGAATGATAGGTTGATAAATTTCTGGTGTATCAAACAATGGATCTTTTCTCTCAAGCACTGCCTTTTTAGAAACAATTATACCAGCCAGATCTTTCACACAGACCAACTTATAAATCTGCAGTAGCTGAGTCCTTGGATTTTGATTTTCATCACAAACTTTTAGTATCAATAGGATATAAAAACAGCCACATTGTTGTTCAAAAGAACTGAGACTAAAATTAATATCTATCACATATGCAAGGAAAAACTGGATTTTCCTGAAAAGATTTTTTTTTTCTGTCTTTGAAGAAGACACATCTGTACTTAACAGGGAAGGGAAAAAAAAGGCTTTATAGTGTGCCAAATAATTGTTCTTTTGCAAAATTAAAAATCAAGATTACCAGCCAACCATATTTCTCAAACATGACATGTTCTCTACACCATATGCTCTGAAGAGAGATTCATTTAATTGTTTGGAACGAGGCCATATAGTTGTCAAATTCCAGAACACCACCCAAAGTCATGTAATAGGTTTCTTCAAGGTGTATGGCATTGCATTATGCTGTTTTCCATAGCTGAATTACATTCCTCTTACATCTCAGGCTAGTAATTACCTAATCTCAGGAATCAATGAGAGCCAGACCAGTGCTGCAGTGCTGAAGAAAATGACAGCACAGAATTAGGTCCTTAAATCATCCACATTAAATACTGAGAAGTATTAATAGGGTTCTTCACAATAGCCAGCTTGCTTGGAAACCAAAGCCAGCCAGAGTAAGGGAAATACTCTTTCAAAAGGTATTAACTACATTGTGTGTTGCAGAACACAAATCATTTCCTTGAGAAGCAGCAATCTACATCCAAGCAGGGTGCCTGATACCCAAAACTGGACAACCACATGTGAGCAAATCACCAGCCCAACAGAGCAAAAATGTCTTTGCACTCTCAGTAGCGTGCTGAGCTGACCTAGCTGCTCCCAGGTATCACATATATTTAGGACACACCAGCAGGCACCTAAACACTGGCAAAGACCAGCTTGAAGGAGCTTCAGCTGTTAAATATGGACAGGCCAAGCACAGTTAATGGGACAAAATATAAGAGAGTGGCCTCTGTGGAAATGCAGTTCACCTTTCACATGGCAATCTAGGGCGTGCTGTCAGGGTCATAGGTGCTAGGATACATTTATGAGGGGTGGAAAAGGGCCTGTATTTACTTCACCCAGGCTGCTTGCTGAATAATGCACAGTATCTACCTGAAACTAGAACTTTCCCAGCCTCTTTCAGGGGCTGACTGCATTTTTTTTCCTCTTTCCACAATAAAAATGAAATAATTATAAATTATCTTCAATCTTCAACCAAATGTACCCTCATCATCCCTTTGTCTTGTTACCTTAGATATTAACATAATTTGGATTAAGTTTAAAGAAAATAATAGTACTTTAAAAGCCTAGTAGCAATCCCTAGCAGTCATGCTGCCTTTATCAAGCAAAATTCTATACTATGTTTTGTCCTGATCTAGGCTGAAGTGAGATATATTTCAGTTCTAAACTTCTCTTGATGTATTCAGGGACATTTCTGTACTTTTGAAATTTAGCAATATATGTACAAAGTTAATTTACTTTAGCTTTCATTTGCTAGCACTAGAAGCTAATGAAAAAGTTCTCAAAAGGAACCCATGAGTCCTTCTAAATATGTGTTTCTGCAAATAACACACTGATATTTACTGATATTTTTCTGAAAGAAAAGCTCAGGATTTAACTGTGTACCTTACATAATTGCTGCATCATTCTGCTCCTTTTATCAAATCTCTATTTGTGTTGTAAAAAGTTTACACATAAACACATCAGAGGATATATTTTCTCTGCCTAAATGACCATCTGTGAATTATGGACCAGTACCATTCTTCTTTTCTCTGCTCATTGTATGGAAGCTTTTAAAAACATTATAAATCATTAAAAGCTAATGGCTCCCATCTAGCTTTTTACCTCCAACACAGCTCTTAAAAAAGGAAATTACCTTATATTTTCTACTTATGATTGTCAGTTGAGATGCATTCATCTCTCTTTGTACCTTGTATGTACTTCCAATAATTGCAACAACCACCTTTCACTACATTTAGTATTTCTAGGTATAATACATACATATTTGTACTTAAAAAGATATGATTTTGAATTACCATGACATTACCAAAATTGACTCGTTCACTGGACTCATTATATCTCAAACTTGAGCATTCTCAGAAGGCAAGTTTCACTTGTAGCAACTGCAGGCCACTGTTTCACAGCTACTTAATTAGCTCTTAATAAGAGTAGAAAAAGGAAATGGTGAGGACTAGGTTAGGGTAGAGAGACAAATCTATGATGTTACAGAGAAACTTAGCATTAAACAGCACTGAAAAGCTAGCATTTCTTTACTATCATAGAAGACAGTCCCTCTGCTCTTGACTCCTTGCCAACACTGTACATAAAGTCAGAGATTGATGCCAGGTAAATTACAGGTTTTCTAAGGGTCAACATCCCATTGTGTGGTTTCAGAATTTCAAAAGCCTTCCAGAGGGGAGCTTTTCCTAGAAATGTTGCTGCTCTCAAGTACACAGACATAAAAAATACTAGAGTATATGTACTTCTGTATATATACAGGAAACTTAGAAATGAAAGTGTCAATCACACTGCTCATTTGCATTTGTATTCACATTTATACATATTCAACAGCATGATCATTTCTAACACATTATTTTTCACTATATTAAGGAACTCTCTTCTGTGCTACAGCAATATAGAGTTCTGTTCTCTGTCCAAAACCCCATGTTTTCTATAGGCAATTCTTTGGGAAATTCTACATCAAACATATAAATTGTGCTAATTCATGTACAGTGACAACATGGAGAGAGAAGAAGAAGTTGGAAGATAGATGTGCATCCTCAGCTGCCTATAAAACAACCATATTTCTCTTTGGCATCACTAGTACTTTGATCACATGTAGGGATTTGTTTAGACTCAGACCTGAAGACAGAGAAAAAACATTTTTGGCAGATTTATTGTCCCTCCTTAGTGAGTAGACAGTTATTATATATCACTGGCTGGAGGCCCTATGTTATATTCTTGCCCTGGCATAGATAAAATTAGCTGTATTTGCATCAGAATGATCTGGATGAACACCCCTGTATTATCTGGAGTTAAGAGATGTAAATTGCCATGAGCTCTATAAACTGCAGAGGTTTTGGATGTTGCACAGTCCAAACTGTTTCCCTTCTCTCTCACTGTCCCAGAAATGCTTTTATTGAAACATTATTTTTAGGACCAAAAACCATTATAAAAATAAATACATTTATCACTTAACATTATATGTCTTAAATATGTATTCTAAAGGAACTGAAATACCTTTTAGTGTGTAGCTCTCTCTGCAGGGGTCCCTGCTAGGGGTTTCTGACATGCAATTAAAATCTTCAACTTTAAGCTCTTTGAGCTGGGAAACACAGTATCTAATGCATAAACAGTGTCTGGGACTGTGAATAGTACCAAAAACTGATAAAAATACATGGTAAATAGAAATAGGCCCACTCTGTGCAAGAAGAATTGCAATTTCTTTTGTTTAAGGCTAGACCTAACAGGTATGTTCACAGCAGCACCTCGTGGTAGACAGGAGACTCTCAATTCCTTTTTATGTTCTAAGTCCCCATAAAACACAAATGCTGGTAATTTGGGCAACTGGAATGATTTAAGAATTAGAAGGTATTACAGAGGAAGAACAAGGAAGAGAACTTAATTTACACATCTAAGGTAAAAAAGAGATTAAGGGGATAGAAAATTATATAAAATATCTTCAAGGAGCTAAGGAATTGATACCAAGGCAGGAAAAAAAGTGTATGCTACCCAAGAAAGTTTAATAAATATACAATCCCAAAACCATTGTTTTGGGTAGAGAGCAGAAAACAATGGCTGAGACAGACAAATGTAATACTCAAGTGGAGAAGACAACACAGGTGGCTGCACCAAAACAATAAAAAAGAGAAGAATGTAAAAATATTTCTTGAAATTCCTCAAAAATTGATATTAATTCTGAGTTTTTATTCTATTAAGATGTATAAGGTCAGGACCTTCTGGACCTAAGACTGTCTTTCTGGTTTGCTGAGGGATTGCTTTTCTTTAGGTGATATATGCAGAAGCCAGAAGTGCCAACTGTTACTTTTAATAATGTTTTGCAATATCTCAAAATTCATGTTGTGTGAATACCTTGCTGTTTCACCTTTCTGAGCACAAGGTGGGAAAAACTATCCAAGCACTTTGGAAGGAGATGAAAAACTGAAATAAAAGAAGAAATGTGACACCAAAATAATTCCTCATTCAAATTCTATGATTATTGAGCACATTAGAGGAAGATATTTTGTGGAAGATGCTCTGTAGGAATGTGGTAGGAAGCTGGCTGCAGCACAACTGAGTACAGAGAGGACATGAAAAGTAGGAAACTTAAAAAGACAGCTTTTTTCATTAAAAACTGGGTCATATATGAAATCACAGTTATTCTCATTCATTTCTGTTATGTACTGAGACTCTATGTAAACTCTCTGAAGCCCATTTTCTTTAATCTGAAAACTTCTAACCCACTTTAAAAAAATTAAGGACCTGTATTATATTGATCTTTCTGTTTCGTTCCGTGTTTTTAATAATACATCACAGAAGTGGCAAGGCTTTTATGATATGTTGGTGTCATACATCATAACTAGCACCACTGCTCCAGTGATGTATTATCCACACAGTGTCAGGAACCAGAAAGATAAATGCTGGTCTGTGGATGGCAATGCACCCTTCTTGTGAAATAGTGATAAAGACAGATTCATTTATATGCATGCTACAATCCAGAAATAAACAAATTCTATCTGATACAGGCTGCATGCTACTTTTGGCAGGATGTATATACATTTTTACAAAAAAAGAAGCTGGAAAGCCAGATATTTGCTTTTGAGTTAAACATTCTGCAAATAAATCTTGATTTTCTGATTGAAAGGAGCTCCAGCAAGAGGGTAAACACTGAGTACCCTTCCCTCATGGACAGGGGGAGCTGAAGGATGGATCATTCCACATGGTTTTCCATGTCTCAGCCTATTTTCAAGAATCAATCCCTTATGCTTTTATGTTTTCAGGATCATCACATCCATGATATCCACTGAAGCCCCTCTCTGCCAACTTTTTTACACATTATACTGGTGCCATAGATAATTTCTGTACAATGTGTTACATTCTTTTCTTTTTCTTTCTCTCTCAGAGAAAGAGTAGAGCTGTGCTGTTCTCTCATTCACATCACAACAGCCAAAGGCCATTTGCCTGTAGACATGCTGTTTTGTTTCAGCTCCCTGACACCTTTGCTGAGCTCCCTCAGAGTCCTGCACAGAAGGGCAATTTTGCAAAAGACCTCCTCACTCAGGAATATTCCCTGAGCACTCTACTTTTCTGTGAACTAATTTTTATTATTATCCTTGGTAACCATGAATTTGGGAGGTGCACTGTTCACAGCAGCCATGAATCACACTGGGATAACACAAAGACCCCTAAATCCTACTGACCACCCCACCACTGTGGAGCCCCCTACACAAAACCACCCCTTGAGAGATGCTGTCATTTTATCTGGTCCTTCTTTTTTTTGCAAAACAAACACAGGAATTGGGAAGGGAAGGGTTCATCTTTATGAAATCTGAGACTTATTTTTTCAGACAAAATAACTGGAATATGTTTCTCTCCCCACTTATGTAAATGGAGTTGAAGAATTAAGCACGTGGTGCAGTAGATAATATTTAATTAGCTCAAAAACCACAGTGGTTATTCCAGATTCTGTGGTCTATGAGCAAATCATATTAATTTGGGCAGGATGAATCAGCTCAGAACGAATGGACTTGACAGCGTGACCATCCTCTGAGCAGAACGAAACCCAAAGCTTTTCTGAGGCTTAAAACCTTTGTTAGCTTTTATTAATTAATCAATCAGGACTGGTCATGAAAATAACTCTAGAAAGATTTTAATTTTTCTAAATTATTCAAAACTTAGTCACTACTGTAAGTAATGGTTATAGGACAAGAACATCAGCTCCTCTGAGATTTCAAGCCTGCTTTTCTGCATTTATGCCTGAGGATAATTTTATTCTCTTGGCTTCTAGCTTGTCTCCTTACCATGAAATCACGCTTAGCAAATGCAAAAGAGAATCAGCTATGTGAGGGGAAAAAAAAAGGAAAAGCCTGTACACAAACATATCCTTCAGCCAAGTCCTGACTACTGGAATATTAACCTGCTGGAGTAAAATTAGTGGTAACAATTGATTTACCAATAACAACTGCATGCAGTATCTAATGCTAACAAGTTGGTCTGTCAAGTCTCTTGGCAACATTAAATCAGTCAGTCAGATGATAAGAGTGATAAGATGAGCCATATGATAATGGAATTTTCCAGATTTGCTACACTCACTGAGTTTTGTCTTCCTTTGTAGCACAATCCCTTCCTTCCCACGTGACTAAAACAAGTCCCTTTGCTACCTCACCATCTGGAAAAGGCTAAATACCTCCTTTTTTTTTGCCCAGAAATTAGAAAGGGGAGATGTGGTGGAATACTGTAGATCAATTAGACAAGTAACAATGGCAGCCTTCGGTGGCTGGACATGTCTGTTGTAGATTTAATAGAGTATGTCCTGGCAAAGCTGCCAGGTGCTTTGTATGAAACAATCAGCATGCACAAGTTGTAAGTTCTCATGCTTAATTACAGCAACTGTAGCATCAGCACAGGTTAAACACAGTGGCTTTCATTTTACAGTATTAATCAGAAGAAAATAATGAAACACATTACAGCAGGCTTTCAAATCCCTGCCTTTGTATTGTGGTTTCATCATTTTCTTCTCTGAAAAGGTTTCATTCAGCCTCTGCCTTTTATATCAAGCCCTGTGAATCATCTCAAGTAAAATACAAACATGGTAATTTGTTATAAAGCTGAGACTGGATGTACATCATCAGTTCTGTTGCAAAATTATGTTGTAAAAGCAGCCTATGATGTTGGTTGCATTTGTTATTTTTTCTTTCTCTTTATGTTTTTGTCTATCTGTCCCCAGAAGATCATAAAATTATTCTAATTAGGGATGTCAACTTCTGCCTGAGAAGCTGAGGGGGTAATTACATCATTTATATGCAAAATGGGTAATTTTCTCCCTGCTCTTCACCATTCCCTTCTTTCCATTTATTCCCCCATATCTCCACTCTTCAGAGCTGAGCTATTTAATTTTATTCTACTCCATCTGGAATATCTATGCCACTCTTCCATACAGTGTCAGACACAAAAGCAGGAGCTACCTTTAGACTAAATCCTCACAGCTCTTTTTCTCCATGTACTCCTGACTCTATTCAATATTCTTAGGGAGTTTCAGGTTTACCACAGAGACAGTGACTTCTGCCCCATTGTACATCAGTAACATTTCATGAAAATAGAAAACATGCAGAAATGTGAAATCAATTAATTTTTCAAGTTGAAGGGAAGGGGGGAAAATTAGCTCCTAGTAAGAAACCAAAGACTCAGTTGTATCTAGGACAATATACCTAGACTAATAAAATATTCACTAACAATATTTGAGTGAAAACTGACTTTACCATAGCATCACCCAATCCAAACTGACAGTTTTCATATCCATAATCTTACAGGGACTCTAAAAGGCACAAAGAGAGGTCTAACTCATCAGAAATGTAATACAATATGGACCAAAAGAGAGTGAACCTTTTATACAAAGGATTTTTTTTTTTTAAAGAAGCAAGAGATGCACCTATAGTAGAAGAAGATTTAGCAATAAGCCTGGATGCTTAGTTCAGTCTTCAAGTTGGTTGGGCCCTGGGGCATAACCACAAGTGGTGGAAGGAACAGTGTAAACCCACAACATTAGACAGTAAATGGTGGCATTCAGGACTGCATATGCATGTATAAAAGTTATATAAATAAGTTAAATAAAATCTATACTATTGACTTTGGCATATGGCCTAATTTACACCCTAATTCAGGCAGAGGCACCCCTTTTAATCATTGGTTCCTAGCAATCATGACCTCAGTCTTTATTTTCTTGACTTTTTATTTCAGTAAACTGTGAAAATAATTCACAATAAAAATATCTTTCACTTTAAGCTATTTTACACTTTACTCAATCTGTTTTAATTTCTGCCTCATTAATTTTTGGCATATGTTTTAAAATCCATTGTCAGAAAGATATGGTACCCTAGGGGGTTATTACCCATTTTTTTCTGTATTTTCCTAATGGTGGCAGGCACTCACAAAATTTTTGGTATGAATTTTGAATAGCTGATTGAAAGCTGATTGAACAATGATATTTAGAAACAATAGATAAATAATAGACAAATTGTTCCTCAATAGCACTCAACTGCTATATTAATTTCCTATGTTTTTTTCAAGGTTGAATGCAGAGCTTGTAATTTAAATTTAGTATTCATAACTTGGATCATTTGGGTAGCTTGCTAATTTAAGAGCAATTCATTAAGTTTTTCTTTAGGGAAGACATATTTGTAAATATTAGTAACTGATGCTTTCGACTCAGGCCTCATTGGAATGATATAGGGATTTTATTTGAATCAATGAAGAAACTGTAATGATAAGGAGATAATTCTGACTTAAACAGTGATGAATTTGTATATATATGCAGATTTTTACTTTATTTGTACTCATTGCTTTTTATTTTTCCACATATGAAAAATAAAGCAATTTATTTTGTCACATTGGAAAACCCTTCAGCATTAGCTAAGGTATAGTTTAAAAATATATAGGGAATAAAACTTCCTTTATTCATATACACTCTAACTTAGTTGTCTCTATTTTGCTTTTAAGATTTGAAGGAAAATCATAGACCAAATATCCTTGAAAACCAGAAAAAAGAGAGATTGTGTTCTGATACTTATCTAGAGCTTCAGGGTAGCAATTTGGGAGGCCTGTACAACCTAGATAAGTTGCCATAAAAATGCAAAGGCCATTACAACACTTGTTCCTTTTGGGTTTTGTAAGCTTACCTTTCCTGCTTCTTTTCCCACTGTGCCTTATTTTCCTCTTCTATATCCAGAAAATTGAAGATATTATTGGGCAGATCAACTACAACTGACTATGGTGGGCTACTGGAGGAATTCTAGTTGCTCACTCAAAGCAGCTTTATGTTTTTGAAATGCCAAGCAGCACACATTCAGAATATAGAGAGAATCTCTACACTGCACACTTCTGAGGTTCAGTAGCACTTATGCTTGCATTGTGCTGAATTCCTGCAGGGTCTTTCTGATCATTGAGATGTTGGGTGAGTTCTGCTTGATTTCTACTGCTCTTTACTGGCCAGTTTTATCTTATAATTCATGTTGAACAAATATTAATTTATCCATATAATTGCACAGGGATTATTTTTGCCATTAGTTCTATAATGACCATCCTGCATTTTGTGCTCAAAACAGTTCCAAAAGTCTCTTCCCAGTATTGTTTGGAAGAGATAAAAAATATAGACTGGCTGAATTTCTAAAGATAAATTTATTGAGAGGAGATGAGCTTTGTTCTGGCAATAGCTGAGAAGGGGAACACCTATGGAAGATGCTTCTTGCTAGTAGAAGAATTTAGCATAAGAGATTTGAGATTAAAGCTTTCCCAGAATCTGTTCTTTTTGAGGGGAAGAAATTTTCACAGAGTGAACCATCATCCATTTTTAGGTGTGAGATGTGTACACATAGCTTCTACAGGGACTCATTAAAAATTAATGTGTTTAGTGCATTCCAGTGTGAGTGGACTACTACTCCTCTTTCAGGTGAAGAGTATGTGCCTGGCTGTTTCAAAGCCCAGGTGGACTGCAAGGACCACCAGTGCTGGGAGGCCTCTTTCTCCTTTTCACTTGGATTGATCCCAAACAGGTTGCAGCTTTTCAGCAAAGCTCACGTCCCTCAGAGGCAGCAGAGTTGATAAAGTAAGGATTTTAGTGGTATAGCTAATAATATAATATATAAATCTAGTTTGTTGCAGTTGGTATGTTCTATTCTTTATCCATTTTAGTTAGAAAAGCCTCTCATCAAGCTCAGATTTTAGAATCTCATAGTGTTATTTTTTGCCCATATATAGCTCAGAATACAGTGACTATGACACTTTTGGTAAGTAAGGAAGACAAGATGTTACATTCTATTTGCAGCCATTTTTTGGGTTTGGTCGTGGTTTTCTAGAGTTATAAAAACTTTTCCTAATGTGATATAAAACAAGGGCATTATGTCTGGTTTTTTCAGCCTTCAAGAGTGCTCTGATCTTCTGAAAGAAATGGATCCATCTGGACCTTGTCTTGCACTTTTTGGAAGACATCTTCTGCTATCTTTAAATGGTGTGACCCATGACCCTAGTTATAGAGTATCACTCTTTCTTTTAAGAAATTGTTTTTATCTCAGTCACTTTGAGCTCCTCGTTTCTTGTTTTTTTTCAGTGGAGGAGCACAGCTGATTGAATTGGTGTAATACATGACCTCCTGCACTTTGAGAAGTCAGTGAATTCTTCGTTGTTAAATCTTTTTTAAGAGGTATTTCCAGGGCTCATTTGAAATCTAAATTTGGTTCTGTTACCAGTCATCTCTGTGTGACAGTTTCATTTACTTCACATGCTAATCCATCAGATAACATGGCTGATAACATTTGCTGCCCCTGAATTCACAACATTCTTTTATTAGTTTTACATTGCAACAAATGCAAAAATAGATTCACCTTAAGTCTGAACTTTGCCATTTGCATTTCAGCCTCCATACAAATACCAATATTTTGGGGTGACAGTGCTGTTTTGGGGTTTTTTTTTTAAAGAGATCTATAATCTCTGGAAGCAATTATCATTTAGTCATTCAGGGACAATTTGGTTAAATGTTCTCAAACATTTAAAACAGTCTTTTGTTTCTGTGACATGCATAATGTGACTTGCATGAAAACAACATCTGCATATTTTTCTGAGCAGTTTTTCAGAGTCTACACATCATTCTTCCTGGGCTGTGTTGAAAGCAGCATTAAGTGATGTTGTCATCAAAGTAGCGCATTTGGTGTCTGGTAAACTTCAACACCTTATTAAAGCACTAATTGTGATTCTCATCACTAGATATGAAAGTATTTCATGAAGGAATAGAATACCAGCATTGATCAGACATTTCTTATTGCTCTTTTCTCTGTTGATGGAGTGGGGTAGGGTGAATACCTGTGGGTTGTTTGGGGGGATATGGATTCTTTGAAGGTTTTGGATTTGGGGGTTTTTTGTTTTGTTTGAGGGGTTATTTGTGTGTGGGAGTGAATAATCTACTTTCTTTCAGGCTGGTGTAACCCTTTTTCAGTTTTCCAGTTTTTTCCCTTTACTCTTCTCTGAAATCATGCAAAAAAGTATTTTTTCTATAAGACAGAATTGTCTCAAGTGAGCTGTGAGGATTGGTTCCCTGGTTGTTGAACACCCCTGTGATGTTTTGCAAATTGAAATAGGTGTCATTTGGTTGAAGATGTGCTTCATCACAAGAGATCAACCCTTCTATTAGGTTAGATGAGAATGTGAGATGTTTAAACTCTGTTCAAAACACTAGTTCAAAGGATCATGTACATATTTTCCTGTTTCAAACACAGGAAAGGCAAATATGTCTGCTGTTATGAATTAAGCCAATAATTAGCCTTGGAGAAAAGTCAAACCTCTTTTATCCCAACCGAGTGTCCTACTGACTATCCCACTTTCTCATTTTGTAGCATCAGGGAGGAGTCATGCAGTGGATTTCCCTTTGGAATACAAATTAGCTAAAAAAGCCATCATAAATTTTAGAAAAACATATCCTTCATTGTTCTAAGAGCTTGACTAGTGGGATATACAAGTCATTGGAAAACAGGGGCAGAGAAGTGATTAATATTGATAACTATTTGGCTGCTGATACCTGAGACTTTCAAATGCCTCTTAGCAATGCAGAAGCTGGAAACTATTTTGAAATTACTATTTCTATAACTAAAATTCTTTTAAATTTATTGCCTATTCTTTTGCCAACATGGTGCATGGTTCCACAGGAAACAATTTAATAATACATCTGTAGGACTTCTGCTTTTTCAAAGTACTAAAATAGCATAGTTGCATACAGCAATGAAAAGCAATGTTTACTGTCATTATTGTCATTCTGCCAGACCTAGTGAGTATTTGGCACAAGTGGTGCTTGCCTTGTAGCTGTTTGTTCAGTATCAGGAAGAGTTTTGGAATTACTCATGGCATTTGAGAGGTCGATAAAACTAATTTTCAGGGAGATGCTCACAGTTGTGTCTTTACCATTGCCATGCCATCTTTTGTTGTCAGAGTTGTCCATATTCTAGAATTTTGCTTTATTATATGTATGGATCTGTGTGTGCATTGCATCATGCTGATAGTTGTGACAGAGTTTATTTATCTGAAAAAATACTGGATTATTGCATACACTCTGCTAGGTACTCTTCATTTTTTCTCATCTACAAGTTAGCACTATATGAGGGCTTAGACATCAGGTAATGCTACAGGCTGTAGCACTGTGCAGAAAGAAATATGCAATGAATACCATATTTTTGCATGGACTGTGCTCCTCTTGAAATATACAAATTGTAAAGCAACCAAGGAAAAGGACTAACACAGGGAGTGGGACATCAGAAATTCCCATGAGTAGAGCAGGAGCAGAGAGCTGGAGGCTTTATGAAAAACAAAGTCACAGAGTAGCTTTTGAGATGTGAGGAAAATTTTTGATATTGGACAGATACTGGACCTGTGATACGGGACAGAAACAACTAAATAAATAACACAGACCTCCAGGGTATGTGTACTGACAAACATAAAAATTTCTCTACAAAAATGAAAATTCCCTTAAATCAGATTGGTGACCTGTCAGTAGTGGGGTTCTGCAGGTCTCCATCCTAGGCCTAATGCTCTTCAACATCTCCATAAATCACTTGGTCACAAGTCTGGAAGGGATACTTCAAAAAACACTTGGCAGATAATAGAAAACTGGGAGGAGCCCTTTATTTTTGTGGAATCTAAAATGTAAATTCTACTATTGCTATTATGATTCTAGTGGCATTTAAGAGCTTAAAAGTGTGAACATCCTCCTTGTACATACAGCCATTATTGGAGATTGGAAGAACTAAATGCAAATATAATCTGAGCATTTTGCTCTGTTGGCAAAAAGCCTTGTGCTATACCATTTTCATACTCTATACATTTAATGTATTTTGAGGTTTAGGAATGGTATTCTTCAATTTAGTGCTCCAAATGAAACCACTCCAAGCTCCACTCAGTCACTGCCCCCTTCCTCCTCCCCTCTGGCAGGGTGGAGAGAAGAATGGGAGACACAAAAGGCCAAGGGTCATTGATTGAGATAAGAACAATTCACTGGGAACAGCAAAGAAATGAGAAAAAGAGCAGTAACAGTATTTATAACAAAAGCATACAAGGGAGGTGAGTGATCCACTTGCAAATGCTATGTATGCACTATATAGCACAGGATTCCAGCAATGCCCAGCCACCTCCAGGCTAGCTACCCTGACCTGAAGGAACCCCTTCTCCCATTCCCCTTAAATGACATAAGGTGGTTTAGAATAACATCTGGATCTTAGCCATGCCCCATCCTAGCTACTGCAAAAATTAACTAATTCATAGTCAGAACCAGGATATTTTGTGGTGATAAAAACCTAATTTCATACCATAAAAATTCTGCATTTTAAAGTCATCATTCTTGTTTTGCTTTAGGCTATAGGCATGAATGGTGGTATAAGTGGAAAATGTGTGAGCTGCTGCATTCTGTATGAGGAAGTCATTAAATTTATGGATAGGAAAAACATAATTCTAGTTTCCCATTGGTTTTGCATTTGTGTGACTGCAGTCCTTTATTTCCCAGTCTCCATTAGGAACACATGTGAATAATTTGTGAATTAAGCCTGCTTTGTATGTATACCAGCTGAACCTGAAGCCCTTGTCCTGTTAGCCATGTTAGTTATGGCATACAGCAATCAGCTGACCCTGATAATAGGCCTGTAGGTGTTCCATGATGCCTGTAAGCATTCTGCTGCACACAAAAGTTCAGAAGAGTCCAAAGTTACCCAGTGCCTCAGCAGTGAGATAGGAATACAGCTCAGCTTGCCAGCTGTCTCCTCAAGACCATGCCTCTAATGTGAGGGATAGATTTGTATACAATATTGAGATGTAGTAGAACAGGGAAATTAATAAAATAATGAAGCATGGCATTGAATCACCTTTGCAGCCTGCGTTAAATATAAAATGGAAATATAAATGGAAATAAGATGGATTTTGTACGATTTACCTTCAAGAAGGCCAAGCTGGGTCTCTTTGGAAATTAATTTGAATGTTAAAAGCATATATGTAAGCACTGAACTTGCTCTCATCACTTGTTTAAGCCAGGTGCTTTGTCTCAGGTCATGGAGCACTTTGGGTTGCATACATTCTCCTATTTATCCAGGCAGGCTTCCATGAGTGTCTTTGAAGCCTTCAGTAGTAAATTCTGTGGGGACCTAAAAGGAATTTTCAAAATATTGCCATATAGCTGTTAGAGCACAATATTCTGGTTGCACAAAAAAACCCCAAAAAACAACAAACCAACCTTGATTAATTTCCTGCTGTTCCAGTAAATTCTAATGCAGTTTGCTATGAAGATAATGAAATAACACCATCTTTCTAGCCCCTTTTTTTACTTTATAATACTACTGAACAATGAAGGAAAGTGAAGGAAGTCCCAAGTGCTTTTCTTTTTCATTTTTAAATCTAAAAATCCCTTGTGTTCATTTACATGGATTTCGCATCATAGTTGTAGCACTTAGCTTTGACTATTTTTATCCTCTTGGGAGGATTGATGATGATAGTGAAACCTGCTTGTTTTTTATTTTTATTTTTTAGTTCAAAATTTAAGTGACAAGAGGGTGGTCCTATCTGATCATAGGAAACTCAGAACTGATTTGAATATGATATAAAAATTGGCACATGCCTATCTCTAGAAGTAGAAGTGATGCTCTAAAATTTTGACAAAGTTCTCTGATTTTCTGAAGTTGACAGTATTTTTGTTGTTTTGAGCTTTTGGAAAAATCTTCAGTATTTCACATGTGTGTCTAAGTCAGAGTACTTCAAAAATCCCATAAGCCCTTTTAAGATGTTGTGGAGCCAGTTTTTGGGGGCTTACAGTCTGTCATTAGAACTAGTAAGTGCAAACTCTGAAAAAGGTCTGAGAAAGGGGGAAGATGGTGATTGCAACTCCACATGAAGTTCTGTCAACATGAGACAGGTTTACTCCCCTCAGAGCTCAGGAGGAGGAGTTGGTGTGCTTTCAAACAAAATGCCTGGACCAGATGACTCTGGGTGATGACTTAGAGAAGCACAATAAATAGTCTGTGACAAAGGAGAAGTTCCCACAAGATAAGCTCCCACAACAGACACAGATGGCAAAAATATGAGTGAATTTCAGGCCCACAGGAAGGTGAAAGGTTTGGAATTAGCATACCGGACAAGACTCCACCCTCCAGACTGTAGGAAAAGCACAGACAGCAACAGCAAGAAGATGCCAGTCCTGGTGGGACAGACCTGGGTAACATATGCAGACAAATATCCCACCTTGGCAAACTGTGATAAAGGAAGCAGCTGCTTACACACATGCCAAGCCAAACTGTGGGAACAGCACATATGTCCCATGGGTATCAGGGACTCCCATCACCAAACAGACCAGGGTGAAAAAGTACCAGAGGGACATCACAGGACTCCACATGGTGATGTCTTTGCTTAATCTCTCTATCTCACCCTCTTCACCTCTCCCTCCTCCTATTTCTCCTACTTACTAAATAAAATCCACAGTTTTGACTTTGGCATATGATCTTATTTGCAACATAACTTAATAATTGGTTCCTAACACTGAAAAACAAAATAAAAGGTAAAATGGAAGACTGCAGCTCTACAGCTCTTTAAAAAAGGAAATAGTGCTACAATTTTATTTTTTCTCAAAAAGTAAAATCATGCAAAGAAGAATGTAGCATCGTTGAGTGCAGTAGTGATCTGAAGTAATCTGAAATATTTTTGGGCAGATATCAGAATATCTCATGCATAAGAACTCTTTCAAAAGGTGAAATACATAAATAAATAAAAATCTCATCCAGCAAGTCAGTCCCAAAGTCTTAAAAAGGTCCTGTGCCAAGACAACCCACCAATTAAAGGCTCTACGCTTATAATTTGCAGAGTTCCTGCACTCTCTTTTAATCCACTCCTCCAAAAGTGGGATGTCTCAAAAGGTGTCAGTTTGCTCAGCAAGTGAATAGCAGGCTAGGACCTTCATCAGCCCCTGATCCCAAAAAAAGGACCCCTGGATGTGAACTGGCACCGTGACATTGCCTCAGACATGCAGTGAAAACTCAAGATGCTCCACCCTGGAGCCCCAGAGCCAGTGGTTCCTGATGCCCATGGCCACCAGTGTAGACACTGAGGTGTAACAGCCCAGCCAGTTTGGCTTCTGAATGATCACTGAATACTTTTGATCACCCCACTGTGACTATTTCAAGGTTAAAAGAAGGAGATTCCTCTCTGTTTTATCTTCTATTTATTTCTTAAAGTGATTTCTATTAATAACAATTTCATTAAACTGCTCTCTGCAGAAATTGCAGCAAGATGTTGTTATTTTAAGGGATTTAAGTTAATTTAAACACCACACTCTTAGTGTTCCAGCTGGCTGCTCATACAGAGCCATAACTAATATTTGCACACTTTACAGCCTGTAGTCTGTGGGACTGGGGTGTTCTACTGATCTGCTACACTTTTAAGCAAAACATGGCAAACTTATCTAGGATTTTCTGATACTAGACTTTCTGAGCTGATCTGAGCATGCCTGTACTGCCAGTGTCATGTTTCATCTATCTCTAATTGTTTCCCACTCTTCAGAATCAGAGAAAATATTTCTAATATTTCCATCACCCCTCCCCTTAGTAATAAAAGACTTTTCTACTACTCAGGCCAAATTCTAGTCATGCAGTCTCCAAGGTTAATGTGGAGCTGTAGATAGAGTAATACACTGTGTTCAAGTAAAGAAAACATTTACAGAGAAATCACCATATGGAGCCTATTTAGACAGATGATCTAATGATCATAGTGCCCAACTAGCTGATGCAGGAAAGGTTTTAGACAGGATGCTTCTTTCTGGTGTTTGCCCTCCTGTCCATAGTAGAGGTGAAGTTGTTCTCTGAAACTCTATGACTGATAAATTCTCACTGTACATGACAAAGTTTGTAATTTGTAAGAAATGTCCCTTACTTATAAATGAACTTTGAGTCCCAAGCGAAGTTGGATTAAATAACAAGAAATATATTTGTTTTGTAAACTGAATAAGCAATTTTGTTTTGTAGACAAAAGAAGCTGTTTTAAGAGAGAAGGAATTTGAATGATTTTAACATTATCACTGACAGCCATATGTACATCAATATGCCTGAATTGTAACTAATCACTTTAAATCTGTACCTAAATTTTGTTCATACTTCTTTTCAGGCATTCTTATCCTTCTTTGTATTCTTACCAAGTTTGCTTATGACTTGGCCTTCTTACATGAACCACATATAATGCATGAAACAAAATAAACAGTTATTTTTAGTATGAGGCTAGATTATACAGCTCTCTAGGAAATGCAATTCACAGTATTTGCTACTCACAGAATCACAGAATTTCCTGAATTGGAAGAGACCCACAAGGATCATCAAGTCCAACTCTTAAGTGAATGGCATTTTTAGCACCATTCTTTAACCAATTCAAAAGATTTTATTATCACAAATCACTACTTTATAAGAAACCTTGCTAGTGCAGCCAATCACATGACCTTAATGTTGAGAAAATTAATGTGTAAACATCCACAGTGCCCTTAACCTTGCAATACCCAGTTCATTACATCTCACAAAATCTGTGCAAAAGCACCTTAGCCATCATTAAAGTGTAGTGACTCAGAGAGCTCCAATGTACAATTTGACTAATAACAAGCTCTTTTCTCCCTGTTATAAAGGAGATAGGGACCACCTACTCAACCATGTGTGCATACAGATCATCTGCATGGAACAGAGCATGGAGCTTTCTGGAAGAGTTATTCTCAACTGTAATTAAGGAGGTCCTTTAGAGATCCTACCAAACTTAGTTATTGCTGGACTACAAAATCACTTTATTTGGAATATGTCAACCATGAGTGCGATAACATTAGCTGAAGAGGAGAAATATCAGTTCAGTTCTATTACTACCTTGGGTTACTTACATTTGCGGCAACCAAAGTCTAAAGTTGATTCCAAGTTCAAGTTCTCAGCTAAGCATTTTTTTTGTCTTTTGGCTCCAAATTCTTAGCTTTTATTGTGGATCAAACCCTTCAGCTAATTACAGTCATGCACCCAAATATGCTGCTCTGAAGAATATATTGGGCAAAAGAATGTGGAAGATTTAAAGAGCTATAAAATAACTTTTAATAGCAACCAACACAAATTCTATTGATCATTGTAAACTCTCATTTTTAACAGTCCATTTTAATCTAAGATGTATATAAGGTTATTAATGAATTATTAGCAATAACATGATAAGTGAGTTTTATTCCAACGCAGAACATCCTTGATCTCAGGAGTACTTCTGAGTATCAGTCATATGTGGGTGAAAGATGTGTCCTCAGGAGATGAAGCTTTCAAGTCAGATAAAGATTCTGCAGAAGTAATTAAATGAATCATCAAGAATGCTCTCACCTCTCACTTGGAATTCTCAAGATTGAAATGTAACTTGAATATCTGCAATTCTTTTCAATGTTATCAGCAATCTTGGAAAGCAACCTGTGTCCACATTTGATGAAAAGTATACATTTTAGTAGATGTGTCCACCCATAGTGAATGAAAGAAAGCAAGCAAAATGAATGATGGGAAGGGCACAACTGTCTGCTTTATACATAGAAAAGATCTTAAGGATATTAAGGATATGGCAACAAGTAGTCTACTTTTAAAAGAAAAGAGCAAAAGTAATTAGCATAACACAATAAAGCTTTTAGTAGTGAAAAAAGGATTTTCCAGCACTGAGGAATTTTAGGCTATACAACCTTTGCCCTGAGTGATCTTAGTTGGGTGTGACAAATCAAAAAATCTGCTTTCTGTATGCTTAAGGATTCTTAAAAGCTCTTTTCCTAAAATATACAATTATGGAAGAAAATATTTTACATATCTACAAATTTTTAATAATGCTATTTCAAATCACTGCTTTTTTTTCTTTTTATGTAAATATTAATGCTTCAGTAAAAGCACCTGTTATTGATAGATGAAAACATTTACAAGAAACATTCTTAAGCACGGTTAGTGTATTACATACTTTACATTCATCACTACAGTTTTTTGTATAAAAACATTTAATTGGTTAGGCAAGTAATTTGCCTTTATAGCAACATACAGAAGGGCTCTGAGATATTTGGATTTTACATAATGACTAAAAAGGGAATAAAACATTGGCAAGAGATGCAAAAAATTGCTTTCATCTTTTATTTCCATATTTGCCAGCTTGCTGTGCCCTTTGCAGAGATCACAATACCCAAAGTCTATTTCTCATGTTAGGATGATTCACAGTAGGGAAGCACTTTCCTATATTATTTTCATCAAAAGGAGCTTACATTTGAATATTACCATTAGGCTGCTAATTTACACTTTGGAGAAAGGGTCAGGAGTATTCCATTTTTTTTGATGACTTGATATTAGCTTCAAAGAGAATTTTTCATAACTCTTGTAATTTGCCACTGCAGTTTTGCCATCCAGTGCCATTGAATTATATATGTTTTATAAAACAAAACTCTGAGAGAATTAATTTTTCAAGGCATTGAGACTTCTGGATTTCAGAACAGCCTTTGTTACTGTCATCAGAATGGAAGGTCTCACATTTCATATTGCATATCAAGCACCTTGGTATACCTGGCATTCGATATTTATTTCAAATAGAAATGGAAGTAATCATACTTTCTATATTAACATTCAAAAGCATAGAGTCTCCATACCATACAGGTATTCCTCAGCCCTGTTCCTCCCTCCAAAATAAATTGAAATTCTTAACAGGGTTCATACCACCAGTGGTTTTCCCAAAGACTGTAAAATATTACTGCAGAGTACTACAAGTGACATAAGAATCATCATTCTGTTGAATTTGGACACTGTCATGAAGAAACCTATTCAGTCAGAGGCTTTTATAAAGTAAGGGTCAAAACCTTACACTTGATGAATTGATTGATGATGGAAGCTGGTCACCCATGGTCCAGCTCAAGCTGGGTAAATATTTGCTGTGTGTTAAGGGAATTGTATCACATAGAAGAGCCATATGTGCTGACACTGAGGATAATGAGAATAAAGTATCATTTGATCTACCACATTGACATCAGGTCAGTTCTTCCACCCTTCTAAATTGTCCTAGCTCCACTGGCCATAATGAAGGAATGGAAAATAAGACTGCTTCAGGTGATATGGCCCACAAATTCTTTAATCCTGGAGAGTGTTCATAGTCCAAATAGGGGTCACATCCTAATTGGGAATTTGTCAGGCCTTTTGTTTGTTTCACTTAGATAATTAATTACAGAAGAGACAATAGACTTATCACATGCTTTTTTCAATATACTTTCACAGGTAAAAAGCTTAATAATTTACATTGCATTTACATTGCTAAGTGACATGAAAGATTGTCTGTTTGGAGTTCTCTAAGGTTCCAGTGGGTTCTGCCATGAGTTTTGGTTTTCCTCTTCTAAAACCAGGATGGAATAAGAATGAGGATGAAAAAACAGTGATGCTTAATCAAAAACACTGGATTAATTTCAGACAGTTGTCTTACTTGTTGAGATGGAATTATAGGAAGACAAATCCTGTTGAACAAGTAAAAAGGCTCCTGAGGTACACAACAGCTACTCCTGTTACCAGAAACGAAGATGATCTGCTGTTTCAAGTGCAGGCAGCAAGAGCCTGGATCATTTTGCAAATGATTTTTCAAAGATTGCTACAGCTCATGTCTTGCTAGCTCCCTTCCCACATGGACTGTATCTGGACAGAAGAGCTATGGGCCATTTCTCTTTCAGACCAGCATGTTTTCTTATACAATATCTGGGTAATGTGAAGATGGACCCCACACAGAGAACAGAAATGGAGACAAAAGTGCTGAAGAATTTTGTTTTTTCTTCTTGTGAATTAATAATTAAAAAAAAAAAAGAAAAAACTGGAAATGCCTTCAGGCTAGAATTCCTACAATTCATGTTAGCTTAAAACTGGTTTATCTCTTTCTTTGGTTGTTTTTTTTTAAAGTGGGAGATGTGGGGGAACACAGCTGTGTGCGCTATCTGTGCCTGCCTAATGTAACCATCACTCTTTTATTTCTGTGTCTATTAAATGATTCCTTATCTCAATACCAGTGTATCATTTCTAACCACCTCTGATTTCTGTCCCTTCCTTCCTTTGCCTTCAATTTCTTCATCTTTCTTTCTGTAGGCTTGACCAATTCCTTGCGTTATCCTTCTTCCCTCACCACCCCCTCATCCCAGTATACAAATTCACCCTATGACCCAAATCCTAGTGTCTAGCCCATGGAAAAATTGTGGCACATATTGACTGTTGGATATGTGTAATTTCTTCAATCTTGCCTTCGTGTTTGTATTTCTTTTGTGCTGATGACTTTGTAGTCCTCTGTTAAGCCGTAATATGTGATTAAAAAGTATATAATGGTGTGAGGGACACTAGCAGCAAGTGCGTTTTCTTTTTCATTACACCAAATTGCTCAGTGCTGAAGTGGGACAAATCAACTATGGAAAAGTGTTCTTGTCTGGTTTACCACATTGCATCTCAAGAGGAAACCATACTGGTGAGAATGACAGTATTGAGAAAGATAAAAAAATATTTGGAAGGAGTTCTAGGTGGTAGCTGGATCTCATAATTTTGTATTAAGTGATACACACAAGCAAATTTAATCTCATTTCTACAATTTCAAAAACTTCACTCCTTGCTTATCATGTATCAAATCTGTCCCTCTGTTCAATTCCTGAGTGGGGCATGAGATAAACAGACACACTTCTGGGTGTCAGACAAATATGTTATCGGTAATGGCTTAAACATTGCTAGGAGAGAGTTTTGCCCATTATGGCTAAACTAAATAAAGAGGCTGAGACCACCCAAGCCCATCCCTCCATCACCTGACTGCAGATTTGGGCTGGGACTTGAGCTGCCTAACAGAACCTGAGCTAGGTAAAGGTGACACTATTGTTCAGTTACTTCTGGTCTAGGGACAAGGAAACAAGACTAAGGCAGGAGAAAGAAAGCCAACAAGTATCCACAAGGAAGCCAAATCCAGCAGCTGTCCAGGCTCGGGCTGGGGGAGGCTGCAGCCCCTGGGCTCATCTGCTGAGGCCACGTTTGCACACCCTGTCCCACAGCCAGGAAGGAAGGAGGAGAGTTCTGGGGGTGCCCTGTAACCTCTGGTCACGGGCAGTGAACACCCATCCTACCTCACACAAACTGGCTCAGCTGTAAAACCCCACCCAGGATGGCCACATCCACGGGACATTCCCAGGAGGGGCAGCTGAGGAGGTGCCATGATCCATCCAACACCCCAGAGCGCTCCAGGAGGTGCCATGATCCATCCAACACCCCAGAGCGCTCCAGGAGGTGCCATGATCCATCCAACACCCCAGAGCGCTCCAGGAGGTGCCATGATCCATCCAACACCCCAGAGCGCTCCAGGAGGTGCCATGATCCATCCAACACCCCAGAGCGCTCCAGGAGGTGCCATGATCCATCCAACACCCCCGAGCGCTCCAGGAGGTGCCATGATCCATCCAACACCCCCTGAGTGCTCCAGGAGGTGCCATGATCCATCCAACACCCCAGAGCACTCCAGGAGGTGCCATGATCCATCCAACATACCAGAGCTCTCCAGGAGGTGCCATGATCCATCCAACACCCCAGAGCGCTCCAGGAGGTGCCATGATCCATCCAACACCCCAGAGCGCTCCAGGAGGTGCCATGATCCATCCAAAACCCCCAGAGCGCTCCAGGAGGTGCCATGATCCATCCAACACCCCCGAGCGCTCCAGGAGGTGCCATGATCCATCCAACACCCCCGAGTGCTCCAGGAGGTGCCATGATCCATCCAACACCCCAGAGCGCTCCAGGAGGTGCCATGATCCATCCAACACCCCCAGAGCGCTCCAGGAGGTGCCATGATCCATCCAACACCCCCAAGTGCTCCAGGAGGTGCCATGATCCATCCAACACCCCCAGAGCGCTCCAGGAGGTGCCATGATCCATCCAACACCCCCGAGCGCTCCCAGGCTCATTGCTGAGGGCTCACACAGAGCTCTGCTCCTGATGCAAAGGGATGCAACAGATCCAGAGGCTGCTGCCAGACACTCTGCCAAACTTATCCCATCCAGGGGAGGCACCTGGGCGTTCCCACCCGGCCCACATCAACCTGTTGCTGTGCCCTCTTAGTGTCCATTTGGCCACTCCTGACCAGCTCCAACACGGCGGACTAAGGGGGACACTCTCCCATGCCCTGAGGTACAGGGTGGCTAGCCCTATGGCAGAGGAGACACTGGCAGACAACGGCAGAGAAAGAACAAGCCGACTCTTGGCAGGGGTGCTGTGGAGCCTTCATGTTCTGAGGAGACTGTAATCTGAATTTAAGACTCTTCCCATGGAACTCCTGATAAAACCCCAGCCCCAGGTCTCTCTTCCCTCTCTCTCTCTCTCTGCAGCTCTGCCCTGCCGGGAAGGCGGGAAATAAAATGGACTCCTGCGCTAAACAAGGAACATACTTGTCTCATCTGTTTCCCCTGCTGTCAGGTTGCGGCCTCCCTGGGTATAGGATCTTGTCACTGTACCCACATGCTGCTACAGGGTGTAATCCAAACTTTATTCTGCAACTCTGAGGAGCTCTGCACCTCAGGGTGACCAGCTGAGCAGAGCCCAGACTGAGCTTCGACAGCTACTTTTAAAGGGATAAGGAAACAAGCGAAGGATTCACACAGCAACCAACGAAGGAACTTGGGGGAGTGGAAACCAGGGAGATAAGCATGAGGGGGCCACAAACTGGGAAGCACTTGGAGGGAGGGCCCTGGCCTTTGGCCAATCACTCCACGCCCCTGATGGAAGGTTCTGGACAAAGGGGACAGGAGGCCAAGGGACTGAGGGAGTCCCAGGGAGGAGACTGGGGAATGACTCAGCAAAGCTCGGGGCGGTGGATGGGGAGTACAGGGGATTGACATGGGGGAGGAGGGAAACAACTCGGGGTAAACTGTTAGGGGAGAACAAGGACACAAAGGCTAAAACATTTAAAACTGAAATAAGGGTGATAAAAACACAATACAACAACAACCCACTGAGCTCCATGTTTGCAGGGGACCCTCAGCTCCAAGAAGATCTGATGGAGAGCATCCACAGGCTGCTGTTGGCAACCAGGGAGTGGTGATGTTTTCTACTAAATCTGTCACTCTTTCTCTCCCCTCACCTCTTTTCTATTTCTCTCTCTTGCTCTCATTTCTTGTTGAATAAAACCCATACTGCTGACTTTGGCATATGGTCTCATTTGCACCCTAATTCGGGCAGAGACCTTTCTGATCATTTTAATAAGCGGATCAAAGCAAGGGGCTGGAGGCCCACCAGTCCAGGCCACTTCCAGTGGGTTCAGGGGTTGGATGGATGCCGGGTGTGTCCCTTTGTGACAGGGGCGCGGTGTGCCAGGGCGCTGGGTGATGTGGGACGCTGCGGTATCCAGGGGCCCTTGTGACACGGCAGTGCCGGGCCCTGCAGGGGCTGTGCAAGGGCACAGGGCCCGGCGCGGCCCAGTCCCAGCAGAGCCGCTGGCGCAGGAGGAAGCGGCTCCCGGGATCCCACTCTGCCCTCCAGGAGCTCAGACACGCAGGAGGAGGAGGAGGAGAAGGTGAAGCCCAGCTCCAGGCACCCAGCCCTGCCCGGCGGGCTGGCAGGCCGGGCCCTCAGCGGGCGGCGGCCGGGGGCGGGCGGCGGCTCAGGCCTGCCCTGTCTGACTCTCAGGAGGAGGGAGCCTTGGCCAGCATGGAGGAACAGTGAGAACACAACATGGATCGAGAGCTTTCCAAATGGGGAGGGGTTACCAAAAAAGACCTTCACCCTTGGGAAGAGACAACAGTCCATGAGTTTTTCGAAGAGCAAGAAGAATCTTTCCCATACGGAGTTGCGAAATGCCGAGAGCAGCATCATCATGAGGTAGGTGTGAGAGTCCAGCGGGGAGATGGCGCACGGCAAGAGCCAAAGGTTTCCCACCGGGAAAAAAGTGGGAAAGGCCAGAAGCTCTCCCAATGGGACAAAAAGGATAAGACATACCAGGAGCTGTCCCAGCTGAAAGAAGATCTCACATGCCAAGAGCTGCCCCTGTATCCTTTGGAAAAAGATGTACGAGTTCGTCAGCACATGTACCAATGTGAAGGAGACCAAGTGGGAAACAACAGGGTAAAGAAGCTAATCCAAACAAAGGACTGCAATGTCCAGCAGTCGTCCCAATGGGAAAAAGATGGGAAGAACCAAAATCTGTCCCAAAGGGAAGTATGTGTTGACAGCCAGGGGCTGTGTCCATGGGGAGGAGGTGTCAGGTGCAGGATCTATGACAAACCCTCACACACAGAGAAGGACAAGGATGCCCAGCAGGGGCCCAGCTCCTCTCCTGCCATGGGGAGTCCCAAAAAGGACAAGATGGCAGCTGCTGCTGTTCCAGCTAAACCTGCTGAGGAGGTGGAGCCCCCGGAGCCTCTGGCTCCCGAGGTGGAAAAGGCACCAGGTTCTCCTGCTCACAGTGAGGAGCTGCCATTGGCAGGGACAGAGAGCCCAGTTCCTGCCCCACAGAGCCCCCGAGGCAGCCAGGATCTGCTGGACTTAGCAGGGCACATCAGCTCTGAGGTGGTGCTGAAGGCTGTGCTTGAGGTCCAGGCATCTGGCCAGCAGCCAGAGGAACAGGAGGACCTGGAGCAAAGCATGGCTGCAGAACTGGAAACAGCAGCTCCAGAAGAAAAGGAAGAGAGCCCGAGCTCTGCCCCCCCCAGCCCCTCACCCAGCCCAGGAGCCCAGGAGCTCAGAGAGCATCAGGAGGAAGCAAATGGGGAGTCAGTCCTGGCAGAGGAAGAGAGCGAGAAGGGGGCCTTGGCTGGGGGGCTTGAGCATTCTCAATCCAGTGATGAGGAACACACAGAGGTGTCCCAAGGGGAAATCAGTGAACACCAAGAAGGGTCCCAAGAGGAAATCTGTACTGAGAAGAAGCTTTCCCAAGCAGAAGTCAGTAGCTACCAGGAAGGGTCCCAAGGGGAAGCCAGCACCAAGCAAGAGGTGCCCCGAGTAGTGTGTAAGATCTGTCAGAAGGAGTTTCCCAAGGAACCTTGCACTAAGCAGGAACTTCCCCAGGCAGAAGCTGATATGTACCAGGAAGGGTCCCAAGGGGAAGCCAGCACCAAGCAAGAGGTGCCCCGAGTAGTGTGTAAGACCTGTCAGAAGGAGTTTCCCAAAAAACCTTGCATTGAGCAGGAACTTCCCCAGGCAGAAGCTGATATGTACCAGGAAGGGTCCCAAGGGGAAGCCAGCACCAAGCAAGAGGTGCCCCGAGTAGTGTGTAAGACCTGTCAGAAGAAGTTTCGCAAAAAACCTTGCATTGAGCAGGAACTTCCCCAGACAGAAGCTGATATGTACCAGGAAGGGTCCCAAGGGGAAGCCAGCACTGAGCAGGAGGAATCTCTAGAAGAATCTGGTTGCTACTACCAGGAAAGGTGTCAATGGGAATGCAGCTTTGAGCAGGAGCTGTACTCAGGAGCAACCAGTTGCTACCAGGAATGGTCCGAAGGGGAAAGCAGCACTGAGCAGGAGCTGTACTCGGGAGAAACTAGTAGCTACCAGGATGACTCCGAAGGGGAAACCAGCATTGAGCTGGAGCTGTGCTTAGAAGAAACCAGTAGTGATCAGGAAGGGTCCCAAGAGGAAGGCAGCACTGAGCAGGAGCTGTCCTCAGCAGAATCTGGTAGCCAAGGGGAAGGCAGCACTGAGCAGGAGCTCTCCCTAGAAGAAGCTTGTAGCTACCATGGGCTCTCTGATTGGGATGAATGCATGGAGGAAGAGCTGTTTCATGGTGATGCTGGGAACTACCAAGAAGAGTCAGACTGGGAAGAATGCGCAGAGCAATGCCCTTTCCAAGGACAAGCCAGTAGCTCCCACAATCTCTCTGACTGGGAAGAATACAGTGAGCATGAGCCGTCTCATGGAGATGTTGGCAGCTGCCAAGAAGCGTCGGATTGGGAAGAGTCCATTGGCCGAGAGCATTCTCAAGAGAAAGACTCCATTGGCCAGGGGGCGTCCAGAGGGAACGGGAAGAGAGACACTGAAGAGTCCAGCTGGGAGAGTGACAATGACCAAGACGTCACGCAGGAAAACTGGGAAGAGAGCACTGGGGCCAGGCCCTTGCTGCAAGAGGATGATGAGTGGGATGAGAGAAGTGTCCTTGAGCTCGGTGAAGATGAAGACCAAGAGCGAAGGCCGGCAGGTCTGACAGGAGGCGGGTTCTTCGTGCATGTCCCTCGCCAGCTTTGGGCTGAGCTTGGGGCATCTGGGCCGTGCTTTGGAGGGTCACTCTGTGCCTTACCTCCCCCTGTGGAAGACCCAGCCCCCAAAGGACACACGGCCTCTCCTGCCTTCCAGGAGAAGGTGCCAGAAGCTGGGACACCACAGCCCGGGACACCACAGGCCGGGACACCGCAAGCACTGCGGGCGCTGCGCAGCCTGTTGTGCTTCCCCTGCCTGGCACCACGGCCTGAGGATTAGGGCATGCTGCTGATAAAAAGAATATATACAGGAAAACAAGAAGAAGAAGAAGAAAAATAAATTTAAAAAAATAAAAAAAATAAAAAGAAAAATAACAGGAAAAGGAATAGGAATAATAATTAAAATAAGGAAAAGAAAAATAAGAATGAGAATGAGAACAAAAAAGGAATAGGGATAAGGAAAGGAATAAGAAAAAGATAAAAAGAAAAAGGTGGGTATAGAATATAAAATACTAGCAGCCAATACTAAGAGGAAGAAGAAGGGAAAGAAAAAGGAGAACAAGGAGGAGAATAGAAGGATAAGAAGAAAAAGATAAAAAAGAATAAGAAAAATAATAGGAATAAGAATTAAAGCAAGAAAAAGAAAACAGAGAATAAGAATGAGAATAAAAATAGGAATAGGAAAAGGAATATAAAAAAAGGAAAAATAATAAGTTGATGTAGAAGATAAAATAGTGGTAGAAATTAATTCTAAGAGGAAGAGGAAGGAGAAGAAAAATAGAGGGATAAGAAGAAGAAAAAAAGAAAAAATTAATAAGGAAAAAAAAGGAATAAGAATAAAAATTAAAACAAGAAAAGAAAACAAAGAATAAGAATGAGAATAAGAATAGGAATAAGAAAAAAATAATAAGTTGATGTAGAAGATAAAATAGTAGAAGTAAATACTAATAAGATGATGAAGAAACTGTAGTACTAGCATATTACTATTATGATTATGATGATTATTATTGCAATGCTATCAAGGTAAAATGCACATCCTCTATCATGACAGAATGGTTTTGTTTGGGGGGGATCTCAAAGACCATCTAGTTCCAACAGATTTTCTTCTGCTCTCTTTCTCCCTCTGTGAGATCTCTTTCCAATTTCTTTCCATCTCTCTTTTACACATTTCTTGTTAATAACATCTGGATGTTGTCATTTGCACCTCAATTTGGGCATAGGCACCTCTCCCTAAACCAACTGGAACACATTCTCTGCCCAGTCTGCCTTCAAAGCACAGGAGCTCCAGTCCTTTGAGCATCTCCATCACTCTCCTCTGAACTCATTTTAGCAGGTCCACATCCTTCTTATGCTGGGGCCCCCAGATAGGATGTAGTGCTCCAGGTGGGGTCTCAAAAAATGGACTAGAGGGCCACAATCACCTCCTTGGACCTGCTGCTCTTTGCTCCTTTCTTAATGTCTTAATGTTCAATCAAGCACTGCATAAAAAACATCATCTCAAATTGCTGAAAGTATTCAAAATAAATATATCTGGAGAAGAGTTAATATTAAACTGCATCTTGCTTAATATATAACAAAGCCTTTTTTAATATTAATCTTATTTGACGCTTTAAAAGTTTTCTGACTGCTAACTCCCTAACCTTTCAAATTCCACTTTGTTCAAAAGGCAACATTATTGCAATAAGAATCTGCTCTACAAGTGTAGTGGTCACATTCTTTAATATTATGCCTGTTTCTTTACAGGATGAATTTGGCAAGGGATAATCTTGTTATCCAGTAGACAATCATGTTTCCTGAACATGTTCTCTTCAGTACAATATTACCTATAACACTTTTAAGGAAAACCTCACATTCACCTTTGGTCATTTTTGTTAAATTAATTATATAAAAGCTACAACTCCCCTCTGGAGAGTAATAATGGCTTTACCAGGCAGTTGAAATATTTCATTAAACTACTCTTAAACCTTTGAAGCTCATCTTAAAATAGGCCATTGTTATAAATACTAATTAAGTAATATATTTTGAGGGAAGGAGTTGGAAATGAGTACACAATTACCACAAAAACAAAAGATAAATGGTCAATTTACATTCAGCAGGAGGTGATGCTTGATGTTCCATTAAGAGACATTAAACTTCTTGGTTAATTGTGAGAATCAAGTGAAGGAAGAAATTTTTAACTGAGCTCAATGGGACATTGATTAAGCCAAAATACTAAAATCTCCATCCCCAGTGTGAGTGAAGTACTTAATTTCAAGAAAAAGAGTGACTCTTGTTTCATTCAGCTGGACTCCAATAGATTTAGCTGGATTTCAATAGATTATAGTGGAAATATTCATTATGCTAAAACTTCAAATTGAAATAATTTTTCTTTTGTCGTTCTATATCTCTTTAAGAAATGGGAATAAAAATATACCTGCAATCAAAAGCACTTTTCTATTAAAAACTATTACATCAATCCCTTCTGCACAGGAAAGACATCGTGTTGTTCTGTTTAATCTAAAATCCTCTCTCTTTTTGTTGTTTGTATTTCTATAAAAACTCTTTACTGTATTTTACTCTGAAGATATTAAGAAGCAAGAAATATCATTTCTCTTTACATTTGGCCACTGCACAAACACTTCCAAATATATCTAGAAGATAAAACTATAGGGGCTCCAGAAATCCCAATTTTCTAATGTTTTCTTTTGATTAGGATTTATGAAATCAGGTTTTGCAATCCTCAGAAAGGGAGCAATGAAGAGCAGTCAGTATATCTTGAAATGGAAAAGAATATTTACAATGTCTTTAATTACATCCATCATTATGTTCAGACTTCAGGGAAACACTTTGTCTTCAAAATTTTAAGACTTTTTACAAATATAAGTCCTTAAACTGTTCTTTGTGGATCCTACAAGAAGCAAACAAAGAAAGTTTCATATTCTTTGGAGTGACTTTTCACACTTTATATAGCAGAGAAAAAAAAAAACCACTACAGAAAAGTACCTTGCTAAAAGTATGAGCAGAAAGCTTTTACAGCTGGAGACAAAATGAGTACAAGTTTGGTTTTTTAGATGACCTCAGAGAGGTCAAATTCCTTTTGTAGAAGCATGAGTGGATTAATGAAAAAGGAGTTCTTTCTTTTAAAAGGTTTTCACCAAATGGTTTCCCAAATGCTACATTAGCATCACTAAATGCATGACACCAGTAGTAGTGGTGGCCATTTGAGGATAAAGTGTACCTTAAATTTTTTTTTCCTACACTTCTTTTTAATTACAAGTGTGATAACTCAAAGATTTTAGCATGAAAAGGCACACAGGCATCACCTTCCTCTCTTAAATACATAGGGATATAGACCTACAAAATTTAGATTGTGAGTAAAAAAGAATGAGAAATCAGACACATTAGTCTTATTAGTACAATGGGAATTTTAGCTGCTTAAAATAATCAAAGCATTTATTTCCCATATTAGGGAAAATAGGCTTCAGCTTTTAATTATAATGCCACACCAGCAATACAAAACTAAAAGGACAGGAGAGACCTGCATAGCCTAAATCTTTATTTTGACTTCCAATATCTGCGAAGATTGAAATTACATGACCTCTTTCAAATTAAAAAAAAAAAAACTTTTCGCTTTGGGAATATTTTGCTTATTAAATTTTTCTCATAAGATTCCATTTCTTTAATTTCTTTTTTTAGCAAATATTGGTTGTTGGCTGCCATAAATGTTGCAAGAAATTCTTTTAATGTGAGATTTTGTTTTCATCTTGAATATATTTGGATAATCCTTCTAGGAATCCCACAAAGACCTCAAATGGACATATCAAACACATAAATCTTTCTTTTGTCTAGTTGAGTGAATATGCTGACCACAAAAATCATTTCTGTCAATCTATTAACTTGGCAGAAAGAATGAAATTTTTTGAGAAAGACTTCCAAAAACAGAATGACTTTTAAGATTCTGTCTCTGACATCATTACATGAAAATAGGATATATTTCTCTGAGAGATGCATATGGATTTTATCTTTCTCCCCTGGTAATCATTCAGAATTACAATTTGCACTACCCAAGAAATGTAAACAGTGGAAAGCTTTGCTTCTCACAAAAGCAAGAATGTAAAGTTTGACATTTTATCCCTTCTTAACTTGAAAAACTCCTGGACTATGACTTAGCAAGACTTCTTTTAAGTGCTCAATATTTGAGACTTCCTACAGTAGAAAATATAGGGCAGAGTCAGCTGTTAGCAGATTGTAGAGTGAAACAAGTTGTATGACTTGGAGAAACAAGAAAGAGGGATGAGTAATGACTTATTTTGGATGTCAAACTGGTAGAGAAAAGCAGAACTAAGATGGGAACATTCTGGTGCTAGTGGGGATGGTGAAAGCAATAATGGGTGTCAGCTGAGAGATGCAAATGAAAGATGCCATAAAGAAATGCTTTAGATTTGAATACTGTACTCATTTTATTGAGATTTTTGCCTTTTGAAGAAAACTATAATAATAACAATTTCCCTTCAAGGAAAGGAAAGCACTGCCATCAAAATAAATGCTCTTGTTACAAAAATTATTGATTATAATAGCTTTGTCTAAAATGCCTTCTTACTCAGGACTGACTGATCAATAAATGTACCCAAACCATGCTAGTTGCCTTCTTTTGCTGCTAAATTATTCATTTCAGACATCATGTTCGTTACAGATGTTCTAATTTTTATAAAAGCCTTCCCTAGGACATTATCTGCATTGCAGAAAACTCCTCTGGTAGCCATGTTGTTTAGTTATTTTTATATTCTACATAGTCTAAGTATTTTCTCACACAAACACTGCAATTATTTATTTTCTGTTTATTTGTTTGGGTTTTTTTTTCAGTTTCCGCACATTTAGATAATGCTTCAAGAATATGAATTAATTACCCTTTCAGAGCTCATTAAAATCCTTGTTGTGCCCAGTTTATATGCCAATAGTGGTTCTGTGGATCATATCTGTAATGATTTACTAAGCATCCAAAATACTTCTGTCATGTGTGCTGCTGTTAATCTATTTCTTTTTCATGTACTGCTGTTTTAATCAATGGATTAAAGACAGATTTTAAAACATGTCAACTTGCACACAAAACACATTTATATTTATACCCAGGGCTTCAAGAACTCACCACAAAAGCAGAAAAGGAGGCTGGTATTCAAGGGGAGCCATCAGCAGTACATGGGTACTTGGTTGATGATGGGAAAAAAATACTAAATTGAGTCATAGTCCTGACTCAGGTCATAAACAGATATTGCTAAAAATTAAAATATTCCAAGAATAAAACACAGCTATAATAGTGACACTAGAACATCACTTCATGCCAGGATGCTCTTCCATAGAATGTCAATTTCATTAACAGAATAAAAAATGATATTAAGGTTATAGATATGTAAAAGATACGTAACAAATTTTAAATTAATTGCATATAAGATGTGAAACAATAGAATTTTTATTTTTTATCTAACAGATATAAGGTTTATTTGCATGAAAATTCAATGTTGCAGCTTCCTTGTGAATAAAGAAGGGTAGCATTACAGCTTTTTTTTAAAAAATCTTTGAGACTGAGAGCCAGTAAGCTATCATTACCCAAGAAATTCAATTAAAGTAATCTTTTGAGATTTAATAACTATCTTCTGCAATGATCATAACTTTGAGAAAGGAGACACAAAATGTTTAATTTTATTGCAGTATTTACACTCTGTTTCACTCTGCTGCTCCATTAATTTATAAACTATATGTTCAAGACGGAAAAAAATGGAAGAAAACTCAATTATAAACCATGCAGCACAAGGCAAATTTTGTTTTTTATTTATTCTGGTCTAATTCCAAATATAGGAAATGGGTTTTATAGTCTTAAATATATCACACTAAACATTTAGGGCCAGAAAAATCTGTTTTGTGCAAAGACAGGAACTAGACTTTGTTCTATATTTCAACCACAGTTCTTTGTGAAAACTGTTTCAAGATTATCAGCCCAAGAAATCAGCTTGAAGAGAACCCATATGTAAAAGTATTCTCTGCAAGTCTTCAATACACAGGAAGAGAGTCTTTATTACAGACAAAGGTGGATTTTGCAGTAGTTCTGCCTCATTCTCCAGCAGGAAAGATGAAATAATGATCTTATCTGGATCCACCTACAGTTAGTGACCAGTTCATACATCAACTAGCCTAGAGACAACAACCTTCTACACTTCTGGGGTGTATTTTTTCTCAGAACTATACATGTAGAGTGACTGCAATTAGTAAAGAAAAGTTATGTTGCAGTCTGAATGCTGTTCACAGCTTCCTGTGAAGCACTGTTACCTGAATTTGCCTTTCCATGTCTCCTGCTGTGCCTTCTGTCCTCCTGCCCTTCACCTCTAGCTTTACTTGTGTCTCCTCAACCACAGTACTTCTCTACTCTTCTACTCTTCAGCCTTCACTTTCCCAGGGTACTCTGTCCAGAGGTCAAATAGTGCTGGTTTCTGATAAACCACTTGTGCCAAAAGGTTATTCCAACCAGACAAATCCACTTATCCATCCTCATTGAACACTAGGCACTCCTGCAAGCAAATGCAGCAGAATCATAGGACAAAAGCAACCCACAGACTGTCAGTCACCTTTGAAGTAGCCTTTTGACAAACCCTACTCTTGACAAATATCACAATTTCAACAAGTCTCTGTGCTGCACAGAGAATTCTGGAACAGTATCTCTTATCCCCAGAATGGTTTCAGGGAAGATGAGGAGGACGGCTGACGAGAAGAACTGATAATTCATTCAGACAGGGCAAAAGCTCAAAAGGTTTGAATTCAGTAAAATATTTGAAAGACAGTCCCTACACACTGCTCTGTGCAGCTGTGAGCTGGAACAGAGGGTCCAAAGTATGATGAACTCATCAACTCCTTTCTGAGAGCAGCAATATCAGGCAGTTCTGTGAGAGATCATCAATAAAACCCCTTGATGTGATGTCTACTGCCAGCAGCTCACTTAAGTGACTCGCTCTCATTCCAAATATCCAATAAGGGTTAGATAAGAATTAGATGTAGATACAAGAAATTACAGCAATGATTTTTTGAGTGCCTGCCAAAAGAGATGTATCTGTAACTCAGAGAGGAGACAACAAAAAAGAAATATTACGTAAGTATTGCTCTCTATATTTTGTAGTAGGAAAAAATGGGAGGTGTGAAAAAACACGGGGTACGTTCAAAACAAACAAAAAAAAGAACTGCTTCATGAAGCAGTATGTGTTGCGCTGTGGAGCTCAATTCAGTTTTAAAAGTTGGAAGAGATCCAAAGAGCAAATAGACAAATCAACAGAATGTTTATCTGGGAAAGGGTGTTTAGGACAAGGGCATCCCCTCCAGCTCCAGATGCCCTGAAGACAAGAGGCTATTCTATGAGCACCATTGTGTGTTTTGCTTGACTTTACAGCCTTCCCTATACTTCCTGAACAGTTTGTTGCTATAGGAAACAGAATAGCCCAGAAGAAAGTAATTGATCCCGTGTGTTGCTGTCATGCTTTGAAGTTCAATGAAATGAACTTACTGTGTTTTACAGTAACAACCTTCTCATGCAGCAAACAAGTGCCCCAAGTATTTTGTAGCTCCTTGCCTTTTTATATCTCATTTGTTCAATGGAAATTTTGGAGCACAGTGAGAAAATCACTCAGTCTGGTTATCTGAGTTTATGTAAGTTATGTAAAGTCAGAGTTGACTTGGTCTCTTCATGAGACTGATGATTTACTTTTCACTTTAGAGCTATGCTGGTACACAATTTGCAAGGAAGGGAAATTCAAGACATCTCGTGCATAATCCCAGCTGAAGAATGATCTGAAAATATACAAAAATTATAATCCTACAATCAAAAGGAAGGCAAAGGTATCAAAGAAGATCACAGGAGGATGTAATCTTTATCACTAGATATATAATCTATCATAGCACCTACAAGTCTAATACAATCCATATGATTTCACTATCATTACCACTACAAAAAAAAACCACTGAAGAGTAGCAAGGAAATCTGAGGTTTGCCAATTTTGCTAAAGTTGTATTTTCCCCAAGAAAATTCTTCAAACCTGTTGGCAAACAGCAAACAGCCCTTCTGAAGAACTTCAAATGCTTCACACAGGAGGTACTGGCAATCCCCCAAAAGTGGGCTTACTTCCATTGTACTGGCTTTCTTCACTTCTAAGAGCAAAAAATCCAGCCTACATACTTTGTAGAAATCAAAGGGCACTGAATAACAGGGGGGAACAACTCCAGCTAAATGGAAAACAAAAGATATCGCATTTTGGCTCCTCAGCTAAGGGCAGAGAAATCTGGCTTTTCTCATTTAGTGTTGACTTCTTTTAGAAGTTTACTGATTCTCCTCAGCTGGTTTTGTGAGCAGTCAACCAGCCTCTACAGACTCATGTGCCATGTCATGAAAGTAGATAAGAGAACCAAAACGGACAGAAAAGTGAGGCAAATCTTCAGCACTAAATCTCGAGCATGTTATTTTACTTTATCAAGTTTGCCAAATCTTGATGCTCCTGCATTGATACAGAATAAAACAGTGTTCCCTTGCAATGGAAGAAAAGGTGTGAAGCTTTGGGTCCCCTCAAAAGTTGCTTAGACTATCTGTTCCTCTAAAGAATCAATTATCAATCTTCTTAGTGATCTTTAATGATTCATCTAAATAGCATATTCTGCCATTTTAATATTTAATTTAATTTTGTGATCAACCTACATAATGCATACATCAAATCACACTGTCAGATGATTCTTCATTGACTTATGTACACATTTTTATGTCTACATTCTTATTCATACTAAAGCTTGAATAGTATATTTTAATTTAAGGATGCACAGAAATTTTATTTGCAAATTTTAGTCCCAAAGATGTGTGTTTTGTTGATCCATTTTAGTTTCAACAGACTACACCTTAAAAGATGTGTTACTTATTACCTGTTGACATTTTACAAACCTTTATTTAGCAGAATGCATATTTCAGGATCTGGAGGTCTCTTGTTCTTGCTGAGCTGCATATCTCACCAGCTGAACACACTTCACCAGTGGAGATTTCCAGCACAAAGTCTCCTGTACTTCACCATGTAAATGCATGCTCCAAATTGAATTATGTGTAGTTTAGGTGAAGACAGACTTTGTAAAGCAAGACTGAGCTGAAAATTTAAATGCTATGTCTTTAATTCATAAATCCCAAAATGGTTCTCATTAGAGCAGTTTAATTTTGCTCATTAGAAATCAATCCCACCATCCATAAACCTAAAAAACCAACATAGATTTTACTTTTAGGTGTCTTTTTTTCTCCTTTTATTTGTGGATGAGAATTTGTCTATTGGTGAAAATACTTTTTGCTTAAGGAACACTTGATGCAGACCAACATGGTAAGAATGGCTACCAACACTTCATTTCCATGTGGCACACAACTGGAAATCTGCTCTTCCTCATTGATACTTTTGCTTATACATAACAAACTAAAACCTTTTCTCTGAATATGGAAAACAAAAAATCTGAAGTTGCAGTGCCTTAACAACCCATACTCATCAGAAAGGACATTACCTCTGATTCTGATCCAGCCCCTTCCCTGGACAAACTTATGTCTTCCAGTTTTTAAGTAAATTATGAAGAATGACTGCAATAGGAGACAGTGATTTCAAATGATAGTATCAGTAGCTTGCAGGCACAGCAGTGGGACTTCCAAATTTCTGTAGTTTATTCATTTGGCTAAAACCCTGATTCATAACATGTAAGGGATACTTTCTACACTGTTTTATATTCCTGGTGAAAAAATGAATTTCTTAGAGCAAAGAGAAATGGCCTAATAAGAAACAAGAACAAGCAAACACAAAGAGAAAAGAAAGATATACTAAGAGGAAAATCCTTACCCTGTCATAAGTCTCCTTGGTGTACCTGATCTAATAAATAATTTTTAGAGTAAGGAACAGCTTCCACCTTCGAAGGAAGTCTGCAAAGCCTCAATTGGTGCTTCTTGAGATCAGAGAAAAGGCTCTTACTGACTTCTATAAGACATTTTGGAGTACCTGTGATTTTCTTTTCGTGTTCTAAAGGAAGAGCCAGGAAATCTCTCTGCTTTTACCTTAACACTGGGACCATCTAATGAGGACCATCTAATGAGGACAGCACTTCTTTTCTTTTTGTGCTAGTACTATGCCATGTACAATAGTGTAATTTAGAAAGAAAGCAAATTGAAGACTAACACCTTGCTTATTCATCCAATATGCTCCAAAAAATCCTTGCTCAAGCCCAATCCTTTCTTTCCTCAGAACTGCAGCTGGTTTGTGCATTTGGCCAACAGCACAGCCACACAGGTCTATGCACAACCCTTCAGCATACCTTCAGCTGGAACTCAACTTGGCTATGACACTCACAGAGGGGCTCATTCATATTTTGTAATTGTTCATATGATTTGAACCAGGCCTTGGTAAATTTGTCAAGAAAAAAATCCTTAAAAGAAAGAAAAAAAAAAAAAAAAACCAAGAAAAAATAAAGCCCATTTATACAAATCATGCAGATATCTGCATATATCTACACAAAACAGTTCTAGTTTCTTATTCTACTAAATTAATCCTATTAATCTTTAGATAAAATTGATTACTGTTTTTTAGTTTTATGTAATAACCCTTCTGAGCAACAGCATTTTCAAAACTGATGAATTTTTATGAAGTTCCACTTCACCCCCAAATCCTCATAATTTTAGAATATAAGAGAATAATTTAGGAGGAGAATCATACAAAAGATTACCCAAACAAGGCTTCTGTCTATTGATTTCATCTTTTTAAACTAAAGGTGCATTGAAATTCATCATAGAAATCTGAAAAGAAAAAATTAAAATACAAGTATTTTTAAACATTGACAATTTTTTAATGGTTATACCTTCAAAATATATCCAGTCTTGAAAGTATCAGATTTCCCTCCATCTCTCAGCCCCCAATTTGTTTTATAATTTTAAGATAAGTGACAAGAAATGGATGATAACTTTTTGTGCCAGTGTAAAAATCACACAGGCAGAGAGCAGGCAGATGACATCACAACTTATATCTATTTTTGGTGTTATTTTTAATTAGGTCATGCTCAGATGATGAAGTAGCACCATTTTATTAATTAGGATTATATATCTTTCTCTAAATTATTTGTCTGCACATTGAGAGGGCTATTAAGTCTCTTCAAGAGCCCACCCCATCATTTTATGTTGAGGGGAGAAAGAGAGAAAGCCTTCCCGAAAGCAGAAATTGGATGACGATATATTCAATGTAAATGGAATTCCATTTTTAGCACGTAGTCAGTGATGTATGAGCTCAGAACCCAACTCATACTGCATGAGAAATAGGAATGGCTGGAAATCAACTGCACTACCAAATAGAAAATCTCAGAAGAAAGCACCACTATTGCTCAGCTCAGCTGATTTACATCAGGAAGGAAACATCTCTTCCTTAGGCAACTTGCATCTATTTTGCTCAGCCTAACAGTATGTATTAAATATTTTGACCTTGGCTCCAAAATCCCTTGAAATAGAAAACCTGGATGATAAAACAACAAAAGGAAATGGAAAAACAAAGGCCAGAGTAGGAGCCTATCTCTTTTAAATTAATCAAACAACCATCTGAAAATAAAAGTATGCTTACTGGCAAAATTGTATTGAGATATCTCAAATAGCATAGGCTCAATTTTTCAAAAACTGTAAGGATAACCTGTCTTGGTTGGAAAATTATAACCTACATTTTGACCTTCAATTACTCAGCCTGAAAAAGTCGTGTGTCCATATTTATTGGAATTTTTGTTCTAAGTGGGCTAGAATCAGTTCATAACCATTTTTCTCTCGATGAATAAAGATTATTTTAAACCTTTTGTCAAAAGAATACTCATATTTCTTTATAAAAATACTCAGTACTCAGACTTCCTTATTACCTTACTTAATGCAAGCTAATGATAACACCAAGTTTTTTTTCTTTAAAGGTTACAAAATACAATGTCTAATGAATCCTCTTGGCTGTTTTATATTTGACTAGACCTACATTTACCCCTATTTCAATACAAAGCTTGAAGGTCCAAACAGGAACCTCTCTTGAGTTAATTTTAAACTGAATCACTGTCTTGGGTTTTCAGTGTAAAACTGACAGCTTCACTCATCTTCAGAAGCCAAAATTGAGAACTTATTTTATTCCCTCTAGAAAAAGTCTTCATCTCAGTGATATTTATTTTTCTGGTTGTAGTCATAGCTCCCATCTGAGATCCACAATTCCAAGCAATGAAAACTTTGCTGCACACTAACCTGTACTAGAGTGGCCACTAGAGTGGCTGCAAAACACATTTTCTATTTGAAAGAGCAGAATTTAAAATATGTGTACATTTAATCATATAAATCACATGACTCAATACCTCCCCAAGATTCTACTAGAATCTAATCTCTGAATGAAGTTTATGACCTTTGTATTTCTCTGTCATAAGTCATAAAGTCTTATTTTTATGACTACAATTTTGAATTATATCATGACCTTTAATAGAGGACATTGAGAAGTCACATGGCCCTTGAATAGGTGTGAGTTATGAGTTTATTTTAGCTCCTGGGGAATGCAGAATGTATCAAAATACTGAGCTGATGTAGGACATATATCCCTGTGCACTTTTCCAACAGGCAGATCATCACTCCCTGGCACTTGCAGTAATCAGTGACTTGCTGCATCAGTGATTGCTTAGTATGCAAAAGACTAATATAAGAGGAGCTAAAAGACAACAAGGGCAGCTAATCTGAACATGAAAGAGAGACCTTTTTTTTTTTAATATTTTCTGGGCTTTTACAAGGGCTAGTTGCCATCTGACATAATTTTCAAATTAAGTAATCAGTTTCTCTGTTGAAAATACCTCAGAGGAAGCAGGCAGTACTTTAAAATTACATTTTAAAGGAGCAAAATTAAGGTATACACATTTCAAAATTCTCAAAATGAAAACAATTCAGGAAGCAGAACCCCAGCTGCACTGAGTGTGCTTACATCACTTTATACAATTATTTTGTGGTAGTCTGTTTCCATTACACTACCTTTATACGTTAAGGCACTGTGAAAACAAAAGCTTTATTGGAGGGCATCTATTTGAACATTTTTAAGGAGTTCTGAAATGTTTTTAACATCAATTTTGCTATCTGCACAGACTGAGAGCCTGTCTTTCATTCATACATGGTGCTTTCAGTGTCATAAAAATAACTCACCCCAAGTCATCAGAAGTAATAGAAATGCAGTACAGCAAAAAAAGGGAATACTAGAAAGAATGTTTATTTCTGGATTCTTACACTGCTTAACAAAAAAAAAAAAAAAAACAAAAAAAACCCAAAAACTTTACCTCATGTAAGAAAGAAAAGAATTCAATATTTCAAAAAGCTTAAGCTGCTTAGGATAAATTTCTAGATGGAGGGAAAGTAGAAACTAAATTTGATGAAACTGCAATATTGAGAACAGAATAGACTATAATGGTTGTATTCTGTTACATACAGGATCATTACAAGTTAATGTTCAGCTCTGCTAATAATTTACTCAGGAATTTGATTAGCAGCCTAAATCACAGATTGGGTCATTCCATCAAATCCTGCCCAGGTAAAAATAAATTAAGTATTAAATGCAAGTATTTTGCAACAAGTATAACCAATCCTAAACTTGGTGAACAGCAGAGATGGAGTCCAATCAAGAAAAATCTGAAATAGGTAAAGTTCTGATTTATTTAGAAGTTGTACTTCCATTGTCTTGAATCAAATCTTCAATCTGTACATTATAACATTAAAATAATCTCAGCTCAGACAGCATATGCTATTAGCAGGAAATTATGCATATTGAAAATTTATACTCTATTTGTAGTTGTCACATACTTCATTTCACAAATTTAATAGCTGTAGTTTCTCAGTTTTTGTTTTTCTCTCCCTTTATATAATTTTGCATTTTTTCCTCAGTTCAGTTCTCTGATCTGTGGCCCATCCCTGCTTTCCTCTCTCCAATAATTAAATTCCCAACTTCATGACTGAAGCATGACTGTGCTCTTCATTAGCGCAAGGCTTTTCTTTTTAAATTTGCTTTTGTTGCAGATTCATGAAACGCCTTTTGAAACTTTTCAAGATGACACACACTTGAAGAACAGATTAAAAGCAGAGGAAAATGAACAGTAATGAGCTCATTTCCAGAAGAAAGCTATCACTAGCATGAGGTCTTTTTGATTTCTCAAGAAAACCCAAACTGGTCTTGGTGCAGTTCCTCCCCTTGCATTAAGGAAATGTCCTGTGTCTGGGTAGGGGGATGAGAGATGTGGAGGAAGAGTCCAGTGAGTATCTTTTATTAGAATATCACTTTATCACTGAAAACCCAATTTGGAGGTGAAAAAGGGGAAACAGTTGTACTTAGTGCTTCCAGTTCTCTTTTTTCCTTCCTGTTTCCAGAATTTGCTTGAAAGAATGGTGCAGCAGAGTGTTTCATCAACACTCACAACAGGACAAAGAAGAGCTAAATTTCTATTTAAAAGAAAAGCCATGACCTCTCAAAAATTTCATGGTGTGTTACTTCAGATCAATCAAGGGTCTAGTGATTTGTTCCTTAACTTAGATGCAAGTGGAGTGCCTGCCTGATATAGGTGGATTTTGGGTGGCTTCTTTTTTTCATTTAGATGAGAAATTATATCTTGGATTAAAAAAGCTTTCCAGTGAAAGCTGTTTCAAGACATTTTTATTATTTAAAAACAAAGTAAGATAAAGCAAAAAATATGATGAAATATTTTTCAACCACCGTTCCCTTGTGGTGAAAGAGTCCAGTGAGTTTGCCTAGACTATTCACTTGTCTTTCAATATATTCCTGAAGACATGTATAATCCACAGTCATAACATTTTTATGACAGAGGAAACTGTTGAATCTTTTTTCCCACTCCTTTACATTGGTGAAATACAAGAATTGTCCCAGTTTGGGGGAAAAATGTAAACAAAATATCTTTAATTAAATTTCAACTTTTCATAAAATAATCATGTATGTATCTTACAAACAATAGCAATGTGAATTTTTTGCCTACAAGTAAATGAATAATACTAATATTCTACAGACAGAATATAAACCAAAAAAATTCAACTGTTTGTAAAGTTCACTGACTTCAATGAATCTTAAATCAAGTTCTTATATAGGATTATGATTCCTGGTATTGTGAACAAATATGGATCATAGTACAAACTCATAAAATGTTGAGATGGTTATTCTCAAGCATATGAAAAAAACCCACCACATATTCCTTTCAGCTTGCCTGCATGATCACTGTTAAATCATTCACATTATTGCAAAATTATTGCATCACTCCTAAAAGAGCCACCTAAAACCGCTGAAAAATAAATCAAATCGTAAGAAAAATAATGCTGACAAATGCACCCTTTCATCTCACCCACCTCGTAGCATATCCAAAACATGCACTAATTTGCACTTTTGTGGTCTATTCTCTAAAATAATTATTGAATCTACCCTAACCCTTTTGCTTCTGTTATCCAAACTCAGTGTCCTAAGAGGCAGAGTACAAGTTGATTACTTCACTCTTATTCTTGTCTATTATCATATATTTTACTGTTTTTTTCATTATTATAGGCTTTTTATAAATACCGTTGGATGTACAGTGTATGACAAATAAAACTATGCTATTTTTGTTTTCTGAGAATGGAGGTAGCAGACATCTGCAAAACTGGCTTTATTCATCACCACAAATTCCTATTTTATAAAACCCAGTTATTTTTTAATAGCTTTGCTCTCAGTATTTAACCATGCAACTAAATTATGAAAATTAATAGAATAGAAAATTAATGGAAAGGTCAGTAAGCTAGCAGAAGAAAAAGTGACCTTTGATGCTGGAAATCTTTGGAGATATCTCCAGCTCTGCATAGTTATATTATGCAGTGGTTTACTCCTGACATTATAATTCTAAGTGTGTGGTAATTTTAAAAAAACAAAAGGCACATATGAATGTACATATCTATATAAATCTTTTATATATCACTGTAAAACTACTGAAGTGAAACATGCTGATGAACAAAACTAAGAAAAATGAATTACAAAAATTAAGTTTAGTGTTTTATGAAATATGTTGAATATTTTCCTATCATTTTACCAGTCTCCAAGGAAGTGCTTACTTGAGAAAAGAGAATCTACAGGATTTTGCCCCAACCATGACACTTTCAAGAAACAAATGAAGAATAGGATTTTACTATATATCACATGAAACACACACTTTGTTCACTTGGTAATTACTTCCTTTTATCTTCTTTCCCACTGAAAGTAAAACGAAAAATTTTTTGCAAAACAAAAAAAAAATTGAAGTAACATCATCTGTTTGTCACTTGAGGTCAGTGTTATTTTCCACCCCAGTTTATTACAGTAGCTGCCAATTGCTTAGTCAAGAAGCAGAGGTAGAATACAGCCTTTTGTTTCTCCCCTGCCCTGATTTTGGAGGACAAGGTGACTAGGAAAACCTCCAACTTTATCACTAGGGATATCTACATAGTTGTGTGTTGTCTAAAATCACAATTTTATAGGAATGTTTTGTGTTTCTATGCAAATTTTTGGTAATGGGTATTTTTACATTCTCATGATGGCACATGTATTTAAACAGCTTTCAGAATATGTTTTCAATTTCAATATATTATATAAATAGGGATTGCAGATTAATAACCAACAGTGACAGCACAGCAATCAAATTATGTTTTACAAAACATTAAGATAAAAAGAGCATTGCTACATATAGGTGAGTCCTTCCAACATCCTACCTCAACCATTCCAAGCCAGAGAAAGCAGAGTTCAATGCTTCTGATTTAGTCAATCCCTTTTTGGCTTTCAGTAGGTACCTGGAGTTTAGAAAACAAAGCAAGTATGAATGGAAACTTAGGACAACAAAATACTCTTAGGAAGAAAGAACAGTTAAAAAGATTTGTTCACTTAGAAACGTTCAGGTGACTTATTTGTGGAAAATATAGTAAATCACAGAATTAACTTGTTTTTATCATTGTGAAAACTAACACTTCACTTTTTTTCCTTATGATTTTTAAAGTGTGTATGATCCTGTTGAAAGACAGCACAAAAACTCACTAATGAAGTGGCTGGAATAAAAGTAATGGCATTGCATCTCAGAGTAACCAGGAGTCCTGACCTAATCTTTAATTTTTTACACAAAATGAACCTGATCTTCAGTTGCCTTATGTGAATAATTCACACATTCTGCAGCACTTTCTATGGAAGGAAAGGTGTTTCTCTGAAATTATTCTAACAAATGAAAAACAGTGAATTCAATTACCCAGTAACCAAGTTCTTTCAAAACTGTGCTCAAAACTTCCTTTAACCAGCACATTTGGTCATCCTGTCCCTGTCAGAACAAGGTCAACAAAACCAGTAACTTGTGACTGCTGTTTCAGGTTAAAAATAAAACCTGTTTTACCAAAGCTCTGACATGAGGAGTAACCAGACTCAGGCCATGCAAACTGTTAGTTTGCTGACCACTTTCACCACATATTTTTAGTTTACCATATCCCTGAGTCTTTGGTACTGAACATATTTTAAGGTTCATTTGTTATACTCTGCGTGCTCTCTTCCTGTCTATCTTTTCTCAAATCTCTGCTGTTTTTCCTGGTTCAATCAAATTTCCTGTGCCTGCATACAGCCTGTGTTCATTGACATGGCTTATGCTTAGCTCATTAAACTGTTTTTTCCTCTAAAACTCATACACAAGAAAACTGTTGAAGCTTTAGCTTGGCTGTAACTTCAGTGGGTTTATTACCAAAGATCCTAAAAAGATAAATAATTACCTAGTAAAATTGGTTTTGTTTTTTTAAAGAAACAATCTCTTTAGTTACTGGCTACCTTTCTCTTAACTTTTGCTGTTGTTCCAACTCTGAAGAAAGCTGTAGAAGACTCTGTTAAAACTCCCATAAGCATGGTAATCAATGTCACTCAAAATGAATGGATCATATTTACTTCTAGAGATACTTTGAGAAGCTGGCTGTCAGCATTGCAATGCACAATGGCCCCATTCACTACCCAGACTAATTTTATTGTGCTGCCTGTGTACTTTTTTTGAAGTCAGTGAATTGAGGAACAGAAAAAAGACAGTAGGCAGGCAATTATGCCATCAGAAAACTGATTATTTTGCCTTCCTCTGAGTTTGTATGCTTTCTAGGAATGTAAAAAAGATTCATTGTGGAAAGATAAAGGTAGTGCCATTGGTAAAGAGCATTCCACTCAGATTCAGTCAAGTCTCCTTCCACATAATTTTCTTGGGCCTTGGATTCCCCATCAGTTGACATGAGAGCCTTGAGAGGCATGTAACCAAAGTGGTGGCAGCAGAGTTTAGGCACCTAGTTATGGAATCAGAATGGTTTGGGTTGGAAGGGACCTTAAAGATCATCCAGTTCCCACCCCACTGCCATGGACAGGGACACCTTTCACTAGACAAAGTTACTGAGAACTCCCTCCACCCTGGCCTTGAACACTTCCATGGATGGGGCATCCACCCCTTTTCTGGGTAACCTGGTCCAGAGCTTCACCACCCTCACAGTTAAAAAGGTTTATTTCTAGTGTCTAATCTAAACCTACTTTTTTCAATTTGAAACATTTGTCCCGTCAATATCTACTCTTGTCTCTGTTGTAGACTCCTGTCAGGTGCAGATATCTGAAACTTGGTACCTAAATATTTAGTACCTAAATATGAGTGGGGGAATTTTGAAGATTTTACCGTGCACATATTAGCAAAGAATTTAATTCCCGCCTCATTTTAAGATATTAACACATATAAACAAGATTCATTGCTGCCACTGACTTCAGTAGCACAAAGCATGCATTGAAGTTCAATCAGTAAAATTATTTGAGTGAAACCCTAGCCAACAGTAAAAAACTACCAACATAGTTCAGTGGGGGAAAAGGTTGCATTTTTGTTTTCGGGTTTTTTTCCCCTCAATGTGTGTATTTATTTGGAATGAAAAATTAAAACAACCTGAAAAAAATCTGCAGCACCAGACCCCAGCAGACCTTTTCTTCCTAATTCCACACAACAGCTCCCTCATCAGCCTATGTAGCTGTGGGAGGTTTCTTTTTTTCTCTAAGGAAGGGAACATCCAATTTGCAGGGGGAAATAAATCCCAGGCACCCTATTTTGATGCCAAATCCAGAAACATTCTGCTGAATTCTTCTACCAGATCTTATGACAGATGGATATTTTCTTCTCCAGGTTTTGAACATCAGACTGCAATCTTTGCTATTACCAGCAGAGAGCAATGCAATTAAGCTGTTTTATAAAAGGCTTCACAAGGCAATTGTGCAAACTCCTCCAGAATGTCCCAGGTTTTGTTTTTGCTTTGGCCTTGGCTCCCCATGTTGAATGTTTTAATTTTAAAACTTCTATTGATCTTGTAAAGGTTCACACTGCTTCTTTCTTTTTTACTGCCCAAAATGCATAGGTACATTTCTAATGTCTGAAAATCTCTCTCTGGAAAATCAGGACAAAACCTCTTTGCTTTGCTTGGTCTCAGTCTCCCATAAATGTGGTTATGTTATGCTTCACACCCATAAAAAATATTCACATTAATAAAAAGTTTTAAAAAGAGAGCCAGAGGCACCTCTTGAGATGATTTAATGGGCAAATTGTAAGGAAATCAACTGAAAGTACGTGATAAATGTAATTTAGTTCTTTCTATGGCTTTGCTATTCCCTCACATTCATCTGTGCAGGAAGACAATTGCATACATATGAAATGAAACCTCACTTTCCAATGTAACTGCAGGGAAACCTGCCCTGAGAACACACAGTAAAGGTTATTTTACAGCACGCAGGTTTATGGGTCACGAGAGCCCAGGAAAAGTTTGTAAAGATTATCCCAACGATAAGGCTCTGTGGCTTTATTTGCTGAAGTCTAGATATATTCAGACACCTAGGAGTTTTTAGAAAGATAACCAAGGCTCAGAAGAACAGAACAGCCATCTGTCAGATTTCATAAAACCTCACAACTGTGCTTCTAACTGTATTAGGGTTTAATAATTCATGAAGGAGTAATATCCCCTACTGAGATTATAACCAGTCAAGACAACACCAAAAACAACTGGTAAATCTGTCAGTGGGAGTTCCCTCTCCTTGACTGTAAGGAGAAAAAAGTATGAAACAGCTGGAAAATAAATTCAAAGTACGATCAGCACAGAATAAAAGACTCCATAAGCTGATTGGAAATCAGTGGCTTTATCTATTTCTCATCTAATTTGCAGCAAGATTTGCATGTGAATGGAAACAGTAAACGCAAAGTGATAATTCATTTTTTTGTATCAATACATAGATTCCACAAAAGCAAAAAGAGTAGTCTAATGCCAAAAGTACTTCCTTGAAGTGCTAAAAAAAATACATTTTTGAGTCTTTTTGTCATTGTTTTTATGGCAAAGCATTGGGTGCCTTCAGTCACCTGTGTAAGAAGCAGTATTTCCTGTACACCTGTCTCTTTGTTGATGGTTTGGGCAGGAAGATGAGATTGCAAGTCCTGCCATGAGTCAAAAGCTCATAATAAAAGGCATCCTTTGCCTATTTATTCTTCAGAGAAACATATTAATAAAGCTTGTGCTTTATTAATATCTCCATATATAGATATTTACATAGATACTGCAACAAACACAATTCAAAGTTCAGCTGAGATTTTTCAGTGGTATTGTAATGTGACCAATAAAGAGTAAAATGCATCAAACCAATATTAGAAAACAGAAAAACCTTTTGCACAAAATGCACATTTTCTAGTAGACTGCAAAGATCAGAGGGTGAGTGTTTATACTGGTAGATCACAGGATACATGAAACCACGCAGGAACCAACATTCTCTGTTTTCTGCATTTCCAATTCATTTCCTCCTTAGACTCAGGAGAAAGGCTTATAAACAGAAGACTGCTATCATCTGCTTCTACGTCCCTCCTTTGCAGCTCACAGAATCTAGCTTCCACATGCAACTAGAAAATGGGTTCTTTTTTTCAACTGAGGTAGTTGTTATAGAGGCAAAATTTCTCCCATATCCCTTTTATCTGTCATGTACTTCTGGCTTTTGTTCTCAAGAAGTCAGAAAGGTTCAGATGATTTAGTGCATTAGAAGTTCATAGTGGGGGGAAAAAATATTTAATCTCCTTTTACTGGAGAGTGACTTACAACAAGAAAAATTACCAAAATGCTTATCAGAGTACTTCTATAAAAAATGGGAGTAATGGTGCCTGAGAGTTAAAAAGCTTTTGTCATTTGAGAAACAGTGAAGCACAGGAGGGAATGGTGAAGCTTTTATTCTTGCAGACTATTTAAAGGTTTAAAAGGTTAAACATATGACTGTGAGAAAAAAACAACATTGATTTAAATATTCCTTTTTGTGGACAAGAAAATGAACTTGTTCTATAAAGGCCCAGTTATATCTCTCAAATTCCCATAGATCTGTGTCATCCAGCTGTATTCTTCTTTGATAAGATGCTAATTGAATGAAATTTTTTGGTTTACTTCTGTTGCTGGGATACTCACAGTTTGATTCTTTCACACAGAATGATATTCTAGTATGTGTGGGACCTGAGACAAGAGCTTAGCCCAAGTCAGGGTTGTTAATAAACCTTTTGAAAACACAGTAATAGTTCAGACTTTAGATACAACTGTGTGCAGTTAACAGAGCCTCCCATTTTAAAGTGCCATTCCTTTAGGAAAAACACCAATTATTTTTTAGACAAAATACTTTAGAGATTTCAGTTGAGTTGACCCTTTTGTTTGTAACAGTTACTCTGTGATATCAGATGCAGTAAAAACTAGTGCTAGATTTGGTTGTGTGTACACAGGCTTCACATAGAGATGATTAATGACTTCTGTTTATGTGGCATTGCCAAAATTCCACTTTCCTGTGCAGTTCAGCAGCAAAAAAAATGATATATTGCAAGGAGTTCAGAGTTCAGAGAATGCCATCTAAATTAATTACCACTTTGGAGGGACTGATTCATCAAAAAAACCTGAAATAATTAAATGTGTACAGCTCTGCCTCAACAAGAACTACTAGAAGAGAATTAATGAACAATCAAACACATAAACATTTTAACATCTATAAAGTGATCCCAATTAAAAAGTCAATGTTTGCATATCTTGACCACATCATGGCATCATAGGTTGTGACATTTGATTATAGAGGGATCTAACTGCAGCCTAAAGGGTAGAACTATGCAGAAATGGACTGAGAAAACATCATCTTAGCATTAAAGACATGATAGGATAGTTCTGACTGGGAGCAACTTGGAGCTGTTCAGCATGAACAGTCACACAGCACCTGCCCATGCTTGCAAAAAGCAGTGGCTCCAGCTGAATTCCAGAACCATTAAGAACAAAACTCTCCCTGCCTCCCCAGAAAGCAGCAGGGTGTATGATTCAAAAAGCCATCCCATTTTCAACATTTTAAAAACCACTTTTTGCATAACAAGGTAGAAAATTCACCAGCAATTCAACATGGACAAGGGCAAAAGCAAAAGTAGCTCTCAAGCTATATGCCAAAAAAGCACCCAAATTCCCAAAGCTGAAAGAGCTAGTTCCAGGTTGAAAACCTTTATTCAGGTATGAAACACTGCTTAGAACTCAGAAATATGAAAGATAATGAAAACATCTTTGCTATTATATTAAGTGATTTGCTTTTTTACTAAAACAAATTTTCATGTATTCATGCCACGGTTTATTTTAATTAGTCTTAAAATGCACCTTTTTTTTTACACTGAACCAATATGATACCTTACATCTGATAAAATTATCAACAACAATGGTAAGAGCTAAACAAACACCTAAACACATCCATTAGGTACCATGGGAAATCATCCATCAAGGTTCAAGACAATTACATGTTTATCTGATTTGCTGCTTCATTGCATTTTTTTTCCCCCCTGGTTCAGACACAAAATGCTTTTTACCCAAGTTCATTTAAGTGATCCAGAAAACATCATTCTGTTTTCTGCTGCCAAAATGGCCTAGGCAACTAGTGATTTTGTTTCAGCAAACCATTTAATTTAGAGGAGTAGATTTTGGATAGTTTCTGGTTAAACCCATCATTGCATGTGATGTCCATATATTTTCATTTTAAAGGAGAACAAGTTCATCATTTTTGCATGTTTTAACTAATTAATGTAACTTGCTGAAGTTTTATTGTTTGAAGCTTTTTGAATAAAAAAAGTTTGTTTCTTTTGAAGAAAGGTCTACTCTCAGTATTTTAAAGACAGAAAAAGGAATACTACTATAGTTGCAAAAAAACCCTTGGATAGTTATTTTGAATATTAGAGTTGCAAGATTTGGCAGCCTAGTTACAGACGGATGTGGTAACATTAAAATACTTATTTGGGAATGTTATGTGAACTTCTTTTAGAGCATAAATTATGTAACCCCAGTTGCCTAAAGCAGTATCAAGATATTTAGGTGTCCAGCTAGAGAGATCTTTGCTCTAATATATCCTTCATTACATTGCTCATATTTGTTTAAACATTACCTAGACAGACAATAAACTCTGTCTTCTATATATGTGCACATGCATATATGGAATGTCACCTGCTGACAGCAAGAGTTTGAACTAAAAATAACAAACATCACTACCTTTTTATTCATTTGCCCAAGTGCTCTCTAAAATGGCTGATGAGACACCTTTTAAACAGCATTCAACCCCTCTCCCCTACAATAATTAAGCTTTGTTTCCCTCTCAAATTATTTTCATGTTTATACAAAGCAGTCTATGCTATGAATTTCCCTTCTGCATCAATTATCCACTGGAATGAAACAATCTACTGGAGGGAAAGAAAAGAACACACTTCAGAGTATTCCTCCACCATCTGGTCTTTCATAGTCGCTGTCAAATCACCTTCACTGAAGTACTGAGATGTATAGCAAAAGTGTCTTTTTTTTTCCATCTCTGCCTGAGATTACCATGAGGAAATCACAGAGGGTTCATCAATAGATAACTCATCTCACAAGACTCCTCTGAGTGCATGGGTTTTTCTCCTTCCCCACTGCTGAAGAATAACATATTTGTTGAGATCATTGTCCTTGTGACAACTACATGACTCAAACTTGTAATACCATTTGAATAATGGCAGTAGTGCTTTGGCTGTGATTCTTTTAAACATCCAGAATATGGAGAGCTGGGCCAGGACAGGAAAAATGCAAATTGCTCTTAGAGATTGAGATTACAGAATGTTATTCTTTTGTGTTTCAAAATGGACAGTTAATAAAATGTCTCTTGTAAAGGCCAGAAAAAGATTGGGAAGACAGGAAATCTGAGGAAGAACAACTGCTGTCAGTATAAAATCATGCAGAATGTCTAAGACAAGACAATATTATATGAAACACTGTGAGACGATGTCATGTTGTTAGCTGGAAGAATTAAATAAAATGTAGAGCAAACAAGTACAAGGCAAGGAACACCTACAGAACTATTTCAACTTTTCAACACGTTAAATTAGATGAAACAATTGCCTATAGCACATGGAACAAAGTGATACTTAGCATTCCATGAGTGTTATCTACCAGGTAACAACAGGATTCCATTAAATGGTCAAATTCATATCTCAGTTGTAATTCTGTAAATCTGGGGTGAATCTCATAAACCAAATAACCCAAATTATTGTGATTAGATTTATTTGAGTCTTAACTGGCCATAAGTATTCGATCAGCAATAATAGCTACTTGAATATATCTGCCAACATACAGCAAGATTTATAACATGTAATAAAGTGATTGAAATGTACCTGAGAAGAGATTAGGGAAGGGCACAAATGTACCATGGGCCAAAACCCTTAGTTACTATAACTAAAAAGATAACTTTGAAGGACATTAGCTTATTTTTGGGTTGAGCTGTTGTTCTTGGAACTGCAGTAACGTGGTGATTGCTACCATTCTTTAGGAGGCTTTTTGGCAAATGCATCAGCTTTGACAATAAATCGACAGGGGACAGGCAGAAGAGGAGTTCAAGGAAATTTTCCCACCCCAAAAATTACTTTCTTACCTTCCCACTCACTTCTAATAGTCAAATACGTGATTCTGCCTTATTCAGTGTTTCTCTTTTGATTGCCAGTTGTCTTTTCTCTTGTAGGTAGAAAAACCCATAAGTGGATTCCAGACCATCACATTCCAGTAACTCTGTAGCACAGCCGCTCATCATTTCACAGCCTGCATTGGCATTACAGTTCCATTCTTATTTCTGTGACAGAAACTGTAACAAGAATAGGATTGGTAAACCAAGAAACTGTTAAAATGGTGATTGTAATGAGGAAGGAGAAAAAAAAAAAAAAAGGTAATTTTACCCTATTCTTATACTCTAAAAATTACACTTGTGCTCCTGCGATGAAATCAGTGATGTTGGTAAGAAGCAGAAATGTCTCAGAATAATAATTTATGAAAGTATCAGACTCCTCTTAAACATAGACACATATGCAACCAAACTGATTTTTAATTAACATTTTATATCAGAACTCATCAGTACAATCAAAGTGTTAGTAATGTTAAACTTTCTCCAACAAAATTTCAAAGCACGGCATCATCTGTGAAACTGTTGCAATGGAGCAGAAACAGGTTGGGTATTTTTTCCCCAGTGCAATTTTCTGCCTTAGTGAGGAAGCACACATTAAAAGCTGGTTCATAGCATTCCAATATCCTTTGTAATATTGTAAGTCCTTTTAAAGCTGGTGTGATGCTTATATATTTTTTTCCAATGTTAACAGAAATTCTTTTCAGCCTAAAAAGTAATTGGAATATCTCTAGCCTGTGGCTTTTCTCTTGCAGTAGTGGACTAGGACAACATACTAACAAAAATCAGCTTGAAAGAGAATCAAAGAAGGATGTGTGATAAACAACTTTGTTACAAGTTGGGCCATCTCATGTAGCATAGAGTTTTCCCTCTCTTAATGAGCAATAAACCATTTCCACTGCTGGTTCTTTTTCACTTTTTCAGTTCATAGAACTTCATATGTAGTGACCTACAGCTTACCACTCAGCCTGTGTGGGTGCCACAGCAGCTCCTTGGGAAAGAGAAGCTACACACCCTCAAATCTTTGGTGCAGGAACAACTGTCTCGAGGGCACATAGAGCCATTCATAAGCCCTTGGAACAGCTCTGTGTTTGTTATAAAAAAGAAATCTGGAAAAGGAAGGCTGCTCCATGATTTAAGAAATTTCAGTGCAGTCATGGAGAGCACGGGAGCCTCACAGCCAGGTATGCCATCTCCCACATTGATTCCTGTCAACTGGGATATCTTAATTGTGGATCTCAAAGACTCCTTCTTTAGCATTCCACTGCATCCAAATGATACTGCAAAGTTTGCTTTCACTGTGCCTTCCATTAATAAGGCTGCACCAGTGGAGCGTTATCAATGGAAAACTCCCTCAAGGAATTAAATATTCCCCCACAATTTGCCAATGGTACGTTGCACAAGCTCTTTCATCAGCAAGGGAAAAATCCCCAGGGGCACACTGTTCCCACTATATGGATGATATTTTGATAGCAACCCCAACTAAAGAAGATCTTTCACTAATTTGGCCAAGCCTGATGAAAGCATTAAAAGCAAGTGGCACCAGAAAAGGTACAGCAGCAACCACCTTGGAAATACCTTGGACTTAAAATCATGAATCAGACCATACAGCCCCAGGCAATTCAATTTTCAACAAAAATAAAAAATTTAAATCATGCTCAAAAACTTTTGGGTACCATAAACTGGGTCAGATGTTTTATTGGATTGAGCACTCAGCAATTAGTACCCTTGTTCAACCTTCTAAAAGGTCATCCTGATTTAACTTCCCCTAGGACACTGACCCCAGAAGCAAAAGCTGCTCTTGAGGCAATAGAGCAGGCTCTAACAAATGGAGAGGTCCACTGAGTGTGCCCAGAAATGTGTATTACTGTGTTTATTTTCAGTGCCAATTTACATCCTACCACTACCATTGGGCAACTGCATACCCAGTGGTCTGACACTTTGCATGTTTTAGAGTGGATGTTTTTGCCCCATCAACCAAAAAAGACAGCCCCTACCATCTATGAATTAATTGCCCAGTTATTATTAAATGCCACCAAAGGTGTTTGCAATTCAATGCCAAAGATCCGTTTAAAATCATTTTAGTTGTAAAGCAAGAGGAATTTGAGAGGTGCTATGCCAAAAGCACATCTTTACAAAGTGCTTTACAAAATTTCAAGGGGCAAATTGGCTACCATCTACCCAGTCATATGTTGCTGCAAATAAATAAGACTACTGAGTTATCCCTAAAACCCCTGAATAGTCAAACACCCTTAAAGGGAATTACTGTATTCACTGATGGATCCGGAAAACCAGGGAAGGCCATTGTAACCTGGAAGGAAGGAGATGATTGGCAAGTATTAGAAGGACAAGAGAACAGGTCACCTCAGTAAGAAGAACTACATGATGTAACCATGGCTTTTCAGTGTTTTCCCCACACTCCTTTGAATACAGTTGCTGACTCTGCATATGCTGCAGATATAACAAAAACAATGGACCGAGCTCTGTTAAATGAAGTTAACAATGCACAATTATTTTGGTTTGCTAAACACCTTGTGGCACGCCATTCAAGGCAGACCTTGCCCTTATTATATCCTGTGTATTAGAAGCCATACAAATCTCCTAGGTTTTATTCCAGAGGGCAGTGTACGAGCAGACCACCTGGCTGGCCCTGCCTGGACAGCAGCACAGCCTGATATGCTGGCTCAGGAAAGACATCACATGCCTTCTTCCACCAAGGCATTTGAGCCCTACAGAGACAATTTCTGCTCTCCAGCACAGAGGCTCGTAACATGGTAAACACACGTGCTGACTGCCAAGGTCACACTACTCAATTACACATGGGGGCTAATCCCCGAGGATTAAAGGCACTACCAATATGGCAAACCGAGAAAATTAAAATATGTGCATGTATCAATTGATACTTTTTCTTCTGCCATATGGGCATCAGTACATTCAAGAGAGAAAGGTCAGGATGCCATTGCACATTGGAGATTAGCCTTTGCTGCTTTGGGTATCCCTCGTAACATAAAAACAGATAATGGACCTGCATATTCATCACAAAAAATGAAACTATTTTTGCACCTCTGGCATGTGGCCCATCAAACCGGGATTCCCCAATAAGCAACTGGACAGGCCCTTGTAGAAAGGGCACATGGCACTCTAAAACATATGTTAGAAAAACAGAAAGGGGGAATGTGTGGCAAAATCCCACCAAGCAAAGTGGCCAAGGCTGTTGACTCATGAAATCATTTAGTAGTATGGAAGCAATCTCAAAATCCAGTAATTTTTAAATCACTTCCTATCATTGCAATCATCTGCTGACATCCACTCACCCAGCTCTAAGGTAATGATAAAGGACATGATGACAAACAAGTGGGAAGGTCCATGGGACCTCATCACATGGGGATGTGGGTATGGGTGTCTTTCACACTGGAACGCGGTGGATTCCTGCCAGGGGTGTCCATCCTGCTCTGCATCGTGCTCAGGACCAGAGACAATATTCTCATGATGATCTTCCAGCAGATGTGGAGGAGCAGTGTGCTGCTCTGGCGCTGAGATTGAGACAGGAACAGGCGTGAGGCAGGATTGTAGCAAAGGCAAAGAGGGGTTTATTCAAAAGAACCGCACGGTTTTTATAGAGTGATATGACAGCTTCTACTCTATTGGCTAACTAACAGAAACATCTTCCTCGCATACAGCCCTTGAGAAGAACAGAAAAACAAAGTAGAAAAACACCACCTGCAAATTGTTTATACTTAACAAGTTATCACATCTTTCCAAGTCCCTAAAATTTCTCACAAGCCGCCGTGAGAAATGCTTGCCATTTCTCTCTCTCTGTCCCATGGCATCCTCAGCAATGATTTAAACAACTTGCACATGTGCCACACCGGGGACTGGAATTTCTTGAAATGACAAATCTATTTAAGAAATCTATCCATTCAGGAACATCAAGGTTTGGTATAGATATTTGAATGTCAGGACTTGCTTTGGAGATTTTGAGACAGACTGTTTTCTTGTTGGTTGTTTTTCCCGCAGTTCTGAGAATTTAAATACACCCTGGTTTTATATTAAGCTGTTTTTTATTTTAGAGTTAAGTTGTAAATTTGTAACTGTTGGATTGTTTCTTAGCGCTAAGTTGCAAATTTGTAACTTGTTTCCTGTTGTTAGATTTAAGTTGTAAATTTGTAACTGTTAAGCAATAAGCCTGCAGCATGCCATACTGATATCTTGAATTGTCAGTGGTCCCACCTGACAGCTCCCTAGAGTGAATGTTACAAATTCAAGAATATATAGGATACACCACCAACTAAAAAGAAGCCTGAGACTGTTAAATTGAGTTGAAGGCTTAGGTCGAGGTTTTTACACAAAGCTGTGGCTATCACCTTGTCCGAAAGGGCCCTGCAGAGGATGGCAGATACTGCTTTTAAGAAAAAAAAGGGAACTGTGGTGGCCTACAGCTGGCCTGTAGACCTCAAAGTACAAATAATTATAAAAAATAAATTATTATCTATTATAAAAAATAAATGTCTCGGGACTCTAGCTGGTCAGAGTGACCCCGAGATACTTTAGAAAGTCTCTTTTCCCAGCCCAGTGCTCAAAGTAGGAGTCAGGGCTCTTAATTTCTTGGTCTTAAGGTTGTTTATTGTTTCTTAACTATAAAATTCTTTCTCCTATCCTGCCGAGGTCCACTCAGCAAGACAATCAGAAGCACTCTGCCTGCCCCCAGCGTGGTGTTATCTTTTTATACTAAAAACTACATGTACAATGTTTAGAATTATTCTCCAACACTTATCACCTATGTTAGACAGTGATCTTCCACCCTAAACCAATCCAAAAGTGCCAACATCACCCAGAAGATGGAGGCCAAGAAGAAGAAGAAGACAGGCTGGACATTCCCAGATTCCTCCATCTTGCCCCCTGAACCCCCACTCTAAAACCCCAAAAAATCTATTTTTCACCCCGTGATAAATTCACTATCGCTCTACTTAAACTTTCGTGGCTTGTAATCCTTCATGTAAAGGTTGGTAATTGTTTTTTCCAAGGGCTAAATCAAAGGCACAGGGGTCTTGGGCTCTGTGCCAAGGTCTCTGAGCTCCCTGGGCAGGGGCTCCAGTCCTCCAGGGCAGCCAGAGGAATTTCCTGGGTTCCGACACAAATTATCATATATATTATAAAAAATAACTATAAAATTATAATGGAAATATGCATTCGGTTACACAATTCCCTTACTTACATAATTTGACCAGTAGGAGCAGGTCAAGCTTTTCTTGGCTGGCTGAGCAGGGAGAAACTGGCTCAGCCGATGAGGATTGACCTCATGGGCTCCCAAGGTACACAAGGGAGAGAGCTGTGACTAAAGTGAGTTGCTGCTGCTTGAACTCAGTGTGTCCTGTCACTGCTCTGTCCCCAAAACCGTGACATTCATACACTGCAGCTCCTCCCCTGAAATGGAGCAGTGAATCAAGTCAAGTGTGACTGGTTAAGTGCTTTCCAGATTTCAGCAACAGGTCATGAACATTTGAATTACCAGCAAAGCAGTTTCCTTCACTTACCATCAAAAGTTAGGAACATCCCTTCTCTGTCAGGTAGTTAGCTACATGAGTGTCAGAGCTGTCAGCTGCACCTTGAAAATGCAACTACCCCTTTAGATATCTACAGTGACTCTCATGAAATGTGAGATGTACATAAAAACAAAAAATATCAGATCCAATTACCACCTTCTAATAATTTACCATAGAAAGGGTTTTTAGGCTTTTCTTGATGGATTCCTAAAAAGGGTTCAAAACAGCAGGATTCATCAGAGAATCCAGCTATGAAACATGGAGAAGATCATGCTGCATCGTTCATGTTTTGAAACTCTGAGTTCTGAAGTAAGATGCCTACAGCATTGATTCTGCGCAGGTAACTAACTCTATTTTTTTTCTTTTTATTTTTTTTTTTTGTGCATGTAACTCTAATTTATGCCTGAATTGTGCTGGGTTACCTGAATTAAAAGCTGCTCTCCCTAGGAGCTTGATCAAATTTTTTAACTTGTTTAACCCATCTCTATGACCCCACAGAAACAGCCACCGTATCATCTAAAAGGGGTTTGAGCTACTCTCTCCCCACCTATGTAGTTTTGCTGATGATTTCTCAGATGAAGGATGTAAACATAGCCTGAAATCTAGATATATCAGACCCCACATCTGCACTTCTGCAGGGGGCATTGGATTTCCTACCAAAGATCTAAGGCAGAGACTTATACAGAATTGCTAAAATAAGTGGAAATCTTGGAATAAATTTGGATAGTGTTCATGCGATGCCATAAGATTAGTTCCCAACGCTGTTAAAAAAATAACTAATAAAATCAATATATAGTTGATATTTAGTTGGTTATATAGTTATTATAGTTGATATCAATACATAAAAATCAATTTTACAAAAAAATCTGTGTTGTACAAAAATACTATCTTACCAAATTAAATAACTGACTCTTCAGGATCACAAGTTGAAGGAAGGTTATTTTCCTGTTAATATTAAAATCATCCATCTGATAGTTCTTAAAGCTTGCAAAATTGTTATATTAACTACTTGGTTTTTTTTCAATTTCAATGCATAATACTTCTTGCCAAAACAGAAGAGAAAAAAATACAGTGGCTTTCAAAACATAAACTCTGAAAAATACTTTAATGTTTTTGTACTCTGTCACCTCCCCACATTGTCCTGAGCAACTTATTTTGAAAATAGCATCTGTAAGAAGCATGAGAAAAAAAAAACCCACAACAATAGATTCAACTGGCCTTATTTTGGAAATTACAACAATTCAGCAGCAGGGAAACTTTGAAACTTTTAAAAATTATATTTAAGATGAATGACCACATTTTTACCCTCTTTTCACTTTATTTTCCCTGCTTCAGGTTTTTTTTTTGCCAGAGCTTTTTTGAAAGTGTGGAAAGAGAGTATGCAATATTTCATTCCAGTATCTATCATAAAAATGAGCATTTTTTAATTTTATCATATATTATGATCTGTTGGGTGCACACAAAAGTCTTTTAGAATAGATTTTACCCCTCCTGAAGTTACATGTTATCTCTCTTAACCTTAGAAAAGCTATCTGCTCTGTATCTCAGAATAAATAAGAATATATGACTTTGGAAGCACTGTAATTAGAAAATTAGTGATTTTAAACCCAGAGGCACTATAAATAATTACTGTTCTCTACATGTTTGAAAGTTGTATTAATTTTTTGGTTTAAAGCAAATAAATGCATGGGGTTTACCATTTCAAAGCTATATGAAAATATCTTAATTTTTGAATAATTAGTCACCTTACCCAGACATGATTTCTCAAAGAAAGCTTTCTAGGCTAAATATGTTTAGTGCAGAGGTATGATAAAAGCAATTTTAATTTAAAGTGTACCTTAAATATTTCAGTAAACATGGAAACTGAGGAAATGAGAAACTCTTGGAATGGAAACTATTTGGAATGAGGTATACTTCACATGGAAACCACTAATAATTCACTAATATTTTGCAGCTCTTGCTTACACAGAAATAATATTTCCATTATATAATGCTAATAAAGTTAGTAAGTGGCTTATTACATTTGGATTTTATTTTTTTGCTATATTTTTCAAGAGACTGTGACTTTCACAGGTTTATAGAAAAGCATTAGCCTTGCAGATGCTATCCTGAAACAGAGACTGTATTACAACTAGAGACAAGAAGAAAACAAAATGTATGCCAGAAAGGCGATTTCCCACTCTTCTGTATATGAAGCTATCTGATTTTAATGACTTTCATTAAAAAGAAAAAATTTCATTGAATGGAACAAGGAACAAACTGACAAAGATATATTACCAGAAAACTTCTGTATCTTCATAAATGCTATTTCACACCAGTCTGCCAATTTTTTGCTCTGCAAGTATTTAAAAAAAAAAAAAAGAGATAAAAACTGGTTTGGTGAATAAGCTTAAACACTAGGGAGCAGGGAATCTATCTCCATAAAGTTTTATGTATTCCTTTTAGATGTGTGAAGAATTGTGGCATCTTGCCACACCTAAAGACAGGCTAAACAAAGAGAACAAAACAAGACAATTCATTTATAATCATACAGCTTCTTTCCAAAACAAGATTCACTAAGCTAAGGTGTATTATTTATGCCATTTTTGTAGCTTATTGGTCAGCACTTCCTGATTATATTACAAGCTGTTTAGAGCGATACATGATACACCGTGGAAAAAAAATGGAACTGTCAGAACCTGTTGCTTCGAAGGATTTTGGACCAATAGCAGGTATCAACATTGCAAATAGTGCTCCTCTGATGGAATTCTTTTCAGTACACTACACAATCAAATAAATACATGCTTTATTTCTTCTTCTCTCAAGAGTTAGAAGATTTAGACATCAGAAATTTAAATCAGATGTCTTTTAGGTTTGCACTTGCATTTTAATATTCACCTCAGCGCATCCTAATGTCAACACAAGGGGGAATTTCTTACCTACCACTCCATCTACATAATTTTCATGTAGGTCTCCCTTTCCCATGCTTTATGCACTTCAGCCTTTTGAATTCACATCATGGGTGACTCAACAGATTATCCAGTTTGCTGCTCCACTCAGCAAGATGGCTGGAGTTGTTCTCCTCATTTGTCTGCACTTTATCTGAACTAGAAAAATGAACAAGAGCTGTTTTGCTCATAGAAGTTGCAAGCTTCTCCAGACACATTTCGTAGAGTTTAACATGTCAACAAGATTTTAAAAATAAGTGTTGTGATACAGAGATAACACAATCCTAGAGAATAAAAACAAACCAGAACTTGACAGCCTGTTGGTTAAAGATACTCTTCTACAAATATAGCCCAAATGTAAGAAACACCTTGCATAAAAATTATCTGCATATTGCTGAAAAATGTTTTATTTAAAAAAATATAAAGTATTTATAGAATATTTTCTTATGTTGAGACACTCAGAAGATCTCTTCTAGTGTCCCTTCACCTGTGTGAAGAGGAGTTCAGGCAAAATTAGTGGGTGGTGGAATAAAAGTTTCTTAATTAATGAGCCTAACTTCCAAAACTGAGTATCACATCCTCTTTGCAAATAATTTAGAGCATGATTTAAGATTTTTTCCAAGGCAAGGCATGAAAGAGAACAATTGCATAAAGTTATTCATATTGTGTTTAATCTTATTTTCATTTGGGAGCACAAGTAGAGCAAGCTCTTTTTCATAAACAGCTGTAGGGCAAACCAGTGTGATTTTTAGAAAATCATGTTGAGGAAGAAGATTTTATATGTTGTTCTTTTAATTTATGAGTGACAACAACACTAAAATATTTATTTTGTAAAAGAGATGAACCAGAATGGTCATCAGATTAACCTTTTGACACCCAATCTTACTAAGAAAGAAAAACCCAGATATTTTTAATTTATTATGAGCATTATTTCAATGGTTTTTTTGCATGCTTCTTTTGGTAAGAGAGAGAAATATCTTGTGAGTTTATAGCCTTTAGAAAGAGCCAGACAATATCCTCAGGTGGTTCGAAAGAATACACAGCAGCTCAATCAAAAGCATTTTTCTCCTAGCATGCTAAATAAATATAAAAATTTATCCAAATAGACAGAGAGATACAAGCTTACTTTTGAGAATGAAGGTTTTACTTGACAAGGGAAAAAAAGAAACTTTTCAAGTAGTTACTAATTTAACTTTTCTCTGAAGCTTATTGGTTTACCAGAAATTTTACCCAGAAGGTATTTTTAATGAGCTGCTTGGAAGATTTCTCTGCAAGAGGGGTTTAATACAAAGGCAATTTGTCTTAGTAATTCACATCTGTTTTCTATACAGTAAGACTGAATTCACTTAAATATTTATGTGTCTTTCATATTCCCTTTTGGCTAGAAATAAAGTGGGCTAAACTTACCTAAAATGCAACTTTCCTCAAAACCTGGATTTCAACTGTACATAAGTCTCTTGTTCTGTTCAGAAATGGTTCCCCAACTTCAGAGTTAAACGCTGTGAGAGAGCACATAAAAGATAAATTAAAAAAAAATAGTAGTGGAATCAAGACAAGCAGACAAACTGCAGTAGAAAAATCAACCCAAAAGAGGCATTTCTGCCTCCCAGGACAGTGTTGAGCTGATTCTCAAAGAAAACACATTTTTAATATTAATGAAGATGCAGAAATGGGGACATCTAGAATAAAAGCAGAGGTAAAGAGTGTGATCTTTATTTTTCCTCTATAGAGGTTACTTGGGAGAAAGAGTAAAAACATATATTGTCCAACACAAAAGTTTCCTATTTTATCCTGTTCTTTTGCCAACAAATTTGAGACAGGAAAGCCACACTAAGACAATTCAAAATCTTGCTATTGCTCTGGTAGCCTGAGTCTGATGAAGACCAATTGGCTATAACACCGCAGAGCATTTCGGAAAACCATGGGAGACAACTGAATTTCCTTCTGGTTTAAGTTCAGACCAATTCACAGTAGTCTGACCAATAATAATAGAAAACTTTTGCCTAAATATTATTAGAAAGGAGTCTCCTTCAGTAGAGGTAAGGATCTTATGCACATACAATTAAAAAAAGAAAGCCATGAAGCCCATAGCATTAGAAGAATATTTTGGAATATCTATCTATCTAGAATATCTATTAAATGGTAAAAATGCATATTAAGCAAATTTACCAAGCTGTAAAAACTAAGGAAAAAAACCCATATCATGCTGATTGATTAAGCTTTGTGAATATGCATGACAATTTAATTATGAGAGACTGAGGAAGTAGTCACACTAAAACAAAACAAGTCATACAGATAAATTGCTTTCAAATTAACATGTATAAACACATTTAGAACTTATGCTATGGGCCCATTCAGTTTCAAGTTCACCCAAGGGAAATTCTTGAAATTTTGAAGCCTGAAGAGAAGATAACAATTTTCAATGCATACACACTGTGAAATTTTTAAAGATAAGGTTTTAGATTTGCTTCAAGTTTTAGTTTGTGTTTTGGAATTTAAAAGACAAAAAGTAATTTGTCTTTAAAATTCAGTAATCCATAAACATGAATGGCCTAATGTTTGCCACGTTAAGAGGAAAAAGCCTGCAGTTCAGTTTTTGACCAAACTTACATTAATAGTCAAGCAGCAGGATTAGTTTTGCATGAAAGATTATTATAGGAACCTAATAAAATTCCGTTAAAATTCTTAAACTCTTCTAGATAAAGCTGGTAACATTACTGAGGTATAATCAAGATACATCATAATTAAGAGCCAAGAGTAAGTGTATTTTTTCTGGATATTAATTAAAGTACACACTAAATAATAATTCATCCTCTGCAGTTTTTCAAATTTAGAGAATTTGGATATCATAAAGAGTAGAAAATAAATTAATCTTTACATGTGGGATTTTTATAGCAAATAGAAATAATAAGAAAGAGGACAACTAATCCCATATTTTGGATCTCATGAAGTCCTCTGTGTTTGATTTGGGCAGCATGAGTCTGAAAATATAATTAAAATTCTACACATTACCCCATTAATATATTTTCTTTATAAACCATGAGTAGTACCACACTATCTAAAACTTCTTAAAATAGCAAAAATTATTTCAATTACATTCAAGTAGATTATGTATTCTAGTAAAAAGCATAATGGGGAGTATGAGTACATCATCTGAAGTAAAGAGAGGACTAGATGTATTTGCAATAGCATATCCATAGATGTGGTAGAAATTACTAATTTGCTAAGATGCTTATTGTCAAGAATGAAATAAAATCAACCTAGTGTTAATCAATTAAATGCTCTAATTATGTGATAAAAAATACTCCAGAAAACCAGACCCATAAATGAAAGGCTTTTGAATCACTAAAAAGATTACACCCTATGCAAGAAAGCATATTTGATCCTTTGTTTGATTCGGGTAAAGAATGTCAAAGGATCAAAGATTCTGAAAGGTTTTAATGGAATTGTAAAAGGTCTGTCAAATGCCACAGAAAATAGCCAACTTCTAGCTGTACTTCAGCAACACCTGATTTTTAAGATGGTGGCAGACATGTAGAAACTCTACCTGTGACCCTACATATTAATATCAGTATCCAAATATCCTAGACCAAACTGTCATTTGATATTTATAGCACCAGACCCAATGTGCAATCTAGATATACTCATGCAAATACAAGCAATAAATAACTTACAACCAAGAAAATAAGAAATTAAATTAAATCCCAATGGATTAGCAATAAAGACATCATTTTCATCTCTGGATAGGTGTTAAGATATTTATGGCATTTAGACTGCAACTGACTGTGCACTCGAGTACCCCGAACCAACCTGATCAAGCTGCTCTATTGATTTTGGGTTTTTTCTCATCTTCAGATAAGGTTTGCTTCATTGGCTTTGTTCCATGTCATTAAAAATTACTGGGTGATAATATGGTTTTTTTCATCATAATGGTCATCAGCCAGCAGTTCCTGGCTGATACATACCTGGGATCAATCAATACCCTAGTTTCTATTAAATCCTGAAGTACATTAGTCTTGCCTACTAGAACTGGATGCTAGGCTATATTATTTACCCTTACATACCTTCCCAGTGCACATCTAAGGATGACAGTGTTACTCAGAGCTCTATCCTTAAGATGCTCATCGATGCTGATGAAGCCAAGAACAGATGATATTTCTTAATTCAAATCAGAGAGCCAACACAGGCCTTCGCTTCTCCTGACCAGCTTAGTAAAATGCATTAAATAATTACTTTATCTGTATGATTTGAGACATCAGCAACTATCTCCTCACCACCTTGCAGTGCACATATCTTTTTCTTACCTTGCCCTTTTCTGACCCTTTCAGCTTTTGATACAGAAACACTGCCTTAATTTCCCTGTTTTTTCCCAATGAGGCACCAGCTGCTTTGCTTCTTTTCCTGCCTCCTGTGAGGTCTTGACTCAACTTAACACACCTCTCCCACCAGCTCTAGGACATGACCATTTTATCACCCTTGCAGCTCTCTGAACCCATGTGCTCACAAAGAAAAATAACACACCCACAACTGGCTCCAACCCAGAATGCAGACAAGGCTACAGGTGTCTCACAAGAGCTCTTCTGCTGGGAATCCAAAGCACTGTTCTGCCCCTCCTTTAACTCAGTCTTTGAACTGGAATTATCTGCTAGGTTTTATTTCTCTCAGGCATTATGTATCATCAGACAAAGAAGCCATTTACATTTTGTTTAACACTTTTGTATCTTTTAAGGTCTAGTGTTTTTGTGATCAGTAGAATACAGGTAATGTAACTGTCCACCCAGCATTCCTTCTAATTTAGTGTGTCATTTTCTCAAACTTTGTGCAATTAAGTACAACCAGTCTGCCCCAAACATTCTGACACAACTGTTGAATAATCATTCTTGCATAACTACAAGGTTAGGTTTCTATATTTATTAGTACTGGGTTTTAACCCAAAATTATTCTCTGTTCTTCATTTAGAAGAAATGCTTATGCTGATTTCTAAAAACTGAACAGGTATGGAAGCCCATTTCATGTTCACTGAATAGCTATACTATTTCTCTCTTGAAGGAACACAAAGGAAACTACAACCTTTACCCTTTGCTTGTTCTTCATGGATTCTAGCATGCTGTGAATTCAGCTGTACATTTATTGTGAAATACAAAAGTCTTAGACAGCACTGCTTCCAGGCATCTTTTAATAACTGCAGTATTTGTCTGGAGAGGCACTATGCCACAAAGAGTCCTTTTTCTTCACCTCATAACTTAAAATACACTTTTCAGCCTTAACCTATGCTGCTCATGAAGTTTGGTTAAATTGTAAAGATTTACATGAGATCTAAGGAAATTATTGTCTTAAGAGAAGAGAGATTTCATTTTAGGAGTTAGTATCTAAATTAGTTTTATAAACAAAGTCAAACTCTTCCTAGCTTACTCTTATTTCCATAGACCTCTCTTTATCTTCCAAGCATTATCAAGGGCTCCACCAAACAGCTTTTATACTAACCAAGAGGCCAAAATTTAAAAAAAAATAAATTACCATTTCTCTATTTTATAAAAGTATTGTGAAGTTTCAGTGATTGATACCTACAAAGCAATTATTTCCACTGATAGTTTTCTAGTATTTTAACTTCTAGAACTTTCTTCATAGTTTATGTTCATTACTATTCTTCCAACACAAATTTTAGTGACATTTATTGGTATGTTTTTATTTTAAATACTATCAAAATATAAGAGTACAGAAATTTTTTTTCAGAAGTAAAAATGTTTGTAAGGCTATTTTATAGTTTGTATTTTTCTTAACATTCTGCAGTGCATTAATTAGAGTTCTTCAATCTCTAATTGTAGCTACAGCTATTCTGGGTAGTTGGCATTAATTTTGCTGACGTTTAAGAGACAATGTAACAAATGCCAAACCTCTTAAACCACTATGAAACAAAACCTTCCATATTTTGTATCCTGTAATGTATCCATATGATCCATCCTATAATGTAAGGGGTTTTTTTTGGACAGGAATAGGGTGAGGAGCGTCTATCTTTTCCCATCATTCTGTTTTTCTTTGAGATGTTCCCATGAACAGGTTTCTACTTGACAGCAGAGACTCTGATCAATGTGCTTTGTGAGCTCTACTGTCTAACTAGAAGTTCATCCTCAGGAAACAAAACTAAGTCAGTGAAATATCCCTTCATCTCTCTTGTTTTAAGGTACTGATGCTTTTGGTTTGGTTGGTTTCAAGTTTTGGTTTTTAAACTGGATGTTCAAAAAGCCCCACATCCTAATGGCAGCATTTTTTAAAAGCACCAGCAATGACTGCACGGACACTTAATAAAAACCATACAAAGCATTTAGCTCTTCTAGTCAAGATGTTTTGCCATGTTGATGTAACAAGAGTCTTAAGTCTGTCTTTATCTATGCCAGTCCTAAGTGGGTTGTATGACAATTATAGGATGGCCAAGATGGAGACAGATATTTGGCTATATGGATGTATGTTTCTTGTAACTGCATTTTTTCTTAATTTTCCACGACACCAAGAAATGGAAGATTTAATATTACTAGAAAATGTATTTATGAGTATGCATAATTTTGGAAGGAATACTTACGGACAACCAGATAAGGAAAAGGTATCAAGAAATCACACAGAGTTCATTAGAGAGAAAAATATGATACAGTTTTTAATTTGCTACAAATATCTGACTAGATCTGTGATGCACTAAGCTATAAATTTAAAACCAGCATAGACATTTAGCTGAAAACATTCCTCTTTGCTGCAGGCTTCAAAACAAGGAAAATAACTGGCAAAAAGAGCTGAAGGGAAGAATATTTTTCTTTTCTTTTTTTTCTTTTGTAGACAGACTGCAGACTGCTCTTTTGATTTCGTGTCCTGCTAATAGTATCTTCATGCAGTGCACTATGACTTTGTTTATTTGTAGCAGATGTCTATCTAGTGTCACATTTGACCTCAAATTTATTGCAAATTGTACCTACTAGCTTTCATCCTTTACAATGAAAGGCTACAAAAGGTTCATTTTCTAAATGTGGATTTGTACATTAGAAGTTACTGAAACTATTGGTGAGGAAAAAAAGGAAAAGTTCTTGTCAACATAGCCTTCCTCTGTCATCACAAACCCAAGGAGGGTGTTTAGATTAATCACAACAAAACAGAACTTTTAGAATATATATTTACTTCTTCCTCTTTAAGGCTCCCATAAATCATAATCATCATGAGCCATGCCTATGTGCCCTTGATTCTGACAGCCATAATCTAATCTTATACCTCAAGCTCCCCAGAAAATAACATTTTTCTTATGCTTTTTTCTTCTTACATATGCATTTTCCTGCCACTCTCCAGGAACATAGCTGATTTGAGCTAGGGTGATAGGGTCATTTCAAGGTCACCCAAATGGATTGATAAATAGCAGGATTTGTGTGAACTGTAGGGTGTCTATATGTGTTTTCAGAGGGCTTTTTTATAAAAGTGGTTAGGAATAGTTTTTAAAAAGCTTTTTTTCTTTTTTTTTTAATTAATATACTTAAGTCCTTCTGCCTTTTAGAGTGAACAAACCAATTAACAATTAACCAGTTAACAATCTGCACCTCAGACTGGTATACATTATTCTTGCAGTCTGAGCTTACATGTTTCAGCTACACAACTCCATGAGAATTTGAGAGATTTAATTTTTTTTTTTACAATATATTCCATTGGTTTGATATTGATGGCAATTGTGAACTCAGTTTTGGCAACATCATGACCTTCCTCATAAAGAAAAAGTCAAACCAGCAGTGTTCTATTGAGAAAATTAGACCCTCAATAAAGTCTATTTACTAAGTTAAATAAACTAAAATTTATTTATCTAAGTCTGCTAGACTGTTTAGCAGCCTCACTGTAGAGAATGTTTACATATTGTAAATTTAGGAACAGAAAAAGATGGGAAAAGCAGGACATACTTAACCAAAAACACACCAAGATTGTAACTTCTTGAATGTATACTTTTCTCATCACCTAGCTCACTTTCCCAAAGAAATAACTGATAATTTTTTTTCCTTCCTTTATGTGCTTAACTTCTTCCCAAAAGCTTGCAATCACTGGTATGCCCTTCTTCTTCATCAGCCATAAGCCCCAGAACCTACATTTGGAGTAACTGGAATTCCAGTTTGCTCTGACTGTGTGTACTCTGGACAAACAGCTTTGCCCCTGGGTCCTGGTCCTTGGCTTATTCACCAAGATCCCTGAAAATGCTTGAGGAATCTCCCAAACCTCAGGCTCATCTCGACTGAATTTTACCAACAGCTTGACACATTTCTTCTCAGCGACTCTGAATTCTCTAATGGAAATATCATGACATTGTTCAGAAGCACTCACTAGCTGAGCTGAATGAAGTAGACAGAAACCAAAGACAGCAGCCCCACAGGAATTTGAACAGAGTAAAGGCCTCTAATTTATGCATAGATTAAAGTAGGACTTGCTAGGAAGCCTAATTCACCAAAACAATTAGGATTTGATTTTATTCTAGTCTGCAGCAGTGCCATTACCCTTCCATCAGGCTACAGAGATGTTCAGCAGAGAATTGCTTTTTATTTTCCCTCAGAATAACAATTGTTGCATTATGAGTTGCTTAAATATTCATTCAGGTTCAAGAGGTAGGAAAAGTTCCCAGACTTAAAATAAAATCTGATGAGGCTCCTTTCATTTTTGTGGCAGGGCAATCAAAGATGTAGGGGGAAGAAAAAAAAAATAAAAATCAACTACCTGACTGCTAAAGAAGGGCAGAGCCAACAGTGTGAGCCAACACAGATCCACAGGCTGAAAACAATAGAAATAGAAACGTCGTGAAAAATAATTATCTCGGACTTGTCCATGTTGTTGATTCATTTTCTAAAAAAGCAGCAAAAAATAGGTGCCTATAATTTTCTTTAGTAATTCTAGAATATTAAACCATTATAAACTAAAATGGTGTTTTTGCTAATGTGCTTGGTTTCAAAGTTTACTGTTGAGGCACAGCTTTTCTTGAAGACTAAAGAGGCACACTTCATTTAGTATTTCAGGCTCGAGTCTCCCATTGCCTGCTGCCTTTTGTGGATGTTCACTTCAGCTGAGCCTAATATTATTCAGATTCACTAACATTTTCAGCCTGCTCTCCAATGATAAAAAACCTCCACTTAAGAACTTGCACAAGATTTACCAAAAAGGGAATGAGAATGCTCAAGAACAAAAAAATTATTGTTCTGGTAATAAAAATCCAGGTCACACATTTAGAAATGCTTCATTCTTGGTGTTCATAAGCAATCTCTAACACTGGTCTGGTTTAAGGATGGAACCAGTTTCTCTGCACACTGAGCTCTCTCTGGCAATTTTTTTCCTGTGATATACTCCAGCTTGCACAAAATATATTTGTTCATCTAAGAAACACGATGAGTTTCAGAGAGAGTTCAAACCAGCCATGTGTGTCACACCCTTTCTCAGTTTTATCTCATCCCAACTACTGACAAGATAAAAAGTGCAATTCCAGAACAACACCAAGCACACTAGAACACCTGAAAGGAGAAGCAATCTCACAGTCAGGGAGCCAATGAGGAAAATTCACTCTTGCTTTTCCACCAATTCTTTGTTTTTTTCCCTTCTTTTTTCTTCCCTGCCTCCGAAGGGCAAAGGGGAAGGGGAAGAACAAGAGGTAAAACTGACTGCTAAGAGAAATCATGTAAGCAGGATTAGTTTCAAAGTTGAAAGGAATGGAAAATTTTCTCTTTCTTCCACTCACAATCTCTTCTTTTTCCCTGGGCTTTCCTTGTTCCTCTTTTTCTCTCAGCACAATCCACCTTCAGTATGCATCACTAACACTGCCAGCTCCCATTACCTCCCTTTTTGCCTCAGTAACAGTTCCTCCATCAACTGTGCTCATGATGGCTCCTCCACACTCACTTTTCATTTATGTAATTTTGATTTCATTTAATTTATATTCATTTCTATTTATCCTCGGAACAGAGAAACAGAACAGTATGCAGTTAGGGGATGGTCTCACATGAATGGGGTGGCATGTATTTAAACCAGGTTTGTTGAAAACCAAAAAAAACTGGCAAAAAACCCCCCACATTTTCACATTATATTTAGTCATCTATATTCTCAGAGCCATTTGAAACAGGGCTGGGGTTTAGTACCTCATGCCATCTATGAAAGACAACAGATTAAATCACTGCTTTGCTTTAAATAATTTGGGGTTTGATTGGTCCCATTATACTGAGCAATTAGGAGAGTTATAAATTAAAGAAATATAAAGTGGATAGATCAATCAAAATTCAGTGTGTAAACAAAGTGGGAGTACTTATGATATAATTTACAGAGTATTCAAGACATTATGATGTTGACAATTCATTCAAATGGCAAGGAATGTAACAAAATGTGAAAATAGCAAAACAAGAACAAGTCTCTTGAAAAGACTGCAGCTGAATAAAGGGAAACCCATTAATTTAATCTCATTTGGCCATTTTTCTCCTCTCTGAAAGAAAACCACAGATCTACTCAATGCCTTCACAGCAGTTGAAAAAGAAAGAGGGAATTAACCAAAACAAGCCTCCCAGGGAATCTTTGAAATAGATGATTCTATTTGATTCCTTAATTTCCTCAAATTAACCATGTCACACCTCAGTATCTGGAGATATTTTTAAAAACCTACAACATTCAGAAAGGAAGATCACATAGCAGTATTCCTTTTTTAGACCAAAAATCAAAGACAGCCTTATTGATCCAGGCAAGTGTTTACACAGATATCATGTCAAGGCTGGAAACAGAGCTCACATCTTTTTTTTTTTTTTCACAATATGAGCTAAAATAGATGCACTGGTAACTTTTTTTTTTTTCCATCTAAAATCTTCACCATTAAAAAACTGCATCAAATAGACTTCTCAAAAATTATCTATGTTAAGTTTGGAAATCAAAGATAATCCAGGAAACAGGAGAACTGATGTTGTCAGTTTATGTTTTCAGCTACATTTTATCATTTTAAAGGATCAATTTGTACCAGTTTTGCTCCTCAGTCATGACTGCACATGAGAAGAAGAACTTAGCAGCGGAGAGATGGAATGTAAGAAGATAGTGTAGAAGGTAATCTTATCCCCCAATGAGTTGCAGCTGAACCAATTACTAAAGATTAGAAACAGGCCCAGCTCTTACCAAGCCACACCTGTATCCAATAAGAGCAAGTGCCACAAAAGAGCAGGTTGGCTAGATGTGAGGAGAGTTGGATTTGTTGGCTGTGAAGAGGAGTCAGATGACTGCTGCAAGGACCATGGACAGGCAGTGCATATAGGAGCTGTGTTGTGAAATAACTTCAAGGAGGTATGAGGTCCTGGAGATATGAAATCCCTTGCACTATAATGATGCTAGAATTCATGATAAGACAACACTTAACCAGTACCTACTGACAAGGTGGAGCAGGTGTTCTTTTTCAAACAGGTCTGCAACAAAATGAAAGAAAAAAAAAATATCAAGTACATTTAAAATTATTGCTGGATGTCACTTGAAAGCCTCCATCACCACCCTCTGATACAGAGAAGAGTGTAGACTTCTGGAAGTCACTGTTATCAGGATTGTAGGAGAGAAGGTGAAAGTCTCAGACCCTAAACAGTCTCTGCACAGGGCTTAAACTGTTCAAATTCAGGTTTCACTGAAATCATGTCTTTTCCTAACTTTGGAGAACTTGAGTTCCCAGTTTCATTTTTTTGAACTTTGTGTCCAGTGACACAATTTTTATAAGTTATAAAAGGTATTTAGACACCATGACATATTGGACAAACTCCCAAAGCCTGTACAAGGCTGAATTAGCTGGAGGTATGAGTTCTTTCAGTGTCCCACCATAAGCTAGCAAAATTCACACCAGAGCTTTCAAATCTATATGGAATTTGATCCAAGAAAGAGTATGAAAGATGTGGCCTCTTACAGAAGGCCAGTTACCTTTTCCCATCTTAATTTTAATTACACTTCACTATTTTAATGCCAGAATACTCTATGGTCTTTCACATGATCTCATTAATATTTAAGCATGTATTTATGCGTGTGGAGCATCCCAAACACGAGTGTGTAACTCAATCAGCCTAATAAGAACTCAGTTTATCTGAACTGAGATTTCTGAATTCACAAACATTTTATCCAGCTAACCCTCTCTTCACCTCCACTTTTTAGTCATGCAGTTGGAGCTCCAATAATGGCAAATTACAACTCTGCTGAGAGGTTTTACTTTGGAGCCCTTACTACATTTTGGCATAATTTCTCATGTTTTTCAGGTGGCTATAATAAGTTTTTAAGGCATAAAGAATCTCTAAAATGTGTGTATCAATAGAAACTGTTGCCAAATGAGGAATTTTTACTGATTTTTCAAATATGGTTGCTAATGGAAGAGACAGCAGTGCTATTCTTGAAGGAGGAGAAGTAAGACAAAGGTTAGGCAAAACTAAAAGAGCTTCTCCTATGAAATTTTATTCTTCCCTGATTCTGGACCTTTTTATCAGATAAAACAAATTGCTGACCATGCGTGCCAGTGCAGAAAGAGACCTTCAGAGGAGAAACAGTACAGTGGGCAAAAGAAACACCATCAGCCATGAAATTACTACTCACTAATTAATCAGAAAATCAGAAATCATCCCTTCTTTTTTGCAATATTAAAAGAGATCATTTATTGTGGCCACTTAACATATATTAATGAACTAGATGCCATTATGTTCACTTGTATGAAAAAACATTCCAGATTTTTTTCTCCAGTAAAAATAATAATAATATCCCTTATACTTAAGTTTTTTACCTGGCATTTTTTTTCTTATGGGTTCAAATAAAAACTGAGAGTTTAGAAGTATGTAAGTTTAGAAAAATTCTTTTGACAGAGGAGTAGATGATAGTGCTATGTTATCAGATGCACAGCAAGGTACTTGCTGTGGAGTCTGTATAAAAGATATTTCACTATTTTCTTGGAGTTATAAGATTTCATTTAAGAAAACACTGACCTACTGTGCATTTCACCATTTTGTTCATGTTGAACTTCTTAAAAATTTGCAAGAATTCAAAATCCTGCAGGAGACCGAGCTGATTTGAATACAAAGGACACTGCCATTTCATTTCCTAGCTCAGAAAACCAACATTGGGTTCTGCAGCATTTTTATCATTTTTCTGTTGACTGACACTTGGAAACACCCACTTCATTCCCAGCAGCTTCACTCACTGAATCATTTCCAATTGAGTTGAAGAAAAGTGCAGTGAAAGTCCACAGATGAAAAATCTTATCTGACTACTGTGTGACTCCTTTTTCTTTTTTTTCTGTTCTTTTTTCATCCTTTTTAAAAAAAAAAATCATTCCCTGCACTTCTGTGTGGACTAGGAATGGGTTTTTTTAAATGAGAATATGCAGTCACTTTCTAGTAATAATTGTGACGTGTATAAGGTAATTTCAATGTTTGATTTCTCTACTTATAACAACTTTTAGTGCGCCAATCTACATGCAAAAATGTTCATACAGCTTTCATTGTCTAAAGTCATACTTAACATTAAACTGTAAGTGGAGTGGTTGGCGACAACAGATTTTTTTTAATAGCAAATGCAACATATGCCAAAGCCTCAACAAACACAATTATCCAAAGTTGTTAAATTCAGCGTTAATTTTCCATACTCTCAGTGCCAGAAATATGTTTCGATTTCTCTTGCCATGTTTGTGTATATACAGCATGGGAAAAATAAATGCATTCTCTTTTAAGAAGTAGAAGCAAATAGGATTCCTCAACAATTAAGAGACTGGAATCTATTTGTAAAACTGTTAATTTTGTACATCTATACAAGCATGTGGTGGATTGAGAGATGGCCAAATTCCAGCACACTAAAATTATTTATTCATTTTCTGCTGTGAGATAAGGATTAGGAGAAGGGCAAAAGTAGGCTCTAAACTTTAAAGGGTATAAATAAAGTTCCATTAAAAGAATTTAAAGAAGAATAATAAGAATCAGACTAAAACTTTAGAATACTTCTCCCCTATCTGCTCCTTTCTTTCCCATTGACAACATTAAGAGACAGAATCTGGTATTTTCAGTCAGTTTACCAATTCTAAAATAATCCTTCCTCAGTTCACCTAGAGAGAGGAGTCTCTCCTGCCATGCCATGGAGTTTTTTCAATAAGAAACAGTTCTCTCATGGTTTTAATTTTCATGAATGGCAGCTGCCTGGAAATCTGCAATCATTAAATCCCTCCCACAGTCTGGTGGTCTTCCCACAGCTACCGGACATGGGTCATCTCAACTCATCCTTAAAATTGCTTGGTTTTAATTGCTTGATCAAGCAATTTGAAAGATGAGCTGTTCTAGCATAGAAACAAAAGTTCTCTGCATTTATCTCTGGGAACAGAGGTTTTCTTCTTCTATCCCTGGGGCAAGGTTTCTCATCCCTCTCACCTTTCTATTCAAGCTTTTCATTGAATCACAGCTACTTCCACACCTGCTTGTTTCAGCACTGGTGCCTCTGTTCACAGCTGTGGTTAGAACCCTGCATCCCCCCAAAGCATTCCATGAGTCACAGGGAGAAAAAGAGTCTGATGTATCAATCATCTCTTCACCACAGCCTTACCAGAGAATTTCAGCCCAGGGTTAAGGCACCTCCTTCCATCTCAGATTTGACTCCTTCTTCACTGATCTCAGTGTCTCCATGTAATTCTCTTGTCCTTTTCTCTCACTTGGGAGGAGGGTGGAGGGAAGCTTCTCTCTCATGAAGAAAGCAGGAAGCAAGAGAGCTTTTAGAAGTTTTTCTTCTCTTAAATATAGTGATTTGTTGAGCTTTTCTATTTGGTTACTTGCCATATCAGTGCCAGCCAGTAATTGGCTCTGCCAAGTACACAGGAAGCTGTCATGTTCTCTAAGAAAGAATTACTTATATATCTGATGTTCTTTTTTTACTTTAACTAAAAACCAAACTATTTCAAACTACCAAAAAGCAGTAAAACTATAATCTTGACATTCTCTTTGTACATATAAGTGACACACACACACATATATATATACACAAAAACATTGCCAATAACACTTAAACTTAAAACTGAAAAAAGAGAAGAAGGTGATGGTCCTACTCTACTAGTGCAGCCTCACCTTGAGTACTGCAGCCAGTTATGGAATTATTAAAGGGATATTAGGTTGTTAGAGAGAATCACGAGGAGGAGCACAAGCATGGTGAAGGATCTGGAGGAGAAGCCTCAGGAGGAGTGGCAGAGCTTTGTGTTCAGCCTGGAGAAAAGGAAACTGAGGGGAGACCTCGTTGCAGACACAACATCCTCGTGAGGGGAAGAGAGGGAACAGACACTGATCTCTTCACTTTCATGACCAGGGACAGAATTTGAAGGAATGGCATTCAGCTGAGTCAGGGGATGTTTAGGCTGGATAGCAGGAAAAGTTCTTTACCCAGAGGGTGGTTGGACACTGGCACAGGCTCCCCAGACAAGTAGTCACAGACCTGACAGAGCTCAAGAAGCATCTGGACAATCCTCCAGGGTACATTGTGTCTTGGGGCATCTCACACTCAACAAGGAGTTAGACTCAATGATCCTTGCAGCTCAGCATTTTCTATGATTCTATATAAGCTATTTTAATAAGATGTTTTTAGAAACATGAATTCACAGATTTTAATGATTATAGTCTTTTATAACCATTTTCTGTATTCCATACCAACTCCAGAAGGCACATCACTGCTGATTTGACATAATATTGATTTTAATCTGAGTTTACTTCAGACTTTATAATAAAGTTGCAGAAATCGTTATAAATAATGATTAGTTTGAGTGTGCATTATTTGGGCTTTATGATCATTAAAGTTAATGGGACTTGGAATTATTTAATTCCTGTTATCTTGTTTATTCTAGATGTTTCTGTCCTCAGGCAGTCAAGACAAAGAGGTATTTTGGTCCTCAGAGGGCCTTGTTCCCATAAAAAGTAACCTGTCAATGGTGATATTGCAAACATGCACAAAGCACCAATCACCATGTCTGTGCCCACTTTTCAAAACCTAAAAGTAAACACAAAACCCATGTTTTCAGATCTGAAGACTGGCTTACATCTTTCCTCCTTCATATTGTCACCATGCTAGGATAATTCTCAGCAGGATTCCTCATGAGTGAAAACAGAGACAGCTTGTGGAGCCTTTCCTGTGGGGATTTCCCAATAAATGGTGTGGGACAGGTTGTACAACAGTCAGTATGGAAAGATAAAAAAAAAATTAAAAATAAAATAAAAAAAAAAGATACTTGCCATTTTCTTCTCAGGGAATTCAGAAGACTAGTAACTATGTTACCCTAAGCTTCAGACTAATCTACATGTTGAAGCCACAGAGATACTGCTTTATAGATTGCTTCTGCCAGAGGAAACCATCAGCAGCTGTGGAACAAGTCCACATTTCAGAACTGCAACATTTTTGACTAGGTGACAGTAAAAGAGATGAAATAAATCTGGTTTTGTAATAACTGATGTCCTCAACTTTCTCCACCGTAGTGACAAGTTTCTTGTGTGTTATAAAATAAAACTTTGCCAGACATTTCAAATATTCCTCTTTAAATAAACACGTACTCTTGTTCATCCAAGGTTAATTTAAAATGAGGAAAACACCATATAATAATAATAAAAAATACCTGAAAGTCACTTTGGTATGGCTTAATCCTAGCAATCAATTATATCTCAATACCTCTTAAAGGAAAAACATGTTCAGAGAAGCTGGAAAAGAATTGAAGCCTTTATACACAAATAGGCAAAATTGCCTATTATTAACCAGTCATTTATGTATCCATACACCTCAGCAAAATACATCCCATGTGAACTGAGCAAGATGAAGCAAAATATCACTGAAAAGAACACAAACCTAGTAGTGATGGTGCTCTGTACTTTTCCCTCTGAGAGCTACAAGAGAAACTTTCACTTTTTGGGTTTCAGTCTTGGATTTCACTCTTGTCACTCCAGTACACACCCTCTTCCCATACAATGTGTCTTCCCTCTTAACTGAAGCCATTTCTGGCATTTCAGTCTCTCTGAGATACCTGGGAGACATCCCCATACATTATAACAAAACACTCTTAATTGATTTTTAAGTCTTTCTTTTCCAAGATACAAAAGTTCCATCAGATGGATACGCCCTTGACTAAAGGAGCATTTTGATCTACTTCACTTTTTTTACTAGAGGTGCAAAAACTGAAGAATCTGAGTTTTCACTAAATGTAATAGTATTCATTCCTTGAGTCCTTGAGTTTTTAAGTCTCCCAACCGTCTCAATTTTTAAAAAACCTTAATTTTTTTTTTTTCAGCTGATGATGTCGAGCAGCATAAAGATGCTATGAAGAGTTCTGTGACATCTCTATTTGTGAGCAGACACTGGTCTCAATGAGTGTGGCCACAGATGCTCCTATGAAGTTTCCACACAAAAATCCAATTGCATGGCATTCTTCTGATTACAGATACTGCCATAATCAATATTATGGACATAGCTCATGTACTACAATAATCTGCCCTTCTAAGCCCTTTCCAGGTTAATAATTTCTTTTTTTGTTTTAGTATTGACAGCAGCATCTGACCAGAGAATATAGTGTCAGTTTACATGTAAATCCCAGGAAACTGTGGGGAATTTATCCCTATTACATTTCTCCCAAACATTTTATCTGCCTTTCCAATTAGTGTGTTGTTTTCATCACACAGGCACTAGGGCTTCTTCTATCAAGTATAAATATCCCAGAAGAAGTAGCAGATATTAATGGTATAGAAAAAAAAAAAAGAAAGTGAAATAATTTGCCATGTTTTAGAGTAGCATTAGAATGTATAATAGACTTTTTAACACAGAGTGAGACAGATTTAGAAATCTCTAGAATGACATCTGAAAAGGACTTAGAGAAGCTGGTAAAAACAAATGACAACTAATGTATCTTTCACATTGGCTGTGGCAGTGATTTAGTACATTGTCTGTGATGCTAAATATACATCATAAATCCCTCCAGCAGAAGCTTTATTATATTCATCCATCTCTACCCCATCAGACAATAATTTCTTCTTTCATAAGGCTTATTGTATAAAAAGGAACTCATTATATAAAATAAAATGTAGGCCACAGCCAGTGATCTTACATTAACCTAATGAGGATTTTATCTCAAGAAAGCATCTTGGACAGACCCTGTGGTCATGTTTTATAGTTAAATTCTATTTATTGAGTGACAGTGGGACTTTCTTGGAAGATAAAATGATACAGTGGTCTTTATAAACCTACATCAAGTGATCAGTTTTCTCCTTCAGTATAAGCTATTGTATACAGTTTATTAACAATTTGAATTGGAAGGAAAGCCCTTGACAGCTCGTATAGGAAAAGGACAAAAGGAGGCATCATTTTACTGACTGAGACTATAAGAAATAATAGAAAGATAAAAGAAAATAGAAAAGGGAAATTCATATCAGTGTGAAGAGGGTCTCCATTTTAGTCAGCTGACAATAGAAATTCAGACAATTCAAGCAATTTGGTGGCTTTGAAGCACCTAGTTCGCTGTTCAGCCCTCTGGTAATGACAATAAAGCACCATGGTGAGATCATGCTCACTGCCTGCATCTTCACATGACTTCAGGATTCAGCCTGAGAATAATTCAGAGAGTGAAGCACTGCACTGAGGATTAGTATAAAGAACATTACACATCTGAAAAAGGCAACTGTCCATCACAAGAGTAAAAGTCAGTGGGCAAGTTTCTAAGTGACCACGGGGCTACAGTTTCAGATGTGGTGTTTTGTTGGGTTTTTTAATAGTTATGGTGTTTGAATTAAGTTATTCAATCATTAAAAGTCACTGAAATTTTCCTCCACTTACAGAGATATTTATGAAACTGTTATGATAAACACTATGACTAAAAGAGGCAAAATTCCAGGTTTTGAGGAATTTGCAAGGCCAGCTTTAGCAAAAATGGAATTCCCTGTGAAAAGCTTCACAGCAGAGATAAACCACCATTTTCTAATGGGAAATATGAGGGTTTTACTCAGCTTTAGTGGTAGAAAAAATTTAGAATAGCTGTTAAAAGATCCTTGTTCCATGTAGAAGGTTTAGGAATGAAGAAATAAAAAAGTCTGTTCAACAGTTGGAGGGAATGAAAGTTTAGCAATTCTATGTTTCACTTATCCAATTAATAGTGTATTGTGATTTATCTTTTATAGCAGATATACAGCCACCCATTAAATCTAACATAGGCTTTGAATGCACTTTATAATTGTATAATTTATCAACACTTAGCTATTTGAATAATAAAGCCAGCTGATTGGTTTTAGCAGAACATCGATTATGTGTCACTGCCAACATCTCAGTTCTGAGAAATGTTGTCTTCTGCTTCAAAGCATTAGCATGTCTTTGATTTTATGATCATTTCTTTGGCAAGATCAATGAATCTGGGAAAGCCTACAAAATACTTAAGGGAAGTCCACCTTGCATCATTTTGCAAGACTTGATCATCAATGCAAAATAAGCTGCTTTCTGTGCCAGAGCAGCACACATTTCCTACGTGGTGGTGTATGGGCAGCCATCTCCACAAGGGTTTTCAGAATGATTTCTGTTGCTATTTCAGATGATGCTAAGTGTCTCTGTTTACTGTTGCCACAAAATTCTGTGGAATATCGTGCAACACTCCTCAAAAACTAGGACAAGAAGTGTGGTTTATGTGATTCCCACTGAGAACTAGAGGTGGAGATGTCAGACTTCTTTACATGATCCTTTACATCACAGAGGTCAGCTAAAAACCAGTGAGGTAATTCACATTTTTTGCATTATGTTTATTGAAGGAATATTTTTTATCATTCAGTCCTATGACCTGAGTGTTAGAGACCCCCAAACCTGCATGATTTTAATTTTCAGAGTAGCAGCTTGCATTTGCAGGACTTAAGGGAAATTCTCTAAGATTTGTACCAGAGTACCAGAGACTTCTCTTGCTGTTACCCACCACTGTTTAGGGACTGTAGCAGTGAAATCATGCAATGAACAGGAAGGAATTTGCCAGCCAAACCGAATTCAAAACTAATTACAACCACCTGCTACATGGAAACTTTGCTCATGTTCTAAGAGAGGTGAAAAAATCTGCTGTCTTTTTGAATGTAATCAGCAATAATGGGATTGTACTTGCTGCTGGCTTAGACTAATAAATTGACAAAAACAAGTTTTGGGGGATATTTTTTTTTAGAGAGAAAAATAAAACAAACACTGCTCACATAAGAGAGAAAAATCCTTAAAAAATCAATGCAATAAATTAAATTAATGCCAATGAAGCAAAGATTTTGCATCAGAAAAGGGAAAAAGAAAAAAAGGATAAAAGTTCAAAATAGAAGCATAAAAAATTTTAAAAATACCCTAACACAACTGGGCACAAGGAATTCTTTAAATCACTTAGCAAGCCTTTCATTTAAATATTAAATTCTGAGGGCCAAGCTTTTCAACTCATGCACTGGATGTCCATTCCAGTCTTTAGCTGCTACATGATTTCAAAGCTGTTAAAAGCATGTAGACATCTGTGTTGTCCTGCAGACAGGGGAATCTTGGCAGATTCCCAGAACAATTAGGAACAAAAAGTTTGGAGCAAGAAATAGGAGCATTGCAGCTAAATCCTTTTTGGTCCTGCCTCTTGCTGCACAACAAAACCAGGTAATTACTACCTGAAAGCAGAAAGTGGAAGAATGCTAAACAAAGCGTGCCTGATTTGGGTTCAGCGAGCAGGCTGCAGGGTTTGTCAGCTGTCGGTGGGACGGCCAAGCTGCACCAAACAAATCCATCCTGGTTTGCAAGGTAATGCCCCCCCTGCCACTTACTCAGTGGGAGCCCTCTCTGCATGACTGAAGCTGTCTCCTAAGCCCACAGTGTAAGTGACCCTGAAAAAAGCTCCACAAAAAGATGATCCAAATATCAGCATTTCAAGAAGGCCCCCAGGGTGCCAAATTAAGCAACATATTTGGAATTTCTAGTCTTGTTTTTGCTGGGATGCCCTGTAGAAGAGATTTCACAACAAAACCACAAAAGTGCTGATATATCTGAAAGGATTATATGCAGACGTTATGTCCTTGTGTATCTAGTTTTTCCTCTCCTTTTTCACTGTGATGTGTGAACTCAAAACAAGCAATCACACTAACCAAAGAACAGGTGCATAAAGCAAATACACATTAAAATCTCCACATTTTATAATATTTGAAGAGTAAAGAATTGTTGAACAAAGAACACAAGAAATATGCCACTGGTTTCTCAAGACCACAGTTCTGACAGAAGTCATGGAAGATTCCATTTAGGAATAGCTCACTTTCTCAGCTACTTTCTGTGGTACATTTCCCTTTTGGATTTTCCCAGTATCCACAGCTTGGATTTGGGATGTATGGGGTTTGTATACACGTACTGACCTTAGTATCTGCTGTCCATGCATTTGCAAAATCCCCTTTTGAACACCCTCATTCACCTAAAGTTTACTGACTATAAATTGTGTGCCTCAGAATAATCTGATAGATACTGCTTTGAAAAATGAAATATCATTCTGTAATTGAAGATTGAGCTGTGTTTTAATAAACTCCTTCATAGCTAGTGAGAAATTAAGTATTACCCCACCCATGTATTAGGAAATTCAAAGCTAGAAATGAAGGGTGAGGTCTTTCATAAACATTCATCATCTTTGGGATATAAATATTAAAAGATAAATGGCCATTCCATGCCAGGTTCTTCTGGTTTAATTTAGGGATTTTTTCTTTTTCAGATTAGTTTTAATACACTCATTCAAACAGTCACTTTGTACCAAAAATGGGTAAGTCTAAGTCTCTGAATTTTTATGAGGAGAAAGTTGTTAGCTGTTTTTCATAGAGGGCCGTGACTAATTTTATATTATAGCCTTGGCTAATAGATAATTAAGTGTTTCACTCAAATTAGCTATCACACAGCTAGAGGCAAAGTGGGAGGAAGCAAAAAACTTGGATTTTGCAATAAATTTTGTACTACCAGCTTCTGAACACCTCTGTGAAGCAGCTGATAGGAAATGCTATACTGGATAAGCATAACCCTATGTTTGCATTTTTTTAATGGCAGTCTCAGAAGCTTAATGAATTAAAAAAAAAAAAAAAGAGAAGCTTAGTAAAAAAATGACAGTCGGAGGAGGAGGATCTTCCACAGATTTAATTGAAACTAACGGTACAGATTTCAAAATTAATTTCCTGGGTTTTTCTTTTTACTTTTATCCATTATTCTAAATACTTCAGTGTAATCACAACACAGCTGTGCTTTGCCTTGGTCCATCTCCCTCCAGATCAGCAGGATTATTGACACCTGCCTACTCACATGCTGCTGGCAGAACTCTTCCCTTTCACCAAGCACCCACCTTTGCACAATTTTGTTGGGTGCCCCCGGGTGCACTAACACCACAAGATGTCAGTAATCTGCAAGAGCAATTCTTAAAGCCATCTAAACCAAGAGATGGGCTCCTGTGTAATGTGCTTAACACAATGCCCTGGGTAAAAAAAAAATGGGAAGATACCACACCAGCAAATTCCTTTTGCAACACAGCACTCAACGGCATCAGCTCTAATACCCCATTTGCATAAAGTTATTAATATTTGAAATATTTTTCTTCAACTACCACTTTCAAAAGGGAATCACCCATATATCATCAAGATTGCTTTACAGCAACAGTCCCAAAACTTTACAATGATACATTAGAGCAGACAGCCAAGAAAGAACCATCTACATTTTTCTTCTATTTATCTGATAAATAGATGCTTCTTATCAGAGCTGAAGGACGTACTGTCTCTTTTGTCTCACATCTGCTATTTGGATCAAGGGTACTGCAAGTTTGTTTTTATATTATATTGACATAAGGATGAGGAGTTCAGCTGAATTTAGAAAGTTACTCTGATGGCAATATACAACTTCCTATTTATTCAGCAGATTGTACATTGTGCTTATTTATCATGCATTTTCTGTCACAGCCTGGTAGCTTCTTCGCTAATCCTTTACTGGTCTTCTGCAACTCATAATCTTTTTCTTATAATGTCTAAAGACAAAATTTGATTAGTTTTTTGAATAGCTTCTTCACTAATTCTTTACTGGCCTTCTGAAACTCATATCTCTTTTCTTATAATGTCTAAAGACAAAATTTGATTAGTTTCCTAGCAGATACAATAGATATTTTAAAACTAAATGGGGAATCAATACATCAAAAAAAGACACTGAAGCAACATGAAGAAAAGCGGAGGCTGATCATCATCAAGTGTACACTTCTATCAAATTGGGAGAGATACACATAAAGAATGCGAAAGCAGATGTCCTTCACTCAGTTTTGGCAACATGGCAATTTCTGCCTGCTCAAGAAGGCAGCGATAACACAGATAGGTGAAATCCTCTCTTCCAGAATAAGTGCTGCTCCAGGTACAGAATTTGCAAAACCTCAGGGTTTTAAGGTTAGAATGGTATGGAAACATGAGGTGTAAAGTTTCTGTGTGGTCAAGGTGAAGAGTCATGCCTATATTTAACCAGCAAAATTCTCTGAATTCCTTTTTGCTTTTTGTACCTTCATTTGCAGTCAACAGCCCGGTAAGGAGGAACCCAACGTGCAAATGAGCCTCTTTGTCAAAGCTGTTCATATATGTCTCTGTTCCACCTTATCCTGTTCTGGATATTTCCAGAGCTAGAAATTTTTTATCAGAAATATCTCAAAACTTACAGCAATGCAATTAGTCACTGGAGGAAACATTAATGCTACAGGGAATGAAGTGTTTATCTTTGAACTGCACAGTATAAAAGACAGAATGGAAAATTCAGCCATCTAATATGTGTGTCCAGCTTTGGTATTGTGACCACTTATTCCCACTGATGCCAGAGGATGCAGCTTGAAGGGCTTTTAACCAGGAAACACAGTTTGCTGGCAAGCACACTGAAGTCACCAGAGGGTGAGTTCTGACCATGGTCATACTTTTTACTTGGATATAATCATAACACAAAATGGACCATACAAGAGTCTGTTATTGAGTCTATGGTTCTATAATGCGGGAGCAACACCAAAGAATGAATTTCCATTGTTCAGGTAGTGATGAGTCAATAAAAGCTCTGGTTGCTCCTGATGGACAAAATTAGATAATATTCCCATCAGTATCTAATTAAAGTTTATCCAAATTATTGCTGAGATTTCTTGATGAGCTTAAGATGACCAAATTTCGATTTTAACTTTAAAAACTTAAAACATATCTTAAATGTATTTCTAAAAATTACAGTAGCTGTTGTTAAGTCACTACAGAGTTTTGGAGAAAACTGACACACAAATATTCCTGTTTGAATTTAACTCATCTTATGCACAAAAAGAACTGAGCTGCTAAAACACCCCTTGTAATAAAAAAATCTTTCCAGGGAGAAGAGGTGAGCAGCTCTCCACATCCCCTTCTCAGGAAGCTGCAAAGAGCAATGAGATTGGTTTCAATGAGGACAAACACAGTATCCTAAATCCCTCCTCAGACGACATTCTTTCCTGCCCTTTCACCAGCTTTGTTGCCCTCTTCAAGGTACATTCAAGCACCTCAATGTTACATTAAAGTATATTTTGTTAATAATTCTCTTAATTCTCCCATTTTACTTGATTGTACCCCAAACCCCACAGATTTAGTGAGAAGAGGAAAAAGAAAATCAACTGCAAAAGTATAAAATAGAAAAAATATCAGATTAGTCTTCCCTTTGAAGCTGGAAAATAAGTAGATTATGAATGAACAATACAATGCTCCTGTAGGAAATTAAGAGTCATCTTAGTGGGAATATAACTGGGAATATATTTCTGCAACTCAGGAATTTCAATCCTACTTAGATAACCACGCTTCAACTGGGTAGGGCATTTCAGGAAAAAAATAAGGAACAAGCCACAAACAAGCATCTTCAGGAATACAGTGAAACATACAAAAGCTGTTTGGTTTTTACTCACATATGAATAAACACAGAAAGATTTGAGAAACACACCTCCAAAGGAGCAGCCACAACAATTTCCCTCCATTGAAAGCCTATTATAAAATATGCAGTTTAAGTGTTCTCCATGGCCCCTGGAGAAAAAGAAAAAATCATTATATGTGCAATTAAAAAACTCATTATGGAATATACTCAGACTGTCACAGAGTTAGGCAGTACAGCAAGCCATCCTTATTTGAGACTATGCAGAACAGAGTGGACACATGGCAGAGACAGGGTTACATTTAAAAATTAGATTATGTTTAATACTTTTGCAGAGAAAGATGCACAACCATTACTGCTATATTTCAGTCATTTGCTCGACTGCAACAGAAGTAAAAAAATATTGTGCAGAAAATTACCACAATTCTGGCTTTGTTTTCAATTTTTGAAGTAGTACACTGCACGTAAAGTGTGTACTTCATTTTCCAGCTGTCAGAGAAGGAAAGATGATAATATTTAATTCCTCTGAAGTCTGCACAAGTTGACTAAATTCTTTTGAAATAATCCTCTCTTTTTCCATGACACTGAATCACAGGTTGTTATAGCATAGAGAGAATGCCTCTTTATGGCACAGAGAGTGTCTTGGGGACAGAGTACAGTTTGCTATAGTAATCATTATTCACACTTTATTAATAATTTTGCTTTTTTAAAAATGCCTCTGAAATGTTACCAGTGTATTACCTATATTTATGTTAATACAGCTCCTAAGAATTCCTTTAATAAATGGTTTTGTAACCAATCTGCACACACTGACAAAAGATGTTTCTTCTTCTTGATCAAAGTATTAAGCTCCCATTAACACTAACAACAACTTTTAAAAAACTTTCTGTTATGTTTTACAGGAACTCTGTGTGTTATACTACAGATGTTCAGTTCAAGATTAGTTCAGACTCTGAACATTCAGATACAATAAACAGAGAAAGGATCACAAGTAATTTAAGGGGAATCATCTGAAATCAGATGTTGGCTTTGTTAAAGTTTAGTGGCACAGCAATGTAAATACACAATGCCATGACTTACATACTCAGCTGGGCATGAAGAAACACACCTCATTGAAAAAAAAAAATCCAAAAATGTGCTTTTTCTATTATTTTCTGCTGGGCCATTGAAACCAGCTGCAATTAAAGGCAACAGTTCTAAGGAAGGATTTCACAGAACTTAGGAGGGGCTTAGGCTGGTAGGGACTTTGTCCACCCCCCACTGCTCAAACTCAAGCAGGCCTGCTCAGGATCATGTCCAGGGAAGTTCTGAATCTTCAAGGAAGGAAACTCCACAACCAGCCTGGGAATGTTACTTCAGTGATTGATTGTGCTCCTGGGAAATCTTTTTTTCAGGTTAAATGGTTCTTATATTTCAGTTTATTTGCCCCATTTTGTCCCTTCACTGGATACCACTCCTCTGAGTCCATCTCCACCCTTTTGGGTACCTGTTAGGAGAATTAAGGAGATATGATTTCACATGCACAATCATTTTCAGCATGAGAAAGAGTTGAGGACATTAACCAAGGAAATCATCTTTATTGTACTTATATGTCTGAATTAAAAATCTCCCATGATATACTTAGAGAGCACTGCTAGGCTGAGGCAAGCAAAAAAGAACCATAATTCTCATTAACAATGTAAAAATTAATAATGTAAAAATTAATGCTACGAGTTTCAACCATAAGCAACCAGAGAATTTGATTTGACTCCTCATATATATTGCTTCCTAGTTAATGTTACCATAATTAAGCTTAAAGAAGTTGCATCTACAGGGCTTTAATAATTTTTCTGAGATATATAAACATGGGCAAAATACACCACAGTTAGAATTTTTAATTCCATACACAGCTGAAGCGAATCCATGTCACAATGCCAGGATTTGTATTATTTCACAGACATTTCAGAACTATCAACTTGCCTCGATGAAAGAACTTTAAGATCTGTATTTGGCTAATGCATGAAAATTCCATTTGTATTCTAAACATGGACTTTGACCAGAAACACAAAAAGAGCTATCTCCAGATGCCAGCTGGGACAATCAAGAACCACTTAGCAACCTGTGGAGATTTCAATCACTGAAGCAATTGACAGGTTAGTTGGATCCTAATTATTCCTGAAATGAGAATAAATTTCTGCAGCTTGAAAGAGCTAGTATTTTTAAAAAGAAAAAAACCAATCTAGATAGAATTAGGAAACTGTTCACTTTTATCCAGAAATCATTCATAATGAATAGGATAACATCAGACTGGTGACCTGTGATTAGCTGGGTTCCACAGAACTTCATTTTAAGTCCCTTTGCTCTGCATAAATGACTTGGACTGAGGGATACTGAGCAAGGTCACAGATGACACAAAATTGGGAGGAGCAGAATCCCTCAAAGGCAGAGACACCTCAACAAATTAGACAACTGGACAAACACCAAACAATCAAAGGTCACCAAGGAAAAGTGCCAGATTCTACAGATAGGATTGGGCAACCCTGGATATAAGTAGACTGGGGAATGAGATACTGGAAAGCAGAGCCACGAAAGGGCCCTGGTGGTCCTGGTCCATGAGAAGTTGAATGAGCCAGCAGTGCCCTGGAGCCAGGAGCTGTCCTGGGGCATCAGGCACAGCATGGCCATCTGGGCAAGGGAGGGGATTGTCCTGCTCTGCTCTGCACTGGGGCGGCCTCACCCTGAGTGCTGGGGGCAGCTTGGGGTGCCACAATATAAAAAAGACATTAAGTGTCCAAAGGAGGGCAAGAAAGATTGTGAGAGGCCTAGAAGGCAAGCAGTCTGAGAAGTAACTGATGTCATTTGGTTTGTCCAGAAGAGGAGACTGAAGGGAGAACCTCATCACAGTCACCAATTTTCTCGTGAGGGGAAGAGGTTGGGCAAACAGTGATCTCTCCCACAGTCACCAGTGACACAACCCCAGGCAATGGCCTGAAATCGTGTCAGGGGAGGTTTAATTTAGATATTAGAATAATCTTCTTATCCCAGAGGGTGGTTGGGTACTGGAACAGGCTCCCCAGGCTCATGGCACCAAGCCTGACAGAGCTCAAGAATCTTTTGGACAGTGCTCCTGTGGCCATGTGCGTCATTCTTGGGGATGGCCCTGTGCTCTGACTGCTTCCCTGGGGAGCCTGTTCCTGTGCCCATCCATCCTCTGGATGAAAAACCTTCTCCTGACATCCAATCCAAACATCCCCTGACTCAGTTTCATGCGGTTCCCTCAAATCCTGTCCCTGGTCATGAGAGTGAAGAGATCAGTGCCAGCCCCTCCTCTTCTCCTTGTGAGGATGCTGAAGTCTGCAACGACCTCTCCCTCAGTCTCCTCATCTCCAGGATGAACACAAATCTCAGCCACTCCTCATATGGCTTTCCTTCCAGATTCTTCACCATCCTCTTGCTCCTCCTTTGGATGCTCTTTCACGACATGTTTGTAATATTGCACCCAAAACTGGATGCAGTACCCAAGGTGAAGCTGCACCAGTGCAGAACAGAGTGGAGCTGCCAGAGGTGAATAAAACAAGTTTAAGCCATATATACAAAGGAATATAAGAAATGTGAGACCTTGGAAATAAAAAGTAGAAGTCTGACCATGAGAAAAAGCACAGAACTTTTTCTTATTTCTGAAGAATATTACATTTCTGTAACTATCACAAATGATCTAATTGAGGTACTAATTTTTCCAACCAATGCTTTTGGTCCTCCCTGAGCTTCATGTTTTTTCATCTTCAGGCTCAAAGTTTTCTTCTCTCATCAAGCTAAAACAAAGAGAATTGAGCTCAAATCAATCTAAGTATTGCTCCTAGACAAAAGCTACTAGGAAAAGAAATCTGGCTGGCCTTTACCTCCCCAGACACTAAAATAAATGGCACAAGGAATCTTTTCCACACCTAACAGCAGTTACTCTGATGAAACTAAAACAGCAGTGTTAAGTAGACTAAAGTGACTTTTCCTCCTGTTTTGGATAAACCCAGTCATACAAGAACAGATAAGTTCTTAAGGTACCTCAGGTTTTACTTTATACAACTGGATTTTGAGTTTGTGAGTGAAACAGGTCAATGGCTTAATGATGTACTTGACAAATAGAAGTTCAGTCTCAGCAAATCCACAAGAGCATAATTATAATGTGCTATAAGGAGAAATAGCAAAAATATGAATCAAATTCAAACCAAGTCTCCATCTTCTGTGCAATTCTCTTTTCAATTTTCCAAATCACCAGATTAAAGTACCACAAAAAGAAATTTGTGATGAGAAAAAGCTTATTGGATCATATTGTATTTGTCCTTGGCAATAGAAAATTGCTCTCTACAGCAGGTATCTAAGTGCTTAGTTCTGAATGAGCAAAGAGACAGATGTTACTGATCTACTCTGAAAGAATTATACTTTTATTGAAATAAAAGAAAGAGTTGTGACTTGATAGTTCATCTAATGTTTCCTTTTCTCAGCTTAATCCTATCTTTCACATCTCCTGCAACCTTCCTAAATATTTGTCTTGCTTTTGACCGGCATTTATCTGATGTAAATAGTTTTCATCTTATCCTCTTACCAGATGAAAGAATTCAATAATTAAGCATGCAATTTTTTTGGGGTGCCTTTTATTTTTAAGATGCAGATGGATGTCTAATAAGTATAATGGAGAATGCAATTTTTTTCTATTATCTTAACATTTTAACGGGGGACAAATTATTAATTTGGAATTAACACCCACCACTATCTGTGCCAATTAAATTTCCCAAATATACATGTGAATTTTTTGTGAGCACATCACAGTGGTAATTCCCAGTCATCTTCACCCAACCATGTATTTCTCTAAGGTACTGATTGTGTTCAGTCCAACCCACAGAATGTTATCTGATCATCCTTCAAGTTATTATTTTTCCATTAAAAAATCACTTTTTAGTCTTGCACAATACTAAGATCAGACCACCAAGTGTGCAGTTACTCAAATCTCATTGATTCTTTCATAGAGTTAAAGTAATGTGAGCTGTATTTTTACAGCTTGAAGTTGTTAGATTTTTAAAAGCTTTTAATTCTACAATTAAAATATAGATCATGTTACAAACACAAAGTAAGTTTGGCAAATTTTTATAATCACCACATAAATCATATGCATAATCACATTATATTTTTATAACTAGCATATAATTACTTTTCAACATAAATTTCCACTGGTTTCAAACCGCTTACTGAAGTAGTACTTGAATTTTAACAATCCAATAAAACACACAGATTTTATTGCTCATCCTACTTTTACCCTATGGAAGCTTGGCTCAAGGAGAAGATGCTGTTTCCTCAAAGCAAAAATATTTTCCCCATGAGCACTATTTTTAAGATGGGGCAATATGATTAACCTGCTTTTAGAAAGAACCACTAGCCTGTGACTATCCTTATGGGGAAGAGTTTTCCCTTCTGTATCCTCAAAATGAAGGTTAACTGAGAGGAGCTTTTGGCAATGCTTGCATTACTAAGTCCCCATCAGATTCTGGGTGAAGCATTTTTACCCCAGTCCTCCAGAAGGGTATGTCTGAGTCCTTTGCAAGGATTTTGTCTCCCAACTGCATGTCTAAGTCACAGACAGTAACAGAATTTTATACTGAGTGTGTGTTTCGTCTGTCTGTCTTTGCAGAGCTTTGTCTTGGTTTAACCACCAATTAAGAAGGTATTTTTCCTGTAATGTTTTTGAGTATAAGTGGAATGAGAGATTTGTAATGGCATGCTGTTAAAACTAAGAATACACACTACTTTGAACACTATATTAAAAGAAAAAAACATTCCAACTATAGAAATATCAGTAATACTGATGAATGGCCCAAATTTTATAGCCAAATAAAGAACTATAAAAAGATGAATAGTAGTTCTTAAAGCATCAGTGCAATCAACAGTACCTGCAGTTATTTTTTCTCGCTGAGATTGCTTCTGTATCCCACTTTTACATGCAGTAAGGCTAAGAGAAACATTTGGGAATTAAGAGTTCCGAGAGCTCTGTAGAACGAAGGTTGTACCTGATGGGCTAAGATTCTTTGAACAGCTGAATTCTACTGGAAATAATTGTGCCAGCATATACACAGGTTCATCCTCAGTCTGGCCCACTTCTCCCATGTCCCTGTCCCATGTCCATGCAGTAGAAAGTATTTTCTGTTGTGTCCCACAACATTTTCTGTCATGGTATCTCTATATAACTTGGCATACATACACTGAGCCAAACGTCATGTCTCCTGGCTATAACCAAGCTGCTTGTGACAGATCTGACCTCTGGGCAGTTTTAACTGTCATTCAAACAATAGAGAAAGAAAAGGAAAAGAGTCTATTAGAAAAATAAGGAATGTTTTTGCACCCTCTTCAAATACAGAAGCACCATTCTATACAATCATGACGAGAGTAATGTCCCTTTGCCAGCATTCTCCCACTACCTGGGAAAAGACAAAAAAAAATCACATCATGGAATATGGGAGGCCTTTTATCCTGAGAAAGAATAATGGAATTCCACTGGGACTAGCCACACAACTCCTGTCTTAGTGAAAGTCTCACATCAGAGCACTCAGCTGGAGAACCCTTGAAAACAGAGACAGCTCTCATCAGCAATCTGCCAATAGTATGATCACTCTGACAATTTTTGCAACAGTGCTCTTATATTTGGAGGTTTCACTGAAGCATCAGCTCTAGGAGTTAGATGTTTTGTGAGGCTCTCAGATTTTATTTTTAAGCTAAGTTTTCAGATCTCACCATTCATGCACTAAAATCCAGAAGGGACTGATGTGATCATTTGTACCCCTCACACATCATTACAGGATTTCCCTTAACTTGCTCAAACTTCTCTTGAATCAGAGAATTATTTTTGAAGTGAAACTTTCTGTGCTAGAAATTCCATCACTGCATTATTTCAGACACAGACTTGAGAAGATTGAGTTCTTCTGCTCAATTAAGAAATAAGAAAAATAAATATGAACACGCAATTTTGAAAAACTGTGTTTTTTAATCTTACGTATGTACTTTTATTTTTGGAGGTGGATAAAGTTGAGGAGATTTCATTCATAATTTGTTAGTGCTGTTAATATTATGGGTGAGAACCATATGTTTCATGCTTTTAAGAAACATCTTCAAAATTTGGCCCTGTGCATTAGTTCCTCTCACTAAAATAAAGGTAAGAGGCATAGAAAAGATAAATATTTTTTTGAAGTCACAAGCTTTTGTCACCTTTTTGCCTTTAAGGATTATCATATTGGCTGCTCTGGTGTTAGCAAGAGAGTATTTGATTACTAGTGAAATTATTTCTAGACAATTGACAGAAAATGGAAGAAATTTCAGACTGACTAGTTATATTTTCCTCATCCAAATCTAACAGGTTGTGATAATGAAGAAATACTTTCTACACAGATGTGTGGTAAAAGATTAAAAGTAATTGACAAATAGTCAGTGAGTGAAAATTTTGCAAACAATTTCTGCAGCTTACCTTTCAGGTTAAAGGAACAGATGTTAAAAGAAATCAAAACTTGCAAGTAATTAACTTCCTGATTTGAGCTTATGTAAAGTCAGGAAAACATAATTGAAGCATGTGGTTTTTTGTCTATATTGGTCAATATCAGGACCCTGTCAAAGCCTTACTTAACAAACTTTCCCAAACTGATCCAAGGATCTGGAATACTGAAAGTTCTCTGATAACTCTATCTCTTCCTATATATGTTCCAATCTCTTCTTTGGTCTGGACTATTTTATATCAGGCTAGAAGAGTTCTTAGCATTGCAACTCGTGGAACTTCCTGCATAGTTGCCTGTGTGGCAGCAGATTAGATTTCTATAATGGCTTTTTCTTCTCCACCAGTCCAATCTTATTAATGCAGACAGGAGTATTTGGATAATGAAGGTCCTATTATTTTTAATGGTTAGTATAGAAGAAACTTTTTCTCCCCTTTCAATTAACTGTGAACATATTTTGGTGTGAGTTACCCTTTCCTGCATAATCTGTCTCACAATTGTAGCAGGTTCTCCTTACGCAACAATTTTCATCACAGACTGACAATCCTTTAAAGTACAAATAAAATCTTAGTGCACTGAAAATCCTTCTGATATTTTAACCCAACACAAAGAATCTTTCAGTCTGTATTCTGAGGGTCCTTCTCAATAGACTATCTTGAAATCCAAATTAGTGCTATATGAGCACATGAAACTGCTGTTCAAACAGAAGGCAACAGTTGTTTTGCTAGAATACATCAAAGGTAAGATTTCAGCTTTTATTTTCGGCATGGCAAAAAAGTAACTCACTGATTTCTGATATAGTTAACCTCTCACATTTAGAGCTAAATTAAGAAGAAACCACAAGAGAAATACATAGAGTATCTCTGTTGATTTTCTAACTACTCAAACATGAAAAATTGCTTTTCATAAGGCTAGACTTTACTATATCAGCTCCTTCAACTTTATGCTCATTAAAAATATATAATTCGATATTTCACAGCACACTCCACTCCTCCTTTGACACATAACCTTTTGTAAAAACAGGAGGACAAAAATTTGAAGACAATAAAGCCATGAATCAGGTGTTTCTCTTTTAGAGAGAACAGGATGCAATTCTTCACATATATTGGACACTTCTAATACCTAAAAGCTTCAGAAACGGGTGTTACAGATAAGAAAAAGTGACTAATTTAAGCAAGTAATAATCCATTTCAATTAAAGAGAACTTTAATTAATATTTAATAAAGTCCACACACTTGATGACTTAACTAGATCTTATGCTTCTTTTTTGTAACAATTAGTTTGCCATGGCAGTGATTAGAGTACCAGCAGCTCGGGTATTCTAGTAATGTTATTGTAAGGCACTTGTGAAAGTCACCCTCTTCAAATGTGCAATATAAGGGCATATAATTTAATTAAAAGTTAAGTTTAGGCTGAGGGAACAACTTAACACACAAGCCAAGCAAACTGTGCAATAACTGCAAATGTCATGTAAATATTAAGAATTATTGATCTTGGCTTCCCTCGCTAAGTATTTTTTATGTATAATGATTCATTAAAAAGTATTAAAATAATTACACCTTCCTAAAAGCACATATAGCTGCTGTCTTTGTTTTCATGTTGCCACTCCACTTTTCCTATAATGAAAAATAGTACTCTTCAGGTCAAGATGAATACTGACTGGAATGAACTTTATGCTACATGTCAGTTTATATGCTTTTGGCTCACTGGAACGATGTCTAGTCTGTTAAAAAACAGTTTCTGTTATTTGCTCAGTGGAATTCTGTTATAAACACATACATTATATACTGTCCCAAGCTTCTTGCTTTTTTCTTTTTCTCTGCTCCCGGCATTTGATCAAAATTTATATAAAACAAGTCCTCTTTATCCATATGAGTGTGAGATACATGCAGGAACACCTGAAGTATTTCAAATGGCATCGTTTTCTTTATTCCATAAAACCACAGAGCTCCATCATTGGTCAATAGTCTCAAATAAAACAGCTACTTCCTTTTTACTTGGAAAAGAATGTTTGAAGTAAAAAGAGGGTTTGAAGCAATCACCTTTCGTCTTGAGCCATGGGCTGAGAGGAAAAAGAAATCTACAACAGTTTCCTTGAACCCCTCAGTGCTGATTCACTTAAGAAAAGTGAATCCTCCTGAAATGCCTTTCAGCACTATGAGCTTTAATGATGCCTAGCACAGCAGTGTAATTAACAATATCATTGATATATCACAATTCTCTGCTTTCCAGTGGCACAAGCAGGCTAATGCCAGATTGCTTATTAAAGGTACACCCAGGCTGCAAAAGTGTACCAGATGAAACAATCCCCCAGCAGCCATGTAATGAGGTGCAGACATCTGTAAGATTATTTCAGAACTCTGAATGGGAAGATTAAAATCTGGTGCTGCTGCAGATGTTTTTATCATCTTCCCCTCAGCTGTTGTCACTGAAAATAGATCAGCCCTCCAATGAGGCTGGAATGCCAATGGCTCAAACCTTGTTTTTCCTTAAATGCTTTAGTGCATTGCTATCCCTAAATTACTCAAAGACCTTCAGACTAAAATAGCAGAAAAAAAATTGGTGAAACCTTTCAGAAACATTTTTTAGACATAAATATTTCTAAATACTTTTAGAAAAATCTGCTACAAGTGAGGATTTTTTGGCTGCTCTTCTTTCTGGCAGAACCAAACCTTAATGTATTAGCAAAGGAAGAGAAGAATCTATTGGTCATTTGAAAAATAATCACACATTGCATCAGTTGTGGTAGAATAACTTCTGCCTTCTTTCAGACTCTGTATTTGCACTGTGATGTAAAGTAGTCTCAGAGCAAGCATGGAGCAGAGATGTAAAAATTTTAACCAAGCATGTAGGAAACTTTTACAGGATTGTAGAGACAACTAAAGAGCACGTGACAACAAATGAAATGCCAGAATTCCCAAAATTCCTAATCCTGGCCTCTCACTTTCTTCTCAGACAGGTGAGGCAATTTCCAACTAAATGAATTGCTGACACTTTTTAATGCTGTAATGAAACATAAGCAACAAGACCTTTTTTAAAGAAACCACTGGACTCTTTCCTGCTTTTTCTCCTGTAAAAAGACAAAAATTGTACCTTTTTTTTTTATCAGCCCAGCCCCTTCACACTATTTTCTCCTGATTGCAGGTGCCCACACGCATCAGCTGAAAGTAAAGAAACAGCTTCATTTAGCTAAAAGCAAGAAAATGCTCGTGATTGCCTTGAGCTATTCTTTTGTTGAGGCATGAGCAAAGAGACCCCTTCAATTGCCAGTGCCAGGAGCAATCTGGACAATCACATCATAAACTTATGGACTTTCACTTTGTAACCCGTTGTGCATCCTAGCCCAGGCACTTCTTTGATTCAGGATGTTATTCCTGAGATAGTTAAAATGCAGAAGTCTATTTTGCATTAACAAAAATATTTTGCAAATATTTATCAAAGAAAACCTTTTCATGACAGTCTTTACAAAAGGATTTGATAATGTTGCAAGATTTACAGTCTCAAGCGCCAAAATTTAGAAGAACCAACTGTAACAAAGCCCCAGCCCTGTAGCATGCTAGTTTAAATAATTAAAAAAGGAAAATAAAAGTAGCTGCTTTTTTTTTACTTCATAAAAGCAGCTGTTTTTTTTTTTTTATAGGGGGAAAGGGGAGAGAACAGCAATTTTTTACCTTCTATAAAATACTAAAATTTTACCTTCTATAAAATACTAAAATTCTCACCTCTGAGGATATCCCTTCAATTATTTTTACATTAAACCCATGTCCCATAGTATCTTCTAATCTGTATTCGTAATTTTTCAATTATTTTGACAGAATTTTCTCTCCAATGCAAATTTCAGTTTGCAGAGTAAAAATATTTAAAAAATCCAAAGCTCTATTTTATAAAAGTTCTATATTTTCAAAGGAGTTTTTCTTCATTAAAAAAATTTTTGCATGTCCATATATTTCAAGTTTTTCACAGAATACTTTAAAGTAAAATAAATAAAAGCCACAAAAAAAAAAATCAAGACAAATTTGCTGTTGTTCACCTCCACCCTAGATGTTACTTTCAATTTCTTTAATGTTCTCAGGCCTGTTCAAATGTCAGCAATTTTTAAAGGGGAGTTCACACAGCTTGGAAATTTCCTTGTATCTCAACAGAAGAGCAATAATGCAAATAAAACTCAAAATCCTCTGACTTTATCTAAAAAAATTACCTTTCTTGAAATAAAAAATTCTCAAAGTTCTATATTGGTTTTCCAAGACAGACATTTTCTCATAAAACATGTTTAATTATTTTTTTGTCTAAATCTACAATTTTATTTTATCTTTTGCAGAAGTTTCCCTTTTAAGAGTTAAAAACAGGCAGAAAAAACCCAAGAACAAGTTGGCAAAAGAGTAGAATCACATATGGCTCCAGACTGCAGCATTCATCAGGGAGTTATATTTTGGTGTCAGAGAAAAAGAAAATGATCAGATAATTTACCCCAAATTTCAGTGCTGGGATAGTCTTGCTTCTGAAACGACCACAATGGAATACATTTCTTATATCACTGGGACTAGATCAGGTCTACCTACATCACTATGACACATTTATTTACACCTCACAGCCTGCACATCATTCTTGGTTTATTCAGATCTATTTTCCATAGCAAACCAAAATAAACCTCAAAAAAACCCCAATAAACCCAAAACAAAAAAAAAAAAAAACACCACAAAAGCCAAAAACCAAAGCAAAACACAAAACAAAAGCAAAAAAACCTAACAAAACCTCCAAAGAAAGGAAGTTACTTAAGATTTATAAGCATGGTCCTTCCACTGTGCTCAAACTCAGCTGCACTGAAGCCAAACTTTGGTTTCAGGTATTTTTATTCAAAGCAATTAAAGCTCTACTGCACTTCTGAGAACAAACACATACATATCAAAATATTTAAAACTGAAAAGAAAACTTTCCTCTTCACAGTAGCAAGCACTTTTAAATTGCTTTGCCATTTAATGCTGCCTCAGTTGCACACCAAAATGAGGAAATCTACTCTCAGTTATCCTTGTTATTCTTCATAACAATCCCAAAGATGTCTCAGTGAAAGCAGAGTTAAAGCATGCCTAGTGCTTTACAGGAAATCTGCTCCCAAACACACAGTCCAATTCAGTGCCAAATGATGCCTTCATGTCTCACCCATGGAACCCATACAAGGCCATGGAGATTTTAGCAGCTGAAATTTAATGCCAAAAAAAGAACATTCATTATTTGATAAATCACAAATCTGCTTCTTTTTTTCTTTTTTTTCCAAATTGAGTTCTCATTTTGAAGTTTATCCCTATGCAACTGGTTGAATTACCAATGGAAAAAAAAAAAATTAAATCTCTGTAAGCCAGGAACTGGTGAGGGGCATGAAGGATGAACAGATTTTTATTATGGGACTAAACAGACGGAAAAATTTAAAGTAATTCCAAAAAAAAAAAAGCTGTGGTGTAGATTCAGAATGCCTTTCCTGAGACTTCAGTTTGTGACTCCACCAGCTACTGTTTTGATAAATTTCCCTAGCACAGATAGATTTACATACAAACACAGTAAGAGTACTATTTTGCCTCCAGTTTTTAACTCCCCAGGGAGTCTTAAATATTTGCTACCGCAGAACCAGTATTGAATTAGATAGAGAACTCAACACAATTTCTGCTTAACTGTTGTCTGATCATCAAACAAATATTATGCACAATAAAAGTCAATTTCCAAAATGCTAAAACCCCACAAACTATAAATTCCTAGGGATCCCTTCTGGGACATTTTTAGTCTAGACACCTCTTGTAAACTGCTTCTTAAAGAAGTCCTTTTGAAATTAGGAATTGCTGAGTCTTCGTGGGGTATCAGCTGGGTCACAGCCCTGACCAACCCTGTTCCCTTTTTTTTTTTTTATAAGGGATTCTTCCAAATGTTGTGATAAGCAGCAAGCTACTCACAACCTGAGAGTGCTAAAACCCTACAAAGCCGAAACCTTTTCCAAAATCTACTCTCTTTGACCAGTAGTTGATCTCTGAAGCAATATTTATCTTGGGCCTGGGCAGTGTGGAAGGGTTTCAGTGATACTTTAAATCCTTCAGTTTAGGGTGTCCAACATTTCACTTGGAGCTTGTCATGGATTCCATTACATAAAGATTAAAAACAACTTCAAAAACCATGAGTTTAAAAGGCCACCTGATTTACTTAAAGGTCTGCAAGAAAACAAAGAAAACTGCTTTGTATTTCACCATGAATGAAGCCTATGAAAGCACTGTGTAAAAGTGTTAAAATAACTCATGAGGAGAGTTATTCTAGCAAAGCAAAACCAGAAGAGTGTTCACAATGAAATCTGCAACTTAGAAAAATTCCAGCTAATTTCCACACCACAGAAATGTGAGTAGTAATTTTAATTTAGTAATGATACCCTCAAGGCACCATCTTTAAGTAGGTGCTACTGCAAGGAAGGCTGTCTCACTGCAATTTCCAGCAATTTCCAAATATCAAACAGATTCACTTTTATGGGCAAGGACATATTTAGATCTCAAAGCACCTTTTAGAATTCAAATGCCGGTCTCCTGGAGATTTTCTCTGTCCCGTTTTTTATTGTTTTGGTGGTTTGGTTTTGGCTTGCTTTAAAGAGGTTACATTTCAAAATAAGGCAAAATATCATAGAAGAATACTTCTTTTAGGTAGTGCTACGAAGCCCATGATGAGTACTGTGGAATAGATCTTACCTTTCAGAAGAAGGCACAGATTTTCATACCCTTAGTCAACTTCAACTGCATTCCCTGTGTGAGTAAAAGGAAACTAGATTGGACCCTTTAGTTTGAGAATTTTTTCTTTAAATTAAACAATTTTAGTAATCCAGAATAATGGTAAAAACAAATAAGATTCAGAAGCCACCAGTAGGTTTTGGTACAAGGACACCTTGGATTTGTGCAGCCTTTTTTACTGTGTTTTTTGCCACCTGGAAAGAGCAGTCCCTGTTAACAGTACACTTTTGTGGGCAGAAGTTCACCACCGGGTCAACTAAAATATAGAACTTTCACCAAAAAAAGCAGGGATTTGAATGACAGTACACTCATTGGTCCAGAGTAAAAAAATATTAAAATCTTAGTACATAGGCTAGGCATACTGGAATTAAACTGTAGGATTATTCTTCCAAAAAATATTTGGTCTCTGCTTCTGAGATTGTGTAAGAAATCTGAAATCCATTTACATTAACTAAATAGACTCTGCATTTTGTTGTTTTATCTCAGTTCAGAGACAAAAAAAAAAAAAATAAAACAAACTAGTTTTCCCATGCAGATATTATTACTTTGTTTTTGTTTCCCTATTTTCTTTTCCCTTTTTTATCTTATCTTTTTTTAACTGTGGGAAAGATGACTCATATAAGGCATTTTGCATTTCTGTCTACAAACAATAATAGCTACCCCCATTCTCCTCTCCTCAGCACTAAAACCCATGACTAGTTGTAGGAAAAATTACTCTGTACAGTTTTCTCTTTGAGGTTAATAGCTCTAATTCCTAGGGAACACAATACCTTGATGAAGTCATAGTCATTAAAAGGGACCAGAATTATTTTAGGTCACTTCCATAGAGAGCTAAAGAATTTTAACATCCATAATATCAAAGCACAAATTCATTAGCATAATCAAATAGGCTAGTTCAAGTAATTACTGTTCAAAAACCATAATAACAGTCCTGTAGCTAAACCTCAATGCTTCTCTATCCCACACAGATACAACCATGGCTTTCTTTCCTACTGTGGCTGGACCATAAAAGTTGTTTATGGGTCTTTTGCTGCATAAAAACATAAAATTATAAATTGGGCCTACAAAATAAAGTTCTTTAAACAGTAAGAGTTCTTCATAAACTGAAGCCATGATTTCCAGCTCACAGTCAGTGTGCACACATAATAATCATGGTGGCTTAGTTGAGGCAGTGGAAATGAGCTGCAGATCTCTTCATTACTGTCAGCCAAAGTCACTTCAAATTGCAATGCAATAGATGAGTTAAAAAATTCACCTCATTATTGTACATAAATCTTCTTCATGCTCCAAATTTTAGGGACACATATAAGCTATACCTCATGCAATGGATATATATACTAATACTGTTAAAAGTCCAACATTATTCTTAGATTTGAAGGAGGCACTGGAAGAAGACCACATTGCTCAACAGAAGACAATAAAAGCACATTTGAATGTTGAATCCTTTTACCAGCTCCCAGGTTATATTTGCTTGGATTTTCTAATTCTCAATTCATTGAAACAAAAGTATGCATTCATAGAACAAAAGTAAAAGATTTTCCCATACAATATTAATAAAGAAATTTTAAAAAAGCCTTAGGAAAAAAAAAATTAATGATACATAAGATATTTGGTCTCATATAATCCTACTAATATTTGGTCTCTCAAAAAGTTCCTCTCAATGAACACAGAAAAAAATCACAAATACTTATAAATGATAATAAATCAATTATGGGAGCAGTTAAAAGTTCATTCTGTTTCTCTTAGCGGGTTCCTATGAAAGAATAGTGAAAATTCAAAGTGTTGATTTTGTTCTTACCTATGACACAAAAGTAACCACAAGCTAAAAAGTGCTTAAGGGAAAACTGATTATCTGGTGTTTCTGGCTGTTTTCTAGAGTTTGTCCATGTAAATCTGTCAGTGGCTTCCCCACTTGGAACTCATTCCTTTGATCTTCAGTGATAGAGGTGCTGGCATTCCTGCAAAAAGACACCACCAGCAGCTTCCCTGACAAATTATGCTTGAGTGGTTCAAAGTGTTTAACAGCTTGGGCTTAGTATTTCTCAGGTGGTGTCCCAACTTTTTCATGCTGCTAAATGCATTCCCCACTGCTGTTATTTCCCCTAATTTTGTCCGGGGGGGATTTCCTCTGGTTTGAGGCAAGCACAACATCTAACTCATGCCATAGGTAATTAGAAGTGTATTGCCCTTTCCCCACCATGCAGGGAAGGGCTAATCCAGCCTTGCCAGGTTTCTGGCATAGAACCATAAAAGACTATTTTACAACCAGGGTAGCCATCCATGAGCAGGAAGCTCTCTGAATTTTCGTTACCAGTTCCACAAAATTTAGCTTAGCAGTGTTTAAGAAAAAAGTATTGCTGTTCAATTTCCTGTAACAAACTGGCCAGATAGAGAATTAGAAAGGAAGTTTAAGACCATCCCTCTACTGTTGAAGCAACGTGTGCTGCTATCAGGAATTCTAATGTTAGGTTTGCAACACTTAATTCTGCAGCTGTTAGTAGGTCCAAATTAACCATAACTTCAGAACTTCTATTTTGTGTTGCAGCAAAAATCCAGCACTGTGATAGCAGAGACTCTGGGTTTCCTTTAGAGTTAAGATTAACAGATTTCCATTTCCCATTTGTAAGCCATAAATATTGACCTCAGCAGTTTACAAATAACCCTTGCTCAGGTGATTTTAACTCTTGTCTTCCTGGGAAGCACACACTGCCATTCAACATTCCACCTCAAAATCAATTCAGACTGGGTTTTACTGTCATCCAATTCATGTTCAGACTTTGCCATTTTGGTAGCAGCACACAGCACTGTTTCAGTAGCATTTGCTGACTCTGACAATCATTTGAGGTTTCAATTTTAACTGAAGGCTCTAGAGTTGCTTCTTCATCATCAGATGCCAATGTAAACACCACGTCTTGCTCTTTATCAGAACAACAGGTTGGCTCACTGTCTCCCAACTCCTCCACAAAAAGGTCCTAGTCAAAAGAACTTATTCCTGAGAATGTTACTAGCCCTTCATACCACAATTTCTCCTGTACAATTCTCTTCCTTTCATGCACAGACCAAAACTCTGCTAAAACACTGGCACTCAGCAGCAAGCAGCCTCTGCACCTGCAGCACTACAATTCTTTCACTAAGTCTTGTAAAGACAGTAATATTTCATTTTCAGATTTCTGAGTGACCAGTCTGTCATTATCCCTATTTTCTTATGCCAACTCTGCTCCGGGGGAGAGGGATGACTTACAAAGTTTTCAGGAAAGGAAAACAAATTATTTTCTTTACACTGGCCACCCAGGATAGCAATTTGGAAAAAAAACCTACACAGCTGCACTCACAAATTGTCTCAGAGGGAAACTGTGGCAAAGTTTCCAAAAGCTTCTATGGAAGGAATATTCAAGGTTTCCCTCAGAGGGAAATGTAGTGTCCAAAGGCACTTCAGGTCAGAGGACAGCATCCACTTCTGACAGAAGTGAGGCCATGTAACCATTCAATACAACACTACAAAAGCTTTAGAGAACTGTAAATATTGAGCATAAAGAAAACCCCAATGGTCTTAGGTAGATGACTTGGGTGGTGACTTAGGCAGGTTCTTTGGAACATAAAAATTGAAGAAAATATTAAGGTCAAATTTTTCAGATACATAAAGTTATAAAAGTTTGAACCCTTCAGGATTCCTATTCTTTACTCATGATTAAATACTCATTACAAGGTTTTACTTACCCTACATCTCAAGAAAAACAATAAAGGAGTCTGACATCTGCTTGGATCTCACTTGGTGGAGAGGTGAGCCTCCCCAGGGAAGCCACAGCCACTATTTGAGAACTACTGTGTGCTAAGGTTAAAAGTACTGAGTACAACAGTTCCTTAGGACAAACAAACACATTTTGCTCTGATGATGCATTCAGTACCAAAGAATTACATTTTTTCAGATCAAAAACCTGATCTCCACCCTTAAATTAAAAGATGAACAAAGCACTATCACATGAGTGTAGATTTCTTTCTAAACAGCAGGGCTCAAACCACATCCTAGGCTTCATTTCACCCTTCCCCACAGCCATGTCATTCTTCTCCTTTTTATGTGATTACTTACATAACCCTTGCAGAAAAATCTGTCCCTCTAATGCTTTCAAACACAACTTTACCTTACAAATCTCTCTGCAATATACATCATGCTGATAAATGCACGATACAAGATCTGCCTACTCTGTCAATTTTCAGAGGATACGAACCCTGACAGCTCCCGGCTACAAGGTGTTGTTGCTCAAAATGCATCTCTTTATGCTCTTCCCTCCAGAGTCATCTTGTTTAAACTTCAGAATTTCATTCCACAACAAGGCTGATGCATGCACTGAGGAGTGCATAAATGTCTTTTGTTTGCATTCTCTTTTCCCTAGGGCAGCAGCTCAGTTACAAACCAATTCTTCCCACTTGTCAAATAGAAATTCTTTACCAAATACAACAGCCACTTTCTGTAAATAGCTCCCCCCAGTCTTCATATACAACAGAAACATTTCCTCTTCTTGGAGGCAACTGCATAAAATTTGAAGTCTGTGAAGCTAATACAAAAATAGTAATTTACTTAGGAAGGTGATTACAAATAAAATAAAATCTCAACTTTTTTTTTTTTTTGTGCACACTTGGCAAAGTCCCTTCCCTGGAAAGTTTTGGTGCTTACTGCTGGCAAAAAAATCTTGGGAGAGAAAAAAGATATTCTAGATTTTTGTCTTCTTAAACAAATGTGGGAAAATATGACATTCTAAATAAATATGAGATTCTATTCAAGAAATATTAAGGGTAATTGCCACCAAACTTGTTCCTTTTCAAAATTCAAACCCAGCAGTACAAAAATCTGATGAAACTTTTAAAATTGCAGAATAAGAATTTCTCAGAAATTCCTTGGCAACAAGTCAATGCCCCAACTTTATATTTCAAACCTATGACACATGTACAGACAAATTGCAGGTAAGAGAAAGGCATTCGATCCCTCTTCCATATAAAATGAGCCAAACTGACAATCTCTCAGCACATTTTTTCCTTTTGACAGAAACTTTATTGCTAATTGATTTAAATAACATTAAATATGATCTTAAGATGCATTTTCTTTACTAAAGCCAGGTCAGAATATGACAAGAAGAACTGTATTATCCTCCTCTGAACCAAAATTTTTTTTTTTTTAATGTGTAGAACACTAGGCTTGTTAGAGCACCTAAGCATTCATGTGTATGTTCAAATAATTACAAGCACAAAAAAGGCAGGTGAGAGATGAGAACTGACTCCTAAGTTCTCAAAAGGCTGATTTATTATTTTATGATACTATATTCTATTAAAAGAAGGGGATACACCATACTAAAGAAAGAGAAAGGAGACATCAGAAGGCTAGACAAGAATAATGATAAAAACCTACGACTGACCAGAGAGTCCAACACAACTGGACTGGGATTGGTGATTAAGTAAAAACAATTTACATGGAACCAATCAAAGGTGCACCTGTTGGTAAGCAACCTCCAGGCCACATTCCAAGAAATCAGATAATTAATGTTTACATTTCTTTTCTGAGGTTTCTCAGCTTCTCAGGAGAAAAATCCTGGCGAAGGGATTTCTCAGGAAATATCATGGTGACACCGGCACCACTCAGCCAAGCACAGCAAATAACAGCAGCTCATCCAGGACAAACGATGAAGCACGGAACACTTCAGACTAAGACAGGAAAATGATTCTTTGAATACAATGGAAGTTGTGAGGTGGTACCAGAACGTGTGGAGGCATGTCATGTGAATGCGCATCCAGGGAAGGAATGCCTTTGAGCACCTCAAGTGTTCTCATTCCCAGGTTCTGGTGGAACAGGAATAATGGGTCTGTGGTTTCATCATGCTATAATATCAAAGATCAAACAAGCAAGGATCCAAAGTTCCAAATACATCACTTTTGACAATGAAGGCACATGCAAACTAATGCATAGGTTTCTCTTTTTCTAAGTTTTTTTTAAAGTCTGTTGATGTTTACATTCTTGCAATGAATTTTCCTATGCATTTTATGTAAATAACTTCTTGTTTTACATTCCTTTTCAAGAATGCAAAGCATTTCAAGAGAAATTTGATGGACTGTTGGTTTGCCCAGCGTCATTGGAGAGGTGGCTCTGTCATCCTCCAATCCACTGTCACTTTTAGAAACCTCTAAATGTTAGAGTCAGAAATTACACACTCTCTTTTACCTTAGAAAGTCCTGTGTCTGCATCATTTTATTTTGTGTCCTGTAGCAACAGATTTCTCTTGCCAACAGATCACACACTGCCCTCACCAGAGAGCAGCTGGGCTGCAACTTCTATTGCTTTAAAAATAAGAGAACCAGGAACATAAATATTTTGTTTAGTAAGTAAATATTGGAATAATAGAGATTGGGAAAATATAACCTGGTTTTCAATATCAGCAGAAAGCTAGGCTGTAGTTTTTCATTTTATTATCTTAATCTGCCCCAGTAGGAATATTTGCCTGTCCATTTAAACACTATACATGTTTTCTTTATGATAGCAATCTGAAGAAATTGGACTGTAGCTTGCAATGATTCATGATGACATTTAGTATTCAGATTGCATTCAGCTAAAAATTATGGTTTCCATAATAAAGAAAGAGTATGTTTAAATTTTAGTTTTGCGAATTATGATTCTGCTGCTGAAGCCAAACAAAAACCAAGAATGGTGTCCATAAAGTCTGTTACAGGACCAAAAATAGCACATAACCATCCAACAAGGAACCACCACCAACATTATGTATGGAGCCTGAGCCACAAAATCAGGACTCCATGACCACTTTAAACAGGTTTTAAACAAAACCTCACCTATTTTTAACAAGCTTTATCTTAGAATGATGTTTGAAGTAAGTGTTCATATGCAGCAAGATGAAATAATATGTTTAAAATATTATATCATAACATTTTATACAAGGCCACAATCTTGTCAGCTTTATTTCAACAAAAATATTCTAATGCCACAATAATTTTATATTCAAGGTAAGAATTGGTTGGGCATCACCAGCATATAACATGTACTTCAAAGAAAAATGAGAAAATATCATGAGGAACAAGTTTTCTTTATGTAGGCATGAACTGGGATACATGATCCACTCCTTGTAAATATCTAGTTTGCCATCGCTTCTGAATGGCAGAAGTTAGCATTCAGATGAGGTTTTGCTGTTTGCTAATAAAGACTTTTCAGAAAAGTTGGCAGGATACAAAAAAAAAAAAAATCCTGACAAGGAGGACTTTTCCCAGAAATCCTCCAGTGTTCTGTATTTATCAAAAGCTTACCACAACCTAAAAGAAATGCTAGCAGAGCACAACATAATTTGGAGAGAACTACACAATATAATTTGGAGAGCATAATTCTGATAGAGTAGGATGATTTCTTTGTTCATCATGCAGTGCTAAGAGACAGAAGGCAGATTATTCCTTATGAATATTTTGCAGAGATATTTCCATAACTAAAGGCTGCTTTTATTTCTATACTACACATCATGTATATTTTCAGTATAAACCAAATTCCACCACTGATCTGCTGAGTAGTTTTATCTCTGCCCTTGGCCTTTTATTTTTACAGAAATACCTTTGGACACCTCTAGTTGTCTGCCTGTTTTTATTTGATGAGGGCAAGGTGAACTGAGACTCTGGATCTGAATGCTACTGTCCCTTGTCTAGCTAGCAATCAAGTATTTACACTGGAAGTGCATCTTTGATACTAAAGCATATCTGGGAGGCTAAAAAGTGATGAGATTTCTTCATCTTCAGCATATTCTCTTCAGAGAGAGAGAAAGTAGTGAGCCAAGCAAGTCTATCCGCAGTGCTTCAGATACAGGAAAGATCTCATGGAAGATTAGGGACTTTTTAGGGACTCTTTAGGGACTGTAAATTTTGCAGCAAGCAGTTACTACTTCATTCCTCTTTTAGAAAATATGGCATAGGGTCTATCTAATCCTTGAGTTCCATGTGAAAAGTGTAAATTGCACCCAGCATGCTTACCAACCCTTCTTAACCATTCATCTTTAACTCCTCAATCCATAGGATTGCAAATAAGAAATTAACTCCTTAATCTATAAGAGTAAAAACAAGAAATGAGGAGCAAAGGAAAACAAGTATTTTAGCCGCCTAGATATAGACCAGAATTTATTTTTTTGTTTTTTCTTTTCTTTTTAAATCCAGCAACCCAATGGCTTTATATCATAACCTTAGATTATATTATATTCACAATAAATGGGGTTTGGAGTCATCAATTCCTCAGCTTTCACGTTGTGTTTAGTCAATCTCAAATGCTGTTTAACACTTCTTATCCTCCTCCTACCATGAGCATTATAAAACTCACAGAACACAAAAGATAATGTTCAGCTTTTTGCACTCTACACCCTAGTTATCTGAAACAAGCCGAGTTAAAAATGAAAAAAAAAATCTTACTAGCTCTTGAAATTTTTTAAACTTTCTTAGTCTGTTGTTTTCTTTGCACTTGTGTCTAAATTCCCTGTACTACTACCTAACTATATCAACACATTTGAAAGCTCTGCTTTGTTTTTGGGTTGGTTTTCAGTTGTCATTAAGGTTTCTTTTCCCCCATGTCACCCAAAGTCTACAGGAACACCTCTACATGCTATGTAAATTTCATCACCAGATTTGTTCCCTATCTACTCAAGGTTTTATTGATCACATGCATGACAACCAAATTTTACTGGATAAGGTTGGTGGGGCAGATGATGTAATACGAACTAATGCCTTCACCACAGCTCTCATTTAAGTTAAATTTTATTTCATGTAAAAAATATACAGATTTAATGTAATGTTTTGAAACCAGCATGAAAAGTATTGCAGGATGAGAAAGGCATCTGTGATTGGATGCACAACCTAACAATTTAAGACTCCAAGTTTCTCTAAAAGTCTGACAATATCTTCTCAAAAAAAGAGTTGCTAAAAATTCCATGGGTTTGACTTACTATGACAGTATGTGAGACCTGAAGCAAAAATGACTCATTAATTTTCAAACTTTCATGTACACGAGGGTCTTTTTACTAAGAGACTACTCTAATTTTTTTTTTTTATTCCTGAAAGCAGAGAAAAGGCCCAGAATAAGAAAGCTGAGTTGAAAAGCTAGCAGAGTTCCTGAGAAGAAATTAAGATTTCCTCAGCAAAGCCAGAATGCCTGTTCAAGAGGCAGCTATGTGACATCAGACCATCCCTAGCTAAGGGATGCTAAGGGATATGCGACTTTGCATCACAACATCACAGAACTGCCTGCTTCATCTCTTTACTGCCCAGTTTTCCTTTTGATCCTGAGCCTGTCCCAGACAATGCAGGGTCTGGAAGCCCCTGCTGATAAAGCCTCCTATTGATCATGGCACTTCCCCAGACTGAGGACTGCTGGTGCAAGCTTTGCTTGCCAATATTTTGCTTTGTTAAGCTTGAGACATTTCCTTACTGTCCCTGACCTTTACTTTTCATGGTTTCTTCCACAACAACATTAGCACAGATGATTCTTTCTAAAGCATTTTATTCACCTCTTTCCTGCAAAGCTGGACTCTGAGCTAAAGCAGTTCAGTCTTTCATTCTCATTTTTAAACCAAGAGTAGGCAATGTGTTGAGTCTCACTGCACAGCAAGAATTATACAATGGGTCTACGATTTACAGAAAGTAATATATAAAGTTGAGTCATGTGTGGTAGAGCAACTCAAAGTAAGTTTTTGAATTGGAATAAAAACACAATAAATTCAGCTTTCTGCTCAATAAATGCAAATATTTAGTGAGGCCTTCCTGCTGCGTGTTTCTAAGGAGCAGGTCCCTTCAGCTATAATGAAAATCAAGTGTAAAAAAAGTCTTTGATAATGCCATTCTTCTCAGAGAAGAACTGGTTGATGTCTTAAGAAATTTTGAGACTTCTTTCTTCACCACTAGAACTTTTATTTTTGTTTGCTTATAATTTGCTACCCAGCTATTGTATTCCTTCAAAACAAAACACTTATGCTGTTTTATCTCTGCAATACCACAGAGGTTTTTAGCAAGCAGAATGGAAAACAAGTCAGATGAATTTATTCCAAGTGTGCTTATTCACAACAAATAAGGCTTTCTAGAAGGTTTTTGTTACACTTTTAGAAATAAGCTTATACCATCAATTTCCTTAATATATTGTACAATAAAACACCTTGCAGATATAGCTACAATAGCACATAGAAGGAAAGACTGATACAAGACAAATGCCTCATGATGGTGAAAAAACTGAACATACTGTCTAATGGAGTTCAAAATAATATAAAGAATTGTTATTTTAATATGCAAATTTCCTACCGCCTACACATCTTTATTTGAAATTGCACTCCAGCTTTTATAAGTCATTATCACGTCACATCTTAAAAATTCTGAAATTAATCGTAAAATTGACTTTTCTTTAATTGAAAAATGCAGTTATTGTGGTCATAAACTAATCACCACCAAATATCAACTGCCCTTAAACACATCACATTAATAATTCCATGAGGTCATTTACCTTTCCTTTTTTCCCAATTCAATGTGTTTCTTACATCAGTCTGCTCTGTTTTGGTTTGGTGCAATGTATACAGCAGCTGCTAATTTGTGCCTTTGCATGACTGCTTTGATTTTTGTCTTGTTGCACAGGCTGTTTTTTTGGGTTTTGTTTTTGTTTTTTGTTTTTCCTAGACACAGTGAGAAGACTGGTTCAGTTTAGGCTGTTTCAGGTGCTGTGACAGCCTGCAGTGGTCAGGAGTTATGTTCCCTGTTCTTCTCCCCCACTGCTGGCTGGTGCATGCCTTGAGGCTCTCTTTCAGCTCAATCTACAGCTGTCAAACCTGCAGAGCCCAGCTCCACCAGCCATTCTGCACTCTGACTTTATCGGAAAGATTTCCACCCATTCAAGTACTCTTTTACTGGCTTCAACTGTTTCTTCCTCCCAACAAAATTCTCCTTCTTTCAAAGGCAGGCTGAGCATTCAGTTTGAAATGTCCCAATCTGAGTAGTTATCTAAGGACTATATTTGATATATATTTTTAAGCTGATTTTTTTTTTAGTAGGTGGATATCAAAATCTCCCACATTTTGGAGGGGAGAATAAACTAGATAAAAATCTTGCCTGCTGATTTTCTCTTTCTTGTACTAATTGAGTACAGCCTTTGCTTCTATAATCACCTGGAAAGAATATTAATTTTGAGTAATATCCTGCACATTGTCAAAATGATGAAATAACTCTGGTATCTATGACTGACTTCCTGACAGCTGCTAAGGAATTCTCCTTTTTCCCCTCCTCTGTGGAAATTCTAAGGCTACAAGTGGCTTGAAGGAAGAAAAGGTGCTCTGGGCAGTCACTTCTGCAGTTCTGTGAAATTTCAACTGGCACAAACTCTGTAAGCAAGGAACTGGGGAAACCAGATGAGATGAATTGGGCAATGGGGGCAGATCAGCCCAATAAATTAGAGCTGCTTTAAAAAGACTGTCATCCCTGTTTCTCCAAGGTTCATTCTCAGCCTGAAATCTGTGGGCTGCAGACCTAACCAAGCTATGCATATCAGCATCAAAGAGAGTGAAGCAGAAGTCACTATCAGAAACAATACACTATATCAGTTCATACTCTGTCCCTAAAATTCAGTTTCACATGCAGCAAAACCCAGAGGAAAAAAGAAAGATAAGAGCAACAAAGCTACAGGAAAACTTCAACAAAATTGTGTGACATTGCTCCTAGGTTTTGTTCTTTTTTGATTTTCCTGAAAAACTAATTGGTTGGAAAAAACTTGATCAAAGCTACCACATACTGCTCTCACTTTAAAGTGTTACTGAAAGATCTAACCCATTTGACAGTGATTCCTTCAATAATGAATGAAATGTAGTTTGCACATAATTAAATTGGTCAATTCAGGAAGCAAAACTAACCCACGGTGTGAAACTTCAACTGCTACCCAAAATTCACACCAGCTGTTTTGTTTTGAGAGTTTCTGTGCCAAAGTGTTTTTTTTTTTTTTTCAAATAAACATTTGTAAATTGGAACAGAAACCTTTTCATTAATGCCATGTCAGGATGAACAATTATTAGCACTGACTGAGTAGAATATTTCCTTTCCCCACTGGAGTACAGCTCCTTACAAAACTGATAGATCAGCATAAAATGATCTGAAGAAAGTGTGAACCTTGCAGATTTGTTTAACTGATGTTAAATGATACTGAAGAAAGCACACTTTTTACATTGTAGGCTGTTTCATCAGAAGAGTAATTATTTACATTTTAGTCTTGTGTATCAAAGCATAATTTTTCTTTACTTGCTAGTCCTTTCCACTTTTTAACATATGTCTTGATCACAGCAGATAATCTTACTCATATGCTTTTGAAAACAGTGAAAATCTACTTGTATCTAGCATCAATTTATAGAGGAGCAGAGTCACTTTTCCATCTCAGGCAGTAAAAACTCTGAAAAATATTTGTAAGCTGCTTGGTTAGAATTTTCAGCTAGAATTTTACAGCACAGATTGAGTTTGTTATATCTTTGATGCATGCCTAAAGAATTTTTTAAAGGCTTGCAACAACCCCCAACAATCAAATCATACAGCAGGAACCAGCAAAGTGGGTTTCTTATTATCTGGAGTCAGGATTATGTCATCAGGGGTAACAGAGTTCTAGACATATTCCTAAATAACATTCTCCATAAGTGAAGATCCTTCCTGACCTATGCCTGTGGAAGGAAATCTTACAGCTGAACAGATATGTTCAAAGCTTTAATATAGTTAATAGAGGTTCAATATAATTATAAAAATATAGTTATAGATATAAGCTAAATATAAGTTTAATATAGTTATTAAAAGTAACACCCACTTTTGAGAAGTCCATTTATATGCATACTAAAGAATAATATTTTCAGTCATTGCCTGTTTTTGCAATCTCTATCATGGTCAGAAAATCCATATTACAAGAATATATTTACTAGCAGAAATAAGAGATATAGATAGTTGAGATCCAACAGTCATCAGTTCTTACCCAAATGCTTAAAACAAAACCCAAGACAGATCAAAAGGTTAACATTAGCTATCATATTGAGACAAGTCTGCGAAGGCAAACTGATATTTTATCAGTTTTGCCTAGACTTTGTCAGATATTTTTTAACTCTTTCAAGCCAAAAACTACACACTACATCTTAAATTTTGGGATATTTACTAGTAGGTGTCACAGAAGTAAAGGTCATCTGATTAGCTAGACAAACATAGACACATACAAGGAAAAAGCTGTCAGCCACCATTCCAACTGGAAAGAAAAGTCATCTACAAAATAGATTAAGTATGTAAGCAGTAGAAAAAATAGCATTTTTTCAATAACTTTCTAAGTTATCCAATGAATATCCTACTGAAAATAGAACAACTGATGAATGTACCTCAAGGTCAATTTTCCACTCTCCAAGAGTTTTCGAGTTTTCAGCCAAATGTAATTTTGTCATTTTTCTCTCATGTTGCAATATGAGTGGGGAAAGGCTGCATCACAGGGGACCCACCACTTCAAATTTGCACTCACTTGGCAAAACTCAAGGGTAATGCTTTAAAAATCTCTCACTCATTTCAAGTTAAAGGCTAAATAAAACAGAATTATGGGCGTGGGCAAAGAAAAGGATGGTCTTGTCTTGCTCTCATCCCAATATCTTTGGAAAGGCTTTTGCACAATGGTATCAGCAATACTTTTCTCAGTCATACATTCCTACACATTTGTATTGGCGGCCTAATTTGCTTTCACTTTGAAATAAAGCCAGAAAGATCCCAATTTGTAAATTATATTATACTATATATTTTTATAATATAGTAATATACTTACATTATTATATAATTATATATTATATGTGCCACTTTATAAATTATGACATATTTAATATATTCTTATATACTATATAAATATATCTTTGTAGAATAAATTATTTGCTAGTTATTATATAGAGTTATTTTAAATAATATAATATTTTACTATATATAACATTATATATAATGAATGATAATATAATTTTAATAATATACTCATGAGGAAAAAAATAACGACATAACATTCATAATGAACATTTGACCCTTCTGTTTTCTCCCACACTCAAGCTAGCAAATATCAGCCATTGCAATCAAGCAAGGTTAACTCATGAGGTTGATCTTTAGCTGTGCTGACTCAGCTGATGCTGATGAGATTTTAAAGCTTTCAAGTTTCTTGATGAGGTTGCAATACTGAAGCCTGTTAGCATCACCAGAAATCTCCTGTCTAGACAAAGAACCATGTTTTGGGGGTGGGCACTTTTTAAAAAATCTTTGTCTTCTGTGCAGTCTGCCCATGTTGTACTGAAAGCAGCATCATCCTATTCTCAACAAATAAAAGCAGCTCCTTTCAGATTCCAAGAAAAATTCAGTCACTATCAGAGAGGGACAAAAAACATGGTAGGTTTAGAAATTCTTTAACATGAGGGTGGAGAGTGGTTGGAAGAGGTTGCCCAGAGAAATTGTAGATACCCCATCTCTGGAAGTCTCAAGGCCAGGTTGGATGGAGCTTTGAGCAACCTGTTCTAGAGAGAGGTGTCTCTGCCCATGACAGTGAAGATAGAACTAGATAGCCTTTAAAGTGCCTTCTGCAATTCTGAGTGCCATGTTGGGGTACCATATTGCTACTTTCAGAGGCAAAGATTCAGTTGCTGACACAATGTTTTGTGTGTAGCTGCACTCAACCAGCCTCACCTAGGTTCTGACCAGCAATGAATGGCCACACTGCTCATCTGAGGGTTAATCTCATCATTTAAGATACAAAAACATATTTCAAAGATGAGCTAAGCTCTGTTCTTAGTAGTGAGATGCTTTCAGATCCCTCACCCAGCCAAAATAAAAAAAGTTTCTCAATGTAATCTGACTCCCAAATATATTTTTCAAGTTATCTGTTAAATTCTGGATTTTGCCTGGATATTTTCACCATTCTTAGATCAATCTATGCATACAGCTATACTTTAGAAATCAGTGGTGTTACAGTGATACAAAATTAAAACAGATGGAAGTCATTGATCACATCAGCTAAAGGAATTCTCCTGAAACACTGATACCAAACCAAGCCAGCTGATCATTTGCACACCACATACAGCCTGTTCTGTCAGTGACATGGCTTATGAAAGGAAATATATTCTTTTTTTCTTTTTTCATTGCCACGATATAAGTTGATGAACAACAAGTGATATTAGAAATCACACTCTTCCTAGACTTAGGAGTAGAGAGAAAGCATTTTTCTTATTAAGAAAATGGTATGGGGGAAAAAAAAAATCTGGCTTATTCTGTGGTAATGTAGGAACTACAGATAGCAATATGCACTCAAAAGAAATCAAACATTAAAAGAGGCCAAGTTTTGCAGAATTCAAGCTTCTAAAACATAAAACAAAAAGACAAAACATTAAAAAAAACCCTCAAACAAAAAACCCAAACAAATCCATATAAAAACTTTGAAATAACAAGTTGGAAGAAAGTAAAGTGTTTATGAAAGCAAAGAACTGTTTGTTCATAGGGTATTTCTGCACAATATGCTCAGTCTTTCTGCATTTCATTTGGCTGAATTGTGAGAAAGGAAAGAGGATCCCAGCCTGGTTGAAATCAGACCTGCATAATGTAATCAAGGGTAGAAAGGCATTATATATTAGATATAATATAAAACAGGTAGAAGCTGAAATGAGGAAAGATGAGCCAAATAAGGAAAATGGACATAAATTGTGCAAGAGGCTGAGGTAAGACTTTTTCCCAAGTACATTGAAAACATTGTGAAGAAGACAGATCAGTGGGGTTCAGAGAGATGGCAAAAATAATGTGCTGACAGCAAAGATATGAATGAAAGTAAATGCATTCCTTAATTCCATATTCACATCAGGCCAGGGTCATCAAGAGGTGCCATTTATAAAGGATAAAAAGTTGTTATTGGAATGATATGACATCAGATAATGCTAGAGGATCTCCAAGACATACAAGGACAAAAAAATATACAGGGCATCAACAAAATAAATTATATTGAGCTGGCCTCCCATCTTTAATTAATTCAGAGACATTTTAGTGGTATACTGAAATTAAAAGGAAATCACCTTGAAAATCCAGTGTACATTTAAAGTAACATTTTTCTTGAAGAAATCAAGTTTAAAAACTCACACAGTGACCATTAAGATCTCAGGTTTTGTTGCATTGTTTTCTAAACAGGGGAGGGTTATTCTTGGTAATGTATTTATCTATACTATCCCAGGTTTGATGGACAATGCCTTAAGAATAAATATATATTCATTTAGGTTTGCTATCATATGCATTAAAATATGAAATGAAGATACAAAGATTGATGAAACAGTAAAATAGTATTGTATCTGGAGTTATAAAACACTACCCATCAAATCAAGACTCCAGCACTACAGGAACAGCCCATCTGCCCACTGCTATGATCATTCACACAGAAATCCCATAATTCATGACAACTGCCCAGGGAAAGCCTACCCAGTACTTTTCCCTGATTTGAATCAGTAAATTTGTCCTCTAAAATACACAATTAGTGTCAATATCCTTAAGTACCCAGAGATTGTTTTTTATTGTTTTCCAAGGTAATTCCTAATGTGCCTTTGTTGTTTTTGTTTTTTTTATACACAGTCACAGCCAGCAGGAACTACAACTCTCGACTAAGTACTTGCATAATGAATTACAGTTTCTCTTCTAACACTAAAATAAATCAGGTTGTAAGCCTGGAAGTTATGTGGGTTGCAGAATTTACCAAGGAGGCTGCTGGCCCTGTGCACACATTTCAGTGAAAAACCCCAAATCAGTGAAGGACCAAGCATATGCTTAATTATACTTAAGCATGTGCTTAAGCATTTCCTAAATTGGCATTATGAGTAAGATTAAATTTTCTAGGATATCAGTCTGACACTAATTATAATCAGTGCAAATTTATTCTCTCTGGTATTTGTTCACGGAGCAATCCTGATTTCAATTGAACGCATCTATAGCTCTCACAACACAGCTCAGCTATTTTGTGTCTGTGGGTTGAAACCAGCAGTTACTGTTCATGAGCATTTCTGGATTCCTTACATCTCATAGAATTGTTTTATTCTTCTGTAAAACAAAAATTTTGAAACATTAAGCTGGTCATATGGTACGAATATTTAGCAAAAATATTGATCTAAAAGTAAAGACACGAACAATAAAGTACAATTCTGCCAAAACTATTCCAATCAACAGGTTTCAAGCAGAGGTTTCTATGCCATATTTGTGCTATAGATAGTTGAACCTGTCTCCGTTTTCTGCTGCCTGGGTAGCTTAGCTGAAATAATTTCAGTGCACAGAGATGTTGAAAAGCAATTTTTCTCCTCTTTGGCTTGGTACTATAGACAATGCAAAAGCCAGGGATCACTAAGTGACATTTTTTTCCCCTTCCTGCTCTGTGCAGCTGAGTTACAATGCCTCCCTGCTCACCTCACCAGTCTGAGGGCTTATCTCTTCCTTGAGTAAAAGGAGGAACACCAGGGAGTTAAAAATGGGGGGACTTGACCTCCCTTGAGAGAACAATTATTGTCTATCATGCACCACAGGAGAGCTGCTTACACACTGCCCTAGCCTGCTGATAATAGAAGAGAGGGAATTAGCATTTTCCAGCATACCCTTTAATAGCTCCCTAAATGTGAAGTGCCAAGCAGTTTTGCCTGCAACATCTTCCACTTAGCTGAATTTAGAAAATTTACAATTATTTCCTGCATGAAAAACTAAAGCGCCTGTATATGTGTGTGCATGTTATTAGTCCAACTCTTTGATTTACCACTCACCTTCAGAAACACATCCAGTCTTAAATTTACAGACTTCTTATAATAAAGTTGAGACACTTCACTACATCCTCAAACATAATTTCAATAGCTGCAGTATTTTAAAATATTAAAATACACATTTAATACACACAGTTAAAAATATACAATTAATTCTAATTTGAGTTTACCTAATTTCAACCGCAAACTGGATCTGGCATTACTTTTTCCTGTATCATGAAGAATTACTTGCTGCTGGATAGCTCATCCCCAAAAACATACTTATCATGAGTTGTCAAAATGTTTCTATGCCCTCGTTTCAGCAACTTAGATTTTCTTACTATTACAAAACTCTTCTTTTCCTAAAAGACTCATCCTTTTATCTTTTCTGAGATCTTAGTTGACTTTTGCAAAATTCTTTTAAAATTCTGGGCTGGAAAGAGATTCTGAAAATGGTAGTCTAGCACTACACTCAATAATATCAAATAACAAGCTCAGACTTCCAATTCTGAGCCTCTTTCAAATTTCACACTTTCAGCTTCCAGGCTTTAATGAAGTTCACATTCATTTGGCTAAGAAAGGCTTTAAAATCCAAATCCATACATTAAGTCTAAAAGTGAGACTTACAGATGGCTCAAAAATTTAAAATTGTAATCTCCATACAGCTACATTAGCCTGGAAAGATAAAAACTTCAGAGGCCAACCAGCTCTCAAAACTCACATTCCTTATGACTACCAAAACTCTGGTGGAGAAGACTAATAGTGGCTTATGTCTCAACAGAGCTGAGCAAGCTGATGTTTATTTCATGCTTACCTCCCAGCACAGTCAAAAAACCAAACTCTATATGCATCCTGAAATGCAGCAGCATCCTGGTTCCTTACAAGCGTGGCTGAAAGACGTGACATTCCCTTTTTTGTTTATAGTTCAGTTAACTACCAAATATGTAAGACATGAAGATTTAATCCTCCCTCTTTGAAGGAAATATTCAAATTCATCTCTAGAACCACTCAGAAGCAGGTATGTACTTTAAGTCTACAGCTGGTTAACTTCTAAGTGTATACATGAAGATATATACATGAATTATAAGGGGTCTGAAGGACTGCTCTATAAACACCTCCAGGAACTGCTTCTTTTGGTACCTGTGGCTTTCTGTTCTTAAGGATCAGAAAGTGAACATAATTTTTGCCTTGTTCCTAAATTTCTTGAGCTAGGAGGAAACACCCAGGACAGCTTTCAGCTGTATTTTCTAATTTAGAGATGCATGTTTGTGTTCACTTTCTCCAGACCAATGAATCTGCCTCCCAGAAACCTGCAGAGAACATTCTCCCCATATCACTGAACAATTCCTCTAAATCTCCAGCAGCTGGGATGATTTAAAACATACACAGCACATAGCAGCTCTCAGGAAACTTTTTGCTCAGGAGTTATGCATAACTGACATTCAATTCTTTTCTCCCTGTTTTAACACAGCTCCTAATGGGAACTATGAATTTCAGCTTCAGCTCTGCAAGTACATTCCCCTTCTTAGACCACACCATCACATTCTGTTAGCCCCATATTACAAAAAACTCTTCATGTTTTGGAACATATTATTTAATTTTTCTGTAGCAATGATCTTTAAATTAGTCTGATAATTTATTTAAAATTCCACTTTTTTTTTTCCCCCAATCTGGATGTCAATGCTAGAATATGTGTCTGTGAAAACCCAGTAAAACAACCCTGCTGATGTACTCATTTTCCCAGTATATTAAGATCTAGTTCGTTGTTTCCCAGAAACTCACAAAGCCAAGTTCAGCCACGTATATTTCCCCCACTAATTTGCATTACCCCAAATTTAATGCAGAACATTTAAAACCAGTATTGATTCTAAAGGGTGACAGTCGCTGTCATTTATTTGCTGCTACTCCATAAAGTGGATAGGCTCAGATTTCTCTTAACTTCTTCCATACAAAGCTACTCATTAAAACTGTTACAGCTGCATGAAAATTAAACATTATTCTAACTTCTAAGAGATATTTCTTCAGCATTAGGGACACCAGAAGGGGTAGTGTTGCACAAGAGGAGGATCAGTCTCCAGAAATAACAATTGAACACCTTTCACAAGCACTAAATTCACTTGAATAAAAGCTAAAAAGTAGAAAATAGACTAACTTGAATTGCAAATGTAATCACTGATGCCAGACACTAACCTTAAAGCTTTCAAGGTGAAATGCACCCAATCCCTGCACCATGCTGAGGGCTCAGTGCAGTGCCCTGAGTAGGCATTGTGAGAATGGAAGTCATTGACCCCAGTTGTGCACATGATAAAGACTTGCCTCAAAGACTTCTCACTCCAATTCTATTCATAAACTGAGAGAAAAGCTGATTTTCTCTCCTTCCTCCTCTTTGGTCAGAAATACAGGATCTTCATAACAGTGGGAAAGGAGGGCTCTTCCTCCTCCCGTCAGGATAAGTCTCAGTCATACAGCCAGCTCGGCTGAGCGGCATGACGAGCCAGAAGGCAAAGCCCTCGTACCAGGGCTGCATCTTGTCCTGTGGAAGATCTATTGTGCTTTAAACAACAAACACATTGGCTCTTCAATCATTCAGAAACAGAACAAAGCTACTTCACTTCCAGCCTGTGAAACTACTTGTTTCAAGTAATGATATCCAACAGCCCCTTTCTTGTTTTTCTTCTTTTTTTCTCAGTTTTACTCATGATATCTACTTAAGTGGCTCAAGCTGACTGCAGTGCAGCTAAGGATCAAACACTTAAAACTTTACTTTCATGCATCAGACACGAGACATGCTTATTAATAGTCACCAGATAATTTCCTACTTTGCTGATGAAAGTTCTCTCAAAAGACATTTCCTTGGTGAAAAAAAAAATTCCATATAGAGCAAATGAGCAAGCAAACCATAAATTATTTGAAGGCAATCATATACAACAATGACCTTGAAAAGCAAGAGACTAAGCACTCAACATTCAAATATTTTAATCCTGCTCTTTCTACAGCTAGCATTTCTGGCTGCTGCTGATCTATGACATGAAATAAGGCTGAAGCAGCAATCTTTCCTAGGCAGGTAGGTTTATGTGAGTACACCTACCAGGAAACCACAGGTTTTTTTTACAGAAGATGTAAGGTTCTGAATATGAGTGGAGAATGCCCTCTGAAAATAAGTAATATTCTTTCCCAAATTGAAGCTTGAAGACTGAAACATTTGGTAAACAAGGTACTCTCCAACAAAAAGTAGAACTATTCGGAGGTTAATCCCATGTCCAATCCAAATACTTTTCCAGCTGTACACCATTCCATCCCCCCGAAAAACCAGAGTTACTCTTTGAACCATGATACCAGACTTGATCTGTGAAAGCAGATTTCTGGCATTGCATTTGCAGAACTCAAATCAGTTAATAAAAGTATTCTAAGGCACTTTTGCACATACTGGTTCAGAATAAATGTTTTGGGGTAGGGAAAGGTTCTGATTAAAGCATCCAACTGTAAGCAATAGAGACCTGTGACTAGAAAATAGTCAAATATATTGAAAAAGTAAAAAGTAATGCCTTTTACTTTTTCTGCCCTCTTTATATTAAGTATAACACATTAAAACATCAGAAATGTATAATGGAGGAGCTGATGAGTCAGTGAACCCCAATGATTAAATGTCATGAAAAGAAAGGACACATAAAACATCAGAATCACACCATATCACACACATATTTGCAAATCTTCTATCTTACTTTTGGTAAATCTTAAAGCTAAGCAAAGCAAGAGAAACCTTCCCCTTTTACCAAAGTGTATGTGTTGCATAGCCACAGCAATAGTCCTTTTGCTGAAGAGATTATTCTGTAACATTAATTTTATAAATATATTTAGCAATGCAACTTTGAAAAAAATATATGTAAAGCTACAAACAAAAAAGAAAGAAACTAAGGATGTTTGGACATCATTTGCTTAATTCCATATGCTGTGTTATGACATTTCTGTGAAGTGTGCAGGTGTTAAAATTATGTAGGACATTAAAAGTATATCTTGGTTGAAAACCAAAGGTGAAAAATGTGGATTTACTCAGAATTGTTGCTGCATTTTTTATAATGGCTTTTCTTATCTGAAATAGTAAAGCAGATTAGTATGGCAGAGAGTACAAAGTAGTAATTCTAAATACCTTATTAATAATACCAAATAGTTAAGAGAAATTGCCTTTATATATTAATGATTATGTGATGTGTTTGATATAACATGAGAAAACCATTGTACCTGTGTTGTCCAGTTTATATGTAGGTTTTAGATTTGAAGGGGAGGAAAATAGATCTTCTCTTAATATGTGAATTATGAATAAAATTACCTCAAGGAGAGAAAAGGGTTTAGAAGCTAGGAGGCTAAACACAGGTGCACCAACAGGAGTGCCACAGAAACCTGGAAGGGAGGTTAAAGGGAATATTCTTGTTCTCCAAATGATCTGTCAAGTTTGGGTACAGCAGAGAATCAGGAGAAAAACAACTTGGGAATAAAGAGAGTTGATTGTGCTGAAAATGAATTACAGGTCACAGAGGATCCAACTTTACTAGTAAGGAGGTAAAGATTACTTAGGCCAAACTTAACCTGAGGAAATGAAACCAGTGGATAAAGAGAGTCAAGGATAAAGTCTGAAGTAAAGCACTTCAGAGCACAGATTGAGTTCAGCTTAAATACAAAAGGGAGAAATGTGGATGCTGGGCATACATATAGACAGTTGACTGGAATAAAGGAAAATGTTCGTAAAGGTTGATGTTTAATTCTTTTTGTGTGAAACAAGAGCAAAAAAAATGAGACATTTACAACAAAAGAGGACAGTCAAAGAGAGCAAAATTAATGGGAGCAGAAAGAACATGGAGCATGAGAGAAATATAAATTACTGAGGGAAAGTAATGAAATAAAGAGAACATACAAAAAATCTTCAGTATTTTTACCAACAAAAAAACCCCTAGAGCTCTGAGAAGGAGAAAGCACATATCAGACTTTGCATGTAAAATTCTTGGCACTCACTTTCAAAGCTTTGGCATCAAAAATAGATAAAAGTGATGTATAGAAGTCTGCTATAGCAATATAAATTGCTACAAAAATGACTGCCAGCAAGTAAAATTAACAGCATCACCTGAACTGAAGAATAAATTATATAATGAAGTGTTTGAGAATTCTTTTTAGGCAGAACTCTTCCATGGGAAGAGCAGTATTACATAATCCTTACAGAAAAACCTGACAATTTCCTCTACCAGTATTTGCAGACAGATGTCCTTCTATTCTGCTGCACCACCAAGAATTTTACCATTGTTAAAATTTTTATGATTTATATTTCTTTAAGCATCCAATGACCTCAAATCCCTTTGTCACTTAGAAATGTTATGCTTCAATTTAGCGCTCCCACTAATACCACGTGCTGCTTCCCCTTCCTCCTTCAACTGGAAGCACAAAAAACAAAGATCATGAGCTGAGAGAAGAACAATTTTCAGCAATGTGAAACAACAATGAGATAAGAAAATTGTTTGTAACATTAACAATACTAATGACAGAGGGTCTAGAAAAAGAAATTATTGTTGTGGGAAAAACATCCTTCTCCTCTGCCCCAATAATTGGGACTACTGGACAGCTCCCTTCACCACATTTTCTTGACCAGAAGGAGCTCCTTCCCCCTGGAGAAGAGCCCCCTTTCCCCACCCCCAGAAATTTGTGTGAGAATTGGTGTTGTAAAATGTGTCCTAGCCTTGCCTTCTCTCAGTTACTGCAAAATATTAACCCCATCTTGTCCAGAACCAGGACACTTGGCGACAGAGCAGAGTGTGCTGTAAAACTGGACAAAATCCAGGCATATCAGCATAATTCACATTATCCTCTTCCTGACTGTTTGCTTAAATTGCACCAACAATTAATAGTAGCACTTCCATCTACATTTGAGACTGAGAAACAGTTCCATCAAGAAAATTTGTGCTGAACTTGCAATCAATGTTTACATTTGATTTTACTTCATTATGCCATAAAAATGTTATCAAATGTGGGGGAAATGTCTTTTGTTCAGACTTGAAAACTTTTTCTCTGACAAATGTGAAGTCAATCACAAAATATTCCCAGTGAAGTCAACAACAAGTAGTGATTAATGGTTTGTTCTAGGTCCAGAAATCAGGTTCCTCACGGATCCATCTTAACACCTATTCTGTGTAATAGCTTTATCAATAAACTGAAGAAGAGGCAAACTGCACTCTCTGTCAGATGCCTTACTATGAATTCAGCTGCCTCAAGGCCAGCACTGATAAGGTACAGCCATGTAACTTCCTGAAAAAGAGCTGTGAGAAAAAAGCCTTTAGAAGACTCACAGATTCTCCCTATACTCTTCACAGAAGGAGAGAAATCAAATGAAAAATGCTGGCATAAAGCTTAAAATGTCAGATATATATTTATCTTTCTCTAAGCAGTAAAATACTTTATAAAAACTTCAGAAATTAAAAGCTTGTTAAACTGATAAAGTCACAATATGAGCAGAGTTTATCACAGGATATGTCATGGTAGAAAAAATTAGGAGGAGAGAGAGACTAGATTCAAATGTCTTCTGAGATATGTAAAGTGCAAATACCATATGATTGTATGCACTGAGGAACTCACTCTCAACATTAACAAAAAGGTCTCAGGCAGATAACTCTACAGCAGAGCATGGTTCAGTAGTGTTAAAAAGATTATCAGGATGAATTAACTCAGCAATTAGACTGTAAAACAAAATACTCAGGTGCCTCACATACTCACTGAACTTAGATTCAAAGAACATGACAAGCTATCAGTACCAAATTCTGTCATCTATACCTTTCCTGTCACCAGTGCATGTCACATACTGGCAGTTTGCTATAAATACCAGCAAAACACCAAAGTAACTCTTTTAGTATTATTTGGAAAAAACATCTCTTGGTGTCTAGATATTCTTCAGAACAAAAACTATGTCAGAAATCAGTACATGTAATACTAACAAGAGCAACAGAAATTATTCATCCTCAGAGACATTATGGTACATGGCAAGAGTAGAAAACAATGATAAAAGCCTAATGAAACAAGAGCACAATCTGCAAAATTTCATTCAAAATGTCAATCAGCATACACTAAGCAAGTTACTTTGGTCACATCTTCAAAAGGGGAGACATCACATTTGACTGGGAAAAAAAAAAGCATCAGTTAGAATCTACCAAGATCTACAGAAATAAAAACCCACATGAGGGAAACTGGAGTGTGACAACACATACTGAAGGCACTATAATAAGGTATACTTCAACTAATGCATCATCTCTCTAGGTAGTACAGAAAGAAAAATTCCCATCTGGATTTTCATTCTGATAAGCACCTGAAATTGGAGTCTGACACAAATGAGGTAAATTATTTGATGGAGATTGTAAAGGAAGAACACAGAAGAAGACATAGCCTTGGCCACATACTCAGGAATCTGTTTCTTCCTTTTGCCATACACAAACCAAGAACTGTCAACATACCTCATAGAAAGAAATTCAACAAAATTAAATTACACAAGTGGCCAAGAGGCCATAATTTGACCAAAAAGCAAAAATTTCTTTGTCATAGTGAAGCAAGGAGGAATGTGGAAATGCAAATTGCAGATACAGAATTAAAAGTCATAACCCAGAAGTAGTGTTACGTTCCGCTGGTATGTTCAGGAATAGCCTCATCAGGCAATCCTGTCTTCTCTTCCTACAAAAATTTGCATCTCAAACCCAGTGAATTCTTGTCAGTATTTTACAGATGAAAATACCTTGCAAGCAGGTAGCTCTTCTTACTGACCTTTTACACTACTCCCCACTTCATGAGCTCTCCAGTAGCTACATAATAAAATAGGCTTTTAAGGGGCAGAGTATAAAGCTTCAGATGCAGTAGATAATCTCACATTTATATTTTTTTTTTCCCTACAAATTCCTTCATGACCAGACAAGGGATTCTGCAAATGCTATAAAGGTAAAGATTTGCTAACAGGTAATCCTTGCCCTGAATAACATAACCCTCATGTGATTTTTTTTTTTCCCAGTGTAACTACAACATGTACATGTTACTGCACCAGAAATATCTATCAACACCTGCTTTGTACTAGGTGATGAAGAGCATCAGAAATGTTCATCTATCTCTAAACAGGTCAAGTCACATTTGTTCATGTATTAAAGACCTGTTCATCTGTATGCAAAGTTAAGGCTGATTGCCGAAATCATAAATACAGAGGCACTATTTGAAAGTATGAATATTCATATTCAAAACAATGCTACCAGGCAAATAATCCTGATGTTCTATGTTGTTGGGCTAAGGATTCCAGATTTGGCTCCTTTCTGATCTCAAGGAACAGTGAAGCTCCCCTGTGTGTTAGCAGGAATCTACAATCCTTACATCTGTGAGTTTAAAAGAAAAAAATTAAAAATCATATCTTTGCATTCTGAAAATAATAGAATATGCCAGTCTGCAGTATCTCTAAAATGTCTAGACTATAATAACCTTCCCTTGTTACATACAGCAGAAAATATTTTTTCTCTAATTAAACATTTAAAAGGACATATACCTTGTTTGTATATTCCATACTACAAGGTTTACCTCAGAAGTGTTTATCAAACAACATGTCATACATTTCCTGAAAAATTCTTCATGCTCATGAAAATATTCCTCATTTTCAGTCTTTGAAGTGAACCCTGAGGGAATATTCATACACATACCCTAATGCTGATTATTTTATCAGCCATCGGAGCAAAAAATGGTTTATCACAAAGATACTAATTAATATGAAAAAAAAAAGCCCTTCACTTTTATGTCTGATGTTGAAAGAAAATCAGCTACAAAATAATTAATGAGAAATGTTACTTCTGTAATACACATTGTGAATACACGCTCCCTAACGCTTAGTTAAAAAAAGTGCTCCATCAGGATTACAAAGAAAATATGTATTTTGCTTTTCTTTACTGCTGCTGAAGTACTGCATAGGTATCATTATCCTTTCATGTGCCATACTCAGCTGCACAGCATTTTTATGAAACACAAAACCTATGGAGTGATATTGCAAGTCAAATATGAGCAGAGGTTAATAAAAAAAAGCTGTTGTAACATTGTACTGATTATTCACATTTTAATTCTAGAGACCTATATCAGCATCATGCTATTTGTCTATATGGCTCAATAATTATCTCAAAACAAAGTCTTAAAAACATGTATAAAGAAACCCTTTCAAGTACCATAAAATTCAGTGTAATTTCTATTTTATTGCTGTTCAGATTTTTGAGGTGACTGCTTAAATTGCCTCACTTAGGATTTTTCTGGAGTCTGACTTGTCCTGAGCACATCAGCCCAAGGACAGTAAACTGCTGTGAATTGAAAATTAGATGCATATCAACATAGCTCAGCCAAACCACAGACTCACAAGTTTGTCAAGGGAATGCTGTGTCACACTGCCTGGTTTGTGGGGGAAGAATTCACCATGCGTGTAACAAAGTGATAATTTGAATAGTCCTTGCCAATGTCCTGGGAAAAGAGAAGGCCAGCAAGAGTGCTGGAAATGCACTCCACCTTTCCTGCTGGAAATCAATATGTGCACAAGTCTTTGCCTTGTGGACACAAAGTGGCAGTAACCAACTTTGGAAAACTTCACAGAGGTTTTAGAACAACATTTCTGTTGTTGATCATCCTGAGGTGCCAGCCAGGCTAAAGGCCCTTGTGCCAGAGTCTGCACATTCCATGCTGCTCCTTAGAGCTCACAGCCTGAGAGCTTGCCTTGCCCAACAAACCCTTCTGGTTTTACTGTCGGTGATGCTGCTTGGACCACAAAAAATGAATTCCCCCTGCCCCAAGGTGCTTCCACTGGTAGAAATCTGAAAGGTGTGGCATCTTCTGGGGTCCCCAGTTGTGGGGAGGAAAGGTGAATCTGACTCCATGCTCTCAGAAGGCTAATTTATTATTTTATGATATTATATTAAAGAATGCTATACTAAAGAATAGAGAAAGGTTACAGACAGAAGGCTTAACAATATACTAATTAAAAACTCCTTACTCTCCAGAGTCCTGACACAGCTGGACCATGATGGGTCATTAAGTTAAAACAATTCACATGAAACCAATCAAACAACAACCAGTTGGTAAACAATGTCCAAAGCAGCAAAACATAGAAGCAGATCAGATAATTATTGTTTTCATTTCTCTCTGAGGCTTCTCAGCTTCTCAAGAGAAGAAATCCTGGTGAAGGGATTTTGCAGAAAATATGATGGTGACAGAAAGGTGTGCCTGCATGGCATAGGGGGTAACAGCAGAAGGTGTTTGGCAGAGAGAGCTCTGAGTAGTAACCCATGTCAGAAGTACTGACCTCTACATATCCACGCTGGAGAAAGCCAGGTGGGAGCTTATGAACCAGCATGCCTTTGAGGATTTACAAATATGCCAGACAAATTCCTCGCAATGCTGTGGAGAATATGGATGCTGTCAGAGCATTTATATCTCAAATTTCTCTCAGCTATTTCCATATGAACCAATTTTCTAACTCTGGGCAACAGCAGTGCATAATGTCATGAATATAAATATACAACATTTGCTTGATAAACAGCTAGGAAATAGAAAGAGGTTTCATATGTTCACACAAATATATAGCCCAGTACGCCCATTAGTTCAAGACATCAGATGACCTTTATGTTACGCTGTAAAGGTTGAGGAAGGATAAAAAGGAAAAAAACGATGAAGAAAAATAGCTCCGAACAAACACCAGAGAGATTTTGTACAACTTACTAAGACTCCACTGGTCAGATTGGAAGAATTCATTGGATTAACCTCCTGGCAAACAGATACCACCCTAAAGCTGTCATCTAAGATCTTTTTCTTCCTCCTTAATAATGAATTTTTCTTTTTTGTAATTTCATGTTCATTCCACCTCCCACCATGTCACCCTGCTCATAATCACATGCATGACCCAGCCTCTCTGAATCTGTATTTGTTTCTACAGAAGGAGTTTATGAAGGTTTGATGAAAAACTCATTAAAGCCCTTGATTTGACCTTTCTTCCTTAAAATTATTAAAAGACACATCCTCTACCTGCCATGTTTTTCACAAAAAAATAGATTTTTCAAGCTCAAAATCTCATGTTCACATATATAGAAGTAAGCCAAAATGAAGTAGGTTTTATCTTTCTCATATATATATGTAAGTAATAACATTGACTTCACTGTTACTGATCAATGACATACAGAAAATTCAATCATCACCATCTGGAGGGGAGAATCAATATAAAATTAATATTATTATTATATCAAGACAACTGAATGACAATTTAGATTTTTAGTAAGGTTACAGTATTTTAATCAGAGCAGAATAGCATTCCAGATCACAGTGAATTAAGCAATTTGTATTGCTGCTACACAGTTTACTGTGTGAAACTTTTACTGAATGAAATAATTACTTTAAACCACAGTAAGTGCTTACAAGAATCAGAGGAAAAAACCAAGATATCATAATAATCTATTATGTTGCACTAGAAAATGAATTCCAAGTGAACGTCTTTTTAGCAAAGTACACAGAATAACAAAATATTAACATTATTTTGCATTTACAGTCTTGTAGTGAAAGTGTTGCTTTTCCCTAGTTCGAATACCTTTCAAGTTTCAGATTGAGATAAAAGCCTCAATTGTTATGAAACCATCGCAGCACTTTCTTCTCTACTTTTGTAAAACTTTCTGTCTGTCTCATGTTACAGAATGAATTTTGCAGCCATCAGAAGATTGCTCATCTGCTGAATAAAAAAGTAACTTCCAATGAGTTTCCCATATCAAAGAATAAATTACCTCTGAGTTGTTAGTCTTGACTGGCTGATTGGTTGAGAAGAATATGCTATTAGTCTGCAACAGAAATATTAAAATAAATGAGTTCAACCACAAAACTACTTGAAATTCTAGAAGAACAGCATTTCAATGCTTTGTTGGGAGTATTTAACCATCAGGAGCTCTAGTCACGGACATTTCTTGAAAAAAAAAAAAAAAACCTTTGCCTCAGAGACTTCAAACCTGAGTTCAGGCAAAGGCATTATAAACTAAGAGACTATAAAAGAATGAAATATTGTGGCTTTTATAGTTCATCTTGAGCTGCAACCTTATGAAAAAGGATAGGTAAAATTATCTGGGGTGCTCCAAAGGTGGCTGGATATTCTAGGAAAGAACATCTGTAGATGTTTCCATTCTAGACACTTGAGACACTTGATTTTTATTATGGTAGACTTGCCATTCAGTTTTAATGAATGTGTCTCTGAAGCTTGATTTATCATCAAAGCTTCACATCCATCAAACTTATCCTTGGATCTGTTTCAGAGCAAATTATTGTCCAAAAGAAAAATAGAAAAGATGAGTTAAAGGGGGATGGATAGGCATTGGTCACCCATCTGCTTTCAATGCATATTCAGTCAGATACACATTATGTAAGCAGAGGGCCATGTAAGTGTCTGAGCACAAACATCTTCACTCCCATAAAAATAAATCAGAATGTACAATCAGAAACCTTAGTTTTGCAAAACTGCTGCTTTCCTTTGATTATTCAGAATTGCATTGCTGGCATATTTAACATGATTCTTCATTCAGATAAATTACCATTAATTTGAAAGCATAAGAGATTTAAATTCCATGAAGGAGGCTATAGGTCAAAATTAAATATGTATTGGCCTATTTCTGCTGATTTCTTTATACTCCAATTGCTTAAGCATCTACAAGTAATCACAGGGAAAGGAGAAATAAAATAAGTGAAGTATAAAGAAGCACACTGATATAAAGAAATTGAGTCCATTTCAATTACTTTTTGATGGTCATTAGTCAAAGACTGCATTCTTGTAAGGGACTAAATGATACTGACATATTAATTAAACAGACATCATGCCAGAATGGAAAAGTAGTTTACCCAAATATGATGCCAACATTGCTTTTTCTTCTGTATTAATATTCTAATTACTAAATGTATGTTCATGCAATGAGGTCTTTCTAATGTTAATCAGATTTCACTGATATTGCAATCCAGGCTGTATCACTCATGCTTTCCAGCTAATGATTCAAGAAACTTTGCAAAAGGTTTTTCTGGAGATTTAATATTCCAAACAAAACAATTTGAAGTATTTCCAAAAGTACTAGATAACATTTCCTGCAGCAAGTCAATCCATCTATTATCCCACCTGGACACTAATGCACTAGGTTTATAACTACAAGAAACATCATTAAAATTGTGAATGTGAGAAGAGAGTCAAGCTCTAATGAGATTTAGACATTGGTACTTTACAGCTATGAAATAAGGTGTGGGAGGCAGGCAGAAATGCAATGTATGGACCTGAGGACTTTGGATAGCACAGGAATCCAGGTAGATTAATTGTGCAGCTTGATTTGTTACTCTATTCTGTGTATATTCATGCAAACCCAGATTTTGGAGCTGAAAATAAATAGCTGGCTAAGTGAAACTAAAGTGGAAACTATAGGTGGGACAAGGCCTTTTTTCCAAGGTGCTTTGAAACAGAGATTCAACAAAGGAATGAAAAAGATACTTCCCAAAATACTGTAACCACAAAAAAAAGCCAGCACCAAGTATATATCTCAAGAGACTTTTCTAAATAGGAGTGGGTCGGTGAAAATAGTATTTCAGTTGTGGATATTGAAATGAAATAATTCCCAATTGCCTCAATGGAAAATAAAATAGAAAGGAAAAAGCAGTGTCTAACTTCAGGTTCTGGCAATAATTTCTTCATTTTTTGAAAAGTCACACATTTATTGCAAAATATATATTTAGTTTCATCTTTTGTTAACGGAATTTTCAGTGAAAGCTAGTGGAGCTGGAAAATAGAAGCAATTTCCATAAATTTACTTCTGCTTCTTTTGAAAATGAACAAAGCAGTATTTTTTTTTCTTATTATTCCATATAATTTTCCATTTTGGCTATCTAATTTAATTCATAATGTTACACAAGTCCTTTTTTTCCCTCCATATTGTAATAAAATGGAAAATTTATTGTTTTGCTATATAGCCTCTCTCAAAAACTCTTACTGTTGTAAAAGCACCAAGGCTAATCTGTGTAAGTGGAATTTCTCTCTCTTGTTCTTCTATCCTTTTTCTCTCCTTCTGTCACAGATCACTAAAAACCTGATGTTAAAAAGGTGAATTGTGGGAGAGCACAGCCTTGTCCACTCACCATCCCAAGACTTTCACACAAGGACTGTCACTAACGTATATTATGAAAAATCCTTTTGCCAGGATCTTTTCTCCTGAGAAGCTGAGAGGCCTCAGAAAAGAGATGTAAACAGTAAATATCTGATGGCTGTGGAATGTGGTCTGGAGATGGTTTAGCAACAGGTGCATCTTTGATTAGTCTCATGTGAATTGTTTTTAACTGATGACCAATCACAGGTCCAGCTGTGTCAAGGCTGTGACTAGCCACAAGATTTTATTACTATTCTTGTTAAGCCTTCTGATGTCTCCTCTTTCCTTAGTATAGTTTTAGTATATAATTTTCTTTTAGTATAATATATTATCATAAAATAATAAATCAGCCTTCTGAAACATGGAGTCAAGATTCTCATCTCTCCCTCCTCCTGGGGATCCTCAAGCACCACCACAGAGCACTATGCAGAGACAGAGCAGGGAACATGCCCTTCTCACTGCTAGTGAGAGCACCTTTGAAAGAACAAGATTCTTGCTTCAAAGGGCAGGCTGGGATAGCAAACAGCAAAAGTCTGTGGAGTCTGCCTCAGTAAAGAACTGCTGGACAGCTAAAAAGACTAAGGAGGTGTTGGAATCTGAAATGCAAGGAAAGAAAGCTTACACTGCAGCATGGGTCCATAAGATGAAATATTTAAAGATTTGGTCAAAAGCAAAAAAATCCTTGTTAGCAGAGTTTTATTAGTCAATAACTCCTTAAAAAGTCTCATAACTAAGGGTCTTTTGACCTTCTGAACCACACAGTAAAGATGTGAGCCAAACTCACCCTTCTTGCCTATATTAAAGATAAAAAAATAAGCTCCATCATCTAAAAACTCAAAGGTCCTGCCTCAAATTCCTTCCAAAATTCCCCACAAGTAAATTATCACAAGGAGGGACCAAAGGAGCTGACATATCTGTGATGGTACAGTCCTCATGCATGTTTACCACTCCTGCTGTTGGTTTTTATGTCCTTTACACACACATTAAGTGAACACATCTGCTCAGACACCTCCAGCTACCGGCACTTCACAGACTTCCAAAATCCATTCTCCTTTCTGCAAAATAAAACCCTGAAAGCAAACCATCTGAAAAAACCCCAACTGGCACTAGAGAAAGGGAAAATACTAGACATAGTGTATGTTAAAAGAGAATTACTGTGGAAATGGGTGTTTTATCATCCCAGTAATTCCATTTCTTTTTTTTTTTATGAAACAGTGACATAATAAGCTTGAAAATACAGAACAGCCATGATTTTTATTTACAAACAATGGGAAAGAATCAGATATTAAAGAAGCTGGCTTTTCAACTTTGGATTTAATTAAAATGGAATTTAATCCTAATAATTTAATGATAAATTTTTAAATGAAAAAACTAAACTGAATGAAAATGAAAAGTACCCAAAGCACTGTAACTTGTCATTACTACATATTGCCATCACAGGGGATTAAGAATTCTGGTTTAATCTTTCTCTGAATGAATTTGGTAATTTAACCAAAAAAAAAAAAAAAGGTAAGTAAAAGATCTGTCTTTACGTTATCCTAAAATATTTTTAGTTTTCATATTAAAGAAATTGATCATATATGCCTTAGATTCATACTATGATGTGCAAATTTATGTGCATAACACAAGTCTATACACACACATATGTGTTCAGAATTATGACATGTTCAAGTATTTTGTTCCATAAATATTAATTCAGTCTTTTCTAGAGCCCAGTACTGAACTCAAATTATTCATATGAATATTTAAGTAGATCTTACATGAACACCACAAAATATAAAATATTTCATACTTAAGAGGAAACCCTAATAAAAACATAATTGGAGATTAGATGCCATTTATACAAAGGCCCATGTTATTTATTTGAAAGACAGATATTCAATGTGATTCACCTAATTGGGTCTATAAGGTTATTTAACTGTCTTAAATTAGGAATTAAATTAATGCCATATTCTCTAATAAAAAGACTTAATTAAATCATTAAGAGTTAACTCTTCTGAACTGATTAACAGCCCTGAAGAAGAAAGAGTTGGACAACTGAAAAATATGCTTTGGGGGCAGCAAAATAGGGAGAATATATATATTAGTTGATTAAAATCAGTACAGGGATCTAAATACTTATGACTGCTCTGGGAATGACACCACTATTGATAATTGTCAAACACCTACAAAATGACAAAAATTGCTCAATAAAACAAAATGCTTCATAAGAAATCTTGAAAATGCAAATTATGCTTCCCAAATGACATTTTCCTTCTTTCCCTTCACTTCCATCCCCCTTGGGTTTTAATACAGGTAGCCACATCATAGTAGGTGTTAAACCCCCCAGTTTATGCAGACATACTTTCATAATTTTTCCTGTATGGAACAGAAGAAATAAAAAAAAGAAAGTGAAGAAGCCATCATCATAGTCAGTAAGGATATTTCTATTAATATTATTTAACAAGAAAAATGAATTAAAGCCTTTCTTTGGTGGGGTTCAGGTAGACTGAATATTATTATCATCATAAATAAATGCACAGAAGATTTCTGACCAATATTTCTCTAAAATGATGATTTTCTTTTCATACCAGATAAACCAGCTCCTTGTACATAACATTCACCCAGTGTGGGAATATTAACAAACGAGTGATTATAAATTTACATAAATAAAAACTATTTAAAAACCATAATCATCAGCAAGAGGACCACCTTGGTGGTTAGTACATTTGTCTGTAATATGGATAAGCTGTTGCAACAAGCCCAGGTTCATTCCTAATGGGGGAAGAAAAAAAAGGAAAAAGAGAAGGAAATGAAGGTTCTTTAAGAAATCCTGCAAACATTGATTCACTCAGTGGATGGCTGATGCCAAAATACTCAGATATTCAGCTTAAGAGAATTATCTAGTTTATGGGATGACTTCACTCTGAGATTCCTCATCAAGTAAACCCTGATGACATACACAAATTATAACAATATTATCCTCCCTATTTTACCATTCTGTCTTTTTACCAAAATTGCCCTACCTGGGCACAATTTTTCTTTCTAACAGAGGGTGGCAAGCTGTCAGGATTCCGCTTAGAAATGGAGAGTAATTCACATTTTTTGATGTAATCAGTAGTCTTCCCCTTCCAGTTTTGATCAGCATACACTTCTCATCTGTTAGCATTAGGAGGTCAAATTAGTGCCTTTAACATGAGATCCCCTTATTCCTCAAGTGCATTTTACTGAACTCCTCAGTTGATATCGAAACAGATTAAGGACCACCAGGACAAAAGTTCACAATAAATGAGCTCCTTTCTCTCATCTCCTCCTCCCACCCTGACTTCAAACCTTTCCCCGGAAAGCTGACTTCTCCTGATGGTTACAATCAACATATTCCTTCCTGGAGACCAAAATGAGAAAACTACAAAAACCACTGAAAAACCACCCCAAAAAACCCACCCAAACATAAAAACCAACTTAACATCCTTTTGCTTCCCCCTGTCTTAAATCCAGAGGAACAGACCATGTCGTAGAACTACCTTTTTTTACGTAAAGTAGAAAATGCAATGTCTTTTAAACACAACTGAGAAAGAGCATGTAGCAACTGAAAGAAGAGATAACATGCTGCATCAAACTAAACACCTGCAAACAACCTGAAGACAAGATATGTCCTTACATCAGTTTTAAGCATAAAAAATGTCCCACTAACTATACCCTCGCTGCTCTCCTGTCTCCTCCTTGCACCTTAATTCTCTCAGCCATATCCAAATTACCATCGCACACTCCCTTGAAATATTTGCCCCCATACTTTCTAAAATCTATGCTGCTGTTATTTCAAGCTAATACTTAAAGTTGAAAGTAAAGCCAGGCAGCAAAAACTAGAGATGTCCAATGGACAGAAACATCATCTGTCTGCAAACCAGTGAAGAAAACATCTTTACAGAGAAGTCTTCCTAAGCCCCACTTCCAAACAGCAACACAAAAGCTATCCTAGGAGTGTTGAGTTTGTTAGGGGTCCCCAGGATGAGGTGAGAGAAGAAAATCTGGCTCCATGTTCTCAGAAGGCTGATTTATTATGATATTATATTATAGAATGCTACACTAAAACTATATTAAAGAAAGAAAAAGGATACAGACAGAAGGCTTAACAAGAATAATAAAAACTCATGACTGACTCCTCAGAGCCTCAACACTGCTGATGGTGATTGGCCATTAAGTTAAAACAATTCACATGAAATCAATGAAACAATGACCAGTTGGTAAAAAATCTCCAGACCACATTCCAAAGCAGCAAACAAAGGAGAGGTAATCCAGATAATTATTGTTTTCGTTTCTCTCTGAGCCTTCTCAGCTTCCCAGGAGAAGAAATCCTGGTGAAGGGATTTTTCCAGAAAATATGACAGTGACACTAGGAGTTTTAATGAAGGCTGGTATCCTACAGATTTGTGACCTGTGGTTGATTGACTTTGATGTGTATTGAAGATTTAAGCTCCACATAAACCTCTCCCAAGCCTAGGACATTTATCACATTTTTACTGGATAACCAAGTAATGCAGCATCTCTCTCATTTGGGCGTGCAATCCATCTGCTTGTTTCAATGTGATTTTTCTTTGACACTTTAACAGGCTGTCAAATATGCTCAAAACAAGTTCCTATGACCAAAATGCATCTAAAATTATAAGATAAATAAATGCCATGTGACTGCAAAAATTCTGCCTATCTGGCAAAACAGAAAAATTGCAAACATTGCTTCTACAACTAAAATGGTGTCTCCTCAGCAGGAAAGGTCATCTTGAGCTCTTTCTGATTCTCACTATTTACTTCATGAAATATTCCACATTTTATTAATCCTAACAAATCCATATAATCTATCTCTTCAGCTTGATCTCTCCACACTCCCCCCACCCCCATTTTTATGTTTAACTATACCATAGCTTAAATATATTAAAAATATCATAGAATCACTAAGGTCAGAAAAGTACTCCAAGGTCATCAAGTCCAAACCTTATGCCAAATAAAAATTCTTCCATACATGCTGCAGTCCTTAACATTTTTATGAGTTATGGAAATATTTTCTAAAATTACAATATATAACTTTTTTTAGTATGATCTTAAAGTACATAGCAAAAAAAAAAAAAGAAACAATTTCGCTCTTACAATTTTTTTAATATCTAAGAAAAGCCTAGGCAGTATATTCAAGTAGGTATTTAAAACCTTTGAGAAGTCTTAGACCAGCTACAATGTTGAGCAGGATCTACAAAAAAAATAAAAGACAAATAGCTACTACCCTTGTGTACAATCTGTGTAATTTTAATCCCAGCTTGATAAAGCCTGATTGGCAACTTTTTCCTCATTTTCACAAAGCACCAACTGTTGCTTAGAAAAATGAGATTAAATAAAAATGCTAACCACATAGCAAGATTTTGAAACAGAAAATCAGCAAGTCTCTGTTTGTCTGAAAATAGTCATAGCACATTTCAAACTAACTACTGGAACAGGAAAACAAAGTGCAGTAGGAAAACATCCAGAATTGTCAATGAATGGGGAAAACTTGTCACAGGTTCTGAAAGAACCATAGGGAATGCTTTCTTTGTAACAGGAGTAGCAAGTAAACACTATTAAAGCTATTTGAAGTTACCTACCCTAGTCTTTAACATAAATGCTGAAAAATAAAAAAAAACTCCCAGAAAATCTATTATCCTTCATTCTAGAAGAAAAAGGAAAATGATAGAGGAGACAAATACACATGTTGATTTTTTATGAAAGCTGGAAAAACTAAGCTCATGATGCATTTCCAGCTATTGAGACTTTTTTGTCCCCTCACAGTTGTACAGAATATTGTTTTCTGTCTTTAACTTTTTTCTTTTGTTTTCAGATCAAAATCACTGTGTCTCAGGAAGCACAGGACTCTAAATCCAGTTCTCCATGGGGGCCTAAATACTCAGTTCAGGAAAAGTTACATATCCAGTGACAGCAGCAGAAAGCACAGAATCTCCCATTGCTCCCTTTACAGAGTTAGTGTAACATATGGTTATCATGGGGCTTTTCTCATCAGCTCAGACTGAGACAGAAAGTTCCAGTTCGACTCAATTTGCATGTATAATATCAGAGCAGAGTGCCTACAGATCTGTAAGCCCAAAGAAAAAAGTATGCACAACTTTAGGAAATTAAAACTTGGAGTTACAGACAGCTTTAGCTGATCTTAAGTCCCATACAGCTACTAACTAATTCTCAGTAAGGCACACAGGGAATTAAACATGCAACTCTCATCATTATCAAAGATTGCAGCTACTCAGAGTCTTTATATGCTGCAAACCTACCCTGTAGTGCTTCTAATGACATCCATTTTTTGTACAGCAGGTGAAATGCTGATTACTTAATTTATTTCTTAGTCATTTGAAAAACTCCCACTGTATTTATTTAGCATACCCTGCTTTTCTTCATCTGTAGATGAAGGCCACTGAAAAAATTCTCAGGGATACAACAGGACTATGGCACAACAAATGAGCATCACAGTATGAATGCATTACAGGACATCAGGGTGCAAAATCAAACCTTCTCAACAGTCCATTTACACACTGTGAACTAAATTCAGTCACTGTATTTGTATATGAAAGTTCTACCTACCCCTGCAGTCTAACACATGCATATTCAACAGCACACTTCAACCTTTGATTGCTTCAGCATCCAGTTTGTAATTTTGATAATACAAAAATACACCATTCAAATATTTTAGAAGCATTACATGAAGGAGAGGGGCAGAGAAATAATTCAGTACATCAAGTTTTAATAAGTGCCTTTCCTGAAAAAGGGCCAGATCCTGCACATTCTCTGCTCCTGACAGAGAAAGCAACATCAATTTGTTACTACAGAAAAATAAAATCGAAGTTATGCATTATTTCATGCATTCCTGGTTCCTGCCAACTCTTGAGAGCTGCATTCCTATTTTCTTTCTAATGTTTAGAGATAAACAGCATTTTTCAAGAATTCATACTGACCACAGTTTCCACAAATAATGAATAAGTTGACCTACAGAGATAAAAGAAAATAATGTTGGTGGTTGGATGTTGTCTCTCTTTCAATGCTGACCTACACTAAAGAGAAAGGAATTCCCTATGCATGGAATGCAGTTCTTACTTCATTCTGCTTTATGACTACAGAAGTGCAGCGCCTGAGAAAAAAATATGCAAATTTAAACTCGGGAATTTTCCACAGTACTCATCAGTATATTACCTTAAGTCCCTCTCAGATAAGACTTTCAGGGAATTTATGTAGTCTCTGGTTCTCCTCACATTTCCTTGACTATGAACAGCTAAACTAAATGGCTTGTAGCTCTGGACTCCTTCTCAAAGACAAATCTGTTTCTACAGAAAATGTTGGTTTTTCTTTTTCTTAAGCATTTGCAACACAGTTCCTAACCGAAAATCTCAGAGCTTACGTGAAACAAATGGCTTTCTAATAGATGCTGTGGTACAATTCAGATATTCCTTCTTTCCCCCCTTCCTAAAGAATTTCATCAACTTTTTCCACCTCCACCATCTCCACACCCCTGTTTATTTTATAATTAAATGGGAAAGATCTGCTTACCTATGAAACAGCTATTTCGTAGCCTGGCACGCAGCACAGCAGAGGTTGCTTAGCAGATTTCTGTCCTTCCCATTCTCTGATGGCTAAAAAATAACTTTGCTGGCTTTGCTAAGTGGTGTAGGAATCCTGTAAAAAAAAATGTGATCAAATGAGTACCTTTCAGGGACCATTTGCCACCAAATTTATTTTATAATTCATCTCTTCTCTTATTCCACGACTTATACCATCCTGTAAGGTACAGCTGTACTTCCAATGCACTGCTTAAATGTTAATGGAATGAAATTGCTCCCATCCATATTTTAACAGGCTTAAGTACACCAGCTCTCTCACTTCTGTAAAAAAACTCAAGAGAAGTCTACTAGAGAAATTTAATGAAGTTAACTCTGAACAGATTATACAGGGTTGGCTCAATTTTAGGGTTGGAGGTGAGGTTTGTTGGGGTTTTGTTGTTTTGGGGTTTTTTTTGTTTGTTTGTTTGGTTTTGGATGTGGATTTTAATACATTGTCATGTTATGATTCTTTTCTTACTTTAGTTCCTAACAGTTACAGCACATTGTGAAAACCTACATTTTTGAAAATTGCTTGTGCTTTGGGCTACAAGTTTTTCCCATTCTCTAAAGCCACTGTTACATATGAAATATCTATTCTTTCTCTTCCAGTTGATTTAATTCAACTAGATTATTTCAGACAAATAATGGTGTAATGCGTGTGACATTTTGACACAATTTGTTCGTGTTGGGCTTTCAGAGAGAAAAGAATTGAGAGACTTGAGGATGTTGAAGATCCCATATGCTTATAAATAAAGATGCAATATGAAATTCTGAGGCAGCTAAACTCAATCAAAACTTGAGCAAACCCCTCAATAGCATCAAGCCCCTCAATACCACCAAGCACAAAAAAGCGTGATCTCAGCAGTAAACAACAGGTATAAGAAATAACTTGAAAGAAGATTCACTGATTAAATCAAAATGCAACCAAACTTGCAGTAATGCTAAAGCTGCCTAGTTTTGTCATCCCCAAAAGGAAACTAAACTGTTCTCTCCAAAAAATCCCCAAACAAACAAGTCTACAGTCCAGAAGAGGACAACAAAGCAGGTGAAAGGGCTGGAAGGAATGCCCTGTGAGGGACAGCTGAGTAGGTTTCTCTAGGCTGGAGAAAAAAAAGTCTGACAGGAGACCTCATTCCTTCCTGCTACTTCCTGAGAGGGGAACAGGGAGAGGGAAATACTGAATTCTTCTCTATACCCACTGATAGGACACAAAGGGAGAGTTCTTAGCTGTGCTAGGGGAAGGTTAGACTAGACATTAGGAAGAATTGCTTTAGTGAGAGGGTGATCAGACACTGGAAGAGGTTTCTTTGAGAACTTGTCAATGTTCTCAAGCTTGTCAATATTCAAGAAGCCTTTGGACAACATGCCCTTAACAACATATTTCAACTTCTATGCAGCCCTGAAATGGACAGGCAGTTGAACTGGATGATCATTTTTGTCCCTTCCAACAGAAATATTCTCCTCTGTTCTATAGATGCATTAGTTTAATAAACAACTAGAGACTGCAGTCTATGATTTTGCTAAGCAACAGCATAACACTAGAGGTGAGGGTGGGCCAGGGAATTCTTTTTTGGATAATGCAATTTTCTGAACCATCCTATTTTATCAGTTTGGTTAGATTCCTCATGGTCCTTATTTTCTCATGTGCCAAGCCAAGTATTCTCCTTACACAGTGGGAATGGAGTACAAACAATTAGCTGTCCACATGGATGAGGGCCATTTCAGAAGTGTTTTTGAGCCATTGCCATTGCCTGCAAGAAAAGCCAACATAAAATGGACATGCTTTACTTCTACAAGAAGAGTCACTTGACATTGTGTCAAACGTGGAAAATTAGTTTCAGAGGAAATCTCAATTAAATAGATTAGGTGATGATGGTCTGTGAAACAAGGGACAAGCTAAGAGCCTCAGAAATTTGCATTTAAAAGAAAGAAAATTATATAAACCTTCCATTCAATTAAGATCTTATGCAACCAGAAACAATGGCAGTAAGTGGTCACCTGGACAAAACAATTCAGAACATGAAAGAGAGAGGAGTAAAGATTTTATAAAATCAAGTTGCTGTCCAAATGAGACAACAGTCCACTCAACCTTCCTGTACAACAGTCTAGCAGTCTAGTGTGTTCTAAACCCTGTATAGCACAAGGAAAAGAATAAAAAATGGAGGTTGTGCTGACATAAAGCTCAGATAATCTGTGTTCTTTGGGCGTACATAACTGCTTCTGAAGCTGATGAAGACTGTAACAGATGAAAATATTATAATAACCATGATAAAAAATAAAAATGCTTCGTACAGTCAAGGCAAGTAAATATATAAAGGATTTTTAGAAACAGTATTCAGCTAAATGGCTTCCTCAGTTCTTTATAGAATTACTTCTGACTTCAGTACCAAAAAACAGTTTGTCTCCAAGGTCCAAAGAATGCCTATAACATATATATAGCGAGGGACAAATAGTAAAGGATATATATTAAAAAAAAAAGCGTTAGGTTAGTGGTTTTTATTGGAGAAATATGTCTTGAAACACTGAAGAAGTCCCTTTTAAGAAGAGCTTGAGTAACACAAACATATGGACAAAAATCATTAAAAATATACCAAAGACAGGATATGCTTGAAGAAAAAAAATATCAACTTCAAGTAGCCTCAGCCCATAAAATCAGAGAAGAAAAAATCTTTAAACTGTAATGTGTTACTTTGGAATATTTTCCCATAAGGAACTGTGGAATTCATTTAGCAGATGCTTTGTCCTTATTTAGTTATTTTGTTCCACAGAAGAAGGAATAACTTTTCACACAGAAGTCCATATCATGAACTTTGCTGCAATTTAATGACTGACCAGGTGCATACATGTAAATAAACAAACATACCCCCTGCCTAAGATTTTTAAATCCAAATATTTCTGTCTACTTGCCTACAGAGAGACAAGTCTGAGCAATGAGCTCCTTAGAGTTTTTGAGCCATTGAGAGACTCTTTGATGATGAGTACTTTGAAAATAAAGAGAGCAAAATTTACATTTAGAGTGTTGTCTCCTCAAGACAAACACTCCTCCACACACAACTTGAAGCACTTTAATTGTCGACCTCAGTTCAGCTACTCTAAAGTCACAGAGCTGAAAGGGGGAAAATAAGCAGCATTTCTTGAGATTCTGACAAATTTTCACCTAGGATGTTTGGGTCAGACTTCAAAAAGCACTTAGCTATCTAATTCCCAGTACTTTCAAAGTGAGGAAAATATATAAACAACTTTCATAGTCTGGCCTTTTACGTATACCAGGAAACCAGGGTTTTCTTGCTTTGTACTTTTAAAACAAGTTTTACTTCTAAACAAGTTTCACAGTCTATTTCCAAAATTTTTTATCTTCAGTTAAAAAGCTGTTAGATTTTGCACTTTTTGCTCTAAGGTGTTTAAGGCAACAAAGAATGCCTTTTTTTCCCCTCTTCGGCTGCAGAGGGCAAAGAAAAAATGAGAGGTGTCCAAGGTCATTATAAGTAGGCTGACTAAGGACAAACGAGAAAATATGAAAAATATGTATCACAGATTTTAAAATCTATATTAAAATCACAGATAAATTAAATAAACAGTAAGGGAAAAAAAGATCAAGTGACAAAACATGCTTAATTTTGCATATACTACACTAATAGGCTATGTATATTATATTTAATAATTTCTGCTTCCAAAAGCAATGGCACATTCCTCACTGCTATTTTCAAATTATAGAACTGAATGTCCTAAAGGCAGATATATGGCAAGATTTCCGAAAGATACCTGGAATATCTCAGACTTCACTCTAAAAGAATTAAAATAATTTTTTTTCTCTTTATATAGTTGAACTTCTCACCACCAAATTTTTATTGATAAAAACTTATCCACCTACATCAGCTAATAATCCAGCAGAGTACACTAAATATGCACCAGTGACCCTGAAGATGCTGTCCTTGTCTTCCTCTATGAGACAGACAATATTGAATCTCTCAAACACAGGTAAAGAGCCTAAATTCCCAGCATCAGTTTCCCAGCTCCAAAGTTATAGGCATCACATTTGGATATTTTTTTCTAGTTTTAATCTAAATAACGTCTTGTGTAACAGATAACATTCATATACAACTCAAAAGGAAAAAATAGCTGCATCTATTAGAAAGCATTCTATAAATATTGAAATAACACATTTAGAGGAAATCTCAAAGCCTGATTTGAATATTTACACTTATCTATAATGATGTCTATTACCTTCTGTTAACTATTACAACTTTGTTTTTTTGTTGCTCACTCTAACTCAGAATATTTAAAAGAAAAGCTTTATAATTATACATCATGGAAATGCTGTAGTCTTTTAGGCACAATCCACCACCAAAACCCAAACCATTTTAAACTGCAAGCCTAATGCCTAAAAAAATATCTTAAATATTTCTGAGAATAAAAAATACAGTAAAATCAGGAAAACATTCCTCAATGCTAAGTTTCCATAGAAACTATTTTTTTCAAAAACTTTTCTGTGAAACCAAACAAATTCTAAGCAAAATGAAAAAGGAATCACTTAGCAAAACTGAAAGTAGAGAGGTTTGCAGAAGCACACCATTTCTTGATATGTGCTTCCATAAGAGAGCACTAGTGCTATTAGAATCCTAAGCACAGCCTACATATGGTTTACAAGCTCCATTTTCTGGACTTGATTCTATTCTCCAGATATATTTCACTAATCTTTTTATGGCTTTATTTTTTTCTTTAATTAAAGGGGCCACAACACAGCTTTACATGACCAGCTATGGGATCTTGAGCAGATTGTTGGCTTTCTTCTGATCTTGAGTCTACACAGTGAGATAGAGTTGTGATCCTGCCTTAGCAAACTGGCTAAGAAATTTCAGACCAAAATTATGAACTTATTCCATTTGTCTATCTTCTGGTTCTAGAAGTAATTTTCAGAACTTAATAGACAGCCAAAAGTCTGTAGAAGTAGAAGAGAATGCAAATGGGCTTGTCCCTATCTAGAGATGCATAATGATATTATCTGCATGGTGTGCATAGAAACATCAATGAAAACTGCAGAAAACAAATATATAGGATTTCTTCAGTTTTTACACTTATGATACAACAGATGAGCTGTATCCATAGTTCTACATACAGTATATAAACAAATGTGCACTCAGCAGAAATATTTAGACATGTTCCTGCTGCAATAACACATTTTTCAACAAAACATCTTCAGGCATTCATCACTGCCCATTCCTCCCATGAACATTTAACTTAGTCTTACATCTATCTACATTGCTTCAAAATAGAGTCAACCCAATTGTCACAGCACGTCACAGGGGAGACAGCCTCAATACACAGAGTATCACCACGCAATTCCAAAAAGCTTTAATCATTTGCCCAAACAGAGTAACACTGTACCTCCTCAGAAGGCTTCAGACATCTGCCCATACAGAGCAACACCCTGCCACATCAGAAGGCTGCAGGCATCTGCCCTTCTTGTCCTTCAGCCCAGCCTTTTATCCCCTCACGCTGATGCCCTGCACCTGTGTGCCCTCTGCTCCCTTTGGTGGTTGGTCAGTGCCCTGGGCACTCGTTACCTTCAATGCTGCTCACCTGCTGCTCACAGCTGCAGCCCATCAGCCACTCCCAATCACCACAAACTGTGAACCTACACCAAGGTTCAGAGACAGCATCTGAGCAATATCTGTATCTTAAAACAGCTAACAGAAATAAAACAGCAAGTAATTGTGGCACACAACTAACAAAGTCCAACAGATGCCTTCAAGACCAGATAAAACCATCTAGATTACAATCCACACAAAAACTCCTGAATCTCTTACTAAACTATAAAATGGCTACATAAACCTGGGGGGAAAAAATAACCTATAGTACAATCACAACATTCCTTCCTTTTGTCTTATTTACCTAATCTGAATGGGAGGAAAAAATCCCAAAACTGTTTCACAATTGAGATTGTAATGTAGACATGGTACAGAAAGCCCCTTGTGCACTTAGGGTAGAATGATCAGAACAGAAACACAAAGCTTGGTGAAAGTAACTTGTCACAAAATGCAGAACATTAATTGCTTTCACAGAAATACACAGCAATTAAACAAATCCAATGGTCAGGATGTACATGCATGCCTAGAAGAGCAGCCCCAAAGCAGTGTTTTGAATTATACATTACTTTATCTATTATAAAGTAACAGTTTTAGAAACACAAGCCCTTCTGCATTCCCCTTCCCCACAAATGACCCCTGAAACAAATCAAGTCACTTGTGACTTACATGTCTGGTACCAACAGCAGCCAAGGCTGGAAGAGGTGATTTGGCTTCCCAGTATTCCCAGCTGGTCAGTGGCAGCACATGGCACAGTTGAGGTGGCCACGAAACACAAAGTGCCACCACAGAATTCCAGAAAATTCCTACAGAGCAACACCCTATCATTTCAGAAGGCTGCAGGCATCTGCCCTTCTTGTCCCTCAGCCCAGCCTTTTATCCCCTCACACTGATGCCCTGCACCTGTGTGCCCTCTGCTCCCTTTGGTGGTTGGTCAGTGCCCTGGGCACTCGTTACCTTCAATGCTGCTCACCTGCTGCTCACAGCTGCAGCCCATAGGGGATGGAGCTCAGCTGCAGCCCCACTCCCAATCACCACAAACTGTGTGCCTACAATTCCCCTTTTTTATTTTCCTAGGTCTCCTATTTCTCTACAGGGCCCTTGCAGAAGAAATAGCAAACCTGATACAAGTATCTCTTTTTTAGGTTCCACTAACTCTGGAATGCATCCATGCGCTGACCCTGATTCACTCTCTATACTTACATATAATAAAAATCTTTAAATTTATAGAATATTGAAAATATCAATAGCAACATACAAGAATAAGCCGAAGGCCAAACACCAGGACATCAACAAAATCAACAGCTACACAGTATCCCACACAAGATCCAGGAGTAAAAGTCAGGGACACCCCTTGTTTGCTTTACCACCTCACTTGAAACCTTTTGACACACAGAAAACCCACCTCAGAACAACCCACTTATATAAATCTCAGTTTCCTATATTAATTTTCCAATTTAATTACCTTTATTTCCCCAAGATAAAAAATTTCTACTGTAAGGAAATTTAACCATACTTTAGTTGAATTAATAAAGGATTAAAGAAATAGATCTTTGCCAGTAGGAATAAGCTGAAGATTTATTAAAACATTTTTCCACATCTGCATGTTCCATTGTAGTTATTAGTCCATGTTGTCTCACACTGTGGCTGTAATTTCCAGCTGGATAACCTAAGCTAATGATGACTTTGAATAACTAAAACCAAATGATTGAAGAATTCTTTAACTAATAAAACTGACACTAATAAAATTACTTTAATTAGAACAAAGAAAAACATGTCTTAAATTATCTAAAGTAATACTAATTTATTACTATCAGCATCTCAGTTATTCCAAGAAAAAATAATAAAAGCTATGAGTCCTCCAAGAACCCTGCAAGTTTAAGCTGCAAACATTTCACTATTTGCATTTGTTTATTTTTATTTTGCAGTAATGATCTTGATTAAAATCTAAAACTTTATTCTGTCCAAATTAAAAGTATAATTGAATGGGAATTAATTTAGATGTGTAAAACTCCTTCAGTGTAATTTTCAAAGTTCCATCTTGCTTTGTAACTGCTATAGGCTTAAGCAGAAGAAACATCTTTTTTCCTGTGGGACTAACCTGATAAATAACAACACATTATGTTGTATTAGTTTTAATTTAAGCTTTTTACATTAATACATTAATAAACACAGAGGTAAACAGAACAGCAATGCAGTGAAGAACAGCTTATATGGAGAGGTCAGGGTGATGAGTGTGGCATTCACATTCTCTGAAAAATCCCTTTGGCCAGGATTTTTCTCCTGCAAAGCTGAGAGGCCTCAGAGAAAAGGAAAACAATTCTTATCTCATTTGCTTCTCCTGTGTTGTGCTCATGTGGAATGTGTTTGGGGATTGTTTACCCACAGGTGATTGTTTCATTGGACTCTGCTGTGAGTTGTTCTGACTCTTCAGCCAACAGGGGCCAAGCTGTGTCGGGACTCTGGAGAGAGTCACAAGTTTTCATTATTATCTTTTTAGCATTCAGTAAATATCCTTTCTGTATTCTTTAGTATAGTATAGTACTCTTTAATATAATATAGTATCATAAAGTAATAAATTAGCCTTCTGAGAACATGGAGTCAGGTTCATCATTTCCCCCTTTGTCAGGGGTGCCCTGCAAATACAATAGATGAGAAGGAAGAGTCCGGCAGATTCATTTTCAGGACCTAATATTGTTTTTATAATAAACCTGAGATCCTCATAGAACAGTATCTTTCAAGAAAAATAAACTCAAGATACCTTTTAATGTTGAAAAACATTTCACTATTTCAGCTGAGGTGGCTGAGCCCAGTGGTATTACCCTCTCTGTTGTTTGGGTAAATCACTGTGGAATCAATTACTCCTAACATACTTCATTCAAAAATCTTGTGCTAGCTGTGACAAGTTCCTTGTTTCTTCCTGCACTCAACAGCTTCTGCTTCTGGGAGAGCAGGCAGCACAGCACAGCCTTCACCAAGCTCCCATTTCAAAAATGCCTCGAGGAGTATGACTCACACTCCTGCTGTTTCTCCCCAGGATCTCCTCCAGTGAGAACAAGAAACCTAAAGTCAAGAGGGGTTTTTGGAAGGAGAACTCATTCTCCTCCACGTGGCAAGCAACCACACTAAAAGATGTGTGCTAGACAGATGCTGATCCAAAGGGCAAGCAAGCAAACAGCAGCCAAGTGGCTGAATGGTGAATATTTATAGCAGAGGAAGCAACCATGTTCAAAATACATTTTCTTCAGAACTGGGAGGAGGAAGGGGGAAAGACACATACACAAACAGTGCAAACCCTAAATATTAAATAGTTTTCATTAAAGTCAGGAGAGAAACAAAACAAAACAATGTTTAAAACAACATGGCAGGATTTTGTCTGTAAAATCAGAACAGAAAGAGTGCCACTTCATTTCTGAACTCATTGGTTCCTGTCCTGCCTTCAGCTGAGATAAATTTCTTCTTGGTAGCTGTGACAGTGTTGTTTTATTCAGAATGAGAATGTGTTCGTATCAAGCCAATGTTTTGGGGTCTGCGCTAAGGTGTGTTTATCCTAATTCAAGGAATTTTTCTTTCCTTGTGCCATGCTCTGCCACTGAGGAGGTGTACAAGAAGAAAACCAAGAACAAAACCAAATGAGTGTGAGGGAGCGTGGCTGGGACAGGTGACCCAAACTGGCCAACAGGGTATTCCCCACCATAGAACACCATGGCATTTATAAAAACTGGGGCTGTTTCCTGGAAGAGAGGCCAGTCTGGGCTGGGGAAGTGAGGTCTGGCACCAATTAACAGGCAGTGAGTGATTGCATTGTGACTCACTTGTTTGTTTGGGGTTTTTTCCTTTTTATTATTATTGTTATTACCATTATTATCATATTTTATTTTCCATTATAAAACTGGTCTTGTCTCAACATGCAAGTTTGATTTCAATTCTCCTCCCACTTCCACTGGGGTGGGAGGGAAGAAAGGGGGAGTTGAGTGAGCATCTGTGTGGTGTTGCATCTCCAGCTGGGTTTAAAATCATGACAGGCACTTATCCCAACTCACAAGAAACGATGATAGGCAGTCAGAGCCACACTATACACTATTGCTATTGGCATGTCACAGTGAGACTACATCAGTTCAGACATCTGATTTATCCTCCTTATCATGCCCTTGATAACCTTAAAATGTTTCATTAAGCTGCTAGAGAAAAAATATTAGAGAAATATGAATTTACAACAAAAAATTTCCTGCATGTTTAGACTTTATTTACACATTTTAACGGTTGCATTGTAAAAGTACCCGATTTTTAACTAAGTTACAGTGGAGATCAGGTAAAAATTTTACCTACATTTCCCTATATTTCCCCACCTGATTTTTTCCATTCTGCCTCCCTACAGACAGCATGCCTTTGCATCAGCAGCAAAAACCTTCCTTTGCACTTTCTTATAAGAAGTTCCCACTTAAAGAAGTCTGAAATTTGTGTAAAGACTGGCACTAGCTCTGGCACTGCCACTTGGCTGTGAGCTCAAGCCTCGGACTCAGAATCCTTCTGCTTTCAGAAAATCTGCTGCTCTTTACTCCAAGAAAACCATTTTCTCCAGCTAATCTTGACAGAAATCACAGGAGCACTAAAAGCACTCAGCAGCATTAACCTAAGGAATGCATGGAGCTCTTTCATGAGTATAAGATAGTGTGAACACTTCTGAGCTGTGAAAACATGAAATTATCAGGACACATCTACCTGTCTGTAACATCTGGCAAGTTGTTATATTTTATCCCCACTTTAGGAAGTGTTGCAAGTAAAGGTCAGAAGACCAGGGGGACAGGACACTGCAAAAGAGGCAGTGAAAGAAAAATTGAGAAAATCCACAAAGTCAGAACAGAGTTTGTGTGATCAAACCAAGGTCAAAAGATGCCAGCTCCCCCACTCATGGCTTGAGCAAACCCTCTGGGGAATTATGGCATGGGATTCTCCCCCTCCCTCAGGCAAATCTGGCAGTGCTCTGCAAGGCTGAGTGGGCACCCAGTGCAGCGCATTCAGCAGTCAATCAAAAATTTCTCATGAAGCCATAATGAAGAAATATGATTTCAGAAAATCAGCATTTCCAAGGGAAAACTTAATAAAGGCTTAAAAAAATTGATTCAATTGCAGAGAACGAATGGGAAAAGCACTGAACTGCAAGAAGCAATGAGAATTACTAGTTTCCATTCTGTCAACACAGCAGAGGTGACTGAATTACAATATATATTAGCAAGATAGGGGAAATTCTTACTCAGTCAATATAGATTTTAGATATATCCAGACAGATACATACAGCACACAGATTATTTCCTTCTCTCTTACTCTGTGTACACGTATTTTTCAGAGATAAACCTGAGGGGTTTTTTTATACAGAAAGAGTTTCCAGGTGCTGTAAACTACTATGGAGAATTCACCTTACATAAAAGATGGCTTTCATGGTTCATGCAAATTTTCATGTCATGCCTTCCAACTCTGAGGAACACATTTTTACATTTTATCCTCTTGGAGGTTTTAATACTCACATATCAGCCATGAATGCAGAAATCATGGCAACAGGCTCTTTTGAATAGGTCCTGTGAGCAGAAAAACTCCCTTGTGATTTGGGAGAGTCAAAGGCGTGGTCTTTCCTCCCAAAGTATTTTCTGCATAATTAGTTATAAACTCCAAAATGTTTTACACTCTCTGAAAGAGAAAACATAATTAGATAGTCCACTGATCCAATCACTAAATCTTCTCTACATATTTAGTCCACTTCAAAAAAAGGAAACAAGGATAGGAGTGGACAGTCTCATAAACAAGCCTCCCTTCATAATCAGACAAGAAAAATATATGAGACAAGGATAACATACATGGTATGGCACACACAGGGAAGGATCTTATCAGGGTGTACAAATATCTGAAGGCAGTGTGCCAAGGAGACAGTCAGACACTTTTGGTTGTTACCCATTGACAGGACAAGGCAATGAGCATGAAGTGAAAGAGAAGAGGTTGTATCTGAACATCAGGAAACACTTTTTTTTTTCTTTTTTTCCTATGAGCATGAATGAGCTGGCACAGGTTGCCCAGAACAGGTGTAGGGTGTCCATCCATGCAGATACTCAAAGGCCATAAGGAAATGGTCCTGGGCAATTATCTCAGGGTGACCCTGCTTGAGCAGGGGGGTGGGATCAGATGACTTCTAGAGGTCCCTTGTAACCTCAGCCATTCTTTGATTCTGTATCAATCACAAAATCATTCATGCATGCATCTTAAAGTATCAGAGGAACTGGTTTATAGGTGAAAGGAAAGAAAGGTGACATTGAAGGCTTTCCTCTGAAACACCACTGAATGCACAAACACACACATCTTAAACCAGTAATAAAATCCAAGTGCTTGGACAATGTGACTGGGACAATTAGGTAGAGCACTTGCTGACAGTGTGCATCAATCAAACATTTTTTTAAATAGTTAATCAAACACTATATACAGCTGGCTATTAATTTTCAAAAGATTTCTTAAATCATGTCTTATTACTCTGTTTATAGTCCTTCAAAAGTCACTGAGTGGTGAGCAGTTAATTCCCACAGCAGCATCGTATACAGACAGCCCAATGCAGGATCACTGAGTTAGTTTAGCCTGTAAAGGAGCTTCATGTGTCATTTGCAGTCCCTTCACAATGCCAGGTGTTTATTAGCACCCAAAAACCCTAGCCATACTTGGACTCTTGCATTAAAGTTTGAGAGAAGATTTAATGGCCATTTTTGCTATGAAAATACTCAGGAGACAGATTGAAAGATGATTAAAAATATACAAAATAATTTCCAAATACTTAAGGAGGAAAGCTCAGGGAAACTTTAAAAAACAGGTAGATTAACCAATTTTGATATTTTGGCTAATACAGGTGACAGGGAGGGTCATCAGGCAACACACTATAAACATTCATGTTCCAAGTATATATTTATATCTATATATATATAGTACAAATTTAATATATATACTACATTAAAAAATGTACTCAAGCTACTGTTTATCTCTACACTCAGTCTAAGAGTCAACTTGGTTATGTTTTAAATATAAAGCTTTAAAAATATTTTTTATAAATATATTTTTTTCATATACTACTGTATTTTTTTTTTTGTGCTGCCCTCCTGAGAGGGGACTTGAGTTTGGCCACACTGAAGCAGCACAGGTGGCATTTGCTGTAATCAAGTAATCAATTTGGAAGGCCTGCCCACAGAGCATTTTTCTGAAACAACTATATATATTTAAAAAATAAAATTTCTAAAACTGCAAGTTTAATTGGTTTAAGAATAAATTATATATAATTTTAAGTTAATAATATATTTTATTTACATCTATAAATTTTATAAATATATATATCAACATAAATTCACTGGTACATTAAGGAGCAGAAATTCTCCCTGTGTACCATCAGCTATCCAGTACCAGACGTACTCTGAACTCATAGCAGGGCTGACAAACCTCCTCTCAGCACTAAAAAAGGCTAGGCTGTATAAATTAGAATTTAGCTGATTAAAAGACCCAAATCTTCAGGGCCATTTGTATGACTTAGTGGTGCACAGCTGAAATTTAAGATTTGTTCAAAAATGTACAAAAAAGGTTCATTGGCAGACAGGAATTTAATCATTTGTATCTGGGTATACAAATTATTAATTCCTTGTTTTAGCCAGGAATGTAGGGGCATTTTTTTTCCAATAGAAAATAAAGATTTGTTGAAACCTATTATTTATTAAAGCTATTAGAAATTAGTAAAAAATTACTAAAAACCAGAAAAATTTCATTTTCAGTTGAAACTTTGATTTTTTTTTTTTGTTTAAAGGGCTGTTAAATTACATTTGTAGCAACAGAAAAAAAAACCTTTATGAATAAATGCAGAAAACCTTAATTCTACTCTAAAATAATTCACAGTCTATTTATGATATATTAAATCTCTGTATGACAGGCTAACTTAATTTGCGTGTCCCATAGTTCAGGTGAGATCTCCAACCCTGTGGTATTTGGGGTTTGGGTTTTGTTTGGCTTTGTTATAAAACACCAGTGTTGTCTCCTGCAGGAGCTACTTCAGGACTTCACTTTCCAGATAGAAAGCTTTTTTTAAGCCAGTTTGGATAGTAAAAAAAAAAAATAAATTACTCTTTTCTATTTCTATTAGCAAAAGCCCTCAAAAATAACAAAAATCCCAACCAAACAAACAAAACTAAAACCTCAAAGAACCAAAAAAGCTTCTTTCTAACAATTTTTTTGCAAGGCTGATATCTCCACACCACCTTAAAATTTTACTGTTTATTTAGTGAAAATATTTTTCATTCTTTTTCCTCTCTAAAATCATTATTATTACAGGTATTTCTGAGCCCTTCACCTTCTACAGCTGAGGCCTGACAAGCCTCAAATAGAGTATCATAACTCTTACACATTAATTTAATTAATTCATTTCAGAATGACTTCTGGCTTTCCTGGAACAGAAACATATTGCTGACTTGGACTGCAGTGTGCTGTTATTTTTTCAGTAGCACTGTTGCATACCTAATTATTCCCTGTATTATTGCTTGCATTTATCTTCATTGATTTTCTTCATCACAAAATTTTTATTTTACCACAGTCACTTTGAGTTTCCAGCCTGGATTCCAAGTATTAGCCAGCCCTTGCCCTAGAAATGCCCCTTCAGTTTTGTCTTTTCTGTCACAGAAGGGAGCAAAAAACCAAACTAGGATTCAGCCCATAATGAAAACCCTTCCAATGGACAATAAATAAAGTTTCATTTAAGCATGTGGGGTATTTAATTCTGATTTACTTCTGAAATGTGCAGGTCAGTGGAACAAACCTCTCTGAAGTCAAAATGTATTGGAGCTGCTGCTTGCCATCTACCCAACAGCCTGTGAAAAATATATATCTATTTAACATGAGTTCTTCTTGAATACCCACATTGGATGTTTCTTAAATCCTTACTAATCCCCACATTAGATGGATACCAGAATGTTAAGATCCACTTATTGAGAGATGCCTCTGCTCCAATTAAGGTGCATGAGAGGACACACGTTGAAGTCAATAATATGGATTTTATTTTAACAATAAAATGTGAGGTAGAGAGATGGAAAGAAATACAAAAGAGAGGAGAGAGAGAGAGAGGTTAAGCAGAAGCTAGACACCAGAATGTATCACTGATAATGGACAATTTCTGAGCCACAAGGAAAGCCAGCTCAGTTTACCCAGGCTTCTTGGTGTTTGGGGTTCCTGAAGTGGTTCTAAACTTGTCACCATGTATACATTTTTGTGGCAGAGAAATTAATGCTCCTTGGCTACACAATTGTCTTTTTTTATTGGTCAAATTATTCCCTTGCTTCCAATGCTAATTGTTCTTCAAGCTCAGTCCTTCTTTAGAGTCAATGGTTTTTTTGAGCTGTGGTCATGCTCTCCTCACTGCCAGAATTACTTTTTACCTAATCCTTGATGATTTCAGCAGAGTTGCTGAGTTCACTTTCATTGTAGCCCAGAAATTGTCCCTTTTTCAGTGATACATCCTTCTGGCCCAGCTTTGTTAACCTCCCCCTAGGTCTGAGACAGCAATAATCCCACATTTATTTAATCTGAAACTCCAGTCATCTCCTGGCAGAGTCCTCCTGTTTTGTCTTAAACAGTGTTTGAGACAGTCACCTGTCATTCTTAAATGCTTGTAAAAGCATTTACGTAAATTACATACCTGTAGTCCACTTTTTATTGTGAATAACCAAACAAAAACTTTTGCAATCAAATATTTGATTTGCTTTCACATTTTGCAGCTTGTCTTTACTTTTTTTGACTCTCCCCTTTTAAGAGAAATTAAAGAAATCTATTTTTTTAAAAGTGTTTTGATTGAGAGGTCTGCATTTTATCTTATAAGCTTATGCTATTCCTTAACCCTTTTGCAGCACAGGAAGACCCCAAACCTTAAAACTGCATCCAGTTGGATCCAAGCCAATTCAAATTATCTACACCTGACTTCAAAAGTCATATCTTCCAAAATCAATATTCATAGCACTGTGATAAGGTTTCTGAGTAGATAGCATCGATGAAAACTAGTCACATTAACAACACAAAAATAAAAAAAACCTGAAGGCTTGCAAGAGTATGCAAATATAAAGAATATCTAAATGCAAAAAAAATCAGAGGCAGCCTTTAATGAATACATCCCCTAATGTTACACAATAATTTCAAAGTATCTTTTGTTTAGGCTAGATAGTCTAATAAGATTTTATTTCTTCAACTGCTGTAATTTAATTTTATGGAAAATTATCTCCAAAGACAGCACCCATAAAAATATTTAGCATACAAAAATTTCTGGATAACCAGAATAAACCAGCATTTATTTAAATAGCTCAACTTCATTACACTGAGGACTATGTGAGGGTTTTTAGTTTGTATTTTCTGAGTGGGAAAGAGGAGCACTGAGGCCAAAGACAGCAGAGCTGAGCTGTGACTCACAGTAAATTTGATTCCTGTTTTCCCAGTCCTTTATCTTCAATAAATTTAAGCAAATTAAGCCTCCTCTGTGAGGAAGATGATAGCCAACCAGCTATGAATAAACACACTGACCCCACTTCTTTCAAACCAAGAAAAACTTTTCTTATCCCTTTTAGTTCTCAGCCTGAGAACTATAGTCAGTACCTCAGCCTGATCTAGTGGCAGCACAAAATTGACACCTTTGCTGTGGGAAATTGTTTCCTTCTCTTTTTGATTCATATACATGGAATATATTCTAGGATTTTTAATTAAGAAATAATTAGAAGGTGAATGGCAATGAAATAACTGCATAAAAAACTTGTCCCTCTCTTTATAAATGCCACATATATGAAAAATGAACAAAGAATTGTGACACCTACATTTTTCTCATAATTTTCCCTAAAGTTAAACATGGAAAAGAAACACAAAGCTGTGGTATTATCCAGGCTAAAATTCTATTTTTAGTGACAAATGTTTCCAATAAGATATTCCACACAATTTTTCAGAGATACATCCCTAATATGAACATTACATTGCTCTGATCACTGTAATATCTGCATGCTTAATCCACTGCTCAAAACAGCAGATTGGTTTCTCAAAGTCAAACAGTAACAAAGCCTACAAAGTGAATGCATTCAAATCCCCTGCCACTTAAAATCAATAAACTGACCAGTTTTGGAGCTGAGCTGTTTTATTACACAGTAATGAAATTTAGAATTTTGTCAACCAACGTGTAGGGTTGAGCCCCAACAAGCTGTTAAGGACAAGGAGAGTGTATATTAGAATTCCAACATTTATTACTGTTGGACTTTTCTGTCCTGGCACCCAGCATGCCACTCAACAAACTGAGAGACTCCCTCTTCCTCCTCCCATGAAAACAGGTCTGAAGGTATCTTTCTGTTGCTGATGACAAAATATCAACAAATTCATTCTATCCCATGAGCAAAGAATAACAATTAAGGTTTGCTTCCATTTGATGGATAAATGCTTCTGTAGGAAAACACTGAAGACAGATGTCTAAAACTGCTTAAAATTTCCCAATGAAGCCAACATCCCATCTGTGATGGGCATTCTGATGATACTCTGGGCAATATTAGGTTATTTTTTCGATCTGGAAAATTTGTTTTCTGAAACTGTACCATTTACAGATCTATTTGTCTTTTATTTCTTCAATAGCTCATTTTATCTTGGCATACACCACTAGTGACTTAGGGCTTTGTTTTCAAGTTAGATGGCTACCTCCATGCATAGAATCACATTAAAACTTTTCTTCAAGTCTCCATTTCCAGATTTTTCATAGACAAAAAGGAGAGAACACTTAATGCCCCTGTCTCCCACAACACTCAAGCTTTTCCCAAATTTAGTTGCCGCTGCTTGCTGCATTTGCTTTCTTTGCTTCATTAATTTCTGATATCTGCTGCATGGCTTATTACACAATAACATATGCTCTCTGATATCCCACTTCCTTCTGCAACCTTTTCAAGTACACTTAAAAAAAGAAAGCTATTTTGATTGTGGGTTACCTCTGGAAGAATTACGCTGCATTTGGCAGGAGTGTGAATACTCACTCAAGGCCAAATGGTTTTTGTGCAACAGAGTGAAATTGAGTCTTACCTGATTTGATTGTGCATTTATAAAGGTTAGGTGTATTTTGATCACTCCATATGCCATATAGATTTATAAGAAGTATATTTTTCAGGTACTATTTCTGCATGTTCAAAGATTGCAGCAATTCCCTCAGCTATCCCAGTGCTTTCATTAAGTGTTTCTGATGCTCTACACATTTACATACCAACTTTCAATCATCTACATGGAGTTTTGTGCTTTTTTGAGTTTCCGTCTCAAAAAGACTTTAAAAAGAACTTAGAGAGACCCAGAGAGTTTAACAACAATATGAAATGTTCTGAGAAATGCACCTGTGTGTTATCACTTAGGAAGGCAAAAGTGAGATTGCAGGATCTGCTTGTGGGATCAGCAGCCAAACCCTAAAATTGGAAGGGAAAATATTCAATATCATCAAATTTTATGCTTTTCCAGTGAAAAGGGGTTTTCTTATCTTTACATCTTGAATAAATATGCCATTAAATCACAAAAATACATATTTTTAAATAAACATATGCACTCACAGACAAGGCTTCACTGTAAGCACTTGTCAGAAAACTGAACCTTCAATTTTAGTAACTTCAGTACCACACACAAAAGATCCTTGGTTTTCCACCATCATGGAATATAAAAGATAGTTACATATACTTACTCTTGCCTTTGAGGGATTCTAGAGCTTACAGTCCCCTCAACTCTCTTCTCACAGTCAATTTACAGTCTCTAAATATTTGCTGTGCTTCCAGAGCTTCTGCCCAAAGTTTTATTCAGGGCCGAACACTTTTAAAAAATTTGAATTTTATTTCAGGTTCATAATTTCAATGGTTTCCTATTGATAGAAATGGTAAAATATTGCTCTTCTAAAAGATTAAATATATATTTTGTGCTAGACATGAAGAAAAAAAACCCACTCACCCAAGCAAAATCCCTCTGAAAAAGACTTTGAGGATTTTTTAGGTACTGGTTTGGCACACTATTAATGCAGAAAAGATGGTTGTGAATTTTTTCAGCATTTTTAACCATCAGAGTAGTAAGAAACCATGGGTTTTTCCCTGATTCTTTCCTGTGTGAAAGAGATTCTGAATTCTTAAAGTAGGTACAGAAAGCTTCATAGTGCCGCCCATACATCTCTCTAGACACTCTGACTGAAACCAACAACAAACTACTTCCCCTATAGCTAAGAATCACATTCAAACCTTAAAAACCTTCTTCAGGTAAAGTATTCTTTCCCACTCTGATAGGGAAATCATGTCCATCCTCACACAAAGCTGAAAGGTATTTACCATGATATTCCAGATGAAAATGTTCTAATGAAAATATGGTGGGAAAAAAGAAGAATCTAATAGGGACAAGAAGAGATAACTGTATAGCATTTAAAAAGGGGAATGTGATGCGTTTCATATTTTGCCATTTATAGTCTTTGCTGTTTTGATACATTAGCTGAACATTTCATGTGAGATGCTTCACACACCAAAATATTTTTTCTGATTAAAGAAGTGAAAAAATAGCCAGAAATATTTCTCATAGTATGAACTTTAAGTTAAAACATCCAAACAGTAACCTTGTATTCAATAGATTCCCCAAAGTTACTCTAAGGTGTATTGTGAGAGCATTCACCTTACAGTGACTCAAGGAACCAATGACAAAGCTTTTGACACCTTCACTGCCTCAGGGCAGCCTTTGTTAGTAACCACTTCTCCCCTTGCTTCCCAGCAACACTTAAAAATAAATCACAAGCTGGATTCCTACTCATATATGTCTAAAAATCTAAAGGGAAAACCCAGTAAGCTCTAAAATATACCAACATATATATAAAATATACCACTAAAATACTACACTGTCAAAGCAGTAATGATAGATGAGGGGCATTATTCAAAAAGTCTTGCCATGTCCAAAAATTTAATGGTGCTACTGGACATATTGCTGGGGCAATTCCCATCAATAGCATGGAATATATTTTCACCCTTCTATTTACATTCTCTCCTTCAGGAGTTTTAGTCAAAAGAATGAATACAGTACTTGAGGATTTAGGTTTTCACTCAAGAACCACATCCTGAAATCTGGTAATAACAAGGCATTTCACTGTAAAAATTTTTGAGATTTTTTTTTTGCACTAGAATCATAAACAATAAACACCAAGGAAACAAATCCTCATTTAGTTCAGCATGAGCTGAATTAGTTTCTGCAAATCTTGTAACTTCTATCAACCTAACACACAACTTAAAACCCAATAGAATTTCAGCTGAAATACTTTGGTTTTTCATCTCATGTCATTGTCCTGTCATATAAATTCCCATTCTGGAGTCCCTACTTTATTACACTCATAGCTGAAGAACTCCTTGTCTTTCCCAGACCAGTGTTGATGAGAAAAATCAGAACTGATCCATAATTTAAACATGTTTATTACAAAAAGCAGCAGCAAACTGAATGTCCTTTTCCAAATATTTTCTAAGCAAAACTGCCTGTTACAGTAATGCTTTACTGAAAAGCATAGGATTGTAAAATAAAACAGCAACAACAAATCTTAAAAATGCTTAACTCATTAGAAAATTCAACTTCAACATGTGCAAAATAAGAATAAAGAACTTTTTTCTCTTGATATCACTTGTATCTCCCCCTTGGAAATATTTCAGTTCACTCTGTTGCTGTTCTTTATCTGACCTACACAGAAATACCTCTGCAGCCCAGTTAATATAACACCATAATTAGAGTAGCTATTCCATTAACTTCTTGCCATTGTAATCTCCATTATCTCAGGGAGATTTCTCCCTGTGTACTCAAAATTTAGAGAGAGTGGCATGAGGAATGAGTTGTGAACTGTGAACAACGTATAGACAAAAAAGCTTCAGAACGAGCAAGAGGATGACAAGCAAAAATGGTTGAAAATGGATAAGTGATTTATAAAGGAAATAAGAATCAGGTGGCCCCTGATGAAATGGGCCTAAATAAAGAAACAGGTTTCCCCCATGTTACAGAGTTGTTTGTAAGTAATTACATAAAGTTGAAAGTAATTACATAAATTATTGTAATAATGATCTAAGAAAAACTTTTATTAAACACAATATTTTGCATGAAAGCCGGCTCAAATCTTTAAACTGCTTACTATAAAGTAAAGAATATTTTAGAGGAAAGATCGTTCCATAATTGCTTTTTTCCTCTGTTATTTTCCTAATCATCCCTTCTAACCAGTGCTAGAAACAAAACAGTGAGTTAGGAAAGCCATATATCTCAGCCAGTACAATCACTCTCCCCAGTACAGCATACATGACTTTACTTGCCATGTGACCCAACAAGCAGGACCCTACTTCTATTCTGGCATTTCATAAGTTCCAAACCACGAATTCACTGTCTGTGCTCCTTCTGGGTTCACACAGACCCAGACTAGACTAATGTTAATTACTGGTATGAAAAAATACACGCACCTTTGGCTGGGCTTTCTCTTTCCTTGTCATATTCAACTCTAAGACAAGGAAAATACTCAGCAAAAAACCTACACCTAAAGAAAATCACTTAGAATTTAGAATGGTAAAAATTTAACAGCTCTTACACTTTGAAGCAAAGGATTTTTTTTTTTTTTTACACTGAAAAACTCATGAACATCAAATACCATACATATAAAGCAAATAATTCATTGCACTAAATGAAGCCTTAATTATATCATCAAAAACAGCTATTATTAGTTCACAGCCTCATACAGAACCTACCTTAACTGCCAAACAGAGAAAAAGCCCCAAGAGTAATTAAGCCAGAGGTTTTGTAAATAAACACTGAATGGTACCTTCCAAGTTTTCCAGAGGGTTTCTCTGGCTCATCCCATGATCTGCCAAGTCATAAGGCTGATGCTGCCAGGCTTCTGCAGGTGTGGGTAAAAGTACCACCAAAACATTGTCTGTTGTCAGCATGGGACAGCAGATAAGGACCTTCTACTCACTCTTAGGATCTGTTTGAATTTATCCAAATATGACTCCTTAATACAGCCTGCTTTCTTTTCACTGATTTCCAGTTACAGTTTGAAAAAAATTAAGGTGGTATGCAATTTTCACTTTGGGTATAAAGCTTTATAATGAGCAGATTGCTTAATCCGAATTTCCATTCCTTGACTGCAAAATGGCATTAAAACCTTGTGTCTTGGTTTAAGACAAAATAAGAGGAGGATGCTCTGAAAAGAGTTCTCCTCCTATAGTTTAACCCTTTACACCAATATGGAGAAATCAATATGAGTACATGTAAGTGATATAAGTAGATCTAAGGCCTTCACCTGTGCTGCCTCAGCTCTCCTGGTGACAGTGACAGGGAAAGGCAAGAGAGAGAAAAAAGAACAAACAAACAGCAACAACACAAGAAAAGCAAGCAAAAAAAAAAAAACCCACCATAAAACAGAACCTCTGCCTTAGAGCAAAAACCCCAAGGCAAGAGAGGCTCTGCTTGGGAAGTACCTGAGCTGTATTTAGGATGCACAGCCACATCTCACATATGCATAAAGAAATCTCTGTGTAGCATAGAAGAAAATATTAACTCAGGTGTCTGTGGGTTTATTTCTTACTTTTTAAGGCATATCTTATGAACACATTTCTCTAAAGAAATAAAAAGCATCAAGGTAAGCCGGTTAGTTTATCAGAGTCAAAGACTAAGACTGTTGAAACAGAATGCCTCAGATAAACAGTACATGAATCCTCACTTTGTAATTCATATCCAAAATTTTGACTTAGATTCCAGATTTTGCAGAGACTACAAATGTGATCTTTCCAGCATGCTCTGTACACCTGCAGGGAAGAGTGATTTTCTGATTCTTTCTACCTGAAAAGAATGTATCTGACAAGCTCTGAAAGAGTTCATAATTATCTTTGAGAAGATGGACTAAAAAAAAAAGCAAGAGGGTGTCAGAACTCTGCACAGGATACCAACTGATGCATATATGAGGTGGGAAGCTGCAGATTCTTGGTTGAAAAACTATACATTGGCAAAATTATTTGTATCACCTAGTGCATAGTTATGGAAGCATTCCTGAAGCTTCTCCACAGTGCACTGGCATCCTTTAAGTCTTGCTGGATTCATAACAGTAATCAGAGAACCTTCAGAATTTACCTCCAGATAATAATATCAATATTAAGGTGCTTATGAAAATTATCACACACTTTGCTACTCTTTCCACTGTGAGTTGCACCTTTCCTGTTTCCCCATTTTCTGTGAGCACTGTTTCAATGCCCTCCTTCTCCCAGCACTGTTCTCTGCAGAGCCAGCAGCAGCACGTCCCTAAAGAGCTGACAGCCCCCCTGCTCTCCTCTCCTCTCTCACCCCCTTCCTTCCACCTCCCCTCACCCCTGCAATTTCTACAGCTAGATGCATAACCCACTTCAGTCCCTGGTTTATTTTCCTTCCTCACAGGTCTCTAGCTTGAATTTTCAAGTATTCTGGCATCTAAGCAAGACAAATCCTTAAATGTGTCAGATTATCTTGCTTAGTTTATAAGACACTGAATAGCTCAAGGGATTCCTAATGACTAGGGAGCCTTTCATTGACAGGCTGTGGTTTCAATACCAAATCATGTCCACAATGGCCTTGAGTCAGCTTTATCTGATGCTTGCTTCATGAGGATACATAATATGAGCTGTTGAGCTCAACATCCCTTTTTATAATAGAGGATGATCACAGCCAGCACTTCTGCTGTCAGTCTCAGGGGAAAAAAAGGCTGAGTGCAGGAATGGAAAGTAAGAGAATGTTTCACAGGTGCAAACATCCCTGAAGCAGTAATATATGATAATTTACTCATACTGCATGGTGCAGCACTCTCTGGTGCCACCCAAAGTTGCCAGCTTGCTCCCAGAAGTGATGCACAGCTATAAATACAGTGAACTGGATTTATCAACCCAGGCACAACATCTCCCTAACAAAGGTGTACTTCTTCAAAACCTAATCTGAACCCTAAGCTTGTGTATTTCTCTACAAAGTGCAGGCTCACAGGCAGGTGTGAGTCACTGCAGGGAGCTGTCCTTATTTTGGGAGGACAGCTGCCTTTGGATATGCTTCAATTACCCTCAACAGAAGCCTGCAGCTCTGTCATCACCAGGACTCAACTCACCCAACACAAACAGTAATATCACCTTTACTTAAATAGCTAAAACATAGGTTTTTTAATCCTTGAGACACATAAAAGAAAAAAAAACTAACAAAAGCAAACTGTCCTATATATTACCTACAGCTGGGTTGCTGAGATGTCCATTTGCTTGTGTAAGAAAGTTCTGGATCAAAACAAGGCCCTGCCACATTCACCATCACAACTCCAATCTTGTTAGGTTTAACATCAGGTGTTAGGAAGGAGTACAGGCCACAAAAATATAGAGGGATGTTTCCCTTGCTAAGGCTCCCACACTCTATAGCCTGCCCTTCCTGAACTTCTACACATGCAGATGGCATCTGAACATTGGACTTAACAGCCACCAATGTGGCTGCACATGCACCTGTAGCATCCCTCTTTTTAAAATGTGATTTTCTAAAGAGGCACAAGTAGCTATGTCAGTAGTTTATATATGTTTATTAAGCTATATACCAAAAATTGTAACTAGGAAACAAACAAAAGAAAAACAAAAACAACAACAAAACCAACCAAACAAAACAAAAAACCCAAATCAAAACAACAACAAAAAACCCCATCCAGCATAATTCCCTAACTTTGAAACAGAACCAAATCAAGAAACTGGCTACCTCCCACTGGCTACCTCCCTCTTCCAAATTCAGGTTACTTCAGTTCTGAGACAGTGCCCAACAAAAGAGGGAACTGAATTAGTGTGCTAAAGAAGTGATAGTCTTGTCACTGGGCCAGAGTCAATTAAGCATGGGGAGCGGGGGAAAGATATATACAGCTGTCAGGAATTTTTTTAACACTTTTCCCCAGTTAGAGTTAACTGGAGGAAGGCACTTTATTCAAAACAGAAAATTTTTAGATCTCTCCTGAGGAGAGAGTATGAATAGCTCACAGTTGCCTAAAACCTTCCTGTGATATGCATAAACTACATTTTTATTAGAACTGGATTATACTAGCTGCTATCCAGGAGGTTCAAATGCCTAACCACTGGAGACAATCAGAAGCACAGAAAGATGCTTGCATAATGAACATAAATATCCTTTCAAACAGAAAATCATAATCTACTCCGCTGTAATCAAGTCTATATTGTTGTATAAAGAATTTTAAGCAGAAGAGCAATAGGACAAGAAAAAAGAGGAACAAAAGAAATCTGAATGCTTCTTCATGATAACTTTGTTTTAATTTTTTTATAAAGTAGTTAGATATGATAATTTATTATTAGACAGTTTCATCTCATAAGTATGATTCTAGAACTAAAAAGGTTGTCTTTCATCTTCATGTTTTAAATTAAAACTTCTTTCAGAAGTTTCAAAGTGGGGTTCCAGCCTGCATTCTTGAGACTAACTAGTGCCTAAAATCCTACAGTCAGTACTTCCTACCAGCAGCACAGGAACTGCTTTAAAAAAATTATAAACCTTCAAACAAGGACAGGCCCAGTGACAGATTTCAGCCTATGAAAGATACCTCAAGCATCTGTATTTCTTCTTCCATTACTTGCTCCCCTCTTCTATACTACAACAATTTAACTGGTGGTAGAATTTGTCAAAAGACTTTTCAACAATCAAGTAATAATGTCACCATTTTCAATTTTATATGCCTGCTCTCAGTGTTCAGAAAAGAGGATCTTACAGGAAGTCTGGGACCAACCTGGAAAAAGCAGACAAAAATGAGTTTACTTAAAAATTTTCAGTAAATTAATATCCTGAGTATTCTGAGGAACGGAAAATTATTCTGTTATACTAACGCAGAACAGATGCAAACTTGTTTTCTTGGCAGCAAAATCATTTTAGAGGTGTCCTCTTTACTGGATCCCATGAGGAGGAATTAAATAAAATGGAATAGGATGAACAAAAACACCTGCATTTGTTCCTAGAAAGGGCCTCACTTGAGAAAGACAGCATTGATTGTTGCAACTGAATGTCCTCAAAACAGCAGAGCAGCTGGTAATTTTTGTTACAAAGACTTGTCAACCATCACCCTAATTATTTTCACACAAATCAATTGTTTATTGAAAGACTATCTCAAGTTTACTATTTGTGCCTATGAAGAACACATCTCCAGCAAGTGCTGCTTAAGGAGTGCAATTAAATTTACTTCATTTTCACAACATTCCTGAACAGACCTCCAAAGTACACAAAGCATTTCTACTACATAACAGCCTTTCTAAGGATAGGTAGAGATAATTATGAGCAAATGCAGAAGTGACTATTTAGAATTAATAAAAGTAGCAGTGAACTCTTCCCACTTGTATTTAATACTACAGTTGTGGAAAGTACAAAACCTTTAATTAAGAGATAAAAATTAGTCCAATGTAGAAACTAGAAACTTTGCAGAAATCTTCATTAAGGACTTATTTCTAGAGAAAACATAAAAATAAAGCTATTATAAAAAGACAATATGCAAAAAAACCCCATCAAAGTACATACAAAGAGAAAAAATGTAAGCCAAAGTTCAGGTCAAGCTAGCAAGGCATGTAAGTCTAAGTTATGTATAAATAACTAGGCTGCATTACAAACTCCTGAACAGTCCTTAGTCATCCATCCATCCTGAGAGTGTGGCAATATTTTCACTATCCTATTACTGAAAAATCCAAAACCCAATTTAAAACAATGAGGTGGAACCCTACTCAGTTTACGGATTTTATGAATATGCTGCTTAAAGGAAACTTTGCAGAAAAAAAATTGAAAAAGACAGAGGGAGAAAAGGAGAGAAATTTTGGCACAAAATAAAAATATCTTTAAAGTGGGACCCAATGGGCTCTGGACTACTTTCCCAAGATAAATTCTGAAAGCTTCATCACTTGATTAGTTAAAATAAAACACTGGGAAACGTGCATCATCAATATACCAAGGCAATCTTGCAATGGATGAGACTGAACGGCATAATACATATTTTTCCAATTCTAATTTCCATGATTATGAAAATGTTGCATTTAAGATGGAAATTAATGGCACATACAAAGTTTCATAATTTACTATCGGTTTTTATGTGGCCTGAACAACCTAGTACATTGTTTTATTAATACATGCAGACCCTGCCAGAAACTAATCAAGAGGGGGAGGAGAAAAGTATTCAAAAAAAAAAATCACTTTGTTCTTCAATAATTTAATAGCTATTTACAATCATAAGATACAAGTAGAAAGTAATAAGGAACAGCAGGTTGTTAGAAAAGAGCAAAACTCCTCAACTTTGGGAGGAGGAAAGATGCATAGAATTGCTTCAACATTAAAAAAAAAGGCAGTCTGAGAAGAAAAAACAAAAGAAAAGATAATGAGGTAAAGGCTGGATATAATTACACAGCAGCTGGTATCCAACACTCAACATTGTTACAATTAATATGAAAATGAAAACCACTTCTTAAATAATATCCTAGCACATTTACAGTATGTACCTGTGGCAAGACTCAGTAGGTTTTGGGCACTCACCACCTCTATATGCGTTCATATTAGACTTTTCAATCATGCTCCACAGCAGATTTCTGGACAGAAAGGAGTTGAGCCCACTACTTCATGTTTGCCTCCTAATCAGAAAATATCTTTCTTTAACCACTGTCACAATTGATCACAATCATTTGGGATGGAGGCTGCAAAATGACCTATTTTGAACCACTTCCATTTCATCAGTAAGGAGAAATGAATATGAGAAAGTATAAGCAAAAAATTAAGAGTTCATTAAAAAAAAAAACCAGCAACAACCAAGATAACAGGAGTAACCTCTAAATATGAAAGAGCTGAATCCTGTGGACTCCCCAGAAACAAAGAAACCGAGATGAAGGAGAAGCCTCTCACCCAAGTTGGTGGCTGCTCATTTGGTGGAGAAGACCTGCTTGGCTCAACCTTCTCCCTGAAACGAAACCCCAGGAAGACAGGAGATTACAAAGCACTTCTGGTGGTGGTTGTGGGATGCTGGCCTTGTCTGGGGCATCTCTGGACCTCTGGTGTCAATTTCTGTGCTGCTCCTTGCCTGGCTGGACCCAGCTGGTATTGGCACTGCAGTTCCATGCCTCCGCTGCATCACAGGGAAGAAGAAGCAGTCACACTGTGCACTAAAAACCTGCCAAAAATCCCAAAACAGACAAAACCAGCAAACAAGTGAGATGTTTGTGACAAAATCCAAAAGACTGGCTTAGTGGCATTCTCTGTCTCTGAGGGTTTCCTACAGCAGCCTTGCAGAAAGCACTGAATCTTTAATGCTGGCAAATCATTTGCATTTAAACCAAAATTTCCTTATAATTCAGCAGCCTTTCTGCATAAATTAGTCTAGTGGGACAATTACATAAAAGCATCCACTCTGTTTTGACACTTCTTTTTATAGAAAGAAGGTACAAATATATAAAAAGAAACTAAATAGTTAAAAAAACAGCAAGGAGCATTAACCAACACCAGGATTTGTATAATTCCACTCTAAAAACATGACATTTCTTGACTGAGTGCATCTCTGTCCTCATTCAATGCAGTGGGCAGAGTTTATTATCCCATGTTTCAGAGATAAATGCTGTCAATGAACTGAAACAATGCCAGATTGTCAAATACCTTTTCAGATTACATAAATTACACCTCCCTCCCTGCTGCTCATCAGGAGTGTGTTGTACATTCTGGAAAGGATGCATGTGATGATCTTTTGCACGAATGGAGCACATTCATGCTTCCTGCTTCACACCCCAGCAGCTTGATTAACTAAACTTACTTCAGATGTCATCCTTCAGCCCTGAGTTCTCGTATTCTGAAGAGCCTTCTTGTAAGCTCTCTTTCTACCCTTTCTGTGCTCATTTCCCTTTGCACGCTGACACACGTTACCGCAGGGACTGGAGGACAAGGACAAAAGCCCTAAGCGTGCATTAAATGAGCTCATTTTAAATTTAGAGTTGCATGGACACACCAAACTGTCTAAGGCTTGTTCTCAGGGGCAACATTTTGTTCTGCCACAGTGTTCCATTTTCACTGTAGTATACTTTCAAATGGCAGATCTATCTCTAACACGGTATCATACACTTCAAATTAAAGGAAAATATTTAAAAAAGGATGCAGAATATTTTTTTTTTAATAGTGAAATGTGCCTATCTTGACATGACCATTATTATAGAAGGGAACACCTATCAAAGTATTTGACTGACAAAAACTTTTTTTTTCTTTTTAAAGTCAGGATTCAACTACAGTTAACTGTATCCCATTGGAAGGCATAGGATGTTCCAAAAGCACTTCCCCCCCAAAAGAAGAAGCTGGAAAATTCAAATGCTTTAATACAAATATACATAATAACATATACAGACAGCAAAAGTAAACACTTTTTAATGCAAAGCTGATTTTTTCCCCCAGACTTCTGTAGCCACTGAGTTGCCAGAATTGCAAATGGCTCCCAGCAAGCAAAATGGCAAGAAACCATCTGTCTCATTCAGAAAAGTATTAAGTCTTCCTTATTGTAGTTCTAAAATTGTTCCCACAGACAAAAGTGAGCCTAAAAACTGGTAATTTGCAGTGTCAAAGTTGTGGCAACATTCAATTGGGTGTGAAGCAGGGCTGAAGCTCCCATTGTTTTGTGATGTTCTCCAAAAACAACATTTAGACTAAAACTTCTTATGCTTGATCTCCGCCCAGCTATTTTTATTTACAGATTACCATTTGTTTGAAGGAAAAAGGAGAATTTGAAAGGGCAGAAGGGTAAAAAGGAAAAATAAAATGAAAACAATAGGTTTCACATGCAGCTTTTATCCTTAGAGCTAATATTCCAGGGGTTTTAAGTCTAGACGAGGTAAAATCCATTGTTGGTCACATTCTACCCTTATCATTAATCCTACTATGTTTCTCTAGACAGAAATCAGACTTTTAATTTCAAAACTGGAAACTGACTTCTGTTTTTAATGTGACATTGTGCTTTTAGCTTATTTTGATACGTAAACCCAAACTTTGGAAAGCATCATACTCTTTCTGTATCTTTTCTGTCCTTTTTCTCTTTTTAATTCCTCCTTCTTAGAATTTTTGAGTAACTTAAAATCTAACAGGCTTAGAGTTTGCTAAGTTGAATGGGCTAAATTAACATTTTGAAAAGTGTTTTATGTTGATTGAATGCTGCTCTAAACCTTTTGCCAAAATTCTCTGATTTTCTAGGGTTGCCGTAAAGTGGGTTTTTTGTTGTTTTGACCTCTTAAGAATACCTTGTTGGTATTTCTCTGCGTGTCTAACTCTGAATATATGAAGAACCGTAGGCCCTTTTAAAAGTCTCACTAAGTGAGTTTTTGGAGTCTTACACAACTAATAATAAATTACGCTTTTTGACAAGTTAAAATTGAAAGGCAATCTACTTACCTGCCATAAAAGGATGATATTAATAACTTCTAATAACAAAACATGTGGTAATATCTATGATTTATAAACATCACCCCAATGGCAATTCCTCTATACTTTGCATGAAGTCCAAAGATTCAGGGGCTCCTAAAAAGCAATAAATGTTACCATGCATAGTTTTCAACACAAGCAACAATAGTCTCTCTAAAGTGATAGTTACAGCAATAGGAAAAGGAAACTCAGCATCCTATTGACACGGGAATGTTCACTGTTCATATTCTATTAAGTGATTAATAGTCAATTTTGAGCTTGCTTTTATCATTGTGCCTTAAGTTAAGGCAACCAGCAGAGTAACTCTGTAAATAATCTTGTAAATATAGTTTTTTTAAAAAAATATTTATGTATTCATATGATGCAATTTTAAAATACAGTCCTTCACTGTAGTGAATACACTCCAGGGGATGAAGATAAGGTTGTAGTGGGAAATTTAACTGTGAATTTCTTGACTCATTTAAAATATCATATTTGATTTAAATCTGCAATTGTTTTCAGTGACAAATACTAATTACTGGGGGAGAAAGTGCCTATTAGCACAAAATCAAAACAACATAGATAAGTACTTAATTCTGAAACTCCATCTGTGCTGGCTTTCATTGAAATTTTCACTTAGAGATTACTGATGTTTTCAATCTTTGTGAAAACTGAAATTTTCATCAGTTATACCACAAAACTTGAGGAACTTTCATGGCTCTCTAATTTAAGTCATATGTTTGCAAGAAGGTGCAACATTCAAAAACGCTGATATTTTTAAGCATAAGTGACATCTCTGCTAGGTGCTTCACTGCTGTTTCGTTTAGCCTCTGGTAACTAACTGAGCAAGCTATTAGGAAAAAGCAAGCTATTAGAAAGAGAGAAGTGGCACAATTATGTGAACAAGCACTTTAAAAATCTTGTCGTGTATTTTGCTCTCCCACTTGTCTTTTCTTCAGCAGAGACAAAGGAACAAGAGCAAAACCTTGCCTGAAAACTGGCACTCAGTTTTAACAGCTACAATTATATTCTTGGCAATTACTAATATTATAACTGAGGGTTACTTTCAATGTACTTTCATTTATAAATGGATTTAGCCTACACAGTTTCTCCCTATTACCTCTAATGATGTAAACAAATTCTCAAGTGGAAAAGTATCTATCCTACAAGAAACATGGGGGAAAAAAGCATAACATCATTTTCAGAAATGAAAAATTACCCATCCCATAAGTTTATGAAGACCACAAAGAAACATGCTACTACATGCCTAGGGCACAAGGAATAATGCTAATGTAGTCTTCACCAGAATCTTCAAATTTGCTTTCTATCATGGATTATTTAGACTTTTTGAATAACACCATGATTTTCACATCATGGAAGAAGAAAAACAAAAACCTAAACACCCCAAAAAACCAACAGCAAGTTAAACATGCATAAGAGTCATTTAAATAACTAGCTGTATCACAGGAATGTGTGAACTGAAGAGCAAATCTTGAGGAAGACATTTGAGAGTCAAACAAACCCAATTATATTAAGCTAGTTTCTGACAACTTAAAATGTCATGACTTGCTAACTAGTAATGCCAAAACCAGATGGAGGAAGCTGTGACCAGCTAGTCTTATAGCCCTCACTTCATGGTATGGGCAAATAGCCACTCATACAACCTGCCCATTACTCTTCTCTAGATCCATCCTTTCATGCCTTCCCTGTAAAAATCCTTCAAGGCTGAGTGATGGCTCTTGATGACACTTATATGGAAAACACATTATTTTTAACTGCAAAGTTTGTCCACAAAGAATGATGGGCTGCCTGCTTGGAAGAGATGGCAAAGCAGACTACAAAAGGCTATGTCTTTTTAAAATAAAAATATTTTACTATTAAGTGCAAGTGCTTAACATTTTAAAATACTACTCTCTTGTTGCACTTCATCTTGTATCTTAATTCACTTTTATGGAAATTTTATAAAGAGAATAAAAGGGACAGTAATTAACTTTTAGAGAGGTTCTTTTACGTTGGCTTGGGTTGTTTCCTTTATTTAAATCTGTTTTGGTTTTTATTTAAGAGAGCCTTCTGTATTTCTGAAATATCACAGGTGATACTGTGCAAATGATGACACTAAAAGGACACCTTAAAGAGTGCTAATACGGAGAAGAATATTTCTCAACAGAAAATAACTAACCTTAAAAGACGATACAGAAAAGGATGACTCAATAATGGGATAATGATACATGCTGCATCAAATCTCTTAATTGAAGGTTTGCCATGACCACTGAACAGCATTTGTTGGAAATATCTTCAGAGCTTCAGACTGCTAAAAGTAGAAAAATTATCAAGAGGAAAGAAGATTGTAAAGGAATGAAAATCAGTAGACTTTACATAATAAAATATAATGGTAGTTCTCACAGCCTAGAATGGCAGGCTAATTTTGCAAATTAGACTGGTTAGTTAATTGTGCACTTCAATGTGCCAAGCATCTTTGAATAACATTAAAAATGATCATAAGTTTGATAGGGAATAAAAATTATCCAAGAACTAGACTAGCTTAAAGACACACATAGACAAGAGAAAGAGGACAAAAGCTGTCTAACACAGACCTGTATTGTCTATCACAAATCATCTGCATTTCAAATCTCCCCACAGGTTTAGAAAGAAAACTAATTTTATTTTCAAGTGGTTTTATATCACATGATAGAATCTGACCTGTAAAACATGAAAAGGAGCAAACACAGTTATGACATGGAATAATGAGAAAATATAAATTTGTAGAAAATTTATATATCTATATGTATACACACACGTATATATAAAGCGTAGCATCCAGCACTGTTAAAATTAAAGCACATTTCCTTTAATTTGATTTGAGTTACTTGCAAATGTAGCCTTCAAAATGAGACACAAACATGATTTTAAAGCATACTGCAAAATTTACTGTAAAATTTACTTTGTTTTGGGATAGAGTTGCCAGAGACAGAAAATATTTTAATTCTTAGCGATTGGTATTTAGAAATGCTACAAAGAAAGATAATTATATATTCGGAAATGCTAAAAAGAAAGATAATGATATATTTAAAAGATGTTATTAAGGAATAACATATGCACCAAACCCACAGATTTTAAGCATTTTCTGAGTTTCTTACATTTAAACAACCCTGGCATCTGCTCATTACTAGAGAGGAATGAAAGACTGCTTTTCTGCAATGCCCTACACTACATAGAAAACTGTATTTCAGAACAAAGAATGGAGAGCATCTTGCTGAAAAAAACACAGTGTTTCAAGAAATTATGTCAGCTGTCACCGCTTGGGAACCTTCAAGATGGATAAACTAATCTGATCTGGATACAGCAAAATCAAAAAGGATTCCTAATGACTGCTGAAAACCTGCTTAGAATTAACCAGGCAGGAAAATAACCACTCTGTAAGTGAAATGTTCTAAATGGCTGTCCATATATGGCAGAAGGCATGCAGAAGATGAGGAATTAGCAAACTGCTCTAAATGAACCAATTCAGAATTTCAGACCACCAGAAGGTGGTTTCAGTGCAACTGAAAGAAACAGCTTATCAACACGAATGCAAATTGCTTTTGGAAATCTTTTTCACAAGGTATAACTGAGGTCAAGAGCTTAAAAGGATTAAGATTATTAATGCAAATGCACAGAGATAATGAAGCAATGCAGAATTACAATAGCAACTTAATTCATAAGTGTTTATTTCATGCAAGGAATTTTTCATCTTCTAAAAGTACAAAAGTATAATTTCAGCGCGTATTGGAAAGACAACTTTTTTTCTTTTCCTGTGGTGAAGCAATGCTAAATCCACAAATAACCCAAAATATTGTTGACAGTATGCTTTGCAATCAGAGGAACAAGATATGGACTGAACATGGAATAAAAAAAATATGTCACATGCCAATGAACTGCTAAGATTTCCAAATACATTTTAATGCAGAGATTCCTGGGCAAGAAGAGACTGACACAGAGATTCCTGAACAAGATAGCTGATGTCAGCAACGCATAAGATCGGATTAAATTAACCAGGGGGCAACTCTATGTCTTTAAAACCTACCAATATAACTAATTCTAGGTCTTCATAGATGCATTTTGGAGGTAGATATCAAGGATTTTGCATTCCCTGCTCCAGCAGTATAACGGCATACATGTGACAGAGAACTAACCACCAATTTTCTCCCAGTACCCATGGGCATGAGGAATTTACAGGAGGATTAAGTATTGGAAATGATTCTGTCCCGGTATAGCCAAAGGGTTTTTCAGGACAGGCATGATCAATATTAAAATCATCCCAGGAATTCAAACTATGACCGAATTGGCAGCTCACATCCACTCAAGAACTAAGACCTGTTGAGCCTTTCTCCCCTCATTTTGCAGACTTCTAACAGCTGCAGTCAGGAGTCTAGGCTGGACTTAGATAGTACTGAGAGAACAATCTCAGTATCAGTTAACAATGTGCTCTTAAAACACATTCTATTTTATGCTGATTATTATAGAGTCATTTCCAGACTGGATATCTATACAAGGCTCTGAAGGTCAAGTTTTTCAAAGGTTAGAATTTTTTTCTAAGGGCACCTTAATGGTATCAAAGCATGTACATTATTAGGCACCTAAAGAAAATACTTTAGTTTTTATACTAGAAATTATAAGTAGATCATTACTCTCTATAAAATGCATGCTTATGCATAGGAAAACAAATCAAACTAGGACAATTATCAAAAAGCACAAGACTGTGATATGTATGTATTTTATTCAAGCTAATTACTCATGAAATAAACTATCTGCAACCAACTATAGGTTAAGACTTGGGGTGTGCTGAAGCTGGTTGTGGGGGATGGAAAAGAATAAGTTTTGGAACATTTCTTTTTCAGTCCGAAGCTTTGTTTTGGTTTAAGGTTACCTGAAATATTGTGGAGAACACAGTTTAAGATATCTCAGAGACATTAAATAGCACATTTACTTAGTTTTAAGCGTATACAGCTCTTGCAGTGCCTAGAAACAGTTCAAGAGCAAATTAGAATAATGTGACTTATGATTACTCTTTGTGTAACTCACTACATTCACAATGGAAATACTTTGGGGAAGAAAAAGGCTTACATAAAGTACTTATATAATTAATCCAGCATCCATTAAAGACAAGTTCCCCACAGTGTATTATTCATTAGAGTGTTGTCTAGCCTTGATCCTACATATATCAGCTGCTCAGTTCCCAAGAACTTATCCTGTAGGGATATTTCAGAATAACTAGGAAACCATTACAAAGGTTTTCCTCATGACATTATAAGGCAGTATCAAGTAATTGTAGTATACATTCTGATATATATTCTGATTGTGTTCTTTAAGTTTCATGACTCTCCTTACTCCCTCTGATTATTATCCATCAGAAATCACTTTAAAAATCCATGGGTGAGGGCAGGGGGGAAAGTGTGTGAATTTTTCATATTCTTAAATCTACATTTAACCTTACATTTAGAGGGTGGAAAATTCAGATAAATTAGCCTAGAAGGCCATCTATTGTGTTTCTTGGATATGACTGTGACTCTTCAGGGACTTCCAGATCTGAAAAAATATAATCTTAAATAGATGGGTGGGAAAAGCACAGAGACACTTTGAATTCCTGTCATAACTCACCTGAGAGCTTTCCTTGGAAATTTTTCTTGTTTGTTTGTAACCATAGCAATCACTAGTGCTTTTGGGAAGATACTTCTGGAATGCAAAACACTAGGCAAACTACTCACTTTTGAAAATGGATCTTACTATAAAGGGTAGGGCTATATGCTAAAACAGATATTTCCCAGGATGTAAGGTTACATGAAACAACCTTTCGTCCATCCCTACCCATGCAAAACTGCTATCTACTATTAAATCAGTTCAACCCACAAATACACAATAGAGGTCTCAGCCAAATGAAAGCCACAGAAAACATCAGAAGACAGCATGAACTGCAGTCAGAGCTGATCAGTCAAGGATTTCACTGCCTAACAACATGCAGGTTCCTTAGCAATGCACCACGTAGAAATGCTCCTCGGCTTGCTGTGGAGAATCGTAAGAAACTGGTATGAACTCTTGACCTAATGTCAGCTAATACTGAGTGAACCCATTTCCATCCTTTAACACCTGCTGATAAAATCTGATACTATCATACATAAGGCAGAAGAAGTGTCTTATCTGAGAGGTGATGAGAGCTGAGGCATTCATCAGAAGAGACTGAGCTCTCGGTCAGACCTCTAACAAGCAAATATTGATGGGAAAATGTGTGTTCATTACTGGCTCGCTCATTTCTGAAGGACTAAAAGGAACAGTACTTACTGGTAAATTTTAACATTCTGAAGCAGTCCCCGGGTGGACTGATCAGAAATACTTTAAGCATCACAAATTCCTGCTTCAAAAAAGGCACATCACACTGATGTTGCCCTCTCTAGCACATACTACTGAACTAAAACCATCATGCAACCAAAAAACCTACTCAATAAAATAATATGATGCATACACCTGCTCTTTTGGTGTGGAAGAAAATAAATAATTGATGATCACATACAGTGATGCACAAATGAAAGCTACCTGGATAATATAGTGATAAATGAAATACAAAATCTAAACTTCTTACTATTTTAATTCCTCTCCTCCAGTACCTCTCAAAATTGACCATCTTCCCCCCCAGAAATATCAAGTGCTTTAATGGATGAACCATCTTTTATGAGATTTTTATAGTAAAAACACAGAGCATGGCACTGGTTCTGAAGCTTCCCACAGCTACTGCACAACAAAATTTAATATTTAAAAATTAAAAATAAGAAAATATTTTTTAATATATAGGAAAAATCATGTAATCTGATAAACTACAAAAAAGGTAAAAGGGTAATCCACGTCTTTCTTTAAAAAAAAATTAGAGTCTATTTTCTAACATAAGAAAAAAAAAAACCCAGTAAAAAATATTGGTCAGTCAAGGGAAGTCACACAAGGGTACGCTGATATCAACAAAATGCCACCAAGAAAGATTCATTTTGGCTTACTGCTAATAGGCAACTGGAGAGGGGCAAAGAATGGGTGTTTCCTTTTTGAATAGAAGAACTGGTAAATCCAGTTGCTGAAAGTTTTATAGAGAAGATTTTCTCTCCAATTTACTAGTCTACATATTGGCCTTTGAGGTAACTTTACAGCTAGGTGATTTTTTTCACTTGAAATGACCAGTCATACTGTAACATATAAGTATTTCTATTAAGAATAATAAAGAAAATGCAGTGGTGTTGCAGAATAAACAGATTCCTTGTATGGCAAATAAAAAAGAAGGGCAGAGGAGTTGTGAAATCTGGAGTAGAGATATTTGCTCTACTTCACTTATCAATACAATCCAAAAACCAGGAGTTTGACAACTTTTGTCCTCACACTAAAAAAAAAAAAAAAAAAAAAATAATATCAATAAAAACAAAGTCAGACACAGCTAGAAAGTGAGGAATGTGTGTACAGTGGAAATCAGTGCACATCATGAACCCAGACAGAAGGTAGAGCAGCTGATCTCCTTTTCCAACTAAGAATATGCTGCTCTATGCCACAAAGCTCTGAAAATCAAGGCTGGAAGAACTCATTAGCTCTCAAGGAGCTGTGTTTGCCCTGATCTGATTGCCTTCTTGTCTAACACAGCAGAGAGCTCCCAGCTCTTGCCAGCCTTAAGTGCCATTCCTGAGCCCTTCTTTCCTTTCCCTCCAAGACTTCTCTGTCACACACGCTTCCTCACTGTGAAAGGTGCTTCTGACAAGCTAAAGCCCAGGAATGGCACTATAAAAAGCTTTGTGGGTTTTGTTCCTGTCTCCCATCACCCTGAACCTCCACAGCACATTTGCCAAAGTTAATCGCAGGGTTGAGCTAGCAAAAGTAATTTATTCTTCAACAAGACCACATGGGTTCTTAGATAATCACTCAGACTAAAATTAAGATGCAAAAAGCACAGTAAGAATGCACTTCTCCAAAGCAGTTTAAAGAAAAAACTGCCCATCTAAATATTTTGGGAGTGTACCATTCCCACAATAACTTTTAGTGTTTACAATACTGAATAATTATTCAGATTTATCTTCAGATTTGCTTGACCCAGGTTCTGTTACTCTCCCAATCAACATGACAATTTACATTCTTGATTCTCTAAAAACAGAAAGTAACTTCAGTCAAATAAAAGATGAAAGATTTAAGATTTTTACCTGAAATTATGTAATTGGATTGAGAAATACATCTGTGTACACATTTTTTCTTTTCATCTCTTTCTAGTATGTATTTAGTAATAAAATACAGTCTTAACATCTGTCCCCCCCATGGCTTCCTCCTTGCTAGTTTAAAGCAGAAATAGGTAGTGAACTTGAAAAACCACAGCAGAACAACATTTACTCGATAATAATTTTCTGATAAGGTAATTTACATTAACCCTGAATGGCTAAGTACCTTATGTCAGTCTCCTGCAGAGCTATGCTGCCATCTTTTGGTCTCAAGAACACACTTCAGCTGTTTAAGCACCTCGGAAAGCTAATGTTCTACTTAAAACCAACTTTCTTCTGTAAATGTATCATTCAAGACAATAACTCTCCTCCCCTTTCTCTTTGTGGCTAAGTACACAAGTAATTTGGATAGAATTGTTTGTACTATATATCAACAATGAAAATGTCACAACATTTAACACTTGCATGAAGATTGCCTCACTCAGCTTGTCCAGATTTACATGCACACAGTCTAGGCACATTTTTTTTCCTTATAGATGTGATCGTGTCCAGATACATTCAGTACTAAGGTGCAATGAAAAGGTCATTGTGAAACAGGTGAATAATCACAGCAATCAGTCAAACAAGTACATGCACATAAGAATAAGTGTTTAATAAAAATGAGGCACAACATAAGTTATTTCAGCAGCTGTTAACTTCTCACCAGTAAGAGCATGTAGCCAGGGAATTCCTATCTAATTCACCCATCCAGGATAACCTTACGGTGCCTGCACATCCATCAACACCTGAAAGTTCAGGAATTTTCAATAAATTTCAGGAAATCCCTGATACTGGCTGCCATATTCTTCATGTTAACAATTATCTAATGGATAAAGATTCAGCGACTTATTTGAAATCAGTAACTGTTTTTAAAAAAATAAATTAAGGCTTTTATTTCTTTTATTGGTATGGCAACTCATTTGCCATGGCCTTGCCTTGGGTGGTTTCAGTTTTGGTTTTTTTTTTAAATCAGACCAGATGCATTTAGAGGGAGCAAGACCAGCAGCTGGCAGCAGGGATCCCAGAACACTTAGGAAACATGGAAGTTACAAGACCAATTCTTTTATTTTCTAGAACCAGTATTGTCTTAAAATCTAATTTTAGGACACAAAATAAACATTATGCATTATTGCTGAGCAACTAAGATGACAGATTACTAGCAGTTACCTTTGCTAAAGAGAACATTGGAAAGTATTTCCAACCTAAAAGATTTTGGTTTGCTTTTCGTAATGTCCTTTGTTGGGACCAAAACCATTATGCATCATTCAGGATAATCAGACTTTGAATTCCAAACTTGACTTTACAAGGTTGTGTCATCCTACTTTAGTTACATTTCCAATAGGGGCAAAATTTTTGTCCGTATTTTCTTTTCTTACTTGTGACTTGCACTGCAAGAACTTAATGCTGGATACACTGGAGGCTCCAGTGCTTTTTAATCGGTGGTAATTGGCCTCTACTAACTCACCACTGTCTAAAGACATTGTACTCCACCTTGTAGAATGTTCTGGTCCTGGTCTGCCATAGTCAGACTAAAAATGGTAACTTTGAAGATTTTTTGGGAATGAAGTTCTGGTGGGGATGAACTCCACTACCATCCACCCAAAGGGTGCCTCTGCTCTTTTCCTCTTAGCTCTGACCAGTATCTACTCACCCTCTATACAAAGATTCTAAGAGGAGTAGTGAAAGGTTGAAAACAAAAACCAACGTGCCTCTTTCACACAAGTGTTGATTGATACTCGTGTGCATAAATTGAATGTGGACTGAAATCCCAGAATGGAAGGTTCAGCCTTGAAACGCTGAGCTACCAGCCTGCTTCAACAAGGGATGGAGGGGAAGCCTGGAAGGAAAGGAGGTGATGAAGCCTACATCAGAACAAGAAAGATGCTAAAAAATGCATCCCAGGATCTCCATGTCAGAATATATTATTTGTTTCTTCTCTCCTTACAGCTGATAACCAATGCTGTACATAAGATGTACACATTATTTCACTGATGTACACCTGCTCATCTACTGTGTGCCCAACTGGCTTCAGTAAGAGCATACAAGTCTGGATAAAACCACCGGAAGAGAGAGGAACATGCAATCAAACACACAAAATGTGAGGGTGCTTAATGAAATTTTGGTAGCATATTTTCTCAGCCTTGGGAGGCAAAGGTTCTTTAAAGCCATTTTTCACCCTTTGAATGTACACACTACAAGTTATTATTACAAAGAGACAGGGGAATCTTATTTGATACACTTCATTGTGCTTTATATTAAAATTCAGGAATTCTAAGCCTTTTTAATGCATAGAAATGTGAGAGAATTTACATCTTCTACTTAGTAATCAGCCATGTTATTGTCTGTTACCCTTAGCTGAATCTGATGTCAGAAACAATATTCTTATCAATGAATCATTGGGGATGAAACCAGCAGTTTTCACTCATGCAAAGCTACCACTGACTCCAATGTCTGAAATTGCTGCACAAGAAATATGCAAAGCTACACAATTATCTAAGACCTTTGCCAAAATTATGCCCAAGAAGCATACTTACTTCTTTTTTTAATATACATGATAACAATCTATTTTTAAACACATTTAAGATATTAAATCCTTTGTTATCAACATTAAAGGGATCTTTGCTTAAATAAAATTGATCTCTTCATACTGAGTTCCTAATCCCATTTAAGTACTTTCTTCAATGAGTTTTCTATTCTTAGACTTTATGAGATAATAATTGATAGTACCACAGCATTTGGCATAGTATAACATCCTTTCCTCAAAAATTGTCATCTGAAAAAAAAAAAAAAAAAGTAGTGGTTTAATTTACAGCAGATTGGAACTGAAAGATTTAGCTGTAGCAGCACCTGAGAAATATAAGTAATTTTTTTTTTTTGTCTCATTCTAGAAAAGGCTATTAGTCCTCCATCATTTATACTGTTTAGGGTTTTTTAAAGACAAATATTTGCCTGCAGCTCAAAAATTGGCCAACCCTGGCCACAGAAACAAGAAAGAGGCAAGTAACACAGAAATCACAAAAATAAGAGTTTAGAAGGCCAAAATACATGTTCCAACCCATGGAAGAAGAAAGGATGGTCACTGTTACTGATGTAGGCGTTCTTCTTTTTTAGGCAGGTCAAGGGATGTCTTATTTCCAAAAAAGCTTTTAAAAGAACAGATCAAATGGACATATTTTCAAAGCAATATATGTGGAGGATTAAGGGAGACCATGGAGCTTTGAAAATGTTCCTAACTCACAGATTCTATTTCTGATACAATGATTTTATTTTCTTCTTTTTCATGTCTGAGCCTTCCTTCTCTCCCTGTTGTTCCAACCCCGCCTTTATCTGGATTCTCTTGCTGTACACTTTTCTCCTCTATACCAATTTGGAGTTACTCATGTCCCTGTTGCCTCTTTTCTCTCTGTTTAATCTACCCACTGGCAGCTATGCTATAAGTATTTAAAAGCATTTCCAGATTCATGTTTCATACAGGGTGGGTCCAGTAGCTGGAGCCAAAACGAAATCCCCCTGAGAAGGTCAGATATTTCAAAACTAGTTTATCTCTAGTGACTTCCACACACTCTGCAGGGTGGCTTCAGCTGGCAAGTTGTTAGCACTGAACACCATTACAACAAAGGAATACAACAGAGATTTTATTTTTTCCCACTGTGGTAAAAAGGAATAAGTCTCAATTGTATTTTGGAAGCTTCATAAAGCAAGTAGCAAAATTCTCACTACTCGTAATCTTTCAGGTTAGTTGGCTGCCTCACAAGGACCAGGCTTTCAGTTTAAATTTCTGTTGCTATCTGTGCATCTCATGTGGCATATTGATTCAAGCTATTTCCTTATACTTTAAAAAGTTATTTCTAGGGTTAATTATTGTGGCCAAACACAAAAGCATCAGACTTAGAATCTCAGTAAGTCTTGGTATGTATAAATGTGCTAGGCTTGAAGGTTGCTTCAAAACTACATGACAGAAAGGCAAGGCATCCAGCATCCTGGACAGTGATCTCCCAGTTCAGAAAGTTGTTTCTCTTCCTGAGTATTCTGAGAGAGGCAATGTCTCCCTCTGCACTTCAAAAAATTACATTTCCTCACAGCAGAAACCAAGGTGAAAGGATGAACAAGCTGGAGAACGGAGAATATAAATCAAGCAACAACCTCTATTTCAAAAGGCTTTTAAATCAAAATAGTTTCAGTGCAAAATGGGGCTTTGCATAAACCTTTGGTGAACATCCAATCTGAATATTTCAGTATGCTGCCTACCCATAAAGAAATGGGTAAACTGAATCTTTCAAAGGAGTTTTAATTCAAATGCTTCCTACCACATTTTCTATAGGCCAGGCTGCACAGCAAGGTTACTCAGTGCATTTTTTTCCTCTTCCTGCAGCAGGCAAAGCATATTATGGTTATGCTGTGCAATTAATGCTTTATTGTAATCACACTACCTCAAAATCAGGGGTTCTTAAAGTGCTTCAATTTATTTTGCACTCAAAAGGGTGGCTGAATAGAATGACTATTTCACCTCACTGAAGCCAAACACACTTGACACTTATCACTGGGGGCTTTCCCAAAGGCTGGTGGGTGGAGAGAGGGGGATTGCCTGCTGTGATCTATCATGCTGTAATTAAGTACTCATGCTCCATCCACGGGGGTTTTAACTTTACCATACCAATACTTTCTGTTTTAAAACTCTGGACAATGTGTCAGAACACTGCTTTGTCAGCACCTCAGCTGACAGGATCATATTTTAATTGGCAAGAACAATCTGTGGGCTGCTCAGTCCTTAATCTGTCTCCTAAAAGGCTATGACTAAACAAAAGTACCATTTTTTATTCTAGTCTGAGCATGTCCACTGACAGTTTCAGTTTCTTCCACCTTTTCCATTAAGATCTGCTGTTCCCTTCACAGAAAGGTGGAATCTGCACCAGATCTACACCTTTTCCACTGTTCCTCTCAATGCACCAGGAACACACAGTTTTATACTGTATTCTAATACAGAAACACTTTTGAAGCATCCTAAAACTGGCAAGGCCCCAGACTGAGAACATGGAACAATTTCTCAGGAAACCACTGATCTCTTCTAATTAAGATTCAGCAACAACTCTTTTTTGGAATAATGCCAAAAACCTAAACTGATAGGTTTTATCCATCTGTAGACAGCATGAACACAACATGAATTTGTCTACTTGTCTGACTCTAGATCTTCTCTCCTTTTTAGAAAAATTTATTTATTTTTTTGCTTAGTCCTTCCTTTTTACCCTCATCCTTTACCTTAAAATGGTGCCATATTGTATCATCAGTATGTAAGAATACTCAGTTCTCACTGCAGCTGAGAACTTCCAGAAATTTAAGTTCCTTTAAAAGGAGTGAGGAATCAGGCTTTATAAAATAAAAACGTCAAGCCTTATTACAGGTCTAATTTGATCTGCAAATCACATTTTAATTTCTATGTATTTAAAAATATTTAAATATTTAGACCATGTTTATTTTCTCAGTTACCATGCATCAGTCAGATACAGAGAAACAAGAAAAAATGTTAGGTGACATCTAGATTAAAGTTGTGTAAATAATTAATTCTTTAAATTGGTGCTTGATCAACTAAAAAGCATCATTTGATCTTCTCAGGGAACCGAACAACAGAAAAGTAATTTCAACATTAAATTACTTTAAATATTTTTGAAGTTCTAGTCTTTTCAAAGACAACTTCACAGGAAAAAAAATGTCACATATCATCTCAAATACCACAGAATATTTAAACTTTCAGGAGAGGGGAACAAAGAATTATTTTGCATACGAATCTACAAAGAAAATGCTGGTTTAACTCAAAATCTTTTTTTTTTTACAGAATTATTCACTAAAATCAATATTACTTGGTTCCAGTAGGAAGAGTTCACACATCATGATCAGCTCACAAATTCGCAAACAAAAATTTTAGAACTGAAAAGCCATGGGATACAGAGAATTAAAATAAAAACAAAGAGCTATTGCATGAGAACAGAAATATTTCTGGACCATCAGTTATGTTCTGGAGGCATTTCTTTTTGAATTTAAGTCATAATAATTGAGGGAAATTATTGACAAATACTAGCAGGTATACAGTATAGTAAAGCAGGTCCTCTAAATTGAACACGTTTTAATACAGTCAAAGTTACACATCTAGATTAAAGAAATGCAGACTGCTCTTTAGGAAAGAGGCTCATGTACAGCTAAGGAGTGGAAAGGTCATTTTATCTCTAAATACAGTAGCACTTGGGCCAATGCTGGAACACAACTTCTCCTGGTACTTTCAAAAGTGTAATAGGAAATTGAAGGGGGTGTTGGAAGAAGGAGCATCAAAAAATACTCAAGGATTTAACAAATCATCTTAAAGTGAGAGAGTCAAACAGCTCAACCTGTTTGGCTTATGAAAAAATAGCCTGCACAGTAACTTCATTAGAGTGTGTAAGAACATTCATGGGTAGAAAGCATTCATTGGGTACTAAAGCGCACTTCAGGTGTAGCAGAGAAAGACCCAGCAATAAAAAAAAAAAAAAGCCTTTACATTAAATTCAGACAAATTCAAATGAAGAATAAGTCATAAATATTTAACAGTGACTAGCCCCTGGTACTCCTGAAGCTATTGCCCTTTTCTCAGTAGTTCAAAAAGTTTAAACCTAGGTTTAAACCTGATGTCATTTAGAAAATATGCTGCCATCAGACAAATCATTGGTCTCCAAGTGAAGACATCAGGGTGAAATCTATGAAATAAGAGGGGACAAACTGAGCTTGTTTGCCTTATGGTTGGCATAACATACTGGTGTTCCTGCTAAGAGCTCCATACAGCCTCTAATGGAACGTGGTAATTTCAAAACATTTGATTTAATTGCCAAAATAAAGTTCAGCTTTTTAATCCCGCTGGAGAACTCTGTGAAACCCTCTATGTACGTGCCAGGACAATGTACACAGGCAGTTGTACCTGAAACCTAACCTCATTCGTTCAAGCAAAACATTAAATAGACATTTTATTACACAAGCCAACTCAGGAGTTAATGCCAGCACCAAGGGTTGGCTCATGTTTATAAAATTCACTTGAAATGACATGGGGTTAGGCAACAAAGACAATCAGGGGAAATAAAAACAGAAAAGCACGGCAGTTGCCCCCTCAGCATTTCCACATTTTACAATTAATAAGACTGTTTGAAAGCATGTTTTCAGAATGCATGTCAATGAGATCAAAAACAAGCACATAAATTGCAAGGGATACTTTTACTGGACTATAAGTCCTTTTTATGCCATTAAACTGATGTGAGCAGAGCCAATTAACACATCACTTTCCCTCTTTGCATTCCACATGGGCCATCAAAGCATCACAGTTGCAGCCAAGACAGCCACATGGGTGTGTGCACATCTGCATAATCACACCCAAAAACTCCTCTCCAGTTTTATTGCTGAGTATGACATTATATGGCATCAAATACTCCCCTGGTCAGTCTGGGTCAGCTGCCCAAGTTGTGTTGTGCCCAATTTTTTTGCCCATCCCAGAGTGCTCACTGAGGGGTGTGGCAGAGCAAGAGGAAACCTTGCTGCTCTGCAATTACTGATCAGCAGCAGCCAGAACACTGGTTTAGTCACAGATCTGAAATGTGGCACCACATGGGACTGGTATAAAGAAAATTAACTCCATTTCTGACAGGTGCATTTAGTCTTCAGTAGGCAAGAGCTGGAAATCACCTCTCCTGCTCCTAAGAGCTCACCAAGAGACACAGCTGAACTCAACTGAAAACAAGAAATAGCCCAGAAAAGAAATCAAAGTTAGAAAATAAAATAATAACAGGAATTAGTTATGTACTCAGAAGACAATCTTTTTCTTGACCTTCCCAATAACAAATCAGTCACTCTTGCTCTGCAATAGCTTTGATTTGAAAAAAGGTGCGGAAGATGAAAGTAACTGAAATTCCATACATTTTTCATCTCTGTCATATCTACACACAGCCACTCTATCAGCAACTCCTGACTTTCTCCCACATGAAACAGACCATGAAATTTTATTTTCTCTCAAACTCCTGCAACCACATACGGCAGGTTTTAATATAAATCCATATGGCCAAAATATGTTACTGCTGTTCATCAGATCTGCAACCATTAAAATTATTCTCCCATAAATAGGAATAAAGACTCCCTAGACCAGACAGCAACATCCTTCTTACCTCTGCTACATCCCTTTTGCAGACTGAGGAAGGACTTCAATTCTCCTCTAGCTGTCAATCTGGTTCCTTTCACAAGCATTAAAATTCACTTTAAAGACTGAATATTAAGGATTGCTGACCCTTCCACTCTGATAAGAATAAATAAATGTCAGTCAGACACCAGTGTAGTCACACAGGTACAGTAAACTTTTTCTAACCACACGGCACAGATTTATTCTTTAAGCTAATCAGAATTCAAACAGAACAGAAATCAAATGTCACCCTGCCACACTAACATCCATCAACCACAATGATTACATCTACATCAATCACTTGATATAATAGGAGTAAAGTCATTATACCAGAACATTGTCAAAAGATCTGGAATTGGTCTTCTATTTAGTATTCTGTCATATAACAGCTACAAGATTATTTCAAAGGCAGCAGTGTCTGCTTTGAAAATATGAGACAGTTTGCTTCAGCATTTTCCTGGCAGCAGACTGTTATTCAATGACAACATTCCCCATGAAGCAGCAAACATTACTGATTTGAGCTTTATAAAAGGGGAGAGCATTGGATTTTCTGTTCCATCAGTTTGTAAGGTAGAACTGAAAATTCAACAATTGCTTTATTTTTATGTATAGAACCTGCAAGTTATCCAAAAGCAACCCTATAATTCTGCAGAAGTGTTGGCTATATCAGATAGTTCAGTAATTTAGTTCCTTTACTTTGGAAGTCCCATCAGCTTTCTCTCTTCCCATGTCTAGTTCTGCCTGAAACACTTCACTATTTCATTCCCAAGCAATGGCATTCTGAAAAGCACAGTCCTACACGAAGTTCACGTACATGAAAATGAACACAGGCTGGTAACTCAAAATATGAAGTTCACCTCCTGTACAGGATCATGCCTTTTCATTCCCAGACTTGACCCGTGTCTGATGTCTGCTTATGTTTTGCAGTACTAAAAGACAGTCAAAAATCAGCACACAGACTACATCTGTCCCACTCTATGCTGCAGACAGCCACTGAGAAGCAAAGATCATACTGGAGAAAGCGCACAATCACAAAGTGCTCCCTTTCTGGACATCATGTATAATGTCACAAAGACATTACACCACTGCTGCTTGAATCAAAGGAAGATCTTACTCAGAGTGACCTTTCTGTGCATTGATCACTGCAGCAAACATGAAAACCCTTAAGCACAGGTAAAATTATGCTTCCTTTACATGAGAAATATTGCATGGACAATTATAAGGGACTGGAAGCCAGCCCTTTAGATCCACCTCTATAAAAAATTAAGACTGTGTAGACTTTGTTCCACTTGGCTTGGAAAGCAGAAATATAAGGAAAATACAAAGAGCAGCATTTAAGGTGGAGACAAAACTTACAGTGCAGAGCAGACCTGCAGAATGTGACTTTACCAGTCTAATGAAGTTTTTACAAATAGTACTGGAAAGGACTAAAAGTTTTAGTCAGATGGAGTCATTCGTAAAATTAATTAATACACTTACAAGAGATTTGGAAGGAACTTACCACCTTGGCTTCCTCACAGGCCATTTTTACCTTGACCCTCACTGCTCATTGCCTGTTTATTCATGGTGAGAGTCCCTCACAACTGGATCATCCTAGAAAACAGGATCCTGTATCAATATGTAAACTCTGAGGAGATTGAGAACAGCCTTGACTAATAAGTCAGACTTCTTGGTGTCTTTAGAAAGCTGCACCTCCAGTTACACCTCCTGCTGCTTTTACTTCTAGGCAGATATTTCTGCCTAGTTGAGAACTTGATCTAGATGCCACTTCATCCTTAGAACCACTTTTTAAGTAATCACAATACAGTGACAAACTTATCTGTAACACTTTTTCTAATAAATAATTACTTAGGCCATGTTTACAGATCATAATACAGCAAATACATAAAAAATAGATAAATATATTCTTTCAGACAAGACACTTAAAAAGGATACTAGTCACATTTACTATGTACATGTTAAGCTGGCTTATAAATAAATGACAATTTTTTAGTGTATGTTCATATTGGCTGTAAGTATGTTGCATTACTTTCTTGGGAATAATAATAATTTTAAAAATCCATCACACAAAAAACACCACTAATTTAAAACGCAAATAAAACGCTTTTTGCTACAAGCTACAATACTACTAAATAATTGACCATAATTTTCAAAATTATCAAATCATATTTTAATAGCTTTGCTTCCATTATTGAACAAAGCAAATCTTTTTAAATTCTTTTAACATATTTATTCTGACATTCGTACTTTACATATAAACAGCTATGGTCGTCTTATATATAATTCCAGAGAATTACCAAGATTTAAATGGCAACCACTGTATATTTACTTGGCATTTCAGTGAACATTAAGGTTTATAGTTCTGAGGAAGAAATTGACTTTGGCTTTACTTCAGTCAATATTTATTTCTCTGTTCGATAAACATTGATGTTTGCCTCAAGAGAAGTCAATATCCTGTTAATGTACATTACTTGAATAACATTTGGGAATTACTAAACAAATGACTCAAATTCAGAGGATCAAAGATAGTGGGACCAAGAAAGATTTACAGGGTGTTTGTTTAAACCTGCAGTCTTAGCAGAACTACCAGTACATGACGTGAAACAGCCCTGTGAGCAATCCCTCCTCTAATCTTCAGCATGCTGGTATTACAGTCAAATCCATCTTTGGTAGAGACTGCTTCAGAAATGTTGATGTGCAAGTACCTTTTCCCCTTGATGCCCTTCTTCAATGCTTCCTGAGCCAGCTTGTCCTTGAAATATGTTTTGCTTCAAAGATCATGCAGAATTGTAAACACATACTCTTATGGTTTCCTCATTTAACCTGGTTTTCCCAATTTGTCATCCATTGTTTTATAGTGGATTCTTCAAAAGTTTAAAGGAACCCTGTCACCATGACATTTCCTGAAAAATCCTTCTTGGCCAGGATTTTCTCCTGGGAAGCTGAGAAGCCTCAGAGTGGAATGAAAACAATAATTATCTGATTCTCTTCTGTGTTTGCTGCTTTGGAATGTGGTCTGGAGGTTGTTTACCAACAGGTGCATCTTTGATTGGTTCCATGTGAATTGTTTTTACTTAATCACCAATCAAAGCCAGCTGTGACTCTGAGGAGTCACAGATTTTTACTATTGATTCTTGTGAAGCCTTTGCATGTATCCTTTCTCTTTCTTTAGTATAGGGTTCTTTTAATATAATATCATAAAATAATAAATCAGCCTTCTGAGAACATGGAGTCAAATTCTCATCTCTAACCTCATCCTGTGCACCCTCACAAACACCACAGAACCCTGTTTGCAATACTCAGAATTTTTATTGGAAGTTTGTTACCAAGCTTTCTACACAGAACTACTTTCCCATATGGCTATGTTATTTTAATACTTCAGTGTTGTACCACACTTTGCTACTCACATGAGGTAACAAAGCCAAGAGAATCATCAAATTTCAGGTGGAAAGTGAAGATATTTGAAGCTTTCCTCAGGTCTCGGCAAAACCGTCCTTTAATGGACAAAATAATAGGAATAGTTGAACATATGACATTTTCTCATCACATTAAATATTAAAAGGCCCACTGTACTGACAAACCTAGCAGCATGACAAAGAAAGTGATGCAAGCAAGCCTATATAACAAGTTGTGATCAAACTTTAGAGACTGAACTTTCCATTATCTACCTATGTCTTTCTTTCTGCTTGAGGACACCAGCCACAGTTGCATGGTAGATGGCTGAATCATATTTCATCAAGTTATTAATGACATTTGTAATGGGGGCTCCAAAAGGGCTCCAAAAGGGCTCCAAAAGGGCTCCAAAAGGGCTCCAAAAGGGCTCCAAAAGGGCTCCAAAAGGGCTCCAAAAGGGCTCCAAAAGGGCTCCAAAAGGGCTCCAAAAGGGCTCCAAAAGGGCTCCAAAAGGGCTCCAAAAGGGCTCCAAAAGGGCTCCAAAAGGGCTCCAAAAGGGCTCCAAAAGGGCTCCAAAAGGGCTCCAAAAGGGCTCCAAAAGGGCTCCAAAAGGGCTCCAAAAGGGCTCCAAAAGGGCTCCAAAAGGGCTCCAAAAGGGCTCCAAAAGGGCTCCAAAAGGGCTCCAAAAGGGCTCCAAAAGGGCTCCAAAAGGGCTCCAAAAGGGCTCCAAAAGGGCTCCAAAAGGGCTCCAAAAGGGCTCCAGCTATTGCTTTTTGTGTTTCATACACAACACAATCATCTGCTTGTGAAAAAGTGGGGCCTTAAAATAAAGAGTGGAAAACTAATTATTATAAAACTACATAACTCCATAAATTTTATAATTTTCAAGTATTCCAATCTAAAGAGGGGGAGAAATAGGATTAATTTTTTTTTCTGTTCATTTAAGTCCACAGAGAAACATCTTATTTCTGGAGATCCAGATTTTATGAAAAATAAATACCAGACACTTCAGCTACTGTATTATACTTGCACATACCATGAATATAGGCTGCAGGAAATACTATTTAAAGGTCAAGTTATTAAGAGCAAAATTATCATAAATAGGATCAAAGATGATAATTTCCTTCTGAAAAGCATCTCTGGAAAAGATACATACATATGAGTAAGAGGTACATCCTTGAACAATTAGCTGCCAACTCATGTTTGTTAGCTTCCTTGGATGTTTTCAAGTAAAAAATTTTTCCATGCATAAGAGAGAGGTGTGGAAATAGATCATATCTCAGGTATCAGAACAGTTCAAGGGCAGCCTTACTACTTCTGAGGAGAAAATTTTGCTCAAGTCTGAATCAGAATATTCACTTTGATATCTGTAACAAGTTTTTACCACTTCAGAGAAAAAAAAAAAAGTCATTTTGTTGAAGGTTTTGTGCTTTCAGCCTTCTCACAGAAAAAGTAAGGACCAGGTAGCTGCAATAGCATGGTGTGTATGGCCTCATGTGTCACAGACATATTTTCTGAAAAATACTTTTGCTAGGAATTGTTTCTCCTGAGAAGCCTCAGAGGTAAAGGAAAACAATGATTATCTGCTGCTGTGGAATGCAACAGGTGCATCTTTGATTGGTCCATGTGAGCTGTTTCCACTTGATGGCCAATCACAGGTCCTGCTGTGTTGGGACTCTGGTCAGTCACAAGATTTTATTATCATTCCATTCTTTTCTATTGCTTGCTAGCCTTCTGATGAAATATTTTCTTCTATTCTTTTAGTGTAGTTTTAGTATATAATTTTCTTTTAATATAATACATATCATATAATAATAAATCAGCCTTCTGAAACATGGAGTTAAGACTCATTTCTTCCCTCGTCCTGGAACCCCTGTGAAAACCACTACACTCATGAGCCAGTTTTAATAAGTTTGGACCATGAAGAAAGACTCAGCTGTCACTGTATCCTTGTGTTTAGTCCTCTTGCAAGTAACTGTAGCAAAAGCTATAGGATTGGGAGGAATATGTATCTCAGAGATACAGGTGAGCTCTGGATAAAAGCAGCTGCACCACTGGTAAGGGATGGAGCAGTGAGACCAAGATGGCAGCAGCACAGTCTGTGCTGTTTTGGTGCTTTGCACAGCTGTTGGCAGATCCTCAGAGCTGTCAATCCAGAAGTCCTAAACCTTTCACAAGTCAACCCTTAACCTAATCTTTCACCTATCAGCCTTTCTCAAATACTAGATTCACATTAGGTACATTAGGAAGGACAATAACCCTCTATCCTAATAACAAGAAACTGCCAATTAAGCCCATAATGTATGGACATCTTCCCCTTACTTGCCCTTTTTATGCAAAATAACAATGTAGGAGGCTGCATGCAATACCAACATGTCCATCATTTTAATTATTTCTGGATATTTGTCCATACTGCATTAGATTAAAAGAGTCCAAAACCTGATTTATTCACTCACTTGTAAATTACATCTTAATGCATTCACAACTTGTTAACATTCCTACATAAAACACTTAAATTACAGTTCTTTCCCAGTAAAAATAGGCTCTTATCTTCAGAAATTATGAAGACACACAGTTAAATGTAATTTTTAAATATTTATTCCATATTTGCATGCATCTGTTCTGCGAGATTGCAAAACTGTTAGTGAAAGCTGTCCAAAACTCCTACAGTGCAGCCTTTTAAACTTTCTAAATACCTGCCACCCTAGTAGGATTTTTGTGTGCACTGCAAGTTGGTCTCTGTAACATGCTTGTGACAAAAGACAATTAAAAAAACCAAAACTAACAACAAAACACACAATATGCTTAAACATACAGATTTAATAATTACTAATTTTATATTATGAAGATGTATTTTATGCATATGCCAACTTTTTCTACCTCTCTGTTTGAAAAAGAATGTGTCATAATGGTACAAATAAATTTTTGAAGGAAAATAATTGAACTTTATGACAATCACCTATTGCATTTTCTCTCATTGTGGTTCCATAAATGGACCACCATCAGCTGAAGCAAATCTGCTTGAGAGACCTTCAATTACAAATGCTTAAAATCCAAATAATTTCTCTTATTCTGACCCTGTTTAACTCAGGCAAGCACCTAAATATACTCGACTTAGGTGAAAGGAGATCAGTGTCAAGTCCACTAAAACTGGGAAGTTGTATTTTAGCTTTTCATATCTGCCAAATCACAATTCCTTTTCCTTTTGGTTGTTCACTAATTAGTATCTCCATAAAAGACATGACCAGACAGAGGTGAGTGAAGAGCAACATTTGCAGAAATAGACCAGTGGATTGTTAATTGATCTGCATTCACATTTGCACAAACACGTTTCTTATGATATGAAGCATTTTTTTCTTCTTCCAGGGAACAAAGCCCACGTCTGACATCCCCAAAAAGGAAATAAAGTCATGTGCTTCTTACAATCTGCAATTTTCCACATTATTTAAAGGCCTAAATACCTTGGTAGCAACACAAGATCCACATGCTCTCCTCAGGTTGCACCATGCACATGGGATAATCCTGTTAAAAATTATCAGATCAAATTCCCTCACTGCTGATCAAATATTATACTAAATGCTCTAATTACAGATAAATAACAAGTAATATAACACATACATCAATTAACTTACAAACTTGATGATCTACAACAGAAGTATAAAATTTGGAGCTGGCTTAAAAGAAAGCTGGCAGTTACCTGACAAGTCAAGAATCTTTCAGTGGGTTTATTTAATTGCTCTTCACTTTAAAATACTTTAGCTTCACAATGAAAAGCTATTCTCCACTTGCCTAAATGCTGATGCTCTCATACAGCACCCTTATAGTATCTGGACCCCTGAGTTTAAGGAATAAAGGGATAAGAACCAAAGTCACAACACTGAGTATTGTCATAGTCACATGTGGGTGGTCTGCTCAGTGCATGGCAAGAATTTGGGAATAAATCACACTGGACTCCATTTTCTTCAGGATGGAAAAGCCCCTTCTTTATTCACCTGCTTTTTATACACTTTTGCAGACCTTGTGTGGGATTCCAGTTGGTTAGCAGTTCCTTTCCAATTACTATCACTGGTTAGTAACCAGTTGTTATTCTGTATTGACTGGTCACTCAAAACCTCAGTGTCTATGTGCAGGGACAGTTGTTTGTGGGAGACAGAAAAAAAAAACCAACTATCTAATGGTGCAAAACCAGCACCATTAGATAGAATTTAACATTTATACAGGTGCAAGGTTTTTTTATCCATGTTTGTATATTGGTATGTTAACGAACTGCTCACAACAGGATGGTTTTCACATGGGAACTTGCAAAATGCTGGCTTTGACAAGGTCAGCCACAGATTCTAGGTGAGCAGGCTTGATTTTATCAAAATTTTCGCTATGATTTTTCTACTTTACTACAATAAAGATAAAAAGAGCAGGCTGGGAGAACAGATGCCTCAGACTCTTAGTTTCTCTTGTGGAATGCCTTATTCTTGGCTAAAGATTTCCTCACCTTAGGTTATCAAGGTCAGGGATCCAGAGTTCAAATTAGGTTTCACTTGTTAATGCATCAACACTTTTGTATTTGTGGACATGTGTGTGCTAGAAACAGATTCATTCTAGGAACCTGGCAGAACTCCCTGCAAGGAAGTTGACACTGCACAGCAAGCAAAGAGATTCCCTCAGTGCCCTGTTCAGCTGAATCCTGAGCTCAGGAGGGACCTGAGATTGATTGTAACTCACATCAGGCAGAGTTAATGTTGAAAATTCAGATTTTCAAGAAAACCGTCCTGTCCATTGCCTGCCTACCTTGCCTAGCAAAAGAGGATGTCAACTTCAATAAAGACTGTTAGATAAAAGGTAGATTACATATCCTGAAGGAAAGAGATTTATCTGGCACCTTTATTTCCCTAAGAATCCATGCAACTGATGTTTCCACATGAATGAGGGAAATAATCCTTCAGAAATTACCTAAATTGCACAATTGGTGTGACTTGCAAAGGATCAAACATCAAAGAACTATAGGAAAAGTTCTGGTTTACACCCTAGCAGGGCCAGCACTAGAACTAAGATTTCCTTGCTACTCAGAATTTTCCTACTGTTTTTCATTCAGTTCAAAAGGTTACATGACAATCTTGGCTAACAGCACCCTCAGGAACACCAGCCCTGACTTACAAAAACTTGTATAAAAATGCAACAATTTGTTGATATGGAAGGGACAACAGCAGGTTATTGGAGACTGCTGAAGGATAATGCTCCTGAAAAGGAAAGGGACAAGCTGAGAAGGAGCGCTTAGTCCCCTTTTTCCTTTGACTTTAACTCCTTTTTTGTATTCCTATAGGTAAGTAGTTAATGCAGAGTGTTTATAGCCCATCACTGTGGCTCTCTGACCTTTCAATTCGCAGGACTGGCCAAGCACTCAGGAGATGTGGCTTCACCAAAAAACAAGAAAACTATATCTGTTTCAGATTTACACATGATATCCATAAGCCTGGACACCAGCATTAGACTTACTTTGCCACTCATCAAAATTCAGTTTTGACAGGAAAAGCTCTGTCCCTTCTGCATTCACTCATACTTACTATAACATTATCATTTTCAGGAAAAAAACGAAGCAAAGAGTAGAAAACAAATGCAAAACCACAAACTACCAAATAACCAACGATATAAATAATAATTATGTTGACTACATTTCCTATAACATATAAAGAGTGTTATTTCAGTGAAGTACATTCTCCTTACTGAGAATTGAACATTTATAAAAACACAGTAAATCAATGAATTATTATTTGAAGTATACAGAGAACGATTACTCAGACATTATGTAGGGTTTTTTCCAGCCGTCTTGAATATTACAATATGCATTATTTTCTACACTTAACCAGAGAGATTTATTTAATTAAGGCTGTATGCTTCCCATGCTTCCAGCCTTCTGCTTAGTAGTTTAAAAGATATTCAGTAGCTTTCACATTCAAGGATCCATACTACCTCTTAGAAGTGAATTTTAAGATAAATACTGGTAATGAGAGTTGCACAAAGGTGTTAGTTGTGTCATTAATCTTGTTAAATACTCTGCACCAACAGACATGAGTAATCAGACAATGAAATAGAAGGCAGAATTAAATACTGGTTACAGCTTTACTCGTGGAAATAGAAGATTCTCAACTGGGAATATGTGAGAGCACAGACATAAGACTTTTTTTTTGGGGGGGTGCTTTTTTGAGCTTGATAATATTTAGCTAGCTGATGGCATCAAAAACACTTTTTAAGATAATGGGTACTCATTAAAATATAAAATAAACTTGCACATAATATAATACTCAGAAACCAATTACTCACAAAACACGAGAATATTCCAGACATCATGATGTTGCAGTTACCCCTGCAGAGCTTCTGCTTCAAATCCAGAAACGGCAATTTACTGAAGTGAATCCACATGGCTGATTGCAAACTACACAGCAGTTTGAAATGGGCAATGACCAGGCCTTTACACAACCTACTAAAACACAAACCTGCTCAGGCTCTCTTGGTCACCACTTCTTGTCTAGCTATGAGGAATGAGTAGCAATTCTAAGGTAGCTTATTGTTAATCAAACTAACCACTTAAAATGATTATTACTTTAGTAGAGAGTTTGCTTTAGCAAGTATCACAACTGCCTACATTTCTTCTATTAACACTGAGCTGTGTTCATATTCAAATCAGAATTATTTTATCATTTCAAAATGCTATTTGCTTCTCCTTGGTGTTTTAGGATTTACTTTATGCCCATTGCCTTACCAAGCAAATTATACCCAGCTACCATCACTTTTCACAGTGCTTGGTGGTGGAGTGGGAAAATGCTTGTGTGTTCCATGCTACTGTCCTCAAACTCCCTGACATGTGACAAAAATAAAGTTTTTTTATTAAAAAGAGAAAGGTAAGTAAATGAGGTCAATAAGAGGGCTCACTGATGAGATAAGCTGATTGGAACATTGCACTAAACATTCCAGTTACAGAAATACAAAATATATATTCAGCCTTCTGTGCTGAGCAAATAATTGACTGTTACTCCAATTTTAAATGCAATGAACTTTTTATTAACCAGACTAATTTTCTTCAATATTTCTAACACTGCACAGAAGGTACCATTGTTCAGCACCTACTCATGACCATATTTCAAGAAAGACCTGCAGAAAGTTACCCCTGCTTATGGTGGAATATTAAGCTGTCCATTCTGCTGTGAACCAGTGGGTTTCATCAGTTGACATGAATACTGTGCTTCTTTTCAGCTGCGGATTTGAAGATGCAATTTACACAATAAAACAAAACAAAATCTGATCCCCATCTCTTACTTCAGTTTCAGCTACTCACTAATATTTAGATTTACAGTTTCTCTCTTGTGCTCATCTAATCACTGTTAGTAACAGCACTGTGTTATAATATGGATATGTACTAATATGATACAGCCATATTATCCCTACACTGATCAGAGCTCTGGGAATTTTAAAGGTAGCAGGGTTGAGTTATTTAGGCAACACTTTACTAATTTTCCCCTCTCTAGAACTTTTTTCTTGTCTTTAAATGTGAGCTAGAACTTCAAGGCAAGCTTTTGAAAAATCCATAGTTGCCACATAATAGTAGGAAAGAAACACTGCCTTTATTTCAGATAAAGATGTGCTATAATGTTTTAGAACCAACAACAGTAAATACTGGTGTCTGAAGTTGTCTTCTCCACATAAAAGCCTCCCCCCACTGCTTACAAACATATTGATGCTGAAAAACATTTTCCTGCCCTTGTAGCAGCAGCCCTATTTGTAGGAACACAGGCCCATAAGTATGATTTCCTGCTTCAAGGTGGAGTTTTCTTCTAACTTGTTTTATTTCCATTGACAATATTACATTTTCCTACATATTCAAAGTTTCTTGCTGCATTGTGAATTTATTTTAAGTAAACTGAAAGGATGTGAAATTTGTTATGATGCTACTGGAGTATCATACATAGTGTCACTGTTGTTTGACTGTATTGCTCCTTTCAGCACAGAACCAAACAAAGCCTCATTTCATCAGGTTTTGGCTATTACACTTTGAAAACACAAAAACCAATTGCCTGATGATTTGTTCAACTGAAAACACTCAAGAGAACTGCATTCAGAAATATAACATTGTGTCAGTATTTTATAAAGTCATTGTAGCTGTGCAGAAGAAAAGAATTTACTTAGTTACTTGAAATCAAGTTTCCTTTGCAGTACAGATGAACACCAAATGTCTGGATATTAATCAAAACCTGAAAAACAGTTTCCTGACAGATCCACTACAGTCAAAATCTATGATTATTGACAGGGAACATAATGAAAAGAGAGGGGGACAGACAGGACTTGAAAAGCACATATTTGTATATCAAAATGCCCCATAAAATCAGAGCTCAAACTCATTCTCGGAGATAATATTTCTACAAGATTTCAACTTCCAGATTTCTCTACTACTATACAAAGCATTCACCTCTTCACCTCCCTTTCTTCTGGCAGAACTACACTTCTATTCACAGGAACTATTTATTAAAGTAGCAAACAGAAGAAAATTAAACAACCAACATACACCTGCTCACTATTGCCTATTACCTAAATATTTTTTATAGTAATAAAAAGGTACAGTACAAAAAGTACAGTACCTTGTGCCACTTCCTTTCTAGCTTCATTTTTGATAAAATGCAAATATTTTTCTAGTGAGTAATTTTATAAATAGTCTCTCTGGAAGCACGTATGAGTTGTTAATAAAACCTGGTCACACATTTTAAAACAAAAATAGCTTCATGTTGTTCTCACCTACTGCTTTCAGGAAAACCATAATTAGAACTATGGGGAAATAAACTCCTTCTCACACTATTTTTAAAACTTGACTCGCAGTTTTTGATTATCTGGTATTGACCTAAATTAACCTAAACTCAGAATGTAGTTAATCAAAATTTGAGGAGCCTTACTTTTCTGAAACTCCCTGTAGTAACAAAATCTATAGATATTATTTTGTGTAACAGTGTATATAACACTGCTACATTTTACAATATCCACAACATGGATAACAACTCAGATTAATGCATTTCCTTGGTTATCACTTCTTCACCACACTGTTCATTTTTCTCTCCTAGCCATAGATTTTTCTTTCCAAACCAGTATGTAAGAAATCCATTATGTAGATGCAGTTATCTTAACTGATAGAAAAATTACTGAAGCATAAAGGTGGACCCTGCAGAGACTGCAGTGATCTGGGACTCCTTCAGCTTCCTTGCAACTACACAGGCGCATTACCTTGTCCCTGCTGTGACAAAGTCTGCTTCCACGTGGTAAAGTCAGGTTTCATGCTGTTAAGAGCAGTTAGGAAGGCAGGCTACTGAAGCTGCTCCACAGGAGAACCAGCAAGGATATTTTCATAGAAGCCAGCCACTCTCAGAACTGCTAATTTCATTTTGTACAAATTGATACTCTTCTGCCTTTTCAAACGGCCAAGAGCGAAACTAAAATAAATAAATAATGACATAGTAGAAATGCTATCTTCTGTTCTGCAACTTCACCCTTCTGTGGCAGAGACAAAATTAGGCAGCACCACCATCCTCCAACCTCTCCTCTTTATCCAGTACTATTGGTGGTATTTATTCCATGGTAAAGACCAGGTTTTTTCACTAACTTGTTCACATTGTAGACAAGATATATTACCTAAGTTGTCAAAAGAAAACTGGTAGTTGTGGCTCCTGAGAAAGGGACAGCTGAGACTTACAGGATCTAGAGGAGACATTGTAGCTGTTATTTCATGCACCAAAGGAACAATTAAATCACTTGTCCTTGAAGAAGGCATACATTTAGACTTATGAACAGTAGAAATTTAGATGACTAATTTGGGAAGATTGTATTTTTAAAGTAACTAGCTAACCACCACGTCCTCCAAACAAATCCTTCCCACATTACCATCAGGGTGAAAACAAAAATTCAAGGATTTGTAGAAGCAAAGTTTATTTCAGTGTCATGTTTCTTATTAGACTGAAACAAAGCAGCTCTTAAAAGTATCAGAAAAATCATTTTATATTAATACATTGTTTTCATACTGCATCAAAAATCATTTTATTATTCACATGAACTTTTATCTAGAGAAAGCCTTCATATCACTCAAAATTAGAGAAATGGAAACACTTGTCATCAACAAATCACCAAACAATTCCTGAGTAAAATGGAATAGAGCAAGTGTCAGCATAACTGTGAAATGAACTAGAGGTTTTCTTCCTAAGCAGAGCACATGACACATTATTTGAAGGATTCCACAGAGAAGTAAGCAGGCCTTTGACCTCTCAGTTCTTAAAAAAAAAAGTCTTCAGTTTATAAAGGAGTTTTTTTATTCAGCAAACATATTTTTTCAAAAAAAAGTGTTTGCTTGGGGAAGAAATAGAAAAAATTCAGAAGAGAGCACTTTTTTCTAGAACACATTGCCAATGCTCATTTTTTCCACTTGTTTACAGAGTACTCACAGGCATTACATGACTGAACTGTAGAGTACAGCCTCTCAAAAAGGCAGGCCCTGAGACCACGTACAAAATCAAAAATAGAGTTTGAAATTTGATCATAGTGCAAAAGCATTAGATAGATGTTGCTTGTGACAGAACAGGGCTGCATCCTATGACCCAGAAGATCTATTGTACTGCTTTGTGTCTGGAACAAGCACTACTCATGCAAAACACTCTTTTGTGGATGCATTTTATTATTAGCATTTGACCTACCCAGGCATTTGGGGAGTAAAACATTGGTAGATATCTTCAACTCATGTATTCAAAAGCAATAATACACAATAAACATTACTTATAGTGAAAAATAGTAAACTTTGACTATCTGCTTGGTCTTTTCTACTTTGATAAAAGATATTGTTTTGTTAAGGACAAAGGGTTACAGACACTTTAAATTATGTAAAAACACCATAGGAATTAAGACTAAACAGATCACCCAGACAGTTTCTGTTAAAAGAAAACCAGCTTCTTTTAAATAAAACTAACATTAATTAAATACTGTCTTATCTTTGTTCAGCAAACACTTTGCCTTTTGATTTATATTAAGAATATTCTAAACATATGGGTTTTTTCCTCAGGGAGAAAAGAAGCATTTAGAAGTACTGTATCTGGCCTCCACATCAAATTTTCTCTCATATTCCATAATGATATATTACCAGACATACATATTTAAAATAGCTAATTTAAGAAAACCAGAGCCACTTAGACTATAACACTCTGAGAATTTTTCTAACAAAACTTTTTTAAAAATAAATTAATGTGCATGGGGAATTTCAAATATTAAAACAATGTGCACAACTATCTTTTCCAACTACCCATATCCTCTTCTTTACCACTGTCAATGTTTTTAATGCTTATAATAAAATCAACTTTAGAGTCACTGAAAAACAATCCAATAGTCACTAACTTCTGCAGGAAAACAAACTTTAACTATTGATAGAATTCTGATTACAAACTATTAACAGAAGCAAGAGGGTTTGCTGTGTTTTGGTAATTTTTTGTGAAAAAATATTTCCTACAAATGTTTAATGTTAAATTTTATGCCTGCTAGCTGGTTACATTGCCAGCAACCAAAGCTATCACTGACACTGTCTCAAAAGACAAAAATGTATGAAAAAAACTCTCTAAATAGCATTTGAGGATCAAATGGTTTCCTCCAATGTCATTTAGGGTTATATTCCTGTCCTTAGCACAGCTAGTCCTTTCCATCTGTCCCCTTGTAGTATTTTTCTGTGTTTTTTACTTTAACTATAGGTTATGTTTTGTCAGTTGCATTAATAAATGGCACTCTAGTAAAACCTCAACTAAGAAGTCACACCACAGAAACAGGCATCCCACATTCCTCTTTCACTAGAAACATTTCTTAAAAAAATTATTTTACTGTGTAATGATGTCAATCATTTTATCTCAATTCACAAATGAAATCAAATATCAGTCAAAAGTTACAAAGTCCATCTTCAAATGTATCTCTTAAAGACTATAAACAACTAAAATATGCTTGAGAGTGAATGCCATATCCTAAAAGTTATTAATTGCCAGGAGAGGAGAAAGGTGCCCATGTGTTTATGCCAGATTCATGAATGATAGCAGCACAGATTATAAATATTAAAATCCAAATACACAGCACTCACAGCCATAGTCCCCAACTACATCAAAACCAAGAACAGTTCACAAAGGGCTAAAATAACTGGGGCTGGAACCATTTATTTACTTTAATCTGCAGAGCATGTCTTCAGATAGAATGAAATGAAGATAAATCAGTAAAGAAAATAAGACATTTATAATACACTTTGAAAAATCTCGAAAAAAAAAATCACTAAAACAATAGCTTTTGGAAAACTTGCATCTGCAGAAAGCCTTCTGGGACTAAATCCAATACAAACCTGTCAGAAAATATTGATGAAAAATGTGCATTTACAATTGTAAATTAGACATGAATATGAAACCTAATCCTAAACTCAATTATTCCAGAAGGGAAAGGTTTGGTTGGGGTTTTTTTTACTACATTATTTAGTTACTTGATTTAATTAGACAGTTGTTTTAGTCAACAAAATTACTTCAGAAAGAAACTCCTCCAATAACCATTGACAAATCAAATGGACTTCAAAGACTGTCACTGTGCTTATCTGCTTCATTCATAACAGCTTACTGAAAATACCTGTGAGGGTCCAGTATTATAGAAACCACCTTCCCAGAAAAGAAATGTGATCAAAGGAATTGTCAGATGGCATAAGGCCAGCCTTTCATATACTGCTCAAGGGATTCTTTCAACTTTGTCTTGAAATGCCCTCTGATGCTCCAGTGCAGATTCTAATCCAACTCTGCAAGTGAAAGGTTAATGGAGTGCATCCTTAACACACAGGCACATCTTAACATAGACAAAATAAAAGCATATTTTCACAAAGTGGGGGCGCTCTTTTTAACATGTTAAAGTAATACCAGGCCTTCTGCCATTCCCCAAATGCACTACAGTCAAGCAGCTGCTCAGCATGGATAAGCCTCAAGACAATCTTCCTGATTAAACTCACTACATCAAAAGCTCAGCTGACACAGGTTAGCAAATGAGTTCACTTGATGTTTTGGTGCTAGAATGAAAAGTCAAAAAAAACCCCCAAAACCCTCTAACAACCCAACACAGAAAATAAAATGCCAGAATTGCATAAGGAGAGAGAAAACACTGTAAAAAGATTGCCACAATGCTCAAGCAGCTGCAAGTCAGCTCAGTCTCCTTGAAGTCTGCTGCTTGACAGCAACTCAGAAGCTGGACACTTTTCAGCACAAAAAAAAAATTAAAGCAGGAAGAGAAATTAAGTTCCAGTGCAAAACAGTTCAGAAATATGGTCTGTGAACTTCATGTAGCTGAATCAATAGGAAATCATGTTTATCCCAGCCAGCACTAGAGGCAGTACAAGTCACTGGAATGGGGAACTCTTCAAGTAAGGCTATGCATACTTTTAAAATGAGAAAACTCTACACTCTCTTGCTTTGGCATTTATCAGTAATTAAACACTTCAGGTAGATACAGGGGAGAGAGACCAGCAAAATGTAGAAATAGAATACATTCAGTTTCACTTTAATTTATAGTGACCAACACTTAAGCTACCCAAGTAGCCTGCTCCAATGCACTTTTTAGTGGGCTATTTAGGTTGTACTAAAAAATAAGTTGTAGTAGTAAGAGAAAAAAACCCTACTTACACTATCAATTAAGATTATAAACACTTCCTCATGTAAACTTGGAGAACTGAAACACAAAAAGCCTCCAGCTTCTGCCTCAATATCTAAATTCCCATTATCACATGCAAACAACTGTGAGCTCTGCAACTTGAACTGAGACTCAAAGTTGACCTGTCAGAATCAGAACATCAAAATAAATGTGCCAAGGGATGATCTTAAGTCTAAAATCAACAGGAATTAAATTTATGCATCCACCAGGACATGTAAAGATAAATTTCTGAGCAGTAAACAAATATCTCAGAAAGCATATGCTTTTTAAGGATTACAGGACAGGAAAGGCCCAGCAAATTCCAGTCCAGTCCCCAGCCATGACAAGTGCATAATTTAATGTCTTTTGTAAAGCACTCAAACTCCTTCCTAAGAGTGCTTATGATTTTGCTCTGATTGAAAAACCACTGCAGAACCTCGCTGCTCTAACAATTAGGAACCTTCTTTTAATTCCCAGCTTGAATTTATTCATAGGCAGCTTACACCCATTAGTTCTTGTGCCAATATTGTCCTTTAGCTTAAATAGCTCTTCTCCTTCCCTGGTGTTTACCTCCCTCAAGAATTTAATTTCATTCAATTACATTTCTTAGGAGTAATTGTTTTAAAATGAGAGGACACACTTTATAAAGCTATCAATGGCACATTCCATAAGGAGAAAAATTAACTTCTCTAGCAATTAAATATCCACAGAATATGAAAAGTGCACAGTAAGGCAGTTATAAGCCCATGGAAAATTTATATTATTCCAGGATGTAAGAGAGACATGATGACTGCAAATGAAGATATTACAAGCTGTAAGATGACAAACTTTATAAGCATACTGGAAGGAAAAAGAATTCTTACGAAAAAATAAATTTATTCTTCAGCACTCTTGCAGAAGGACTTGAAGTTTAAAAATCCTTTTAACGCTCATTTCATTTACCACTCTGCAAAACTAGCAAAAAAACTCCAAACATAGCAAAACTCACAAAGCAATAAAATAAAATAGTCAGAACCATAGAAAAAAGGTGTAGTATTTTATATACTTTTTAAAGGTTACGGATAATTTTAATTTCACTGGGTCAAATTCCAGTGTCACTGTGGCTTCTCTTGATAGTTCCTAAAAAGGTCAAGACAAAGTGCTTCTTGATCAACCCATGCTCATGGAAAACCACATCATCTTTTTATAAAAGCAGAATGTATTTTGCAGAGCAGTTAGACTGTGTTTAGTGATTTTTAGGCTGTGACACATTATTGAAGGAAACAGCATTTATGTCCGTATTTCAGAACTACACACCTCTTAATCTCAGGAAATTTTATGTTAGCAAATAATTTGGCATGCATTGAAGCTTAATTGAACCAAAATAAAAGATTTTTATTTTGTATTAATTTCTACTCTCTGCCTACAAGGTGAAGTGATATAACAGGAGTGATATAAATTCAAATTTAATTTTCATACTAATAACCTGATTTAATCAAACACCTAATATTAGTTTGAACTCATTTACACTTGTAAGAGGCATAACATATTACTAACTCAAGATATTAGGCAGATGAATTACAGAGAAAAGCCAAAGCTCCACTTCACTAAACTAACCAGGAGTTCTCTATTTCTTCAAGCCAGAGGAGTAAACAGGCCAATGAATTAACAGGAAGTTTCCCCACCTTTTTTTGTAAAATGAAAATTAGCTTTCTTCCCTCTTAATGAAGCTAACCAATCTCCCCTCTCTTGCATCTGAAGTGTGGCCCACTTCAGTAAGTTCAAGGCTGTGAATTAAAGAAGTCTTCTAGGCCACCTCACTAACTCACTGAAATCTTTAGAAAAATTTTGTTTTTTCATATTTCTTTAACTCCAGTTCTTCAAGAGCTATTCAGACCATACTAATAGCATATAAAAATCAAGAAATGTTAAGCTAAAAGTCTGAAAGAAAAAAAATCAAATGTTGATTGCTTTTTAATTTTCCTATCTCAAAAATACAGCATACACTAGCAAATGTTCCTCACAACACTAAAAGTGAGCCCAAAACACAGGTATCACTGATGAAAATTTTAAAAATTTTATGATATCACCTCCAGAATATCACTGAAACAATCAAAATATTTTAATACTTCACTATGAAAAAGGACTTGACTCAAACCAGAACCTATAGTGCAGTATCAACTTATTTCTAAACACTGGAGGTAGAAACACCTCCACTCATTGCATGATGAAGTGCTGGATTTTCATTTTTATTTTGTGAATTTCCCAGTACAATTTCAATAATTACTGCTGGGGAGAAAAAAAAAATCTCTCATCTGTTGGGATATGAACCTTCAGTGGGTCACAGTTTCCAGTGAATATTAGGAACAGTTCTCAGTTCTACAACACACAGGAAAACCATGATGATTTTACAAAGAAAGAATGTAATCGTTAATTATTCCCTATAGACATTGTATAAGCGTTCAAATACATTAAAAAAAAATCTTTCAAGTTAGTTAAAAGTCACTACTACATTGTAAGGACTACAAGATCTGAATTATTTTACTTTTTGCCTCTGAAGAAAGGATTATGGAAAATATAGACAAGAATACCTAGACTTCTGTCAGCATTACAGCAGACATCCAATTCATGAAGATCAGATCCAAATGGGATCCAGGTTTCAGTTCTTTCAACTGAACTTTGAGCTTGATTTTGCCTATATCTTAACTTAGTTTCACACCAAAAGAAAAGGTCCATTATCAATACTCTTCTTAACAGAAGTGTTGGCTCACAATGAAAGAATGGTCCTTTCATGATTTTGGCATTGATCAGTTTAGCCACTTAAAGATACTTCTTAATCAAGCAATCACATCTCTGCTGCTTGGCCTTCTATTTAAACACATCATCCTAAAGACACTGCCAACCATTTTAATTTTAGTAGCTACCAACACTGATTTCACATATCTCTTTAATCCTTCCAAAATTACACATTATAAAACATAAAGCAGATGCACCCATTCACTTCATGTACTAGGAGACCAACATTCAACATCAAAATACTTGGAAATTAACAAAAAAAGCAACCACCTGCTAACTTCTTTTGCTATTACTAAAAAGAAAATGCTTACCTACCCTGAAAGAAAATGCCTTCCTTGTTACTGGAAAAAAAAAAAAAAACAGACCAAATTTTCTCTGCAGTACATTGTTTCTAAAACCTCTGCGCACTTTTTCTTTTCCTTTCCCTGGTAGTTAGGGGAGAAGGAGTGGGGGGGAAGAAAAAGGAAAGAAAAGTGAGTAAAACATTGGTAATTTGTTTAGCTAGTGATGCAGGCTGTTCTCCAATCAAATTTTGTTTCCCCAAGGAAGATATCAGTTTTAAATTACACAGCAAGAACGCAAAAGAAAGGAAGCAAACAATCAAAACCTTCCCAGGAGGGGTAAGAGTAAAGCAAGAACTCCAGAGATCCTATTTAATAAATAAACACCTTCATTTTTGTAAGTTAATTTCACCACAGGAAATAAGTTTAGTTTTAATTATATTGCCTTGTGTCATGTTTTATAAAAGGTACATGAGGCTCATTGACTTTCTCTTATTATTAAAGCCTTTTTTATGCTAGAAAGACATTGCATGTAGATTAAGGCTCAGTAGAGCCCTAGCTCGGTGCAAAGTGATGTAAGATGCAACAGTTTTATTGTTATCCCACACCTGTGACAACTACTGAGAATAACAACAAAAAGTCATTGCAGGCTACTTGATTTTTCAAAAATCCCAACTAGACATAAGAAAAATATACCTGCATGCAAAAACCAAAATATGTTATCCAGTCAAAGCCTTTGCTTACACAGCTATAGGAGACACACACAATTTCAAAAATCCAGAAGCCAAAAAGTTAATAAGGGAAAAAATAAAGTTTTAAAAATTAATTTCCAAACTGAGAAATTTTAGAAGAAAATAAATTTGCTTTTGAAGTTCAGACACAATGAGAGAGATGTATTCTGAGTCTTTCTTAACCTTCTGGCACCATTCTTAGATCTTAGCTTAAGACAATTTTAGGGGGCAGAGACTAAAATAAGCCACCCCCCTCTGATTTCAATCTTTCCCCTTTATCAATAGAGAGAGGCAAATGCAAAAAGAATGTAAGTGAAAAAATAACAGTTTACTAACAAAGAAAAAAAAGCAGTAACCACCAGATACAGAGATGCTGAGTCCTGTGCCTCCACACAGATGAGAGAGAAAACAAAGGAAAAAAAGCCACAGCCACCAAGACTGCTGTTCCAGAATCTCTCTTCCCCCAAATAACAGCAGGAGTTGGGAAACTAGAAGCTAGGAAAACACTATAGCATGAAGAAGGCTCCAATGCTACCAAAATACTGGAAAAAAAAACCATCTTGGCAGTTGTAGGGCTGACCCCTACAAGCATGGCCGGAGCTTGGGGCAAAGGCTGGAAACTTGTGGAGTGGGTTCCAGTGCTACTGATATGCAGGAAAAGAGAGGTTGGTGTATGTCCATCCCTGTTTTTAAAGGGACCCAGCACACCCTTGATGCCTCAGGTTTTAGCTTTTATATTTTTCAGATTCTGTGCTGCTTTAGTGTGTACTTCTGAGCTTCATATGAGGGGATAGTGAGCTCTCTTCACAGTGTAGGGAGACAAAACAATTCCTTCTCTAGCCAGGGAATGAGGACAAATGATCCAAATCCCAGGCCCAAGAGCATCAACAACAGTGGATCAGAGAGAAAAACAAGCAGGATGAGGCTTCATAATCTAAAGCTGTAACTGGACCATTAACTCAAATAAGCAAATGGACCAGAACTTATAAAAGTGAGAGACATTGTGACCAGTTGTCCATTTTTTTTACCAGTCTGGGTTCATCTTGGGCATAGCCCCGGCTGGGCTCTTGTGCTGCCCAATATGGAACCATTGAAAGTTATTAATAAATCCCTTCTTTATTCTTTAACTCTGTGTAGTCTCTGTTCTTGGTCAACCTTCACAAGGCATCACCCTGCCTTCCATGAATCCAGAGTAAAACACAAAAAAAACCTTTTGCCTCCCAGGTTGCCACATCTCAGAGGCAGTAAAAGAGACTGCAGAGATTGATGAAGAGAAATTATGGAATGCATAATTTTTGGGTCACCTATGGCAATACCCTACAGCATCCAGTCAGTGAATGCAGTAAACTATAGGAACTCGTGAGTTCTATTTTGAATGCTTAAGGAGGCAAAAAATAATTTTCCTATCACTGCCTTGTTTTGTTTTTTAATTTATTTTGGGCAAAGCAGAATTATGATACCACCAAGACTTTTTTCCCTCCCCAGTCTCAGAAATTTTCACTTAAGACAGCAGTACCCATCCTGCTACTTCTGGTTGAATGTCAAATGTCTCAAAACACTGCCAGCTATTTCTAGATGCCTGCTGTGACCAACAGGTAGCTTGTTCTGTAGCCTGCTGAGGAAAAATTATATATATTTTTAAATTTGTGAAGATTTTTCTCGTTTTCTACTAACTTGCTATGACTGTTCAATAGCTGGTACCATGTAACCACACAGCAATTTCTTTCGCTTCCAGAAGAATGAGAAGATAACACATCTTAACAGGGATGTGTTAAGACCACAGGGCACATTTTATATTCCAGTCTGCTTTTTTCTTATGCAAAGAGTGCATATCTTCTGCTATCAGCCTCACACCTTTCAGGAATAAACACTTATTTTGGGAAGGGATAAAACTCTTACATGGCCCCAACAATCTTCAATGACACGTAAAATCCCAAAAAACTCTTTTCATATGCTTTTTACACTGTTGCATCACCTCAGTTCCCATTACCAAAATTCACAGTATCTATAGAACAGATTAGAAAGTTTAAAAAAAAGGTTTGCTAGAATCTATAGTGGTCATTACCTAACACATCTACTCCCAGTTGCTCATCCATCTCTAATGCCTATGTGCAAAGTTTGCAACTGAAAATTAAATACATGCTGTATTTCTTGGCCAAGCTGTCTGACACTCATTGTTTGCCCTTCATACAATTCAGAGAATCATGGCTTTGATTCAATTCTTAATAGTAAAACATTAAAAATTCCCTTTAAACGCTCTTCCTCGTACTCATTAATAATCACTGGGTAATTCTGGTGTCTGAAATGACAAGAAGTGAGGCAATATTTTAAGAGAGTTTGGCATCCTCATAAGAATAGGATGAGCTAATAAGTAATTAACAATAATACAATATTTTTAGATTTTCAAAGGAAGTCTTCTTTTATTAGTGGCAGATAGAAGAAACAAAAGGGACAAAATATTTACTAGAACCATTCTCACTCTGATGTCAAGAAGGAAACTCCAAGATGCATTTTAGAATTTTGAATGCTACACTGTTGACACACCTTTGAAATTTTAAATCCCTGTGCTCCTGAGAGTAAGCCAGTTATCTTTTACGATCCATGGTGATGCTCTTAAGAAGTGGAGTCAACTTTTTAAACAAATAGGAATTTACTTAGAGCTGCCAAAACACAGTGAATTTTGAATACAGAATTGACAACTTTTAGCATTGAAGCATGCTGCTTGTAATGCAACATTAATTCCAGTAAATTAAAGAACTCAGAGGCTTCCAAAGAGTATGGAGAACAAGCCAGCTGTAGGTTGTACAGGTGGCCTTATTCAAGTTGTATCAAACAATAGAGTTCCTTTTTCTAAACCTCTTCATTCATAGTTTTGTTGCTGCATTCCTCTAGTCAATGACTCTTTTCAATCCTCTCATAAACACATCTTCACTGAATTCCAAGGCCTCAAAAATAACAATAACAAAAAGCCAAACAAAAAAACCTCCACACACTAAACCAAAAATAACCAACAAAACTCATGCACATCTTCAGGCAAGTATTTAGTATAAAAGTAGTAAGACAACGCTGTGAGGGATTTGTTATTTTACCAGAACAGAGTAGTGGGAGAGAAAAAATACTGTTACTAGGGAACTGTGCATTAACTGGAAGTTATTCACCATCTGTACTTGTATTGAAAACTAGTTTTTAATTTGAAAAATTTTGAGGACATCTTACTTTACACACTATACAACATCTGCCCAAAAATGATTAAGTATGTTTTTCTTTTCCTATATTTTAAAACTTTATTGCTAAACATTATATGAATAAAACCAGATAAATATGTACTGGGAAATTCTGCATTGCCTGAGGCAGGAGACTGCATATAAATAACTGTAAAACACTGTTTTGTGTTTAAAGTTGTAAGGGAAGGTTTGCAAGAAACAATATTTTATTTTACCAGTGCAAGATCACCAGGTATGAAGAAATATGAAGGAGGCCTAAGGCTGAAGCTGGGTTTTTATCTTCCCTGCTTATTACTGTGGAGGCAGGTAAATAACAATAATTAAGATTCAAGTTTCATGTCTGTGCATCCCTACAAACAAGTCCATCCAATCTTACTACACTTCATTAAATACCACAGTAAACATGAGGTGGAGAGTGAGAAAGTTGCTAAAATTCAACTGCTTATCCAATAGCACAAGATTAGCAGCTGGTATTAGTCTAATGTCTCTGCAATTTGCCCCTATTTTCAATTAAGCCATTTAACAGGATCTAAGAGATGATCTCAACCCTTGGATCTCCTTCCCTGACTAAACAAGGGTACCACTTGAGTAATAGCTCTTCACTCAATTATATGCCAGAGTACACTGGCAGAACCCCTTCCAATGTAAAGAATCTGGCCTGTAATCATGTTATTTTATAAGCATTGAAGATTCTAACAACAGCTAGAGCAGAAAATTCCACTTTGCACAGAACAATTTTCCAGAGGAAATGTTGCAGTTGAGACTGCCACCATTCACAGAGTATCACCACACAATTTCAGAGGGCTTCAAGCATTCACCCATACACAATAACACTTTACCTCATCAGAAGGCTTCAGGTTTCTGCCCCTTCAGAAAAACACTCTGTCACTTCAGAAGGCTGCAGGTATCTGCCCTTCTTGTCCTTCAGCCCAGCCTTTTATCCCCTCACGCTGATGCCCTGCACCTGTGTGCCCTCTGCTCCCTTTGGTGGTTGGTCAGTGCCCTGGGCACTCGTTACCTTCAATGCTGCTCACCTGCTGCTCACAGCTGCACCCAATTAGGTATGGGGCTCAGCTGCAGCCCCACCCCAATCGCCACAAACTGTGTGCCTACAGTGAAGCTTTTGAGGGAGGCTTTATTTTGAAAACTATGCATTTCTGTGGCTGTTCTAACTAAACATGTGATATATACTTTTAATAAGTGGCTACAAGGGTTACATCCTGGGGAAAAAACCCTAAAACACTGGCCTAAACCAGACAGTTGGAGGCTTTCTGGAGACAGTTACAGTTTACAAGTAAAATGCAAGTAGAAAAGTAAATATACACTTAAAATTGCCTATGTTTCATTTAAAAAACAAACAAAATTACATATAACTCTTCATTTTTCAAAATCAGTCAATAACACTGGCAGGAATTTAAAAACCAAAAACCCCAAACTGCTGGCATGCATGGGTGTTTCAATCTAGAACAATTCAAAACTCACTTATTCATGCATTTGTTTTTTGCTTTTGGGGGTGTGCTGGTTTTGCAATAGTTGATTTTTGGTGAAGAGAGAAAAAATTAGCGAGGGAACCAGCACGTGGGGGTGTGATTTTTTTTTTTTTTTTTAATGTTTTTGACTAAAGTTCTGTTAGTAGGCCTTATCCTGTGTCTTTGCAGCATTTTTAACAGGTACATCAATGGCGAACCTACCTCATCCTTTTGGATTAAAAAAAAATATCTTCTCCTGATGTGGACACGGGAAATGAACTCTCTAAATACTGACAATGTTAAACAAAAATCTTCATAATTAAAGATATACTGTAGGAAACACATCTGAAATACTTCCAGTTTTGTAGCAGTATTATTTAAGTCAATAGTGGCTACATTCATTAAATTCCATTCATATCACAATAATGTTCTCCCTAAAAGTATGCGGAGGGCAAGGTGTTATGCCATTAATGTGTAATATAAATAATATTTCTTTGGTATTGTCAGCATGATTCAACTAAACTTTGATCCAGAAGTCTCAATTATTTTTTAACCTAATCCAGTGTGTATTGTGATCTGATGGAACAAACAATAACCTCCCTGCCAAAGGCCAAGTCTTCAACACTTCCTCTGTTAGTGGGCATTACTCTCTGTGTGGAGAATTTCTCAGAAAATCATTTGAAGATGTTGAAACTGATATCCTGAAAATTCATCACAAAGGAAGTGATTAGCACTCAGATACACTGGGGAAGCTAACTAAAGCATTCTATAAAGTTTATAGCTGAATTCACTGTTACTTTTCCCTAAGAAGTTAATGGCAGAAAATTCTAGATGCCACCTCTCCACCACAAGAAGCTTCCACAAAAAGGAACATGAAGAGTGTACACTAAAATACACTAAAAACCTCGATAAAAGCACCACAAAATACAACTTGTTTTCTACTTTGGGATTTCATTTTTTAAGCATAAAGTCAATGTTTAAAATTTTTTAATGTCTCCTCACAAAAGGGACAACTCTTGCTTCACCCTATCACCATGGGGTTAAATCTTTTTTGTTGTTATATACTGGAATGAACATTAGAGCTTTCATATTTACACATTAAAATAAAAGAAAAAAATTTCAAAATACAAGAACCAGCCCTGGGAATCCAATAAATCAGTGGTTAGAACATGGGAACAGAAAATTACAATGAATGCCTTAAAAAAAAAAAAAAAAAACCACAAAAATTCTTAAGATTTATGTTTCCTCAGTAATTTAGCTTCTAAGCATCCTCTACGATGAGAAAGGTGGCTAAGCCAACCTGGTACATGCATGTAACTGTTCATTCTCCCATCAAAAACTCCATCCCTCATCTGACAAATATTCATCTTGGAAACAAAACAACCCTGTAATTTTCTGTCAAACATAGAAGTTCAATGGAATGGTTATGCTTCAACATTATTCTAACTACTACATTAACACACTTGGTTAATTTAATGTTTATTTACTCTCTAAACTGACCACTCTTCCACATAATATAAATATTTTTTGGAATCATGTGTTGCATCCATACATTCTTTACAAGTGCACTGCATTTTGAAATTAATATCAATAAAGTTTCATAACATTCCTACACAGTTTGTTATGCCACCTATTTTGGTTTTCTTTTTTTATTGTTATTCAAACTGCTATTGCCTCCTTTGTAGTGAATCAGTTACTATAGAAACAGTTGTACTTGCAAACCTGAGTTGAATTCACTAGCATGGAATAAAAAAATTATTATTTGATTGAATAGTTTGAATTGGTGGAATAACAAAATGTGTAAATTCACATGTGGGCTACAATTCACACCTTGCCTAGATTCAATATGCAATGTAAATAGGGAAATGTTATAGGTTGGTAATAAAGAAACAAACAGCAATGTTTTAAGCATGCCTAATCCCCTCTAATATTATCCCTGAGTTATGTATTTTATTGAATTGCTCTTCCAGTGAAAGGCTTTAAATGTAAAGATTTATTTCACATTAAAACTCCAGGTGATTCATCATTCCAGTAATTTGTATTAATTTAAAGCTGCTGGATCAATTTACTACAATAAATTGTCTTGTGTTGATAAAAAGAACTGCACTGGGTTAAAGCTACCAACATTAGGATGTCTACATTTTCTTTCAGTGCTTTATATAAATTAAAGCAAGACCAGGCTGAGATTTTACAACTAATTTTTCACCAGTTCCTTCCCTGGTTAATAAATCAAATTTATTTTTCAATTTTTTTTCTTTTAACAGATAAAAAATATTAAATGTACATACACCCCACAAAGAAATTTTCATACCTTTGTAGACAGCTTTATCTTTCAGGATTATAAAAATTTACAATTAATTGGCTTCCATAATGCCATAGTGCTATAGTTGGTTTAAATAGGAATTGTACTGAGTATCATCTTGGTTAGCTCTGTTTTAAGAAGTAATTACTACAACACTGAAAAAAAGGCTCTTAAAAGCTTGCTCCAGCCTAAATACCCATAACTGTTTTTACAGGTGACAAAAGCCTTTCAAACAGCCATAATCAGAGCTGGCAGCTCACCTTCCATCAAGAACCATGCTAAGGAGCTTTTGATGTCATTTCTGTGTGCCCTACAGACCCCAGCTCCTCCAAAAACTTCTATTCTGATCTCCTCAGGTTTTGGCCAGTGCTGTTCCACCATTTAAATATCTAAGCCAAGTTGAAGTTTTTTAAATATATTCGATTATTTGTTTCACTCAGGACCTACTCAGAGTGAGACTATTAATTACTATTATTTGTGCTGAACTCAAAAGAAAAATGTTCCAGGGGTTTCAAAAAGTTTTGAATTGGGCCCAAAGGGCTTAAATTGGATCTAATTTATTCCTGGACTTTACTGACCCTCTGCACAGTGATGAAGTTTACCTATCTTAAAATTACTAATTAAATGGGCCAAGAATATATTTTTTATGGCTTTTTCAATTTGAACTACACTGAAAATTTGCATCTGTAAGATTTGGAAATTTTTCTGAAAGTGTTTCTGGATCTATATTATGGTTTATGTATTTGTAAATTATTTTAAATTATTTTCTTTTACATCACTCAGTTATTTCTGAAGCAGTAGATGATACTGATTAGCATATGCTGATTAAAGAGTACAATTGCGTGACAATGACTTTAGATTTTAAAATAAGGCAAACTGATAAAAATAGAAGGGCATAATTCAGGGAACAATTATCCACCTCAGGTGAAGGAGTTCTACAGACTTAATTACAAAAATGTACAGAATGCATTACTGTCAATTAGAGCACACCCTGTGCAATTCATTAAAGCCCTCTCCCCTGTGCAGAAGTGACAAATACTTCATTATGCCCTGGAGAAATAAGGAGGAACAAAAGGGGTAATGTCAAATGAAAAAGGGACTGATCTGTTCATGACACAGAAGTATATTATATATATTATACGTATATATTAAGGAATCTGGATGAAAGGGATAAAACTAGAGAGGAAAAAGTGCCTAAGGAGAGGTCTAATTTGTTTACAGAGGAGTTAGGATGGAGATTTACTACAGTAATTAAGCTATTATTCAATGACAAAATGAAAAAAAAGAAGCAATTACTGAGGAAACCCTACTGACACTTGGCCTAAAAAGATCCATACCTTGCCAAGAATGGAAAAGGTAAAATAAACAGCAACAGAATTTAAAAAAAATGGTTTTATTTAAAACCAAATGAACCAATTTAGACCTGTCATCATGTCATTTTCCACTTTCCTGATCTCCACATTCTTCTCCTGCTGGACTGAAGTAACCCTCACAGTTCCCATACAGAGAAATAGAGATAACTTGACATAGTTTGGAAGAATCCAAACTAAATCCTCTTTTCTCTATCACTCTTTGAGTATTGGTTTCAATTCTAGTACTGTTTTGAAATATAAATTTACAAAAATAATAATATTTAAGGTAATATTCATGTTGTGCTACACAGTAGTGGTAACTCTAACATTTCTGTGATTCTTGATTCAGGGACAGAAACTTTACATTTGCAATTGAGACCTTGTTCAGTATATGTCTTTCATATGCCTTAGCTAAATTCCAAGTAATCAGGCAGTCCCAGTAAAGTGTAGTCTATTAATACTAAGATGAGATTTTCCAGTCCTTCTAAAATATGTCCAAAGTCACTGCAAAGTTAATCTAGGTAGCTTTACACCAGCAGCTTCCACATCAGCCAACAGCAGGCACTCATCCAGCCCAGCACTGAAGCCATATTACATATCAAACAGAGGTAAGTCCCATGTGAAAACCATTATCCAGTGTAGGAAACCCCTGATACTAAACTCTTCTGCTTTAAGCCTGCCTTGATAGTTTTAGACCTTACTGGCTGTTACAAAATTTAAAAATTAGTATTGATTGCTCGTAATTATTTGCCTGTTTTACTTAAAGCTCTAGAAGATTTTTTTTTGGCAGTTTCCACTTCTTTTTGCGTTTCAGTTTTTTTCTCTCAAAGCTATTCTGTGCTTTGCAATACTCAGACAAGTGATAATTATTTCCTATACACAGATTTATACATAACCTGCTTAATTTTAGTAATTAACCTCAATACACTGCTATGCGGGTAAAGGATGAATGGAAAGTAAGTTTCTTAACTTGCCTGTCACAAGCAAATGTGTCAGCTAAATTCCAATTAAAGGCTCAGCTTAATTAGACAGAGGGTTGCATATGAGTATCCAAATGCTATGACACCATGCAGGAACTCATTCTCCTTTTACATATTCCAAAACATATCAAAATGCAAATCAAAACAAATCACGGGTATGGCAGTGATTTAGGTCCACTTAACTGCACTCCTAAGGAGAGGGAGGGAGATGCTGAAGCTGATCAGTTCCATTATACTTCTAGTTCAGATAAAATGCAAAAAAGCCTCTCAAGAGGTCATAAAGTCAGAGAAAATGAACTCCAAATTAGCACGGGGAGGAGAACAACTTTCTTTAACAAAGTTTCTCTCAAAACAAAAGTGATTATTTTTAAATAAACCAAAGTAACAACTAGCCAAGTCACATGGAGCAATACTGTATTGCACAACATTCTGCTCCTGAATTCTCATGTCAAATTTCATGACAGATAAGGATTGTCAGATTTATCAAAACAATTTCTAATACTGCAACATAACCAGGTCAGGTATAAATCCTTGCTTTCTGCACCATACCGGTTATTTAAAGCACACCACAGGTCAGGATTCAGCATCCCACCTTCAACAAAATCTCTGTGGCAACTGCACTGCAGTCCTGCATGCGGATATTAGAAGTAACTGAAGTACAGAATGTAATCTTGAACAATATTGTGCAGATAACTGTTTAAAAATTACAGAACTGTTGAATCATTAGGTTGGTAAATATCTTTAAGATCATTAAGCTCTACTACAATTGCACCAGGGTTGACAATTTGCTTATCTCTACCATTGACTTACTCAGTCTGCCCATCTTGACTTCCAGATTTCCACTGCTGACTTTTTCTTGAAAGTTAAAAGGTTCTACATCTTTTCAGGAATGTGAAGGGGAAGTGTCTCTCTAAAAAATTAAATATAGGGACATTATTTGGGAGTAAGATTGTCTATCTTTCCACTCATGTCAAACACAAGTTGATAAGTTTGAGTTAAGTACAATTTTTCATTATCAATTCATGCAACAATATCAGGGTGGGGGAGGAAGAGGGTGGAATGGGACAGATGATATGGGACCACACTTTAAAATGAAGTATACTTTAGGCCTGTACTTGGTATGGTCGCTATTTCAAACACATGATTTCAGGTTTGAAGGAATATTAGGAGAGAGAAAGAGGTGCAAAAATAGTAGTATTGTGAATACAGGAACAGGAATTCTTGATCTAATGAAGACAAAAGGGATGAAAGGCATAAAGGCATCATGATTTTCTAGCAGGTGTCTTATGCACCCATAGACAAGACCATCATTTTCAGTGAAATTTTTTTCCTTCCAGAGCTGCAAAAGCAGACGCCATCTGATAATTTTCCTGTTTATATCCAATTATTACCCATCAAAAATATTTCAGCTTTATCATGTTGTTGATCACAGTCCACCAAAGAATCTAAGCATTGAAGTTCAATATGCTAAATTTGTACCATAGTTATACACATAGGAAAGCATGTAATTTTTACTTGCTAAAAAGAAAAGCAACCAAAGAGCTAAGATGCTATTAAATCACTAAGGCATATTGCAAATAGCCATGTCAGTAATGTATTTTTATGTTGCAAAGAACAACACTGAGTAATAGTTATGTTGAACTATGATTTGTTCATTAAATGATGGATCGTGTTCTATTAATTATATGAAACATTCTCTAGACAGACATGTTATTCAATTTGGTTAACAGTGATAATTCTTATTAAAAAAAAAATACAATTCAACCTGCAGAACGTATTTAACCAGATTAAATTTATTCTGAAAGTAAAATATGCTTTCCTCTCTCATATGTAGTGTGACCTATTTTATATAAATTGAGAATGTTTAGACTTCAGAAAGGATACAGAACAAAACCCTAAATCAGTACAATATGCAAAAATAAAAAAAAAATCATATTGAATATGTATCAGGGAAAATTATTTCTTCCCCAAATGAACACAGAATTTCTAAAGGGGATTAAGGAAGCGTTATGGGACAAATATTGCAAATGCATTATTGGAACACAAATGTGCCCTTTACTTCTTGACACTTCATTTGGAAAACACCAAGCAGGTATTAATTAAGATAACAAGTGACCCGTACTTTTAATCTTTTGCTTTAATGACTGATGAAAATTTATAAACTTTAATGCTACTTCTTCACTGATGCAGAGCTAAATATACCAGAACAGAATAACACAGACCTAATTTAGCTAGTAAAAATTTTCACTTTTAATTTCAGCGTATACCTCAGAAACATAGGCAAAAATTCAAGTATTCCTTGATTTCCTTCCTCTGGGAAATCTCACTGGGAAGCAGAAGACAATTTGTGAGTTTCACAGAAGAATTGTCAGCTCGTGACAAGTTACTGGAAAGAGCTCTGTATTGTGTGTAGGAGCTAGCATGCCTAAGAACATCTGTACCAAAATGAAGTCTCTACATTTATCTGGTTAAATTTTCCTTTAGAAAACTGGGTCCTACTTCCCTTCAAATGGCAAAATTATTAAAAGAAAAATGAACATTTACTTATCATTTAAAAGGTATGTGCCAGTTATTTCTACACATAACCTTTATTCCCTTGTCTTTGACATAAGCTTATTTATCTCAAGGAGCAAGGGGAGTAAATTGCCCCTCCTGAAACCAGAGAAATTCTGTTGTACACTTTCTTTAAAGAACACAAAGCAAGACTTACATTGATAAGAGCTATTCCTATATTTACAAAATGTTTACTTCAAACAACAACAGACCAGGTAATACCAAGTATTTTCCCACTGTTTGTATTGTGGTATCAGCTATGTTTCTAAGGACTAAAGTTTCTAAAATATAACAGAACACCATGGTTATAGAGGTCTCTGAGCTTGAAAGAAGGTGTGCAAGCCACTTTGGGAGCATATCAGTAAAAAATGACTCAAAAATAAGCTTTATTTCCTTGTATGCTATAGTTTAGTAGACATCAGTTTATAGAGCATTATCACAGGCTCTCTAGACAGGTAGCTTCCAGCCTAGCTCTCCACATCAAAACTCACTATTTTAAGTGAGTACTCACTGACCCCAATCCCCAAAATGCATCTCGTTTCGTATTTACCTTTTTATGGAAAAACATTTGGGTTCCACTTTAGTGCTGAAATGTTTGAGTACAATAACACTGTGCAGCTGCATCAGAAAAGTTCTAAACTTCAATTCTGTTTCTTGATATGGAGACCTTCCATCATTTCATTTAGGGAACATATAGGCAGATGAGAAATTCAAACTAAAAAATATTAATATTTTTGTAAACCCTAGTTACCTAACTGTTGGTAGAAATAGTATCTTATCTTTAAGAGGCTCTTAGATGCTTCTGAGCATGGAATGGCTGAAGCAAGCAAACATTAGCATTTCCCATTGCCCTTTTCATGATGTCCACTTTTAGCATTAGCTCCAGGAAAACAGCCACATAGCATATTAAACCATCAGGAGCTACATTTGTAAGTAATTTGGCAAACGGCTGGTCTCTGTAGACCTTTGCCTGAATTTCTCTGTGATTTGCATACTGCTAATAATTATATTCAGCACGGAAGTTTTCTTTGCAATTAGCTCTTTTAAGTGCAGCAGAGCTTTAGAAGACATATATTCATTTGACAGTCTTCTAATTGCTTTTTATGTTGTCATCTTTAAAGCAAAGGAGCTTTATGATCCTAAACCTTTAAAACATTTTAATTTTTTTGAGAACTTGATACGAAAGGGCTGAGAACGGTGGTCAGATTAAACCAGCGTAACTAATTTGAAGACACAAAGTCTCTGCAATGCATCAGTTCTGTCAGTCCAACATTTTTCCTCTTTACAAGACTACACAAAAATATGACAAACCCCATCTTGTCTTATGAGAGTAAAGATTTGCCTCATACTTACTATTTTTCATGCTTACTGTCTAGACCAGGCTAGCCAGATTGCTATAGGAGAAGTGTTACACATACTAGCTAAATGCAGATTGTTTCCTTCATATCCATATTAAAAGACTGTGAGAGACTGAAGAGAGAGAGTGAAATGTTATGGGTAATGGCTTAAACATTTTTATCTAAGTTTTTGCCCATTATGGCTAAACTGAATAAAGAGGCTGAGACCACCCAAGCCCATCCCTCCTTTACCTCACTGCAGATTTGGGCTGGGACTTGAGCTGCCTAACAGAACCTGAGCTAGGTAAAGGTGACACGATTGTTCAGTTACCTCTGGTCTAGGGACAAGGAAACAAGACTAAGGCAGGAGAAAGAAAGCCAGCAAGTATCCACAAGAAAGCCAAACCCAGCAGCTGTCCTGAAAATCAGTGGGGCCAGGCTTGGGCTGGGGGAGGCTGCAGCCCCCGTGCTCATCTGCTGAGGCCACGTTTGCACACCCTGCCCCACAGCCAGGAAGGGAGGAGGAGAGTTCTGGGAGATCCAGAGGCTACTGCCAGACACTCTGCCAAACTTGCCCCCCTCCAGGCACCTGGGCATTCCCATCTGGCCCACCCCACTGAGCTCCATGTTTGTGGGGAACCCTCAGCACCAAGACCTGATGGAGAGCATCCACAAGACTGGGGGATCTGTAGATCCATTGGGATCTACAGAGTGGTGATGTTTCCAACTAAATCTCTCTGTCACTCTTACTCTCCCCTCACTTCTTTCCTATTTCTCTCTTTCTCTCATTTCTTGCTGAAAAAAACCCATTCTATTGACTTTGGCACATGGTCTCGTTTGCACCTCAGTTGAGGCAGAGGCCTTTCTGATCATTTTCATAAGCGGATTGTAACAAGGGGCTCGAGGCCTACCCGCCAGTGCCAGGCCCTGCAGGGGCTGTGCAAGGGCACAGGGCCCGGCGCGGCCCAGTCCCAGCAGAGCCGCTGGCGCAGGAGGAAGCGGCTCCCGGGATCCCACTCTGCCCTCCAGGAGCTCAGACACGCAGGAGGAGGAGGAGGAGGAGAAGGTGAAGCCCAGCTCCAGGCACCCAGCCCTGCCCGGCGGGCTGGCAGGCCGGGCCCTCAGCGGGCGGCGGCCGGGGGTGGGCGGCGGCTCAGGCCTGCCCTGTCTGACTCTCAGGAGGAGGGAGCCTTGGCCAGCATGGAGGAAAAGCGGGAATACCCCATGGATCAAGAGCTGTCCCAATCAGAAGAGGTTACCAAAAAAGACCTTTGGGAAGAGGTGACAGTCCGGGAGTTTTACCAACAGCAAGAGGAAGTTTCCTCACATGGAGATGCGAGACCCCAAGAGCGACATCAGTGTGGGGTAGGTGAGACAGTCCAGTGGGGAGATGGCGCACGGCAAGAGCCAGAGATGTCCCACTGGGAAGAAAGTGGGAACAGCCAGGAGCTCTCCCAATGGGACAAAGAGGATGAGACATACCAGGAACTGAATAAGCTGGAAGAAAATCTGACATACCAAGAGCTGCCCCTGTGGGAAGGGAAGGGACACCAGGAACTGTATCCTTTGGAAGATGTAGGAGCTCATATGCACATGTACCAATGGGAAGGAGACCAGAGAGAGCCAGAGTTGTCTCAAGTGGGAGACAAAAGGGAAAAGGAGCTAACCCAAGCAAAAGACTATAATGTCCAGCAGCTGACTCAATGGGAAAAAGATGGGAACAACCAAAATCTGTCCCAAAGGGAAATAAGTGTCAGCAGCCAGGGGCTGTCTCAATGTGGAGAAAGTGTCAGGTACAAGATCTATGACAAACCCTCACACCCAGAGAAGGACAAGGATGCCCAGCCTTGTGCCCAGCAGGGGCCCAGCTCTCCCAGAAGCATGGGCACCCGGGTGGCAGCAGAGGCAGCCCGCGAGCTGCCCAGCTCCTCTCCTGCCACGGGGAGTCCCACAGAGGATGAGCTGGCAGCTGCTGCTGTTCTGGCTGGAGCTGCTGAAGAGGTGGAGGAGCCCCCGGAGCCTCTGGCTCCCGAGGTGGAAAAGGCACCAGGTTCTCCTGCTCACAGTGAGGAGCTGCCATTGGCAGGGACAGAGAGCCCAGTCCCTGCCCCACACAGCCCCTCAGGCAGCCAGGCTCTGCTGGACTTAGCAGGGCACATCACTTCTGAGGTGGTGCTCAAGGCTGTGCTTGAGGTCCAGGCATCTGGCCAGCAGCCAAAGGAACAGGGGGACCTGGAGCAAAGCATGGCTGCAGAACTGGAAGCAGCAGCTCCAGGACAAAGGGAAGAGAGCCCGAGCTCTGCCCCCCCCAGCCCCTCACCCAGCCCAGGAGCTCAGGAGCTCAGGGAGCAGCAGGAGGAGGCAGACAGGGGGTCAGTCCTGGCAGAGGAAGAGAGCAAGCAAGAGGCTTTGGCTGGGGAGCTTGAGCATTCTCTGTGCAAAGATGAGGAATACACAGAGCTGTCCCAAAGGGAAATCAGTGAACACCAAGAAGGGTCCCAAGGGGAAATCTGTACTGAGCAGGGGCTTCCCCAAGCAGAAGCCAGTAGCTCCCAAGAAGGGTCCCAACAGGAAGGTTTCAGTGAGGAGGAACAGCCCCAGGCAGAAGCTGATAGGTACCAGGAAGGGTCCCAAGAATCCCTAGCTAGCAATGAACAGAGATTGTACCCTGGAGATGCCAGTCACTATGAGCAAGGGTCTGAAGGGATAGCCTGCACTGAGCAGGAGGTCACCCTAGAAGAATCTGGTAGCCACCAGGAAGGGTCCCAAAAAGAAGCCAGCACTGAACAGGAGACGCCCACAGCAGAAACCAGTAACAACCAAGAAAGGTCCCAAAGGGAAACTAGCATTGAGTGGGAGCTGTCCTCAGCAGGATCTGGTGGCCACCAGGAAGGGTTCCAAGGCGAAATCAGCATTGAGCGGAAGCTGTCTTCAGCAGGATCTAGTAGCCATGAGGAAGGATTCCAAGAGGAAACCAGCACTGAGAGGGAGCTGTCCTCAGCAGAATCTGGTGGCCACAAGGAAGGGTCTCAAAGGGAAGCCATCACTGAGCAGGAGCTGTACGCAACAGAAGCAAGTAAGAACCAGGAAGGGTGCCATGGGGAAGGCACTGAGCAGGAGCTGTCCTCAGCAGGATCTGGTAGGCACCAGGAAGGGTCTCAAGAGGAAGCCAGCATTGAGCAGGAGCTGTCCTCAGCAGAATCTGGTAGCCACCAGGAAGGATCCCAGGGGGACGGCACGGAGCGGGAGCTGTCCTCAGCAGAATCTGGTGGCCACCAGGAAGGGTTCCAAGGGGAAGCCAGCATTGAGCAGGAGCTGTCCTCAGCAGAATCTGGTAGCCACCAGGAAGGATCCCAGGGGGACGGCACGGAGCGGGAGCTGTCCTCAGAAGAATCTGGTGGCCACCAGGAAGGGTTCCAAGGGGAAGGCCCTGAGAGGGAGCTGTCCTCTGCAGAATCTGTTGGCCAGGAGGTCGGGTTCCAAGGGGAAGGCCCTGAGAGGGAGCTGTCCTCTGCAGAATCTGGTGGCCAGGAGGTCGGGTTCCAAGGGGAAGGCCCTGAGAGGGAGCTGTCCTCAGCAGAATCTGGTGGCCACCAGGAAGGGTCTCAAGGTGAAGCCATAGCTGAGCGGGAGCTGTCCTCTGCTGAATCTGGTGGCCACCAGGAAGAGTTCCAAGGGAAAACCAGCATTGAGCGGGAGCTGTCCTCAGCAGAATCTGGTGGCCAGCAGGTCGGATCCCAAGGGGAAGGCACTGAGCAGGAGCTGTCCTCAGCAGAATCTGGTAGCCACCAGGAAGGGTTCCAAGGGGAAGGCCCTGAGAGGGAGCTGTCCTCAGCAGAATCTGGTGGCCAGGAGGTCGGGTTCCAACGGGAAGGCCCTGAGAGGGAGCTGTCCTCAGCAGAATCTGGTGGCCACCAGGAAGAGTCTCAAGGTGAAGCCATCGCTGAGCGGGAGCTGTCCTCTGCAGAATCTGGTGGCCACCAGGAAGGGTTCCAAGGTGAAACCAGCATTAAGCAGGAGCTGTCCTCAGCAGAATCTGTTGGCCAGCAGGTCGGGTTCCAAGGGGAAGGCCCTGAGAGGGAGCTGTCCTCAGCAGAATCTGGTGGCCACCAGGAAGGGTTCCAAGGGGAAGGCCCTGAGAGGGAGCTGTCCTCAGCAGAATCTGGAGGCCACCAGGAAGGGTCTCAAGGTGAAGCCATCGCTAAGCGATTGCTGTCCTCTGCAGAATCTGGTGGCCACCAGGAAGGGTTAAAAGGTGAAACCAGCATTGAGCGGGAGCTGTCCTCAGCAGAATCTGGTAGCCAGCAGGTCGGATCCCAAGGGGAAGGCACTGAGCAGGAGCTGTCCTCAGCAGAATCTGGTAGCCACCAGGAAGGGTTCCAATGGGAAGGCCCTGAGAGGGAGCTGTCCTCTGCAGAATCTGGAGGCCAGGATGTCGGGTTCCAAGGGGAAGGCCCTGAGAGGGAGCTGTCCTCTGCAGAATCTGGTGGCCACCAGGAAGGGTTCCAAGGGGAAGGCACTGAGCGGGAGCTGTCCTCAGCAGAATCTGGTGGCCACCAGGAAGGGTACCAAGGCGAAACCAGCATTGAGCGAGAGCTGTCCTCAGCAAAATCTGGTGGCCACCAGAAAGTGTTCCAAGGGAAAACCAGCATTGAGCAGGAGCTGTCCTCAGCAGAATCTGGTGGCCACCAGCAGGTCGGGTCCCAAGTAGAAGGCATTGAGCGGGATCTGTCCTCAGCAGAATCTGGTGGCCACCAGGAAGGGTTCCAAGGGGAAGGCCCTGAGAGGGAGCTGTCCTCTGCAGAATCTGGTGGCCAGCAGATCAGGTTCCAAGGAGAAGGCCCTGAGAGGGAGCTGTCCTCAGCAGAATCTGCTGGCCACCAGGAAGGGTCTCAAGGTGAAGCCATCACTGAGCGGGAGCTGTCCTCAGCAGGATCTGGTGGCCAGCAGGAAGGGTCTGAAGGGGAAGGCACTGAGCGGGAGCTGTCCTCAGCAGAATCTGGTGGCCACCAGGAAGGGTTCCAAGGCGAAATCAGCATTGAGCGGGAGCTGTCCTCAGCAGAATCTGGTGGCCAGGAGGTCGGGTTCCAAGGGGAAGGCCCTGAGAGGGAGCTGTCCTCAGCAGAATCTGGTAGCCACCAGGAAGGGTCTCAAGGTGAAGCCATCGCTGAGCAGGAGCTATCCTCTGCAGAATCTGGTGGCCACCAGGATGGGTTCCAAGGCGAAACCAGCATTGAGCGGGATATGTCCTCAGCAGAATCTGGAGGCCAGGAGGTCGGGTTCCAAGGGGAAGGCACTGAGCGGGAGCTGTCCTCAGCAGCATCTGGTGGCCACCAGGAAGGTTTCCAAGGGGAAGGCCCTGAGAGGGAGCTGTCCTCTGCAGAATCTGTTGGCCAGCAGGTCAGGTTCCACGGGGAAGGCCCTGAGAGGGAGCTGTCCTCAGCAGAATCTGGTAGCCACCAGGAAGGGTCTCAAGGTGAAGCCATCACTGAGCGGGAGCTGTCCTCAGCAGAATCTGGTAGCCACCAGGAAGAGTTTCAAGGGAAAACTAGCATTGAGCGGGAGCTATCCTCAGCAGGATCTGGTGGCCAGCAGGAAGGGTCTGAAGGGGAAGGCACTGAGCGGGGGCTGTCCTCAGCAAAATCTGGTGGCCACCAGAAAGTGTTCCAAGGGAAAACCAGCATTGAGCAGGAGCTGTCCTCAGCAGAATCTGGTGGCCAGCAGGAAGGATCCCGAGGCGAAATCAGCATTGAGCGGGAGCTGCCCACAGCAGAAGCCAGTAACAACCAGGAAGGGTCTGAAGGGGAAGGCCCTGAGAGGGAGCTGTCCTCAGCAGAATCTGGTGGCCGCCAGGAAGGGTTCCAAGGCGAAATCAGCATTGAGCGGGAGCTGTCCTCAGCAGGATCTGGCAGCCAGCAGGAAGGGTCCAAAGGGGAAGGCACTGATCGGGAGCTGTCCTCAGCAGAATCTGGTGGCCACCAGGAAGGGTCTCAAGGTGAAGCCATCACTGAGCGGGAGCTGTCCTCAGCAGAATCTGGTGGCCACCAGGAAGGGTTCCAAGGGAAAACCAGCATTGAGCGGGAGCTGCCCACAGCAGAAGCCAGTAACAACCAGGAAGGCTCCCAAGTAGAAGGCATTGAGCGGGAGCTGTCCACAGCAGAATCTGGCGGCCACCAGGAAGTGTTCCAAGGCGAAATCAGCATTGAGCGGGAGCTGTCCTCAGCAGAATCTGTTGGCCAGCAGGTCGGGTCCCAAGGGGAAGGCACTGAGCAGGAGTTGTCCTCAGCAGAATCTGGTAGCCACCAGGATGGTTTCCAAGGGGAAACCAGCATTGAGCGGGAACTGCCTGCAGCAGAAGCAAGTAACAACCAGGAATGGTCCCAAGGGGAAGGCACTGAGCGGGAACTGTCCTCAGCAGGATCTGGTAGGCACCAGGAAGGGTCTCAAGGTGAAGCCATCACTGAGCAGGAGCTGTCCTCTGCAGAATCTGGTGGCCACCAGGAAGGGTTCCAAGGGAAAACCAGCATTGAGCGGGAGCTGTCCTCAGCAGGATCTGGTGGCCAGCAGGAAGGGTCCCAAGGGGAAGGCGGTACTGAGCGAGAGCTGTCCTCAGCAGCATCTGGTGGCCAGCAGGAAGGGTCTCAAGGGGAAGGCAGCACTGAGCGGGAGCTGTCCTCAGCAGAATTTGGTAGCTACCAGGAAGGGTTTCAAGTGGAAGCAAGCACAGAGCAGGAGTTTTCCCCAGCAGAAGCCAGTAACAACCAGGAAGGGTCCCAAGTAGAAGGCATTGAGCGGGAGCTGTCCTCAGCAGAATCTGGTGGCCGCCAGGAAGGGTTCCAAGGCGAAATCAGCATTGAGCGGGAGCTGTCCTCAGCAGAATCTGTTGGCCAGCAGGTCGGGTCCCAAGGGGAAGGCACTGAGCGGGAGTTGTCCTCAGCAGAATCTGGTGGCCACCAGGAAGGTTTCCAAGGGGAAACCAGCATTGAGCGGGAACTGCCCGCAGCAGAAATCAGTAACAACCAGGAAGGGTCCCAAGAGGAAGGCACTGAGCAGGAACTGTCCTCAGCAGGATCTGGTAGGCACCAGGAAGGGTCTCAAGATGAAGCCATCACTGAGCGGGAGCTGTCTTCTGCTGAATCTGGTGGCCACCAGGAAGGGTTCCAAGGTGAAACCAGCATTGAGCGGGAGCTGTCCTCAGCAGAATCTGGTGGCCAGCAGGTTGGGTCCCAAGGGGAAGGCGGTACTGAGCGAGAGCTGTCCTCAGCAGCATCTGGTGGCCAGCAGGAAGGGTCCCAAGGGGAAGGCAGCACTGAGCGGGAGCTGTCCTCAGCAGAATTTGGTAGCTACCAGGAAGGGTTTCAAGTGGAAGCCAGCACAGAGCAGGAGTTTTCCCCAGCAGAAACCAGCATCTTCCAGAAAGGGTCCCAAGGGGAAGGCAGCACTGAGCAGGAGCTCTCCCCACAAGAAGCTGGTAGCCACCACGAGCTCTCTGATTGGGACGAATATGTGGAGGACGAGCTGTCCCATGGTGATGTTGGGAACTATCAAGAAGAGTCAGACTGGGAAGAGCGCACAGAGCAATCCCCTTCCCAAGTCGGTAGCTCTCACAATCTCTCTGACTGGGAAGAATACAGTGAGCTTGAGCTGTCCCATGGTGATTTTGGGAGCTACCAAGAAGAGTCAGACTGGGAAGAAGGCACTGAGCAACGCCCTTCCCAAGCCGGTAGCTCCCACAATCTCTCTGACTGGGATGAAAACAGCGAGCATGAACTGTCCCATGGAGATGTCGGCAGCTGCCAAGAAGCGTCGGATTGGGAAGACTCCATTGGCCAGGGGGTGTCCAGAAGGAACAGGAAGAGACCCTCTGTGGAGTCCAGCTGGGAGAATTACAGTGACCATGACCTCATGCAGGACAGCTGGGAACAGAGCATCGGGGCCAAGCCCTTGCTGCAAGAGGACGATGAGTGGGATGAGATAAGTGTCCTGGAGCTGCATGAAGATAAGGACAGAGACCGAAGGCCAGCAGGTCTGGCAGGAGGAGAGTTCTTCATGCATGTCCCTCGCCAGGCTTGGGTTGAGCTCGGGGCATCTAGGCCATGCCATGGAGGACTGGTCTGTGCCTCATCTCCCCATGCGGAAGCCCTGGCCTGCAGAGGACACATGGCCTCTCCTGCCTTCCAGGAGCAGGTGGCAGAGGCCGAGACATCACAGGCGCTGCGGGTGCTGCGCAGCCTGTTCTGCTTCCCCTGCCTGGGACCACAGCCTGAGGACTAGGGCAGGCTGCTGATAAAAAGAACATTAAAAAAAAATAGAAGAAAAAAAAAGGAAAAGAATAGGAAAATTAATAAGAATTAAATAAGAGAAAGAAAACAAAGATTAAGAGTAAGAATACTAATAAGAAAAGGAATAAGAAAAAAGAAACATAATAAGCTGATTTAGAAGATAAAGTAGTTATAGAAGTAAATACAAAGAAGGAGGAGAAGAATAGAAGGATAAGAAAAAGAAAATAAAAATAAGAATAGGAATAAGAAAAAAGAAAAAGAATAAGTTGATGTAGAAGATTAAATAGTAGTAGAAGTAGATACTAAGAAGATGAAATAGTAGTACTAGCAAATTACTATTACTATCATTATTATTACAGTACTATCAAGGTAGAATGCACATCCTCCAGCATGACAGAATGGTTTTGTTTGGGAAGGACTTCAACGATCTTCTAGTTCCCACAGATTTTCTTCTGCTCTCTTTCTGCCTCTGTGAGATCTCTTTCCAATTTCTTTCCATCTCTCTTTTACACATTTCTTGTTAAATAAAATCCATGTTAATAAAATCTGCATGTTGTCATCCTGTGGTCTCATTTGCGCCTCAGTTTGGGCACAGGCACCTCTCACTAAACCGACTGGAACACATTCTCTGCCCAGTCTGCCTTCAAAGCACAGGAGCTCCAGTCCTTTGAGCATCTCCATCACTCTCCTCTGAACTCATTTTAGCAGGTCCATGTCCTTTTTATGCTAGGGCCCCCAGACAGGATGTAGTGCTCCAGGTGGGGTCTCAAAAAATGGACTAGAGGGCCACAATCACCTCCCTGGACCTGCTGCTCTTCACGCCTTTCCACTCAGCCCTGCATATGGCTGGCTTTCTGGGCTGGCAGCACAGATTGCCAGCTCACACTGAACTTCTCCATCTGCACCCCAAGTGCTTCTCCTCAGCCCCTGCCCTGCTCAGCTCCCTGTCCCTTGCAAACCCCATGCTGAAGGGGAGCTCCATTCCCTCTCTGCATCATTGGCAAAGCAATGCAAGCACCCCGGGGCCAAGGCAGAGCCCTCCTTGAGGTACACTCCTCATCCCCAACTTCCATCTGAACATGGAGCCACTGACCACAACTCCCTGCCTGCCTCCATCTGGCCAACTCCTCTTGCCCTGCACAGCCCACCCTGCAAAGCCAGGCATGGCACTGTGGGGCTTGGGGTGTCTGTCGTGTGGCACTGGGTCTCTGGGCACATCAGCAGTGTCAGAGATGGCAGTGTGATGGGTAATGGCTTAAACATTGCTAGGAGGGAGTTTTGCCCGTTATGGCTAAACTGAATGAAGAGGCTGAGACCACCCAAGCCCATCCCTCCATCACCTGACTGCAGATTTGGGCTGGGACTTGAGCTGCCTAACAGAACCTGAGCTAGGTAAAGGTGACACTATTGTTCAATTACCTCTGGTCTAGGGACAAGGAAATAAGACTAAGGCAGGAGAAAGAAAGCCAGCAAGTATCCACAAGAAAGCCAAACCCAGCAGCTGTCCTGAAAATCATCTGAGCCAGGCTCGGGCTGGGGGAGGCTGCTGCCCCCGTGCTCATCTGCTGAGGCCACGTTTGCACACCCTGCCCCACAGCCAGGAAGGGAGGAGGAGAGTTTTGGGAGATCCAGAGGCTGCTGCCAGACACTCTGCCAAACTTGCCCCCTCCAGGGGAGGCACCTGGGCATTCCCACCTGGCCCAAGTGTGTATCAACCCACTGAGCTCCATGTTTGTGGGGAGCCCACAGCAACAGGATCTGATGGAGAGCATCCACAGAGGGGTGAGTTTTTCTTCTCAATGTGTTTCTATCCCTTTCTTTCTGTCCCCTACAGCCACCTCTCTCTCTTACTCTCATTTCCTGTTACATAGAATCCTTGCTATTAACTTGGTGTATGGTCTCATTTGCGCCTTCATTCAGGCAAAGGCATCGCTCTAACAATTTTAATAACCAGATCATAACCATGACCTTTTCTCTTATTTGTCTGGAAAGATTTTCTTCTACCCTCTAAAGCATTTGCTCCATTATTTGTGAGTTTTCCCCTCCCATTAGTACTCAGTATGGTTCTAGTATTCAATCTTAATAAAAGGCTCCACAAGCTTTTTGCTCCAGTTGTACTAATCACTTTTGCCATTCTACTTTCAACCTTTTTTATTAACAAAGGCTGGGGCTAACATTAACAATTCAGCAGAACAGGAGATCAGTAGAACAAAGTAGATCAAAGAAGATGGTGCTGAGCACACTCTATTTCCAGCCCTGCTTTGAAAGTTTTAGATTTAAACTTAAGACTACATGTCTTCTAGACCGAGCAGTTCAAGGCTGCCCAGAGGAGCAGTGGATTTGGACCCTCACAGTTCTGTTGAGGAAGAGCAGTAGGTGAGCTACCAGCCTGACATTCTCCTAAAAATATCTTCTAGTTTGTATGCTCAGTGTAAATCAACACCTGCCAGGAGATAATGCTTCAAAAAAAAAAAAAAAAACCAAAACCAAAAACAGTTACCCCAAAATGGAATACTGACTAATGAGCAGGCAAACTATCACATGGTAGCAATGAAAGGAAAGAAAAAACCTCCAAGACTATGAACACCACAACCTTAGCAAAGAGATAGATGCACTACTGTAACAAATTAGCTTTTAGATGGATTTTGGTTTTGGAAATTTAACTTGAGGCAATAAAGTCTTATTTTCAAACCTCCATATATGATCTTCTTTTAGTTCAGTCAGTAAAAAAACTCTTCAGAACTGGTAAATGCCTTTTCTTACTGGCCATGTTAAGATTTCAGTAATGACTCTATTACACAAGTTTTAAACACTGTTCAAGTCTATTGACCTGTCCAAAATTTTACTTCCATTAGTGTTTCCCTTATTTGACTAGCTTTTTACAGTCACTTACAGTATTTGGCTAGATTTTTACAGTTATTTACAGTGGGAGGAAGAAAAAAAGAAAATCCAGGAAAAAACGCCCATGAAGACACCAAACCACCTCAGGGCTCAAATCACAATTGCATTTTGAAGAGCAAGTTGGAGTTTTTCCCTTTTTGATGGAAAATTATTATTTTAATACTCTGTTTACTGAAGGACAGGGTACCAAAAATCTCCAGATTTTCTATGAAGCTACAGAATTAAAAGATTGCGGCTTTTTTAGTCCAAGATTTGATTTATCCAATTGTTCAAATCTCTCATTATTAACTTAAGAAAGGGGAAAAAAATCAACAATAATAAAGTGTCTAATGTTACTATTTTGCAAGTAAATGCCATATGAGATGAAACTCATTTTTGTGAGAGGCACCTAACAGATACCTAGGACTAAGCTAAGCTTTCTGCTCTTCTGTATTTGGGAAACTTCAGTAAACCAAGGCTTAACCTGGTTCATCTGCAGAATCTATCACAACTGGTTGGTTCAAGCTCTTCTGTGAAATTTTCAGGATAGATTCACAGAACATTTAAAATAACATCTAATATAATTTTCATTTTGTGGAAGATGTACCATGGAAATTAGTTTTATACACACAGCTAGTGCAAACCTGCAATTTATCAGGCCTCATTCTAGCGACTTAATGTTTGCTAAATACTCATTTCAAAAACTGAAAATTTGAATTTACTACCTGTGGTAAATTGCAAGTCTTTGCTCATGTCAGAGTCTAGTACATCGATTTCCTGTCTTTTCATTTCATTGCTGGGTTATTTTCATAGCTTATGTAGACATCCAATGCTTTCATCTCCCCCTCTCTTATTTTTTTAGATATTTTTAGTTTTTAGAAATGGGAAATAGATACTAAAATTTTACAGAAATTGCTATTGTATAATCCATCATGAAAGCTGTACTGAATTTTATCCTTGAGGAATGAGGAATCTTTTTTCAAAAACTCCAAACATAACTCTGAATAACTGCTTTGCTAGAACAAAACCATCCTTTGTGATGCCCTCTATGTAACAATCAACTATCCACTTACTGTATGACATAGATGCAAGAAGATAATTTACACTTAAAGTAACCAGTGTTGTTAAAATGGCACCCATTTTTCAATCTGCGTATTTTTATCACAGTTGCATAAAACATTCTTTAAAATGTTTGAGATATCTCAAAAGCTATTTTTGAGAGATACTATCCAATGTCATGAATATTCTGTACAGCATGTGAAAAGTTTGTCTATCAAACAATGTATAGGTTCTTCCTTGCACTTTGAACTTGGTCTACAATTTCCATCTTATTGTAGAATCAAAGTTTGACTGTATTTATACTCGTCTTCTGAATAACCCATTTTTGTTCTAAGCAAAGGGACAAAGGAGGTCTCAATAACTGTTTAATAAATTACTGTAGAACAGAAATAATTCCCATCATGAGAGGTGATATAAGTATGAAAGCAGTCTCAGGAATGGTTTCAGATTCTCTTACTTGGGATGTTTTCAGTAAAATCAAATCTAACATGAAACACAACCCCTAGACAGCATATAAACACATTTTTGCTTTCTTATTTTTATTTGTATATAGAAGGATGCTTCAATTGCATGTCTACAAAAATAATATAAAAAGCCAACTTTGTCACAAAAGACACTTGGATTAAAAAAGTCCATGATTTACTAAAATACACCAAAAACTAACATCCAGTTCATCAACCAGCGTTAATCAGAATGCTTCCATCGAGGTCAAATTTATGCTAGCTAAGAATCCAGCCCTAGATTTAATGATCTAATTGTCAATGAAGCAGAAAGATAGGTTTACAAAATCCACAGTGAGGAGACAGAAGAAAAATAGAAAGAAAGAAATATTCTGGCAGCAATCCAGCATTCATAACTGAACTAATGTTCAATTACTGTGAAATGCTTTATGGAAATAAATGTTAGTTCTACAGGAATCCCAAATGAGTTCATTACAATCAATGCTATTAAAACAAAGTGCTACTAATATGCCAAACAACTCTGATTGCAGTTTCATAAACTAGTGTTTAATATCCATCAGAGATTAACAAAAATCATCTGTAATAACTAAACATAATGATGTGTCTAATTTGAAATTATGACATGGATGATAATGTTAATTAGCCTTGCACACATAGTGCAATGTGTAAAAGACATTACAATACCTAAAGGTTACTGAAGTATCACAAAACTACTCTTAGGGTGTTTTTTATCATCAGAATAGGCAAATCATAATATCATTACAACATATAATCATTTACTTGTTTTCAGTTAATTTTTTTTCCAAAGCCAAAGTGTTTAGGAACACATTCTTTTGCTTAGAGAGTTTTAATTAGTATGGAACTTATACCATGGAATTTAATAATGATTTTCAGATTCCTAAATGACAGCTAAAAAAAGCCCAACGATTAAGTACTTCCACAAATATATGCTATTAGTAGATACCATTTCCCCATAAAGGGGAAAACCATGAAATTATGTGAAGCTGTTCAGCCTGAGTGTTCCCAAGAGCCTCTCCCAATGGAGAACAACACATTTTTGTTAGTGTGTAATGGGTGATTTTATCTGAAAATATATTTACAAAACAGTTGCACAGGCACCACAGCGAGTACCGAAATTTCCCTAATGGAAAAGGTTTCACTTAAAACACACACACAACTTAGCCACAGATTTTAAACATAACATGTCTGTGGAGTTAACAGTTGAAGCAGCATCAGAAGAACAGTATCTATGTAGAAAATGGTGCCACTCATACTGCACATTCTAAGGGTCTGTGTTTTTCAAGAAATCTTACAGTTTCCTACCTCATTTGGAACTAAGTAAATTTAGGCACCATCCTCACAGTTTGAGTGGAAAATTACCAGTGAGCATTTGGGATAGATAGACAGAGGTACACTGGTAACAATAAATACCTACATGGTTACCTGGATAACAAATAATTTTGTATAAAATCTGTGATAAAACCACAGTTAACTGGCTACTAGCAATAGTAACAAACTACTTAGAAAACCAAAGGAAAAAAAAAAAGACATTAAACTAACCTTTACTTAGTCAAAAGCCTCCAAGTGCTCTGACAAAGACATGAATCTATTTCCACCCTTCCTCAGACACCTGATGGATGCATTACCTTTTACAGCAATTTCTTGTGGAACAAAGTTTTCTCGTTCTATGTTTCAATATTAGAACCACTACTCACAAGAGTACTTTCTGCAGCTTTTACTCCCATAGTTAGTTTAAAAATTAGTGTAACTTCTTTTCTTCTTGACCTAATTTTTTTTGTTCTAACACAGTTTCTTTAGAAACAGACTTTAAAAAAATACCACATAAGCATGCATTGACCCTCTTCCCCTTTCCTGAGTGGAAGGTAGTGCTGAAATCTCTGAAACTCAGGTGAACATGTGACAGACAGCAAAACTGTACCATTTTTAGACAAGTTCTCTGAAAGGACAAATGTCTTGCATGTGTATACTAATGTCATAAAAATGAAAGTTAGACAAACACCCTCCTTTCAGCAAAACTCCCTTCCCAGCCCCTGAAGAGAGAAAATGGTGTCTTTAAACATGACAAGAATGCCATGCAAGAATTAGATGAGCACAGCACATAGAGCAATGTATCAGAAAGCTCCCACAATCCTTTCATGCCAGGAAAGTCATGGCTGATTTTATTCCACAGTCAGACATAGAAAGTTACTTCAGGGAGACTGGAAAAGCCTAAGGAATGAGACAAGAAACTTCCTTACAGTTTCATCACCTGGACCACAGTGTCCACAGTACAGAATAGCAATCTGGTGACTTCCCACTGTTCCAGCATGCCAATGAAACAGAGACAACAGGGCTCCTGCTTTCTGCTGGCACAGGCATCAAATGTGAAAGGTGGATTCTGTATCTATTACCTTCCCTTCTCCCATTTGCTTGCTTATCTCACCTGCTTTGTACAGCATAAATGATATCTGTAGATTTTCCAATTTCTACAGATTACTGAGTCTGGGAAGTGAGCAATGCAGTAACACTACTTCCTTCTGTGTCCTATGTTTTTTTTTTAAAGCCAAACCACATTCACTGAAAGGTTAATGGTCAAGCTAAAACCCAAAAGTCTTTGTAAGTCAGTAAGGTTTGCATTTTTAAAGGCTTTTACTCATGCATTTTACATTAAACAATAACTCAATAGGATACAAGCTTCTTAAAACAATATCTGAAACTCAGAACTCCCTGCCCACAGCCAATTGCTGGTCTAACAGGTTGTACTACCTCTCCTTTTATAAACCTGCTCTTTTTCAGCATTGTAAATTAATTATTTGCTGCACATAGAAAGACTGACCAAAGAAGATGTATTTCTCTTACTGAAACAACCTATAATTGCCCGCTAATATTCTCTACTGAAAAGCAAGAGACCAGAATCTCTACTCCCTCAGACAGGGAGGTTAATTGTATCACTACTTTTTACCTTCTTTGGCACGATATTGGGTTTGTGTGGCAAGGCTGCAGCAACAGGGTGATTACAGGGATGATTTCTCCAGAAGCTGCTAGAAGCTACCACCTCTGTGTCTCAAGGAACAAGAGACAGCTCCAAGAAAGATCTGCTGCTGACCAAAGTTGATCCCAGCAGCAGCAGTGGTTGTGCCTCTGAGACAACAAATTTCAAAAGGGATTAAAAACCAACCCGACAAAATCCAGTAATCTTACCCAGTGATTTCTTCTCCTCTATGGAAAGTTGCTATGAGTCAACTTCCAAAGACAACAGGAGTGTGAAATTAGCTGATATGTTGGGAGTCCCAAGTCCAATCAGGAAACTGGAGCCTTGTCTCACCAAGTTGTGTTATCCCATGAAATGGGACCAGGAACTGAGTTATCCTATTTCAAAGTGGCCCAGAAAAGCAGAGCACCAAGAGAGTATCTCTGTCAAAAAATGTTCTCCTGCCTTTGGTCAGAACTCATTCAGAGACAATTAATGAGAATAAGAAATAATTGTAAATACTTTGGACATACAAAAATGTTCCCACGTTAAATAACAATGAGATAACTTTTAGGAGTAATATATCTCAAAACAGATATCTTTTTATCAAATAGCTGAAAGAAAACAAAAAAAACAGCAACAAAAAAAAAAATCAAGAAGAGATAGAATTCCTGTAGGCTGGAAGTTTTTTTCTTCTAAGTAATTAGAGGTACACTTAATTGTCTATAGCAGCTGATCCCACCTGTAGCTTTTATCATCTTAATTGCAGAAATCAGTGAAAATTCCTCCAGTCAATACAATTAAGAACATATAGGAGATAGTTTATCAATGTGTGTCCAGGTGGATGTTGTGTCCTTGCATTAAGTTTTATGTGCTACCTTTAGTAGTGACTTAATACAGAACTCTAAAACTGACCTAAGCAGAAGACAGTATGTTCAAGCGCTACTAGCTCTGCCAATCTTTTGTTGGAGCTAAATAGTTCTGTTTCCAGACAACATTCAGAACTGACCAACACCAGCTATTTTTAAATGCAGAACACACTTTACATTTTCTCCTCTCACACAAAGCTCTTCAAGTTTAAAAATTGCCATATGCAGCAAATGCAGTATACTGAGTGATTGCAAATTGCCAGAAGAGAAGGTTCCATGAACACTTCCAGAGCTGTTCTGCTACACCAAAAGCTTTGGAAACTGTTTTTCTTAGATCTGTATTTGTACAGAATTTTTCCATATTATATTCTAGAATTGCTTCTTCTGTGAGAAATTTAGGCAATGTATTTTCTTGTTAAAGACATAATTAGCTTTGCATAAGGACAAAAACTGTTTTGCCAAGGACTGGGATTTAGAAAGTGAGTTTCCAAATTGAAAAGGATTTTAAAGATTTAAAATATCCTCTAAATAGTCTTTGCAGGACAGTTATTTCATACCACAAACAGGGAAAATGGTACCATTTAAAATGAATAACAGAATAAAGCCAAATCGTCTTGTTCCACTAACTTGATATTAAAAAAAATAATTAATATTCTGTAGTGTTGAAATTCCTCTTTTCCTTTCCCATCTCCAGGGGGTTTGCTCAAAATTTTATTTGAAAAAAAATTTTTCATTGAATGCAGCTTTCTTCTTTCCCAATAGCCACTTCTTGTCAACACCAGCATTTTTGTAGCTGATTTTGATAAGGTTTTAAATCACAAATCTGTCACTGAGATCACTCATTTGAAAGGCCACCACAACACAATATATTTTTGCCATTCTTAAAACACCATTAATATTTAAAATACAAACTTACTTCAAAACTTCTTTCCAATTGTTACAAACAACTCTTGCTACTCTTTGAAAGATCAGCACTACCACACTCCTGGGAGGATATAACAAGGGTGACCCAGAAAACACCAGGGAATCAAGGTGTCTTCCCTTTTGCCAGTGATATTTTCAATGCAAAAGTTCCCTTTTTTTTCCCCCCCTTCCATTTTCTCTTGACCAAGATTTATTTATACTTCAACTAAGGTTTATCTTTCAAACTACCAGGTCTGAAACAGCTTCAGGGAAGACAGCTACTAAGGGATAATATTCTTTTACATCCTCCAGTTTTTGATCAGAAATAATATTCTCTACCAAAATCACCCAAACAGTTATTCGAAGGAAAACAAAATCTAGGTTTTTTTCAATTTTTCTGATGGAACATGATGTGGCAGAAGTATTTTCACATGGATCTGATTGCAGGTGGAAATTAAAACAATTTCATAGAATTAGATGACTAAGTAAGCAAAAGTCTCTATGCTTTAGAACATTACACAAATTTGCAACAATTACCTGGAGAAGAATTAACTTTTTAAAAAATTTGTTTTGACATACTTGCACTTATGAAAAGCCCAACAATAACATAGCAAAACTATTAGGGGAAATAAATTTGTTAAAAAAGAAAAAACAAATAAAAAGATTGTTTAGAAAGTTTTAAAAAAAATAGGAAGCTTAGATGAAAAAAATCTATGGGAAAAAAAACTTTTTAAAATGCTAACTGTTCAAGTTTTTACATACCATGAGTTAAATTACAATTCCTAGACTGAGAAAATTATAAACATAAAAATATAATCACAGACTATTTATGGAAAGAAAAAATATTTTCTGGGCTTCCAGAATGATGGAATACTTTTAAGAAAAACTGGCAAGCAAAAATAAATGCCTGTAATTATAGTAAGTTTCTCTGCTATGGAAACTGCTACTCAGCAGTAAATAGAAGTACAAATAATTATTTCCTGCCAAAAAAAATTCAACTTTACATTTTATCATTCCAACAGTTTTATTAACAAGATAACAATATTTTGTTCTCACAACAAAGCAGAACCATGTGAATTAATAGCTAATTCAGATTTAAAATTATGAGCTTTACCACGTTGATTTTTTTCCAATTTTCTTGACGAGAATTTCCTTTAAATAGTCTTTCACAAAATACATAATCTTATAAGTCCCAATTGAGCAACAATAAAGTCTAGTTAGTCTTTGTCACTTCATAATCATTCATGCTGCATTTTAAACAATCAACAGGAATTGCTGCCTTGGGAAATTATTTTGGAGTTATGGACAAAATATGTGCCAGTTGAAGTTGTAGTTTGTTTCTTGTGAAGCATTTTATACTAAAAAATCTTACTGGGCATATGAGAATGTTTTCTTAATAAATTACTTTTTTTCTTCTGTTAAGTGTGAATTACTTCTGACATGTTAAATCCTAACTGCTTACCTATTTTCTAACAGCTCCATTTAAAACCAGCATTTTTTACATAGGTGATAATGAAGGTTTATATCTTTTAAAGGAATACTTCAAAGCCATTCTAAAGAGGAGGGGAAAAAATGAACAAACAAACAAAAAAAAACCCCACGAAGTTTGTTTTTGGTTTTCTGTTTGGTTTTGGTTTTTTCCCACAAGGAAGGAATTTCACCGGACAAGTGCTTATTTCAAGGGATTCCTTTAATTTTCCCCATACCTCATTGCCAATTCATCTATTTCTGGCCTTTTGACAGCATTTATAAATGGAACCAGCCACTCAGTTGTTGACCTACCAATTAAGCAACACTAGCAAATAAATCAGAATTCACCTCTGGGCAGTGGGCCAGCACAAATCTCACCTATCACTTAGGTTCTGTTTTTGACTCATTTGGAGAATAGATTGCAGCTAAGTATTTCATTAATGGATGTTTTCATTTTACCCAGGGATTCAATTTGTGTCTTATCCTTCAGTACCACACATTCAATAATATCTTTTTTTTATTTTGGCATTAGTTTTAGTGCTACAGGATCAGAATATGTTTTATGAATCCAGACAAAGTCCATCATTAAATGTAGAAAGAGAATTGTGACCAATTTGCAGCATCAGCTCCCTGTAAATAGGCAAGGTGCTTACTTCAGATTTGTAGGGAGTGAAGATAGCAAGTAAAATTTTACAGAGACAAAGCTGGAAGATTAATTACTCTTGGGTTTGCCACTGAAGTTATGCTGTCAGGGAAGAGAAGGTGAAATGTGGGGCATCCACAAGGCTTTTGAGCAAAAGAAGGTGTTCATTAAGGTTTCCACGTTCTTGCAGATCACCTAAGACATGCTAATATCTTGGCAAAGGTAGCTCCAGGTGTGGGCACCCTGAAGTTACATATTACATACAGAGGGAGACCAAGACATGGTGCTGTCAGAAGGCTTCCATCAGGATTCTTTTCCCTCCTTTGAGTGTTTCTTTTCCTGTACCTTAAGAGAGTATGAACAGACCAGTTGACTAAAAATATGGGACTTGAGTTTTAAAAGTTTTGACTGAATTATTATAAAACGGTAATTTCTGTAACCTCAAATATGGAACCATGTTCTCTGACCAAATATTTATCCCATGCAAAAACTCAGCTGTTTTAACAAACAGAAAGACTCCCGAACTTTAAACCCAGTAATTAACTTTTACCTGAGCAAACATCATAAAGCTGAGATAGTAGAAATTGAGTTCTTAATACCCTGCCTCTTTTATCCCAAGAGCACTGAAAGAATTCATTCTCTCATGAGAAACCATTTGCTTAGGCACAGAGTTTTCAGACAGGAGCCCAAACTACAGCTCTTCTACAGAAGGACATGCTTCTCTGTAAACTAGAAGAACAGAGTCTGATACACCTGTTCCTGCATAAATTCCTTTTGTGAGGTCTAGGTAGATCTCACATGCAGACTTTTGGGCATTTCAGTCTACAGGAGCTTAGTTTAAACATACAATCACCACCTGAGATGACCTGAAAACCATGGTATTCCATCAAGAGCTAAAGAGTTAGAAAGCTAGACTGAAATTTTGAATTTTGGATTTGCAGATTATTCGATAACTGGAAAAAAAGAACTCCACTTATCTGAAAGTATGAAATAATTAAATTAGAAAGAAGACATTAATAGGCTTGAAATTCACAATTCACAGATGTCTCAGTTACCTTTAAGCCTTTATTTTTCTCCCACAAGATTTGTAGGTGCTCAGCTCCCTGTCTGTCCCTAAATCTTAAAAAGCAAAAATTAAAGCTTCAAGGCAAGAGTTCCCAGTTCCCCACAGGGGATCTGGAAATAAAGAGATTTTCAAGTCCCCTAGGGAATATCTTGGAATCTGACCCATTATGACATAGCCAAGATCATCAGTCCTGTGACAGGAACCTGAGAGGTTCGGCTCTTGGTTCAAGTCCATCGCATCCCCATGATATGGAACACGGGACACACAGCAGACACAGGAGAGCTGAATGACCCCAACCTCCTCCTGAAAAGACTGCCTAAAGCTTTAAAAGCCCAGATTTCCAACAGAACAAACATGAGAACAGTTAAGAAGCCACTAGGAATTGCTTTATTGTGTTTTTAAAGAGTTGTGTGCAAGGCATTTGAAGTAAAAGTAATAAAATATATTTCACCCCAAAACTCTTGTTGTGCGGCACAGTTCCCTAACTAGCTGTAATTTAAAGGATCTGTTCCTGAATAATGTCATCACTTTTGTCATTCCCATATCCTTAAACATTTGCAAGGAAAGTTTTCAAAGAGCCAGGACCCCTTATTGAAACGTCTGACAAAAAGAGGAAAAAAAATCTTAATAAAAGAGCTTGCAATTATTAATAGGTTTCACTTTTAGTTATTTAATGATCCAATTCAGCTGTGATCAAAGCACAACAGCTAGATAATTCAGGACAGAAAATGGAGTTAATTTACTTAGATATGATACTTCTTTCTTAATGACTTTATTTCAATGGAGTTTCAATTAGTTATTAGGTTATTTTACTCATTAGTCCAACAAGCTGCCTGCAGGCAATTAACATGTCACTCCTCATGAAAACAGAACTTTTTTTTTCCAGAAGAACGTTTTCAACATTTATATTACAGAGACTTTTTAAAAAGTTTATGAAAAAAGTAATTAAACACTTGAAGCTCAGTGAATTCTAAATTTATTTTTGTTTATGGGACTGAACGACTGTAACGAAAAAAAAGCTACTATTAGTAGGAGCCATTTACTGGTGCCTGACCCAGTTTTCAGTTCTTATTGCCAAACATGGATTTCCCTTCATAAGCTGCAAACCCCTCTCTGCAACACTACATACTGCTATAGAGGTTTTTTTGTTTTAATTTTTAAACCAGTGACAACAATAAGTTTTCTACAGACTTCTTCCCTCAATTTAGCTGTTCTCTGCTTTCTAGGCTCCTTAAAACCCATCCCTCAAATCAAACTGCAGTGGTAGTGTTAGAAATGAACAAACTTTTAGATACAATTAAATGGGGACAAAGTCCTTGAAGCAAAAGCAAACTGTTTATTAGTAAAATAATATTCAGCTGAGCCAGGTGCCTGTCTCTCCTCCCAGAGCCAAAGGCACGCACCCTCCAACAAAATGGCAACTTTTTATACCCTTTTCTGACCAGGGTGGTCCCTTTCCCCTTTCCTGTTGGATAGATATTCAGGAATTTATATTCTCTCCTGACCACCTATTCTTCTGTCCCTTCCCCTCTCATCCTCCTTCCTTTTTGATCATATCTTCAACTCTCCTCTCTCCCAGCTCACAGCAACACCCAACAGATCAACCAGAACAAATCCAAGCCACAAAAAACATCACACAGAATGAAGGTTTTTGGCTCTTTCTCTTAATAACCCTTTTGGCTTCAGCAAAATATTATCTCATCTCTTACAGTAGAAAGCAGGATAAGTAGAGAAGGAGAAGGTTTCAGCTGTGGCCTTGCAAACCTCATTACCTCCAGGATAAGCAATTTAGACTACTCAGACATACTGGCCCTGGAGAAGCCAGGCAGAAGTGCTTACTGGAGAGAAGCAGAATTAACTTATCCTTCTAAATGTATTTCCCAAGAGACAAGAGCCCACTAACTTTATCAGCCTAGCAAAAGTGCACAAGAGTGGGTCAAACTAACTCAGAGGAAGAATAATGAGCTTGACAGGCAGCGCTGCTGGGAAAGGCATGCAGACAGCCATGGAGACAGCCAGGCTGACAGGCTTTTTTATTGGTTTGTTTTTAACAGTAGTCTGATAAAGTAGGATGATCAAACAGAAATGCACATTCATAAAGTCATTCTCTGACTCTCTGAACCCTCTTCTCTGTTATTTATGGCAAGATAGGAGGTCAAATCAGAGAGCTTTTAGTTGATGAAGAAAAGCTGCAGGACGGATTTGCTTAATTCCAGGAAAGGGGAAGTTTCTTCTTGAAAGAAAATGACTAGGCACATCCTTCTTAAGAACTAAGAAGCTCACAACAAATTTGTTTTCCAAGTGCAATTTTGCATAAGCAATTCTTTTTTTCTCCAACTCAGTTTTTGACTTTTTGTTTTATTTTTTAAAATAGGTATTTTTAAGGAATCATTTACTTTTGGCCCAGATAGTAACATCATGCCTTTTTCTATGGTTGAAGACTTAATTTTATTTCTCCAATGGCAGTATGACTCATGGCAGTATGACCCTCCTGCAGAAACAATACTTCAAAAGAATTTCAGAAATTTTCACAAAGTTGAACTCAAACTGAGTCTTTCAGGTATCACAAGATTAAACTTTTTCCCCTCAGGTGCCCAGTACAGATGCAAATGCCATATGACCACTGCTGTAAGAATTTACAAGATGCTAATTCTGATTTACAGGATTGGCTTAGAGTCAGATTAACCTTCTCCTGTGAAATTCTTAATCACAATGTGCCCAAATAAATGTTTAACATCATCATTATGTTGTCATCAACCTTGACAGTGTGAGGTATTTACCACATTTTTCAAGCAGTATTTGACACTATACAGGACAGAAGTGAAATTTTAGCTTTTGGGATGAAAAGAAATGGAGTGCAAATGATCAGGTGGGAAAAAAAAATCAATATTAAAAAAAAAATCAAATCTTGTACCATAAGGGATTAACCACCACAGGGGAAAAATCCAATTCCCTGCTATCCTAAATATTTCTGTAGAAACTTCAATATTTTAGGAACAGATGATGTATTACTATTCCTAACTTTTAGGCCCAACAACCCTGTATCAAGTGCTTAATTTCTCTATGGCACAAGTGTCAGTTTCCCAATTTTTTTCATATGTCATCCCACAATTACCTTGTCATTCCACAAATGTTTCTTCCACAGGTAGAACTTATAATTGTATTCACATCATCCTCCCAACTGGTCCCATACAAGCAGTAAGGGCAGAAGGTCAATTAATGACTGATGGTAGGTAAAAAACAGAAACAGAAAGGGGCAGGGGGAAAGAAATTAAAAAGAAAGCCATTTCAGTTCTGTGCTGAAAGCAATTTACTTTTATCCAAACACTGGTTTTCTCTCTCCTACTCAGAACCAAAATAAAATGTTTCAGTCAGTCCTGCAGATTCTCCAAAGATATAGAAGTATGTTCTTTGAACCTGGGCCTCCCAAACACTGAATTAATGCATTAGCCAATTTGCCCCTCAAGCTAAGGAGGGTCAGCTCTAAATCACTCCCTTTCTAGAATAGCTTATTCATTCTGCTACAGCCACTTTGAGGAAATTCAGTCAAGTAGCAAAGGTTTTCTCTTTGGAGAGGAGTCCTTACTCTTTGGAATGCCCAAGTATTTTATCTTAAAAATGCAATAAATAAGTATTCACGCAGTCCCTACAAAAGCCAAACCAGATTGGAAGTGATTGTCCTCACAAAGGGATCAGGTAACACCATTTATCTGTCAGGACTAGACAATGAATGAAACATTCTCTCTTGCCTCTGAGCTATTTTCTGAACAGAAACTGGTGTCATGAATACAGCAAACAAAAATGCCTCAAGGAAAAAATGCATTCCAATATTAAAATCCCCATCATTATGAACTCTTCAGAAAACAGAAAAAAGCTAAAAGCTTTCCTTCATTTCTTATCTTCATGGGGAAAAAAAAGTTACTAGCAACAGGGACTACAACCATCCAGCAGTACTATTTTGGACTGTTTCTAGTTCTGTAGTGCTTTATATGCTTAATAGCTCCCAATTAACTCAGGCAGAGGAAACTAATTTTGAAATTACTGTAGAAAATAGAATGCAGTACTCCATGCAAAAATTAAACTATATGAATGTATTTGCCCAAGCCAGACATTAAAAAGAAGCACAGAAACAGATAAATCAAGGCTGAACCAACTGTGTTGTGAGGCAGGTAGGAAACACAAAGAGGATAACTTGTTTTCAGACAGAACTTGTCACAGTAAGACAGTGAACACCAAAACTGAGCTGAAATTTCTAAGCAACTAGAGTTTCTTCAGTTAGTCCAGAAAGTTCTGTTTGGTAGATAAAATTCTTTGATCGTCACAGAAGCCAGAAAGAGAAACAAATCGCATCTAGAAAACCACAGATTTCAGCATCTAAGCAACTTCCAGTTCTCAAAAGCACAACAAAACACAGAACACTTCTGACCATAAGTTTTTGTAGGGTGAGGAAGCATCAGGATGGCCCACGTTTCTTTCTCTTTGGGGGCTCACCTCTCTACCTTGCATTCATAGTTCATGACTGCATGGAAAAACTTAGACTGCCCAAAGTTAACAGCTGAGCATTGACATTTTCCATGCTCAGGTTTGCTTTGGAGAAGAGTTTATTGACTAAAGTGCAGAGAAGTATTCATTGTGCAAATGCTGCATGAATATCTCCAGCAATATTGAACTCTCCAGCAAGGAGAAGTGTTCAAACTATTCAGTGAACTAATTAACTGAATTCATCTGCCATTTATTAACCTTTTCTAATTAATGTTCTTTCAAGTAATAAAATACAGAGCAAAGTCACCCTAGGGGGAAGTATAACAAAACAACTGGCAGAGGGACAGCATCAGGAGTCAAAGAAAAAGTGTGTTACAAAGTAAATCATCATCTCTGTTGTAAATCCAAGCCTGGATAAAGTTGTTAATATCACATAGGCTGCACGTCAGCTAGTCACAGCCACAGCTCTGCTGGTCATCACAAAGGCATGGTCTGTGGCTTCATTTTGGAATAAGTTTGAAGTTAATTGGAATTGTGTAATTATTCACTGCTACTAGAAATGTAGTCTTTTTGATGTTTCCCCTTATGTATGTTGATTTCCTCACAGATGGGGAGTAGCTTCTCATTTCTAGGATATATTTTTTTGTGACTTCAGGGTGACTCTGAATATTGTTCTAAAGCAAGTTAGAGGAATCATACTGTGCTATTAAGATATTGTTGCTCTGTTGCTACTCTGTAGAGATGGATAATGAAAAGCACACATCTACTCCCACCCAGCAGGACCAAGAATTGAACTGGCCTCAGTCACAACTAAGGAAAACCTCAAAGCTGCATTTGGTCAGTCAATTTATTTCTTTTGTGAGACAGGAGTTAGAAAATAGGAATAGGACCGAGGAAGTTGAAAGCTTTACAACTACAGGAAAATCACTTAACAACTACTGTCACAGGCTAAACAAAGTGGACTATGAGAAATCAAGTTGTTTCAAATGACAATAAATATTTAATTCCTGATATGGGTAATGGCAAACCAATGCAAAAAAGGAACAAACATTTACAAGCTCCAGAAAAACACCTTCAAACCCCATTTTCCAAGCTCAGCTTCAACCCGGGGGTGTACAGGCTCTAGGATAGGCTTATTCAGAGGCTCCTGTTCTTTTGGGGAAATACATACTCTTAGGTGAGTATATGCACTGCCTGCAGTTGCTCCAGGGAGCAGAGATTACCTTGCCATTGCTTTTTCCCTTATCCTGTCAGACACTAGAAGATGGCTAGACAAAAATCTGGATGATCAATTTCTGACTTTGCTGGAACTACTTAGAAATTTTCTGACAAGATCCAAATACTTAAGAGAATTTAGATCTAACCTCCAATTTCAGGAGGTTTTGCTCTTCCCTCTGTTGTTTTCTACCCTTCAAAGCATTTTCACAGAGGAACCATCACCTTTGCTAGTGAGCTCAGCTGTGTCCTCAGCTGTGTCCCCTTTAGAACTGGCTGGAACCAGCTGGGTTTGAACAGCCCCGACCTCTCACAGAGGCCAACCCTGCTGCCTCTTTGCTCTTCCCCCCCAAAAAAACAACTTTACCACATAACCCCAATGCAGATGATAATGTTCCTTACTAAAACAGCATTTTGAGCAAAATTTTTCTAGAAAAATCTGAGTCTAATGCAAATGGTGCAGGTTAGTGTAAATTTAGCAAATGGTGAGCAGGGAAATCCACGGGGCTTTGCATCCAGGAGTTTTAGAAAATACTCAACGGGGTAAGAATATCTTTCCTGTGTTAGTGTTTAAAATAATGCAGTAAACCATTCAAAAATGATAGCACCTACCTGAGGTTTTCCTGAGCTCTGAACCAATGTACACAATGAACACATTTGTACCCTGCCTGCCTAAGGATGCACAGGTAGCCATCCCACTTCCCCATTTCTGGTGGGAAATACTGGGATGAGAATGCAAAATGAAAGCTGTTTCCACCAAATTCTGCCATTTTTCAGACTTCCAATGCAAAGAAACTCTTACTCCAGAGGTAACTCAGCTGCACAGCACTTGAACTGTGTGCACTTGCTTAACCTTCATTAGGGAACAATTTCAAGGGAATCTAACTGCACAGGCTTAAGTCAGACAAACTTTTTCTTTCCATGTCTGTACATTCCCTAGATTTTTTTCAGGTTTTATTATTCAGCAATGTTTAGTCTGTATTTTAAAAATGCTCCCTTCATGCCTCCAAGTCAGCACTTATATTTTATGGGAAGCATTAGGGGTTTGCCTGTAACAGCAAAAGAATGAAAGTTGTGAAGCTGGGGGGAAAAGAAAATATTTTTTGTCGTTGCTCTGAGCTGGTCACAGATTTCAGTGAGAAACTCACAAGAAAAATTATTCCCTGTGCTCATTCCTGTTGCAGGATTAGAACCTCCTTTCTCATGAGTGAAAATTCATGCATAAAAATGATGCTGAGCCTCTGCCCTTTATCCTCTACAAAGGCATCTATGAAACTCTTTTATCCTGTTCAACCCATCAAACATATGCTCAGAAAATATTACTAAATCTGCCAACAAACCAAGTTCTCTAATAAAATATAAATTTAGTTACTTGAAAATAAGGGCTCGCAGGCCTTCAAAGGAAAATCATTAGGCAGCCTTATGAAAAAATCACTAAGGTTACTGACACCAGAATTCTAACCAGAACTCAGAGAAATCACAAAATTCTTTATAGCAACAGTTTTGAAACATAAGTTATGGAATAACACAGTTACAAGGGGAAAATAAACTACAGCAAAAATGCAGAGGTTCTGAAGTTACAGCGTCTCTAAAAAGATGTGCTCTGAAGGTGGATTTACATTCACATGAAATAAGAAACTGCAAAGCAGATAGTGCAAGAGTGAGAATGAGTAACATAAAGGCTGGTGTGTTCTTTCTCTTTCACAAGCATCTTTCATTTTACTGTTTAAACTCACATGAATTTGGCAGTTCTCTGAAGAGCAGCTGTGTTTGCCAGGAAGCTGGCTACAGACTCATAGATGAGAGTAATTATTAATTAGAATCCACTCAGAAAAATTAATCACATTCATTGAAGTGTAGGGCAGAGTAAAGTTTCTAGTCAGGTGTCTCTACCTGTGAAGGCAGATAGTTTTAATATATTTGGGGGAAAAGAAAAAATAGACAAGCAAAAAAAACCCCAGAAGAATTCTTTGTGACCATGTTCACAGGGGTCACAGGATGAGGGAAGAGATGAGAAAGTTGACTCTATATTCAGAAGGCTTGGTTTATAATTTTATGATATATATTATATTAAAAACTATACTAAAAGAATAGAAGAAAGCCTTCATCAGAAGGCTTAGCTAAGAATAGAAAAGGAATAAATCACAAAGGTTCAGACTGACCGAAACAGTCAGAGACAGGTGGACTGTGATTGGCCATTAATTAGAAACAACCACATGAGACCAATCCCAGATCCACCTGTTGCATTCCACAGCAGCAAACAATCATTGTTTACATTTTGTTCCTGAGGCCTCTCAGCTTCTCAGGAGGAAAAATCCTAAGGAAACGATTTTTCATAAAATATCATGTCTACAATTCTTCTCTCACTTGGTTATTAGTCCACCTTTACATGTATCCTGTCAACACAGGTCTATTTATCCAGCTGGTCTTTATTTTCTCTAAATAGAGAGATTTTTAATACTAAGACAAAAACCTAAACAGAAAATTAATCTGAAGAATGTCAGTGCATTTGATACGTCTGTGCTTCACTAAATATTGTTTTGTGACAAGTGGATGTTACTTAAGTTAGTTAAGTAACTTAGTTAAGCAGTTATTGATAGACAAGTGATTATTTTTAGTTAAAAGAAGTGGAAAAAAAATTATATAAATGAAGGGAAAGACCAGTTATCAAAGTATGGCTTCTTGAGAGAGAAGGATGATAGTGGGTTTGGGCAGAAAAGATCAATGGTGGAATTTTTCAAGGCTCAGTCTTGTGACCCAATCCAATGTAAAATTTTTTTGGTAACTCAAGCACAGAAACTCTCAGAATGGCAATGAAAATGACTGGATTGTTTAAAGTCACCAATGCACAGGAAGGCTGAATATCACTCCCAGAAAAAGCAGATGAAATTCCCTGGATCAGTTTTAAAGCACAAAGTGCAGTGTGGAAGAAATACTACTACAGCAAGAATAGGTCTCCTAAGCTTTGAGAGGAGACTGAGAAAACTCCATGTACTTGGCTTTATAATCTAAAAGTTCATATTGTTGCTTTCTATACATATATCACAAGTGAAGCTGTCACAACAGGAACCAAACTGCATGAAGGGCAATACTGGCAGATGAATTAACGGTTAGGAAAAAATTATATATATATATATATATATATATATATATATATATATATATATATATAATGCTGGTAATTAGATACTTCCCCAATACAAGACCATGAAATTTCTCTGACAGCCTTTTTATTTACAAATAAAAGGGTCAGAAAACATTGCTGGCTTTCAGCTGGAGCTTGTTCATTTTGTTTGTTGTTGTAGTATCATTGCTTACAAGAGAGGAAGACTACAAAACCTCTGTCCCTAATAATGAAATGTTTGTTCTCTTTCAGGTGAATATAAAGGACTTTTCTACTGTAATTACAAAATTCAATGAGCATCTACACCAGATAATATAAGGGTATGTGGGTGTGTATACATGCTGAAAATACATTTATTCCTACATTTGGGCAAGGTTTGCCACATGAGGGCAAGGAATATGGTTAAACTAACACCAACAGTGTCAGGGGCTGTCATAAACATTCCCAAGCTCAGATCCTGAGGTGTACTGTACTGAGGCATGACTGTAAAGATCTTTTACCACAGTACCTTGTGCATATTTTAGGAAAGAGGAAGGGAGGGGATGAGGAATTGCTATTCTCTTTTTCTATCCTCATCCTGTAGGGGATGCTTGCAACTTCAGGACATCAAGGCAAGTTAGAGTAACTTCCAAGGTCAGCCACTACTCACAGGCTAGAGGCACCCACAATTAACAGCAGTCATGATGCTTCTGCCTTAAGTGAGGTAAGCATGCCAGAGCTAATCCTTAAAACCCTGAGAATTTTATAAATAAATACATATTAGAGAAAGAGGGCATTAAAAAGACCTTCAGTAAGGTGAATGTGACATCATAGAACACGGCCTAGAGCTTGACCACTACATTGGGTTCAAGATCAAACTCCATCCACCATTTAGCAGCAGTTGGCTAAAATGATGTACATGTCACAGAACTGGCCTTAAAAAAGAAAAACAGCTTTTGAAAAAGTTTTGCTGTTGTTATGCATGTTTAGAGTAAAAATACTCCAACATTTTCAGTACTTATATCCCCTCATTCTTCTGGAAGAAAAAAGAACTTTCATACTGCAGGAATACTTCATGACTCTCCAGGAAGGCTTCCCAAGCTACCATTTCCAATAGAAAACACGTTAATGTCACACTTTAGCTACTGGCAGTTCCTCTTGCTTTTGGATGCTATATCCTTATAACTCAATTATAACCACCCCAGCCACATCAGCTCAATTCTTTGTTAGGGCACAAGACAGAGTATTATCCCTTCAAAAATTACTGCCCAGCTTTAAATTTCATGGCTGTCACATGTAATATCTTGAATGCAGGGATTAGTAATGCTTCCCAGTGAATTTCAGAGACAATACCATACAGTTTTATCAATAAAGATTTAATACAGCCTTTGGAATCTCTCTTAATTTGCTTTCAAATAAAGGTAATAAATTTATTGGGATTTCCTCACATATTAAAAGAAAAATGAGGAGACTGTGTTTTTCTAAATTGGGTTCCAACATGAAATTTAAATGCTACTATGCTTTAATATACAGCAGTAAACAACTATGCTTCTACTTTTTTATTTTTCAGAGATGATTTACCATTCTCCCTAATGTGGCCGTAAAAGATATTGAATTCTTCACCATGTGACATGAGCAATCACTTCTTCAGGCTTTCTCACTCCAGAAAGCTGGCACAGACACAGCTGGGGTAGGGCTTTAAAGAGTACTGACTGCACACCACACAAAGCTAGTTTAGAGTAGCTGGTGAATTTTAAATCTGCCCCACGGCTGACTGCACTAACAAGAAATGATGCATTAGTCCTTCCCACAAAGGGAAAATCCTTCTGTAGCTTGCAGAACAAGGCTTGCAGTCAGGTTATTGCAGTCTGGGGGTTGAAACCTGGTGGGAAATAACTTTTAACAAGAGGGCAAAGGCAGTCTGTATTCAACTACAGCTCCTGCATCAAGTGCCCACAGCACTGCCTTTCACTCACAGGCTTTAACCTCTGCTCATCTCAGACTTCAGGCTTGGGCAGCCCCATTCCTTCTGGAGCTTTTCTGTGTAGCTTTAGAAACCACTGCTGAGCACAGGGAGTTGCCACTAGCTCTTTTTTCCCCTGGGTCATTTTTCATCTTTACTACATTGTTCCTCTAAGTCTCCATATTTTACACAGAATCCATACATCTTATTTTCTCCCCTTCCTTTGGAACTTAAAAATGAAGTGGTGCAACACACGCCAGAGTACAAGAATAAAGGCAGTTCCTCCTACTTTATTTCTTTGGAGAAGTTCTCAAAATTCTCAAATTGAGATTCTTCCATTCTGTGATTCAAAAGCAGCTTCAAGTATTAAGCAGATGGCACTGCACACTCAGAGTTTACATGACAGCTGTATTTCCTGAGATGAAGGCAGCTTCTTCCCTTCACTACTCACTAGTCCCTTTCTCTTTCCTGTATAGGAAGAGTCTGAATCTGCTTGATGGGCTCCAATTCTCTTTCTGGCTCTCACAATTAACTCTTTTCTACCTGGACTCTTAAATTTGTCAAGAGCCCTGGAAAGGGATTTAATGCCTACAGGCCATTCCAGCCCCATGTTCAAAGGTTGGAAACAAACATTTCTCATCCCATTGCAAATAAGAAATTCAACTTTTAAATCAGTTGCTAGAGCTAATGATGATAATGGAAATACTCAAGTGCAGAGCTGAGCTGTTTACAGAGATTATATGAAATTTGGATTATCAGTTAAGTCATGACTAGGGGTTGTTATAGCAAATATCTCTGCATATTGTGCAGTCAGGATGGCCATGATACACAGAGTGACACCATAAAACTTCAGAAAACTTTAAGCATTCTCCCATACAGAGTCACACCACAACTCAGAAGGCTTCAAATATTTGCCCACACAGAGACCATCCTGCCACTTCAGAAGGCTGCAGGTATCTGCCCTTCTCATCCCTCAGCCCAGCCTTTTATCCCCTCATGTTGATGCCCTGCACCTGTGTGCCCTCTGCTCCCTTTGGTGGTTGGTCAGTGCCCTGGGCACTCGTTACCTTTAATGCTGCTCACCTGCTGCTCACAGCTGCAGCCCATTTGGGATGGAGCTCAGCTGCAGCCCCACCCTAAATTAACACAAACTGTGTGCCTACAAGGGATAGAGGCATGGGAGATTGCTAGGATTTTCAGGCACACATAAAAACGACAAGTCTTCAAATATATTCTCTCATATGCTTCTCTATGAACTTTTCTCTCATTTATATACCTTTTGAATGATAGAGGACTTGTAAGAAATCACTTTAGCAGACAGCAAAAAAAATTTTTGAAAGAAGATTTTTTTGGGTTTTAACATTTCTGTGGTTTTTTACATATTCTACTATTTCTCTATCTCTGGGTGGTATAAGATTATCATTCCAAAAGCATATGAGATAAAGCACCTCCAATAATTTGTAGTTGACAATGAAATATAATTATACTGAAATATATTATAGCAACCTGATAATTGAATCTTCTAGAATATGATTCTTCTCATTCCAGTAAGAGGAACAGATGAGAAAATGAAAATAGTGACTGATATGTGCTGTTCAAATGCATGAAACCTGGATGAATATCAGTGAACACTACTGCAATAGCACATACCTTCATATACTCTCAGATCAGAAATGTGAAGGGTTAGCAAAAGCCTGTGGGATAGCTGTAGGCTGTGTTCAAGAGAATGGTTACACACTAAACCATTTAAAATTTTCATTAATATTGACCAATAATTGTAATTCCAAGCTAAATGCTCTTGGCCCATGCTAAAGAAGGTAAAACACTATAATAATGTGTTGTTTTCAGACATGCCAATGTGCAGCTCAATTTTTAATTTTTGGAAGCTTGTTCAGTTGGCATAATTGTTTCACAGATAGAGATTTCTATCACAGATAGATAGTTTGAAAATACAAAAGGATCCCCTTTCTAGTCTTAAGCCTAGGGTGATTTCTGTCTTAGATTACTGTCAGAATAAGTGGTTGTCTACCTTTAACCCAGTCACAGTACAGCAAAATCAAAATATTTTGATTTCCTATCAGATGGACCTTCCCATCCTGACAGATAATGGTCAGATAATCAAAACAGAAGATACCCCAGCACCAGTTCCTACAACAGTCCTAAAAAATGTGATTGCAGAGAGGTCCTGTTCATAGATACACAGTTTAGCTCTAAGCATAGCTTTGCACTTAGCCTGTGCAGCAAAACCTTTAAACATATCTGTGTTTAAATATGCTCCTGAATCAAAGCCATAGCTAGCTATCAGAAAGCATCTGTTCTTTGATGCTGCCTCAACCTGGTTTAGCTCCCAAATTTCCTATTTAACATAGGAAATTTAAGTCGATGCCAAGACTTGTTTTCTGGAGTTACTTGTCACTAGGACGCAGATGGATAATGCTGCAATTTGTAATTCATATGAGCAACATCCTGCCCATTGCATTTCTTAAACTGTATGTGCTTTAGATGTGATTTTTACCTAGGTTGAGAGAGCTTTGTTCCTGTTTGGGGTTGGGAACAAAAAACCCTATGGGCTGAAAAGTAAATAGTAATAGGAAAATAGTCTTTGGTACTAATAGCATGCTATCATGGTGTGGTGGTGTTTGAGGGTCCCCAGGAGGAGGGAAGAAATGAGAATCTTGACTCCATATTTCAGAAGGCTGATTTATTATTTTATGATATTTTATTATATTATAAGAAAATTATATCATAAAACTAAGTTAAAAGAAAGAGAAAGGAGACATCAGAAAGCTAGAAAGGAAAGGAATGAATAATAAAATCTTGTGACTGCTCATAGCCTCGACACAGCTGGACCTGTGATTGGCTATTAATTAAAAACAATTCACATGAGACCAAACAAAGATGCACCTGTTGGTAAACCATCTCCAGACCACATTCCACAGCCATCAGATAGTTACTGTTTACATTTCTTTTCTGAGGCTTCTCAGTTCCTCAGGAGAAAAATCCTGGCAAAGGATTTTTCAGAAAATATGTCAGTGACATCATGGCTTGTGTGCTGACAACACCCTCATCAAGGAATCATAAGAGTACCCAGGAGCTATACAAGTTTGCAGGGGTTAATTATATAAATGATGTCAACCACATGAAATTCTTTATTTTTACATTCAATTTTAAAAAGAAGACAAAGGTGATAGAAAGAATTCTGAGAGGCAAATGTCTGAGACCATAATGATGGATTAAAGTACAAGGTCAGGTTGGCAGATGAGTTATAAATTGTCATTGATGGAGCTATGACAGTTTCCTCTGCTGAGAGCTTGTCCCATACAAGTTCATGATTATAAGATCAAAAGAGCTGGAAGAACTATTAGGTTTAGTTTTAAATTGAGGCAGCAAATGTTATGATATTCGTGGTGTGTATCAAGTAGCCATCCTCCATACAGACCTTTTTATATCTTAAAAATTTCATGCATTATATGCAGATAAGTATTGCCAGGAGCACTTTCTATTACCAGATACTCCTGTAATGAAAGATAGGGATGGAACTTGGAAGGAGACATTCGTCATATTTCCTTCTTGAATTAGCTAATAAAAATTCTTTTAATAAAGCCCTGAATACCAAGAGGGCTAAGCTTTTACATTAGCAACATTGGTACTTTATATCAGAACCAGTTCAAGAAAAGGTATTATTTCTCTTCATAATTATTTCCTATTAATACTGCTAATATCATTGCTCCGTATTTTAACAGAACTCTCTTTGATGAATTTTAAAAGTGGAAATGAAACTGTGGGCTAAAGTTGTTCTTTATAGCTAGCTCTCATTTGAAGTGGAAATGAGGGATTTTCATTGACCTCATTTTCTTTGTTCTTGTGGTGGTGGATAGCCACTTCTGAGGAGTGCATGAAATGCAGCAGCTCCTTTTGGCCCAAGACCACTATCTCTGCGCTGATACTATTCATAGGCACAATTAATTACACAGAAGTGCTGGGATTTATAACAGAAATAAAGTGACAATGAAAGGCTACAAGAATTAAGCCCTGTGAAGCTTTCAAGTAGCAAGAAGTCAGGTCCCTGGGCTTACTCAATAAAGCCTTTCAAACATGCTTAAGCCACATTAAAGCCAGTTGCTAGCCATCATCCCTTTCTTTTGGAAGGTGTAACGTTTTGAAGTTGAAACCAAAACCTTAATTGTAATTTTTAGACACCATATGAGGAGGAAATACACAGTTGAAACAGCCCTGTACCCAAAGCAGCAAACACTTTGCTTGTCTTTCCCTAAGAATGGTGAGGTACATTAGGAAATTAAAGAAATGCAGGTAACAAGGCTTCTAAAACATTTCTTGTAGGTCAGGGGACCAAAGGAACACTGTAAGATTTCATTTAAGAATGTTTTTAAAGAACTTTAGTTTTGTTTTTAAAGAACTTTGCTAGAAGTTACAAATAGGGAAAAACATGCTGATCTTTGCAAATAGGAAAAATTATTGAAGCCTTGAGACACCAGACAGAGTAGCAACACTCACGTTTCCATATTTTTTCTGTGAGTATTCCTTAATTAGTAATTAATAATTAGTGCAATAAAATAGCTTTAGCCACATCTCCTTGTGTCCTAAATAATCATCTCTTTTTTGTACCTCTACATTTTTTAAATATGTAGTTGCCATAAACAACACTGGATATGAGAAGTCCAGATTATCCACATTGTTTGGTCTATGGAGTCCTGGAGATAAAACTGGAGTTGACCTATTTACATTAACAGTAAACAAATTAGTTGTGAAAACTTTAGATTCAGATCAGTATTATTGCCCAAGTAATGACTTTTAGCCCAAATTTAAACTTAAATTTACCCTTGAGCTGCTATTTTTTTTAATATATACATATATATTTTTATATATATATATATATTTTACATATATATATGTATATATGTATATGTATATATATATAATAATTTACTCTTCTATGCAATACTTTGTAGTAGTACAACACCAACTGTGTAAGCCACTAAGTTCAAGTCAGTCAATTGTTCTCAACACAATTTAGCTAATTAAAGATTTTTTTGCTGTCTACCACAATGCTCATTATCCAATCCAAATGAGAACTGGGGGGAATGTTTGTAATGATATTTTAATATATCAATCAGAAACAGCACAATTTTCTTACATTACTCCTAACATGTTTTCAAGACATTGCTGTATGTCAGTGAGCTTATCAAGTTTATAATGCTAAACAAAAGTTTGTTATTGTGATGATTTGTACAACATTGAAGTGCAATTATAAAAGCCTGTAATTTCTTTGTATTACAGAGTTATTCATATTACCATATTACTAATAATTCCTCATTAGTCATCAGTTCTTTATGAAATAAGAGAGAAAGCACCCTATCATCAGGGTGTTAATGACTATGTTTAAGTAGAAAAAGAAAATTTAATTAGTTACTTATTTTACTTTTTCACAGGGACAAAAAAAAATTGACATTAGTGTTGAAAAAGCACAACTTAAAATTGGGAATTACTATAAATAAAGCTGACTGATATTAACTCAGGGCTTTTTTCTATAGGCCTTATAATAAAGTCATCAATTATATGATCCTAACCTGCATTTTTATGTTCAGACAGTGAACAAGATGCTGAGAAAATAGTTGTGTATGTCAGCTTAGTCATATTATGATTAAGACCTTCCTCTTACTTTTTCAAGTTATAAAATAAAAAATGTGGGACTCGAGGTAATTAAAAGGCCAAACTAGTTAAAATTATTGGGTAGTTAAAATTATTTGTGCTTTACACAAAAATTGTTTATTTGACAAAACATATTTCTTGTAAGATCATTACCTATATGGAACACCTGGATAATAAATTCAGGGAGTACCTTTTCTTTCTGATGTAGTTGAAATCTTTTGTTCTGAGCCGCTCAGCAATTCATCATGCGAGTTTATAATTTCAGTTTTATACCAACACTGAAGCAGCAATCTGTTTTTCAGTGGGCTTTATTCCTACAGTTAAGGCAATGTAATGCCAGCTTAGAAACTGCATTTTGTATCATCATCTGTCACAAGATTACTGTATGATTCAAAGGAAGTCACTTAAACCAGACTTTTGAGAGGAAAGATGTTCCTCATTTTCTTCGTGCTTATCTTGTCACAGCAAAGTTTTCATTTGCAAAAATGCAGCTCCAACTGAAACTAATAAAAGTTGGGCTGTGAAAAAAAATAAAGCAAAAAACGATGAAAATCCGTATGTAGATAACTCAAAATGGGCAGAGACATTCTTAAGTCTGTCTATTTCTAAAGTTTAGGCTTCACAAATTGGTTCTATTTGAAAACAAACAAAATAGAAAATGCAAATATCCTCATGTTGAACCATTGGGAAACATTAAAACCAGTCAGAATGCCAGAAATCAAGGGACAATTGCATTCTATTTACTATTTATGTTTAAAATGCTTTATGGCTAAGTCCAAGTGGGGAAAATCAGTCTCCAGTGATTTGTCTGAGGGTTAAAGAGAGCACAGGTGATAGCTTTCAGAACCTTCTAGCTTTTTATTTACTAAGCTCCTCTTTCCTGCTGTAACTATCCATCCTGTATGAAAAGTAAAATGTCCATATTGGACTATTTATCATCCTATTGCCTTTCATGCCTTAAGGATTAAGTAAATACTTAATAATTCTAAGAAATGTCGAAACATCAAAGTTGGAAAAACTGTAAAAGATAAACTTGAAACCCTTATTTAGTCATCCAGGTAAGAAAACATTTTGGGGCATCTCTTTCCATGGAGTGACCTATCTGAAAAGTAATTATTGTTTGCCTCTGTTATTCCTCTGAGCCCCTACAGATATAAATTTTAGGTTGGGATGCATTGTGTAGTCAGGGTTCTGCTTCCTCTTCACTGTCTACAGAGGAAATCTAGATGACTACCTTAGGGTAATTGCCTAAAAAATGATCAACAAAGTAATGGGAAATTAACAGCAACCAACTTCCATTAGCATTCATCTAGGAATGGAGGGATGACAGAGGAATTCTTTCCTATACAGAATGACCAAGACATGATTTTCCACATTATTTTACAATTAGAATTTGTTAAAATTACTCAACAATCAATTTGCATTTCTTTCTCTAAATAGGGATTTTAGAACACTTTATTCCAGTGCAAGACTTCAGTGTTATTTTGTCTCTTATTTTCCTAGGGTTCTGAGATTTTTTTTCCCTTCTTTTTCCCATTCTGCTACAGTCTTCTTGTATTTTAATGAGAGAGGATGTAGAGGCCATGTCACTGATACCTGCTCACCTGATTTAACAGAGATAAGAGGAGAGGAATATTTCTCTTTCTCTCTCTCTCTGTAATGTGTCCCTTTGGAAATAACAAAATCTAATCATCTTTGCTAAATTACAGGACTTTTAACCAGTGGTTTCAACTGTTTTGCTGTGCAGATTTGCTCCTTCAAGAATGAATTGAGCTGATTTACATCCTGCTTACATCCTACCTGAAAGTACTACTTTTCAACAATTTTGTCAGCTGGGGGAAGAGAAGTGTCATTTATAAAATTATCACTTTCTAACTTTGTTCTTACGTGTTGCTAATAACTTTGAGACATCTTTTTTTCAGCAAAAAGGAGGTAAAATGTTTGTGCATAAGATATGATTTTTAAATTTTGCAGTTCTTCAATTTATCCAGTAGCTATAGATGCTTTTTGCCTGGAAGCACCATCCATAATCCAGTTCATGTCCTGTTGTCCCAGAAGTTCCAGCTCTCTGCTCTGAGCATTTCTGGTACTCCTATTATGTGTAGGGAATAGAGAGTAAATGGTCAAGTATCTCCCACTGCAAACCCTGAAGAAAAGAAGCAGCAATGTGTTCTGGACTTGATGCTCACAGGATGGTAAGCAACGTTTTCTTGAAGTAGCTGTGAGTATCCCTGGCTACATTTTGGAATGTTCTTGCAAAACTGGGTGTTTTAAATCTCTTCTTGCCAGTTGAGCCCTGTGTTTTTGTTCATTTTTCTTCCCACTCTGATACACAAGTGTTTATGAGAAAAAATAGAGATAATAGAGATAAAGCATGTCTTTTTTAAAATAGCAGCAGTAATCAGCCATTATATGTAACTGTATGTTTTCCTTCTCCTTTATGTCTGAAGATTTCTTGTTGTACTTAACAGATAACAGCAACACTTAAACTCTTCTTCCAAAATAACATTCCTGATGGATTTTGTTGACAGGTTTATTTCTTATGGTTCACTATGTGTTTGAGTGACCAACACCCAGCAATTAAAAGTGACAGCTGATGAATGACACTGTGTATTACAGAATAAAAAAGGTTGACCATCTGAGCCTGAATTTTCAGTTATAAAATGCCCATTTCTGACTAAACCAGGCTGGTGGGGAAAGTTAACAGCTTTGTTTCAGCTACTGTTTCCCTAAAAATGACAGGATGAATTAAAGGCCTTTTCTAATATATGTGTAATAGCAGGAATATTGATATTCAGCTACATCATCTGATACTATGGCAATCTCCAGAAGGCAGAAGGCAAGAATAACCCAGAGAGACCCTTTGGTGTTGCAACAAGCTTTTCTTGTTGTGATCATTAAGCTGACTGATCAATGACAAGTAAATATGATAGAGGAAGCATTTTATTATACATATACACATATATATATTTATATGAAAATAAAGAAAAGTGTGAAAAATTAAAGCAAATATCTTGTGCTGATACAGCCAAGACTTTTACTTCCCTTATTAGCTTCATATGGAAGTGATTCACTTCTGCTGATAACTTTGGTAAGCTGACTCAGGCTCAGCTGTGCAGCCCAGCCAGTAGGAGGGAAAGAGGCAAGAATGCTAGTGCCAAAAACAGGAGAAAAAGAAGAAGTGAGTAAAGGAAGGGGGGCAATAGGATTTTGCCTTTCACTGGAAGGGGTGTTAAATTAGATCAGCTTTTATGTAGAACTAAAATTTAAAAAATGTATTACCCAAAAGGCATTAGGAACTCACCTTAAAGCCAAATGGAAGATAACTGTGTGTTTCACCAATTCATTTGTCAGCCCCTATCTTCAGAGACAACAGCTGTTTCCTTAAGCTCTGCATTTCAGTGTTAAAAAACCTTTTTTGCCATAAGGCTTGCCAGGAGTTTAGAAACATTTTTGCAGTGAATTTACCTCAGGCTTTTATTTTGCTCACAGTGGTGGTGCTGAACTCTGGAATAATTAGGGCATCATCCCCTGGTAATGTTTCTGCTTCTGCTCTACAAAGCTTCAGAGGCATATCTTGAGGTCAGTAACTTCATGTACAGTGTGGATTGATCCTGTTGGGATGCCAGGCACCCTCCAAAGCCTCTATCACTTCTCTCTGCAGCTGGACAGAGAAGAAAAGATACAATAAAAGGTTCATGAGGCTGGGAAAGAGAGCATTCACCAAATACCATCATGGGCAAAACAGACTGGGATTATAAATATTAATTGAATTTATTACTAACAAAATTAGAGCAGGATAACGAGAAGTAAAATAAGACCTTGAAAAAACCTTCCCCCACCCTCTTTCTTTCCCTGATTTACCTCCTTCCCCAGTGGTGCAGGGAGAGAGGGAATGAGGGTTATGATCAGTTTATCACACATTTTCCCTGCCAGTGCTCAGGGAGAGGAGTCCTTCTCCTGCTCCAACATGGAGTCCCTCCCACTGGAGACATTTCTCAGTGAACTTTTCTGCCCTGGGTTCATCCCACGGGCAGCAGCCCCCTGTGAGCTGCTGCAATGCAGCACTCTTCCAGGGGCTGCAGTCCTTCCAGGACAGCCTGCTCCAGAATGGGTCATCAGGGGTCTTGAGAAGCTGCAGGTGGATCTCTGCATCCCTGTGGATCCCCATGGGCTGCAGGGACACAGCTGCTTCACCATGGTCTCACCATGGGCTGCAGGGGAGCCCCAGCTCTGGTGCCTGCAGCACCTCCTGCACCTTCTCCTGCACCTTCTCCTGCACTGACCTTGGTGCCTGCAGGGCTGCTCCTCTCACTCTGTTCTTTGGCTGCAATTGCAGCTGTGCAATAATGTGGGGGTGTTTGAGGGTCCCCAGGACGAGGGTAGAGATGAGAATCTTCACTCCCTGTTTCAGAAGGCTGATTTATTATTTGATGATGTTATATCCTCTTAAAAATGCTATGCTTAAAGTATACTAAAGAAAGATAAAGGATGCACCAGAAGGTTAGAAAGGAATGAGTAATAAAATCTTGTGACTGAGCAGAGAGTCTGACACAGCTGGAATGGGATTGGTCATTAAGTAAAAAAATTCACATGTAACCAACCAAAGATGCAAACCATCTCCAGGCCACATTCCAAGCAATCAGATAATTATTGTTTACAATTAATTTCTGAGGCCTCTCAGCTTCTCAGGAGAAAAATCCTAGGGAAAGGATTTTCATAAAACATGTCAGTGCCACAATAACATTTTGGTTTTGTATTTTTTTTTTAACTTCTTTTTAAATCTGTTATCTCAAGGGCATTATCACCATTTCTAATTGTCCCAGCCTTGACCAGCGGCACATCCATCTCTAGGCCTGCCAGGATTGACTCCTTTGGACATGGAGGAAGCTTCCAGCAGCTTCTCACAGAAACCAGCCCTGTCAAGGGTTTGGAATAAAAATGATGTAAATATTAATTGGTGTGTATGTAGATAAACAGAAAACGTAGGGTTTCTTGAGGTCCAGAAATACTTTTTGCATGCTTGGAGCTGCAGATATATTTAAATTTGGCATTTAGCGAAAAACACATAGGGAAGGACAGACTAGGACCAGCATCCACCCATCCACTTTTTTTTTTTTTCCCCCCTGTGGTAAATGCTTTCTCAGCAAGATGAGCCATTACTCTCATGCCCTCAGAGAGGCAAATTGAATCCACTGTCCTCAGACTGCTTGTTTTCAAACACCGTGGTCATGTAAAAGCAAGTGATTATTAGGAAAACTGATTAATTGATTGGTACATATTTATGGGAAGACTCATTTAACCTGGCACTGTGGGAGTGCTGTACCCTAGCTGGATTGCATGTTTCAGAGCTCAGGGAGCTGTATAAACACAAAGTGAATGAAGCAGTTTGTATGCTTGTACCCACAGTAAAGTCGTTTCATTAGGAATAATTAGCAGTTCTTCAAAAATAATAATCTTGAAATAACAGTTTTCGGTCGTATGAGTCATTAATTTTCTACTAAGCAAGGAGTGTGAGGCAAAAAGCTTGAAATATTATTACATTCCCCCAACATTGTAGTTTCCATCATTTCTTTGAAACCCATACCTTTCATGTACACTTCATTAGCACTGATCAAAGCACCTATCTTTCTAATAAAGTAAATTTTTCCTTGTAATCATTTGTAGATGCTTCACTTCGTGTAATATTTTGGATGTTCTTTATTCTGAAATCTCATTTCTAATCTTGGGCTGTGGTCAGAGAAGTGACACTCTAGAAATATCTTGATTTATTTTATTTCTTCCCTCTTAATGATAGCCACAGCAAGTGTCTCATTTTAGAAGTCAAAACAAGATCTTTGCAACCACCAGTACTGTACTTCAAAACCGGTGCTTGCAAAAATCAGCTGCAACATCTGCTGAAACAGAGCATTTCCTCACACTATATGAGAGTAACTTTCAAAAGTAATTTCTAATCTTGCAATTAACATATTGCATGCACAAATCTCAGTAATGACTGACCACCAAGGTGCATGGCAGCCTGAATTTTTGTACAGGAAAATCTGCTTTGCACATTGGGAAGAATGAAACCCAGCTGTTCAGCCCCTCTGTCTAGCTCTGATCCATCTCTGATTCTCAGTAAAGATAAATTCACAGTAAATTCTCAATAAATTCACATCTTGTAGTGTGGGACTTCAGTGGGGTTTGAGGATATGAGCAATGTCCTGGGCTAACATCTCTAGCAATGAAAAGTCAAAAATACTTTAACTGGCTAAGATGAGGTCAAAAGTGATGGCAGAATCAGCAGACAACACTGAAGGTTTAGTGGGTGATTATTTGGAAAAAAATAAAGACAACTAAAAAACATGCAGCCAAATGAGGATTCCTGTTCTTCCAAAAATTTCTTTGCTAAAGACTTTTTTTTTTGTTACATTCTCTGGTAGAAATCACACTTGATCTTGTCCCACTTTTTTCGTTTTTTTTTTTAATTTCAAATGGTACTGCTTGTATGTATAGCACTGCAGCTCTGCATTAGAAAAGATAAGGGTAGCTTTGATTCCTTCTCACTTCTAATATTTAAAATTATTTAAACTTTGTTCACTAAGAGAGAGGAAAAAGCTCTCCATGTAGAGCCTGAGAGAGAAAACAAATTTTGGGAGTGCAAAATGCATTAATTATTTACTAGAGGTAGAAGAACAATGAGTCAATTTTGAAATGGCAGCATTTTATGATAGAGGTAACTACAGGTAATTTTTCCATGCATGCTGAAGAAGCTGTTGTTATTTTTTCAGGAATTTTCTTTTTGTTATGCTTTGCATACATGAACAGCAGCCTTAGGAGGGAATCAACATTTTTATACCTATTAATAAACTTCCCCATTCCACATTATTATTCTGTTGTTAAACTATCTGTCATATAATTGATTGACATCAGAAAGGTTTTTCTGCTACTTCTGTTTGGTTTTTTTTTTTGTAAATAATAGTGTTTATGTGTCATTCTGGGGTGAAGCTGAAATCCTCTGCTTTGTCAGTGATAAAAACAGAGATTTCTTGAGCAGTTATTCTATATTCCCATGAACTTCACCTATAAAATTGTGCAGTGGTGAAAAAGTATGACAAAAAAAGAGATATTGTGGTGTGCAGTGAGGTACCTTATCTCATTAAAGTGTGTTTAATATTTAAAATGCAGACTGCACAAATGTGTATATACTAAACATACATACTTATATAGCTAAAGAATTATGTCTTATAAGCCTGGGGGGATGAATGAATACAAAGACAGATACAGTAGTAGGATGCATTCAATAGCACTAATTATGTAAGTGCTGACAATATTTCAGTCATATTCCCCTGTTTTACTATGCTAATAACCTAAATGTTCATCACAAAGATTTTCCATGCATGTTTGCTGCCTGAAGAAATGTGTTATTAATTATTACTGTTTGTTTGGGGAAAAAAAATTGTCTTCTTTGAGGTTAAGTGGGATCCATCCCTTAACAGCAAAATTTAATTTTATTTTCAAATCAGATTAAAACCAACCAAACAAACAAAATAAAGGCAAACAACAAAAAACGTCCCTCAAGGTTGGGACTTTGTAACTGAGCTGAAAAAAATTTTATTTGTAGGAGTTAGAATGGAAAATAGCAGGTAAACCAGACCAGAATAATTATTCCAGAAAAACATATAGGTTGGGGAAGCATATTTTTAGGTTTTTAAAGATCTACCAAGTGGTATTCAACCAGATATCATCCCACCACTAGGAGATTCTTCCACCCCTTGAGGAATGGTCTCTTGAATCCTTCCTATAGACAGTTGGATGCCTCAGGAATTTGCCTCTTTCTTTTGCCATTTCTCTTACATTGAAGGCAATGGAGACAAGGAATTTGCCAGACTTCAAAATTAGAGCTGTCATGGTATCTACACATCCAGACACTTGATAGTGGATTTTTCCTACAGTTGTATCATGACTTTTAGTATTTTTGGACAGACCTATCAGGTGTAACAAACAGTAGTGATTTTCAGGGATTTTTTTTTTTTACTATCAGTGACTCCCTGCACAGTCAACTCAGAGCAATATTGTGCTTTGCTGAAAGCCCATTTTAAATTTCTAGAACTAAAGGAAGATCCACATGTACTGATCATTCTGCTGAGAATGGAAACAGGCTGACCAGCTCTCTATGACTGAAAAGTCTGCAATAGAGTCAGAAAAAGGAAAATTCCACAGGCTGATTTTTTAAAACTGTGTTTCTATTTTCTCAGTTTCTGATGCAATAACACATAATGTTGCTGACAGCACATTAATCCAATATGCAGCAGGATGCTTTCCATTTTAAGTTGTTTGGGCTTTTTCCCTTCTGAATTTGGTATGCGACTTGGCTTCCTGTGTCCAGCACGGTAGAAATCCACACCAGAAAATTATTTGTGTAGGCAAGGCATTGAATTCCCAATGCCAGATGCAGTAAATACAGAAAATTCAAGCCAGTTAAAGTCAGAATTTGTCACTGGACAGGACAGATGACTGTGGGTCCCAGCTGTTCCTGATTTGACAGATGTGTTTTTGAAAGCACAGTACCTCTTCATAACCTGGGTTCTACTTCTTTTTAGAGTTTTTGGATCAACTATCAGATGATAGCTCAGAAAAACATCCCTCTTATAGAACTGGGTAGATGCCTAGAAACTTTTTAATATGGAAAGCTAGTCATAAAATCATTAATGCTTTTGTAAGTCTATATTCATGGCAGTAAAGCCAATGTTATGCTGTATCACACAGCTGCTACATCCAGACAAAGATGACAAGATGATCTCTTATACAGAGATAAGAAAGACCAAATTTTAGAAAATAATCAGCCTCTCAGAGATCCTGACAGTGTATGTAATGTAAAAATGCCAATCTCACTGAGAGCTTAGAAGGGCCCCCACGATGTGGTGGATGATTCTGCCCTCCAGATTTCCCTGGGGTGGAAGCCTCTCCTTCTTGATGTATGACACAGACTGGGAGTTTTCAGTAGTTCCTACTCAACATGGAAATGACAGGTGTGAATTTTAACCTCAAAATAATAAAATCAAGAGAGAAAAGTCTCTGCATGCAGAACCTCATACACAAATCCTGCCCTGAAAAGAGAGATGTAAAGAGTCACAGCCTTATCAGCAGTGCCTTGAGCAGCAGGACACATCACCAGGAAGAAGAAAAGAAATTCTACTTCTGGACATCTGCTGAGCTTTCCTATTTTTATGGTGTGTGTCTTTCCATAAACCCAGGAGCCCCAGTCAGAGCACTGGAGCCCACTGTACTTCAATGTAAAGCATATCACACATATCCATGTTTCCTTCTCATGCCATTTGTAGGAGCAGCTGGGAAAAAATGTGGACATGAATTTTATTACTACTCCAGCTGAGTTGTAGTGAAATAAATAAAATTTAATACATCATTTTAACAATATTCATAAATGTGCAGACAAATGCTGAAAAACAAAATAATGGTGTTGGGATTTATTACCAGCCTTTGTGGTAAGCATATTGTGTACCATCACAGATTATCTCTTATTATACACACAAGTCTCTTTAGAGCACTGTTTCTATATTTCTTGCAAATGGGAGACAGCTCCTGCTATGTTATTATTTTATTGATACAGTGCCATAAGTGCACTCAGCAAATGTCCATAAAGTCTCATTTCAATAGACCTTTTTTATTATGGGCTTTTTCTCCTGTTATGTCCTCACTTCATGATTACTTAATGGTATTTTCTCTGATCACAAGCCTTTGATGATCAAGACATTAGGGACTATGTGCTTAATTTGTGCCTTTTTTTATTTTTTTCTTGAAATGTGCCTCTTTCAAGAGACATTGAGGAAAGTTAAGTGCTCATCCCACTACTTCATTACCTTTTACTGACCCCTGACCCATGGAGTTCAATCAAAGTCTGCTCACAGCCTTTATAAGAAACCCAAGGAGGACCCCTTAGGAGAAGAAATGAGTTGCTTTTGGCAGAATCCATTGTGCCCTTCAATATTTTATGAAGCAAAATGATGAGCCTCAACATGCTTTGGCAGTCTGCCGACTTCAGTCCAGTCAGAGCAAATATAAGCTACTTGTCAAGGCATTATACAAAGTGTTTTCATGACCAGGAAGACCTATCAGACAATAAAAGCAGTCTCAGGAGACAGGACTTAAACAGTATCATGACATCAGCACAAGCAATTGCAGCTTCCATAGCCACCATGTGTGGCTCAATAACCTAAGGACTTCAGGCTGTGGAAAAAAACCAGAAGGTAAATCAAAAAGCATCTGTCAATCATCTAAGGAGGAGAGCACCACAAAAGAAAGCACAAACCAGTTCACACTATGAGAGAAGGGTAGAGTTAATATGTAGAATTTATTGCAACAACAGACCACTAGAAAATTAATTCATCAGATTAGGAATAAAGTCACAAAACATTCTAACTAATTCACCATTAAAAGGGTGATTGGAGTCAGCAGATTTGTAGTGAAATTGGTATATTTACAGAATATGAGACTGAATCTTTGCTTCCTTTAGAAACAAAGTCTGTATTCTATCCTGATGTCATTATATTTGGAGAGCCAGGAGCTGGACCTGATGATCCTTGTGGGACCCTTCCAACTCAGGATATCCTATGAGTCTTCTCTCTCTCCTCTCCTGTCTGAGGAATTTACCTCAGTGTGATAGCTCAGGAAGTTGTGGAATGCATTTAGTAAATACATTCTCTCAGATCCCTCTGTGCATTGTCATCAGCTCATAGCCAGCAAACATTTGCTGATCAGTACTGCCCCAAAACTGCCTCCTTCTGCTCTGCCCTGGTTTGCAGTGACCAGCAAACTACACAGGTATTCCAAGAAAACATGGGAAACCCTGGCTGGACAGAGGCTGAGATGAACAGAATAGTTTTCACCTGCTCCCTTTATGCTCCAGCTGTAAATCAGTGATCTCTGAAGAATAATCTCTCTTTTATGTCCCAATTGCTGAAAATGTCTGCTGTGAATTCCCTAAGAAGCTTCAGAATTTCATTGAAATCTTTTTGCTTTTCCCATAACTCTTTGCTTTATTGTCTAATAACTAGATAATGTCATTGGGTGTATGGACATAGCTCCCACTGAAAAAAGAAGGGAAATTTAAATCTATATAAATGAGACCTTGCCATGCCATGCAATGCTGCAGAAACTAAGGCAGCAGAACTAGTTTTGTGCTAGCAAAACTCTTTATAGAAGGCAACTCGTGCTTGATGCAAGAGAAAAATGAAAGAAATTTTGAGGAAGGGACTGTGAGGAGTATGAGAGTACATTTACCCCTTTAAAAGGGTGCAGCCATAAAACCATTGCTTAATTCAAAACCTAGGCCCCAAGAGCAGGAAGCTGCATATTAAAATAAAAATTTTTGGCAGTAAACTGATGAACTTTAAGAGTGCAGTGAACTGTGTGCCTGGTATATACATATTAATCAAAAAGCCTTTTGGTTAAACTAATGTTCAAGGTATGATTTAGAGACTCAAAAGGAAGAAAATGACCAGGAAAGGCCAGAATTAATTATTTTTGAGTACTAAACTCAGAGGTTCATAAGATTGAATATTGTTCCTAGACTTATTCAGTACCAGTGGTATCTGCAAAAGACTGAGGGAAATAGTTTGACTGGGGAAAAAGAGACTTTCTATTAAAGACATTATATTGTAAAGTTATTTTTTAAAGTTATTATTTTCACTGTTTCCAACCTTCAAAGTAGCACCCTCACAACAAGGTTTTGATTTTAGATTATCAGTTGTCTGGGCAGGTTGAAAAAAGAATGTTTCCTATAACCATCATGTTTACCAGAGAAGAAAAACCTCCACTTGCTTTTAGTTTATCAAAAGAAATTATGACATTAGTTTATCAAAAGAAATTATGACATTAAGTGTGTGTTTACCTTCTTGTCTTGTTTCTGGATGCCAAAATATGTTGTTCCATTTACCTTTCCACAAACCCTCATCTGTGGCCTCTGTTGGAGAAAGGCTATCATAGGAGACTGGTTTATCCCAGTTTGGCCATTCATATTTTGAATTTTGCACGTTTTGAATATGCCAGCATTGAATGAAGGTGCTGATGCCATTATGTGCCTAGCTCTTGTTCTGGGTTAAGCCTTGCTTCTGGGAAGAAGTAGATGCAGTACTGAGATGGTTAAAGCAAAGTTGTATCTTTCTCTCATCTTTTTTTCCACATTATTGCACTGTTTCAGTTAGATAAACAACCAGGATTGTTTTCCTCTGCTGGACAGGAATCCTGACATTATCTCTTTAAAATGCCAGAAGACATTTATTCTTAGAGATTTCTCTGTGCACAAATGTACTTAACTGGTTGTTGTAAGAGAATAATTTACATGAGTTCAGAGGCAGTGAAGCATGTGGGTGAGCATTTCTCTCCAAGTTCATGTCAGCTGATAGACAAATATCTTCAATGGCTTCCTTTGATTTGTCTGAAAGCATTTACAATTAATTGCTGCTCCGTGATACTTGTTGTACTTGCCTGAAAATTTTCTAGATTAGATGTCTGTTAATTAAAGCAGAGGGGACTTTAATGTGACATAAACATATGACATATCAGATTGTAATTTAAGCATCAGTAAATTTGGGAATAGTCAGCAATTAGTAAGTATATGGCTAATTATACAGTGGTGAGAAGCAGGCTGAAGAAAAATGTAAATGATTTCCTTATTAGTCTTTATTCTCAATCTTCTGTGCCTCAAACAGGAATACTTTAACCTGATTCTCCATCTAAAGTTTAGAAGGCTCAGTCCTGACATCACCTTTAGAGTTTTCAAGAAAATGGATAGAAATACCTTTTTGTTTTTCTGATAAGTTTTTTAAGAAAACATCACTTTTGGAGGAAGAGGATAAGACAGCTTTCTGTAGAATTTTCAGTGTTTGGAATTGGGAAATATCAAGATTTTTCCAGAGTATAAAGCATATAACAATTGTTCTTCTTCCAGTCTCCCTCCTGAGCTGTGTTGTTGTCATGCTTTAGGAAAGGTACTGCACAATTTTGTGTTCCCACTGGAACCAAATACCACACACTACTCGCTCTCCCATCTTTTCCCCCTCCCCAGTGCAGCAATTAATTGGAGGAACAAAAGACAAAAATCACAGGCTGGGATAAGGATAATTTACTAGAAGCAGCAATGAGATAAGAAAACAAACAATAGCAGCAAAAACATTAATAAAAATACTCTACAAAAGAGACACTGCAGAGTTCAACCTGACCACAGCCACTGCCCCAACCACTCCCTCCAAGCTAATATTGTTGATATTGTTGGTCCCCTTGTTGTTAGGGGATGTCAAAACATGCTGTAGTCCAAGGAAGGATAAATATGCAGAAAAAAATAGATTGGTTGTCTTTCTTGTGAGTAAATAATATTTTATAACAAACTCTAGATGTCAGCCAGATAAATGGTTTCCAAAAGAAAAGTGGTTTTCAGTGCAGACACTCCCAAGTTTTATTGGGTCCAGATATTTTCAAGTATGCTCCTACTCCAAATCTTATTCTTTGTATTGTATTCCCTTTAAAACTTTGACAGTCATCATTTTCATTCACATTTTCAGTTCCCTGGGTCTAAACAATTATAGGTCCTCATAAACTGAGATGACAAAATCCTAAAACGAGCTCTAATTTGAGTAATCTTTTACTAATTTAAAAGCCCAAATTGCAGTGTATCATCTCATGAAAATGACATCATATATGGAAAAAAAATGGTATTAAGAGACTATGAGAATGACTGCTAGTGATAATTGAGTCGAATATTTGGCCATTTGCTGTAAGGGACTGGAATGTTGGGGCTAGTGGCTCAGTTTTCTGGGGATGCACCTGAGACTGGCCTGCCTCCCTGGTACAGAAGGGCCTGCTCACCTGGAGCTACACACTGGGTTCCCAGATAAGAGGCAAATGAGAGGTAAGAGGCAAATCCTCTGAGGTGGATAAGTCCTTCTTATCAGGCCATTGTCCTCCCTTATTTAATGACACCAGCCGTGAAAACGCCAACCCAAAGTATGGGACATTCCCCTGTAGGATAAAGGGATTCCTCTTGGGGGATGGACCATGATTGATGGGCTATGCTAAGAGGTGTCAAGACCCTTAAAGGGTCCTGTGATCCCCAACACTGCATCAATCAGGTGTCTTGTGATTTGTATTCCTTTACCCAGTGTGAAACCCCTTCCCTGGGCATTCCCACCTGAACCTGAGTGACTATAAACCCAACAGAGGTTGTGCTCTTTGGATTTGCTCCCCCACCACTTGATGGAAACAGTCTGCAACCATCACATCCAGAAGACCAGGAGGACTGACAGGATGTTGGTGGAATTCACAGAGTGGTTGTATTTTTCTCCGCTTCTCTGCCACTTTCTTTCGCTCCCCACTCTCCTTCTCCCTATCTCTCTACATCAAATTTACTGCTAAATAAAAATCCATTCTATTGACTTTGGTATATGGCCTCATTTGTGCTTTAATTTGGGCAGTGGCATCTCTCTAATAATTTTAATAATTGGATCTCTACAGAGGCCCTTTTATTATTGCATTAAGACAGTCACAAATTAGCAATGCTTTCTACCAGATAATAGCATGAAAATTCCAGTATACAATTGAAAATTGTATATAAACAAGTACAATTGCATACAAACAAGTACAGACTTTTCATATCATTCTTGCTTTAGCAGTCACCCACTACAAAATGCAAAACTGTTAATGAAGTGAAAACTAAATTTATTAGAATAGTTTAATTTAAAATAGCTCCACATCCAAGCTGTACAAAGGAAAATCTCTTTTATCCCTTGCTTTGATGAATCTGGCCTGTGATCTTGTGCACTTCTAAAGATGATCAAATTGAGCAAAGAACCCCATGAATCCTAACACAGCACTCTGACTGATGTTCTTAATGAACACAGCATGAGATATTTAGGCTACCTTGAGGACAACTGATTCCATCTAGCTACTTGTATCTTCAAACAGCAATTTAGTCAAGATACACTGGGTCAGCTATTGAAACACTCACACAGTAGTGGCTCCTATGGAGCAAATTATATTTGCACATTTTGCCATGCCTGACAGTATTTTCTGTCTCTAGAAAGGGTTTGGTTTATTTGTTTTAAAATTGTTTTATTTTACTATTTATTCTGTTTGCCACTACTATTATTATCACAGTTTTTTGGAAGAAAACTGATGGAAATGAAAGAAGTAAAACAAAAATTCTGTGCCACGTGAAAATAGTATTTAGATATGGACCATGAATGGAAATAATTATTTAATAGGATTCTCTTCTGTAATTTCTGCTGCCCATGGCATACAACTGCAAATCACTGAAACAACAGCATCTTTCACCATCTACCTCTGGTGTCATCAGTGTATTTATATTTCTTTTTTCACATAACCAACTTCACTGTCTCTTTATTCAAAACTTGACTCACTTGGAGTAACACAGGTTCTGTACCTTGGGCTGATGATTGATAGGTATTCCCCCCCTCAAAAAAGGAAATGGGATGGTGTGATAATATGATTATGCAGATGGCACTTTGTAATTTTTTCTGTCTTGATTTTACAATGAAATTAACGTTTTGACGTGAACTTTAGTCAAATGTAGCTATAACATTTCAGAGGTACCAGGGAATCCTAAAAAATAGAGACAAGTTCTACTGCTCGAAATTCCCTCTTAAGTTACCTCCAGTTTTGCCTGAGTTTTAAGCAAGCCTATGGCTCAGTAGAGTCCTGCAGCCAGTTGAAGATTGCCATCATATTGGGGCAAGGTCTGTGCTGGTGTTGAGTTTCATACATACAACGGAATTCCCTTTTCTTGTGAGGCCACCATGGCACATTATGGAAAGTCAATATTTAATTTAACACATTCAGTAAAATATCCTGCATATTTTTTGTGTTGCATCTCTTCTTTTTTTGTAAAGCCACCTTTTTCTTTTTCATTGGAGAGAAAAATATTTAGCCCTGCTTTTAATAAGTTAAGAAAAAGAATTTTTCATTTATCCAGGGGAGAGCTACACAAAATCCCCCGCAGAATCTGCAAAAACGACATGGTTTGAGATCTGTCCATTAAGCTGTAAAAAAAGTGCAACAGGTTATATATTCTCTGGCATGCCACTTTCTGCTGAAGCACACATGTACTCTCAGATGGGTCAAGCTGTTAGCAGCCACTGATACTTGAACTGTGATGCAGACAGGCTGGAAAGACAGATCAAGGATGGTAACCCACAAGATGCTGCTGGCAGAAGGAGTTTGTTGAGACACAGTCATTAAAACATCTCAGTTGCCCAGGCTTGGCTCATCCTCTGGGAAGCTGAAAACTTAAAACACCTACAGACTTTTCCTGTTAAGAGAAATGTAAGCATGCAATGAAAATGTAAACTTTTATTAGTTGAGAAGTGCTGCTAGAAATCAATAAATGCGGTGTTGTACACGCCTTTGCAACTAATTTCCCAATTATTGTATTTGAATTCTACTGATGGCTCTTGGCAGGCTTATAACATATGGATGCTAGATGTTAAGGCTGGAAAAGACCTCTAAGATCATGGGATCTGTCAAACCAGCACCTCTGTGTTCACCACTGAAGCAGATCCCCTAGTGATACATGCACCCATGTTTTTTAAACACTGCCAGCTCTGATGATTCCACCACTTCTCTGGGCAGCCTGTTCAAATGCCTGACCACCCCTTCAGTGAAGAGCTTTTTCCCCACACCTTACAGTTCTAAGTAGCTATAAAGACACATTTCAGGGCAGCATATAATGCTTATTAGCAAGAAAGAAAAATGCTGCTGTCACATCTTGCTGCTAAACTTCCTGCTAAAAGAGATCATAAACACTCTGGTACATTTCACTTTACTTAGTGCACTTCATGAATCTAATGCTTATCTCGGCATTTCGTTTTCCAAAATAAGAGTTAGTCTTTCAGTGGATCAATTACTTAAGGAAATATGCATACAGCTCTATTCTTCATAATTTTATCATGCTGCATATTTTCTGCTTTGAGCTTCAGTGATGCCATTTGAAGAGTTCAGAGTATTCACCATGAGTCAGCCTTCATCAGCTGTTTAGTTGGGAAGTAATTATTATGAAATGTTTACCAGTGTGTGCAAGTGGAGAAGCCTTAAAGGGGAATCAATCTACAGATGCCTATTTAGTCCTTTCTGAAATTCTTGATTGGGCATGGCAGCAACATTAGGATCAACTCATCCAGTGGTCTGAGCTACTCTTGGCATTCATGCCTCTAGGTAGGTGAACAGAGGCTGGATAATAAATTTTCTACATGGATATCAGCTCGGATTTTTATACAGCTAATTTCAAATTTGAAGATCAGTGCCTCATTATTCTCACAGCCTCCCTCTGGTGTTTCTGATGCACTCCTTAGTGTTGCTCTCCTTGATGAAGTCTGGCTTTCCTGGGATAATGGAAGCTTTGAAACACCCTCACAGCAGATATTAAGGCTACTTACCTCTTCTGATTTCTAAAAAAACCATTTGTGGGCTACCATTTCTTCACAAGTGAGAAGATTTCAGCGCCTTGTCATTGAAAAATTTGGGCAAGAACAAATGGAATAGCTACTCCTACTGGACCAATGTCAGGTTTTTTGAAGGAAAATTCCATGTTTTCCAAGGAAAATTATTGCAAACAGAAATTAACTAACAAACTGCATCTTGGAAAGTTTAAGAAATATTCAGAATGACTCACAATGGTTATAAAAGGCTATAATGACTGCTCTGGAACTCACGTAATGGATAAGTTTAGTAATGAACATCTGACTTGACTATTTTTGGGTATTGTTCTAAAGTATGTAAAATATCTTTCCTACAGTTGACTGATTTAATTAATGAATGTTCAAACACAAGCGAGAAATCATTGAGGTAATAAAAGATAAAGAGCAATTTTCTGAAATTGTACTTAGAGTTGCCATTGGATTTGCTTTAGTGACAAAGCATAACTATGTTATCCACAGAGATTTAGCTGTCTTCATCAAGACTTCAATGACTTCTGTCAGGAGAAATAAAGCCAAGATTAATATATTAAACTTTGCAATTGAATAGATATTTTTATATTTGTGGAGATATATTTTCTCTTTTTATACTTGTGGGGACAAAAGGCTAGAGAAGGTTAGCAGGAGTTTGCATACCTGCTTGGGAGAAAATAGAGAAAAACACAGTGGGAGATTATTTTGAAAGTGGTATTCACTGAGTTCCCAAAGAACCATAGCTGATTGTCCTCCCTGGAAAATAAAAGAGCATGTACAATATTTTGGGAAACAGATTGAAACCCCCAGTATCAGGTCTAAGACATGCCAAACCTACAATCCAGGGGCCCTTTCCTTGTGACTGTACGTGGAAAATTCAAAGCAGTCACAGAATACCAAGATTGTCAAATACTACTAATACATCAAGATGGGTATGTATTTATATGTACATAGGTAGGTGTGCCTGGTACCTGAGCTGAACAGCTGGCTGTGATTTTTCTTAATTTCTGCTCACTTTAACAATCCACTCTTTTAATGGGAAGGTCAAGAAAAATAAGTAGTGGAAATAAGAATGCATATTTTATCACGAATAAAAATACTGAACTTTTGAGAATGCATACACATGTCATGGAAATAACACATAATGCATCAACACACGAGTTGTTAAATTTCTGGCTTTAGGCTCTTTCCCCTCTCCAGGACATCCTGTAGCTTTGGATACCCACAAGGGATATCTGTGAGTATATATATATATATGCATTTATGCACATATGCTGCCCATCCCTGACTGCATTACAGGAATGAATTATGTGGCTTTTATGTTATGCAAAAGCTTGTTCTACCAAGTGTTCTATATAAATATTTTGTATGTGCAATTAATTACATAGACTATTTTGCCATTGTTGAATTGCTGAGGGGGAAAAATGATAAACGTTAATGAAAAATTCAATAACAGACACTAGTGAATTTAAGGGGAGTTCTGTCATCGTCCTCATTTCAGCTCTATTTTTTATCATGGGAAGGTACAAAGAAGAGTAAAGATGTTTTATTATTCTCCAATTCAAATTCTTCTTTCTCTTCTATGCTGCAGGAATACTGGTACCCTGAGTTCAAAGAAACTAATCCTTATAACTTGCAAATACTTCTCTCCTACTGAACTCAATTGCAAAGCTCTGAGCTGAGTTGAAAGTGACCCAGCTGAGAAATAGATTACAAGAAGGAATGGGAGGAATTTTCTCATAAAAAAAGGACAGCAGTTGTGCATTAGAGCACACATCACGTTGTTTCCTTTGTGTACACCTCGCATTTTGACAAGATGCAGAGAGGTAATTCACAGAGAAACTGTAGGATGATACATTAGTTTCTGGAAGGAATTTACAGAGCAGCTGTGCATCTTTTAAGCTTTCCTCTTTTTAAACTGCATGCATTTGGCTCTTTCAGGTACCCCACTGTGAGAGACTGGAAGGATTTCTTGCTCAAAACATTTCAGGTGCACGTGTAGGGAGAAGGGTCGGGTCAGCTCTTGTTCTGGTGAGGCAGTGCCATGTCCACAAGCCCCAGAGCTTGTATCCCAGCCCTGCAGTGCCTGCCAATCCCTGGCACAGCAGAGACAATGCTCCACAGCCACCTCTGGAGCCCCAGTCCAGCCCCACCGTGGCCAGATGACCCAAAATCCCACCTGGGAGAAGGGCCCAGGAAAGCCAAAGGGGGCTTGACCCAGGACCCAAGACAGGCACAGGTCTTGACCCCACCTTCCCTTGGATTCTCCATCAGCTGAACACTGCTGGAACTCAGGAGTAGTAGCTATATTCATTATTTTCTGTATTCTTTCTGTCTTTCCCTTTCATCTCCTTCTTCTAATTCCATCTTTGTGGTTTGAATAACTTAAAACCAGATGGGCTTGGGGTTTGCTAAGCTGAATGGGCTAAGTTAAACCTTTGTGAAGTGTTTTATGTTGATTGAATACTGCTCTGAACTTTTGCCCAAGCCCTCTGATCTTCTGAAGTTACCAGTAAACCAGTCTCCATTTTTTTGTTGTTTTGACCCCTTGAGACCATCTTGTCAGTATTTCTCTGTGCATCGGCCTCAGAGTATATAAAAAAATCCATAAGCCCTTCTAGGAGAGAGTTTTTGATGCCTTACATTTTAATTGGCACAGTGGGAAGGGTGCTCTTGAGGTGACTTATTTTATATGGAGGTAACTCCCAGCTGGGAAATAAAGGAAAAATTAATTTATGGTCTAAACTGATAGTGACCAGCAGAAAGGCCTTGGAAACCCAGGTAGAAATGGACATGAACTGTTCTCCACTAATGGAATTGCTGAAAGCTTATGAAGTTTATCCAGCCCCAAACATGGAGGTGTGGGCTGACTTTTTCCTCTTTCCCTGAGTATGGATCCTGGGGGTCCCCCTAAAACATGGTTGGTGGGAGAGATGAAGATGGTAATTTGGGACATGTATTTGTTTGGGTCGTAGAAATACCTGGACCTGTAAGATTATGGACTCCAAAAGGCAAGGTAACCAAACTATTGAAAATTGGCCTATCCTTGAAGTTTATATTTTTTGATAAGGAGTGCAATGCATTTGCAATATCAAGAAGTCATAAAGAACCTAAATTGAACTCGCCAAGTATCAAAAATAGTTTTATTAAATTGTACAGTGTTTGATAGGTTATTAATAAATGAGTAAGGAGAATGTAAAAGGCAATTCTTCACCCAGGAAGAGCACTGTATGAGGAAACAAGAGGGAAATCACCAGCCAATCTGTTGGACTCTTTGGTCACTGCAGCTGAAAGACTGAGTTCATGAATTCTTCCCCCAAATCCTCTTTTGCATCACAACTTGCCTGCAGTTTCAGACACTCACAGGGTGGGGAGTGGTGACTTGCATAGAGTAAAATTTTTATTGTATCTAGACTTATGATTTATGAAATAGCAATTGTCTGCTATTTGACTTCTTGTCAAATAGCAGACAATTGTCTTTCCTCTTCTTTCTCTTCTTCTCTGTCTCCTAGGTTAGGACCCATGAACCCTTTCAAGAGGTTTGTGAAGCAGGTTTTGAGGACCTTACACACATCTTTTAATCCTTTCAGCGTTCTTTGTTGCTGGTTTGCAGAGCTTTCACAAAAGCAGTGAAAAACAGAATGCATAATTCTGTTTTCACCAGAGCTTGGCAAAGTCCTTAGCTGATTCCCTAGCTTTACATAAAACCTCCTGCTCCAAAACTGTTCTAATCAATTGGAAGAGTCCCTCTTGGTACCATGGGCTACATATCAGACTCTCTGTGGGGACATCAGAATGCAGATTATACCACATTTCCTTTTTTCCTCTGACAGTATCTAATTGCAACCAGCCCTCTGAAAGCCATGTGTCTGGCATCCCTAAAATAAACATTTCCTCACTTACTGACTTGTACTAATCCCTTAGTCTGTTGTCTTTGGAAACCAATTACATTTCCCACATTTAAAGTCTTTATCCTCCACTTAGAAAGACTGTTGACATACTGGAAAGAGTTCTGGAAAAAATGTCACAAGTATTATCCAAGATCTAGAGTATCTATTTTAGACTGAATTATTTTGGTTAACACAGAGAAGGACTTGCTCCTGGTCTGCAAGAATGTAAACAAAGATAAAATTTTTTATAGTAGCAGGCACTGTAGTATAAAAAATTTCAATGACCACGAGTTTAACATTAAAAAGCTTATGTGTTTTTTTTACCAGGGAAGGCAAGAAAACCTTGGAAATACTTGCTTAAAGAGCGTAGACATTCTCAATTAACAAGAACTTAAATCAAGAGATGGCCCATAACTTGTGAAGAGCTGCTGTCCTGTTGAAGAATTCAATTTATGAAATCCTATGACATGTATATGCATGAAATCCAACTAGGTTTTATTGCTTTTTTTTTTTTTAAAAAAGACAAATTTTTAAAACTACTTGCATATTTTCCTACAATTTTTATGCATAAACTCATCAAAATCAATACATGTTTTATTTAGGTTTCACTTTTATCAATTCCATATTTTAATAGCAGCCGGTGTATGTGCAGTCTTTATCTATTCATAGAAAATCAGGATCAGGGTCAGTTCCAAAACTGGGGCAGAAAATGCACTCTCACAGACACTGAGTCAGTTTTAGGACCTGTCAGGAACAGTTAGTGTTCCTCATTAATGCTCAGTAGTGCCAGCTTCATTGTCCTTTTTATTCATTTCTTTACCCAATACCACAGACACATAAAACTCCACAGTGGAATTCTGTACTAGGTGGTTTTATTTTTATTTCATGGCATTACATGAATTTTCTTTTCCCTTTACAAAATGAAAACACAAAATGTACAAATCTTCCATGAAATTATATTAGAAAAAGAATGTTTTGAGTCAATCAAACATTCTTTTTGAATAAAAAAGAAACATTTTGTTTGGAATTTAAGTTTTGTATGCTGTCTACTCATATTGGAAATAATTCAATTTTCAGAAGTCACTTAAAAATGGTAGATGCCATGGAATCAAAAATGCCAAATTGGAGTGCTATCATGCTGTAAAAAGACTTTATATTTTAGCAGATTTTACATCCTCCCCTCTTTGTGTCAATGAGACAGTAATGGCATTTCCCACTGGAACTTTTCTAGCCACAGATTCTACCTGGATTTCATAATACCACGTGTATCTGAGTACATAAGATCACACAAGTATTTAAAAGCAAAACAACAAGGTGGGGCAGGGGGAAATTTTACAGAACCAAGAGTATGGGGGTGAAGGTGTTTGCATCCACATAACTGTTCTAACATACTCTTTCACAATATGCTTAGGCTCTTAAATAAAAATGATTTTTAAGTATTTTCAAACTAGGATCTAAATGAATGCATGGTCTGTGCCTCGTTTGGCTCACATTAATATCCTAAAGCATGCCCCCTGTGGTTTTTTCATGGTGCTAGGGTGTTGGAATCACAGAATATCCAGAGTTGGAAGGGACCTACAAGGATCATGGAGTCCAGCTCCTGGCCCTTCACAGGACAGCCCCCGCAGTCCCTTAATATGCCTGAAGGCATTGTCCAAATGTCCCTTGAACTCTGACAGCCTGGTGCTGTAACCACTGCCCTGGGGAGCCTGTTCCAGTGCCCAGCCACCCTCTGGGTGAAAAATTTTTCCTATCATCAAACCTAAACCTTCTGTGACGCAGCATATATGTTGAAGAGACCACGAACTACTGTGGCATTCACATTCTCTGAAAAATCCCTCCACCCAGGATTTTTCTCCTGGGAAGCTGAGAGGACTCAGAGAAAAAAGAAAACAATAATTATCTCAGTTGCTTCTCCTGTGTTGTGCTCATGTGGAATGTGTTTGGGGATTGTTTACCCACAGGTGATTGTTTCATTGGACTCTGCTGTGAATTGTTTTCACTCTTTGGCCAATTGTGGCCAAGCTGTGTCAGGACTCTGGAGAGAGTCAGGAGTTTTCATTATTATCTTTTTAGCATTCTGTAAGTATCCTTTCTGTATTCTTTAGTATAGTTCAGTATAGCATTCTTTAATATAATATAGTATCATAAAGTAATAAATTAGCCTTCTGAGAACATGGAGTCAGGTTCATCATTCCTGCCTTCATCGGGGCACCCCGCAAATACAATACATTACCATGGATATCTCCCACTTCAATCACAACACCCCTGAACTAAGAAAAAACACAATTTATTTTGAACGGCAACTCATTTCCATTAACATTTTTTCACACCATTTTATTGAGAGATTTTACTGAGAGAGAGAGTAGGATGCTCTCAGAGCAGTGTGCTTGCATTACACTTTGTATTTCATCTTTATACCACCCAGCACTTCCCTTTTTTCCCTTCTTTTGAAGAGGGGGCTACTTGCAATATAAGCATTATTTAACATATCACAGAATCACAGACTGTGTTGGGTTGGAAGGGACCACAAGGAGAAAGAAGAAAATGAGAAGGCAGAAAAGAAAAAAGGCAGAAAATAAAAAAAGAAGGCAGAAAACTTGTGTTCACGTTAAGCTCAATTCTGGCCCACTGCTTGTAATAGTTTTCTGTCTTCCTACATAATATTCTCCACTTTCATCCTTTTCCTTTACACTGAAAACTAAGTTTTGAACATTTTTCATCCATCTTGTAGCCTTCAATGATATGGCCCCTTTGTTACCTTTCAGTGGTCTCCTTCTATTCTCTCTAGATATTTCTAGAACCCTTTTGCAGCCTTGTTACGTTTGATTTAGCTCTCTTTGCTTCGCTTACTTCACCTCTGCTTTGTTTGCCAGCTAGATTCCATCTGGTCCTTTCAATCTATTCATGTTGTTGGATTTGGGGGGTTTTGTGGGGGGCTTTTTGTCTTCCCAGGGTGAAATGAATAATGCAAATTACTTTGCTGTTACCAAAAGAAAAGAGCTATGTAGCTTTAGGTTTAATTCTTTACTGCTTCACTTGCCTCCCTGCAGTGAGTGGCATCTTTTGATCGACTTTTATGTCTTTGCTTTAGCTTAACAGCTGAATGTATTGATGCAGCAATTTATTAAAACTTATTTTGATTTCATAGCTCAAATAGCAGAATACAAAACTACAGTTTCCAGCAATCATGCCTCTGTTTTCTCAAGAAAATGACTTGTTTTAGAGGGAGAAAAGGAATTGCATGTTAATGAAGGTGTAGATAAAAGCTATTCAAATTCCTCTACAGTCCTGTAGTTACATTTTCTTTCAAATACCATGGCTGTAGCTAAGGTAATATATGTGAAAGCAAAGACAACATTACACATGAGGTACAGTAACTGCTAAATTGCTGTACATCCATTATACAACCCATCTGGCATGAATGCCAGATCTGTAAGCAACACCTCCTATGATTAAAACAGCTTGAGACATTATGTTACTAATATTTTACCACAGAACATCATCTCTCAACTAAAAAAAAAATAAAATACAGAGTGCTTTATGAACAGAAATAGGAAGTGGAACCTGGCTCCAAGTGTTGCCATTTAGAGTACAGTTAACTAAAGTAGCAGGTGGTAAAGTGTCTTACTAAAGGCAAGGCACCTGCCCAAACATATTTTTCTCTTATGTGGATTCTACATCTCTGTCTTTGCCAAAATCTATTGTTACGTTTTGAAATTCACATTTGGGCGCTCACATTTGGATCATTTCATCTATAGTGCACTCACAAACTCTTCCCTCTGCCCTTTACTCATCATATCTGACACTGTTCCCTTCCCCAATCTCTTAAAATACTGAAAAGTATTAAATTGCCACAGTCAAAACTTTCCAGGACTGGTGCATGAATGTGGGATTTCTGAATGGATGTAAAATCCCTTATTCAAATGTTTACATAGGGATTGGAGTAATGCCTTAGAAAACTCTAGTCAAACTACAAGAAGGAAATCTTTATTAAAGAGAAGATAGAACTGTAGGAATGATCCTGATTTTGAAGAATAAATGATAACTCTCTAAAACTACTGGTTACTGGATATATTATGAAGATATTTGGGTCAATGCTTTGCAATGCAATTCGTTCAGGAATTTCTGTTTGTTTGGGTATTTGTTTGCTTGTTTTTAAAGAAGGCAGCTAGTGCATGCACTGTAACATTTTAATTCTATTTTGAAATGATACACAGCAAGCTGTAGTGTTTTATACTAGACACAGGAATGTATGCAGGCTTGTTCCTTCAGTAGTTGTGCAGCATATGATTGAGGCATTTGTGAGCACACAGCATTTGTTGGCTTGGACTTCTACATCAGAATGAGATCATTTGCAAGTAATGTGGATTTCAGTCATGAACTGTGATCTCTTTAGGTAAGAATCCTTTGTAGACTTGACTTCTAGGTGTCACACTCAGAAGTGAATGCATAATACATCATCTGCCCAGATGAGCTCCTGCGCTGCTGGAATCAATATTTAATTATTAACATCGTTGAATTTAAATTTTTTAGCTGGGAAAGGGTAGCATAATTGAGATGTGTTTGAGTAAAGTAATTATGCTATAAGTGTATAGGTAGGGTGCCAAAAAAAGCTGACAAATAAGGTACCAGGGAATGAAACAGACATCTTAGAGACACGTGTAACAGCCAAGTCAAAAGCTCCTGGCAATACTGCTTAAGACAAATTTTACAAGAACTATAGAAAAATGTCCTAGTATATTTTAGAGAAGCTGGTGTTTAGTGATGTATTAGATCTTATTTGATTGATTTCTATTAGGATTAGAAGCATACTGTGTTGCAAGAGGAAAACCGAAATATGTAAAATAATTTATACAGGCTCTATATTGAGGGCAGTTTCATTCATTGTAGAAATAAATCTACTCCTCTGTTTGAAACTATCAATTAAAATGATAGCCATTATTCATGAAAATAAATATATAGAGTGCTACTCATGACAGGAGAATGTATCATGTATAAGTGGTCAATAAATCATGTTAGGGGAAAAGTGATATGGAAAATGGTGGCACTAAAACTTTCAATTTTCATTAAAATTTTAACTTCAGCAAGTTGTTCAGTAGTGAGACAGTCTCTGCTATGCAAACCCATGTGAGCACTACTTGCTGTTCAGAAATTTGGAAAAAACTACTAGAAACTACTACTCCTGGTTCTGCTAACTTCCAATATCTGCCACAGGCCCTGCAAAGGGGCAGTGCAGGGTCATCCTCTCCTATACCCTGTACCCACCTCTCTCTTGGTTTTGAAACCTATGCTTTTAATTGCATTCAGTTTGCCATGAGGAACATGGGGAAAATACTCATAGTGAAGGATTACAGTGGAGAAAGTCTGTTTTATGATTTATTTTGCTATGCTTTCTCATTTTTCTTACCTTCCTTTCTTCTTGCTTTGTCGAAATACATCCTTAATCTGCCATTAGTACCTAAAGATGTTCCTGTTTAAATCAATGGGCCACCTACACTTAAGTGATCCCACTCAGTGTTCAAAACATTTAATTCCAATTCCTTTGCTTTGGCAAGATCTCCAACAGAGGTCAAATTTAGTGACAATGACCATGCTGGCCTCTCAGACCCTGCTAAGGCACAATATCTCCCAGAAGCTGTATTTCTTATGCTATACTATATGGAACACCATGAAAAGATATAAAAGATATCATGCTTATAAAATTAGCCTGGTACCTTGGAAACCTGGTTATAGGAAATGGTGCAGCTAGGATTAGCTCCATAATGTAGTTACATAACAAGTGACATTGCTCCTCCTCCAAACTCTGCCTCCTGTCCCATGGCACACAATCCTTTTCCTTCCCCCAAGCAGAGAGGTGGAAAGAGGGGCAGGGCCATAATTTGATTTTGCTTTCCCCCTGCCCTCAGTTCCTATCTTAGTGGGAGCACAGAGCAATCAAGAAGATGGAAGGCTGCAGTGAGTGATGTGATGCCAACTGCATTTCTGCTCTCTGCTCCCACCCTCACTTTGGCAGGCTCAGGAGAAATGCATCATCCCCAGCTGCTCTGCTGTTAAACACTGCAGAAAGCAATTCCCAGCAGGAGTTAAGAATCAGCCTTACAGATGAAGACAAAGGTGAGCAGAGTGACAAGGCAAGAGGACTAAACACCTTCCAGGTTCCTGACTGAATAGAAAGACCCAATTAAGACGGTGAGATTTGGGCCCTGAGTGTAGGAGTTAATAGTTTATGGCAGTAGGGAATCGTTTGGTAGTTCCCTTTTGGCTACTTAGCAAGACTTAATCAATTTTCAAGTACAGCTTAATTTTATTCATTGCCTTAATGGTTTTTATTCAGCTTTAAATTTTCTGTCTGACATTAATCTTTCCTTAGAGTTCCATTTTTCAGAGGGTTTTTATTTAAGAGAAGCTTTTTAGTCCTTATTTTGTTACCTCTTAAAATTACCTTACAGGTAACAATTAAACTGCTGCTAAGCAGAACAGTGTCAGGTTTTACATGCTTCACTGGCAATAGAGGATCCCCAAATCCTTCACTGCAGTTTTAAGTAAAAACTATTGGCTTTTACTTACAGCATGCTCATAGCACACTGTCACAAACTATGCTTTGCACTCACCTGCTGGCTCCATGAATCTGGTCTGTTGGAAGAAATTAGACTACCAGCTATAGAAGTACAAGGAATATTTGTTCAGCTGCTACAGAGGCAAATAAGAGCCAAATCAATTTCATTTGTGAGGGCTATATATTGCCATCTGACAGACAGGATAGCTCTCTAGAACAACTCATGTGATCCCTCAAGTGTTCTTGGCTTCCCTTTCTAGGAAGAAAGGAGAGCTTCAGGAAAAAACAGGGTTTCCCTGTGGATTTGTGGAAAATGCACCAATAATGGTTTACATGTCTAAACAACTGCTTGTACATGAATATCCTGCATATCCTGAAAGTTTCACATCTATAAATAAATATATTTACATATTTAAACACGTATATTTACATTATATCTTCTCTTGTATCCTGTCCTAATTTTCCTCCTTTAGAGTCATAAGATATTATATTAAATGATATACTGGCCAGCCTTAAAAACAAAACCAAAAACTTCTTGCAATTCAAAACCAAAAACTTCTTGCAATTCAAAACCAAAAACTTCTTGCAATTAAAAACCACTATCTCTGTAAATTAATCAAAGCAAAACTACTCCAAATTAGTGCAGAGCTCCTTATTTCCCAGAAATTCCCTGAATTCCCTTCAGCATTAATCCTCACAATTTCAGGCTATGAAAGGCCCTGTTTTTGTAGTATTGATTCTTTTTAAAGCAATCTCATTTTTGTGGGGAATGTGAGTCACCTGTATGAAAATGTGGTAAATCAGCATAATTCAGCAACCCTCACAAAAGAGAAGAGGAGAGGGTCATTGGCTAAAGCCAGTTTGGCACCTTAGAGGTTTTTGGGTTGGTGATGGTGCTTTTGATGGAGTCATAAAAGGACTGACAAGGTTGGGACAAAAGAAAATCTCATAAGATGAGGTTGCCTGCTGTCACCTCCCAGCTGGCTGAGGCTGGCAGGGCCTCAGGTGATTATTACTGAGCAATTTGAGTTGATTTGTTCTGGTTTAGAGTTTGTGGGTTTGGACATAAAGCAAGCCCTGAGGAAGGGGATACAAAGAGAAGATCTATGGGTAGGGACTTGATTTTTCCTTGTATGGCTGGTGAGCCTGCACAGAGACTTACAATCAGCAATAAAGTCCAGACAGTCCTTCACAAATCATGAGCTAGGTGAATCCTTTGCCATCAGAAGAACTCAATGCCTTTAAAGGAAAAAACCTTTCAATGAATGTCTGTTGAAATTCAAATCTTAATTCATTCCAGCTATGCTTGTGCCTCTTTTAGAATCTCTTTCTGTGAACCCTGAAGCGAGCAGTCATTGTAGAAATAAAAATTTAACTACACAGGTTCCATATTCATATCACACAAGGTATATTTTTTTTCTATGGAGTGGGAAGCTAATTTAAAAGGCAAGGGGTAGGAGGGGGAATGTTCCAGTAAAACCTTATCAGGGCCCTGCAAGAGGAGCAGCTGAGCACCCACCATTCTATTATTCATATGTAAGAGAAGCATGGGTGTAACCATCCTACGTGACATTGAGGAAACAAAAAAAAGCTGTATAAATAACAGATACTTTCTGAAATTCTCCCTGCAATTTTAAAGGTGACCTATAACTGTTTGTTTGTTTGGCTTCTGGAGAGTTTTTTTCCTTAAAAAGAAGATTTCAAAATGATAGTGGGGTTTTGAAACCTGCTTCAGTTTAAAGCCAGTATTAACCAGCAGTTGTACACATACATGAGCAAGATTGTCCAGGTGAGACTAGAGGCCTGTAAAGGCATTTAAAATAATTCCCTATGCAATGCAAATGTGGAATTAGCATCCCCAAAGGTAACTTCACAAACCAGCAAATGAAGTGGTGAAATGTCAGAGGAGATGCCACATTTCCAGCCTCATTATTCCAAGGTAGATAAGACACATGACTGCTCACTACAGAGTGATGCCTATCTCCTTTAGACATTCATCAGATACTGGTTCTCATTCTCAAAGAAAAATCATAGCAAATAATAAAGAAAAGCAAAAAATTATGACCCAGTAAACCTTCCTTTTACTCCTCTTCTTGCCAAGGCGGCGGAGTATGCGATCCAGCTGTCTTGTGTGAACACTCAGCCTCTGGACTGCACAGTGTCTCACCCTCTTTTCCTCCTCTCTAGTGCCACAGGAATTTCTGAGGCTGCCAGCTTGCACTCAGCCATAGGGGCACGAGGAAGAGTCTCCTGCTTTCTACCATTCCTGTCACAGAACATCTCTGCGGCAGCAGCTGAGGGCAGTGCCCTGCATGGGCGCTGTATCATCTCCTGGTGATGCACTTCTAAAACCAAGAGCTCCTTACCTCATCCAAGCACCTGCACACATCATCAGGCTGGAATGGTCAGCTGAGGGAGATCCATTTCCTTCTCACTGCTCCCATCCAGGAGGTGTCACATCGCTGAAAAAGGCAGCAATGACACAGATGACACGTGGGTGGTGCGTGGAGGCTCCTTGGTCCTGGGTGAACAACCAGGACTGTGCTGGCATTGCCAGCTCCTTCTCACAGAGAAAGAACTGCAGCTGGCTCCTTCATTGCCATGCAGAAAGGAGCAGGAGAGGGCTGGGGTCTGACATGTGTCTTCTGGGGCTTGAGTCTGAGTGCATGAGCACTTTCACAGGCTGCTAATTCATGCAATGCCTCGCACGCTGCAGGACGCTGAGCTTTTATTTACACTAATGTTAGTTTTTATGTTTTAACATAACATTTATGCCTGTGCAATCACAGAGGAGATTTTCAAGCCTGAAATTTTTTCACTGCAGATGAATTACTGTAATTACATCTCACTAGAGCAATGACAAAATACTTTCTTAGCTAGGAAGAAAAAAAGCTATAAAGAGAAAAGGTTTTTCTGTACCTGAAAATGAATCACACTTGTGAATAAATTCCCTGGACTCAGTCAAATTCTGAAACATCATGTGTGGGCAATATTCATGACTAGGAAAAAGAAAATAAACAGAGAAGGTGCCCAAACAACCCTTCCTTTAACCAAGTAAATTGTTAGCCTGGAAACTTATTATTCCTAACTGGCATGACCTCAACACAGCCATTAACACTCTGGAAAATACCTGGGATGCTGCACCTCCTTACTGTCATTGTCTCTTTTAGTTAAACAGTAAAACTGAAATCACTTGCAACCTTTAATAGCAGCTAAAAGAAATACCTTGAGGGTGAGGTGCTAAGAGAAAATCATTCTTCCTATTTACTGTATTTTAGTAGAGAAAAACAGCTGTAGGATTTGAAAGCATATTTGTTGGGAAAATAATTTGCTAAAGATAGAAAACATGGTGGCGATTTTCAGCCAATTCCCTTGCTAATAAATGAACAGTAGTGCTTAAGCCCTTCTAATGAAGATGAGTTTACCATGGAATAAAGTCATCAATGATGAGCAGAAAATAGGGCATTTGTAAATACAATGTAACTCAGAATGATAAAGCACATCCAATTTATGCAAAGATGTGCTTGCAGAGCACGATAAATAATATCTGCATAATCAATTACTAGAAGAAAGACTGAATAAATTGTTTTCTGTCAATTTATGGAAAACAAGCATAGCACAAAAAAAAAAGACAATTTGACATTAGCCTTTTAACTAGATTGACAAGCACTAAACCCAAAATTACTAATGATTCAAAAGACACAGTATTTATAACTGTCTATTTTCATGAGCCATAGAAAATTTGAATTAGGGCAAGAGCAAAATTCCTATTTTTTAAGGTAAAAGACAGGATACACCATTTAATAATATATATAACACATCCCCCCACCCCCATTTATTATATATTTGATTTTTCCTCATATATAAGATTCTTTGGTTTAATGACACACATGGATTGAGAGGCATGAGGGAGAAAGCAAGAGAAAAAATATTTTAGGCTCATCAATAACTAAGAATAATGGAATACTGTATGCAGTTGAATTACCTAATAGACATTTAATGGCTGGATGCTACATCCACTGGTCTCAACAGAAAAGTTTTCTCAAGCTGGGTGAACTAGCCTTTAAAGAAATTCTGAAACTGCTTTAAAACTGAATGGGAAAACCCACAAATTGTACCATCATTCATTTACAGAGCCATTAGCTTTATGGTGCTAAATATCTCTCTCATGCATGCAGTGGTTCTAGAAAGCTTCAGTAGCTATTTAGGATACCAAGAATACAAAAATGAGTGATAAGCCATTTAATATCCAGATATTAGCTTTGAAAGACTATGTCATTGAAGAAAAACAATTCTCTAATCCCCCATCCTTTCATCTATCAAAATAAAAATTAAAATGCAAATATTTGGGAGCTGACAGTACATATAACTTTTGCCTGCAAGAATATTCAAATGATTTTTATAATCTGCATAAAACAATTTGATCTCCAACTTGAAAAACATTTAGCAGTTTTCAACAGTCTATGCAGGATATTAAAATTCACATAACCACCAGAATCACTCTCCATGTAAAACATTCAATGATGCCTGTAGCACTACATGCTCAGTTAGTAAATAAACCACTGCTTTTATTTTGGTGTTATTTCAGCCTTATCAAAACCTCTCTTTTTATTCATCTATGAAAAAGGTGCATCCAAGTTCCAGAAGGTTAAAGCTTTTTGTTTGTCCTATTTATGTGACACAGCCCTAATTCCATCAGATAAGCACAGGAAAAAAGAAAATCAATAGCCAAGGGATATGATGCTGAATGGGAAGTTTGATTGTGAATGAAAAGAGAGAGTGTGAAATCTATCTCCTTAAAACTTGCTTCTGACTCTGGGATTCACCTAGGTGTTTGACACCTGGCAGCATCTCTCCTTTGGGGAATACACTTCAAATTTCCATGTAGTGCTCTAAAAATGGCATGTTTCAAGCAATTATATTGGTCATAAATTGATTGCTTGGTTGGCTATTGTATTTGCCAAGTGTCCTGATGAAGGAAGGAATGATGAATCTGACTCCATGGTCTCAGAAGGATAATTTATTATTTTATGATACTATATTATGTTAAAGAATACTATAGCATTCGAAAGAATCCAGAAGGGATACTTACAGAATGCTAAAAAGATAATAATGAAAACTCATGGCTCTCTCCAGAGTTCTGACACAGCTTGGCCTTGATTGGCCAATGAGTGAAAACAACTTACACCAGAGTCCAATTAAACAATCACCTGTGGGTAAACAATCCCCAAACACATTCCACATGTGAGCACAACACAGGAGAAGCAAATGAGATAAGAATTGTTTCCTTTTTCTCTGAGTCCTCTCACCTTCCCAGGAGAAAAATCCTGGACGAAGGGTTTTTTCCCAGAGAATGTGAATGTGACAATTGGCCATAATTTGATTAATGGAAATAATTAGTTGTTGGGGGGTCTAACACCTCCCCAGAGGTTTCACTTCAGCCCATGAGTCTTGAGGCACTGGTTACACTTTGCCACTCGAGTGCACAAGGAGTTATTTCCTGAAGCCTTAATGCCTGTCCCAGGACGCCAAGGCTTCACTGCACAAAGCTTTACCTGCTGAAATGTGGACCTCACATAAAGACTGATGTACTAAAACCCTGAAAAAACAGTTGTTGCTCTCTTTCTCCAACCCAGTCAGCAGTTACACACAGGAGACAGGGCTGGGGTGGGGGGGGCCTGAGCACAGACCTCAAAGCAAGTGGAGCAAGCACCCCATGTTTGTAATATTTATAGGAAAAAGAGTTTCATCTTCAGTGAACTGGACTCTCCCAGGTGCTGCAGTTGTTGTGCAGTCTAATTTGGCATCAAGTTTAGGAAAATAATATGGCTTGTGCAGAATGAGGGGATTGAGCCCTCAGAGAAACATTGGTAAAAATTTCAGGGGGAGTACCTGTTTTCAGCATTGTAAGCACCAAGTATTTGGTAATGCTGCTGCAATCAGCCTATACGTCAGGTGGAAGACAAAGGCACATGGATATTTCCAGGTGGAAAAGTCCCTTCATAAAATATGTTTTTTACAAGAAAAATACTGCACAGATTTCCAGCCGTCTGACCCCATCCTACCCACCACAAAGATATCCAGGCAAAATGTTAAAAGATAGTCCAGAGGGTTTAACAGAGCCATTTGCTCTTCCATAAAAATTATAGAATTGATAGAAAAATGTGAGAATTAATGTGAGAATTAAGTTGTCTTTAACAACTAAATATACATTTACCTACATTGGTAGATGGGATTTTTTTTTTTTTTCTGGATAAGGTGAATTTTACAAATGCTGATAACTGCATGCTTATAACAAATTGCACTGAGAGTACAGCATGTGAGGAATGGAAATAGTTCTGACTTTAGGGCATCCACCTGTGAAATACCACATGCATGCATTTTGCTGGTTCCTGTGAGCTTCCTTTTGAACAAATCAGCCACCAAACCACTCAGGAGATGGAGAAGTGGGAAGAAGTGGGAGTTATGGGATACATTTTGTGATGTGGTATGACACAGCAGTAGCATTCTAATTAACTTCTTTTGTTTAAGCTAATAACAAAGACTACCACTGGCACAATAAACATAGGATATGTGAGCAAATAAATGAAAATAAGTGGGGGAGCTAAACATTGATTTCTTTTTATGTAATTCTGGTAATGATCAGGGTCTCATGATGTGCTGCTCCTCTAAAAAGATGTGTGACTCAATCATTCACAGCCTTGTGCTGCCATAAAGGTGACCTGAAGCTGACTACCTGTGAAAATTCATGCAAGGAAATTTTAGAAGCAGAATAAAAAAGATTTTTTAAAAATCACTCATTAGCATGAAATAGCCAAAATAGCATGAGTGTTAAATAGCTTCATGTGCAAACATGATTTCTTGAGATCATGGGTACCTGCTAGCAGTGATTTTTGAAGTTACTCGCACAAAAAGGTGCAATCATCTTAAAATAAAGGCAGCAAAAAGCAATGAAGTCTACCATTCACCTTTCAGGTGCAACTGTAATTAGTAGTGGCCAGATTTTAGTTTTCCAAACTCCCTGTCCTACATGGAGAAGCAGTTTGGTAAGAAATGCTGAGATACACCCTTGAATGCCCTTCACCTGAGTTGCCCTGTGTGTTTCTTACCAGCAGCCAAAGATCTGGGCCATTAAGTTCAAAGGATATAACCTGCTCCAACTTTATCATTCCATTTAACATTAATTTATAGTTGAACTTTTACTGATCTACAAAAGCTTTACTATCTTTATTAAAGCCACGTTTATTGCGTAGTCAAACTACAGCAAGGAGATTCTGGGTTGAATATTTCATTGATGTAATTTTTATATTTTATTTTAAAACAAAAATCTTGGGGAAATTTAGTGAAGGCAAGGTCTCTGTGCCCCAATACTTCAAATAGAAAATGATGACTTTTGCAAGCCACTGAATGAAGTGTGAGGTAAACTTCCACACAGGTTCTTTGTCAGAGTCTAAAATTAGGAAAACATCTTTCATAGTTTGAGAAAAAGCTGTATAAATATTCTTCTCCCTACCTTGTCATCTATTTTACCATCCTTGCTATTTTTCATGTTGACCTGCTCACACACATGATAACAAAGTCATTAGCTACATTTTAATTTACTTCTCGTGCCTTAGGAGGTCATAGGTCTGGTCCATTAGCACAAAATTCTTCTCTCTGCTGCAATTTGCATGAAGTTAAGGAAAAAATGTTTAAAGTCAATATTTCAGCTAAGATACGACAATTTTAAAACCAATTGTGAAAAAAAATAACCTCTGACACATCAAAGCAGGGATGTTTTCTACAAGAGAAGAATCCATAATGCATGAAAAAACCTGATGGGATGCTGGGGATGTGGAGCCACAACGATTCTGAAGCACTGCACACTGCCTGACTGTAGGAACAGCCACGTGTTCTCTGACATGGGGACCAGTGCTGTCAGCTATATAGTTTTTCTCACCTATGGAAACCTTATTTTCATATAATAATGCATTTCTTTCTATTTTTTCTTTACTTCCTAATCCCAAAAAAGCAAATCATATGCATAATTTGAATTTTGTAACTGAAACATTACAGAGCTCGAGAAATTTCCCTTTGTACTTGTAGAGTTACTTTTTTAACACAGTGGGAAAAAACCAAGGTCCAGAATGTTTTGGTCATCTGTAAAGCAGAACAGCATATATTCTCTAGGAAAATTAAAACTGGAAAGGAATATTCCTCCACTTTCAGCAATAGAGAGACAATGAAAACAGGTATTAAGGCAGGCAGAAGCCCCAAAAGCTATACACAAACCCAAAATTTATTTTCAAGACCATCATTTGAGACTGGAAATAAGACAAATTTTTTTTATGATAAGTGTGGTGAAACACTGGTTGCCCAAAGAGGGGGTGGTTGTCCTTTCCCTGAAACACCCAAGGCCAGGTTGGATGGAGCTCTGAGCAACCAGGTCTAATGGAAGGTGTCCCTGCCCATGGCAGGGGGTTTGAACCAGAAAACCCTTAAATGTCTCCTTCAACCCAAAGCATTCCATGATTCTATGACCTCCTCACTTTTCTTAATGCCTGGAAATTTCTCCACAGGCTTAGGGAACGCTACAAGAAGGAGGGACAAACTTACATGAGTGAGCTGAAGAATTCATAGCTGTTCTTAAAAATGTTGTGTATAGACAGATGCTGCGTGGCCTCCATAAAGGAATCAGGCCACTCCTGCACATAAAATCTCCAAGCAGGGCAGAATTTATTAAGTTTAAAACTGATCTCTTTCTAAACAAGGGGCATGGGGGGGGGGAGATGAAAACCTCTTTTGCTTCCCTCAAAACTGCTTTTGAAACATTCTGCTAGTCATGCAGAGTGTGAGAACTTCTGCACAGACTGCTCCTAAGAGAGGCAGAAATATGACTGAGACAAATTATTTTAAAAAAGGAACCGGCCTTTTGCAGAAAATCTGGCACAGTGCTCGTGCCATCTAGTCATCAATATTAAATTAATAATGCTCCCAGAAAGTTAAAAATGCCTTTTTTCCCTCAGTTTCCACCCTCAACTTCCTCGTTAGTATAATTCATAGAGAAGCAATGGAGGTTTTGAAAAAGTAATAGCTTGAAAACAGATAAAACTGACTGAAATGGGACAACTTGGACATAACTTGAAATTGCATTTATGGGGCTAGATTCCCATACAGACCTTTCATACGGCTGTGTCCCTGTTATTATCTTGATTGAAAAAAAAAACTTTGGTAGGGTAAGGACTGTCCTAGATTGCCAAGGAATGTGTATTCTATTGGCCATCTGTTAGAGGTGTGGCAGTTATCATCTCTTAAATGGGCAGTTTTCTCTATTTCTTCCGCAACCAATCCTCCCTCCAGGGAGATATCATCTGTTAATGCCCATTGAGTGTCACTGCATGGCTGATAAAATTACATCATCCATTGTGAGATGCTCCACCCAGGGGGAGGAGCCAAACATTCCTACCTGGATATACTCTGAGATTCCTGGACAGCAGAACAGCCTTTCCACTGGATTCACAGAGGAGCAGCTGCCTCTTCCATTTTTTCTTCAGAGGAAGACTACACCCTTCTACAGGATCCCTTCTCCAACAGAACCACATCTGCCACTCCAGGAGGACTGCAGCCACAACTCCAATTGGACTGCTACCAACATCCTGACCCACAGGGTGTCAGGTTGTGTTCTGGCTCTGTCAGTGTTGTTATGATTTGTTAAATAATAATTATATTAAAATGCATTGTTTGTTTTATTTTTGTTTTCTTTCCTCATAAAGAACTTTTATTCCTGCTCCCATATCTTTTCCTGAGAGCCCCCCTTAATTTTAAAATTTATTACAATTCAGAGGGAGGGGGATTGCATTTTCCATTTCAGGGGAGGATCCTGCCTTCCTTAGCAGACACCTGTCTTTCCAAACCAAGAGAGTATCAGAATGGGTGGACATGTTCACTGATTTCCTACAGACTTCTTTTCAGTTTTGTTTCACCGTTTTTTTCCAGGGGATCCTGTTTTATGTAGCATTTGATGCTTTTCCCTCTCTCCCAATAACCACAATAGGTATCACTAGTAATCCCTCCTCAGCTGTCTTTAGGCTCTGAAACTTCTGATTCCTCATAATGTCACAAGTAAAAACTGAACTTGCTCCATGAATTTTAATGATTGTTTAAAACTTTTTTTTTTCTTTTAACTGCTAGCGCTTCCAGGATTTTTGCTGTTTGATGTTGAGAAGTATGGACATGTAAAGAAAAGATCAAAGTACACTTCTGGTTAATAAAACTCAGCAAAAATTACTGCTCAAAATGCTGGCAAAATTAGACTTCATCAAAGAATCATGGATGGTTGAGGATTGAGGGGAAACATTAAAAATCAGGGTAGAAATATTTTTTAAAAAACAGAGGAAGGAAGAAAATTTTGGTTTTAGAAGGACAGCAGGGAAATATGTTACACATCATTATCTAATTTCATATTTTCTTTTTCACATGGTTTACAGATAAAGTATCAGAAAGCAGATTTGAAGTTCTGTAGATTAATAATATTGGTAGTGATCAATGAGCATGTCTCCTGAATGAAGGCACAATATTTGGTGTCATAATAGTGCATAGTTAAATTACTCATAAAATATAGAAAAAAACTACAGTCTCCTTTTCCAGGACAAGAATTTTAGGTATAAATTTTTAATTATAATACTTTATTTGCATTTTATTTAGAAAACTCTGCTGTGTAAGGTGTGGTTCCTCTTACAAGTTTAAACAGCCATCTTTAATTTGAGTGTGTAGATGAGTACTTGGGTTACTCTTCCATGTTTTTCCTTACTCCAACAAATCCAGTCCTCTAAATATAATCAAAAACTTTTGTCTGCCTCTGCAATAATACAGAATGCTACAAAAAAATTCAGTCACCCTTCCATGTGGGTAATCCAAATAGGACAGGGAGTTCAAGGTGAAAACCCTGCTGATTTTATGAAGTTGTCTTATTTCCCTATTGACTGACTGTGCTCCCTCCAGTTCTTTGTGCAAACTCAACTTTACCTGGCTTGGCTGTTACTGGGCACTTGAACAGGTGTTTCATTACACTTGTCCCAAAAGATGGGAATTTTTTCTCTTGATAAGCAAGGCACTGAAAAGTGAAATAGATTTCACCTGACAGGTGGGAGCTTTATTAAACTAGCCCCACAGGAAAAGTACAGAGATGAAGAACAGTGTGATCACAAAGTGTGATTTAAATTGTCCAGTGCAGTCAGACTGCAGGATTTGCACACAAGTGTAGGGTGATGACACTGAGCATCCCCTGCAGAGCACTGGGGCAAGGATTCAGTGGCATTAAATGCCCAGGGGTCTTCATCTCTTCAGATGAGGAATGGGAAAGCCAGTGGCATTCACTCAGAGTGAGTGAAATTTAAACCCACACACGATCTCAGCCTTGCCTCTCAAAACTGCCTGTGTGCTCCAGCTGCTGTGTGGGAGATGAACATAAAAATGTGTCTTGTCCAGTGACAAATTCATTTCTTCTGAACTGGGAAAAAGCAACTTTTCAGAGTCCAGAACATGCCAGAAAAGCAGTCTTTCCCTAAGAAAAGGAGAGCTATAAGAACAAAGGAGGTGCAAGGAAATGCCACTCCCTGCTACTTTGCCATGCTATAAGTGGTAAATATTTTATAAATTGAGACAGTTGGTTTAGATGGGCAATGGGAGAGGTGACTATTTTTAGTCTTTCATTGCATTTTGAATGCAGATTTCAATTGCTGTCACTCAATTAAACTCATAAATGATAGATAGATAGATAGATAGATAGATATATGATAGATTAGATAGATAGATAGATAGATAGATAGATAGATAGATAGATAGATACATAGATAGATAGATAGAATGATAGGTCTTTCTCCTTACTTCTTTCTTTGAATAGATTATACAAGGGAATCCCCTACTTTTCATGTGTGAATTTGTTATTTTCAACAACTGAGATTTAACTATTGGAAAAAAAAAAAAAAAGAAAACACTAAAACAAAACTACCATAAGTAGACTCCCTAAAAATTCACAAAGCATCGACCCTCTTTCTGGGAGACATCACTGAGTTAAGGACACCTTTCACTTTTGTTATGATTATAATGGATTTAAAATATTTTCAGTAAAGTTTGCAGAGCTTCTTGGGATTTGGCTTTCCAGTCACAAGTTATAAAAAAAAATTGCTTTCAAGCAATTGAATAACTTCTAATATCAGATTCTCTGAGTAGAAATAAACAAACAGAGCTTTGTACTGATTTCTGGGGAAGAATCTTATTCACAGGATATTTGGCAGTTTGATTCCAATCCCCTTTTTTTCCTGCTTTGCTCTCACAGGAAAAACAGAGTATTTCCAACCAGTTACTCACTAGAAGCATTTTAGAAACTGTGTTTTTGAATCTGATTCCTTTACAAGTAGGTAATGCAGATGGTGTCATATCTCACAAAATATTTGTCGTGAACCCTCTTGTGTTTTTCATTTCTTCCTTATAATTTTATATTTGTTCCTTTTTGTTCTTTAATGTGCTCCATTTTGCTTCCTCCTTTTCCATTTTTTCAACATACAGTGCATTTCACATCCTTTTGCATCTCTTCCACCTCCTTTGCTTCCTTTTTGTCCTATTGTTTTCCTCCAGTCTTTCCCACCACTATTTCTCTTGGAGCTGATACTTCACATCTTTCCCTCCATCAATCTTTCAATGGACAGGTTGATGTATTGATTTGAAAGGGTTCTCTAAAATCATTTCACTACCACAGGAACTCTCAGATGTACAAATGAACAAGGCAAGTTCATTTTCAATCCATTGCATTGTCATGGGAAAACTGTTGGAGTGTCACTGCTGGAGTGCAGTGACAATATTCCATTTTGCTTATTCAGAGGTTGTAAGTTTGCCAGCTAGGCACAAATCACATGTACCAGAATCATGCCCATCTAAACTCTAGTCTGTACCCTGCCCTGCTCAAACTAGGGTCTGCTGCCAGATTGCTTGAAAGAATTCACAGGAAAGCACACAGCTGTGGCAGTTTCTAACTAAATGAATAATGCACCATCAACATCTGTAGGATTTTTGAAATGCTAAACATCCAGCTCTGAAGCCTCTGACGAGGACACAGATGGTAATGATGTTGTTCTTGCAGTGGTTCCACCAGGAATGGTCAGAGTCCCATAATCAGACTGGACACTTAATGCCTGAAACAATCCTTTCCTTTAGCAGCACTAGCTCTCAGTGCATCACGGAATGATAAATGCTCACTTTGTGGGCTGCATTTAATTCCAAGCTTTGTTAAGCTAAAAAAATCCAGTAATGAATATGGACATCTTCAAGCATGAATACAGATGCCAACACCAGTTGAGAGTACCCAACAGGTGAATTTAAACTGACAATCCAAGCTAAGGTAGAATAATTAAAATAAATTTTCCATTCAATGCAAAAAGCATAAAAAAGTCCTATGTTTACTCAGGAAACTACAAAAAACTAAGCCAACTTCTCCTAGATGCAAAACAATATTATTTCATGGGATAATGTGCATTTTTCTGCTTCTTAAATTATATCAGTATGCATTGCCTACTGAAATAATAGAAAGAAATAAAATGTATCTCTGAACACAAGCAAATATATCTGTTCATCACCCACTGGTTTTAGGACATCAAAGGAGAGCACAGTGTCTTATAATTTATTCTTTGCCTTACTTTTTTCCATCAATAAAAATTGTGTTTTAGAGACATAAAGCAAATACAAAAAAAAAAAAAAGCTGTTTTGCTCAAATTAGAATCCGTCCCTGGATTCAGAAACAACCTAAAAGAACTAACTGAATAGTCAACATGAAGTCAACAGTGCTGATAATCAGAGGAATTAAAAGGAGCTAATAATGAAAGCCATGACTTTATAAAACAAGCTTTGAGAGAAGGCATGATGTCACCAATCAGCTCCTCTGGACAGCTCCAGTCTGAACTCTTGATCCCAGACACAACTTATCTTCTTAGCTGAGATAGGCTCTCCAGAAAAACTGAGGATTAGTTCCTTTATGCATGCACACAGATGAGACAAGTCCATTACAAATGTTAAAAACTGTACCCAGACCACAGAATAATGTTTGGAAAGCTTAAAATACAGGGGGAAAGCTTGAGATGCAAACCCAGAAATTCCAGGAAACCTATCCAGACAAGGAAGGAAAAGCATGCATTGCTTTAACAAGGGTTCTTGATTAACCCTATACATAACTTTATAAATTAAAAAAATCCTCTCTTCACAGTTTGCTCTAAATTTAGGAAGAGGTAAGAACTTTAGCAAAAGAAACCCAATAAAGAGCAGTTACCTTTCCTCCTTTAATGCTGGGAAGAGGATATTCAGAGACAGCTGAGAAAGAATTTTGTTATACCTAAAATCATATTAAAAAAAAAAAAGAATAAAAAACTTCCATTACAAACACTTTGGCAGGGTGAGCTGGGGAAGGGAAGGATGAAGGAAACATAAACAAGAGCACTTTGTAAAGTCAACAAATCCTACAGGGGCCTGGAGTGGGAGACTCTGGGGGACCATCAAATGGGCAGTAGTTCAGTGGTTGAATGTCCTCATAATATCACAAGAGGTGCTAAACTGTGCACAAAATCCTCAGCTATAGCTTTAAGAGTGAGAAAGTTGCTATAAAAAAGAGCCTCTCAGGTCATACTGTAATTTTCCAGGGGGAAAAGAAAGTGTACTGTTCCTCCCATGGGAGAAAGAGAAGCATTCACAGCCAAAGGAGAGAAAGGCTGTGAGCTCTGGGGTTACAAAAGCTGTTGCAGCCAAGATTAAAACCCAAGAAGAATTCTGCTTAAACAGAGAGGCAAAACTCAGGACCTCTGTTCTGTGAACTGAGTGACTTCTACTACTAAACTAGCAGATAGCAACAAAACATCCAGATGGGGATTGGAAATATACAGGGAGTATTTGTGTGTAGCACTGGCCAAGAGAAAGAAAGAACCAAAAAAAAGTTAAAATAAAAAATAGTCACCTCTAGGATTCGTGTTCCTACACAGAAAAATATGTACACCTTGATGCACAGAATATTAGCATTTTGCACATGCAAGAATCTGAGCTTCAAACCAAAACACAGAGGGCCTCAGCAACTTGCCCAAGGTCAAAATCTAAAATCCATGTAAGGCTCTTTGATTGTGATTTGCTTTCTAATGTAGAGAAAACTCCCACGCTGAGGGATGTGCAGGCATACAAGAGCTCCTTCTACCTAATTGACTATTCATATAAAACTTAAAGAATCTGATCTCAGTAGATATTTGCTCACATCACAAAGCTACCATGTATTTTGAAGTAATCTGTTGGAGTCCAAGGACTCTGAAGAGGAAAGACCCAGAAACCCAGAGCTGAAACAGAAGGCATGTTACAAATCAGGATCAAAGGATATGCTGACAGATGCATTCAGGAACCTGAAATAATGTTTCCATGCTCAGTGAATTGTTTGAATCCAGGCTATCTCCTGTTCATATTCATATGTAAAGCATCTATCAAAAAGTTAATAATGGAATTATTACAGTAATAAAACCTCAGCTCTCTTGTGAAACTTTTACAGTTGGTAAGGATTCTCTTTTTTTTTTTCTCTTGCCTTAGGAATCTTCTCCATTTCACCACATCTTCTTAATTTAATTTCTTAAAACCTCCTGATAGCTACTCAAGTACATTATATTATTATATAATTATATTACATATTATCTATTTTATAGATTTAATATTTTATATAAAATATTAAATGTTAATTATATAAGTAAATATCATAATACTAAAATAAATATTAATTGTATATTATATATAAAATTAAATTATATATAATATATAATATATATTATATAATTATAAAATATAATTATATTAAACATTATATGCTATTATAGAATATATAATATATAATTATATATTGAATAAACCTAAATATTATAAATTATATGAGATCTATTATATTTTAGATATTAATGTATATTAACTATATAATATAATGTATAGTCTATTAATTACATAATATAATGTATATTAGTATATAATATATTAATATATATGTAATGTAGCATGTGTATACTATATATTATATATTTCATATTATATATTATATATTTCATATAATATATAATATATAATATATAATATATTATATATTATATATTATATATTATATATTATATATTATATATTATATATTATATTTATTATATACAATCTTCTGTGATGCGCTCAGGCCAGCAACTGCCTTACTGCTACAAAGCCTCCTGCAAATATCTGAGCCAAATCTAGAAAAGGATTTAGACACTCTTATTCTTAGCTATATAGTTAATTCCAGTTGAACAATCACTGGAAGGAGATTCAAAATTATAAATACTGTGAAATAATTTGCTGATGCTCAGCAGCCTCACTGCTGAACCAGCACCCCTCTGCAGGATGTGTCCTTAAACATGCAGAGAGTTCATACATGTTACTTATTTCCTGAGAACATAAAACCACAGGATCTGTCTCTGATTTGTCTGCCAGTGGAGCAAACTCTGCTTTCTGCTGCATATTTGCCTCCCAAGTTAGTTAAATAATACTCTGGTGTAAGGAATACAAACATTTTTCCATGATACCTTACTGCTCAGCTGTCTGGTACCTGAGGTGTTCTGAGCAGTGCAGAGAGCCTTTATCCATATGTACACCCCTACCTACAAATCTAAGAGTATTTCTACTTCCAGGAGAGAAGCATCACCCTAAATGAGCAAGCTGATCTATAACAGGCACTGATACTACTGATTACCAATGCAAAGCTTCAGAACAAAGGATCTGTTTGGAAAGATTATGATTTGTAGACTTAAGATCTTAGCAGTGTTTCAGTGTGTTGAAGAACCTCACAGAGTGAGAACAAAATGTCTTATGAAAGTTTAAATTATGTAAAATACTGAGATGTATTATATGAGGCATTTTAAATAAGGGCAGAATAAAGGCTAAATACTTCTGAACTGTCTCAGAAAAATTAATCCTTCTAAATTCATGCACCATTACCAGACTCCCATATTAAAATGCCTCCTGCCTTTAGGCTGATGTGGTTATAATTATTCACTTGTTTTAATTCATATTTTATGTACTGTATGTATTTTTATGCAGCACCAATTGTGGTAGCATCCAACAATTAAAAACAGGCATAAATTAATCTCTCATTTACAGGGGAAACATCTTCAATTAATGAACTAAAGGACCTTCTACAATTTTTAATTAAAGTTCTGAATAAGCCAATACGTATATAAATCTTATGAAATGTGAACTTTTCAGGAGGATCTTTTTAACAATGCCTTGGAGGCCATTTCATCCCTGTTGTAAAAACAAGACCTGAGCTTTCTGTCTCCTTAACTACTCCTGGGTGCCCCAGGACCAGGCAATATCCTCCCAGCACCATTTGAGCCATTGTGAGTGTATTGACTTCTAGCCTCAGAAGAGTTATGTGCCATTTTTAGCACTCACTCCCTGAATGACCCTGGGAAAGAAAACTCTGTGGTTTCTTTATCTCACAGAGGTGTGCCACCGTGCTGAGCTGGGGAGTCAGGGGGGAACTGACTGTGTGGAAATTGTAATGTTTTTTCTATAAATGTTATTACAATCACCAGGCAGCACTTTCCTTGGCAGCATCCGTTCTCTAACACAGCTCCCATCTTGGATCCAAAGCTGCTGTTTTGGATATAGATCCACAGAACAATTGAGTATTTGGGGCAAAACCCCCAGGCTTCTTTCAGGGGTGGGGTGGCTATAAGATCACTCTCCATATTAATTAGGTTTTTGCAGTTCCTGAATAAGAAACAGGAGTAGTGCGGTGACTATTGCCAAATAACCTGAAATGTCACTACACCCAGCAGCTCAGCAGGCTTTTTCTTGTAGCCACTAACACGATGGCAGCTGAAAGGAGACTCTAGAATACATAAATCTCCCAAGCAGTCATGCTCCCAGAAGGCACTCCAACGAGAACACGTAATGAAAATGTTGAAGTCGAAACAACAGAATCCAGAGCTCGTGGCAAACATGCCCCAAAGGAGAGAGAAAAAATTAGAAACAGAGATACATTTCTAATACATATATGTGACAGAAAACTTTCTTTTTTTCTGACACTATCAGCCCCAAGGCATCCTTTTGATAAGAAGGCAAGAGATTGTGGCAAAGATCCAGCTCCCAAATAGTTGGGTCCTAAATGGACAAGTGGTTGAAAATTAAAAATCGACATTGCTTTTAACTTGGTACTGACCACCACTTTTCTGCCATTAAGTAAGCACCTGCTGTACAGATAGAGACATCATCCTATGAATATTTGACTGGTGAATATCAGAATTATCAATATTTAATGTGAATACTGCTCCTGAGTATGTTGCACTGCATAAGCTGTATTGGAGACTGAAGTCCAAGAAGGTATTCATAACTTAATTACTGTGGAAATCTGTGACCATAATAAAATAATATGTAATATTGTGTGTTATAATTCAAATATACAGTAATAAAAGCATATGTATATAGTACTGATATTTTTGAAAAACATATTTTTTAATTCTACTTGTGGACTTGGGAAAAGCTGCTATCTTTCTTTAGATGTAGAATGGCATTTCTATTGTTACCTTTTGTACCTTGGAATATTCATGTTGAAATGATTGAGAGCATACTCATCAATATTTAGATTTGAAAGACACATGAGAAGGTTATCTATACTAAACTCCTCCTCAAAGGATCTAAGACCACATTTATAATTTTAGAAATAGAGCTACTCTTTGCAAACCTAAATATAGATTTATCCTATACATCATGAAATATGTCCCTATTCTAAATCATGAGTAGGAAGTCTAATCAGAGATTACCCATCTTTCTTGGGACAGCCAATTAGAATATTTTGAATAATTAATTTGTACACTGCTCCTTGATTACCCCCTGCACAAATGCATATATGTGTATATTTCTATAAAGACAGTTTTTGTACATAAGGGAGAAGTGTATTCTTTTAATCATAACCATCCTAAAACTTAAGGGCAAAAATAAATTTCTCAGTAAAGAGCCGTGTATGTCTCTCTCCTGTGAAATTCTGTGTCTCTGCTTCATCAAAAAGGAACCACTACATGTAGGCAGAAGACTCCTGGAAATTAAATTAATTGTGCCATGCAGAGGAAATAAAACCAAGCAGCTCCATAGCACGACAAAGTGAAATGATGATAAAGGCAGACTTTACAGTGCTTCCATCTGTCATATACTTGTCATATGTCCATTGTCATATACTTGCCATCCTGAATTATATGATACCCTATAAATCTGCTTTTTAGTTTAAAAGTTACAGAGTGCTCTTCTAAAATTGTCTCAAACCAAGACAGGGACATTTGTATGAGTATTTGTACAACCAGAGCTAAAGAGAAAGGTTATATTGCAAACTTAAGCACTGAGATACTGATTAATGTCAGAAATATTTCCATTTAGAATTCCTGACTATATAACAGTGTTTAATTCCATTTTCACTTTATTTCCTAGAACCTCTTAAAACCATATTCCTTGTTATCTTTAGCCCATTTTCCTGATAAGCTTTAAGTTCTCAAGGTCCCAGACCTGGTTTATCTGATCTAAGATACCCTGCCCAATTAACTCCCATCTATTTTGCAGGAGGATTTATTAGCTGAAGCATAATGACACACTGAATGCAATGCCTGGCCAACTTGAAAATGAGGCACAAAAACTTGTGTCTCACTCCAAAGCTTGTATGGGCACACAATCTTTTTTCCCAAATTCTCACCACAATATTCTCTGCCTTGGGTTCCCACTCCCCAGCTCTTCCACACATTGAAAACTCCATTATCTTTCCTGGATTCTATCTTAATTTCCTGCATAATGAACTGAATAGAGGGCCGTGATTTAATTTCAGTGGCCAAGTAATCAGATCAGAGATATCATTCCTACAGTAAACTTCATTGTGAATTTCAATGGGAGGAAACTTCCACAGGCCAGTGTAAGACATTGTTCTGGAAATTGGTTGGGGACAAGCTACTCACACAGCAATGTGGTAACATGGAAGGAAAAAATGGGATTTTATCACTTAAAATAGGAGCTTGGTATCTCCAGCAACACAAGGCACAAGCAGCACAAGGTAATGTTTCCATCTTGGTCTCCCCTGTGCTAATGTTACCAGGATTTCTAGATGGTTCTTTCTATTTTAACTTTAAATAAAGTAGGCACAGATGCAGTGCTTAGTCTTGTACCTGGGACCTGATCTTGTAAAAAGCTGAACATCCTGAACCAAAGTAGAGCCAAAGAGGTCAAAACCCATGGAAAGGTCTTACACAGCAAGCTTTTAATAACTCAAATAATTAGTTTTTTCTTGTTTCTGCGGGAGTCACTGCTTGAAAATTATGAAGGATGCTAAACACAACTAAGTATTTCTTTAAGGCTTTTCACAGGGTGATTTTCTTCAAGGAAGTTACTAGCTAGAGTTTGGCTGAATATGTCAGGTTTATCAGACATGTCACTGACTCCAGCAGGGAGGGTTAGATGCATACCCTTATGAACATGCCCTGTAGATACAGAGACAGTTTCTCACCTCTGAAATCTTACACATCCTGTGTTCATCAAGTCTTAAACGTTTTTTTATTCTTTCCTGAAAAACTCTGTAGACAGGGTCTAAATAAAGAAAACTACATTTCGCTGGAGTGTGGGCTAAGTTCCTCCCTTCTGATTGATGATTATTCTCATGCAAGATAAACACTATCTAGAGCCTCAAATATACCTGGACCACACATCTTTGAGTCTTAAAAAAGCCCTGCATGTTTTTGGAGGCATGATCTCTGCGGTGATCATGCAGTATTGGCACTTTCACACATCTTTAAACTTTCTGCTTAAAAGGGAAAGGGAAACTTAAGATCACAGTTTGGGCTCTACAGTTTGCCCAGGAGTTTAGTACAGAAAACAGCAGCTGTTTTTTTTCCTATTAAACTTCCCAGTTGGCAGATTTTCAGCTTAGAGGGCCTACAACCTGGGCTTCTGCCAACAGAAGCACAGACAGTTGATTACAGGATAAATTCTTCATCCTACAGATAAAAAAATCTGTATTTCATCAGCAGGGATGTTCACAGACAGGTTCTCACACTTGGGTACACTGATAACTCTTTTGGAGGAGCCCACCTGGCAAACTGCAGGCGGTGAACACAGTCCCAGCACCAACATCACCCTGAGGCTGCTCTCAGCTGCCTGAGCAGTAATTTTCCTTAGCTCTGGGCTCTCATCATCCTAAATCTAGTCCCTAAATAAATCCCAAACACATACTCAGGGCTGCTCTTTGGTGACAGATTTTGATTTTTGGGACATTTTCAGTCATAAGAAACCCCACATTTTTCTAGCTCCTATAAGCACTAACACTCATTACAGACGTGAACCAACTCCCAAGATTCTTTCATTTGCTTTCTTTGTGGTTGAGATCAGGACCATGAAACACAAATGTTTCTGAAAATCACTGTTGTTTTCAGTGAGAATCTGTTTTTCCTATATGAAGTATTCCTAAGAAAATCTCAGACTGTATTTCTCAGTGACTCAATAAATAACTCATGTCACATTCAGGGCTTTTGGGTGGTAATTAAAGATTAAAGACATTCAACAAAAATGCCGTTGCTTAATTAAAACCAATAAAAATTATTTTACATTGAAATATTTGCCTGTTGCCTCTCAGACTTTATTCTAGGTATATGATGGGATTTTTCCAGCTAATCTTACCTGAGGCAAGCAGGAAGCTCTTTTTCCCTGGATGAAAGCTTTAGGAAAAAAACATATTGTCTTAATCTTCACACTAAGAATTTTATTGTGTATTTATTCTTCAAACATGTGGTCCCACATGCATTATTTAATTTCATTAGAGATAATGGACAAATGGATGCAGACTGCTTGTGTTTCTTTGTTGGAATTGTGGAGTTATAATCTGTTTATTATCCAATAGAGGATAATGAACATCAGCCTCTCCAAGTGGCTTTCAAGTCCCTCTACTGCAGTTTCTCAGTGTGTAAAACACAGGTGTACTCTTAATACCTTCAAAACAGAAATAAAACAGGAATTACCTCCCTCCTCCATGCCATGTGTCCCCTTCCCCCAATTTGTTTGATGAATTACACTGCAGTTATCCTTGCAGAATTCCCTCTTTTGTCACAGGCTGAGCAGCCACAGGCACAGTAAAGGGAAAGAGAGGGTGCCAAGAAGGGAAGAGAGATGTGGAACCCACACATGCTGCCATGGTGACAGATATGAAGCAGGGTCCTGTCACGACCCAGGTTCAGAGGAACTGAGTGATGTCCTCAAGACTCTCAGACAATGAGCTCCTGGGGATTGGACAAGAGAAGGGTTTGGAAGCTTGGTCTGGGTAACCTAACAGAGAAACCATCTCATTAACCTGACTTTATAAGCTTAAAGGTCTATACCTTTGCTTAAAGGTTTATACCTTCTAATTTCTGGGTTTGGAGCTGTGGACACAAAAACAAATGGCAAATTGTGTTGAAAAGCACCTTCTCAAGTAAATATTTGTAAATCTTTCTTATTTTCTGGATGAACAGTACTTAGGCCTATACTGAGGTAAGTAGCAGCAAGGGAAAATGACAATTTTATAAAATAAAGCTTTGTAAAATCACCTCGGTGGACCAAAATATTTTCACAGAACAGATTGCACCTAATGGGGATTTTTTCACCCCTGTGATTGCATCATAAAATATTCCTCTAGCCATGTCCCATTTGAGCTAGCTCTGGCACTGGCACCAATATAAATTCTGCAGTAAAATGCTTAATTCCACTCTCCTGAATCCAAGTCAGAGGCTTTCTCACTGTTTTTCCTGCCCTTGATTTCATTTTATCCATTACTTTTGTTTACATATTCAAGGAAGTTTAAGTAATTATAAGTTAGTTATTTTATTCTACATAACCATGATGGCAAATTCAATAATATCATAAATTTTCAGGAGTTATGTATATTTTAATTTCACCTAATGAAAGATGAAAGGATTATTAATACTAAATATTTTGGCTTACCCTAGAACACTGTATTTAATTTTCCACTTTCAATGGTGGTACGTACGTTTTCATTAACTGGTATTTGCTTCTTAGCATCCTGTTTTCCTCACAGGCTTCACAATTTTGATACCTTTAAAAGCCTTTGATCTGCCTTGCACCTTAAAATATTTAAACTCTTTTTGATTTGATGCAATCATTCTTGTGGTGTTCTTTTGATGTCTCCATTGTATTCACTGCATTGCTATATCTATTTTTGCTTTCAAAGAGTCCTCTTTGTTCACAGACAGATATTAATTTACCAATGCTATTTTTCTGGCATGACCATCTACAAAAATATGCATTCTTTATTTTTAATTTGAGTGGCTTATAGATTATGCCAATTCCTAATACTTACCTTCATTCTGTGACATCCACGATTGCTAAACACAATGAAAACGCATCCTCTTATATTTGTCACTTTTCAAGATTGCTCCAACATCAATAAAGGTTAAATAAAGGATAGTCTCACCAAGCAGTAGAGCAAGAACTTTTTGAAATATTAATAAAATATTTTGCTGCTTTTTTATACCATGCTGTTTTCTGGTTGATATGCAGATACTTGAGCCTTTTATGCTTTGCCAATTTTTTTCTCCCTCTGAAAAATTAACTAAGAACTTTGCAGTGCACTTCAGCTTCTTAATAATGTGAGTGAAAATAGTGCAGAGAACTGATGGCAGCAGGCTGGCCATCTGACCTCTCTGTGCACTGCAAACCACAGGCTTAGACCAAAAAATTTCAGTGGTGTGATACTTTTCTACCAGACTTTTAATTATAGGTGGTTGTTGCAGTAAGGTAGAAAAATCATAAAGAAAAGATTAATAAAATCAGTCCAGCTCTCCTGGAATCAGTGGCTGGCCTTGTCAAAGCCAGCATTTGCAAGTTCCCATGTGAAAGCAATCCTGTTGGGAGCAATTAATTAACATAACATGGTATTCCTGGGTAAAAAACACCTTGCACCTGTATAAACTGTTTTTGCACCGTTAGATAGAAAAATGAAAACTATCTTTCACAAGCAACACCCCAAGAGTTTGAGTGACCAATCAATACAGAATAACAGCTTGTTACTAACCAGTAAAAGTAGTTGGCAAGAAACTGCTGACCAATTGGAGTCACACACCAGGCCTGTAAAACTGTATAAAAAGGAGTTATGTGAATAAAGAAGGGGCTCTGTCCGCCATAGAGAAAACAGAGTCCTGTCTGATTTGTTCCCATAGGTGGTGGCATATAGCCTTTCAGGAACAGCATGATTCCCTGACTGCCTGGTCTTTTGTGGCTTGTGACCATGTGGAATTTACCAGAGGACATTTGCAGGATGCTCATTTCAAGTCTCCTGTGTGGATGATAGAAACTTCTTACCAGACACTCGGTGCACTCGATTAGAGGAAGCATCCCACGAGTGCCCAGAACGCTGCAATAATGAATATCTGCTTTCTACTACTCAAAACTGTCTTAGAAAGTTTCCATCTGACCAATTTTGGTATCAGCATCCATCTGTGACACTAGGATTTATCCAGAGGGAAAAAATCCCCAGCTCGTTCATTCATACAGCGTTACAGTCTATTGTTACGAGCAGATCAAAACGGATTTAGGACAGCACAGAATCTGTTCTCATTCACTGGGTCATAATAGACCAGAACTATTTTCATTCTCACTGAAGATGTTGTTTCAGAAGCAGCCATATCTGTTCTAGGGATTTGATTATTAAGTATCTCCCTGCAGTCGGGCAGAGTTCCTAGAACCAAGTGACTGGATAAGAATTTCAGCCTTCATGTCAAAGAAATTGAAGGTTTTTATCCTCCATGAATGTCAACATCAGCAGGCAAAAAAAAACCCACCCTAACCTCATAAATGGAGACTCAAATAAGACAAAACATGAATTAATCATTTTATAGGTGTCCATTTTCAAAAACTTTGCACTTTTGGGAGACACTGAAGAAGTGATTTATGGCAATGAAATCTTCCAGGACACCAAAACCCCTGCACTTTCACCTCATTTCTGAAGTGATGCTACAAGTCAGGATCAATGCATATTCCCCATGTTTTGTGCTGTAGAAGTTCAGTTTCCAGTACCTGTCATTCATAATTCCCCAATGGATCACAGCACAACACAGACACTTTACTTTCCCCAGGCAAAGACATAATTTGCATGAGAGGGGTCACACTCAGATTTTATCCCCCAAAAAGAGAGAAGACATTTCTTTTGTGACTTTTTTTGTGACAAGAAATAAATTAAATAAATGAAAATTGAGGGCTTTCTTGAGTAAACTATTTGTGCACCTTTCAGTCATGCAACCCCTCCCTCATATCTTGCTCAGTATTAGTTTTATCATAAAAGAAATAACATAAAGGACATTAGAATCCTGTGCCTTGCTAAAAGTAAGTGAAATTGGTAAAAATGCTTTGACAAGATCTTTACATGCTTCTTTTCCATACAAAAAATAATCTCCACATTCTGTATGTCAGCCAACCAACACTCTTTTATAATTTCAAGGTCATTATTCCCATTTTAAAAGTGAAATAAAGAATATGGTGGAAGTTTTGCTCTACTTTTGCAGCACTGGGTAAAATGGATGTTTTCAAGGTATAATTATTTGTGTGACTGTATCTCTGCATTATCTGGTTAAATAATATTGAGAAAGGTTAACTACTGCATTAGTGCTGATTTTTAAATAAATGTCATTTTGGGAAGCTGAATAGAGGGGATGAAATTACCAACAAAGAAAATGTCCTTTCCCTGAAGTAAGCCCCACAGACACTGTAATGTAATTTCTTGTTAATGAAAGCATTAATAGAACTTTATCACAGAAGAACCCTCTGAATTTTAAACTATCACAGATCGTTGTTCAAACAGGCTACGACAAAACCATTTTATATTGATTATATATTTCATTTGCACAGCTGGATGCACTAATGAAAGATTCTGAGTATATATCCCAGCAACTCAGAAACAGTAATTAAAATAATTAAAATTCTTTCCACAGCATAAAAATTCAACAAGTATACTGTCATTTTCAGATCCATCATGAAGACCTCTGTGATGTAGTGGGGGTTTTACATGTAGATGTCTGCTGAAATCAAAGTGAAAATATATACAGTGAGAATATTCTTTGTCTCCCTTCTTGCTCATGTACCCAAGAGCTGAACATGAAAGATGATCTAAAATTGTTTTTACTAGACTCTCTGCATTGCTGTTAAGCAAAGAGCAAGGCAGCCCCAGCTCCATGCACTCATCCAAGAGGATTCCCTTCTGCAGCCCTGCAGTCTGTGCAGGTGCCTCGTGAGGAACCCAAGCACCAAGCCCACTTTGTATGGAAACATTAGACATTTATTATAAGTGCACATACCCATCTTTGCATGCAGATGGAATATAGTGTATGGTGGCTCAAGTTCATCAGCAGCACCAGCCAGCAGCTCTGCTGCTCTGTCCCATCCCTCAGATGCAGGGAGAGGGCAGCTGGACACCACCTCATATGGCTCAGCAGGTCCCCATCTGGCCCTTGGGCTGCACATTACATGGCCCCACTCCACTGTTTGATGTGCTGAACAATCTCTGAGTTCCTGCTGGGGATGTAAACTAATAATGGGATTGCTTTGGTGCTCCCAATCTCAGCAGCCTTCTCACAAAGGCAATTTTCTGGCTTTTGCAGTTGCCTGAAAGGGAAAGGGATGTAAACACTAGAGGTGAAAACAGAATTGCTGTGTAAGTTACAAGACAAACAAAACTGCTGATTCAAGAGACAGTGTAAACTGGTTACAGTTGAATAGCAATTTTGTTCTCTTCTGATGCATGTCACATCGAGTATTTATTTAAAAAACTGTTCAGGTGGACAGGCTTAAAGAAAGTGGAATCATATTTTCACCTGAGACTTGAGAACAGCAGATAAACACTGCAAATGCCTTGCAAACATTCAAACAGCGCCCTGCACCACGTGATCTTTCTGTGCACACAGCATGCCAGGAGATCTGCTTTACACCAGCCACAAAGCCAATGATCTGTTAAATGCACCATCAGGCAATGCAGCATCACTTCTGTTTTCAGATGTTATGGCAGTCCATACTTACTTCTCTAATTCTCACCCAGCACTTGGGCTATAACATAATTTCTAGTTGTCAGGCATTGTGTAATTCTATTCTAAATTTTGCCAAAGTGTAGTCTCGAGAAACTACAGACAGCAGGGGCCAGATTTTAATAAGTGTCTCTGTTACCATCACTTCAGCAACACGATTCCCATTGCTGTAATCACAGGGGGCCTTTAACATGCCTTCAGGGACACACAGTTAAAGCCAAGAAAAATGTCACAATTATTAAGTGATTACAAAGAAAGAAAAGTAAGGAAGCTGTTTCAGCATTGCTCGAAAAGTGGTCTCCTAATTAGAGCATTAGCAGGTTGTTATATTTCTCTATCAGCACCAAGTGCTGGTGCCATCTATATTTATAGAGGGGTTAGATGACAAGACACTGACCTTTATTGCAGTTTGCAGCTGAGGATTCTCTTACAATGTCCAAGAACTCCCAAGACTTTTTTCAGCTGTTGTGCCTGCCCTCCCTTGTCTCCTTTCACATGTCACAGCCCCCTTCCTCAAGCTGTAGGTGCACCCCCATCCACTGACATCCATGCTTTTCTCTTCTTCTGCCCTAAACTGTTCACCATCTTTGCCAGCTGTATCCAGCTGAGCTTCACCACCTACTTACAAACACGTGCAGCACTTGTCAGGCTTTGACTGGCAGGAACCAGGGGAATCTTTTTTTTTCCAAAAGCCCCTAAATAAGCACAATGGTAAGCCACAAACAAAAAACTTGGGGAAATTAAAATAAGCTGCTTGTGAGCTCAGTGGGTGAAGCTACATCACTAATTTAGTTTGTTGTAGGATTTATTTTGAGAAAGAGGCTGTCTTGTGTCCGTACTTGGTGTCCCTTGATATTCCTTAGCAGGAGAACTATCATTCCAAGCCATTTCCCTCCTGGTGGAAACCAAAAACATGGAGCACCCAGGTCTGTCTCCAAGGCTTCCCAGTAAATCTCAGAAAGGAAAACAGTGTGAAATTCATGCTGAGAAAGTGCAGTGTGGATGCGGGTTTAAGGGACATAACAACTAAAATAAAATCTAACCCCACACCTCTTAGTAAAGCAGATGGACGCACTGAGCAAATTCCACTTTCCCCTATTCCTTACAGAACTATTAAATTACTCCAGAAAATTGTATTGAAGTGGGAGAACAAAGTAGAAATAGGAAGTTAAACACAGTAATAGATTCTTTCTCATTTTTGTTAATGGTTCCATAAAGAACAAAACTAATAGTCGTGTCATGAGGAGGGGAACAGGATGTAGCTCAGGGAGGAGGAATACAGTCACCTGAGTGAATCAACCAAATGTGCCTCGGGTTGAGTGGCTGCCCTAATCCAATGCAAGAGCACACAGCCCTTTGGGGAGGAAATATTGAAAAATGGAGCCCTCTGAGCACCCGTACAATTCAATTTTCACTGATCTCCGAGTGGTGTCTTAACCCAATACTTATTACTTTACTCTAGGAATTGAATTTGGTCCTGTTACTATTAACCAAATCAATCCATTTTTCCTAACACAAAGCATAATAATAGTTTAAAATCTTTCACTCTTTCCCTGGTGAAAGAACTGTTGAGAGCACTCACTGACTTCCAAACTCCTCTTGGAATATCAACCTGCAAATTTTGGTTATAAAACCATGGGGCTTTACTGCCTGTCCAACCAGGCAGCAAGGCCATCCAGTATTCTGTCCACTGTCCCTCTATTTATTTCCTCTTCTCTAGATGCACACTGCCAGTGCACTCCTTCCCTCTGAGCTGCCAGGAGGAGCCTTTTCACCTTTTCCTTTCTTCTCATCTTCTCACTGCTCCTAGGGGTGCCACCACGTGCAGAATGGCATTTGCACTGCAAGGTTCAGAGAGCTAGAGACACCTCAAGGGGAAACTAACTATGGAAACCTGCAGCCTGGACAATTTCCTGGGAGACACGACCTGTGGATTGCAGGAAATTGTTCCAAGTCTTGCCCTCAGTAATTTGGACTTTATTTTCAGCATGCAAATAAAAAACCTTTATGAAATTGTATGTGTTTCTACCAATCATGATTCCAAGGGCCTCTCACATATGAAAACAAAATTAAAACAAAATTAAATTCACAGCTGTTATTTTTATGTAAATAAATATGGAATTTTATAGAAACAGAAGCACTTTCCATACCTTAGATTCATTATTCCATGTCAAATATCTAGGACTTCTCTCTTAGTAATAGGTGTTAATTATTCTAAATTTTATAATTATGAAAACACTTGTGACTACCTCTAAATTTCAGTAAAAGCACAGGAAAGTTTTATTTGAATTTGCAATGAAAATATCACCATAAGGAGAATGTGTATTAAAAATAGATGCCTACAGCAGTACAAAAATTTCTGACCTACAGGAATTTAGATAAATATAAATAGTGGGAGTAGAGTAACCCCTTAAATCATTATTCAGTTATCTGCCTCTAGTTTTGGTCAACTCTGCTTTGCAACTTTCAGGCAATAAAGTTCTTTGGAAGACTATCTTAGACTAAACAGAACTTGCAAAACGAGGATTCAAAAGAAAAAATAAATTAAAAATTCATAAAAGTAACAGGAAAATTACCTTAGGAGCAAGGAGAAGGGGAATGGAATCCATGCAAATTTCCAGCTAGGAAGGACTCAGAGAATTTCCCTGATTGAGAAGTTACAGTAAGGTACTGTAAAATCATACACAGGAGTGAACTTTATGCAGGTCCCAAAGGAGAGTCAATATTGTAGAATACAGTGCAAGAGAAAAGGAATTTCTGCACCATCTGGAAAGGATAAATTTTGCTCCCAGCCCCCGTTACCTGACTAATGTGTATTTTGGGCAACACACTTCCATCAGTCAGTCAGGGCCAGGAGATTTGGGGGAGAGGGAGGATTTTTTAATCCATTTTATATTGTGTGTGAAAGAGAAGGACAATGATGTGGCATTTATTTCAGCTCCTCACATCACAGATCATATACAAAAATATAATTCATCAATGTCGTTCTACAAAAGGCAAGACATTTTAGCAGAAAATGCTGTTCTATCTGATTACAGTACTCGTTTAATTAATGTAATATGCAGCCAGGACAGTACCAGGATAAGTAAACAAGCTGCTACACTTAACAAGATCATGTTTTGAAAGTGAAATATGCTTCCAGCGTGCTAATGATTTTTTGTTATTCTAAGAGTAATGGTGACGCGTTCAAAAATAGTTTTCTGTGCGCAGTTTTGCTTTGCCTTCTTTATATAATTATCCTTACAAGTGCATCTAAGTTATTATTTAAGCAATTACATGGAGCACACCTTTCTGGAAAAGAGTAGTTTACAATCCAGGGCTGTGTAGATCAAATTAGATCTCAGCTGCATACATCATCCAGGAAATTTCAGCATTTGCGCAACACATTTATTCAGGTGGAATTTAATTAAACCGAGCAAATTAAAGCTGACTACTGACTCATTTCAGAGCATTGGAGCAGAGACATAGACAGTGACACTGGAAGAAATTTGCAACCATCTAGGACATTGGCATCTCTCAGTAGCCCTCAATTAGCAATTAATAATTTCGTGAAATTTAAATTTGATTTGCACTGCGCAAAAAACCAATTTGATAAGGGAGACCTGTTAAGCTATGCATTTCAACGAGGCTTGTCACTATCACATTTTCTGAAAAATCCCATTTGCCCAGGATTTTCTCCTCAGCTTCTCCTGTGTTTGCTACTCTGGAATGTGGTCTGGAGATAGTTTATCCAACACATGAATTGTGTTAATTTATTGACCAATCATGGTCCAGCTGTGTCCAGGCTCTGAGGTGTCAGGAGTTTTTATTATTCATTCTTTTCTAGCCTTCTGTCTGTATCCTTTCTCTTTTATCAGTATGGTTTTAGTATACCATTCTTTAATATAATAAAATATCATAAAATAATAAATCAGCCTTCTGAGAACATGGAGTCAGATTCTCATCTCTCACCTCATCCTGAGCACCCCTGAAAATACCAAAAAGGTTCTCAAAATGTGCAAGCACCTAAGTACACACATTTGGAGTCCTATAAGCAAATTGTAAGCAAACTGGCTACTGTGTATGTGTACATGTATCACCAAAATGCAGAAACTGTCTTAATGCTGCAGTAACTGAAGAGGAGAAAGAGCTTAAATATTCCACATCTTTCCTAGAGAAATAGATTATACAAAATAGCCTTGCTATGTTCCCATAGGTTTCAGCATTTAAACATTTTCAAAACAAAATCTGCCTCAAAAATACACATTTTGAAAGCAGAGGGAAACATAAATCCCTGTGATTGCTAAAACAAGTGAAAAGTAATGGATGAAACTAAAAATAAGCATCAAATAGCACTGAGAATTTCAACAGAGTAAAATGGTGCTCAGTAAATGTTCACAACATTTAAATAGCTGAGGATGATTTTCCCTTTACTGAAAAAAAAAAAAACCAAAACAACCCAGCCCTCTATGGAAGCAATTGCAGGAAGAAAAACTGGTAAGTAAATTTAAAATCAAAATCACAGCAGAAGGAAAGAATCAGAGTTGGCATCACCAAAAATGTATGAAAAAACTTTGGAGATGAGAAGCACTTAACTAAGGCAGATAACAAACAGATAAGTCTCAACATTAAATTTTTCCAACAGAGCCATCCTCTGCATGGTTTTATCATCTCATGTCAAAACCACAGAGGCTGTTTGTACAAACACCCAGGAAAAGCACAGACATCCTTTGTTTTACCTGGTGGAAGTGCTCTGTGTGCTGGGAAGTTGTGGTTCAGCCTGGAGAAGGGAAAGCTCTTCTATCAGGAGACATTTTTGCAGCCTTCCAATTAATCAAAGGGAGCTTGTAAGAAATCTGGGAGAGACTTTTTAGCAGGACCTGCTCCAACAGGACATGGAGAAATGGTTTTAAGCTAAAAGTAGATGGATTCAGGCAAGGTGTTAGAAGAAACTTTTCGTTGTGAGGGTGGTGAAACAGTGGCAACTCCTCATTCCCAGAGAGTTGGTGGATGCTCCATCCCTGGAAACATTTGAGGCCAGGTTGGATGGGGTTCTGAGCAGCCTGGTCTGGCTGAAGAGAACCCTGCTCACTGCAGAAGGGCTGGACTAGATGGCCTTTGAGGGTCCCTTCCAGCCCAAACCATTCTGTGATTCTATTTCTAGTCCTACGCTCCACGAAGCCAAAAAATACTCATTGCATGAAGAACAGCCTAGGGCTACCTAGACCAGCTATAAACCAAATTCTTACATTTCACCTGTAACTTAATTGTGCAGAGACCTAATAAAGACAGAGCTGAAGAGGTGGGCAATATGCAAAATTTTCCATGTGCCTTGCTGACCGGAAGGTAATAATTTCTTTTGCATGAATATTATTTGGTAGCACATTAGTCCTATTAGATTTATGAACTGTTCATAAGCAAGGTCTCATTTTCTTTAATTTGCTATGTGTAAGTTCTCCTGGAACAGTTCAGAAAACTCCATTTTGGTGAAATATTTGGTTTATCTATTCTGAGTAGTGGGTGCTTGCTGGACTGTTTCAATTATTACATTGGCTGACAACCTTTTTACAAATAATAACAAATCCTCGTCACATCACACCCCATCACGGGCATGTCCTGGAGTAATACTTAGATGCTTAATTGCTCCATTTCAAACAATTAAAACATCTGAGACTCATGACAATTTGTGCACTTAATCAGAAGATGTTTGGAGATTGATGACATGTGATCAGTAGCCCACTATGGAGCACAACTGTTCCAAATTTGACCCCTGTCCTCAGAAACCTACTTGTACTTTTGAATTTGATTTAAACCCTTTGCTTATTTTTGAACCAGCTACAGAAACTAGCTTGGAAACTATTTTTACTGCTGCATCAAAGCACAAAAAGCAGTCAGGGCAGATGCAGATGCTGCAGGCAGGATGTCTGGCTGGGATAAATCAACAGATTTCACACCAAGCTGGGCTCACTTTGACAACTGCAGAGATTTGGCCAGAGTTATTGATCAAACAGTTAATAGATATGAAACTTAAGAATTAGGCAGGGTCTCCACCCCTTTACTTTTAATATTAATGCCATAAGGACGTACAAAAATAAATAATAATTTTCTCAGATACTGCTAAGCAGAAAAAGGGGCAGAATGGTGCCTGTGCTTAGACATAGGAAGGAGAATAGGCTGGATCACTTGATTTGGTACCTGGGTCAGAGTTAAGAGCACAAGAATACTTTGTAAATGAAGCATCAAATTATTTACTAAGAGGAGAGTGCATTAAAGCCATCAATAAATGTAGATTTAAGAGTTAAATTTTGGCAAATGGTGATCTCTAAAGATTGCATAGATTATGGAAACACAAGCTGTGCAAAGGCTACTAAATCTAAACTACTATCTAAACCTAAACTACTGAGTCTCTTACTAGACTCTATAAATGTCCCTTTTCAACTATGTACTCAACCCCACAAAAAAATATAATTTAATATATAGGCAAAAGTGCACTTATTTAATATTAAATAATGTGAAAAAAATAGAATTCTGAATTACAGGGAACTATGCAATTTTTTGCTTAAATGTTTAGAATTTAAAGTCCTAATTTTGCAAACATTTCACAGAGATTGTCACCAGGTACCTTACAGCACAGTTAACTGAGCTACACAGAATAAACGATGCCTGATTGTAATTATTTGCAAAATTATCCCTAAAAGAGACAATGTGAGAGGTTAGGAATTCAGTGTTAAACGTCACCTAATCAAACACTGAAAAAATGTTGTAATTAATAATTCCAAGTAATAAAGGAGTAGATGATATTGTTCAAGACAAATTCTATTCAACATACAAAAACAAAATATTAACTTGAGTTATGCAGCACGGTACAAGTGAGTGAGTGTAAAAATAACAATCAAGGCAAGCATTCAGGATTCAAAGCCAGAAGAATATAAATTAAAGGACATTAACATTATTTTGATAAAGGTTTTGTTATTTGGGCTGTTCTAGATATCTACCATTTTCCCTACTACATGCTATGGCTACAACTTAGCATCCAGTAAGATTTTATTGAGGTTTTTTGTCCAATATCTACTCCAGTTATTATTTTTAGGGAAAGAGTGCAGGCACAGGTGTCTGTCTATAAATTCCATGGGTCAGATAAGGGATTTTTCCTTGTATCACACACATTAACATCCTTGAAAGATAAACAGATGTGTAAATCATCCTTACAAGGTGATACAGTTTAGTATTTAGTCAGTTATTCTCCAAATTTTGAACATTAGAAATGACACCACCAAGACAGTGACTGGTAATCCTTTCATGTCTATGGCCACTGACAAATTCAGATTTATCTACATATTTTTCAAAATCTACTACCATCTACATAAGGTTTTTATGGAAGACAATATTTTTTTCATTAGATTATCTTGGAAAAAATTGAAAGTGATGCAGCCAGTCTATTATATCCACTGTATTTTGAGGTATGCAGCAAGGAAATAATTTCTCCTTTCTTTGTTAAAAAGTCTACTTATTTTTTTTCTATTGAAAAACTGTGAGGTTATTTCCCTTCCTCTTCTCAGTGTAACAGACTAGTAGTGTCACTTTTGTTTTCTTCCCTGCAACAGTAGGAAGAAAAAATAGCAAAATGTGACTGTAATTCCCCAAAAACTGGCTGACAAGACCCTCTAGGAGGCCAGATGCTTCTAAAATTTCTGAGAATGAGATTTCATGTTGATGGTTTTCTCCTAATGCTTGTAAAAGATACAGCTTTGAGAGCCTGCAAAGCTCAAATCTTTTCTCATTACTTCTGTAGAACAACTGTAGCTGCAGCACAAGACCTTCCAACTTTGCAGACAAACACCTTATCCTTTTTCAAAGGATCAGTTCCATGGGAGTGAAGCAGCAGTAAATTGTGGCATTACCTCCTGGGATGACCCTGCCAAGTTGCAGAGCTAAGTGGCATTCTCTGGAGAGACAGAATGCACAACTCAACATCTTCAGGAGCTGGAAAAGTGGTTAAAGAACACTGCAGAGATTATTTTACCTTGAAATACAACTGCCTCAGATCTTATTTCTCCAACTCTTTGAAGGCTCAATGGGGAAAAAACGTCACCTACTGAAAAGGAAAATTGATTATGTTGAATTTTCAACATTGAGCAGCTATTCCCAGCTGCTGAGAACTCCAGAAGTTGGCATGGTTTGCATGCAAGAGAGAGGAAGACTTTGACAGCTCCTTATCAAGTGGCAGCAAATCTTCTGCCCTTTCACATCTGTATCTTGGAGGTAAGAGAGAGATTGAAGTGGTCCCCCAGAAAACATTAACTAGTAAATTATCAGTGTAAGTCTGCTTTCTTTCTGCTGCTGCCAACAGTTAGGAGGAGTTCTTTTCTCCTCATAGAAATTTATGAAAATTTCTTTTCTCTAAATATTTTTTTGATGGGTAAGATAGCCATAAACATAAACAATTTCATATTTCAATATGATCAATATAACATTTAGGTTGCTTTAGCACTGACAGAAAGTTGTTTAATTTTTAGTTTCTAGTGAGGAGAAAAATGTCTATCTGTAGATTCTGTGTTGAGCATAACATGGCTACCACTTCTATTAACAGCAAACTAGAGCAGGAAATATGTCTGAACATTTCCTTCACCAAGTATTGCATGATCTCAGGACAGTGCCAGGTTAAAAGGTGGAATAGTATTGACATTAAAAAGAAGCTGCTGTGCATTGATTTCATTGACATGAATGAATTCACAAACACTGATTCTGTTTTGTGACCTCAGACAATTAATTTACTCTCTGTTTTACTCATTGTCTCTGTTGTGAAATGACATTCAGGTGTTGATTATTGTAGGACTGTGAAAAGGGGGCAAGAAACTGGTTTGTTTTCATCAAATAAATAAGATAGGCTGGTATTTTTATACCTTTAAATGCATAACAATTCTCAGTGCTCTTTACAAAGAATCAAGGAGGGAAAAAAAGTCTTCTAATGTTCTGTCCTTTCAAAAGTGTACTCAGCAGAGTCCATAATATATTTAATTTAATAAATCACCAATCAGGAATATTTGTAAAAAGCACATCATTGCGCTAGAAATATTTCATTGTGTGTTTTGCCATTTTTCAAGTAAACCTCTGAATTTATTCACCCTGTGTAATCATTGCTCCTCTGTTTATTCAGTCCTTTACATTTTCAGACTTAGCAACTTCTTGACTGACTGTACAAGCTGTGATGAGATATCAGGTTTGTTTGCTTTAATTTCACGGCTCACAAAGCAAAATTCCACTGGCCTTGCTAACTAACATTTGGACAGAAAAGAAAAAAACAAAGAGAAACAGAAGAGCATTTACTTGCAATTTGAAACTTGCCACCTGCAATCTTTGGCTACACTGATCTGACCCCAAGTCTGCATTGTGGGGGGAGATCTGAATTCCTGGTCCATAATCAAACACTCCTCATTTATGTCTAAAGGTATAAAACATGAAAAAGAGTTTAAAACTTGTCTAGGCATGGATGCAGACTGGGCCTGCATTTATTGCTTGGAGACAGGTAGCTCAAAACTCACAGACAGATATAAAACCATTTTCCTTCTCTCTGATACTAAAGAATTTGGAATATAATTAATGTAACTTAATGAAATGCTCACAAGATCTGTGTCCTCTTGTCCCCTTGAAGGGTTTCTGGCCCTCTGACTTAGATCCTTGGAAATTCCAAACAATCTATTTTCAGGCAGCACTGAGGAAAAAATCCAAACAAGGGACAAGTGCACACTCTAAATAAGAAAAGGTCTGTTAGGGTTTTTTCTTGATTCCTTTGTCTAGAAAGCCCTACAAAGTGCACTGCAAACCCCAGCTCCTCCTCTGATATCCATCTCTTTTGGCTGTGCCAGTGCAGACACTTCAAGGGGTACAACTGAGTGAGAGCAAGCCTTGATAAAGCCACAAGGCAGGTCCAGCCCGTGGCTCCAGACACAGCTTTACAAACATGCAGAAACACCACCAGCTTCTTTTCTGCAGCAGACTGCATCCTTGTCCCTGCAGATATGGCTAAAACAGGATAGGACAAGATCCAAACAGGAATATATCTCATAGATTGTGAAGAGTCATAAACTGATTATAAAGCTGAAGCTTCAGGAAGTACAGGTGCAGCGTGGTGTAAAAGCTGACAGCGACCCAGCTACACATAAGCAACATTAAAATCAACAGCAGTTTCAACATCATTTGGGATTGCAGCCTTCAGCCAAACAGCTGGGGTCCCTCACGTTGTCACAAATCAAAATCAAACTACCAATTTATCCACAATAATTTGTAACATTTCATGTCTACAACAAATGCTGATTTTACCTTATATTCAGCATATTCCTGCTTCCAGATTCACTGCCTTCCATACTTTCACGTTCTTTGGAGTAAATACATAGCAGGCTTAATTCTGCAGTTTCTCAATGAATATATTATTTTTGATCTCTTCCTTCTCTGGAAATGTATCAGTGAGGCATGGCAGTGTAAAGAAAAACATGTAAATCCATTAATGCCAAATTGTTGGTGAATACAACCTCAAAACGTTAAAAAGTAGCGGCTTGATCAACAAACAAATGCCAGTTGAGAATTTTACAAGGGAAAAAATTCAGTTCATTAACAAATAATATAGAGAAGTAACCAGCATCTTTTACTGAATGTAAAGGAGTGAATTCCAAATATCTGTTATTTATGTATTTATCTGGGTTTTCACATTACCACATATGATGCAACATTATACCCTAACCACCTAGAACCCAGATATTTAAGGTCTACACAGACAGAGGATGGAAAACATAGGAACAACAAATGAGCACTTTCCTTGCTTGTCCTGCCAGCCTTGGAGACACAAGTGGAGTCCAACACCCAGTGACTCCCAGGCTGCTCTTTAAGCCCAGAATATGGAATGATGGATCCAAATTTTCATGTGGTAAGCCAGCAGGAGCCCACATCTTGTGTAGATCACCAGCCTGCTGTCAAAATTGCATTTCCTACTGGTCTGCAGAAGTGTGGATATTATTGCCATGTCTCTCAGAAATTGTGCAAACAATCCTTTGCACCCCACAGATGTGAGAGGGGTTCAACCTTGCTTTGATTGTAACTTTGAAAAAAAAAAGATTACCAAAAATACAAATAGCACAGGAAGCTTTGCATTTGCACTGATTCTAGCACCCCTACAGACAGTGTGCTCAAATAGTGCAGCAAGAGCTTTCTTTGATCAAATTCAATCTTTGCTGAGCTCTCCTTCCTCTTCCTTTCAGAAGCCCATAAAGTTAACAACGAATGGAGACAACTAAACCAAATAAAAATATTCTTTCTGTCTTATTAAAGGACAGGAGATACAGCTGCTGCTTTTTAGAATAAAGCAGACATCCTAAGCTCCTTGTGCTGTGAAGCAAAAGCATGAGAATGCTTCCTGCACAAATACATCTCCCTGTGGAGACAGACATATCCACCACAGACACCTACCTTTTGGAGAGGGCTCTGCATATTTTGCCTTTTAAGCCTATCCAAAAACTGACAATGCAGGGAAAGAAGTGGATGTCAGGGAGGAGGTTCCATTTACATCTGTTCTTGCCCAGCACTGAGTCCAACAGAGACAATATGTCACCAATGTAGATTTGACAAGCTCTCTGGCTTTTCCATTTCTGCCTGCAAGTGATTTGGACTATTAGACAGGTTAGAAAGCTGTAACTCAGTTTCCTCCAGCCACAGGATGAAAGGTTGCTTTGGATGGTGATTTACATGGAGATTAATCACAATCATGGCCATGGCAAATGGTTATCCTTCTGTGTTCTAGTAATTTAATTTTACTGCACAGAACAAATCGAAGACAACTGAGTTTGTACTCTTGGTGCACTTTGGATGTGTCCTTATTGCTGCTATTGCACATTGGCTGCCCGAGTTAAATGATTGCTTGGTTATTTTTGTGGTTATTTTTTTATGGTTCTTTTTTTAACATAGCTGGGTGGTAAGCCTTGTGTCATCATAATGAATAATTTGTAAAAGTAAATTGTTAAATAAAAGTGGGCAGTTTGGACCAGGGGCCTGAACATCTGATGGGCCATGGGGTGCCTGGATCCAAAGCTTGTTTTAGCATGGGATGCACACATGGGCAGCTGCACCATTTAGCTGTGGATCCAGATTCAGGCTGAAGCACCCCAGGCTGGTTTGAATGCTTCCTTCCAAAGTCCAGTGGGTTTCAGCCTGCTGGTTTTCAGTTGGGCCCATTTTTTAACAAAAGCCAATGCAAATGAGAAGCTACCCAGAAAGAGCACTGCATAGCAATTTCCTATATAAATTTATAATGCAATGGAAACAGATGGGACATTCAGCACTGTCAGAGAAAGCTATTTGGGTTTTGGTGGCAATTTCTTTCTTTATTTTTGTTGGTATATTTACTCTGTCTGTTTTCATTGCTGAGTTGTTTCAACACCTGTATAAAACAGAAATCCACCCTAAGTGAGAGCTGTGTAAACTGATCTTGGGAACAGATGCAGCTTTGTCAGTCCTGATGCGATTTTCTGACCAGCGATGTGAAGTGTACAGCACACCACTTGCTGACAGCAATCAACAATGTTCACTTGGGTTCTACTTCCAGAAAGAGGGATTCATTTATGAGGGATCACCAGAAACCATTTCCAAAAGCATGAAAGCCTCCTTCAACTTTTATGAGAAAAGTTTGGTGTTAAAGATGAGGCAACAGATCATTTCTTTTGATGCTGTATTTCACATGGTATTTGTATTCTGCATTTCCTACAATATTTACAGGAAAGGCCAGAATGGTGATCTAAATTCAGGACACACAGCTCAGAGAAGATTAATTTAGACCAGGCTTGGGGCAACACATAGCTTATGCAATTTACTGTCACCATTCCCACCGAATCTTTGCTGATTAATTCAGCTGCAGGAAAAAAAAGTGACCACAGTTTTTTTTCTTTAAGGGAGGAGCATGAGCAAGGTGGCTGGGTTGTACACTGATGTTGTACAACCTCTGGTGTCTTCAGCCAGTAAGAAACTCTCCAGTTCAATGTTTTCATCAGAAATTTTTCATTCACACAGGGACTCAGCCACCAAAATCCACCAAACATCTCATGCCCAGAAGAAAATTTATGGCCACGATGAACAAAAGCAATGCAAAAGCCCAGCTGTCTATTGTTGGCACACAAAGAAGCTGATTTAATTTTGAAGAATGAACTTCTCCATTTTCCAGAGTGCCACACTCACTGTTTTCTCTCACATCCTGCAAGTCTTATTCTACCTTGCATGTAGTGATTACTTCCCAGAACAAACTACTACTTGAATTCCAGTCTCAGGAAAATAACAAAATTGCCAAGCTAGAAAGCATTTGATCTGCTTGGTCTTCTTTTTCCTACCCTCAAGCCCACTGTATTGAATCTTTTAAACAGAAAATTCTCTGAGAATAATAAAACCATTTTCCTTCAAGCAGAGTTTCACTTTGGACAAAATGGGTAAATAAATATGCATCTTTTCTGAGAGAGCGCTGAACACCAATTTTTACAGTATTTATTTCTCAGTGTTCACTGTACTGCAAATATTTACACTGGATAGATGGATACAAGGTTTTTTATCATGAAACAGTTTCCCTGTATCCATCAAAAGTAAATTAAGACTAATGGGAAATATTGTAACAGTTCTCACACCAGCTCAGACACATAATAACTTTGGTAACCCAAAAAAAGGGTCATTGGATTGTGAATGACATCCTGGAAGGCAAATCCTGAAAATTAGAGGCAGTGGGAAAAAATAAAAAAGGGGAAAAGAAGAGAAAGAGAACAAGAACTCATGTTCTGTTCTCCTTAAAGATGAGAAGAAAATTACTGAGTTCAATGTAGGGAAAAGGAGGGGAAATATCTGAATTAACAGCGTAGTTAAAAATCAACAAGTGTTCTTCTCTGGGATGTAAAACCAATTATTTAAATTTTATGGTACTCTCATAAAATGGGGAGCAGACATTCTTGTTTTGCTCCATCTACTTGTAAGGTGATATCTCCACAGCAGGACCTGTGGGACCTGGCCCAGTCTGATCAGATCACAACTTCAGTCTTTCCATGCTACAATAATTATCAATGCACCTTATCTTTTCTGTATTTATGATAGCACAGTCTTCTGGACTGCTGCTGATAGCACTAACTCCGAAATTAAGGGAGAAGCATTTCAACTAGGTTGCTGTTGGGAGTCGGTATGGAGAGCTCCATAGCAGCCATGGGAAGACAGGAAATCCTCCTGGAAATTCATTGCACAAGCACTGTTTGAGACAAAAATAGAAAGCCAAGAAGTGTTTACTTGCCAGCGCAGGACGTGATTAAAATGAGATTTCCATTGAGAAACAAATTAGTACATTATGTTATTTTCACGAATCCAAAAAATGGATGACTGTAAAAAGACTTTGTTTGCATACTGAAATCTGTTTATCTGATATTTGCAGATAAACAAAATAGACAAAATCTGGAATTTATCAATGCAAATCAAATGCTTTTCTTCATCCATTGAACATTGTTTTTTGTGAATTTGTTGATAACCTATTATTTCAATAATGAGAAACAAGTAAAAACTTCCCTCAAAGGATCAAATTCCTTTCCTACTTACTATGCAAATAGAAACAAACTGTATTTTACATTTCTAATTAAACCTCTACCTGTTCCTCAATCAGGTAAATTGCTAATAGCTTCTTGCTATATTATTTTTGGGACTGAGCAGAACTATTCTGGTTGCTATAATTAAGACTTCTAAAATTAATATTTAAATGCTATAAATGCTGGACTACGACATCCTGAGAAATAATAAATACAGGTCTGATTGCAGAGCTGAAGGGAGCTGCTATGTGCATTTGACTTTCCTTTATCCTGCAGTCTGCACCCCTGTTCACTTGAATGCTATTAAGTTCTGAAGCTGATTACATGGGCTGGTTTGTGACTCAGCCAGCCAACCCTTCAGACACCTAAAAATAATGTTCTGTTGCTTTTGTTAAGAGAAAAAAAAAAAAATGCCTGTACCACTTCAAGCAACCTGAGCTGGACCTGAGAGTGAAAGCCCAGCCTGGTCCAACCAATTCAAAACCCTCACATCAAAACTAAAACACTTTTTTTTCAGTATTGAAGGCAGGGAACAGAAAATTTGTGAACTCACGAGCTGAACATTCAGCTGAGATGGATGTCAGTATCTTGTCAAGTCTGTCTGCAGTTCTGGTCTTCAGGTCTAAGATCCTCTAGGCTTTGATGCCAGCAGGAAATTTGAAGTAGGGAATACAAGAAATGAGTAAATTGCTCAAAAATAGCAAATGAATCCATCACTGGTCATTATCTGCAGTGAGGCTGTGTTTGGGAATGGGAGAGAGAATTCAGTGTGCACAGAAAACCCAGAATGACAAGATTCCTAGAAAAACAAGGAGAAATACAAATTACTTTAAGGAATGTTCAGGAAAGAGTTCAGTTCAAGGCAGAGAGCAGCTATCCATTACCTTTCATGCCACTATTTCAAGACAAGACTGGACTTCTTCAGATGTATTAAAGGACCAATGTTGTAACATTTTTTAACTTTTTATTTTCCATCCCAGGAAATCATGTTCTGTGTCAGGGTTTTGATTCCCCTACATTCACCCAAACATTAAGAGCAGGTCAATATAAAGAATAGTAGAAAAGGGAGACAGAGGAAATAAAAAATTCTGCTATGGAACGAAAATGAAAAATGAACCACTTTAAGAGTCTGGTTTTCAAAACTTTGAACCTCACCCCTGTAATGTGAAACAATATAACAACCTTTGTTAGCAAAATGATGGTTAAGACTTTGTGGAGAAAGGCTGCTAGTCCTGCAGTGACAGAGTTAATGGAAGGCCTGAATTGCCCTCCAGAAGCTTCTCTCTATTGATTTATACAAGAACCTAGGACTACTACCCTGCTAATTAGGATCTTCAATTAAGTACTCAAAGTTTGGTGGGATTGGCAGCAACAACAGCAATTGCTCTCACTTTTTTGTACAATTAGAATGCTACATCATGTCTGGAAGATTCATCAGGGAAGGTACAGATCTTGAACTGAGAACAGATGGGTGTTTATCACCAGCCAGGGGTTTATGTACAAATCACAAACGGGACAGGACTGCTGGGGACGTGCCTTGAGCTGTTTCATTTTCCAGCATCAGTCTCATGACGTGGTTATGACAATGGGGAGATGCCAGCAGCTCACATCCCAGGCAGCAGACCAAGAACTTAATGTTACAACTTAATTTATAAGTGTTTTTTGACCAACCACACAAAGCAGCAGCACATTGACAGAGGTTCCATCCAACCACTATAAGCACACGAACCTTTGGTGTAAATAATGCCTGCTTATTTTGGATACAGCACCTGCTTGTAAGCCTTAAATCACAATGCACAGAGCTCCATTATTAAGCTTCAAACTTCCTAATATCTCACTAGATAAACTTCTCTGTAGCTTAGGCTGTTATTCTAGACAAGCATTAATACACAGGCCATTGTTCTATTTGTCCTTGCTTTTCTACTTTTTACATTATTTTTCTGCTGACCTATCTCATGGCTACTGCTTAGCTCTAATCACAGTCCTGCTGTCTCTGGGGCCTGCCTTTTGCAGCTTCCCCAAATCTTTCTGACTTTGTGGGTTCCTACAGGTGTTTACCACTTCCTGTGTTGTCTTCATTTAAACACCTCTTGGGAAGTTAAAATGGTATTTGGAATACCAAACTCAATACAACCAGGCAAGGACATTTGCAAATAGTCCCCACTTGCATCTGCTCATGTCCTACCCTTTCCTTCATTAAAGAATTGTAGTCTCTTCCAGCATGAAAGCTCTTCTTTTGCTCTACCGTTTCAACTCCTTATCAATAATTTTACCACAGCTTTTCTAGAAGATGGGCAGAGGGGATGAATGGTCATTAAGTTCCCTACCATACATTTGTAAAATTTCACAAATCCTAATTTAATTTTCCTTCTGATTGCCCTTTCCATTTCCTGTGCTTATATTCAAAAGTTAAAAACATGACATATAGCAGCTACTAGTTTACATATTGCTACAATCATTGCACAGCAGTTCCATGCACAACTAATTAGGCATCAAGCATCAGTCTGAACTATAGCTCACCAACTTTTTTAGAGAACATTTCAAAAGAACAGACAATTCAGCCAGCTCTTACTTTATGTGATTTAGCTTGTCAATAAGAGAGGAGGTGATGATATTTTCACCTTAATTATCCTAATTTTAAAATTCCTCTTTCAAGTAAGAACAGTATGGCAGAATGGATTTCACGGTTTTAATTATTCCAAAATCATGCACTGCTTAGAAAAATTAACAACTGCCTGTAATTATGGGTTCACAGGGGTTTCTCTGCTTAATGCAAAGTGCCCTGTTCAAAGTCAAGGTATTTTAGTGGGAGAAGGACATAAAATGCCACAGGATGTGCTCAACAGAAAACTTTGCTCTTCTGATAGAGAGTTATATAATTTTCTTTTCAAATTACAGATTAATTTATTTTACCATCTTTAAAAAAATGCCAGTCTATTCTAAAAACCATAAAGAAGGATGTAAAGATAAGTGTATTTTCTAGAAGCGTAAACAGGATTATTTTAATGACACAAACTGTCTGGTTATTGCTGAGAAAATAACAACACTCTGTACGTGTGGTGAAGTGATTCTGGTGACCACATTCTGGTATTTTCAGAATCAGGAATTACCAACACTCATAATATTTACATCTGGTAAATAGGCATCTAATGAATTAATTACATTTTCAAACTGAGAAAGAGAAGATTATTCTGAAAGTGATAAGCCACCTTTTTTTTTTCCTAACCAGGAATCTTTTTTGCTCTAAAAATAACAGTGCTGGCATTCAGAATGATCAATGAGTTTGAAGTATTTTCTTAAAACAAAATTTGAAAATCAGTCATCTAACACTCAGTTTTCCACTAAATTAGGCAACAATTCTTGTCAAATACATGAATTATTTGTGAATGGAGTTATATTTGATCTCGACATGTTCATGTTTTTAGTGTTCATCTTTGTCTATGCAGATTCATCTTTCCTAGCATGAGAAAATGCATTCATATACAGATCTATTCATCTTCCTTTTTTAAATAATAGCTATGCAACAACAGTATAGTTAAAAATGTTTTGTCCTACAAGTTTTTTTCTTTTTTTTGGTCAACTGACAGCTTGAAGAGTGCCTCTGTGTGTGCACACCCATGTATATTCACGTGCACTGTGTGCAGACATGTTTCTCACTCTCCTAATGGGATGGAGATTCCCTCTTGCAGCCTTTGTTCAATAAAGAGAAACAAGGTCTTTTTGCAGTCAGGAATCAATGACCATTTGGAACCGTTCAACCTGCACTTTTTCCTCTTGATTAGCGTGAGCAGCAGCACTCCCAGTGAATGAAATTTTAGTTGTATTAAGTAGAACTGACAAAAGTCCATTAGAAAAAATGCAATTTGCTATGTTTTCCTATAATGCTACTTCTTAAAAGAAAAAGTACCATATTTCTTTTGTCAATTGGCAGGCATAGGCCGAAATTCATCCCAAATGTCTCTGTACTTGCTAAAAGAGTATTTCATTATAAAGATGCTGCTGCCATCTATTGGGTGACATTGCTAAAGAATTATGTCTTTTCTGGGCTCAGCAAGGACAAATAAATTGTGTCATTCACCTTTTTTTCCCCGTGGACTTTTATTAGCAAGTAGGTTATAGCAACCTATATTTGGTTTGTAACATATCTTGAGCTTGGTCCTGGCTTTGTCACCATTGCTAAATTTCATGAAGAGAGACATTTTGGAATAGCAGTGAACTTAAGTTAAATAATGTGGCACTGGGACAATGGAAAAATTAAAAAATCAACAACAAACCTACCATTTAATACTGCCTCACATCTCAGAAATATTTTACACAGAGGTTTTCAAGCCCAGTGTCACTAGTGGAACTGCATCACTTGCTGTGTTTGAATAAAAACCTCATTTGATGTAATGGCAATCTTTTGCAACACAAAGATATTTCTGTGATATAAGAGAGAGAGACTTCACAGTTGGATTTTTTTTTTTCAGTTTTTTTAAGGAACTTAGTGAGGCTTCAAAGAAGTATTTTGCCCCTCTAAGACTGATTTTATTTTTCCTGTAAAATTTTAATTGAAGTTCTGCGTCCTTTTGTGACATCTCTGTCTATCTTTGGTACATAAAATGTATTTTAATGAAGGATACAGGAATCAGAAGGATGAATACTAAAAACACATATTTGAGTTTTGAAAGTTGTACCTCAGTCCAGAGTGAGACCACAAGGATGTAAGCACATATGGTGAAATAAATGCAGTAAGTGGTTGAAGTGCCCCCCTGTGCTCTGCTAGCTCTGGAAGAACAGAGGCCTTGGAAGCACTGCTCTGCTACAGAAAACAGACAAACAAATAATATTGAAAAGATAAAACAATGGCCAAAGAATTAACAAATCTCCCTCTCTGATTTCATCTATTGCCAAATCTTTCTGACAATGAATAGTTGTGTTTCTCCTCTCCCTTAGCTTTAAGCATTTTACCTTTTGTGGCCCAGAAGAAATTAGCTGACTGCAGAAAGTATCACACTGCAGAAAGTATTATTGCTAAAATGGACTGATAAAAGGCCAGCAGCCAAAAACAGCAGGAAGAAATCCCTCTCTATTTTTAAACAGAATGTGTATCACTCACAACACCAAAGCAAAAGCAACCTGGAACCTCACCATGCTCACTGTACAGGCCCTGCTAAAGAGCACTTTGCAACCTCCTTGATTTTTTTATTACTGAGTTTAAGCCCAGAAAAATTTAGCTAACTGTGTGCTGAGGTCAAGAAAAGCCATCACAGACGGTACAAAATTCTTTTCTGCCATTCTTGGAAAAGAACCATTTCTTCAGGCTAGTGTTCTCCTAGGTAAGTATAAATGCCTCCCATTACCATTAAGAGCACAGAAAGGATAGCTATTAAATATTAGACTAGAACTCAGGAGATCTTGCATCTAATTATACTTCTGCTAAAGCATTTCTACATGACCTTGGGCCAGACACACAAAAATCCATCTCTGCTTCAGGCTACCACTGGTAAATGGAGATAATGATATATTTGCCCCTTGCAGCAGCGTTCTGAGGTTAAACTCAGGTTACTGTAATATTAACATTTGTTTTTCAGTATTGAAATATAAAAGCACTTAAAGGCCTATTGCAGTAAGATTAGAGGGGATTCTTTCTTTTTGGTGTGCTTACCTTTCCATTAAAGAAAGGCAAGCACACATCATTTAAAGAAAATTTTTAAAAGGGTGTTATTTTGGAAACAGCCACTGTTAAGCAGCAGCAGGAGGATTTGTATGTGGAAGAGCACCCACAGAAAAAGAATGGGAAGAAAGATCCACTCCTGTTCTGTGGAAGATTGCAGAACCTTCCAAAAGAAAGGCTGATAGTGTGAGCTCAGTGTATTCTAACAACCAGAATTTCTCCATTATTAAAGGGGAAATGTCTGCAGATGGCAACAGTGTGAAATTACAGCCTTTGCTCTGCCACCTCCGATTGCAAAGGAGATGTGAAAAGGTGGCACCATCAAAATCACGATGTGAGGTTGGAAATTTTTCGTGTTTTTTCTGTTTTTATAATTTTTATTTTGGGGTGGGGATTTTTTGTTTTGGTTTGGGGTTTTTTTGTTTGTTTTTTTGGCTTTCCTTTTTTTTTTTGGATGGACAGAAATTGAATTTACACAAAATACAATTTAGAGTTGCTTTAATACTAATTTATAGCAGCAGTACAATTTGTTTTTATTGTACTATGATTTTGATATTTCTACTGCCCTAACCAACTGACCTTTTTTATTCAAGTAAGGAGATGTTTTCCATAAGGATTCTTTTCCTTTCTGCAGTATCTATAGCTCAGTTATATTTTACAGTTCCCTGGAGGGGTACTAGCCAAGTTCTTACTTTAAAAACCTCTTGGCCTTTGGTTTCACAGAACCTTATTTTTTTCAATCTTAATCCTAACTTGGCAAAGTATCTGCAGGTTATACAGTAAAGATGCCATAAGAATATGTTAAAAAGAGAGGAAAAGCCTCTTTTTACTTTATTCAAGCTGGTTTTCCACCTAGACCAATGCCAAATATCTAACAGCCATGGAATGCTTCTCTTGCAGCAATAAAAATTGTACAGAAGGGGTCAAACATGTTCTTCCCTTTAAACCCAAGGGCTGCAAAAGCAAGGAATGCTGTATGCTGAGGTTGCCTTTTAGCTGCTCTACAAAATGCTGCTTGCAGCCAAATGTCTAAAAAAGCAAATTCTAGCTTTAAAAATGGTATTTTGAATGCTTTCTCTACTGCTGCAGAGGCTGTATAGACGCAGGGTCAAAGATAAGGTTGCAGACACCTGTTGAATCTCATTTCTGCAGCAGTTAAATCTGGGTATGGATACCAAGTGATTTTGAAATGCTTTTTTTTTCTGCATTGGAATCTTGTTTTTATTTGTCTTGGAATGTGTCTAATAATTAAACTCATTCAATTAAAATTACCAGAAGTGTAAACAACTCCTTATGTGTTAAACTGGCATCACGCTACTACCATTCACCTCAGGAACTGAATGGCAGCTTGTCAATGCAGTGAAAAACGGCTTTTATTCCATCTCTGACCTGAATGCACCACATGAAGAAACAGGACACAGGAGTGGAATGTGGTGTTGGGACAGTATTTTTGGCTTGGTTATCAAGAAAGGGAAAGAATTAACTTCTGGTTAGATAGCAATGGTGAAAGATACGTGTGTGTGTGTGTGTGAAATGCCTTCTCTCTGTTGTACAGTTATTCTTTGGTTCAGGGAATTAATTTAAATCACACTTTTCCTCTAGTGGCTACTTCAAATGTCTCCTTTTACATTACTCTGCTTCAGAGGTTTGAAGTCTGGTTTTCTAAAGATCTAAAGGCCAATAGCTAGAACTAAGTCAAAAACACTTGTACCCTGAATGCATGAAAGTCAAAATAGTGACTTTGCTAAGACTGTGTGTGCCAGGCTTGGTAGGCAGCTGTTTAGATCTGAGCACCCAACATCAACCACTTCCCTCCTTGGAGAAGCAGAGAGCTCCTCATGAAAGGAGATTAAAAAGGGAGGATTCCTCCACAGCCTTATGTACAGCAGTTTATTTCTGACTGCTTGGACAAGCATCAGGGAGGCAATAGGGAGCCAAAGTTGTGCTTTTCCATGGATCACAGGGTGAAGGGCAGGATTTTAATTGGGAACTCTAATGGCTCAGCAGGTGGACCATGATCAGATGTGGAAGGAGGCTGCAGTATTGCTTTTTGTACTCAAACAAAGGCAGTCTGTATCTCAAACAGAAAAGACAGAGTCCTACCTGTCCAGAAAACCAGATGTAGCTGAAAGCTCATCAGCAGGACATGGCATGCCTAAAAATTCAGATGCTGTTTGTCTCAGGTCAGATATTTAAAATTATTGGAAACATCACAGTTCCAGCCTCAATCACTTTGAGCCTCCTTTAAGGAAAAGAATAACAACATAATAATGGATAAAAAAGAATCGTGCATGCATAATAATGGAACTCAGGATGAAGAACCTTAACAATCCTGTCACCTCTGTCTCATGCAATGCACTACACAACACAACAAATTTGTGCAAAAAATGGCAAAGATTTAGTGGAACTAAAGAGCATACCACATAGCTTTGACATCAGGAGTGGTGCAGCTGGAGATCAGCCCTAATTCTTCATTATGATAATTCAAAAATTTCAGTGGTTGAATGTATTCATGTCACAGAAAGTTTGGGAATAATTCTGAGAAGGGAGAGAAGTGTTTTAATAATTCACACTGACATAGATGCACTTGTGACATTTTTTTACCTTGTCTTCTTAGTGTCTTCCTCTGTATTTTACTTCATTTCTTCTCTCTTTCTTGCCTGTATTTTTCCAGGCTCCTTCTTTTCTTTCCAGGCTTCCAAACTTTTAAGTCTCAGTAATCTGTACAGAACACAAATAAAACAAGGGTTTAATAACTCCTAAAATAAACAACAATGACCTTCTTCCCTCAGTTCCCTTTCCCCAGGAAAAAAAGAGATTGAGAGGGTTCATCTAATGGTACCAACTCTTTTTATCTACTTTTTATTTCAGCCTGTAAAGTAGTACTATGGATGGAAGGAGATAACTTATATGACAGAGGGTTTCTGGTATAAAGGGTTTTTGCTTCCTTTTGTAGCAACCCCTCAGAGAAACAATAAGTGAAGCAAAGAGATAGATATTCTACAGTATTAAGTTTCTAAAGTGCAACCTAAAAAATTTACTTGTACAGTTGAATAGTACAGCCTCCTCCAAAAAAAGCAGAAACCAGAGGCAGATTCTAGTTTATAAAGTCACTGAAAATAAAATTTTTTCTGCAACTTTTACATTTGTGGGTTTTTATGCAGATGTCTCTGACTCCCAATTTCATTTTAGATGTGCACTGTGTTTCTCACCTTTCTCCTCTCCCCTCCCTTGACAAGCACTAATTATTTGTATGCCACACACTCCTGAAGGGCACGCACTTTTTCACAGACGAACAGAGACAAATATTTAAAGCCAGGGTGAAAGCAGGAAAACATTTATTAGCCCCCAAAGTCAAGGCTTTGCAGGGCAGAGTTAGGAGTGCAATCAGTCCTATAATAAGCAGAGATCATGGCAAAAGGAGGAGCAGAGGACAGCAAGCTTCTTCCAACATCCACAGCTCCACCCATCGAGCAGCTGTTTGGGAAACCCATTGGAACAAATCTATAGCCATTCCTGTAGGTGCCAATTGCTCCCTAATAAACATAAATAAGTCTAATAAAGGAGAGGCCTAGCTATAAACATTGGAAGATTTTCAGCCATGTTTTCTGTCAGCTCAGTCTGATATCACTCCATAAAATTCTATGTTCCCATAGAGTAGGCACCTCCATGATTTAAGCTGTAGTTATCCTTTACAGAAACAGCTTGAGACAGTGGAATTGACTAAACTGAGAATTAAACTATGAGAAAGATAAGATAAAGTTAGAATAGTATTATTAAAATATAGAGATAACTGAAATTATTTATTTAATCAGGCTCAGATCCTGGAGGACTCATATTTGGGAACAAGCAGATGATCATTGTGCTCCCAATTTGGTGGGTTTCTCTCCTCCTCTGGGTCCAGGCATCCCTAAATCCAGGTGAGGCATCCAGCTGAAGATGCACAGGAGCAATACCAAAATTCCCCACAGACAAAAGCCACATTCACTGAATGAGCTGAAGCTTCACGACAATAATAACAAAGTATTTGCTGTTTACCTTATGTCTGTGTTCAGTTAATTTTTCAACATCAGCTCTCTATAAAAATCCTGTATGGACCACAATAAAAAAAGCTTTAAACAGCAATGCAACTGTAAGGATCTATAGATTTTCAGATTGTTTGAAGCACAGCAACAGCTCCTTATGTTCACTACAGTTACATTCAATTAGCTCTAATAAGTGTAAGTTTTAATGTTTAACCCAATGCCTCTCTAAGGATATGCTTGCAAGGAGGTGTAGCTATTAGCTGGTAAAATATAACACCATCTGATCAGGATAAATTATTTTCAAAACATAACTGCCATGAAAAGCTAGAATGAAAGATAAATTGACAGCACAACTGCTGTTATATTCTATTTCCAGCATTGTAAATGGGATATTATGCCATAATTTATTTTAATGAGTAACAATTAAGAAATGGTTTCTCAAGTTGCATGTAATTTCTTTCAGTTATTAGTTATTAGTTGTTCGTGCATAAATGTGTTTTAATATTGGCTTATCTGAGCTCTAATAGGTGATTAAAGCCTTTCAGTATATCAGTTGGTTTTTTTCTGAGTTGAGCATTGCAGAGACAATTCTAACACAAGGCACTCATGAGAAAGAGATGAGTAAAACTTAGAGAGATATTCCTTAAATATTACAAAAAAATATGTAGAGCAATATGAGAAAGGTGTCAGAGAAAATCCTGATACGCTTAACACTGAGTTTTGTTTTATCTAACTGCAGGTGCAATTTAATGGCCTCTGTCTTAATTAAATATTTAAGTTAACCTGGCTGTAGAGTGCCTAGCTATACTAGATATTCTTTCCCTTTATTAGAATAAAGAAATATTATCATGGGAGGCCATGCTAACAAGCCTAGACACTGCTTGTATTGCTGAAGAATAAGTTCACATCTCAGAGGAGCATAAAGACCTGGAGAAACTGGCACCTCTTTAACAGAGAAGGCATTCTACTTATCTCACAGAAAGCAGCCTATTTTGTGCTAAGAATGGCTTAGAACAGCCTCTCTGCTATCAGCCACTCTGACAACTCCCAACATTTGTTGTGCTGGCTCTTACTGGGGGTCACAGGGGGGAGGGAAGCAAACACTGAACGATTCTCTTCAGAAGGCAAACACCAACCTGACCTAACGTGGTGCATTGTAACCCCATTGCTCTGAATCTCATGGGAATCAACGCCTCTTCTTACAAACTCCTCCATGGAAAGGTTTTTAACCAGGATATAATGAATTATCTCAGTGTGGAGAATTCTCTGTCTTTAAACTTACAGTATTCTGTCAGGTTATATTTATGTTCTTTAGGACTCTGTGCATGCAGAAACTTAAGAATCATGAATAAACCTTTGAGGATTATTTTGGTAGTTGAACTGTAGGTCGTTAAATTTAGATTAAATTGCTTCAATAGATGTGGGTACTTCTAACCACTGTGCATACGTTACTTTTGCTATATTTTAAAACATATTTCTTATTCCAGTTACGTTTGCCTGTCTCAAAAGAGCATCTCACTATAATTATTAATTTTCTACTGCAACAACCTTTCAGGCTGGTAAGTAATGCACCGTGATTTACAAACCACTCTTAATTACAAAGAGTCTTTGTGGCAACTGGAAATAAATAAATGTCAATTAGGATCACATTTCAGTGTCTTATAGACCCGAATTTCAGTAGAAACCAACAACTGTGCTTGTTTGAGCTATGCAGAGAGGCTTGGTACTTAGGTAATTTTTAACTATTAAAAGAATTGAAGACAAACTAGGAAGCTATTTAATTTTACTGTTTCTAAACAAATTAAGTTTTGTCTGGGTAAGACTGCTGTGATCAGCACGAAGGCTTCCTGCATGCCATTTCTCAGGATGTCAGGGATGCTTTTGTGAGGATTCTTCACTTGTTTTTCCATTGCAATGAAGCAAAGCCTGTTTTGTGGAGATACAAGGTTGTCTAAATCCTTCTTAAAGCAGCAGCACAGAGTACACGAGCAATGCAACACAAGGAGTATTAGAGTCTGCATAACAAATTTATTGAAGCCCTTATTTTCCTGTACATTTAAAAATCTTTTCTTTTCCCGCTGAAGATTATATTCATCCTGAAACATTACCCTTCAAGTGTTAAAATGACAAGTGCTGATGAAGGTAAAGCTGATCAGCTGCTAGACTCCCACTGCTGAACATTATAAAGTTTCTGTTGTTCAAACAGCTCAGTTAATTATCCAAATGTGAAGGATATCAGAAGGGGACCTGCTGAGCTTTACAGCTGACTTCCAGGGATTTATCCATAATAGAGCTGTTATAGGAAAATTATGACAGACACAACGTGCAGGGACCTCTGCTTACCTCCCTTGAGGATTTGTGCAGGACCTTATAATCAGAGTTAGGACTTTCCTCAGAATCAAAGGGAAGCTACACTTTGCAAGGGAAAAGCAGTCCAATCAACTTCATTGTGTTTTATCTCACAAACCCAGAGAGGATTCCAGACTCATGCATTTTAATTGCCCACTGCAGAAAAAAAAAAAAAAAAAAAAAGACTGGCATTCCTCTGGTGCCAGGGACTACTTGCTCAAATGTAGGTTCTCAAAATTATTGTCATGCCTTGCCCACAGTTAAAAATGTAGTCCTTGCTGCTCCTGTGTGAGGTTTTTGAGAAGCCATAATGTTCCTTTACAACAAGCACTCATAGTGGCTCTTTATGTGACAAAAGTTTTGGCTTTTCAAGCTGTTACGGTCAACATTTTGTGAACCTGGGACATCTCACAGCAAAATAATTCAAAATAATTGAGGAGGCTTCACTGGCTGCTAAGGAGAGAAAAAGAATGAGCAGAACTGAGGTGAATTGAGTAAAACATGGAATATCTTCAAATCAGAAAAGCCAGAACTTGAACAAATCTGTAAAGCACTGGCTGATGTTGCAGCAGCTGAAGCTCTGTGACATCTTTATTTGATGGTCACAGTCACTTGGGCTAAACCAAAAGGCATCAAACTCTTTCTTACCCTCCCAGAAACCATAATTTGTGCACACACCACAGTGCTGAACCAGAACAATTCTACTTAGTAGTTGTTATTTTCTGCTGTTTCCAGTATTCATCCTCCAGTACAACTGCAAAGAATTTAATTCACCGGCGTGGGTGTGACCTGGCTGGGGAAAATGGCACGGACTTGTGTTCAAGCTATGGAAGAGAAAACTGAAAGCACTGAGGAAGGTTTTACTGAGGAGTTAATCTTTGGAAATTAACAGAATTAGTTTAACCAAGTCAAATAATTAATTTTCCATGACAAACAGTGGGAAATGTTAATACTGTTGCATCTTATCCCAAAGTTCACCATTATATTGAGAGAACTCTTTTTGAGAGGCCTATCACCATTGCATCTAGACACTATCAATTAATCATCTCTAGACATTCCTAATTTTTAATCTCTCTTTAAAGCATTATTTAACTTTGCAGTATACCTTCTTAGCAGGTACACCTAACAGCTTCTATGGCATGATATGCAGCAGAATGAGCAATCTGGAGTGTGATAATACCAGAGAAAATTATGGCCTGCAATTATTACCATAAAGCCATAAATAGGAATGGTATAATAATGAAATCATAATGGAAACCACATTGCCATAATTAAGATAATCCCCATTCTGTAGTGCCAAAGGTTAATTTGCAAAATTAATTTGATCTGATAAATGGTCATCAAATTTTCATTTATTAACCAAAACCAGTGAAACGTTTCCCTGATAGAACCATTTCCTTCCTTCCTTCCTTCCTCCTTCCTGTGTTTGCAGACTCAGACACTGAAAACTACAGGTTTTTTTCCTTACCAAAGACTTCAGCATCAAGATTGGAAAATCCAAGATGCTTTTCAGATTTTATGCTACAAGCTCCAGAAAAATGATTTTAAGAGTATTGTTCACTATCTGTGTCAACTAAAATGTTCTGTTATTGGGAATATCTCAGTTATTTTGACAGTGTCTAATTTTAATTTATGTCTCTTTAACCATCAGTTTACCTTAAGGAAATATGATTAGCTGCTTGTTCCCTGAGCCTTATACCTGGACTACTGCTGCTCTGGTTTAGAATTGCCTTGTCAAGCTTCTTAAAAATTTGCAAAAGCAAACATCTTGAGATATGTGTACATTAATGTCCTGCCAAACACTGAATAGGAAGCTAATGTCATTTTTAATGTGAAATTCCTCAGATGTCACTGTAGGCTGAGGCCAAAGTTCCAGGCAGCATTCTGAAAAAGGAAAATGGCTCACAGCAGGAAGGTTTTGATTTATGAAAGTAACAATTACACTCTACTGTCACTGGGAAACCATCTAGCTAAATAAAAATAAAATTTGTCTTAAATGCAAAGAGCATGATTTAACTATTTGCACTATAAAGAGATAGATGAAACTTCTCCATTCCATGTTCTCTCTGGATCACTGTCTTGGCAGCCCATTGGATTTAGAGGATTAATTAATTCTTCCATTCAACACTTAAATAAAATCCCCAAACCAAAGTGCACCTAACCCCGAGCCTACTCTTCTTATAAAGAAGGAGGATGTGTGTGCATGGATGTCAGGACAACTGATTTGAATAAAATGCTATGTACTGTTCCCTAAACATAAGCCATTAACAGGAAAAATACATGTTACATAAAGTACTCATGTTAATTTAAAATTTATTTTCACTTCAAACAGTTTGCAAGGAGGAAAAAGCATTTCCATAGAATTTCTTGAATTTCTGGAAATGAATCCTTGCTATTTCTAATGAATAGCCCAGGAATACAAGAACTCATTCACTCAGAACAAGAGGCCTTAATTTCCATCATCACTACTGAAATAGAGCAAAATTTTCCAGTGGTTCATGGAAGTGTTTTAACCACTGAGCTATTGGTTACACACAGATCAGAGCACTAGCAAGTATTGTCTCAAAAGGTGGAACACAGGATGTCTCTGCATAATAAAGCTGCTTTGTAGTTCTGAGAGAAAAAAAGACAATTTTGACTCCACTACCTGCAGTCTGGCAGATTGCACATTCCCTAAGAGATGTCTCTTACTAAGATCACTGAAGACCACAGAAACAAACCTAAAGAAAAAAAAAAAATCACAGCAAACACTGCTTTTAATCTAGACAAGCCCTGACAAACATCAGCCTTCCCTGTCCTATGAAATTATGATACCATTTCATTTTAAGAGAACGCCCTCTTGATATGCATACCTTACTACTTTACTCTTCTCAACCTGCTGATTTTACATGAATCCAGATGTGTTTATTTCTGGGAGGACAAAATTAATCCTACTCTAACAGGAAGGTCTGCAAAGTCATTAACATTTTCAGTGAATGCACCTTTTTCCCCCTGTTTTTCTACAAGTATCGTTCTTTATTGTAATCTCTCCCCTTCACACTGCAATGTTTCATTTAAAGAATCACTGTAAGCAAACAATGTCTTCTGAAGCAACAGACAAGGCTTCTATGAGAAATAATTGTTTGACTGGTATATTTCCCAAGAGACTACAAAAAATATTTTCAAACTACACCATCCAGGAGAATAAAAAAATTCAGCCATTTCTCATTAAACAAGGTCTCTTGAGGGCCAGCTCCCAGGGATGCTTTTGTGCCATCTAGAAACTTTTTTACACTAAATTCCCAAACCCCAAATTCATTTTAATCAACTTTTTTTTCCCCCCCAACTCATTCCACATGCACTCACTCTCTATTTTTATTTATTGCTATTTTAAAGTCCAGTGATTTTGAGATGTTGTCTTTTATACTTATAACCTCAAGGGCATTTGAAGTTCTGATGACATTGAGATCACTAGATTCTAGATAACTCTCAACTTTTATCTTATTTATCATCCTTGTCTTGTTTTCCAGCAATATGAGGAGCAAGTACAAAATAGCCTGGACTTTTACTGAAGAGCCTGCAAAATCTTTCAGAATGGAGTCCTGTCCTCCAGGAAGAGGTACCCCTTATCAAGTCCATAATTTCCAGCCAGTCAATATAAACTAATTGAATTTCCAATGATTAATGATCTATCCTTTTTATAGGCTTTCCTTATCTTTCTTTTCTTTTGAAATCTTGCCTGGGAGGTCTCTACCAATTTTCAGTGATTTTTAGGTTTTAATTTGCCTATCTTTCTTCTTCATCTAAACTGTCCCTACTCAGGTGTTCAAACTACATATGCCATTTATTTCTTTTGTCAAGAAAGCTTCTTTGTCCATATTGCCATATGTCTTTATGTCCTGCTCTGTCTATGCCTTTTACTATATATATTTATCAAGGCGTTTCAACCTTTATTCTTGGGACATATTTACAAAATGGGTATTAAGGAAAAGATATATTTGTGTACCTAATTAAAATGCAACTGACAAATCTGTTTTTATAAGAAAGCTGGCAGCTCTGTCTGCATGGCACAAGAAGTTCTCTGAAAATGCATGCAGTCCTGAGGAAATGAGGTATTTCAATGAGTGTGGCTTTCCTGTTTTGTGCCAGTTAAATCCAGACATTCTGCTGCTCAGCAGAAGCTGCAAATATCCACCTCACCTGAAAAATATGACCCTCAATTGCTTAAAATTAGGCAGTCGTATCCAAAAATCATCACTTCAAAGAGTCTGTGCTACAGTATCCATGTGGGCTTATGAATCACCTGTAAAGTCATGTTTACAATTTTTACAGAAGGTTGAAGACTCTTTCTGCAAGACAGCAGTGCTGTTTATTGAGCCAAACACCTACACAAATAAAGAGGCAGCTATTGCAACCAGGAATGATTAAACTGTAATCAGACAAAGACTGAGCTGGGAAGCTCTGACCCTTCTGTGTGTTTACACTGCTTGGTGCTAACTCTACTCTAATGGTATGAAGCAGGATTAGGTCAAAGATAAAGATTTCTCACTATCAAAACTCCATTTCATTCAGAAGGTCAAAAGATAATGGAAAACAGAAATCAAGTCTGTGCTGCTGCACGTGCATCAAGCAGCCTGGGGCAGCCAGGGCTGCTCAGCACTGTAACTTCTGCTTTAGTGCAGTATCTATGCCACCCTCAGTGATTTTAACTTGGAGAGCTCAAGCAAGAGCAGAAACCTGAATTTCTGGGACTACAGACTTACCCCTTGGAGAATTTTTCTGAATGTCATGAAAAGGTTTGGGGTTACTTACCTAAACCTCTTAGGTAGCACAGCACGAGAATGCCTTGATTTGCTTAGTGGAAGGCTTTGATTCTTTTCACATCCATCACCTTGGAAACAAAATGTGAATATGTGACTTGTTCCCTTTACAACCTGAGAAGTGCTGGATTTACAGCCTTGACAGCTGATGTGCTGTTCATAGCCACTGACAGGCACAGTTCAGCAGTAAAAGGTTGGAGCTTTCTTTGACTTTCTGCCAAGATGCCTCAGTCCTGATTGGGAAAGAAACTGCAGGTAAGGACACACACATAGCTCCCACCTTCCCACAACTGCTTCCTAAAAAGTGTTATCTGTCATTCTTCTTGTAGATTTTGTGACTCAGGGAGAAGACTCCTAGTCCATACTTATTAAAATGGTTGAAACACAAGTTTAAAGAGTTTCAGTTTAAAGACTTTTTTTTTTTTTAATTAATATATTTTCTATATATTAAATAAACCAAAAGAAATCTCATGCTGGCTAGTTGTAAAGTCATTCATGGTCCTGCTTTCACCAGGCAATATGATATTAATGGAGAAAAAAATAATGTTTTTCCTACTAGTTTTCTACATCATCAAATTATATTATATTCAAACTGACAACTAAAAATTTAAGAAATGCTTAGCCTATACTCAGGCCTCAAAGTTAAAACTTACTTTCTTTTTAAGTAATTGCCTTTATTGCAGATAATATTCAAAGGGAAGGTGTCTTCAGTGTTTGCTACTTTACATGCTGTGCAATAGACACAGGAGAGATAAATACATCCATGGAGAAAGGGAAGGAGTCATCTCAATGAGTATTTTGTGCTTAGGGCTTAGCACAAAATACTCACCTTAGGGCTTTTCCTGGAGGTTTGTCACTTCTTCCTTCTGTTACTGTAGTAAGGCACACAAAGCACATTCCTCCTTTGCCAGCCATGGATACATTTTCAATCTCAATCACTTTTGATTGCTATATAAAGTTTTAAACTCTGACTTGACTTTTAGGAGCAGTTGCAAAAGAGTGCAGAATAATAATCAGGATCCCCTTGAGCATAAACACAGACTTATTTGGGCACATGCACTCCCTCAGCTGCAGAACACTTGTTGCCAGCTTGGATTCTTTTTACTGATGCATATGTGAGGCTGGCTTAGTAATAGAAGAGGCTCTAATAATCCAGCTGCTCCACAGTAAAACAACAAAAAATGGAATAGACTAGATTTTAGTGAATTGAAAATCTGTTCCCTTAGCAGAACAAAAATCTGATATATGTGAAAAATTACTCAAATATTACTCATTAAGTACTCACTGAAGTACCCCAACCAACATCCTCTTTTTCCAGTGTTCAGCTGTGGTTTTATCCCCCTTCAGCCTATCAGAAAAATGAAATTAATGCAAAACTACTTGTTACTAAATGGGTTATATTTGCAGACATCAATCCGTGCAGTTCTGGAGGCCTGGCAACAAGTTAATGAGGTTTGAGTATTCAGCAAGTGAGATAAAACTGACCCAGAGAAACAACAGAGCTGTCAGGCTGTCATTTCTAGCTGGCAGCATAATGAAAACCTACAACAGAGGGCAGTTAAGAATAAATGCATAATAATAATCTGGTTGGAAATAACACTCCAACAATCATTTTCCTTATTTAGGGATAACCCTTCTTAACTCAGTAAATTGTTTGTGTATTTATTTATTTGACAGATATGCAGCAAAGGCAGCAACCACATGGAATAAATGTGTACTTATTTAGCAATTTCTTTTTGCAAGGCACACAGACACTATTTAATTTTAAAAACAATTCTCCAGGAGAATAATTAAATCCATGTAACTCAAGTATTACTGCAAAAATACCTCTCACGGGGTTGAGCAGCATTTAAGTATATACTGCTTGAATTCTGATGTCAGTGCTCCCAATTGCAAGATGTCAAAAACTGAAAACATATTATTGCTGAATATTAAATACACTGTTTGGATATACTCTGGACACACGAAAAGTGTGGATGTTCATTATAAACACCTCCATCAGAAATTAACTTCTCCTCCACAATCTGAGTCAAGGAGAAGAAATGAACCTAACTTTCTCCTCTCCCCAAAAAGAAAATTTGCCTCTATTTCCTCAGATGTGCTCAGCACTCACTGTCTGTATGCTCTAGGGTTTCTGATGCACCCAGCCTGAAACAAAGGAAAACAAATGGAAGCTGTTACAGCATTCATCCAATAATTTCTTGCTGTAAACAGATATTACTGATTGCAGTTGTTCACCATGGACTGTGAGTCACTCACATCCCTGCCCCTGTGCCTTAGACTGGATCACCAAGGCACTGAGAGAGGAATCTTTGCATCAACTACTTAGATAACTGCAATATGGAGCCTAGGACACTGCACCAGGTAGGTGGAACACAGTGAGTATAAGCTCCTGAAAAGAAAACTCATAGGAGAATAAATAACATAACCTATGGGATACTGAGGGAAATGAGGAAAAAATACCACTTTCATTCTATAGTGGTTTTTTGAATGTGGTGCTTCGTTTCTCTGGCTTTTATTGCAATCATTGAAACACTTCCATGTTTCAGAACTACTGTTTCAGCATTGCATTCTCATTCCAGCACTTCTGAAAGTGCATTTTTGAGGAACAAGTAATGTAAAATGAAAATATAATTCAGCTCTAACTTCGGAGTGATCTGATTGCCTTGTATCTTGCCATCATCGGGCCAGCACCCACAAAATATTTCCCAAGTTACATAGTTTGGTGTGCAGAGCAAAAAGTTGGAAAATTTATTCCTTCTAGTATTCAAAGCAGAAGTGAAACTGAAAAAATAACATGAAATATTGTGGAAATGGCCTCCTTCTCCAAAGATTATTAAAATCAACCAACAAAAAACCTTGCGCTCTTCTCCAACTTGTGAAGGGTTTACATAATAAGACAACATAAAACTGGCATGGGTTCCCTTTTCTGTCTTAGAAGTCTATTGTTTAACAATTGTTTAACAATTGGAAATTTAACTTTAACCTTGCTGAAGTTATATCTACACTGTAAATGTTTTGAAATATAGGGAACTCCTTAATTCTAGGCTAGAACATGTGGGTGATGCTCCTATACAAATTCTAGGAACGTAAGCATTTTAATTTGCTTTTCCCTGTTATTGCCACATCTTTTGAGCATTCTGTGTGTGAATGTTTTCCTCTGTCATCTATTAACTTAAATTTTTTCAAGTTTTATTGCACCTTTTCTATGCTATGTGTTAAATTCTCCTTTTAAATTTAGCTGGAATTACATTTTTGCTCAAGATCACGAAATAGTAAATTTTCATGTCTGGAACCAAGCAGTAAAACCTGTGCATTTCTCTCATCTATATGGCATGGCTAAGAGAATAGAAAATGTTCCAGGATGTATTTATTTTTTTTATTTCTCTTGAACAATATTGGTAATCCAACATGAAAAATCATTCCATTTAGGATTTCCATAGCAGCAGATGATACAATTTCAGGGGAGAATACAGATACTTTTAAAGTCTATAACTATTTCCTCCTCATTGACCCTAATGTGTTGTGTCACTTAACACTCTGGGTCAGTGATCTTCAGGAAGCATCATGAAAGGAGTTAAAAAAGTGAATAACTGTTCTTCTGCTACAATCTTGGCACAAAAAGGAGGATTAATTTTCCTTTTACCCTGTTTTGACAAAATCATTCTCGTAACACTATTGTCAATTCTATTTTAAAAATACCTTACTGCTGGAAAGGTAAAAGAAAAAAAGTAATTACATTGATCTGAGTGCTGGAAATTTGCATGAGTTATGAATGACAGCCTGAGAAATCCCAATCAATTAAAAGAGAGAACTTTGGAGATCATTTAATTGAAGCAGAGAAAGTGGAAACTTCAATAACGTCAACGGAAAAGTTCCCGTTTTCAGCTCAGTGCACATGATAAGACTTTGAGAGTCCTAAGTACCTAATGCCATTTCAGGAATTTAGTAGAGGGTAAAGATTAAAGCTTACTGTCTCCACAGGGTGCTGAGCTCTTGATTCATGTTTTTTATAACATCAAGTCTGGATTATTGTAATACCCTGTTTGTACGCCTCTTTGATACAGCGGTTTGTCGCTCACAAGCTTCAACATGCACAGCTTAAAACAGCTCAGATCCTCAGTGGAATTGAACTGTATCAACATCCTACCAGACTTGATTGCCTCTTTGTCAGATTTAAAACGATTTTTAAATGTGTGTGTTACACACTTTTTTAACATTTTTTTTTTTTTTCAGGCTAACCTAATGATTTCTCATTTTCTCTGCTTGCTGCATATTATGGTGCCAACTGCACTACTGGCTACAGACTCTGAGAGCAGCTGTGCCCTCAGCATAACAAGAAATACAGTGAGAGAAAGCATTCAGACTAGGAAAGACATTAGAAACTCCACAGAACAGATTTCTTAATGCATGTTTTTGTTGTTCTCTTTCATGTTTCAGAGCGTGTCTGGCTGTGGAGAAGTGACACTGAAAACTTGAGAGCCACCAGACAATTTGGTCATTTTTAAATATGCTTTTCACATTTGAAAAGTGTCACTGGAGAATGGGAGATAATATTTTATGAATCTATACAAATTAGCTATTTCCGTTATATAGCCTAATGAATCAAGGCAGTAAGTAATACAAATGGTTTCTGAAAAGTCATGGAAATGTGAAGAGGCAATGAGTGATTGGAGAAAAATAGTACCAGTGGATAATAGTGATAGCTTAAAGGTAAAAGAAGAGGGTGTCACGAACAGTGCATCACCACAGAGGGTAAATCTTTCAAATTGTCATTCACTTCATCTATTTGCATAAAGAAATCTTTAAAGTAGAAAAAATAATAATCAAATATTTAGGCTTAATTTCAAGAGAATTCAGCACTCCAAAGACAACTGTAAATTCCATTGCAGTCTTCTAAATAAGTAAATAGATGTTACTTGAATAACAGGGAGTACCAATACAAAACCTATTGCAACTCCTGCTCTGGAAAGAAATGTACACAACACAAATGTGTAAAAGAACTGACTGAAATATGACATGAAAATTTCACTATTTTAAACAATTAATTACAGCATTCCAGTGGATTGAAATATTTAAAATCAAGCCCTAGGAGACTATGGTGTAAGGGATCTTAACTCTCTTCTAGGTAAGTAAGAGAAATAGGTAGATAAGTAAGAAAAACTGCTATGTCAATTATCTGTAAGCATCTGAAAGTATAAACAACACTTGCACACAAATTATTCAGGTTGGTCTACAGGAATTTAGTTATGTTTTTGCAGGTAAGCATTACATAAAGTCTTACAAAATGGCAAAAGTCTTGCTTGTTGCAAAAGAAGCTGCAATGTCTCAAACCATTTCATAGCTATCATAAGAATCCATTGGATTAATGGATAATCCCATTTGGATAAACAGAAATAAACAGAAATCATTCTTACCCTGATGTCACCCCAACTAATTACAGGTGCAGGGATATGGCCCAGTATTATGTTCATCATTTCAAAGCCTTTTCCAGCATGAGTGTTTAGCTTTATTTTTGTCTTAGATAGTTTTGCATTTTCTGTGCCTTAATCCGATTACATAATTCCCTAGTTACACTGATAAAACACATTCATAATTTAAAAAAAAAAGTTGTGTAGGAATTTAATCTTGGGTTCTTTCTTTCCAGATTAGTATCTCCTCTAAAGCACTACTTCAGTACAATAATCTCAGATTTACATCAGGTTTGCTGAATTTTCGGATTCACTGAACGCAGTAGTGTAAACAAAAATCTTCCCCATTCCATTTTTTTTGGACAGTCACTTTTTTCTACTCATTATTCCTTATTTTTTTATAAAAACACAGATTTCCTGAGAAGTTTTTTTTTTCCTTCTCTCTTTCTTGTTTACTTATTTCTTTGTTTTATTTATTTAATTGTTTGGCTAGGTCAACTGCTTTCTTTGCTATGGCAGTGAATACATTTCAAAATGGGTTTCATTGATGTGTCTGCTGGATCTGCTGCTTACACCATTTATTACCTACCTGCCCTGCACTGGAGAACTCTCTGAGTTATGGTGATAAGGACAGCAGAACAGAGCAGCCCTCTACTCTGATAAGGGCAGGAGAACAGAACAGCCTTGGAGAAGCAGATAAAGGGTGTAGCTTAGGCAAAGTGAAGTCATGAAAAATGCAAGCAGGATGCCAGCTCAGCTCTGCAAGGCTGACAAAACAGAAGTGAGGCAAAGCAATGATGCTGCACTTACCCAAAAGCAGGGGTCAAGAAACAGCCACCTGGAAAGGACACTGGACTTAAACACAAAACAACAATGAGACTTCTATTAATTAAAAACAAAACAAAAACATAAACTAGGCGTATCACAGAATTATTTAGGATTTTTTCTTATTTTTCACATAACATGACTTCTCAAAGTGAAAAAAGAAAGCGGTGAAGGCATCGAGAAATCTGCCTGCCTGTTGTCTCTTTTTGACTCACTTCTTAGAGAAACCAGGAGGCTTAGTATTGAAAACCCCAACAAAGGGAGGAATTGCCAGGAAGCATTGTGCAATACGCTCAAACCCCAGAGAGAGGCAGACATGTCCACATCCTCACCATTTCCTGCTGGATGGTTACACTGGTTTTTCAGCTGATTTTCTGCTTTGCGCGGTTCCATCACTCATCTTCCTCAGAGTGCACAACATGACAGAGTCTGATAAGAACAAATGCCTGAACAAGGGAGGTGATACCCTTCCACTAAAGATCCTTTGGGGTTCTAGGTGTTCCATTCAGTGTCATTCTATGCCATTGAGTTCAGAATTTACTTTTGACAGTGAGATAACTTAATAATCTCTGACTTTGAAGTCAGTTCCCTGCTTTTGTATCATTTCAGTTGCCAGCACTCTAAATGATGCAAATATTAGAATGAACTGCTATAGTAAAAGGAAGCCAGGAAGAAAAAAGGTTCCTCAGGCTTCTGGTAATTTTTTTTGCACTTGTGAGGGAGCATGGTAAATGTAAAGAGAGGAGCTAAGCCTGCCATTCACAATCCATTTCTTACTCAACCAGCAAACCCAGAGAGGTGAACAGCTAAGTTATTGGACGGATGTGATGCCAGCTAGGTCCTTGTAGCAGATATTCAAGCATATTTTCCTACAGCATATCTTATTGCCTTTCTTCAAATAGTCACTCTTCTACACTAACTGCTGTAATCAACCTGAGAGCCTGGAAATACACAGACACCTTATCATAAATAAACCCCCCCAGGCTAGGTAACACTACCACATCCCTCTTAAAATCTCCATGGTCATGAAATTGAGCTCCTTAATTATCCTCTTTTACACTCCAACTGATCATTTCTATCTGCATCTAAAATGTAGAGATTTGTCCACAAGTGTTTCTACTTTTGTAGAACTCAGATTAATTTTTGCTCCCTAATTCGAAAAGAACAGAAGCAGATAGAGTCCAAGGTAATTTTCCCTTTGGGAATGGCAGATATGTAAAATTGGATCTCTGGCATTTGATCCTGTAAATGCTCCCAGATGGAGAATGCCCTCCTAACGTTTTTTTAAACTTAAATGTCACAATGGAAACCAGGGAATGTAAAGACTGTAATGATATTACAGAGAGAGTTAAACTGATTGACACAAGCCATAATAATATTAAGAAAATGAGAGAAAAAATTGTATTTATGTACATGAATTTTAAAAAATCATTGTCTATTTACCTAAATTACAATATTCAACAGAGTTACCAGCCACTTAAAATAAAGATAAATCAAACCATAAATTAATTACCTTTAAAGTGGGTAGAGTATTACTCTCATTCAGAACTTCCCTTAGATATTATAATGGTTCACTGAGGTCAGGCTTAGAAATCAAAAAGTGCTGTGTGATAAGGTAGTAAACATTTTAATGCTAAAGAATAAGTTTTAAAACTTTTATTTCAGTTTAGAGATTTTTTTAAATTTTATTTTAGTTAAGATGACATTCTGATAGAGATCTTTGGTTTAGTTTAGTATTCATTCCATAGAAAACCCAAATATTTTTGCTCCAACGCACAATTGCTATTTACAGAGAAAGAATTCAAACTATGATGCATTAAGGACATTTTTTTGTCTTGCATTTTGTTTCCAGCAATCACACCTGAAGCATGCCATCAAAATTATGTGATATTGATGCTACTCAAAGAACAGATAACAAAACACCCTAATGTCAAAAGTAATTTCATTTTTCCACCAAGAAGAATGAGGCCATCTCTAAACATATTAAAATATTATTCACTTTGACAATCAAACTAGTTCTGAGACATGAACTATTGCTATATTAGAGAAGGGAAGTAATCAGTATTTTTCATCTCCTAAGAATCTCTATAATACAAAAAATCCATCATTGTCTAATGGAATCATTAAGTACCTGGAAGGCAAATGTCTTTTCTTACTTCCAGTGTGAAATCTAGTTTGAAACAAGCACTTACAGTTAACTCACTTCTCTAACATCCAGGAAAGTTTGACCAGTAATGAATGAATATTATCCTTATCTTTTTTTTTTGAAATTACATAAATTTTTCATTACTATTCCACGGTGCATTGTTGTACCATTAAAGAGCCCTAAAGGTGTGTATATATATATATATATATATATATATATATATATGGAGCTGCACTAATACTCAAAAGTGCTACAAATGATAATATTTCCAAAGATTTTAACTTAAAGCAGTTAGTTTTTCAAAGTTGTTAACTGGTATTACTCACTTGCTCTAATATTTTTTTCTGCTAATCTATTAAACTCATCACAGTGTGTTACACTAATGGCAACATTTGTGCTGTGTATGCTAGCTGCATTCTATAGAGGCATTTTTAAATGTTCTTAATGTCAGTTTTAAATCCAGCAATATGGCTGTTGAGGATAGAATTTCATGCATTTCATTCTGAAAAGCTTATTTTAACTGCGTGGTAATCCTACCTTGTGGATTTAATGAAACACATGCTAATAAAAAATAATATAAAATAAAAGAAGAAAAGGAATGTTGTGTAAACCTTTAAAATTAATTTCATGTGTACAAATCAAGAGTTTGAGTACTCCAGCTGTGACAGGCCAACCTTTCCCTGGCAATGTATAAATTGCTGCTGCTCTGTATCAGCTTTAGCACTTCAGGGATCATCAACAGAGACCATTCCAGTTTCATGTCTCATGTAGTGTGTCCAATCCCTTTAACTTTATGAATCAAGAAGCTGCATCATTGTGATGGAATTTCTCTTTGCTTGAGAATGAGAATTGCTCCTGATGCAGAGACAGGTATTTCTTTTTTGCTTAAGACTCAATCAGCACTGCCATTCCATATTGTGTGCTTCCTTCTCCATTCTCCACTGGACTCACCCATATTGTGCTTCCTAAAATCCACTGCAGTGCCACACTCCTAGTGGAGTCAAGCTGCCAAAGGGACAAGCGAGCCTCAAAGAGAAAAAATGAGAATTTTGTACCATACTGTTTTCACAAGGAGTGAAATGAGACTGAAACCCTTAGTCCTCTCCCACTGCAGTTCTCTGGACCTGGCTAGGATGGGGGAAAGTACTATCCTAATTAAAATTACAGGAGTTGTTACCATTGAAGTCTACTGTCCGTTTTACCAACAACATTAATCATTAATATGTGACTATCTCAATCATAGTTGTAAGCACATGATTAACAGGCTGTGGAAGATGAAATATATTGGGATTAGCTGGCAGTTGGCTTTACTGGGATGCTGGAGATACAACACAGACACCATTGCACACATCCATCTCCAGACTTGTCCACCAGGGAGAAATCTCTTAGTTCAAGGTCTCCTAGTTGTATATCTTATCTTCATGGCATCATCTTCCCATCACCATTCCTAAAGCAGCCAATTCGCTGCCATTAGAAATACATTTCATAGTACTTAAAGAGCTCTCTGAGCATCACAACTGAATTTGACTGATGCTATCAAATCACAGTCTTGAAACAGCTTTCTTTTCCTGCCAACTCAAGCTGGTTTTAAAGGTCATTTATAGAGGTGTGCTTCAACATCTTACTGGAAGCCACTGAGCTATCTAGACACCTTTTTATTTAGTTATACTTTTAAAGGCTTTGTAACATCATTATATTTTAAAGCAGATTTAAATAAGCCATTGTAATGTTTTGTTGAATCATAGTTTTCTATAATCTCAAATTTCTATGTTCTTTGTTTGATGCATATCTTTTTGCAAATGTGCTCTGGTTAGCGGGACTTTACAAAATGCAAAATGAATGATCAGTTTTCTTATTTAAGGCCAGTATCTAATATCCCTTTTCTGTGTGAAAATACAAATACAAAAGCAAAGCATTCAGACGAAACTCTTAGTTTCTATGGTAATATCATGAAGCATGGTAGCAAATGTTAGTTTAGAGCATTCTTCTATTTCCTATTCAGATGGTTAGTACAAAGTATTTCCTAGTATTTTTAGTCAATAGCAGATCAATGCTTTTGTTTCTCTCCCGCCAGGCATACTACAGACAAGGAGGAGTCATACTGCTGAACTATATTGCTGTGGGAGATGGGATTAAAATAATCAATATGACTTTTAACACATGTTTTTCATTCTGAAGAAAACTGTAAAATTCCAATTCTTGGATTGTCTCCTGCACTAGCAGGATGTTGTAATTGTTATTTCCCAGAGCAACGAACTGTAGCAACCCAGGGATTAACACACTAAATCAGATGTGGGGTTCTTCTTGTCTGACAAGCTCTTTCAGACTGCCTGAAAGCCCTACCAAAATGCACAAGAAAACTCATATTTCAGCAGGAAGAGGCTGGCTAGAGAGCCTCTGACTTTCATGGTGCTAGTGGAAAGGCTGTGTATGTTGCAATGCCAGAACTGGGTGACCCAGCATGAGGCTGCCAGTGTACTGTAACTCCTACTTGTAGTTATAGACCTCAGAGATTCCAATTCCCAGATGGAATCTAGGTTCCAATCACATGGGTTCTTCTGGAACTGTAACTTAAGCAGCAAACATTGCAATGGAGGTCTTCTTTGTTCATCAAATCAATTTGGTTTCCATGAAACATTATACCTTATATCTCAGGAAAGGCTCAGATAGTCCTTGACCTCCCGAATTCATCAATTCATGTTGTTTTATGGGTTTATATCACAACAAGTGTGTCATTACTGCAGTTTTGCACTAGTTCTCTTTAATGGAATGCATTGGCCAAAGTCCCAAATATGCTAAATTATCATAGTTTCATCTGTGGATTATCCAGCATTATCCCCCATCACTGGCAGCACTGCCAGTGTCTAACTGGCCATCTGCTCTTAACTCTTTCAAAGAAAGGGGCTCCCATCCTTTGAAACAGGCATTAATTCTCACACTGCTAAAAAATGCGTGAGTGCCGCTGTCATATTTTCTGAAAAATCCCTTTGCCAGGATTTCTTCTCCTGGGAAGATGAGAAGCCTCAGAGAAAAATGAAAACAATAATTACTTGATTTGCTTCTCCTGTGTTTTGCTGCTTTGGAATGTGGTTTGGACATTGTTTACTAACTGGTCATTGTTTGATTGGTTTCACGTGAATTGTTTTAACTTAATGGCCAATCACAGTCCAGCTGTGTCAGAACTCTGGCAGGAGTCACGAGTTTTTCATTATTATTATTATTATTATTATTATCTTTTTGCCTGTATCTTTTCTCTATTCTTTAGTATAGTTTTAGTATAGCATTCTTTTATATAATATAATATCATAAAATAATAAATTAGCCTTCTAAGAACATGGAGTCAGATTCCTTCATTCCTCCTCCATCTGGGGAACCCTAAAAATACCACATGTGAATAATATGTTCAACCATATACATAGATAGAGAAAGGGATTAAGAAAGCAGCAAGGAGTGGAACTTAAAATAATGCATATTTATGTAGCATCACCAAGTACTCATTATATATTAACATCTTAATTACTAAGTGCAAAAGCAAATTTTTCAAACCAGGTCTCATGAGTCCAGAGCAAGACTAGGAAAACTTCCTGTTCAGAAACCTAGAACAAAGAATTCTCACAAAAATAGAACAATAAATACTAAAATTTCCCAAATCAGTTTAATTTTTCAATAATGTTCTGTTGTGCATGGTTGTTCTTATATTATCAATCCATTCTCCTCTCTTCTAAATTTTGATTTTGAGCTACTACTAAAGGTGCCACTTAGAAGGAGCCTGAACAAAATCTTGCTGAACAAGAAGCATGTTCATTGAGTTATATGTCCTCTTCCTTTATATATCTGCCTCTAAAGTTAAAATTTCTTCTTAAGTCATGGTGATTTGGGGTTTTCTGAATTTGAAATTCAAAACGCTGCTGTAGTTTTAAAGTATTTTGCATATAATTGGCCATCTCTTCACAGAAAGAAAACAGTCAAGGATGATTCACTGAAATTATTTGTGTCAGGGGCCAAACACCCCAAAATTACAATCAAATTGTTTCTGCCGAGGGAAGAAAAAAAAAAGAAGAAAAAAGGAAGCATGCCTCTCCTGGCATTTCTGATACACTCAACATTACAGAGAAATGCAATAAATTTAAATGCATATAAGCCCATGGGTATTTATTTGCACACAACATTAGTAGCTGGATATAGGCTCACTCGTGGGAGTGGGGAGATCAAAGTTTATCTTCTTATTTTGAACATTAAGAATAAGAATTTGAACATTAAGAAATTGTTAATTTGAATATTAGGAATTTAATATCAGACAAAATGGTAAGGTGCCTCTTGTTATCAAGTTATTCTTCAGTAATTGATATAAAAATATCTAAAAATAATGTCCCGGTTTTCAGAGACTGGCCCTGTAACTTTTATTCATATAAATTTCGATTTTACTGAGGACTCAAGGCTTCAAAAAAGTTACATTTTGAACTTACATCATAGAGAAGAATTAGAGAATTTACATCATTCATGCAATCACAGAATATCCTGAGTTGGAAGGGGCCCACAGGGATCATCCAAGTCAGTCCCTGGCCCTGCACAGAAAAGCCCTAAAATCACACCATGTGCCTGAGAGCATTGTTTAAATGCTTCTTGAACTCTGGCAGGTAAGAATAAGTGAATAAAATTATACTACTGACAAATACAAGTTTGTTTCCTCTTTGATCTCAGGTCAAAAAAAATCCAGCAACTCTTAGAGCTAAAAAAAATTCCAAGTCATCCCATGGAATTAAAGCAATTGAACTAAATAATTCATGTTTGACTGAGACCTTTAATTTGCGAAAAGAAATATTGGAATTGCTTTCCCTCAAGTACGCTACCAACTCACTTAATTTTCATCTTGTTGTAGAGATTCACCAGTAATTATTCCTGAAAGACTTACAGAAACACAATTAGGGAAAAGAAAAAAAAAAAAAAGAGATATCCAGGTAAAGTTTGACAGCATTTCAGACTGTGAACAGGTCAGGTGAAGGGACAAACATTCAAAAATTATGAGACAACCTGTTATTTTCTGTAAGAATATTTGCAGTGCTCTGCTGGTCCATATTAGTATCTTATGATTTCTTCAAAAACACTGGAGTCAGCTTTTCATCACGGCTTTTTAATCTATTTAATGCTTCTAGGTTTCTTAGTAAATGATGAAATTTGCAGGTTTTCTTTAAATTTCTCAAATTTAAGGGGTGAAACTTGCCAGTGTTTAAATATCTGTTGTTTTATTTGTGAGAAAGATCTGTCACAGAGACAGAGAGTCTGTAAAAAATGCAAAGCATCAAAGTGTTTCATTCTACAGCATTTTTTTCCCTTAGCCTCCTATTTGCATTTTCTAAATTCTTTCTGCTTTTATTTGTAATATACAGGGGAGCTCTGTCAGCTCTTGGCACTGTCAGAACAAGTCTCACACTTTAGCAATCCAGAATAGCAAGTTTCAGTTTCTCATTCTCTTCAGAAAAATTACTGTACACGCAATCACTTAGGTAGTTCTTTCTTTTATTGAAAGCTGACATTCTACTCAAACCACTAAGCTTTGGAAAAGGAGATAATAGCATCAGTTCTGAGGATGTCTCTCTTTTTTTTTTCCATTTATATATACACACATATATTCACAGATGGAATTAAGAATAGGAAGCTAGCTTTACATAAATATTTGGTGTACACTATGACTGGAGGAATTATGGGACAGAAAGGCATCAAAAAATGACAACATTCTTTTATAGAGATTTTGAGAAGCTTACTGTAAAGAAATTGAATATTTAAGTTGTACTTGGTCTATACTCAGCTCCTGTGGTTTTCCCATGAACATGGCTGTAAAATTTCAACTAATGAAGTTGATTTGTCTTTTTCTAGAGTGCATGACAAAACAGACATATACACAGTTTGGGTAGCTATATCCTATATTCTATTGGACAGGATGCTATTTAGCACTGTTGTATAATAAATAGAACTTCAGAAATCACACTGATTTAAGTGACAGTTTGAATGAAAAAGAATAGATTAGCTCATCTCCTAGGATGTGACCATGTACTCCTTTTAATGGGCCTCACAAATACAGAAGCTCAGCTCTCATGAGGAAAAGCTGAAACATTCCACCAGCCAAGCAATTTAAATTCCAACCATTTACCAGAAGACAGAAAGGTCAGATATGTACCAGTATCTCTAGACACACAGATACCTCATCTCCATCTCTGAAGGAAAAAAAAAAAATTTAAGGAAGGTGGTGCATGAGACTCAGAAATTAGATGCAGGCACTTCTGCTGGAAATAGCATCAGGTGAAATCTCACTCATGGGATGAAAAATCCTCCCAAACTCAAGTTCTAAAAGATTCTGTGGATTAAAGGAGAATACTCAAGATCAGTCCCAAAGCATGATTATTCTTATTGAGGATTCTTTTTATTCTTACATACCCACTGTGTGAAGTGTTATTCTCACATGGATATTTTGGGATAACACAACTAATGGAAGTATGACTAATAGCAAGTCAATAGTGGGGGAGTAAAGATGCTGAGAATTCATTGGAAAAACTGACTCTGACTGTGGATCCCGGGATAATTGGGATTCCAGTGTCTTTTCCTTTAAAAAAATCCACAGTGTTATCTCACTTTGAATAATGGAAACCAAAGGAAAGCTGCACAGTTAATTTGTTTTATTTTAGCCTCCCTCCAAAGCTTTGTTTCCCCAATCTGCTCAGTTCACACTACTGGCTAGAGCTGATCTCCCTCATAAATGAACCTCTTAGGAGATATAACTCTATTTATAAACAGAAAACAAATCAAGCAGGCAGACAGAGCAGTCTCTGTGAACACTGAGCTGAGACAAAGTTTTTTATCTGGGAAAGAAAAAATAATTCTTATAAATTCTTTGTTAAAATGCCCAGAGTTCAAAATGCAATTGCTAAATTAGGGGTGTGTGGCTACTAACCCTGGCATGGATTTAGCTTGGCAATGACTGGGAAATCAGCAGGGGCAGAACACAAAATTGGGAGAATGAGGTAGCACATGACAAGCCACATTGAACAGCAAAAGCCCTTTGCATAAACAAAATAAAAATCAGGATTCTGTTGCTCATTCAGACCCTGCTAGACCCAGCCATGCAGCTGAAAGACAATAGCTTCACTCTCAGTCCCATGAGAGATTCATTCAGCCCCAAATTATTCCCAATCAGAGCAATATTTCTAAAATAGATGGAAAAATGGTTAGGGTTGTTTTTGGTTTTTTTTTTTCCCCTCTCTATTCTTCTCTTTGAGTTCTTTTTTAACAGAAATTTTAGCAGCAATTGATTCATTGCCCAGTTAAGTCAACTCTAGGTACATCAGAATCTCTTCATGAATATTCACAGAGCTTAATAGAAAAGCTGCCCAAAAATCAGATTTGAATGAAAAGCCAGGACATCTGTCACACAGACAGGTAACCCTGAAGAAGAGTTTTGTTGGAAGAAAATGAAAGAGAAAAGTTAGCTGCAAAAATGAGACTTGCCTGGATTTTTACTCTAAGCAGCAGGGAAAGTGAGTCAAAATATCTCTCAAAAATGATATGTATTGTTGAATTTTCCAATGTCAATACTGTCATCCTTTCAGCAAAAAAATCTGTGATGTAGGCTGCTTATTGAGGGAAGGAAGTATTCTTTGCAAAATATGCTGGGCTTTCAAACACTTTCAGAAATTTAAAGGGATATCTCACAAATTTTAGTAAGAATTCTTACCTATTTGCATCAAGTCCTGCTGTTGACAAGTCTTTTTGTCTATGAAAAGGCAGAGGGGGAGGATTTCCAGAGAGGTAGGGCAAAGCTTGCTGCTCTCCTGTGTCCATTGTACAACTCCAAGGAGAGCTCCTATGGAAAACTGAAATCACTCAAAGCACCCAGACCCCACTTTTTGTTTCATTTGCACTCCATTGCCATGCTGCAGCACTTGGAAATGAAGAGATGAATTATTCTTTGCAGAAACAGACAACTATATCCTCTCCTACCTCCATGAAAACTCATGGAAACTCCAGCACTGAAGAAGCCAGCGGGATGTCCATGCCTTGCACGTGCTCTTCAAGACCTTGCAGAATGGTACAGATTATTTCCCACACACCCATCAGGTGTGTAAATGGAGCGCAAATGAAACAAAAAGTGGTGTCTGGGTCCTTTGAGGGATTTCAGTTTTCCCTAGGAGCTCTCCCTGGAGCTGTACAATGGACACAGGAGAGCAGCAAGCTCTGCAGCCTGCCCCAGCTCCCTGGAAATCCTCTCCCATTGCCTTTTCATAGAGAAGAGAACTTGTCAACTGCAGGACTTGATGCAAAAAGGTAAGAATTCTTACTAAAATTTGTAAGGGCACTAATATAGGGTTTTTCCTGAATTCCAGATTCCATATTAGGATCATAGCCCACCAATTTGCCCATATGGACAATACCAGGACTTTCCAAATAGGAATAAAAAAAAAATCTGTCTTTTCTTCTTGTTGATGTGTCAAGAGTACCAAAGCACTGAGTTGCTCGGTTCCCTTCTCACTGCACAGCTCAGTGTGAGCATGCTTTATGAAGACATGCACTTTTCATAAGCCATATGAAAAATCTGGGTTTGACCAGGCTACTGCAATTTTGGGTCTACTCAAGTTTAGAATACTTTTGGGTGTAGAGTGCTTACAGCATATCAAAGTAATTAATGAGACTTTAAAATTAAGATCTTTCAGAATTAGAGAAATGATGCTCATTTTCAAAGAGCCAGACTTTGGAGCATTTGGTCAAAATGGATCCATGCTCTATGGTAAATATATAAAATATTTTGTACTTTTAAATGCTCACTTTCCATTTAACATCTATTAAAAAAGAAAACAAGACAAGTTCAAAGAAGACATTTGAGCTGCTCTTTCATGATCTCTATTAGTACATATCTTCCTTTAACCTGACCTATCATGTCTGGGTCCTACCCAGTGGCACTTATAACTTTTTTGATCTGTAACTATTTGGTTTTGTGCCTCCTGGACCAAGTCCCTCTGGACATATCTGACCTTAGAAGAGTTGCTGTTGACTCAGACATCATTAATTCAGCTGTCAACTTTAGCAGTAGTTTGACTGAAGTTAAAGTTAAATCATCCTTTACCTAACTTAGTTTGCTGGAATCCACCCAGTCTAATTGAGTTATCCATTTAATAAGAGACCTTTCACTAAGTTTTTCTTAATACTGAAAGAATATATCAAACATTAAAATCCTTATGTGTTATAACACAAATTCATACCTTCTGTTTAAAAACACTAAGACTTCTTTTTCATACTTGTCTTCATTATGAACATTCAATACAATCAGATTTGACATTTTCAAGTAGGTGTTTCTCAGTTATTTAATGGCAAAACTCTGAACAGAATGTATATGAGAAGATACACTCTGTCATGTTCATAGAATTCCCAAAAAATCTGCTTCAGATCACCCTGGCAGTGATTTGCTAGGGAGTCAAGGATATTTTCTTCTCCCCCTGTTTTAGAACTAGCTAGTATTAAAAAAAACACCAAGTCATCCTGCACTGTAGTAATTAATATAGGTTGAACTTGCAACTCTCCCAATCCAGCTTGAATGCATAAAATGGTAAACTGAAGAAAAAAAAAAAAAAAGTGGGCTGAAAGGCTCATTTACAAATTCTTTAAAGGGTATAGAGACAAGAGGGACTTTAATTCTGCCTGTAAGATGTCCTGATTATGCTTGAAATAGTCTGTGCTGATTTGCACAGTAGACAACCACCATGTATGTAATGGTCCCATCCAAACAACAGCCTGGACAATAACATTTCTCCTGACAGATATTTTCATTATCACTGCCACCCATTTTTGAAAAGCAGGGATAATTGCTAATTTTTTCCAATTAAATACTCTATGGTAAATATTTTTAAAAATATTTTAGAAGTTATTTATATTACTGTTTCAGTTAGGCAGTGAAGTGCTATTATATCAGAACAATGGTGCTCATGAAAATTATTATAATAATATGAAATATTATAAGTTATTCTAATTTTATATTTAAAAATTATGCATGTTCTTTTATATATATTATTATGATATTATATTATAAATATATTATATTATAGTATAGTATTATGCAATATATAGTAAATATAATATAATATAATATAATATAATATAATATAATATAATATAATATAATATAATATAATATAATATAATATAATATAATATAATATAATATAATATAATATAATATAATATAATATAATATAATATAATATAATATAATATAATATAATATATAGAATGATAATATATTATAACAAGGCATATAATATTATACTATTGTAATATTATAATATTATTATTTTATAATATAATAATATTATTATAATATTATTATATTATGTCAGAAATTATTAAACACCACATATTTAAAGTTTTTCTGATCTTAATTTCATGCTGCTTAAACAAAGGTTACAGTTCATACTAATGGTCCTATTCTAGCAGTGATTCTGGGGGGTTGGGGAAGGGAAATCTTTATAAATGACCATTTCAGATTGGCTTCTTAGAAGAATGTCCAGCTGAAAGGGTTAAAAAGGTCTTTAGCAGTGTTTAACAGGTGGCTATCTGGACAAAAATAAAGTGAAGATATTATTCAAGATATTTACTGAAAAAATTTATCCAAGCTTATTCTCCACATGATTTTAAAACCACGATGCAAAATCTGAGAAAGTAGCAAACAGCAAGGATGATTTAAAGACTGGAAAATCTGCCTTACAGAAAGAGATTTAATAGGTTCAATCTATTTAGCTCATCAAAGTCAAGCTTAAGGGATCTGTAAGAACAGACAGGGGAAGAGTGTGTCTTTAACCAGAGGGTTTTTCCACATAGCAAGCTAAGATACAACTCTCTTCCTTGACTGAGAGTTAAAGCTCACAACATGGAAATTAGAAATAAGGTCTGTTTTAAACAGTAAGAATTATTAACCAGTGAGGAAACTTAACTAGGGATGCTCTGGATTCCCTCATATTTGAAATGTTTAAAACAAAACTGAGTATTCCCTTTCATTTCTCAAGAGACATGATGTGCAGGCTTGATGTTGAGGTAAAAGATTATGAGCCAGTCTTTCCTGCCCACAGTTTCACATTTGTGTTCTTCCCTTTCTGGAATGGTTAATAACAAAACTTTGTGTCTAAATTCTTCAGCACAGGCCAAGAAAGCTCTGATTCATCTACAAAATCCCACTATGGTCATACCCATTAAATGCCCCCATGGGGTCAACCAAGGGGTTGAATAATTTCTGGTCAATAGTAACAATTTAAAAGGCACTTTTATGGTGATGTTATCTGATCTACTCAATGAGATGAATCTCCAGAAGACTCCCCTTTTTTGTTGTAGATTATTGCTACATTTTATTGCTACAGCTATAATCTTGTTGAGAAAAGAGGAAAACAGCCTGTATGTGGAGAGGAGGATTTATTATTTGCCCATTCAATGTTTTACATACATTGAAGGGGCAAATAATAAACCCTTAATACATATTTACTAATTATGTAACTGAGATCTTCAAGAGTTGAACCTTTAGGTGTTTTTAGCACCCTCACCATTAGTTCTAGTTTTGAATTACTTAATTAAAACAAGAAAGTTGCCAGATTTCCTGGTGTAACTTTCTTAGAGGTTCTGGATGTTTAGTTTAGCACAAAAAACCTTCTCTCTGCATTTTAAAGGCCAACATACCATCTAAGCAAGCAGTCACATAACATTCCACATAACCTCCCCTAATAGAGATTATTACAAACCAGCAAACTGCTGTTGGCTCCTAGAGTACAAGGCATGAACTCCTCATCCAGAAAGCTTCTCACTTCTCAGTGCTACAGCTTTTGATAAAATTTATTCTTGATCCCAGTTAGTAGTCACTATATGTGCTGGACCCCAAGGATTCATTCACCTCATCATTTTCATCACAGTTGTTTTAACTGTAAATGCTATTATTCATATGGAAAAATCAGCCTCTAAAGTGCCATGGCTGCATTATTACCTTCTGAAGCTTAATCAGCACTTCAGTGCAAAGCTGGTCTCTTTACTCTGAAGGAGAGTGAACTTCCTATCTGGTTGAGGAATCTGAATGGAATGAAGCTGCCTGGGACTTCTACCAGAAGAAAATGTTAATTGGCATTTATGTTCAAATATGGATTGCTTTAAACATTTTCCCAGAGTATAGCCTACATATAAATCAAGGATCTAAAAATGTTCTCTAAAAGTTTTGGTTATTTCCTAAGTTTTCTCTCTCTGGAAGTAACTATCATGAACCTTCAGGAGTTGCTTTCAGAGCCCACCTTCCTGTTCAAATGAAGCAACTTCAATCTCTCTGACCAGCTGCTTCTTATAAGCCCTGTATTTACTCACACTTTAAGCTTATGCTTCTTTAGGGCATATTTACCAAAATAGTCAAGTGTAGGAAATGGCTTTCTTGGAAATGCTTTCTTTTGATGTTATACTGAAGGAAATTGTGGAGTAGTTTTCAAGTGCCCATTATAATATTTACCCAGCTCAGACAATATTTAGATATGCAATTTGGCCAGTTGGCAAATTAAGGCATTTTGGATTTTATGCTGTGAAAAAAACTCTAGGGGGGGAAAAAAAAGCATTGGGAAATCTTAAAATGAATACAACAAATACTGAAATTTTTTCCAAATGCTTCATCAAAGGCTTATGTAGCTGAAAGGCCACCTAGAACAAGAGCTGCAGTTCACATTAGTGAATAAGATAAATAGGGGGGAAAATGAACACAGGCACAAAATCTAGAGCACAGGGGGTAGGTAACCTCAGAAGTAAATCTTTCATCAGCACAGTGTGTGGGAAAAAACTCTGAGGAAAGAATGGGCAGGGAGTCTGGGCAAAGCAGTGACAAAATTAGTATTTTCTGTGTTCTAGCTGCTCTGCTACAAATCATCTATTTTGTTTGCACCCAAACCCCCACCATTCACCAATTTCCCAAAGTTGGGTTCTCCTGCTATTTTATTGGACACTTGATAAGCAAGAAGCAGCTTTCAGTTTGTACCTTCAGATAGGACACATTTTGTATCCCTCATTAGTCATCCTGAGTGCATTTACAAAACAGGGTTTAGCAGGCAGTCTCCTTTGAGGGTAGGTTTTATCCTCAAGCAAGAAAAGCAAATTTATGCACAGCTTCTGTTAAAAGTGGGGATTAGGATTGCCAGCTGCTGTGGACAGGCATGGAGCATCCTAACACCTGGATACAAACACCTTGGTAGTGGTCTGGATGTAGAGAAACATGAAAAGTTATTTCTGCTGCCAGCCAGCAGAAAGCTGCAGCTCACCAGAACACATCTCTATATGTAAAATTACCTTCAACCCAATAATACAATTAATGAAGCAAAAGTTGGACACACACACATAGAGACAGTAAGTAAGTCAGCTGCTGCTTTTTTTTCTTTTGAATTGTTTCCTAGGATTTGTTTTCTAGTAGTTTTCTAGCTATCAGTCCTGAATCAGCAGAGCCTGGCAGTTTAATTTTCTTAAGTTTTTCTTATTTACTCCTGATATTAATGTGTTTGTGTAATATTATCCTGTTACTCAGAAAAAGTGAGTAGTCAGGTTTTTTTCATGAATACCATTGGTCAGACCATTTAGCATTTATTTCTTTATGTGATATATTGACTTTTTCCTACAGAGATGGTGTGAGGGACTGCAATGCTATGGTTAATGGATTAAACATTGCTATGAAGGACTTATTGCCTGTTATGATCAATTTTGTTCTTACTAGGTTTTTTAAAATCTGAAAGTAAAATGCTGAGAAATCGCTTACTTAAAATTTCTGCAAAGGATAGTGGACTCCTTCAGTTTCTCTGAGATTAATTTGCACCTAAATTGGGGAGACACTTTTATTTTGGACCAGCCACACAGACCAGAGTTAATAAGTGGTGAGTGTTGGACCAAAGAGACTTGGTTCTTAATCCCAAAGTGCAATTTCTTGGTAAACTCCTGTAGAGAAACCACAGGAGCAGCTTGAAGCACCAATGCTGTTCTGGACCACTAAAAGAGCACAAAGAAGAACAATTAAATGTGTAAAAATCTAGGAAAAGACCTTAAATATAACCCTGAAACTCAGCATTGATTCTTTTTTGAAGACCTTGCACAATGGCAGGCATTGGGCAGCATTCAACACTTGGGGCAACATTCAACACTAATATCCCACAATATGTGAGATATTTAATGACAAACCACTCTACCCCACGATGTAAATGCACAAACAAGACCATAAGAAATGAGCTTTCCAAAATTATAACTGGACAAGATGATTTTGTTTCAATAGTTTTTATAGGGACTTTTTGCCTCTCTCTTAAAGCCAGTGCCAGAACCATAACTTAAGAATTGCTACACTGAAAGTATATAATTAAAACTTCTATGATGCACCAGAACTTTACTTCCAATTTATAGGATTATTGCATTTTTTTCTCATAATTAAGCATTATATGTTAATTCTGCTTTCTTCCTTTGAGTCATTAGCATATAAATATAGGCACTGACTCAATCTGCAATTCTCTGTGAAAGATTAAGTTTTCAAATTTCAATGGACAAAACATTTATTAAAAAATAAATATGCTTCACGAAATTACCGTTGCTTTAACATTTCCATTAATAAATGCACATCTAAAGTAGAAGCTATTTTAATACTAAATTGGACAAGATGGAAAAATTAAATTTTAGATTATTAAATGCGTATTTACTGTAATAAATGTTATATTTTCTTTAAACTATATGCCTTTAGTTTAGAGGTTATTTTTTTCTCCATTTCGAATCATTAAAAAAAATGGTTAACCATGTCCTGGTCGACATTTCTTATCTTTTTCAGCAATCTAAAAGATCAGGTGACATAGTCTCAATATTAGTTGCTAAAGACTGGCAATATTCTGAAGAAATTTGCTGAATTGGGAGAAATCTCAGAAATTTCTTTTTCTACAAAGTAAAAGAATTTAAATTTTTGGCTGACAAAAAAAACAAAATTGGCACAGGAATGTCAGTTCTTCTTCATATCCTATCCATTCTTTGTGCTTACTGATTAAAATTAGATATATAGATATTTATATTTTTTTTTTCTAATCCTAAAAAAGGCAAAGACCACACATTCTAACCAGTGACATAAATAATTCTCACAACATCACAGGTGCATTAGAAGGCTGCTGCATGAGAGATGGCACGTTTGTTTTCACTTTTATACAGTATTCCTCTACAAGGGGCACCAAAGAAGCCCCTGGCAGGAGGGGGATGTTATCCCCACCTTCTGAGTCCTCACCCAGTTTTCAGGGTGTGGCAGAAGCTGTGGCAGGCACACCAAAGAGCAGCATTCACCTCTCAGGCAGGGAGCTCACAAAAAGATCAAGGTGCACAGAGTCATGGGGTGTGTGACTTGGGCTTTTTTTTGTGTAATTTTGGAGAAAGAGGACAGATTTGAAAGAGAATTCAGAATTAAGTAGCATAATGTTTCTGCTACAGCCTGCCAAATGTCAGAACCTCTTCTGCCTTATGCTGACAGCCTTTGTAAATTGTTCTGAGTGATATTTGCTAATCCAGAGGGAATTTTCACGTCTTCCTTTGCTTATGAATCAAATGGTGAGCTCTTGGCAGCTGACCAGAAAGACAGTGCCTTTTCCCTGCTGCCTTATCAATCAAGAAAGTTCCTTACTGTTCTGTGCTGCAGACACATTCCTGCACACTCTGAATTATCTCTGATGGGCCGATTGCAGCGAGGTTAGCACGCTGAAGCCATTTGACTGGAGTGCATAAAACCCTTTATTGCCACACAGACACAGCTGCACCAGCAATTCATATCTCTGAGTGGCCCAAAGGAGTTTTCTGGATGGCCTTTTCAGTGGTTAATATATGCTCTGTAACAGCTTCTCTGGCAAGTTTCCTCCACCAGTGCCCTACAGGTTATATAGACCACTAAACCCACTAAATATCCTGGTGCCATAGAAAGATGTCACACAAAGGAAACAACGAGCAATTCAGCGCTCCACGTAGCCCCAGCTCTGCTCTGCAAGCTCCACATCCGACTCAGCTCAGGAAATATTGGCAAATCCCACTGAAATATCATACCAGAGCAAGAAAACACTCGTTCCCTTTCTACCTCAGGCAAGACACATAAAAAATCACCTGGCTTGTCTGGTTTGTTCTCAGCAGTAGCAGTTATCAGTAATGTCCCAGCTCCCCCTGTAGCCTTCTCCATCCCCCTTCTTTTTCTACAGCTCTTTATTTTTGCTACCTTCATTGCATTTCTCCCCCTAAAAACACTGTTTACCCTGTGCTTTGTGAAGATACTCATCTCCCACAGCACTGTGATTTGTAAAGCAAGAATGTTTGTGTCACCAGGTTTAGGTAGCAGGAGGGCTACAACAGGGGTGGCTCCTGGGAGATGCTGCCAGGATCTTCCTCCATGTCCAGCAAAGACAATCCCTGGCAGCTCCAAGACAGAGGTCAGAGGTGCTGGCTGCCAAGGCAGGATTAAAATTAAAAACTATATTAATATCTGTGTAATAACATGTTTAAGAAGAAACACCTATGAAGACACCAAGATCAGGGGAGAAGGTGTTCCAGAAATGAGATTCCCCTCTGGAGGAGAACCCCACTGGAGCAGATGGATGTCTGAGAGGAGGCTGTGAGCCCATGGGAGGCACATGCTCATCTGCAGACCCATGGAGAGAGGAACCCACAATGGAGCAGGTTTCCTGGTAGGGCTTGTGATCCTGTGGAGGATCCACACTGGAGCAGGCTGTCCTTGAAGGACTACACCCCGTGGAAGAGTTCTACAATTTCAAGAAAACCAGAGAAAACCTGATTTTGGACAAACAGTGATATGTAAAGGGTGTTGAAGAAGGCAGAGATTTGACTTTCTTTATGTAGGTATACCTTTCATTCTGACAGGCTGCTCTGAGCAGCAGCATTTTCTCTGAAGTGTTTAAAAGTTCTAATGAATATCTGATGATTTTCTATATGAAAAAGTTACTTACCTTCGATTTTCAAGGAGAGATCCGTGTAAAAAGATCCTTCCAAAAATCCCAATGGAATCAGTGCTGAAGAACAGAATTGAAATCAAATTCTAGAGATTTGGCCTCATAAAAGTAAGGCTTAGACCACAACAGGGGAAAGACAAATTTCAGATCTAAATTCACCCTAATTTTACCTGTGTTGGTGTTTCTGATCAAGTATTTAACTCCAGTAAAGTAGTAGAAAGGAAATTGATATCAAGGTACTGTCTTAGACTATTAGTTATTTCTTCTCTTCCCATATGGTATATTGGCATGCTAATTTTTTTTTAAATTTTTTTTTAAACTACTGTTTGGAAAGGAGATAAATCCCCCTTAGCAAATCCAATATTCCATCATTTCACAAAGGATGAGCAGAAAACACAGCCAGGGAGAGGAGCACCGTGCAGAACATGGGAAGCACCTGCATTTTGCAGGTCACAGCTCTGTGTCTCTAACCCTTGTGCCAGGCAGCACCTGCTGTTTAAAGCAGTGCTCTGGAGTGGAAAACATCTGGCTGGAGCTAATGAGCTGCTTTAAAGCCTCCTTCAGTGTTGACACCACTGAGCAAAGGTGAGGGTGGCTTCACCTCCCAGGGAGCTCTCTTTGCTGGTGCAGTGTCACTGCAGTGCAGGTAATCATATCAGTTCCTCCTGTGCATTATTTCTTATTTATTATCACTTTTAATTCTTATTTCTGAATGCACCCCTCTTTTTCTGAGATTAGTGTTTTAGAATATAAAGATAAGGAAATTCTCAGTGATCAATAGATCCAAAGAGCTCGTTATTATAATAATTTATGTCACAACTTTCATCTACTACACACATTCTATGGCTGCTACCAATGATGCTGCTGCTGGTAAAAAGGCAAGGAAAATACCTCTTTTTTTTTTTTTTTTGCCTACCCATCTAGATTAATATTTTACCAAATATACATTAACACCAAAAATAATGTAGCAATTTTTTTTTAAACCAATGTAGCCACTAAACACTCCAGAATAACCATAAAAATTAATCAAATTGGAAGGCAATGGGATTGGTGGGACTAAGTTGCAAGAAATTTTGCCACATGTGTCAAATCAGAATAAATTTCATTTGGGAAATACGGGGGAAACACCATGCTACTGGGACTCAAAGCTAAATCTCAAGCTAAAAAATGAAATTTTGTTTTTATGATTTACTTTCATTTAATAAAAAAAAATGAATTATGGGCTCAAGGAGATTTGATGCATTGTGATAACTTGGATTGATGTTGACAAAAGAATATATTCATCAAAGATCCTTTAGAGGCTCTTGCTATACTTTTGTAAAAAATTGAAAAATAAAAAAAATGCAACTGTATAAAAAAGAAAGTATTTAAATGTTTCTTTAAGAGTTGAGATATTTCCTCTTCATTGAGGTGTAGTATTTAATGAAGAACAGATGTGTTTCTGCCTACAAAAATAAGTGATTTTGATGAAACCAAAACTTCTCACTCTACAAGTGGAAGACACTGATTTCAGGGCAAATACCCATATCTGAATAAAAGACAGCTTTCAAAGACAGCTACTGAAGGTAATAAATAAACATAGGGCACTGCCTGACACAAGCAGATGGACACAGGGGCCTAGCCTGAAAAGAAAATGTTTGGTTGGGAATTTTCACCTCCAGTTCAACTGAATCAGACCACTCAGCTGAGATACAGCTTCTCAAATGAGAAACCAGCTTAAAATAAATTCTGTCAAACTCAGCTGACCTTAAAAATTGATCTCTTTGTTCAAGTGGATATCAAGGCATCTACTTCCAAGAAGCAATATAAGAAATATATTTCTCTTCTCATTTGCTGGCTGCAAACAGAAAGTTTCATATGTAGCACAGTTCTATTTTTAAGTGTAATGAGTTTAGTGTTTAGAAGCATTTTTGGGAAGGCTTGGGCTCAAAGATGGATTTCCCATTTTCTCACAAAATAAAAAAGCAAAAGTCACCTCATGTTGACTTGCCTTGGTGAAATTACTATGGACATAATAGTTTCCAGCAACTGGCCCTTAATTCAATTCACAGTAGTCAATAGTTAATGGGGACATTTTAGAGACCTTTTTGAGGTCTAAGCATAGATTAGATCCCTTTTGAGGACCAAACTATAGATTCTGCCAAATGGATCATCAAGAGAAGGAAAAAACCCCATGTGACCTCCACTGCATATAGTGCCTAGCCCCTCTTCACAGGATGGAATTCCAATTTGGCATGAAAATCAGCCTGACACTTTTTGTGGAGAAAAAAAAATAAATAAAAAACTAAAACAAGATGAATGATCCCACCCAAATCCCTCCTTTCCAACGACTGTTAACTGTAGCTTGCCAGCAAATCATTTTTTTTGAAAGAGTCTCAGGCTTTCCAGGCAGATTCAGAAAAAAAAAAGTTATAAATCATTATTCTTGATAGCTGGGTGAGCCAGTCCATACCTCCCCACTCTGGGGTCATTTAAAAATGGTTACTTGGTTTAAAATGTTCAGAAGCAAAAAATAACCTAATCTTGTTCAAGCTCCCACTCACAGGTAACAGAGCGATTCTCCTGCACAGAGAGTTTTAAATGGATACAGGAACTGAAAGGGTAATTAATTTATTACAAAGGGCTATTTTTATAGGTTATAGTAATGGCTTGAAAGCTTAAAGGTTTTTCTGCTTCAAATAATTATATTAATATTTCTTTTGGAAGATCAAAAGGAGGTTGAAAAAATTATTTCTTTAAGAAGCAGTAGTCTTCTGAAGCAATGCCATTTACTTTCAGCCGTGATGTGATTTCCTTTGGATATAAATGTGCCGAACCTCAATCAGGATGCAGAGCAGACAGTTAAAGGAGAACTTCAAAAAGCCCTGAAAAAGGGAAACCTGCATAAAAGTTCACAGTAATTTCTGCATACAGTTCTGAAAATGAAAGGGCTTTGTAACACGAGCTCTCAGTTTGCAATTTAAGGTGCGCTGCTCATCTAAGATGCTTTTCTTAAGACTGCTTTTTTGCTTTAAGATTCAGACAGACAAAAATTAGCCTTTAGATGTTTTCTCTTTTTAAAATTCTGTTTCTTCTTACATTTCAGAAGCCCTAAAGCCTTTCAAATGGGGCTTTCTTTATGTAGCTTTTTTGGACAAAAAGAATACCATCTAACTGTATCATTTTCCACATTTTTCATATGAAGTGTTAGAAAAGTAACTCACCTCAGTGGGTAAGAATGACTAATCCCTCAAAAATATGGATAAAGAAGATTGAGAATAGCTAGTATGAGGCTGTAAGATAAAGCATATCCTATCTTTACAAAATTTTAATATTTTAATACATTTCAAATATCTTTCTAATTATGAAAAATTAAGGCATATGATTTTAATAAAGCACTGGGAAACGCTCCAGGAGACATAGGAAGCTTAATGCAAGCCATATGCAAATCCAGCCCTGTGAATTTGTTATAAGTATATGGCATATGTAGAAATATAGAAATATATGCGTTTAAAATTCCAGTTTGAAAACAGCAATCATCTCAGCTATATTTTGATACAAATATGACAACTTGCTCCTCGCAATAAAACGTAAATAGTCAGTTCCCTAGAAATGACAGAGAGGGAAAAACAGAAATGAAAAAAACTGTGCAGGAAAAAGAAGTATCTGAGAGCAAGACCCTTCAGAAAAATATTGACAGATGTAATGAAGAAGAATGTTAACAGAGTCGCTCGTACTCTTACTGAACGCAGAAATAGCGAGTTTTATAAGATGAATTAACACAAGACAAGACAGCCACGGATTCCAGGAACGGCAAGTTGTCACAGCCAGAATCCATGCTCTTAAAAGCCTTAAGTAAGTCAGAGAAAACAGAGAAAATCAGCAATGTAATTTATATGCCAGCAGCAAAGATGACAGCACATCAGATCAGACTGATACAGAGATGATGAGCAAGACAAGGCTGATAGGGGCAGTAGCCCTTTACAGCTGCACCACGGGAAACTGAGCTGGCCTTGCAACAGAGGAAAACAGACTGTGGGAAATGTAGAAAAGCATCAGGCCAAAGGAGGAATTAGATTTCCAACAGGAGACGGGGATGTAGCAGGTGTTACAGAAATAATATTTTCCAAAAGCGCTCAGGCCACTCCGCGCAATCCGTGATGGGATGCAATCATCAGATAATGGTCTCCTGGGAGATAATGTCATTAGTGCAGACCACAGGGATGACTCTAAATAGACAAAATATTGCACATCAGGCTGCTTCAGTGCAGAAGGGGTCTTCTTTTTTGTCACTTTCTGTCCCATTTCCCATTGCTATAAGCAGGATTATGATCCTGCTGTGTGCTGCACATGAGGAAACAATTGTGAGCAGAATTGAAGTCCCTCGCTGGGAAATCGTGGAGGTCTCAGCAGCAGCAACTGTAAAAGTCTGCTTCATCATTACTATCCTAAGCCTTACCAGAATAATTTCCTTCTATCCTGACCCCAGCATACAGAATATAGCTAATCAAAAGATTGCTGTAATACACAGACAAACAATCTGATAAGGATTTGAGGAACCAAGTTGGACTCAGTGTTTCAGGAGAAGAGATAAAGCAGGATTGCCAGGATTCTGCTGTGGGGTGGACACTCCACAGTGGTTCATGCATGGGGCTATTTCTTTCCTCTTATTTTGGTGGTGTCTGTAAGGTTCTGTTCCTCAAGCACTTTAAGGAATGAGGGTGCTGCACAGTGCTGTGAAGTGACTGGCTGGTATTTATGCAAGTCATCTAGCATCAGAGCTCAACATGGAGCACAAAAAATGACCTTTTTATAACTGCCTAAAATGCATTTGCAAGCTTTTCTGCTCTTCCCAGAACAAAGGGCCTAAATTCCAGAGATCTCACTCTGTAACCAGCCCTGCTCCTCCTGGATGCTCTCTGCATTGCAGCTAGAATTTCCTTCTCCTTGTTTATATTGCTTCATACTTAAAAAACCACCCATGACAGTAAATTAGAATATCACACATAAACCCTTAGATGGTTAAATATAAACTCTGAGTGCTCCTGATTATGAGTAAAGAGGACAGAGCAAAGACAATTATGCAATTATATTACACCCCCGCTCAAAGTGTGGTTCTAGCTAGTCAGTTAGTGAAATTCCTTGCCAATGCTTTAAAATTTCCAAAAGTTTGATTGTTGCTTTCTCCTGTTTCACTGCAGTATTTGTTACTTTGTTTTGACATTTTGACAGACATACAAAAATTATTTTCACAAATACAGAGAGAAGCATGCACACATTCATAATTTTTTTGGCTACCGAGAAACTCTTTTATATGTATTTTTATTGAGCAATGTGTAGATGACTATCTAAGATGAATCCCTTAAAAAATTAATGTGCTCATTCCACAAATATAATAAGTACCCTTATTAAGAGGAAAAGATAACCTAAATATAATTGATGTTCACATTGGGGAATATTTTTTTCTTGAAGGTTCAGCCAGACACGAGAAAAGAACAATATCTAACTTCCTAAAGTTGAGCCCATCCATTACAGAACAGGACTAAAATTTTCCCATCCATGTTTGGTTTCCACTTCCAGCAATGACATTGAATGCATTAATGAGACTTTTAATAATTCATTTGTTCTGCATGTTGGCATCAGGAAGAGAGAAGCCTGAATGGCCCTACCATATAATGCACACGAGTTCATTGAGGTCAGCTTTGGTAGGAGACTTTGAAGTTTAATAGTTTGCATTTTAGGAAGCACAGTTATTGTAAGGGAATGAGTTTGTGTGTGTTTGTGTTGTTTTTCATGGATTTGGGAAAGAAGCAGAGCACTATGATTCAGAAGATGCTTATTACTACTGGCTTCCAAATACATGGCTTGCATTATATATTAAAAAAATATAGTAGCATGTATCAAGGTCTACAAAACAAACAAAACCTTCTGCCATGAAGAATTGATAAGTGATTTTCACAAGTTTTCATAAATGTTGGGAGAGTTTGGTTAGCTGAGCCTGATCATAAATGCAAAATTAGAAACACTAGGAATAAAGCTCAATGATCTAAATGCTCAAGAAATAAAAAACAGAGACATCAGTGTGAACAAGAAACTGAATGCAGAAAAAGAAGGAATAGAGGACAACCCAAAACATATGTTCCAAAAAAAGTATTTGGAAGGGTTAATTATGTGCATACATATATCCATTTCACAAGAACAAACTCCATCATAAACACACTGCTCCTGACAAGAGATTTGATGGTCACAGTCCTAGACTATAATTATTAACTGGCCATTTAATAAACTGAGGTACAATCAAACCAAAATTTAGAGTTTGAGTTCTAAATGCTACCTGATTTTATATCACTGTTGCTAATCCTTACAAATCAATACTGAACCCAATCAGCATTATACACCTTAAGTCACTGAAATAATTTCCTTCTCTAAAAAGGACGGGCTGCAAGGAGTAGAATTTATATTAAATCAGGTTGATGACCACAAGAATCACATTTCTGCTACTGTCTCACCAAAATTTAAATTAAAAAAAAACACCTTTAAAAATCTTACTTTTTTTCCTCTGTTTTCTCTTTCTCTTCTACATCAAGGGATACCAAGACTTCTATCATTCCTTTATTTTTTTTTTATTTTCCTGGTCTTGTAGCTTTCAATGTGCTTTCCCACATAGTTCAGTCACAGCAGCACTGGGGAAAGAAAAGAAAAAACAGATGAATAAAATTTAAATCATAATTAAATCTTGAAAAACAACATTTGAATGATGGTATTATAAAAAAAAAAAGTACATTCCTAAGGTTCTATTCTGTGACTGCCACCTGAAACAGCTGGTAGAAAACAGAATATTAATTTTAGCCTTAAATACAGAGATTAAATAGGATCTTCTCATAGAGCTAACATGGAAACCTGGCCAAATCTTAGTAACTGAGTTCTCTATGCATTTTTCATATTCATATCTATCTTATGCATTATAAGCCAATGTTTTGATATGTTTTCCTCTACCTGACCTCTTGTTAATGACCATTTTATTTTGGATAGCAAATATCAAAAGCAAACCAATCTCATAATCTCTAAAATTACAGTAATTACTCTATTGACATCCAACAAAACCCAATCTCAGTTTTATACCAAACAAAAGTTAAAGCAGGTAGTCAGACTGTGAGGTAATGTTATTTCATGTGTCTGAAGCTTTTCAGAAAGTAAATTTCTGTCTTTCTGATTTTGCTTAGGAACCCAAGAGAGGAAAGGTGAAAACTTCCCAGATTTTGCCAAAGTTCTCAGCTAAGTTTTTCGAACTCAGAGGTTTTAAACACAGAAGTTTTTTTAACACAGAGATAAGCCTCAGAACATCTGGGTGCCCAGTGATTCAGACAAACCTAAATTTTCAGGCCAAAGATTTGTAGATAAAGATCATTTCTTTAAAAACAGAACTGAAACCAAGGAACTACTTAAATGCATATTTCAACGTGTCTGCAGTCTGAAAATGAAAGAATCATATAGCTATATTCACATTCATAACACCCTTTTGCATATCAACCAAAATCCGTAATGATTGCAGTCCTAGTGATAGCAATTGCACTGACACCTGAATACCTCAATAAGAAAAAGCAATTTTACATTCCCAAAGAGTACACAGGTATTCTTTTTTATTTTTTTAAAAGATGAATTATGAACTGGAATTACTGCAATTTTTTTGCAAAGGTTAGGGGTTTGACAGAAATGTTAATAAAGGGTGTAATGTTGAGATTTAGGTCTGTACAAAAGAGAAGTGAAAATAAAGCACAGAATTGGAGTGGGATACATTCTGACAGAAAACAGAGAAGCAGCTGCAACAAATCAGTAGCATGCTATCATCTCTATAACAGCTTTCTGGGACACTGAGGCAGAGAAACAGAAGTGTTAATTTATTACTTCACTTTATGTTCAATGTATTCATTGCCACTTGTCAGTGTATAGCCTGAGCCTGCATTTCCTTCTTTTTTTTTTCTTTTTGTATTTTGCATTTTGCTGCTGGATACAGTATTGACTCAGGGCTGCAGTTTATACAGCAATTTAGCTCACTTTGTTATTGGATGAAAAACACTTGGGTGTAAACAACATCAAGGTAACAATGTGCATTACTGTAATAATTACTCTGGCGTTTGGTGAGACAACAGGAAGACAACAGGAAGCAATCAACCAGTTTTGCACTGATGTAATGTTGTACAAAGCACTGGAGATATCACTGTAATTTGGCACGTGCTAAATTACCCAAAAATGCAGCTCTAATGTGCATCTGCTTTCAGCTGAAAATAAACAAATAGGAAACAGGCACAGGAAAGGAGTGTGCACTTGCATTGCTAAAGAGTGTAAGTAACTGAGCACAAAAAAACAGTGAGGTTAAAGCAAGGGACAGAAGCTGTTCCACTTAATTGATGAATCCTTTCCTCTTACAGCCAAAGCACAGCTGTTGAATGGAGCAACCCTGAATGCAAAGGTAAAATTGCATTGGGCTGTTCTGCTGCTGTTGAATAGGCAGAAAGCTGACAGCCTGGAATGGTGTTACCAAGGTGAAGTCATGTTCCACTCTCTGGAGGTCAAGGAATAGTGAACCTATACCTGCACCTTAGCTTCTCCAGTTATTCAAGTTTTTTTGAAGATTTAAGGACCCTCGTGTTTTACTACACATGTACAAATGCAAGTTTGTAACTCCCACTCATCCCTCAAAAGATACTGATCTCAAAGAAAGTTGATTCCTAACATTGCAGAATGCTGTCCCACCTTCTCCATGCAATTGTTCTAGGATTCCACATCCATAAGACAGTGGGCTCCTATTACTATTTCTGTGGCATTAAGCCTCATGACCCTTAAAGTTAGCACTGTGTCTTCAAGTGTGTCCTTATCTTTATGATCAAAAGCTGCCAGGACAGGCTTGTTGAAAAATAATGACTATCAGAAGCAATTAAAAAAAAAAAAAAAAATTCATCTTTCTAAATTCATCTTTCTACTCTGGCCTTCATCAATCATTCATAACCACAGCAGCTACTTCCAGCATTCTGCTTTACAACATCCCAGAAAGGCATGTCTTGTGTCCTGATATAACAGGAGGTCCTGCAGATGAAATCAAAGCACAGTGGGACCAAAAGTGCTTACTGATGTGCAATCTCCTAGCTCAGAAAAAAGTATTTCTGTCTTTCATGACAACTGCATTCACTGACAATACAAAGGATGGCTGCCCTTTCTGAACACCAATTTCTGCTAAATAATGTTCCTTCATCATTTAAGCTTTGGGCTCTTTGCTGCCTCAGGCAAACCAGGAAATGAGACTTCTTCTTTCTCTTTTTCTAATTTGTTCCTTGTTAACATTTTAAAGCAGAGAAAACATATGTGCCTCAAGCTTTCATTAAGTAAACATTTTTTCACCTCTTAGGTCTCCTTGCATGTGTCAGGGTGTTTTTAAACTTTTTCTTGATTTTTGCTTTGTTTCGTTTTGCTTTGCAATTTTTTTTCCTCTTTAAATTTATATTACTCTGGTATTTATCTTGGCAGATTTTCCCATCTTATTCATGTCCCTCTTTCCCTGTGCAGCTTGCTTTCAGTCTCCTCTCTGCTCCTGTTAGCCTTCCACATCAATCACCTCTTCCCTTCTAGAGTTTTGTCAATTCCTGTCAGAAGCCTGTAGACAATCCCCAGGACATCCCCATGCCTACCAAGAACCTCTCAAGCTCTTGTCTCTTCCCCACGTGCACACACCCATGTGCACATACACACACACACACACACACAAGGACTCTTTGGAAGCAGTCACTGTTTATTTCAACAGAACAATTTACCTCCCAGACCCTCCATCCTGTGCATTTTTGCACATGATTTATAAAGTGTATATAATGTATAAAAGAAGTATAAAAAGGGGCATGTAGAGAGGAAAATCAGATGTTTCCTTCTTTTTCTAGAAAGGCAAAATCACTACCTCTATTTTTCAGCTTCATTCGCTGGTTGGTGTTGCACTAAGGGCACACACCTTTGTTCCAGCTGGGTAATTAGGGAAAACAAGCATCTTGTCACACTATGTATAATTACCTTCTTATTGAGAGTGAGTCAAGGGAAGACATTTTAGAGAACATGAGACCATCATGAGGGAGACAGAGGCATGCTGCTCCTTCAGGACAGGATCTCACAGCTGATTTCCTGAGTCCATGAGTGTTTGCACTCCGTTATCCAGCCACTGCACACCCTGTACACCTTTAAGGTCAATGCTTCTATCTCCAACAGCAGCAGGTTACAATCCACTCGTTTCCTACCTAGAAAACCTGCAGCAGCATCACTGCAGTTCCCAGTACCATTTTAGAAAGGCTTCCATGAAGAGGCAACTTTTTTTTGCCCACAGAAGCATCCTCTCTTTTGTTTGCATGATTAATTTGAGGTGAATAAGTTACTTGGGCATTTCTCTGCAGTCAGTTTTCCAGGCTCACAATAATACATGCCTCCAATTACCTTAGCAGTGTCATTTTTTTTTTTTTTTTGATGAAGTGTAATAGAAGTTATTTTGATGAAAGAGAGTGAACCATATTAAAACTGGACAATTGGGTCTTAGCTATGACAGGTTTCAGCATGTCATGTAGAATAAAAATAATTGGAAGTAGAAATAGATCTGTTTCTCCCTTGCAAAATTTAGAGATGCCCAATTGATCTTGCAGCTTAAAAAACTGTATAGAAGAAAAGTAAACTGTCAATCATAGTGTCATTTATCTCTGTCAACTCTAAACATGCCATGCAATGCTACAAACAGCTGTGCAAGATAAGTCCTTCATCCAAGACTGCTAGACCAATTAAGGAATCTTGTGGATGAATAAAGGGGTTCTTTTTTCCTTATAGTGAATGTTGTGTAACTATAGCAGATGTTCAAGAACTCCTGTGTGCATGTTTTAGGAGACCAAAGAGAAGCAGTTTGTTTTTATGGCACTACTTTAGCACAAAACACCAGTTTCCCTGTGTTTCTTAAGTTGTAATTTAACCTGTTCTTAAGGATGTATTTTCAGTGAATAATTCCTTAAGAGCAAGTCACCTACACTATAAAAAAAACCAAAAGCTTTGCTGAATGAAAAAAAAAAAAAAAGGTTTCTGATTTTATGTGAGTATAACAATTCCATTCTAATTAAAGCCACAATTTCTATTCTAATTAAAAGCACGTGCCTCCTGCCCCCGAGGTACAAAGTTTTAGTCAGTCTTGTCGCTAGCCCACATTTGTAAAAGGTGACTTGGGAATTCACATGCCTGAATTTTAGATCTTTGACCCGAAAGGGTCAGATTGTCAGAAACTGCTCTGAATCTTTTAGCTGAAAATAAGTTTTCTAGCAAAAGAAACAAAGGAAATCCCAAGGTTTGTGTAGATCTACTGTTTGATGCAATTGGTAGAATTTCTGAAAGAAGAGTGTGTTGAGCAGATACTTCTGTTCTATAGCTGGAATAGAAAAAGAGCAAATATCCACGATGGTGATGCTGAGGAGCAGGAAGACCTACCTACTAGTTGCTAAAAGAAAAGTATTTTCAAACCAGCAGCTTGAAAATCTTTAGCCAAGAGCCTTAAACAAAGTAGCTTAGGAGACTGTTGAAACACTAATGATACTTTTTAGCAAATCTTGCAAAATTAAAAACCTTCCTGAGACAGCCTTGTCCTGGCAACACCATCTTAATATATTCCACTTACAAAACCATGGGGAATTATAGGCAGATCAGCCTGACAATTATCCCCTATAAATTAGTGGAACTACTAGTATATAATGAAATTCTTGAAGATAAAGTAATTTTGAGTTAATTATCCAGATGACTGGAAGGATGGTAGCTGAGGTATATAAAACAGAGGGGGAAGGAGAATGTGAAGAGAGATCAACTACTGACTGTGTCTTCCAGGTTAAGACCCAGAGGCATCAAATGAAACTAGCAAGAAGAAAAGTCACCTAAAAAATGAAGTGGTTCTTAACAACACTCCAGTTAAGTGAGATAACTTCTTAACTGAAAGATTTTTGGGGGTAGTGTGTTTATATAGGTCCAAAAAAGCACTAGGCAAGTTCAGGGGAGGAAAAAAAGCCAGGAAACTCGGACAAAAAAATGTTATCTTTAGGTCTCTAAGCTACAAATTGGTAAAAATATCCAGAATATTCCAGAAAAAAGAAAATGCTGTTTGTCTTACACGTAAGATATTTGATTTTGTCCCAGTCACACATTAATGAGCTAGAGGCTCTTTCATCATTCTCTAACAATCACCTTGTGAAATTCTTGTCATCTAAGAAAACTACAGACAAGACCTAATACTTCAAAAATTGCAGCATGAACAGGAGGCAAAATATTCAGAAGTCTTCAGAAATGAATGTTTAGCATGGGTGAAAAAAGGAAAATGCCTCTGTTCATATGTGTGTATATATATATATATATATATATACACACTTAAACTTAAAAGACAGAGTCTCACAGCCAACATGGGTCAGACTTTTTGAGGGCTGGAATTGCACTAAATTTGGAATTGTACTAAAAAAACAGCTTTATATCTCCCCCAAAAGGGGGGCTGCCTCTGGCCTTGGAATTTGTCGATTGATGAGTCTTACTGTTCATCCTTTCCAGTCTGGGGCTTTAATGAGATGAAGGTTGACAGACTACCTCACATGCTTATGACACTTGCTATAAAAGACAAGAATTACTGTCAGTTTTCTGCATCACAGTTTAACACTGTCATCTTCTTGGGTAAAGCTTTTACATAAGGATGCTGAAGTTTACCTGGGTGTAAATGGAGGATTTGTTCTGGCTGAAGAAGGATAAATTGGCCAAAGCTAGATGCAGCAGTTTGTTGGAAGGGATGAACTACAGCAGCTAGGTTTTGGGGGTTTTTATTGTTGTATCTGATCCAGCCTTTTCACATATTTACAGTCTCTTTGGCTATACTTCACTGCACAAAAAGGAATCCCAGTCTCCTAAGGTGAAGGAATAATTTTTATCCACATGCCAAACACGTGGAGGGCAGTGGTCCAAGGACCTTGTATTCTGATTTCCTCAAAAGAGAAAACAGGGACATGTGAACCTGTCATATGAAACTGACAGATTTAGCCAAAAGCAGCCTTGGTGTCAGAAAGAAATTTCTCTGTAAAAGTGTATTCAATATGGAACACAACTTGGAGGTTTAGCAGCTCCTCTGCTGTGCTCACCTGCTGAAATCATCTATGTAGATGTGAGCTCACCAACCTCCTGCCAAGACAGATATCTTGGTGACACCAAAATCTCTGTGCCCACTGCTGTCACCGTCATATTTTCTGAAAAATCCAGGATTTCTTCTCCTGGGAAGATGAGAAGCCTCAGAGAAAAAACAACATTATCTGATTGCTTCTCTTGTCTTTGCTACTTTGGAATGTGGTTTGGAGATTATTTACCAACAGGTGCATGTTTGATTGGTTCCATGTGAATTGTTTTTACTTAATGACCAATCACCATCAGCTGTGTCAGACTATGAGGAGTCAGTGACAAGTTTTTCATTATCATTCTTGTTAAACCTTCTGTCTGTATCCTTTCTCTATTTTTCAGTATAGTTTTAGTATCACATTCTTTAATATAATATCATAAAATAATAAATCAGCCTTCTAACAACATGGACTCAGATTCTCATCTCTCACCTCATCCTGGGGACCTCACAAACACCACACTCTGCTCTCTCATAGTTCTAAGGAACAAAATGCTTAGTCTAAGATCATCCTGACTCTGGTAACATGAATCAGAAAGGCCTGTGACATAAAAGAGATCAAATTAAGTTAAATAACGCCTTCTGATCTGAGACTCCATGAAAATTTTAAAAGCTTTACCAACTCCAATTAATAATGGTGTGTATCAATAGCCTGTGTTCTGACACATGGTTCCCTGAGTTCATTTCAGTTCTGCAATGTCAGCTTTGCAGAGTTTGATCTGTGGCAGCTTGCTTTTGATACTCTGGCCTTGTTTTAAATAGTGTCGGAGAAAAATCTGGATAAGGCTCTAGATGGACTGATAGTGAAACAGCTCATTTTCAATAAAATAATAATAATTTAAAATTACCTACCTTTTTATTCTCAGAGGATTGATCTTAGCACACTGTATAGATTTGGAATCTTTTCTATAATAGCTTCAAGCCTTGTGGGTAGCTGGGAATTTTTTTCTTTTTTTAGTTTTTCTTACAGCTCCTATGATGACAAATTAGAGGGCTGGAAGTAGGTGTTATCTGCTTAACTCAGAAGCATTCACAGAAATGCAAAGTAGTAGCCTTTACAGAAACACTTAGTGAAGCCTTTGCAGCTGAATGCCTTTTAAATACATGTCAGATGAATATTCAGTCAGATATGCAAATTTAGCGTTTCTGTTCCTTTAGTAGATTGATTTGTTATTTGAGATCAAGGCATAGATCACACCAAAAGCATATCAAATTTTCAGACCTTTTATAATAGTCTTGTACAGAATATATTGCAGGTGGTCTTGTTTGTTTTCTATTCCTCTTGGCAGTTTGTTTTCTTTCTATAGGAAAATAAAACCTAAATTCCTTTTAGCTTTGTCACTCCATATGCTTTGATAAAGTGCTTCATCACTGAGGCTTTACAAATACCCTGAAAAGAAGGTTTTGATACTGTAATACCAAATTTGTGCAGTATCCAGACTCTCAGAATTAGTTATATATTGCAGATAAATGCAGCTAAATGACTTGGAAAGTCAAACAGATTCGAGATAACTCTGTATTTCACAAGTGGCTAACTGGCTCTGTAATGTATTCAGGCCAGCAAGAGAATGGGAAGGATTGCTACCCTATTTCAGGTGCTATTTCAAAAAAGTTTCACCAATTTCTTCTGGTGTATTTTAAGAAAAAAATTTTGAATGTTACTCCTGAAATTGTTTCAGAGAAAAAAAATTAAATTTACAGGGGGGGTGGGCTTTAAACAAAGATCAAAATAAACAAATTACTGACCACTGAAAGAAGGCTTGGCTAGTTAAGAGGAGGCATATAAAGTTCTGCAAATCTCCTGCTACACATTTCAGGATATTAATAAATCAGACAAGTAAATGCAAATCTCCAGGTGTCCCAAACTTCTGCCAAAATCTCTCTGCTTCCAAAAAGACCTAGGACTTTTTATTTCCCTTTCTCACTCTTACTGCCTTCTTGCCTTCCCCTCTCCAAAAGGATGCACAAAACAGCCCAGTGCACTGGGCAGTTTTACCTTCCTGGTGAGGACACAGTCTTCTCCAGATATCCTTCAAAATAGTTCTCTCCATGTGGATTCTCTCTGGGAATTGCTGCTAGACATGTTGCTTCCTTTCAAAATTATGAGTGGACAGGACACCCAATTGTTTACCCTCTGTGTAATCCCATTACACAATGGAGGATAAAAGTTTGGGTGTTTTTCTATTTCTCCCTCTCTCCCAGAAGAAGAAAATCTCAGCTCAGTTTTGTCATTCTTTAGTACTCTTTGTTCCACTCTTACTGTGAGGGATTAAAAATCCCTCTGTAACACTCCTATTTTTTTTTTTTGGTCAGCTGTATCACTTGGCACAACAAAAGATGTCAGTTCCCCCTAAAAACTCTACCTTATCTATGCTTCAACCACTACCCTTACAAAACTACTTTCAAAAGTTGAAAATGCAATAGAGGCCAGCCAGGTTTATCCAGAGCAGGGTTTGGATGTTGACAGCAGTGCAGACAATAGGATTGCAATGCCCCAAGTTTCCCAGGTTAGTTGGCTTGGCTACAGAATTTATTTGTAGGTTCCAGTGATGGTGATAAAGTTAATCTTCTTTGTCACAAATCAGCCAAGGCTCTAAAAGAAGCTCAACACCAGGCCACACAATCCAAATAAACTTTGGGTTTAGATGCCTAAGTTCCCAAAACTCTGCTGTGACTAAGATGAGTTTTATGTATCTGCCTTTTTCCTTTGGAATCTGTGATGCTTTCTCTACAGGATCTTGTGCAAATGAATGGTGTTGCTGGAACTATTTGTTTCATTTAGGAAACTCTCTTTAATTTCCTTCCATGTTAAGAGGCTGTTATTCCAAAAGAACAAACTGCAGAAGAGATGTGATTTGCAGCCACAGCTATCTGTTAGTCAGGCAACAAGCTCATCAATGATAATAAGCAAACAGGAACTAAAGATCAGGGGAAAAAAAGCCCCATGAGAAATGAGAAGAGTGACTTCTTGAAGAGCAATAAAAGATTTGAAAGGGAAGCTTGTAACAAACAGCAGAGAAATATGAGGAATGTTGGAATATTCTGTTGTCACAACTTTTTACTTTTACTTATTTTATATAATAAATACGTGACACATAGTTATATTGATATTATTAGCATTCTATATTAAGTATAAGTATACATATTTATTATTTCACTACCACCTAAAAGAAGATATTAGTAATTTGTTTTATAGAGGACATCTGCCAATAGCAAAATGATCCTCAGAGATTCAAGATTTTAACAATTTTACTAACTAAGCAGCTCGGTGGCTGCTTAGTTTCAATTTCAGTGATATGAGACGTGGAGAATCACACAAAATGTGTCTGACAGGAACAGTTTCCCTCCAGAAGGAAGGAATTTTACAGAGCATGCCATGTGTGACCATGACATTGATGAAAGGAAGCTCTCCACACCAATGAACCCAGGATAGAGCACTGGAAAAGTCTGATGGCCATTTCACCTTATGCACCTGTCAAACATTATACATGTCATTTTTATTATGATCAATAAAACCAATTCCCAGTCCATTGCAGATGGACTCTATTTAATGGTCAGTTTCCTACTGTCATCACCTTTGCTGCTGCTGTGTAAAAAATGTAATGGTAATTCCATCACAGAGCATTGCTGCACGTAATTCAGATTATCTGGGTCAATGTAATTGTTATTACTGTGTCAATGATACTGGCCTAAGGCACCATTGATTTAAAATAAATCTCCATATTGTTTAATTATAGTGTAAATAATGAGATCACTCAGTTGGCCAGAGCTAATAAACACCAAGGCTGCAGGTTGGATCCCTGTGCGGGCCATTCCCTTAGGAGTTGGATTTGGGGGTCCTTGGGGGCCCCTTCCAGCTCAGAACATTCTGTGATTTTGTGAAATGTGAACAGCTTTATGTACAGATTTGTTCTTCATATCCAAACAGATTCTCAGCATGCCTTCTAATCCTGTGATATATCAATTTTAATAAAGACTCAAACAAAAAGTCTGCGTGAACCATATGTAGAGGATTAATCATAGGTTCATTCAGTTGTCCTAGACTGCACTATGGGAAATCAGAAAAGACGAGAACATTACAAATATGATCTCTAAAAGGATTACATGTTGTATAATCTATGATTAATGCATATTTTAGTTGGAACATATACAATACAGAAAGAATAGTAAAAGAGTTCCCTTTTAATTGAAAGAAATTATAAAATTTTAGGTCAGAACATAATTTTATAACATTTTTGGGAGTCGTTTTTCTTTCTCAGTCTGCTCATGTACCAGAGGAATTCCCTTTGCAATTACACAAGAGGCCAAAGGTTAAAAAATTAACAAAACCAGAACACAGAGTATTTTTACAGAAGTAAATTCAGGCAGACAGTGTTGTTTTTCCTAAAACAATTTCACATTAAATTGGATATCCAGTGTGATGCTTAACAAAGGAATCTCTCTGAAGTAAATGTGTTATACTAGAACTGGGAGAAGTCCAACTGTAGCTTGTAAAGCACAGAGACATTTTTCAAGGTATCAAGTACAACTATAAAAACTGATCTACAAAGTAAATAATTTGCAGATCAAAGCTTTGTTGAAAGTCTTCATTAACGTTGCAAAGTTTAGTTGTTGGCATTTAGGGAAGGTCTGAATCAGAGTTTAATACACAAGTGTTTAACTGAAGATCACACATCCCATAAACCCAAATTAGGTATTTCTGAGACATGTCAGTAAATGTACTCTGATGAGATGCTGGTGCTGTTTACTGGGTACACAGTAATAATTCAAGATTAATTTCTTTTCTTGTGTCTTTTGACCTTTTCTTTGTTTTTAATGGTGTCCATTTTGTTTGTTTTAATGGCACACCAAAGAATTATTAGTTGGTACTTCCTGCCTCATGAGCCTTGCATTTACAGCCCATTCCTCCTTGAATTTTGGCAGTGCCAAGTCATGGTAACAGAACTGTCTCTTCTGAGGTCTAGACTTTGGATTTGTTGCTTTTCATGTTAAATATGGTTAATGTTATTAAATAGTTAGAGGCTTCATCTTTGCATTCATTATTCCTCATTTGTAACCATCTTGTATTCATATCTAAGAGTCTTTAAGTATCACTGCTTAATAGAACACTCTAAACTCTTCTTCAGTGGAAGGTGTTTGTAATCAAACTCCTGCCTATGACAGAGGCAAGCATGCTGTTGTTGTGACATCTGGATAATTAGATTTAGTAATTTTTAAACACCTAGTTTCACAAAGTGAAATATCCCAATGCATCAATACCAACTTTGCTATCAATTTTCAATATTGTTGTAAATCTTATCAGCCTCAGGAAGGGCTTTTCTTATAAGCTCCCTTATCTCTACTCCTATTCTGGTCCTTCTATAGGAGACAATATTGATTAAAGTCCTCAGAACCACATCATTATGTCACTGCTGACTAAACTGTTCATCTGCTTTGCCATCTCAAAAATTCTCCCAGCTGATAATAAATAAAACAACTCATCTAGAAAAGCCAGCTTAACAAAACAGAGTCACTCCATTATTAAAGATGCCTTCATCTAGCAGCTCCTCATCTGCTCCGTCTCAACATTTGTTTAGAAAATCACTGGAGTGGAAACTAAAATTTAGTATAACTAGATGGGATAGAGCCTTGATTAGCCTAAAGATCTCTGGGTGTCTCACCAATGTAACCAGGAAAAGAGAAGAAATGAGACCTACCTTGGGAGGATACTAACAGCTCATGGAGAAACTTTCCTGCTGGTGTCAGAGTACTTCAGGATCTCTTTAGCACAGACATCTGAAATACAAAGATTTAGAGGGAAATTATGGCTCCAGTGAAGTCCATGCTTCATTTTGTTTTTTTTTTTTGATATCTTATTTTGGTAACAGTATAACTTATGGAACATCTGTGTATCAAACTAACTTCAGAAAATGGCATATAATTTTCTCTCTCTCTGTTCTGCAATGGCTTTATCATTGTATTTAGAAATAGACATTCTGAAGAATCCTCTTGTTTTCATCCCTGGTTTTGTAAAGGAGCTATTTCTTTTTTCTTTCAAGCTCGTGAGTCTGATAGCTGCGTGTCAGTTTTGTAAACTTGACAGATGTCTTCAGTTAAGGGAGGAGATCAAAGGGAAAACTATGGGGCCTCAAAGTTTTGGCTGTGACAGGATGAACCCATCACAGAGGGCTGTGCTGACAAGTGCTGCTGCCAGGGCACAGCAAGAGCCAGGAGCTGGGGGGGGGCCCTGTGCTGGCTGTGCTCTCACAGACAGGTTCCGTGATATTTTAGTTAATATCCATATTTTTGTGGGAACCAGTATCCATAAATGATTTTGGGAAGATCCATAGATGATTTTTCCAGTAGGCAAAAGTGTAATTAGCTAAACTATACTTTAAACACATTAAACAGGAGAGGCAGGACGCAGTGCTGGTGAGAGGGCATGTCATCAGCCCTAGGCATGTAAATTCCTGTCTGGAGCAGCTGGGACGAGAGACAGGGCCAGGCAAAGGTCCACACCTCAGGCAAGCACTGTGCAGGGCTTGTGGGAGCTCCCAGGTGAGGCTGGTCAGAGAGCCCATTAGTGCTCATCAGTGGAATCAGGCCCCACAAAGAGCTATTTGCTTTTAATTCTTTCCTCCAGTTTCTTTCTTGTTCCTTTTCCTACCAGCTGCCAGCCTAACGAGGTGAACATGGGCTCACCTCATTCCTTTTGTGAATGGCACCTTGCTTACACATCTATGAACAACACTTAATAAACACTTAATAAATTGCTGAAAGCCTTCCTCACACTTAAGGGAAAACCAATTAAATGCTCTACTGCATATGCTGAGCTCTCAAGTGGCCTCTAAACAATGTTTTCTGAAAGAGAGCTCCACCTGTCTGAACCTTCCAATCAGCACCTCAGAGACCCTTTTTGCATTCATATCTTTGGACTTGTACACATACCATTCTGAAAACAAAATGCTAGTTTACTTGCACAGCCACACACCGCAGAGGAAAATTTTGGATAGCACTGAAAAAAGAGGAAATTTTCTTCAGTGGAGGTGGGGTTTCATCCATGAATGGCGTGGATGCTTTTGGAAAGACTGATCAACACCTCCCCTGGGAGCTGAAATAAATGCAGAACAGTTACAGAAGCTTTTGCGTTTCAAAGGAGGTTCTTGAGATCAAGTTGGTTGCAGAGAAATATAACAGGGACTATCTCCTTATTCTTTTAACTAGATAAATACAATGCTTTTGAGATTCTTTTTCTTCTTACACTCTGTTTATTTGTCAGTCAAATTTGCTCAGTTATTAAATATTCATTTGCTATTCTGTAACTTTTTCTGTTAATTCATTGTACGAGAAAGCATGCAGGGATTATTCCTTCTCTGTTCAAATAAGGCATAAATCTTTATGCTAACCTCCAGAAGCCATGCTGAACATGTCAGGAGTATTTATCACTTGACCTAAAAATATATCTACAAAATTTTCAGTTGAAGATATTCTTCAACAGCTTTCTTCTTTGTTTGTTGTTTGGTTTTTTTCCTGTTTTATCAGCATGTACTGATATGGCATTTATGATCCATACAGTTTACATTGCAGAGTTAGTCAGGTCAAAATAAAATTAATTGAAGTTGGTTAGATGTTTTCATTGATTTATCAGTTCTAATGACAACATACTGGATGAAAAGTTTTAAAGAATGCCACATAATCATAAAGAAACAATCTTGCCTCAACACGATAGTCCATTGTATTGAAATGTGGCACAGAAAATCCATTTAATGTTATCATCCTTTTATTAGAAACATCTTGAAAAGTAGATATTTAGTTACTGAATTTATCAGTTGGAAAAATATAAATGAATATAATGTTCTTAGCCTGTGAATGTGAAAACAGAATATTGGTTTTGTCTCACTAAAAACCAATAAATACTACAGAAGTTGGACTAAAACCAAAATGTGACATAGTGCTTTTCAGGGACTTTTAAGAGCTTATTGACTAAAAAAAAGCTTCTTCTAAAAGAAACTGGGTACTTTGCCACATATATCCCATTAACTTTCAATGGGCTTTTTGGAAAATTAGGTCACTAAATTACCACTATAAGACGCATTAATGCAATACTTTCCAACATTTTCATGTATCTTAACCCCAATACTTGCATGCCTAAAGGTACATTCATAAATCATCCATTTCTTGATTTCCCATTCTGTAATTTAATTGAAGCTCAGATTGACCTCAGCACTTCTAAAAATACAGGCTGTGTTTACTTAGAACTCTGTATCTCAAAATAAAACTTAAAACAGGCATCCCAAACAAATGTTGGTTTCATTTAGATAATTTAATATTTTGTTGTCACCAAATATTTAAATAATTTTCCTTTGATTTTGCCAACATACCAACTGTCAAACAAAATACTGGGAAGAAGAATGTGCACAGTGTTGGCATTTTGGATCCAAGCAGATTTAAGGCCAAAAGAGGACATAAATATAATTGAAATCAAAATTATTCATTTCTTCCCCCTCATTAAGTATTCTTCCTTGTTTCCTTACTGACTTACCCAGGTAAGTCTGTGCTATCAGTAAGAATCTTTCTGGCATACAGAAATCTTACAAATGTATGTGGAAAACTACTCACTGAAACTATTCCATGGAAACTAATAGAAAAGTGCAAAACATCATTATCCAAACAAGAGAGTCAAATAATTACAAATACCCTCAAATAAAAATAAAATTATTGCAGAATGAAAACTTGTCTTTATACAGAACAGACTGACAAAAATACTGGGTAACTTGTGACTGGGGAGAAGATATCAAAGATCCTTGTGAGACACCACTTTCAGGAGTCATACATCCCAAGAAAATTTTGAACACATTAGATTGCTATGCTAGAAATGGTACTTACACCTCTCCTGTTTAATGTGTTTAAAATACAGTTTAGCTAATTACACTTTTGCCTACTGGAAAAATCATCTATGGATCTTCCCAAAATCATTTATGGATACTGGTTCCCACAAAAACATAGATATTAACTGAAATATCTTAATTTGTGACATTTTCTGCTGACCTGGCTGTTATAATTCCATGACCCAGGTTTGTCCACTTCTGGTTTGTTTGGCTTTTTCCAATCTAAAAATCTTTATAGGGTGAGAGAGGTGTTTGTTGCAACAAACCCCCTTCAAATGGAAACAGAACTCTGTCCCAGCCACTGCAGCAGTTCAGTCTCATTATTTTAATCCCTGAGTTGCATTTACAGTTGGACAGGAACAGGGCTGCTTCCAATGGCTCCATCTGGCAAACTGTCATCTTAATGGATGGGAATTCCAAATCTTTTTCCACCCAGGGCCATGCTTGAACTCATCCCCTTAGCACAACACTTAACAAGAGCACTTATTAAAAAACCTAGTTGAATGAACTATCAAGCCTGGTCTTCAGGTTTAATAGCTATTTACCTCATTAAAATGCTTAGAAAACTTTTTTTTTAAGGTTTTCTATTATTATTAGTGCTTTGGTTTGGGTTTTTTCCCCTTTTTTTTTTTGCCTCCATCAGTTAGTTTCCATCATCAAGAGTGATTCTTGTTTTAAAGCAGTGACAGGACTAAACTAAATTGTGGACCTATCATCCTCTCAAAATTCATCAATTTATCAAATAATTAATTTACCCCCAGTCTAGCCCTAGGATGGGGATCTCTCATGCAGAGTTACAGCAAAGGTCTGGCTCAGTGAAGCTCAGTGGCTCTGCCATCCCTTTTGGGAAACTGCACCCAGAACTTGGTCAAAAACAGAATACAGGATTTATTTTCTTCTAGATTTGGAAAGCAGAAGGGAGAGGGATTTGTGATTAAGATATTTCTGGCAGCCCAAACAGGAAGTTTGGTACTTGTTGAATAAAATTGTGTTATTCATGTAAAGTCTAGTCATTTATGCATGCTTCATTTCTGTGTGTTCTTAGTAATTTGGGGAGAGTCATACCTTATGAGAACATAGAAAAGTTTTAGCTTAAATAAACATAGATTTAGAAGACAGAAATCAGTGTTTTAAAAAGAACAAAAGGGAAAAATAAAAAAAAAATAGAAACAGGGAAAAAAAGGGTAGAAGACACAGCTGTAATGACTATTTTCATTATATATATAAAAAATATAATATGCTATTTGCATAAAGCACACGCTTTGCAGGTGGAGTGATAATTGAACAATACCTGGTTTTGTAATATCTACACCTCAACTGTAGGCAGCTGATCCACCCTGTGAAGGAGACTGCAATTGTAAATCAGATTCCAGTTGCCAGCTGCCAATAATTCAGATAATTTACAGGCATTTAAGCCTCACATTTTTGTTTTACACATGTACATGACCGCATTCCATTTTTAGATCATTCAGTAGATCATTTGCAAATGAATTTAGCGGTGATTATGGAGCTCCATAAAACAAACATTTACACTAATTTAAATAACATTAAAATATTTTTATTCATCCCATTCACCGTAGCTTTTGTTTTACAAATTTCCTCTGCGCTTTTGCATTCCTAAGATTAATAAAATTAATATTTTTTGAAAATTGCAGTGTCCCTCTAATTACCTTGGATACAAATTCCACACATTTCATTGCCTTCATTAAGCCTGTAGTCATATGTGGCTCAGAAGATTAGTAATTAAGTAGTTAATGGACAGTTTACTCTACTTTTCCAGGCTGCCTTTAAATTCTTTTTAACCCCTCATAGCTTCTTCAAGCAGTTGTAGCCTTTGCACACTGATATATCCCTTCTTCCCTGGCTGAAGCAATCACCTACATGGAGTTTCACAATACTCACAGTCTTTTCAGTCACCACTGAATTACACAGAAATTGCTTTATTTCATTGAAAAGCTTCCTTTCTAATTAATTATTGCTCCCTTTAGTAACCAAAACTGTGAATCTGTAAATCGTATTGTGGCTACTAACAGTCAATGAAGTGCAAGAACACTTCTATTCCCTGCAGTATTAAGATGAAAGGGTATGTAGATTAAATAAAGATTCAGTCTAGATTCCTAGCAGGTAGCCAACAAGTTCTTAAGTTCACCAGCACTTTTGAGAAAGGTTGTGTTCGTGGGAAGCCAGAAAGAGGTAAAACAGCAAATTGTAAATTTTTCTTGTGCTCTTCCCTCAAACAAGGGATCCAAAAAAAATTTGCATATTACTCCAGTAGGTCATAGGACATAACAAGACTAAGAGACACCAGGTTTCTGCTTCACACTGAAGCAGATGACCAAATCCAGATTTTCCCTACTCAGTTGTTTTGATGACAACTAAATACAAATCTCTGCAAAGCATAGAATGACATGAGACAAATACTAGTTTTGTTAGAGGAAATCTACCCAAACACCTTGAATTTGTTGGTAAAACCAGAAAGGGCAGGGGTCAGACAGTTCCTGCTCCAGTGGGTGCATGCAGAGTTGGGGACAAGAATGGGGCAGTGTGGCATTCACATTCTCTGAAAAATCCCTCCACCCAGGATTTTTCTCTGGGAAGCTGAGAGACCTCAGAGAAAAAAAACCCAACAATTCTTATCCCATTTGCTTCTCCTGTGTGGTGCTCACATGTGGAATGTGTTTGGGGATTGTTTACCCACAGGTGATTGTTTCATTGGATTCTGCTGTGAGTTGTTCTGATTCTTTGGCCAATTGTGGCCAAGCTGTGTCAGGACTCTGGAGAGAGTCACAAGATTTCATTATTATCTTTTTAGCCTCCTGTAGGTATTCTTTCTGCCTTCTTTAATATAATACAGTATCATAAAATAATAAATAAGCCTTCTGAGAACATGGAGTCAGGTTCATCATTCCTGCCTTCATCAGGGCTTCCCTGCAAATACAACAGGATAGGACTTTATGCTCACATATTGAGTATCCCACTAGATATCACATATTTTCTCTCTACATCTTCTCTGACAATGATTAGACACATAAAACATTCCAAATGTCCTGAAAAATCTTTTTTTTTTTCTTTTGATCTCTGGTTAGCTATCAGTTAAGAATGCCCAGCCCACATCACTGGCAGATCAGTAAGGGATGCAAAGAGCCGAGCATTCTGAATGGTGTAAGGCTTTGCTTTTGTTTTGACAGTCAGGATCCAAAACTATTGAAGCTTTAGAATTTCATCAAATTCAAATTTTCAGCTTTGGCACACAGAAGGTTAACACTGTACTTCCTAGCCCTGGAGTGATATATGAAAATACACAGTCAGTGATTTCAGGAAAACCCATCTAAGCCCTGCACGTACATTTTTCACTTCACCAACCACTCTGGTGGTAGCCAGTAGATCTAATTTCATCAAGCCTGTGCTCTTGACAGCAGTCACATCAAATTAAAGAATCTTCCAGACTTAGCTGGCACCTTCATCTAAGCCTTTATATCAAATAATATGCCTGTTGCCTTCATCATGCAATCCTTAATTATGTGAAAATCAGCAGACTGCTGCTCGTGCCAGCAAAGAAAATGAGGAAAGAATGGTGTTCTTTCCAATGCACATGGCTGGACACCCTTCAGAGACATATGATTTGATTGGCAGCAACAATATTCCATTGATGTTCTTTTTTATATCTTTAACTTAAGGCCCTTTCCCTAAAGAATTAGCTTATGCATGCACATATTAAAACCGGCTTTTTTTTGTTCTTGGTGACAGGGATGCTGCAAATTTTAGCTCTGGTTTTTAAAGAGGGCCTGCTTGGTGGATAAGTGCAATGTGACAAAAAGATTAGGAGGATGGGTGAAGGTTGTTTACTACAGAAGCATGCTGTGCATAAATCCCATGGGAGACTCACAAAATACCTTATCCAATCCCAAACAAAGATGTTCTAATTTCTTGAAGTCAAATACAAACCCCAAAGGGGATCAAGGTCAACACAGCAAATTAGGTGATCCATCAACAATCTAATTACATTCCATTGACCCAGAAAAAAAAAAAATCTAGAAGCAGCACAGACACCTCTGGGTGCTGGAACAGTATCCATCAATTGCTGGCCTCTGGGCCTTGCCTACCTGACATCTCCATTGCTAAAACCATCCCTGGGAATCTTCTCATTTCTATAACCTCACCATTTATGCTGGATGCCAGTACCTAACAAACTGCTCCTTGCTATATTCCAGCAGATAGCATCATGAAAGGGATTTTGTTTTTTCTAACATCCTGCCTCTCATTACCAATGCAAAATATTTTAAAATAAACTTCTTTGGAAATCACATCCTGATATTTGCCAAGCATTTCAGGAAAGCTGGCCAGAGGGAATGTCTGAGGACTGTTGTGTACCTTAGTTATAAAAGAACCAAACCCCAGTAACTTCACCAATAAGAAAGGATAAAAATTAAATATTTTTTTAAATGGAATAAAAAACCCTATGCATAGAACAATTAACAGACACAGACACATTGTCTAAATCAGATATTTAATAGATCCTGGGATTTCTGAGTTCCCTGATATCTCAGTTGGACAGGGATCTGTTATATGTGCCCATGATACACTACCAATTACAAAAAAAACCCAAAGTAATCAAATTCATGCATAACAAATATGATTTACAAATGTTTATTGCTGATGGCTCAGCACAACTGCCCTTTTCACTGATGCCCACTGGTGCACTGAGGACAGCTGAAAAAGCAAACGAGAAAACTACGCTGAAAAAATAAAAAGAAACTAAACTACTATAAGCATTATCTGTTTCTCACAGTCTGATGACTTTTCAGGGGGAGAGAAGCACACAGTGTTATTGGCAAGAAATTAATATTAAAATATAAAATAAAAGGTACTTTATGTCAAGTCCCAGGACTGTGAAGTACTGTGAGTGCGAACTGTAAAAAGCATTCAATTGTTGCAACTGTATTGAACTGTACACTGTGCATTTCTTTTTGTTTATTGCCTCATGCCACAAATATTCCCTTATTCCAAATCTCAGCCACATGCAGGAAAATATATTTGTGCTGCAATCTAAATGGACTAATAAAAAACAACATTCAACCATTTGGAACTGAAATATTCATGAGATACTCAGGGAACAATGGAACTGAAGTGCTTCAGCTATCCTCAAGGAGCAAGAGTCAAGAACACACAGGAGTAACTAGAAAGTGTCCTACTGTGCCTTCAAACTTTGCTCTTTCTTTTTCTTCTGCCTTTTACTCTTCTTATTTCAAATCAAGCAACCTCATTCCCATTTAGTAGATACCACTCCTGGCTACCCAGGTGGCTCACATCCATTTATTTAAATTTTAGCCTGTGTTAAATCACTATGAAAGCAAAATAGGAGACTACTCTGCCTGCCTGAGTGAACTCCTCTTGCCACAGTACAGTCCTACAGCCAGAGGATCTATCTATGTGAGTGTGTGCATTTTCACCTGAGTCCAAATAAATACTGAAATTCATTTGAAAAATTTCCTAAAATTGAATCCTCAATCTCAGGAAAAACTGCATATCCCTTGCTTGTTAGAATTAAATGACACAACTGCAGAGAGCCAGCTCTAGCTCAGGCTTCTTGAGACATTTCTATTAGCTGACCATTTCCTGCTTCAACCAAACATAGGACCCCAATAAAAAAAACAGTTTCCTAATTAAAATTGCAAGCAGCAAAATAAATTCTCTTACACTGTTATTTAGAAATCTGGGTCAGTGCTGTTCCTGCCAGATATTGAATGTGCAGTGGGGCCAGCCTTTTTAAACCACTACACCCTTATGAGTGACATCCAGAGCTAGAGGGGATGTTACATGTGCCTCTTCAGTGCCTGCTGGTCTGGGCAAGCAGACAGGAAATTCACATGATTCTGCTTATAATTCTTTATTCTTAGCATCTGTGGAAGGTGGAGCATTTAGGGAAGGTGGAGCATTCCAGCAAGAGCACAGAATGTTTCTCTGTTTCTCCCATTTCACAGGTGTATTCAGTTAACCCATGCTTCTTCTCTCAGCCTTGCACACAGGAAGACAACTAAAACCTAAATAAGAAATAAAGCAGGTAATCAGCCTGCTGAGTCTGGAAATAAGAAATATTTTAGGGAATTTTTAAAGGCACTTTTGATCTATTCTGACTGTTTCAGATGATGTTCAAACTGCCAGGACTGCCTTTAATGTCTACACTACAACTTTCCCTTCCTTTTGGTGCAACAGCCAGCACTGCCTACCCCGCTACAACTTTTCTTCAAACATCTTGTAGGGCCAAAGGCTGCTCTGGCTGCAGCCAGCCTCCTCTCTTCCAGCTCCTCAAAGCAGCTTGTCAGCAGCTTTCTGCACCACCTTTCTGCATAACCATCCAAAGCCCCAGTCAGGGCTTCTGCATCAACACCTAAACAATGTTCATAGTCAGGAAATATTAGCATAATTTAAAACCACACCTCTAAACTCAAGACTGACTTTAAATTGTTTCGATTCTTGCCCACTAAAAGATATTGCAATAAGAAGAATTTCAATAAAAAGATTTTATATGAATTCTCATCAATTCAACAGTTATTTTTCTGAATACCAGAAAATAAATAGTCTTGGGGGTAAAAACTGGGTCTAGAAAACTAATTTTTCTATTGACTTGTTAAATGACAACTTTTTACATGTTCTTTAATACTGATGACCATTTTTTGCCAGCTAAAGTGTTTCTTTCCAATTTTCTACAGCCTTTCAAACCTTGAGTGATCTTCCCATTCTATGTCCTATTCAGAGAAGTCCCACGGAGGACACATATAGGATACAAATACAGAGGATTCAGAAACTGAAGAAATAGCAGCTTCCCCAGATTTATGTACAACCTCCTTTTGTATCAAGCTGTCCAGAGCTAACAGCAGTACAGTAAACACAGGATCTTAAGGCTTTTCCACCAAAGAAGTCCCAGTAAATTCATTTGTTTGGTCCAGCTCACCCCACAAGCCCTGCACTTGCGCAGCCTCGATCATGAGCTCCTAAACATCTTTAGGGGCCATCCAAATTTGCAGATTACAAGCTTTAGGATAGTTTTTGGCTGGTACACTGTTCCACCCTGGCTCTTTTGCTGGATCTGTACTGTGTATTTTCTGAAATACTGTGTATTTGTATCCCTCTGGGATACTGAGGGTTTCACAGACATGAGAATGTGCCATCCTCTCCACTGAATTCCAGCTTCAAAGTTAGGCATGCAATACTTTTTGTTCCCACTTTCACAAGTGTTTGAGGAATGATAGGAGAGAAAAATTATCATCTGTTTACCTTTTTGTGATAAAAAACCTTTATGTATGTTTAGCATCTTCATTAACATAAGTACTAATAAGAGTTTGCTTTTGTTTTTTAGCAAAACATTTACTGGAAAATGGTTTAAAAATGAAGAGGGCTTCAAGTTGTCACATAACAAAAAAAGCCAAAGAACAAGTGAGCAAGTTTTTGCTTGTGTTTTCTGAAGGCATTGTAAGTCACAGAAAAGCAATATATATTGTTTCATCTTTGCAAATCAACCATTAGTTTTTTCTATTGAAATTATTAATATGCATTCCTGTTTGATTCCAAACATGACAAATAATTATTGTGTTTCCATGCCTGCCAACTGAATTCTGAATCCAGCTCAGTTAAGTCTCCTCAAATTTGTGGTTACTATTAACAAACACAAGTATTCATATTAGAATTTTTATCTAAGGAATGGTATGATTGAAACAAGACATATAATTTAAATGTGAACTTTTAAATAAAATCTTATAATTTACCTGAACTATGTAGAAACTGACAAAAAATAATTTATTTATAAAAGTAGTGTAAAAGTGAACAAATAAATGAGAGAAAATTAAACTAAAATATAGCACTATACTTTCAAAAACTTTGATAATAATGCTTATTGTCCTCTAAAATATCAAGCTCTAAATTTCTGTTCTGCAATACCATTTTTTAAGTTCATTTTTTTGGTTGAAGAGCTGCTCAAAGCTCAATGCATAAACCTCTTGCTATGAAGAAATTAATGACCAATTATTTTCTTAATCTCCCCTTTGAAGAACTGCCAGCCAGCAGTAGTTATTTAAGCATTCATCTATTGAGTTCTTAGAGCTTTAGATTTGAATCTGTGCTACAGGTGAGACCTAAGGTATCTTCTTGGTATTTTCCTAAAGAGAAAGTCTGCTCTTCACAACACATGTGGAATAGCAAAACACCTGTTCTGCATGGAAAAAGACCTACTTTTTTCTGCCTCACAATGGCAAATCAATTAAACCTTGATTAATGTTTGGCTCAGTGTCACATAAATTTGTCTAAGAGCTGATGCTACACAAGCTAAGATGGCTGGATGCCAACTCTCTTAAAACACTGCAAACACAGGTTTGCTTCCTCTAGCTGCCAAAAACTGCTAACATGAAGAATGAAGACCTAGAAATACCCATCCTGTGTCTTTTATTTGCTATCAAACATAGCTAAAAATTCAACCAGAAATGTGATCACAGTGCAAATTGCGAGTTCCAATAATATACTTTAGAGTTTACACTCTGCTTGCTGCTCCTTTTGTTTGTGTGGTAGCATAAAGAACACTAAACAAACTGGAAGATTGATAAAGCTGTCAGATTCTTTCAAAATAAGATTTCTTGCTACATCTCAAATACTTTGATTAAAAATTCCAAAAGTTTGAGTCACTCAGATAGATTGTCTGACTTAAGTCATCTCTACAAGCAATCTGTCTTCATACTCAGGAAAAGATTGGCTAATGCTGTGCTGAGCTTCCTTTCAAGAAAGTAATAAACTGACTTCTGATTATTTGGCAATACCAACCAGAAAGGGTGTAATCATATAAAAATACGGTTCTAAATAATTTGCATGACACATAGGGGCAGACAGTGTGCAAGAAAAAGTACAATAAAGTACACTACACAACAAATGACATGTCAAGAATTCAAATGTCCTCTTGATAATACTGTGATAAATAATCCTTCTTAACATGGACAAAGTATGTACAGCATCTTTAAAAGTACACCTTCCATCTTCTGATCACAACAAATATGGTGGAGCATCTTATATTTAACTGACCATGGCTGCAGTGATATGTCCAAAAGTTCATTGATGTAGAAAAAGTATTTCTATAATTATGAAGTCATTAAAAAACAGCTAAAAATAGCAAGCAATAAATACACAGGCAATTTGTGACGTTAAAAAACTAAAAAACCAAGCCAAACTAATAGACAAGGAGTCATTAGTATCGCTTTTGATGTGTTTTATCAATATTGGTTGATAATTTTAATAATACCCACTGTGGCCAATAGCTCCACCCTGTGCTCTACAGAATCATGAATCTCAGTATTTAAAGCATAGTGTATTATTCAGTATTTATGGAAAAGCCATCTGTGTCACCTCTGTCATTTAGCACTGGGCAAGACCAAGTTGCATACAAATGCAAACTGTAATTAAAATGACAAGTCAAGCTTACACTTGCACAAATGCAGGTATCTACAAAGTGACCAGATTTCTCAATTATTTCAGATTACTTTTCTCAAAATGTCTAAGAGTTTTCATCAGTGTCCACATTTAGATTCTAATTAGATATGCAGCAGGCAATTAGACATTTATTTCAAATGCTGTTAGAATTGTTTGCTGGCTCTCTCTTCTCAAAAAGCCAAAATAGCTGACAATGGCTAATGACTACATATTTCATGTGAAAAAGGATATGCAGACATAATTACTGCTGCAATCTCATCAGAGCAGCCAAGTCTAATTAAGTGTCAAACCAGAGTTACAGAAGGGTTGTGAAACTTTCCCTCAAAACTGACAACTCAGCTGTGGTGGCACACAGACAATCAAACAACCTCAAGAGCAAGAGAAATGTGAATTTTATGTAGGTTTCTGAGTAATGTTATGGAAAAGACCTTGTTCTTTCACATTATTCATAATATATTATTGACATTAAAGCAAAATTGCAATATTCAACCTGTAGCCAAGAAAGAAAATGTATTGTAATACTTCCCCTTTCATTAACAAGTCCTTAAAGCTGTTAACAACTTTTTAAATTGTTCTTCTCTCCAAATCAACATAGGAAGCTCTCATAAGCCTTATCTCTCTTCCACTTCTAATTATTTACACTTTTAATTACTACTATATGCTAATAATTAGAGTGTTAACTATTATTGAATTGATCCTTAAAACATGAATATTCTGTTTGTAGGCACCAACAAACCATGCAAAAGACAGTGTGTGTTAATGTTCAGAAACAAAGATGGGAAGGAAAGAATATTATTGACCTGTCAACCTGCAAGTTTTCAAACAGCTTTCCTTACTCTATGTTGCTCTCAGACAGAGCTTTCAATTTCACATAGAAATTTTGACAGAGTTGAAAGACCTGTCTTCACCTAGCCTTAGTGTGCACTATGTAAAGTCTGGTTCTCAAGAACAGAAGGTGACACATTTTACATTCTGTTTATCATCCTGCACATATACATGGACATTTCTCATAATTTCTTCTTTAATGCAGCAATGAATCTACCTGATTTGAAAAACATCCCCTAGAAATAAAAGGAAATCACTGTGGTTCTATCACATCCCATTATTTCTAGAAGTGGCTGCCCATTCCAAATTGATGGATTAGATGGATTCTTCTTTCACTTCTTCCACAGACCTCTGTCATTTTCATGATATTTTTATTGAATAATAGTTATCCTTTTTAAATTTAAAAATTTAATTGTGTTTCAGTTCAATTCTTTCTATACTAATCATGCAGAGCAACAGAGATATGCTAATGCTTGCTGTGGTAACAATACAGAATTTGCTCAGATTTTGCTATTAGGAGACACTAAACTCTTCATGTGTGGCATGCTAATCTTGTTCTAATTCTTCATCCATCTCTTTTGAACCTTCCTCCCTTCCCCACCCTAAATAAGCTGACAATCTGATACCATTGAGTACCATTACAGTTCCCAGAACTGTTCAGTATATATTTTATCTTGCTCAAGGAATCCTCCTGATAGTATGAATATGTACACGGAATATCTCAAACTGATTGGCAGACAGTCACCTTTTTCTCAGTCAAGACAGCTATTTAGTATTTTAATATCTTCTCTAAAAAATGCAAGAAAGAATGCAGGAGTTTAACACTGCCTCTAGCCCAATCACAGCTCTGATTTTCCTTCCTATTCACAAGCAAGGGTGTCTATGCTGTGTTCTAATCAAACACCATTCAGCCAAGGGGTGAAATATCAGGCTTACTTAAAGATATTACAAATAAATCTTGGGGTTTTCATTAAGGTTGTTTTGGGTTTCTTTGTTTTGGCAGGGTTCTCATTTTGGATTAATTTTGTGATCTTTTGATTTTTTTTGTGCCATCCGTTTGAAAGGGAAGACATGACAGAATCCCTGACATAACGCAGCCCACTCCTACAGGTAATTTGAATGCAGGTATTTGAGATTTGCACTTTTCACATAATAACTTTGCTGCCCTCATAGAATATTCCTTACCTGCAAAAGCACACAGGCTGTTAAACTATTTTATCCTTTCCCTATAAAAAAAAATCCATGAAAATCACTTCGACTTTTTTATTCAAAACAGCTCATTCAAAGTATAGTCAGTGCCACACAGTACTGAAAACAATCCTTCATCACAGAGTCTGACTTGAAGAATCAATGTATGCATCCTGCAATAGCCTGATTATCTGCTGAGATAAGGGCATGCATCATCTCATCCTCTCCACTCTCACTGAAAATGGCATCAGCTTGAGCTGAACTGCCAAGCAGGGCAGCCAGAGGTGTGAGAGCCAGATGATGCCCCAAAATCTCACATCAGCAAGAGAGAGATTGAGTGAAGGACTCAAAAAGAGAGGAGTGCTAAGTGAGGTAATAATGCGATGCTTATGCACTTACATTGAATAAATTCATTTGCTTTCCTAAAACTTTTAATTCAAAAAAGGGAGAGTGAGCAGATTTTGAGAAAACTTCAGGAAAGGATGTGCAATTCCTGATGTGGGCTGTAAGATACATTACTTCACAGAAAAAGACAGTTTAGTTACCCCTGAAATTAAGCAATATCCAATAAAGGCCAAAGAAAACACCTCTAAGCATAAGTTCTGTTTATATCCTGCATTATGGCTTCTCTTTTCCTGCATGCAAACTGTATTTTACTATTGAGGCCAGTCATTTAATTTTGGGATATCACTCACATGAGTAGACTAAATTCTAGACCTCTGAAGAATATGAGAAGATACTCATACTCACACATGAGAACAGAGCTTGTTTGTAAAAATCACAAAATTGCAGCAAAGAATTTACTGTATAAATATTTTTTCAGGCTTTTGTCTCAATGGAGCTTTGTCCATTCATGCAGTCCCAAAATGCTGGCCACAGTAACACTGTGAAATACCACTGTGAAATAAAAATAAATTGGAAAATAAATAAGCTATTGAAGTGACACTCATATTTCAAAGGTATTGTCTTTGAGGATGAGAAATAAATTTTGAGAATTTTCCAGTCGTTTTAAAAACTCCAGTGATGTAAAAAAAATAAAATATCCCAGGAAACTATGTGTCTCTATTATCATAAAAATAAATCTATAAATTTTCTATGATGTTTATGTAATATAATTTTCAGAACCACTCAGATAACATACGAAATTCCTTGCAGAGGGGCTTCTAAAAAAACCTTAAAAAAACAGAGAACAAATGTTTCTCATTGACTCTGTATATGCAAATAAACTGCTGAAAATATATTGCTGTAAAGGTCTTGCTAGAGTCAAATTGCAATACTGTCAATCTTTGTAATTGTTCCTTATATTTGATGCACCTTGCTGTCACCAGCTGTTCCACAGATATTTAAGAAGAACAAAATCCAAAACCATGAAGATCTTTTTTTCCCATTATAGAGGGTACCATTAAAAGTGAATCTCCAGTTTTAAATTCATATTTTGGAGGTTTTAAGTAAAAAAAAATACAAATACAAAATATAGCTATGTTGATGCAAAGATCAAAAATCATCCCTATAAGAATTCTATTTTGAGAAATGCATGTTAGAATTGAGTCAAATATTAACACACTACTAATGTCCCAGAGTCAAAATTATTATCTGTAATATTTTGTAAGCAATGCAGGATTGTTAAGCATAAGAGCTAACTAAACTGCAACCAGAAGACGTCCCTTTCAAACAATGTTAAAGCATGAAAGACTACAAGAAAAAATAGGAAAGATCTACTGAATATAAGCACTTTGCACCACATGGTCAGCAGAAATTCATTACATCTGCAAAAAGCAATAATGTTTAATATGAGAAGCAGACAGCCTCAAAGAGGCTGCCTTCCTCTTATGTTTTCCTCACTGGTTTTCCATCCACATTTTTTTAACATCTAGGAACCCCTTATTTAAAAACTCCAAATTTTTTAAAAAACAATGTTTTTGGTTTGGTTTTGTTTTACAAATTTAGGTTCTAATTATGGCTGTCAAATACTGTCAGACAAATTTAGCTCACAAAGCACCAGAGAGGCCTGGGATGCTGGTTGTACAAATTTGGATCACAAATTTAAAATCCACCTTGTCCTTATTATCGACTTACAGCAGACAAATGTCTCAATACAAAAGAGATTAAGAAATCTAGGGGCTTGTCAGGGCATCAAGTGTCCTAGTATAAATACAATTTTTTTTTTTGAGAACTCAACAGCTATTCAGTGTCTCTGCAAACATATTAAAATTTTCCCCACTAATATGATGTATGAGATGATAAAGTTTTCACCTTCCTTCATACACAGCCTTACACCTGTAGAGAAACTTCTCCAAGTCCACAATCAATAAACAAAAATTTACTTTAACAAACTTATTCTTAAGGGTTCTGTGATAGAGTTCCATTTGGAGTGTCTCTTTCACAGAGAGGATTGTCTTATTTTTATCCCATCTGAATACAGGGAAAGGCAATTATTCCTGAAGAAAGGAATACCAGTGTCACCAATTTCGTTACAAAAAGAATTAAAACAGACCAAAGCCTATCCTACTGATGAAAACCAGGTTTGCTAGATGCATTTTATCATCTTGAAAAAGGTGGGGTTTGCCAATTTCATGAAGTTATGGCCAGCTGCAAGAAACTATATCAATCCAGAATATCTTGATTTAAAAAAAATAGAAAACAGCAAAAAAAGCTGAAGTCCCTGCTTGTCTGGTGAAATACTAAGTAAGAAATGTGTACGTCTGAGACCTGTGGGATCAGAAGAATGAAGGGGGCTTAAAGGGAATAATGAAAATTTGTAACATTTATATTACTGTGAGGAAACATAACTCAGCCCTTGAAAGCATTTCAGGATTTGGTGAAAACCAGAGCCTGAAATAGAGCAATCCATTCTCTTCTGTCATTCGGTGCCTCTCCAATTACCAAGCTTGAATCCACTTCTCAGAGGAGTAAGAGACATGAAAGACAGCTTTGTGAATGACTGATTAACATGGAAAAGATCATTTCTCCAAGATTATATTGTATTCCTAACAAGACCAAAAGTGTGCACTAAATTATTATTATGATAATTAACTTTGGCAGACTTTGTCTTATTGTTAAAAAGCAGTAATAAGGTACCTTTAGAGGCAGAATAATTACACTTAACTGCTGTAATTAGTAAGTTAATTCTCAGGTAAAAATGATTCATAACACAGGAATTATGCAAGTGCTGCCATTTAAATTCTTAGTGCAGTGCCTTCATATAATGTAAATCAAGCACTGTTAGTATTTCTGAACCTTTACTTCAATAAGGTAAGAGAAAAAATTTGGTTCAGGAAGGAGAAAATTTGATTTCTACGTCAATGGACTCGAATGTCTGAAACTGAATATCAAAATATGCATATATAATCCAAATGAGGAAAAAGAAGGGAGAAGAGAGCAAAGTTTAATATTTGTGCACACAACATTTGTGATATTCATTTGTTCTTTTTCTACTAGGAGCCATTCCAAAATCTTTTTTTCTCATTCATTAGTTTTTGCATTTCACAGCAAGATCCAAAAAAGCCCCAAAATTTCACAGAGAGATTTAATCTTCTGTTCTGCTTGTAGAGAATTTGGGCCAAAATTTGTGATTTCATATAATTTAAAGTGAATTTCATTAATTGCCTTTCAGATCTATTTCTTGGGTGACCTACACTGCTGTTTCTGGGTGATCATCAGAAAACCAAAAAAAAAAATTGGTGATTTAAATCCCGTTTTATAATAAATGCTTCATCAAAGTAATAAAAAGATATTTAGTATAAAACAATCCCTATACCAAATGCATTTTACTACCAATACTCCTAAATGACTCCTAAATTAAAGAACACAGAGCTCAGACCCCTGTCCAACCTGGCCTTGAACACCTCCAGTGATGCTCTGATTTAGTTGTCAAGTCACCTCTACAGCTTCCAGAAGAAATATTAAATTACCTCAGAGCCATAGGTACAGAATTTAATTCATGGGGAAAAAATATGATGGTGAATTGTTTTCATGGTAACACTTTGTGTGTGTGTGTAAACCATAAGACAATATTCATCTATATTCACTCAGATGAATATTACTGTCCTCATTATAACATTAGCCCTTAATTACAACATGTTTCATCTCAGACTACATATGTACAGGTTTGCTAAAAACTTGCATTACTGGCCATCAGCCATACAGAGAAGAAAAAGACAACATTGTGCAGATAGAAGACAAAAAAGCTTGATTATCAAAGAAGGATTCAAGTTGTGTCTTCTGCTCCTCTGCCTCAGCAGAAAGGCCAATTTTCTCAATGGCCTGATGCTCCTCTTTCTAATATTTATCATCAGTCTCTGGTATTCTACAATCCATTTGTGATATTTTTATGACTGAATTCCCCTGTTAAGTCTCTGACTCTTCAAGAACAAAATATCAGCATGTACACCAGGAGATGAATACTTCATTCAGTTCCTATTTACAGGACCAGACAAGGAGGTTCCACACTAGTGTCTCAGCTCTCCTTTTGCCTTTAAAAGGAACAGTTAAATTCTCACTGTTCAACCCTACCAAAAGCCAACTTCCAGATGTTGGTGGTCCTGCCTGAACCTATCACTGATAAGCAGTATTACTGATATGATAATTCCTTTTACTTAAACTCTTTTTTTTTACTTCATTAAACACCCTTAAGAATCAATAAATACTTTGAGAGATAAAATAACCCAACTGTTACATGAGAAATGAAGCATGTTCTTATAAAGATGATAAAAGTTTAAAAGCCATAAAGGGTTCTCTACAGGTGCTAATTTTACTACTTGAATGAAATTAATAAGACTCTCCATAAAACAGCAGGAGATCCTTAGATTACATGAGTAATCAGCAAGAAAATTTATTGTGGATTCATGAAGCACTAAGTGTTTGTGTAATGTATGCAAAAGTGGTACTTTATTCTCTGCGGTGAACAATTCGGAGTCCTTATAATAGAAAAATATTTAATAGCTTGAAAACTCTTGAGGCATAGTTTTAAAAAGTTGTTCAACTGTGATTAATTCAACTCATGACAAACTAGTCATGAAAGGTCTGCCTTATTTTATTATTCAGTAGGAGCCACTATTAAAAGAACTACTTAAGGTTAAACAATGGATACAGAGACGACTGAAAATCCAACCCAATGTGTAGGAATGTGAGAGTTGGGAGAGTGAGACTCACAAAGTGGGAGGGCATTAATCTGAACTAGCTAAACTAGTTAAATTAGTTAAACTAGCACTTCACCTTGGCTGCTGTATGGACAGTGTATTTATTTACATGACTACTTGTTCCTGCAAACTTCATGTTCTGTGAACCATTTCAGATAAAGAAGTTGCAGAAGCAGTGCCATAGAGGAAATCCTGTCACATTTTTGCTATCAAATTCTCAGTAAATTACACCCTCCAAGGAAGCATATAGCCAAGCTTTAATTTTTTTTCCAAAAATCTATTACAATGTACCACGGAATCATGAGTTTATGTTCAATACTTTGCATTTAATATTTATTGATTGCTGCAATTAATTGCTTTCAGTTTGTAGCTTAGGGCTTAATTAAGTGGACTAAAAGTGTCAATACACCGAGGCTGCTCAACTGACTGACAAATGAAACTAAATAATGCCTTACCATGACTAGTTATTAATGTTCTATCAATGGAACAAGCAAGGGGAATGCATGGGTCAGGGAAGTAGTAATAATAATAAAATACAGAGCCTTTAATGTTTAGATTAGCTGCTCAGCACAGATTAACAGTAGCCAAAATGACTGCAATCTAAGGACCCCAATTAATTCTTGCTGCATTATGTGTTATGTGAAATGAGATTACTAATAACAGTACAGTGCTTAAAGACACCTCATGGCCTGGGCAGAGGTGAGCAACCTCTGCCCAGCTTTAGAGCTGGTTGAAAGGCCCATTGCTGGGTCAAAACACTGCTGCAACAAAGTAAACACATCCTATAGACAATACTAGCTGGAGTGTTAAACTGAATTTAATCTGTGCCATATTCTACAGATCTATAGTTTGGGCAATGGAAGCATACAGTGTGGATACATCCATTGGCTCTTCAGGAGAGGGCTTTTGTATCAAGCAATCTGGGGACTGATCAACAATGTGACCTTTGTACCTATTTACCTTCACAAGTCTCTAAATAATCTAAATAAATTCCTTTCTGCACTTACCAAGCAGAAAATATAAAAAATAGGAAAAGTATTTATTTTTAGAGCTTTGGTGCTTCCTGAGGAATATGATGTTAAAGCTTATGCAAACAAAGGTGTTGTGTTTGTTGAGGTCAATTGGTACATCTTCTCTGATAGCAACATAGCTTTGGGGAAGTGAGAAAACCTAGTCCAGAATATGAATTGTGTTATTTTTATGACTGAATTCCCCAGTTAAGTCTCTGACTCTTCAAAAATCCCGTTCTCCTGCTTAAAATACAAGCTGCATATTAAGAGATGTTATCAATTCTAACTCAGTAACATCTTATATCTGTTCTATGCAGATTTTTCTAGTCATCATATAAAAGTCTGGACACACACTGAGATCTAGCTGGTTAACTTCCTCTAAACCACAGATGTTCACAAATTGCTCAGCATTAACTAAAAGCCTTAAAGTGAAACTTAATTTATCAGTATTGCAGGTTATCCATGAAGTTGCTGCCAATCTTTTTTGGGCATCCATGTGACACTACACCATCATTCATTTCCCAGTCTTTCAAGGTTTTCCCTTCCCTACATACTGGGCAAGTTGTCATCTATCAGCTTCCTTTCAAACCTCCATGCCTTTGCCCTTATCAAGACAACATTCAGCTACAAATGTCTCTAAGACACACAATTTTGAAAAAGCTGATGGGCTTGGTTCTCAAAGTACCAGATTTTTACAGAATCACAAAATAGGCTGAGCTGGAAGGGACTCACAATACAGGGGGATGCTTGAGTCCATCTCCTGGCCCTGCCCAGGACCAGTCCCAGGAGTCACACCATGAGCCTGAGAGCATTGTCCAAACACTTTTTGTGCTCTGTCAGGTTGGTGCTGTGACCTGGGGAGCTGTTCCAGTGCCTAAACACCCTCTGGGCGAAGAACCTTCATCTGATATCCAACAAAAACCTCCCCTGATACAACTTCAGGCCATTCCCTCGGGTGCCATCACTGCCACCACAGAGCAGAGATCAGTGCCTGCCCCTCCTCTTCCTCTCATCAAGAAGTTCCAACTGCACTGAGGTCTCCCCTCAGTCTCCTCCTCTTCAGGTTGAACAGAACAAATACCCTCAGACACTCCTCTCATAGGGCTTCCCCTGCAGGGAACTCAGAACTGTACAAATATTTTTTTACCAAGCATTACTGTTTCTGTGACTCTTCTCTCCAAATACATGCTCCTCTCCAAATTCCATGCTAAATATCTGCTTTTAAAATTGCTTTGAGCTTTTTTGCCCTCCCTCTACACAGCAACACCCCTGCATGCATATGTGTGTTTGTACATGTATAAATATGTATATTTGTGTATGCATACACACATTTGTAATATGTGTATATTTATATATGTATATGTGTATTTATACATGTATAAATATGTATATTTGTGTATGCATACACACATTTGTAATATGTGTATATTTATATATGTGTATTTATACATGTATAGATTTTTATGGGTCTTATCTGATGCAGATCTCCTGTAATTCCTTCAGCCATTTGCTCCCTGTGGGGGCAAATCAGCCTCACTAACACTTCAGTTTACTATTTAAGGACAAATAACAATCTTGTGTTCTGGGCAGATAAGAGCAGACCATCTTCAATAATAAAGCACCAAGTTTGCATGTATAACACCTGTAAAAATGGGTTACAGAGAAAGATAAGGTTTAATAACTGGTGAAGTACTTGTGTTTTGGAGGAATATTTATGGGTTTCATATTCTCTGCAAATACAAATACAAGACATGAATCATGCCCTTTAACATATTTCTCTGAGTTTTCTGGGACTAGATCAGGTGGAACATTTCATTAGAATCCTTGAAATCATGCAAACAAACATGAGCATCTGCATTTTAAATATTAACTGCTAAAGCACCATGAAAACCTCAATGCTGGCAGCTTTGCTCTGACTCCTCTGGCAAAGCATGGGCTCACATTCTTTACCTTAAAAGCATTCTGCACAAGAGATGAATGTGAAATCTAGCTTTCCTAGCTGACACACATCTAGCAAAAAGCCTTTAAATTAAATCTTTAAATTCAATCCTCATAAAGAACACAGTAATTCCTATGCTACACTATGTATATATGACTTAAACAGACTATTCAGTAGATCCAAATTCAAATAATTACATCCACCCTTCATCTTTGAATCCTAATAATGTTATTACAGCATCTCTGGAAGTGACTTTACCTACAATACATGCAGGAACTTTTCATCCTGATAGGCTGGTCCCAACCTTTAGTGGCCTCTTGCTGTGTGGCTGCTGTTTGGGATGGGAAGGGATGGGAAGGAAGGGATGGGAAGGAAGGGATGGGAAGGAAGGGATGGGAAGGAAGGGATGGGAAGGAAGGGATGGGAAGGAAGGGATGGGAAAGGGCACAGGCTGTTCCATAATAAATTATCCCTTTTAATGACAAATTCCAAAATATTTCTGTAAAAGAAAGGCATGGCCAGCTGCCTGCATTTTTTGGCTTTGTAGGCTGCTCTCAAGGTTTTCAGCAATGTCTACACTGGGCAATGTGGAACTAGTGCAAGGATCCCAGTGCTTGATTTCAATCAAGCTAGTAAATCAGGAAATGATAAGCATACAGTGGTCTATCCAAAGCACTCACTCTGAAAAAAATGCCTGGGATGACGAGAGAAGAGACTGCCAAATAGTAAATGCACAGTGCCCCTGAGAAAGATAAAGGCTTTAAAAGCAACAATAACCCCAAAAGTATGCAGACAAAATCTGAATGGTCACATAAAGTAAGATCTGGAACAGAATTTATAGCTTGGCATAGTTGCAACTTCAGTTTCTTCCTTTCTGCAGATAACAATATATTCCTTCTATCATATCTCATTCCCTGCACTTGTCTAAATGATGTGGTCAAATTAAAAACAGCACAAGCCTCAAAGAAAAAGAAAACAGGCCTAAGGAATGAGGATTTTATAAGCAGCCCAAGATTCCAGCCTCCAAAATCCCCAAGGCAGCTTTGAAAATCTCAACCTAAATGTTTAGCTGAGTTCCTATCTGCTTTCCTTTCAAGCTGCAAATCCCAGTTGTTCTCACAATTTCCTAATGCTCACTGTGCTTATCCATGAAACATAAGCTGGGGTTAGGATGAAACCTTTGCCCTTCATTTTCTCCATGGATACAGACTGGCTGTCAATACACTCCAGCACTGCTTCCATTCCCCTCACATTGCATCTACCAACAGCTGCACTTTAGGATTTAGGAGGCTTCAGAAACCATTTTTCCTAAGGATTTCCAGCGATGTAAAAAGCACTGTTGGTCGATTGGAAGTTTTTAATATGATGCAAAAGGATGTGAGGTGGTTGCAAACACCAAGAGCTGTGGAAAGGAAGTAGGCTTTCTAGATAAAAGTACTTAAGATTAATTTAACATGCACAGGATTTCCCAATTAAAACTTTCACATTAGCACTGCATTTTAAACAGTTAATCTCCTAACGAGACATCCCCAGCAATAAGAAGTGAATTGCAGGACTGAGTAAGGCCCTGAGGCCTGCATCTGGAAAAGGCTGTGCTTTGTAAATGTTGGATTTATGCTGCTGCCACAAAGTCTGCAAACAAAGAGCTCCACTGCCACCTACTGCCAAAACGTCTTTTCCCACCAGAAACCACCGCTAAAAGTGAGAAATCCTCTCTGCTTTTTCACAACATGCAGAGAATCAGGCAACTCAAGTCTTCACACACACAAATTTCACACTTTTTGTAAAACTCTAGTAGTTGGAAAGAGAGATTGTTTATTTTTCTGTGCCTTTTCTTCAGAATATGGTAAAAGCTGAACAATGTGGGAGAGTCTATGCAATAAAGACTGGTTTTCCCTTTCTTATTCCCAGATGTCAACTTTGAATCCTGGCTGACCTGCAGGCCATCCCTTATTTTCTGCCAGATGCTCTGTTTTGTACATTCAACATTTTTGATAAGGATCCTCAAGGAATAAGAAGGATAAAAGAAAAGATAGACATTCAACTTTCATTATCAGCTAAGAAATGCAGTTCTGCATCTTGAAGGCTTTACAACCAGGCTTCTTTGGTTTTTATTCTCTGTGATGGTTAGGAATGGAATAAACACATTCAAGAGCTGGAAAATATTCCTGGTATACAATCTATTTTGATAGGCAATCTGTAATGACTCATCCAAAAGAGTTACACTGAGATGGACCAAGAGAGTTACTCTGAGGTTGCCTTCTTCCCTTCCCTGAGGACAGCAGGGATGGGATGTGTCTGATGTGCCTGATCTCCAAGAGCCTGGATGTGAAGGAGTCCTGCCCAGCATCCCACAGCACCTCTGTGGAGACACTGCCTTAATTGAAAATGAAGTTTTATTGTGCTTTCCTTTGGGGGGTCTTTTTTGACAGCTAAATTGCAAATCAGTTAACATTTCCAGAAGAGCTACTCTCTTGCCTTGTAGACAAAGTCACTGACAATTGCTGGTGAAATAAATTTTTGGAAGTAGCAGAAAACAAAGGGAATTAATATTTCAGAGCACCATGAAAGATGCTTAACAAATAGTGAAGCAGGGAAGAGAGAACATCAGGATTAATGAATGTCAGCTGCATTCTCTGTAAATTCAAGCCAAGGGTCTAGGATTTGAGACACAGTACTCTATAGCTAGGTGGTTTTTCTGCTCTCTGCCTCACTAGATGCAAATAGCATTATAGGTGAGAGAATCCCCATCCTTGTGTTTAGAGTTGTTTGGTAACACTGAAGCACAGCTTGACTCGAGCTGCTGCTAGGAAAATCACAGCATTACATATCATCTGCAAGCACCCTGGAGGGAAAAATATCTTCAATTCACTGTGGCACTGGTGTCTCAGACTGAAGTTGTATGCACACACACAAGAAATATCTGTTCTTCCTACATTACCATCAAAATAAGTACTAAACAAGCAAGATAGCTTAATTACATTTTTTTTTAAGACTTTTTTCTTCTTCTTCTTCTTTTAGAGAGGAGCTCCTGCAAGTACAGATGGGGTGAGATTCACTTGTTTAATATCTAGGGAATAAAACTCCAGACATCCTGACATTATCTCCTCCTCTGCCTTCAGGCTTAGCAGTACTCCACATTTCAAGCACAAACTCAACTACAAAATTTGTGTATCTCCATTCTGTACCTTTTTAGATACATAATATCTCACAGCACCAAAGGATTTCTGTGTTTAGGGCCCGGTAGAGAGCTGTTTCTTTTTAAAAGCACAAATGCAGCACAATAATCCTTGAGAAAGCATAAATTTTCACACATTTGCACTTGAAAAGTGTCCTTTCACTTCTCATTTATCAAGAGAGTAGTTCTGAAGAAATAATTCTGTTAGAAATTATATTTTTTTTGCTGTTGCCCTGAAATTAAAATTGTATTTATCTTTTGTCTTACGTGCTTTAGGGTTTTTACTGCAAATACATTCAGAATTCTTGTCTCCTTTACAGAACAGTGGCAAGATGTAACAAAAAAGCAAACAAATTTTGTTCTGCCTTTATGGAAATTCTGCCTTTTCTTCCCACTGGAAATGCTTAAAACATCTTCCCTCCAGCAATTAGCCCACATGATAGGTTTTGTAACTATGTAATGTTAACAAAAGAAAGTTTTAAGTGTTACTTTATCTATTCCTTCTATCCACTGTGTTTAGCTGCATCTAATGGAATAGTTTCCATCAGGAATAACAGACTTGAAAGTCATCTCTACAACAGCCCTTCAGCCAGAACAGTCAGTCTAAATATATGTTTTCATGCTGTGCTTTTACACAAAATCAGAAGATGAATACATAGCAAGAGAAGCCCAGAAACAACTTTAGGAAGACTAATCTGCCCCTCCACACTTTCAGTATCTGCTAAGGTTCATCCCTAGCTGGCCAGAGCATCACATACTTGGCCCAAGTAATTTGTCACTTTTACTTGTTTTAGCAAGATGTGCTCATGAAAAACTTCTGAGCAAAACTGTAAAAGGCTGTAAAAGGCTTGTGTCCTATAACACAACAGGAAGTCCCTAATCCAAAAGCATTTTGCAAATGCCAAAAAAAGCCAAAAAATGCCAAAAAAAGCCAAAAAAATATTGAATTCCTGCCTGTATTTAGTTTCATAGAACTAGGGGGTTTTCACTCTCTTCTTTTCTATTTCCTCTCCCCCAAACTGACTGTCTTGATAAACTTTGTCTTTACACAAAGAAACATCCGACACTATTTGAGCTGAACTTTCTACAATGTTCAGCTGTATCCATAGGAATATGTAGGAAAATATCCATATGTAGGAAAAACTGGCTATTCATTCTCAAAAGAAAATAGAGTAAATATGAGACTCAATGGAGAACTGAAAATAAAAATCTATAGGAAAATTATGAAGATGGTTTTGGCACACAGTCAATTTCTAACAAACTATATATATTCTTTTTCTTTATTATTGTTTGTGAAGAGCCAATCCTGCAATGCATTTCCTTTTCTAAGTAACCTTTTTTAGTACTGGAAGGGCAAGGACAAAAGGCCAGAACCTTAAATTACGTGGCTTGATGGGCCATAATAACACTGTTCTGATAGGAAGCACAATAAAGCAAAACCCTGATGTACTACAATGCAAACCCAGGATTTCTACTGCTTGCAGCCAACTTGAGAATTCACTTAATGAGAAGCTTCATTAACACACAGCAGACATTTTATTATACAGGTTAAGAGAACAAAACCCCAGCTCTCACACAGAGAATAAACCTTTCAGAGCCCCAGCAGCACTTTCTGACCAGAGACTGAGTGCCCAGCTTCCTGCTGCTGAGTGACAGGATGTCCAAATGACAACGCTGGAACTTCACTGAGCACAATAAAGACACAGCTCTCCAAATGACAAAGGTTAACCACACACAGGGACATGTCCAAGCTAACAAGAATGCCAGGTTACAAAGGCTTTAGCTGTAATTTCTCCTCAGTTTTGGTTCACTGTTAATAACGTGACCCCTACCACAATAGTCAGCACCACTGTCAGCTGTTACAGCTGAATGTTCTGGCTGACCAGCACAGCTCTTTCACATCTTTCTCTGCTCACAAACTGCCCTACTGATACTTTCAGGCAAAAGTTAATGAAATACCTGCAAGACCTGCATACATGGTCATAAAGTTCTTTTTTAGAAATCTTAGTGGCAAGCCCAGGTCATTTTAGGGCATATCTTCCCAGAAAAAGCAGCATTTCCCGCAAAAGTATAGAAAGAAATGAGACCTTTTATACAGCATCTCTGTTTACTTGGAGATTCAGGCTAGTGCAGGCTTTTACAGATCCCCCAGTTCTGCCCACCTCACCTCCAGCTTGGCCCTTGGACAGAATAAGTATTGCAGCAGGATTTCTTACTCAGGAGCTGATAATTCTTGAGATATTTAATTTGAATATTCCTTGTTATTTATGCTTCAGCTGATTAAGTAAATTAAATAGCCAAAATTGTTAGAAATCAGTTTAGTACAGAGTACCATCCCTCATTTTCTACTAGACTCTCTATTTTGCACATTCACATTTTTGATAAGGATCCTCGAGGAATAAGAAGGATAAAAGAAAAGATATACATTCACCTTTCATTATCAGCTTAAAAATGCAGTTCTGAATCTTAAAGGCTTTGCAACCAGGCTTCTTTGGTTTTTCATTCTCTGTGATGGTTAGGAAAGGAATAAATACATTCAAGAGCTGGAAAATATTCCTGGTATACAATCTATTTTCAAAAGGAAGAACACAGCTCAATCCTAGACACAAAAATAGTTTTGCAAAAGTAGTGCCTTTAAGTAAAAGTGGTTAAGCTTAAACCACCACAGTTTAAGGAAAAGCACTTTTCTTTGGGTTTTTTTTCAGTGTATTATGCACAGGGAGTTGCAATGAATTGCTCTTGACATTAAAGAGAAGATGATCAGTAAAATGTTCTGCACATCTTCCAGATGCTGGCAATAACAGCACAAGGCAATAAATACACTCTACTTATTGACGTGGTCTTTGTGAATACCTGTCAAGAGTGGAACATACCTGAGCTGAAGTCTCTGCTCCACAGCTCTTCCAGCCACAAAAAAAAAAAAAAAAAAAAGCAGAGGTTGTGGTAAAGAAACAGAAATTCAAATGGTAATTCTGCAGCTCAGAGAGATAGGATGCTGCTGAGCTGAGTGATACCTGGGAGCCGAGACAAAGTTAAACTCAAAAATAAGTCAAACTCAAAGTTTAACACAATAAACTGAAAAATAATTTTAAGTCAACCTTAAAAATAAGTATTACTTAGCAATGCAATGATTTTATATACTGATTGTGCCTTCAAAGGGCCTGTGCCTGGCTTTCAAAGGTTGTTCTTACCCTGTCATCTATGGAGCACTTCTACTGCATGTAAGAGACACTCAGAGGTCCATCTAATCCTCAGCTACGTTAAAGAACAAGTTAGATTTGACTTTAACCCTCATTATGGTACATGATCAGCTGCCTGAATTTGTTTTAAGATTTACAGCTGTATCAATGCATGACAGAGTTTGTGTGCCTCTTACTTGGGTTGCCGTGGATGAATGGTGTGCAGGCTAGACACAGAACCCTCATCTGTTTCCACGTGGAAAAATTTGATACCAAGTGAACCCCTTCATTTCTGAGTTGCTTTCTGCCACAACTCAATCAAACTGGAATCAGGCTGGAATTCTGCTGAGGTTTTTTCCAGTCGATGACACAGGACTCCACAGCTTTGGCAGAATCCTTTACCAAGCATTTTCCCCAAGAAGGAAAGCCATGACTCTCCTTACTTGGCAGTTGAATCACTGAGCTCCTGGTTTAAAAATTTCAAGTCAAATGAAGAGAAAATTTGTCAACAATGTAGACTGAAATTTCTCTTGGCTTGAAAGAAAGAAAAAGAAACAAAAGCCCCATGGCATTTAAACAAGAAAAGAAAGGGATACAGAAGCTCTGAAGAGATTTCTCACCGTCTAAAAGAAGACTAAATATTTCAAAACCCCCAACACAATAAGTTTAAATAAGATGCTTGAGAAATCTGCATATTAAGGTTGTTTCTCTATAATGAACCAGCCTAGGATAACCAATTTTTCATCTAAGAATGATAATGCAAGCCCCTTTATCCTAGGAACCTTTAGTGGGGTAGAGGCATAAGTACCTTTTCAAAAGGAGATTGGCTATGGCCAGGACTGACTGAATACCTGAGAATGTAGGCTAAGCTCTTCATGCCTCACTCCTCCATCTTAGAAAAATTCTATTATTCTTGAAGGAGCAAGGTTAATGTCAAGAAAACTTGGCAGAATTTCTTCTAGATAGTTCAGTCACTTTCTTTAAGGCCTAAAAGACCACTCTTTTCTGCGGTGCCGTGCTGATGCATGAAGATTCAAGATGCCAAGCCACGTTTTTGGATTACCCAAAGCACATTTTGGTGCTTTGCTATAGTTCCAAGTGTTGTGCTCTGGCTCTAATACACAACAGGAAATTAAAGCAGAAATACCCCCAAAAATAAGACAGTATTAAGAATTGTACTGTCAAGACAAAAAAACACTTGCACCATGAACCTGTCATTTCATGCTTGACAATGGCAAAATGAGATCTTGAAGGGAAGAGCATTATATTAAGTAAAATCTCTTTGCTTCATCTTGTGTATTGAAATGGTCTTCAAGTTTTACTGAAGTATACAAAACTGAGAAAAAAGCCCTTTATTTTGGTAGCATAACACTTCTGCAGTGGCTGAACACTTCTGAAGCTGCTGCAGTGGCCAGGGTGAACCTAAATGTTCTTGTTCCAGAGGGCAAAGCAGCAGCCATGAGGACTCAGTGGTACTAGGGCAGAAGGCAACGACACAGAACACCTCTGGATATACCTCTGTCTGAAAAGCCTGAGTACATCTGAAGCTTCTTGGTCTTCTGACAGAAACTTCTGGAACAGGTAGCCAGGGTATGGCATTAGCTCCCTGATGGGCTGAATCCCCACCCCACAAGTCTTGAAGGACCAGGCACTCTGCCCTTTGAACCTCACTTCTTTCATTTAACTTGTGGTTTTCAGAATCAGCATTCACACATTTTTAGCTGTCTCCTTGCTGTTCACAGGTTATACTTATTTTTGGAGTTGTGCATGTATGTACAGGTCATCAGCTGTTACAAGTTAGGAAACAAATTCTGTGCTGGAAGAGCAATGGAGTGTTTGTGCTCCAGTAAGACAAACCACCAGGCTCTGCAGTACGTAACCCACGTGTCCATCACTCCCAAATCTGAGCACAGTTTCTGAGTAATTGCATAGAAAAACTGTTAAGCATAATTAAATAGCATTTCAATCCCATCAGATCCTCATATTATTCTCTTTAGGATTAGTTTTAGACTTCTAAAAACATAATATTAAGTACAGATAGTGAAAAGGCATTAATTAGCTCCATTTGTTCATTTTATGAAGCTCCACAGTGCTGCATTTTGCAAAAACGAGACACAATGAAGGATGCTAAAATGTATGAATTGGTATATTAAAGATATTCCCATTGCTACCAACAGACTTTAAAGAAAAACTGAATGCAAACCTAAACTAAAAGCAGCTCTCAGGAAAAAACTCTCACATTGTGACCAAACCGCTCACCTAAATTTCTGTTATTTCCCTTCTTCCCTTGCACACATCTATTTGTTCACCGACCAAATTCATGGTGTCAGAAGCATTTGAAGATAAGTCAGATAAACTTAGGTGCTAAGAAATACTTGAGAGAAAATCCATCCCAAATCTGCAGATTCAAATAGGTTCATGAACAATATGGACATCTGAATACAATGGTAAACGTTATGTGATATTTCAAATAATATTAATTCACAGAATATTAATTATAATTATTCTGTATGAATTTTTTATTAAAGTGGTAATCCTGTATCACACACCAGAATGGGCACTACAGCTCTGAATTCCATCTGAGGCCTCCTTTGCACCAGCAGAGTTAGGGGGAAGGAGCTGACCAGCTGAAACTGGTACCTTGTCCCACTGTATTATACACAGGGTAAATTGTTTTCATATTCTGACCTTTTGGAAGGGGCAGAATCTCCTCTCACAATACTGTATGCATTCAGCAATGTGAGGAAAGAAAACCATGGTGGCTCTGCATCGAACATAATTAATGCACATTTAATATGGAAGTTACCATGTAGCGACAATCAATTATTAAAAACACACATTAATTTCTGTCCCTTTCCACATGCTAATTAAACAGCAACCTTCCAGAACCTGTGTTTCTATTAATGCATCTCAGTTTGGAAATCAGAGCCATTCTTGGGAGCACGTTGACTTCCGTAATGGTTTTCAGATGGTGGTTTCCTGAAAGGTGGGAGGGGACAGGTGCTGCTGCACAGAGCTTTTCTATTGTCTCTTAGCTTACTCACCTGCATGCATTCATGTGTCCTGAATCATCAAGCAGTGGCATTACAATTATGGAGGGCTAAGATTGCACTGCATTTAGGCTCTCATTAATTAGTTCCCTTGTTTATATGATTTCCTCGTTAACTTTGCAGAAGGCTCTAGAATACCACAGCCCTATTAGGCAATACTAAAAATGTGCACAGAAGCCACCTCTTAATATAACATCACAAATGAAATCAGCAGCCCCACTAAGCATTTGCAAATATGCATTCTGGTATGGATGCATCATGATGCATTTCTGACTTATTTCAGTCACTTTCCATAAACATTCCGATGAACACATTTACTCTGACACAAATATGCACTGAAAAATACTAAAATGAAGTGAGTAATGATAAGTCCATGCAGCTGCATAGGTGCTTATGTTAGATGTCTTTGTGGGTATACTGAAAGCTTTTTGTGGAATTATGGTTCATCAGAGCATAGTAGAGAAAAAAAAATAATTTGCTATTCAATATATTATTGCAATTCAGACATATTCAGTATATTACTGAATTCAGAATTCCAGAGATAACTGATTTGTATTAAAAGGAAAAAACCCACAAAAGAATAGATTAAAAGTGGCATTAGAGAGGTGCTTTATGACTCTAACTCCATTTTAGTGGAAACTTTAGACAGGCAAACTATAATTTGCTAAGTGAATTTCCACTGTGATCAGGACACTAGGGTATGGCCGCTGGTAATAATTACAAACATTTCTTTCAATAATGCCTGGCTTCATTTATTATACAAGCTTGTCTTTTTATGCCATACTGTCTTCACATTTCAGATATGACCATTCTATTTAAAATAGTTTAATAAATATATTTATAGAAATGACGGACAAGTATTAGCTGTTTCCATCCCTTTAAAATGTGCAAACTTATTTTTAGGCTGATATTATTTAAATCTGAAAAGACATGCATTTCCCATCAAAACAATTTACATCAATTTTATGATTTGTTTAGATTAATTAGTCCTGTGAATCTTTCATTGATAGTTTAGTAAATGTGTGCTGCATTTACTAAACTAAAATGTGCAATTAAATGCAGCGTGGGTGCATTTAATTTTACTCCATTTTGCTCTGTTTCTTCAAATGACTCTAGTATCACCTAACATGAAGCTGATAATATTTTTGTCCAGTAATTACTATCAAATGAAAATCAAATAAGATGCAAACTCAGATCTTTGTGCAAAAAAATATGTCAACATCAGTTTGATTTAAGTATGGAGCGTTTTTTCCTGTTAAAATCATTATGGATGTCCAGATGATTAAATCTAAGCAGGCCACCAAGTGGTAAACTGGATTGGGGCCCAAACATTTAAAGGGAAAATCAATCCTAGCAAGAAATCCAAGTAGAGAAAGCCAGGGTTCCCACTTACCAAGATTTAGGAGAAGAGTCAAAAATGATTAACTGGAATCAATTTGCACATATTGTATGCACTGTATTTAGATCACACAAATTACTTCATATTAGCAAATCAATACTCCCATTCATTGCAAGTTCCAAGACTGATTATCCCTTGCAACTCTGAAAAGACCATAGAGCATTTTTATCCATTAATAATTCACACAAGGATAAAGGCATTCTCTAGGCACACAGATTAAAATAGATACTTATAAATATACCTTTGATTAATATAAAAGCTAAACTAGAGAGCATTGGGGAACTTGTTTTGCAAACAGCCAAAGAAAAAGTGCAGTAGAGTATTGGCAGATTCCTATTCTGTTACTGAACTATCCAGAATCTTCCCTCATCGCAATCCCACCCCTTTGTAAGCAATTATAAATAGACTATTTATAAATACTACTATAAATATACTAGGTGAGCAAAATTTGCTTATTTGGAAATGAACACCTGAGCTACATTAAAAAAAAAATTAGATCCCCAGAAGTATGTGGGGTTTAGGCAAATAATCCAGATGGAATAAGACAGCAACAATTCCTGGCACAAAAATACATCGAAATGGGGCATGTGATATAAGGATGTGTTGGCTGGGATGAAAATTGGAAAGTACAGGTTTTAAGCAGAATGCCCTCAGTGAGAATATGTCCCTCAGTACTAATATAGGTGGGTGCAGACTCATTCTGTTTGCTGGCAGAATTGTTCTCAGCTGAAACCTGTGAGATTGCATTACCTGGGAGCTGAGCTAACGAGCCCACCGAGAGCCAGAGCAAATGCCTGCACGTTCAGGGCTCTGCCTGTGTGGCTATTCAGCTTCCAGAGCAGACCCCTCTCATTTCTCACCTCCTGAGCCAATTGCTTCTCATTCCAGGGCAAGCCACTTCATCTTTTTGCTTCCCCTCCCACCTCCACGTCTCTCCCACTCGGTGTAAAAGCTCTGCAGAGCAATGCAGGCATGATTTCAGCCGGGACTTCTGGATGCTTCTGCAATGTGAGCAGCTGCAATAAATCGGGAGAGGATAATAGAAGTGTCAAGCGAGTCCTAAGTGCAGCAGCAGAGCTGTAATGTACTGTAAGACACCCTACATCTAACACCATCCTTCAAGGACTTTGCACAGGCTGGTTTATTCCACTGCAATAATAAATGTGTCCATGATGCATCTCCAAGTATTAGCCAGCGTTGAAAATGAATCACAGTAATGTTACCTTCGCCTCTCTCCAGCAAGAAGATAATACTTTTGTGGATGTGATACCACTCTGTATAGTTTTTGACAAACTGGAAATGCTTTAGTGAAATAAGGCTGCACAGGGAGCACATGATTCATTCTGAGGCAGCAGCATATAAAAAGGCAGTGCTGAAATCACTGTGGCAATTCAATTCATACCTGTTTAGTTATGCTGGTTTATTTTGCTATTCCTAACAGTTCTAGATTCCCACAGATGCTTCCTTTGCAGCTCCTCCCAATCCCCATGGTCATTTCTTTCTGGGAGGTTCTTGAGGGGGCTGCAAACTAAGCAGGAAATACCAGCAGGTGTGTGTATCACTGGCTCATAGAAAGACTGGAGAGTAATCCATGTGTATTTTTTAATTCTCCATTAAGTCAGTGGTGCCTTTTCAAAATTTGAGATACTGCTTTTGGTTCTCTCTTTTGTCCCACAAATCAGTAAACCTGGTTGCTGGTAATCCTCTGAATGTTAATGGGAAGAGCATAAGTGATTCAGTGCCATTTTCTATTCATGCCGTTGCTTTTTCCCTGGATGTTTGCTCAGGCCACATTAGTCTTCACTCTATTTCAGCAGTTTGGGCTGACAGACTGTTTCATGATTTTGTAAATCCATCTAAGTATCAAATGTTCTCCTAAAACCTCAATAAGTTCTGCCATGTAGCTGTTTCAATGTTATCTACTAGTTTAGCCATGTTCAAAAACCACACATTCATCAGTCTCAGTGTCCTCTTTATAAATCAGTGCCAACAGAATTGCAGTGAACAGCATGTTTTGAGTCTGAATACCCTGTAGTTTAACCAGTATTTTCACTATCATCCCAAGAAAATTTGGTGTGTTCCCTTAGTTCCCACTACTCTACAAAAACACCTTTCTCTTCCATACTGCTGATCACATCTGTTAATCCTCTTGGCAGAAGACTTTCTTTTTTCTATTGCTAATAATTTTAGAAGGCTAATTTGTGATTTTTCTGAGCGTTATTCTCCGTCAGCTTTTGATCATTCTAATTGCCTTATTATAATCTGCTCTCCTACAGTGATAAAGGCTTTTAATGTCTCATGTGCTAGGAACGAAGGGGAAAAAAAAAAACGTGAGCAAAAATCTCTTTTTGTTCCCGAAATATTACCACCTCCACAGTTCATAACTATTAGGGGGAAGAATTCATTTTGGCCCTCTGTTGTGTCAAAGTTTCATCCTTTCAGTGGCCCCACTGTCTCTTTGTGATTTTGTTCACTTCAGCAGCAAAATGGATTGATCATTGCTGCTCCTTTTGCCAACTATTTCACATGCTACTTTAACATCCCAGAATAATGATTTGGACTCACTTCTTTAATTTCTCTAAGAACTGTACATGCCTTTTTTCAATACAGTTTCTTGTATAATGAAAAAAGCATATCATCATGTTTGCTCAGGACATGAACTTTATAATCTGAGTTTTAACATCCTTTTCTTCGTTACAAGGACACGCTTACAAAGCAGAGATTTAAAAACATGACTGAACTTGTGTAGATTTATCCACCATTTTGAGTTCTGTCCTTTGAGAAGTTAGAAATGGCTCCAAATAATGCAGTCTCTACCACCCTCCACGTTATTCTGCCTTTGAATTTCAGACTTCAGAAGCACACACCAGAAGCTTACAAGTAGTGCCACTAAATTCCTCATTAAAAAAACTTTCCAGATTATTCTTCCAATAATTTTATAGCCCATTTAATTCAAGAGCATATAAATTTAAACTTGTGAGTTTTTCATCTTTTTTCATTGTCATTCAAGCAAAAGTGCTCATGGAAACATGTTGGCTTCAATATTTTCTCCAGAAGGACTCCTCAGGTTTATAGTGGAATTAGTACTCAAAACAAAACATGAAGTAAAAAAAGAGCAAAGAGAAACAAAAACACCTCTGCCCAGGTATAGTCCCAGCCCACTGATTCCCAGGAGATTATCCTAATTTAAATTAGAGAAATGATCTGTGAATACTTTTTTCAATAACTGACTCTAACAGTAGGAGGAAGAACAAGATAACAGCGCTGGCTTTCCAGTATTGCAGAAGAAGTGTTCAGTGCTTGGCAGGAAACCTGGGCTCCAGTTATCCTTTTTGTTTGCAGCCTAGAGCTTGTTTTAGAAGGTATTTGGGACAGTGCTTCCTTGCTGACAGTTACTCAAGTTTTACAAGTCTGAAGAAGGGACATTACTCCAGGTCTTCTGAATCCCAGGATACAGAAGATATCTTCTGGATATTCGCTTCCTTTTGTCACCCCTTTGTCAAGCTCCTATTTTGGCAAATTGTTCTTCTCTACAGAACGGAATGTTTCATTTGGACAAGAGAGACCCAAAAATTTCTGTAAATTTTTCAGTCACATAATTATGTACAGATGAAATTTTGTTGTCATAGTATTCCTATTTAATTCTTCCTGCTTCATCATGTGAAAGAAACAGCTTTTTTTACATTTAATTGTATAATAATTAATTATTATTATTATTAGCCAAAGGAAAGTAAATGCATATTGAACTTGGCAGTCCAAACACAAAAATTACATCGTTCTCACTGCAATTATTTTGCAAGTCTACTTAATTAAATAGCACAGACTTGTATGAACCCTTTTAAACTGATCTGCAACAAGTTTCTTGTGATGTAGCTTAAGTAAGAAATCTACTTAAGGTAAATCAATATAAGCCTTTTGTAAAACCATTTGGGTTTATGTGAGGGCTTCAAGACTGTTACCAAATTGATTAATTTAAATGGGAGTTCAGTTAAACAGATTCTGCTTTTGTGTGGAGAGAAGGCCTAAAGGTGTGACAAAGTGTCTTATCTGCACTGACTCCATACCTATTTTAATGTTTATTAGATTTTTAATCTTGTTAATGTTATGGCCTTCTTCTGAAAGAGCAAAACACCAACCTTATTTTATATATTCTGTGATCCATCCCTTGCTCAAAAACAACTGCCTGTTGCTAATCCCTTAACTATCTGTGATCGAATCCCAAAATAAACGTTACTGATTAAGGTGGCATCCTGCTTATTCACCTTACTCCTTAGGATAATGAGCAGCTCACTGCTCAAAGAATGGTTTCCTTCCAAGCTACAAGTAGAGAAAAAACACCCTATTAATGGTAGCCCTAGTGACAGCTGTGAGTGCCACTGGTCTCTTTCACCATCATAATTTCTGGAAAAATCCCCTTGCCCAGGATTCTGCTGAGAAGCCTCAGGGAAAAAGTAAAACAATATTATCCCATTTCCTTCTCCTGTATTTTGCTGCTCTGGAATGTGGTTTGGAGATTTTTTACCAGCTGGCAATTGTTTCATTGGATTCATGTGCATTGTTTTGACATAATGACCAATCCCAGTCCAGCTTTGTCGGGGCTCTGGAGAGTTTTCATTATTATCTTTTAGCCTTCTGTAAGTATCCTTTCTCTATTCTTTAGTATAGCATTCTTTAATATAATATAGTAACACAAAATAATAAGTTAGCCTTCCGAGAACACAAAGTCAGATTCATCATTTCCTCCCTGCGACGGGGGACCTCAAAAGTACCACAGGTCTCACTTAGGGGTTCTCTGAGGCATCCCAGCAAAGCTGGGACAGAATTGCAAACCAGAAGCTGTTCTCACTTAGAGAAAAATCACACCTTTTGGATTCTGCAGGACACAGCATGAAAATGACCAGGTAAATGAGATACTCTAAAAAGACTGTGGTATAATCAGAATGGTGATGGATGTCAGGTAATCCGGGCAGCCCACAGACTGTTTCATACATCTAATTGCACTTTCTTTTAGTGTTCAGTCCCCCCCAAAAACAGAGAAGAGTGTGTTATGACCCCCCTACTAATTAATAGAAGAGTGGGGTTCTTCTGGTGCCAGACTCTGGACACTTGCCACACATACAGTTATTTCCAATCTTTTTTACTGGTTGTTCCCTAGTTTCACATTTTTCCCAACACAAAAGAAAATCTCTCAATTTTACAAGATGTGAGGCATGACTTTATAAGCTTAAAAAAGAAAAACCTCAGCAAAGACTGGCTACTACTGCATTTCTGGGGAGTTTCCTTCCCTAACTTCTCATGAGTATGTGGAGGGGTTTGGGATTTTTAGGATGAAAGTAGCACAGTATCAGAATTACTTGGAAACAATTCTGGTTTGATTTGTCCTTTTAGAAAAGGCAGTGATCATGAAACCATGACCCTCGAAACCCTGGGACCTCAAATCTGTGGAACAAACTTCAACCAAAATGAACAGACTGCCTCCAGGCATATTTTCCTGAGATTAAATGACTTTGTCGTGACATATAACAGATTTATTGGAAGACTGCTGTGATATTTCCAGGTATGTCATCATTATCATCACATTTTTCTGTGCAACAGCATGGAATAATGCATGGGAATAAACATTCTTCTAACACTAAGTTGAATTCAGAGAATAAATATAAGGATATATTTCTACTATGGCAGCTGTGGTTTTGTGAGAAAACTAAAATGTTCCTCTCTTACATCTTTAATAATAGATAACCATAGAGCCAGCTACACAGACGGGGGGGGAAAAAAGGAAAAAAAAATTAAAAAAAAAAAAGGACAATAATTGGTCCACAGCAATGCCATACATTGGGCATTAACAAATACCTTCATATTTTAAGGAATGTGTTCTAAGTAATGACCATTTATACACAACTGTAAATGTATGCCATACATTACAAAAGCCTAAAGACATGTTCTTTTGTCTGGATTGCTTACCAGCTACCAGTTATAAATATTCTAATGAGGCTCTTATTCCTCTAATGTCAGTGTGGTACCAGAGTGCCTTTCTATTAGTGCATTAAGCTACATGACTAGCATTTTTCTGTCTTTCTGTCCCCAGGTGGAAAATTACATGTATTTAAAAATAATTAATCTTTTATTTTTTATCTATGATGTGCATGCACTTGCACTAGAAAATGCAGACAGAATAAGATCTATCACATTTTACTGTATTGAACTTAAAGCTCTAGACAAGCCTGCTGTACTAAAATAAGTATACTTATATGCTGAACATTTATATTACTTCTCACTAAGGTTACAACAGAACATCTGTGAGTTACCCTAAGAAATTCTGTGGCTGTATTTTATTGTGCCATTTTGTGTATTACACTCACTATTCATGATGCTGCTTTCCTATTAAAATCTCTTACTCCCCCTTTTATTTCCATGGCATAAACATCCAATGACTGCAAACCTCAAATACAGAATACATATTTTAGTCAGGTTTAATAGGGAAATTTTGATACTACAAAATGCTTTTTCTGCTGGGGACATGACATAAACAGCATTTTACTAAAGATGCTTTTAACTTAAATTTGGATTTGATCCGTACAACTTTTTTTGACATTGCAAGGAAAGCAGGGAAAGACATATTTGAAAGATCAATGCAGTTGTCAAAACCATGGGTCCTTCCAGTAGGCTTCTAGCATTTGCTTGGGAACTAGAGTCCCAACAGACCAAACAACCCAGAGGCCAGGGAAATTTAACACTGTTACATAGGAAAATACTCCTACTCATCTAACCTACCTAGATTCCTATAAATGGTGAATACAACTCTTATTCTTGCTTAATTTTTTATGAAGATATCTCCCTTTTTCTCTTTTTTAAAAAAACAGTGGAAAAGTTCTTTATAGAGAAGTATCACAATATCAGCAGAAAGGAGATGTGAAGGGCTCCATTAATAAGAAGGAGTTTTTGAAAGAGTGGTCTGGATTATGCAACAGCCTGACATTCAGAGTGCACTGCACTACTGCAGTACACAACCCATTACTGGACTGGAGTGCACATTCTCACAGCCCCATCCCCAAAACTCAGCAGCCCTTTCAAACTGATCCCTCTAGAATCTAACTTCACTAGTTCACCTTTCTATGTTCTAGAATGACATAAGTTCTGAACTGCATTTCCACTTCAGACACCAAGACTTGTTCACAGAACTACATTTTTCATTTTTAATATCAAGAAGTCTGGTTTTATCATTGGAATAGCTTTGTGGTTACAATACTGTCATGATTAGCCCTTCTAGAGAACTTCTGAAAGATTGATGAGGCAGGTTTCTTACGTTTATTTTCACCTCCCTTTATATCTGTACTACCATAAAATCATCTACTCTCTCATGGCTTGCTTTTTACCCCGCTGTGCTCCCCACCACCTTTACATCCCTGTGGCTTTTCCACCAGACAGCACACGTAGTCACCAGACAATTATTTTCATGCTGACTGACCTGCTATCTGCAACCACCCAGAGTCTAAAACAGCTGGGTTGTTTCTGGATGTTTCTTAGAGCATGAGGAGGACATGTGGCTTCTTTGCTATTTTGTTAGTGCTTTGGGTTTTCATGAAACTTGCAGTTTCAAGATTCCTGCCTTCCTTCCAAACTAGCTGAAGCTGAACAGCTAGTTCAAAAGCTACTGTGGGGAGATTAGCAGATGAGCAATCAGCTTTCACCCCTGCCCTCAAAAAGAGAAGAAATATCAGGATCATTCAATGGCTCAGCAGCAAGAAAAGGCAGCAATCACACAGCACCTTTCTGGCAGGGGAAACCAGAAGAATCTCACAGTTACTCATAATGAGGTCAGAATTTTGTCAGACTGACGTGAATATGCCCAGAATTATCTCTGTTTCAAAGATCAGAGATCACCCAGTCCTGTCATTTTCCCAGTACCTAATAGTGCAGATTTGTAATAGCAGAGAACCAGGACAGCAAACCCTTCACAGTTAAACTCTAATCTTTTTGAGTCAGCTATACTTGTGAGCTGTAAATTCCGTCAGGACATCTATCCTTGATTAGTAGGTAATCAAGAATGGAAAGGGCATATCCAAACACAGTCTTGTGTTTTATTTCTCATCTCAGAAATGGATTTAAGCCTAAACATGTGTTATTTACTTGCTCAAGTGATCCAGCTAGCCTATGGAATCAGTCATATACCTGATATCAAAATTGGGTCCAGCACAAAAGTGAGAATGACACAGTAGTTAAAGGAGGCTGACCTAGGAAGCAGGACCAGCCAAGTTCATCTGCTAGATTTGATTAATTTCTCTCATGTGCCTGAAGCTAAATCACTGTGGAGCAGGCACACCAAGACATTTACATCTGTAACTCTGTCCACTCAAGAAAGCTGGAGAGACAGACAAACAGAATAAAGCTACACTCCAAGTGTCATTGTTCACCCAGCTTTTGAAAGGTTTATGCCTCCCTAAAACATGTAGCATGTTGTTTGCCAGACATATAGAGGTTTTGAGAAGAAAAATAGACTCAGATATCCTAGGTATGCAAAACACAATCATATTTTGGCAGAGCCCTCAACAAGTAAGAACAAAAGTAACAAACTCCTCAAGAGTGTGTTTTAGGCTGCTTGTAGGCTACAAAGACCTCTTAACTGTGTGAACATCACTCAGCCTGATCCAAATCCTGAAGATAAAGGACATTTTTATTTCCTTAAATGAATTTGAACATGATCAATCCTCAGTTAACCATATAGAGGTGCCTGTCACACTCTCTTAACAGGGGTGTACAGATCACCTCTGTGCTGCCAAGTGCAGAAAGACCACAACAAAAAGAACAAACCATAATGCTGTTTAATCACTTCATAATCAGCTTAAATATTATTTTCTCTCATATATTGGCCATCCTTAATTAAAAGACAAATCTGTGCAAATACTTCAACCATACAACAGCAGCAAATTTAACTGACATTTGGTTAAATATATGCTTGAATTGCAAAGTTATTTAAAGCCAGTGGGAAATAAGGATGATATTCTAGAAACCAAAATGTCATAAAAATATATGGAGACAATATATTTGATTCTACTTCTGAGAAAATACTTAATCTTGGTTCTTAGGTTTTTTACTTACATTCACTAACCCAAAAGCTCCAACACAATAAAATTAGCAAGGGAGGAAAAAAAGCAAACAGCAAGATTGCTTGTCTTGTATGGCTATAATGCAATCCTTTGGTGATCAGTTTGGTAGCCAAATAGCTAAAACCAATTTTATTCTTTTGCCAATATGATTAAAAATACAAATGCAAAGATACATAAATTTTAAAATCCATACTTTCATCAATAAGAAATATCAAAACCTCTTATTCAATCAACAATTCCTTTTACAACTTTTAAACAAAACAGATTACCTAAGCCATCTTTGGACCATAATGCTTCTATTTAAAAAAAAAAAAAGCAGATTGCTCAACCTTGGTTCCATTCCTCTGTGCATTTTTTTTAAACCTATTTTTTAAACTTTTTAAACTTCCTAACTTTAGTTAAGATAAGAATAGTGTAATTTTTATTTTTTTAAATCAGACTCCAAAAGCTACAATAATTAAAACCATATGTACAGGAGAAAGGTAGCATTTTTCATGTTATGTTATTTCTTCAGCATTATTATAAGTTCAGTCTGCCTGATGTGAGTCTAATTCTTTATTCAATCTTGGGCTAAGTCCCACTAGAAAAGTGGGATTTGGTGATTATTAAAAAAAAAAAAAAAAGTAGAGAAAGAAGATGCTAAGAGCTCCCTGCTAATGAGCAGAAGAGAAAGAAATGTGCCAATCTACAGTTCAGTGTGTCTAAATTGAACTGCCAAACTATAAACCACAATTCTTCATTAGAGAGAGAGAAATTTTTTGATGTTCATACATAATAAGTAAGGAATGAACAAAAATACTGATAAGAGAAAATGTAGTAGTAGTAATAATAATAATAATTATTTGGAATTTATAATGTTTTACTACTTCTCCTACAGCCTTCGACTGAACAAATGCAATTCAGACCTCTTGTACATTCACTAAATATTTGAAAATATAGATGAATAAAGAAGGTCCAGTAAGATAATGATAACCTTATTAAATTTGTATCTACTTATTTCAGGGGATGAAAATAACATAAGTCAGCTTCAGTAAGGAAAGCTGTTGTGCTGTAGAGTAGGACCCAAAAACAAGTGTATTAAACTGATCAAAAAGATTAGCAAGTGTGCAGAGAAAATATTTAGAAATGACAGTTTTCCAAAGTTGTTTGGGGTACTTGGGGTTTTTAAGCTCCAGGAACTCTCACTTACACCACCTGTATTCCCAGAATCTTAATTCCATGCAAGTTAGAAAAAAAAACAATGATAATTAAAAAAAATGTCTTTGAAGACTGTCTACAATCCAAATTCTCTGAAGACTGATGCTACAGCATTGGGTAAAATATTTCTGCTTGCAAATATTTTTGAACAGACACCATCTTATCAGCAGATCTCAACACATTCTACCAAGGAGGACAAATTTTTAGATGGAGGAAGAAACAAATGGAATGCCTATAATTAATTAGTATATTCATATGGCAGAGGTAATAGCAGTAAAAAAATCCATTTTTTCAAATTTTTTTCTAAATTGTCAAGAAGAAATTTGTGCTACTTGACAGAATGACTCACAAGGACTGGTGGAACTTTTAGACACACCTGTATTTATTAGATGACTGCAAAATGTCCCTAAAGTACCTGAGAACCTGGGGAAAAAAAGAGCATTTTTACCTTGCTTCACACAAATACAAGGTGAATCACTCACTGGTGATTCAAGGGAGGTCTCTCAGTCTTTGCATCAATTTCACATTGGTGAAGTTTATCCCAGCCCAGATTTTGGCAAGCCCTGGAATTCTGTCTGGCCTCCCCTGACTAGGAGCACGAGACCTGTGACTGCCTGGTGATTGATCATCACTCATTTAGCCACTCTTCATCCAAACAGTGTCTACTGAGACAATTTTGTACTCTTCCAGCTGCTTAATCTAAATTCTTTGCGCTCCCAATTCCCCTTTTGCCATAAAAAAAGCCTCCCTTACTTCAGCTGCCCTCTCAGACCTCTCAACCCAAACTGCAATCTCATCAAAGAGGTGTCATATCAGCTTTGCAGTATCTGTCTTCCACAAGTCCAACAGTTATTACTGCCCTTATTTCACTCTTTATAATTGAGTCCTCTATCAGCCATGCCATTATTTTGCCTAAGATGCATGTCAGTCTGACAGGCCTGTAATTACCATTGTACCCTCTCTCACCCTTTCAAAATATTGGCTCAACAATAGATTTCCTCTCATCTTCTGGATTTTTCCAGTGCCACTTTTATAGAAAAGCCAAGGCAGCGATCCTCTGGGACAGTTTTTTCTGTAACATTTGGACATGCCATAAAGAAATGCTGATTTTAAGAGGTCCATTTTCATCCTCATTAATTTTTGAGACAAGGTATTTATTTCACCTTCAGCATCATCATATGGTTATTCACCCTGTTCCTTTTTCACAGAGAACCAAGAGGAACATTTGGGATCAGCACTAACTTTGAACTTTACTCATTAACCTGTAGCAAGCTCCACTTGGGAAAGATTAGACAATGAGGGAGCAATAGATGAGACACCTGCTTGGGGAGTAAAAAGGGTTGCAAGAAGAGAATATCAGTCTTCTTGAACACAGAAAAAGCAAAGTTGTTTGCTTCCCAGAGTGAAGACCACTGAGGAACCCTAGGGATTTGAAGAGACACACAATTTGGCAGATTAAGGAGAAAAGGATCAAGGTACAAATGAAAACCTGTTCAAAATGAAACCTTGAAAATCACAGATCTTTACTTAAGTAATTTCCCCCCCCCTTCATTTCCAATTATTTACCACTTTACAACTCCCCTGCTACTGCTGACCTCTCCCTACCTCTGCTTAATCAACAATTTCTCTGGCAGCCTTTGCTGTGCCTCCTAAATCCACTCAGAGGAGATCACTGAACACACTTGAGCTGGGAAACTTGGTATCTTAGCAAAAAAAAGCTGGAGAGGTTCACACAGAATTCAGAAAAGTAATTTGTTAGCCAGGTAACAGAAATATTTGTTGACTACCTCTGTTTTTCCTGCATTACTACATACATCTCTGCCTTTTCCACATGGCTACAAGCCAGCACCAGCATTACTGCTTTATTTTCCACTTATCCTTAATTAAATGGCAATTTCTTCGTGTATCCTTCTGCTTCCTTTACAAATGTCTTCAATTCCTAACTTCTCCTTTATATTAATTTATTCTTTGTGATCAACCTTCTTTTTTTTCCTATTTGTTTCATTATATATCACAGCTGCTTTCTCTTCCCCTGTAAGCCAGGCTAGTTTTCAGCTGCTGAAAAATTTTCATTAAAAAAATGCCAATGAACTGACCTTGGAACATTTCACTCCATACATCCCTAGTTTGATAAAACTTTTGTCAAAACCAGCAGAGGATTCAGGAAATAAACTCAGATGGGATGATTCCTTGGGACTGCCAGGGGGCCATGCACTCACTCTCTGTTCCTAGCTCTGGGGAAGATCCAACAACAAAACAAAACCAAAAAAAAAGGAAAAAAAAAAAAAAAAGCAATACCAAAAACCCCCACACACAACAAACAAAACTCAAACGATACCATATTTTAAATTCTTAAAAACAAAGGAAGGTATTTCTCAAATACTTTCAAAACAGAGACGCCTGAATACCGCAAAAACACAGAATCACAAAACAAAGAGCCTAGGGCTTAGTATATGCTTGTCTATATTAACAGAGCTTTCTTGGTTACCCACAGCTCCCTCAATTCCAACATTCTGTATTTTTTAATTTGTTCAACTAACTCGTGGAACGTCTCAGGGAGCGATGGCTGTCTCTCTGGCTGAGAGTGACTGACAGCTGCTGTGCAGGCACACGTGTAATGAATGTCACAGATAACACAGGGGCCTGCTCAGAGAATGCCACTGGGAGAGACAGCTTGTCTTCTGGCAGTTTGTAAATAGCAATCCACTGGGAGCTACATGGATTTGAGTTACAAGTCACTTCACTCCTGCCTGCTCTCTGGGGGAGTCAGGAGAATAAACAAGCGCTTTTCATCATGGCACTTCCCATCCAGGGGAAGGCAGTGTCTGTTCAGAGCAGAGCCTTTCAAGGGACAAGCTGTATTTTGCTTTATCAACACCCCAGTCTTGTAGTTAAGACTACAGTTGTAGCCAAAAAGTCATCACAGACCCGGATTTGCACGAGATGCGTTTCTGCCACGAGCCTGTTCTCTCCTCTTTTAAACACAGCACACCGTGCACAAATGGTGGATGGGACTCTGAAGGCAAAGTCCTTTCGAGATTTATTAACATGAGCATGACTCATTACTCATTATTTTACCAAGTTATGCCTGGACACAAAAAACAGCTCAACAAGAGCATGCTCACACATCAATGCAGGCAGCATGTTTGCATGATAAACTTTTCCTTTTTAGAATAATAAGCATTTCCCCCATTTTTTTTTCCTGTTTTGTTTCTCTTACTGCCTCCATCATGAGAAGAGCAGAGCAAGGATGAGCAGCAATACCTGGAGCTTTATCCAGCAGAACACAGATATTAGGAAAGCCTCGGAATGCATGCACAGTCGCTGTCTTTTGGCCTGGATGTCCCTAAGACGGCTGACAGGCAGGACAGAATTGTATTCTCTAAAGATGTAGCCAGGAAATGTCACTTGCACATCACTTGCAGAGAAATCCCTGCATCCTGAGGCTGTGTGAGAGGCCAAAGCCAGCAGGTGGCACTCAGAAACACGTGCCTGAGCCTGGACAAGAGCAGGATTTTCTGCACTACACAACTACTATTTCTCAGCAGTACCTTGTCTACGTAACCAGACAGACACAAACACACACAGAAAATAAAATTGTTCTGCAGAGAGTCTGATTTTTAACCCAGTATCAGAGAAACATCTATGAACTCTCAGTCCCAAGTAAAAGAACTGTGTCAGTGGGATCTCTAAAGCCACACTCGCACAACCCAACCAGGAAAATTCGTGTGCTCTTGTTCCATTTCCTTCTTCTCTTTATGCCAGTGCGATTTGCCTGCACAAAGAGCATTTCCATGCCTGATTAGATTTCTTCAGTCTTAAGAGAGGGAAGAAATTTTATCAGGCTTCTGTAACAGGTATGGGATTGGATTCCTTCTTTCCACTGCCTTCAGTGTTCAGCAGTGAAATATCTGAACACCTGCAGGCAATTGTACCTATTCACTGCAGATGATTTGGTTTTTTCCAACATTTTTGCTGTGTGGCCCCGCAGCTTCTTCCAACACACAGTCATTTGCTCAAATTAGCAGCTGTCCAAGACCAAAACTAAAAAAAAAAACCTTTTTGTTTAAAAGTTTGTCTCTGTTGGCAGAAATTTATCACTGCTTTATTAATGATTAAACCAAGATTGCAATAAGACATCACCAGCCTTGTCTGTCATTAAATAACAAGAAGTCAGCGCTGCCTGTCACTCCTAGAAAGACATTGAATCTAAGGCTGCCACTTTAAGCACAGCTCTCATTATTTATTCTCTTTATTCTGTTATCAAAATAGACTTCCTTTCATATTTCACTTTTTTTTTAAATTTTAAAATGACACAGCTTGGGTTGGGTTTTTTTTTCTCCCATTATTAAACTTTCTGCAGAGAAAAAAAAAAGCAAACCTAAAAAACTTTGCAAAGTTGTATCATACTGCCAAAAAATTCGCCCTAAACCTTTATGATTTCTTTCTAAGGCTGTGTCCTACAATTTATAGGGGATTTAATATGTGAGTCTTTAAGAACGAAGCCCATGTTTTTTTCTGAAAGACTGGTTGTATGACTGATTCAAGCAGACTCTCTAAAGTGGCAAGACAGACAGGCCAACCAGAAAAGTCATAAAAGAACAAAGTAAAAAAATCCTTATTCCCCTTTTATCCTTTTGTTTTTCTTTTTTTAAATGTGACCCTCATTTTTCATCCTGTACCAGGTCAGAATCAGCACAAAAATCCCAAAATAACCTTATTCCTTCCCACCACTGAGAAATCCAATAAAACAAAGCTCTTAATTCAGATTTATACTTTAAATAGCTTGTGAGATAAAACTGTAAGTTCAGAAGTACTTCAAGACATAATTGTTTATGCAGTGCTCCCTGACCTTTCATATCCCAACCACAATGTTGTTGAATGTGTCTCCTGATAAGGGGAGGAAATGCTCCATGTTCAGATTTAATTTTTTAAGGTATACAGACCTGTATTTTCTTCCCTCTAAATGACCAGATGGGATATTTCAGAGGTGTTTCTTCTTTTCCTGCCAACAAGAGGGATAAATAAAGCAAATGTGGTTAAATTCACTCTTTCCTCTTGTTTTTTATTAAAACAATTAAAGTGTGCATTTATCCAGAGAAGCCTAGGGGGTTCTTTTCCCCTTTTTAATTTTTTTAAAATTTTTATTATTAATTCCGATTCCACACTCAAATGAATAAGCAAATAAATCTAAATCTAGTCAAGGAACTTGTTAGCTCGCCTTCCAAAATGCAGCCTATTCTTGGGTGAGCCAGACCCAAATTTTACAGCCCTGATTAAATTAGTCTCAAAAGTGAAGAGATCATCATTGAGTCAGAGATCTGGCACAACAGTTGGATTTCAAAGGAAATACTCAAGAAATTGTCAGCTTGCATGGAATTGTCAGCTACTTCAGACTTTGTTTTGCAATTTCGTCTTAAAAAATATTACTGCCCCAATTACTCTGCTGCTGTTGTCTCTCGTGAAATTTCAGTTTAAAGATGAAACAAATAAGCTTTTAAAATATTTCTTTTTATTGGAAAAGAGAACAAAACTACCTTTGTGTTTCCTCTTTCTCATACTTTTAAGGTGACATATTCGTTCATGGAGATATTATTCACGTTACCGGTAGATTACATACTTTGCTTATAGCTATGAATTAAATATTAACTAAAAGTGAACTGCATTTAAAACATTAATTAGAAATTACATACCTTTTTTACAGTGGATGGCAGGAAGGACTACATGGTGATCTATTTTAATTAATTCCAGCTGACTTAATTACACAACTTGATGGTTTTTTTCTTCTTTTTTTGCAGCTAGATGATAAACTTCAAAAATTCCACCTCTCTCCTAAGATTGAAAATAAACCCACTATAGATTAGAGAATGCAGAATGGCACATTTTTAGTGATTTACAGAGAATATATTGTAGCTAGTTAGGAATTTTTCCATTGGTGACCAGGCCATTTCTGTGGGGGAAAAAAAAAAACCAACCTTCAGAATAAATTTTATTGCCCTTTTCTGTATTCCTGCCTTTAAAGAAAATTCAAATTAAAAAAAAACCTTAATATTTGGCACCCTTTAAAATACAAATACTGTTAATATACCTATCTACATGAAACATACTTGCACATGAAAATAAAGACTATTTGCATGCATGCATGCATCCATCCTTGTTCTTTACTGTCTGGAAGGCAGACTGATAGGAATCCATCCTGCTCCTAACTGTCCTGCAGAGTTAAGTGTCCAGGATCCATCCATGTGTCCACAAAGAATAAACCTTTGAATATATTTATTAAGGCAGATGGATATTTTCAGATTTTGATAAGCAACAAGTTTTCAGTGATAGTAGCTGGAAGTCTGGCTTCATCCTTTTTTAAAATAACTGTCTTGATTAGAGAAGTAGAAAACCAACAAAATCACAATATTAGCATAGTAACTTTTATTAGAAGGTTGGGATGCATAATATGGTGAGAAATTTTTTTTCCCTCCAGTTGGAAATTGTTCCAAGTGCTTATAAAACCCTAAATGGAAAGCATTTTCTAAAGTTATAGAAAGTTTAAGCCAATTTGTCTTTCCTAAGTTAGGTGGGTTTGGGTTTTTTTCCTAGCAGAAAGTTTTACAAGCCTTAGACAGAGTCAGTGAATGACATGGGTGTCAGAATATATTTGCACAGGCTGCAGCTGTACAGAACATGTTGACATTTGGAAAAATATTGTTTCTTTTAATCAGATTTTTATCAAAGGAGTGGAGTCCTTCATTCTAAGATGAGTGACTATAATTAGATGGTCCCCCAACCAAATCCTCCTACTCTCCCAGCTTTTTGATTCAACAGTAAGTTATCTACTCACAGAATAAGCCCTGCACCAAGCTAATGAGATGCACAATAAATGCATCATTAATTTATGCTAGATGCTATTCTGCTCCTTTCATATCTATTGTCATTATCCTCCCACAGCACTCAAGCTAATTCTAATTGATGGTTTCCATCAGCAAATTAAAAAACAATATACTCCAGACTCTAGTGATGAAAAATATAGAGAGTAAAACAACATGTTCTAAGAGAACACCACACTTTGTTATCTTTATGGTGCAGAATGAAAGACAAATTAGCTAAAGAATGCTGTGCAAGTCTTTCTATTGCTTTTATGATAATAAGAAGATACTCTTTATTTGTTTTGATTGGATGGTACAAATTCATTGTCCTGTTACAAATTATTGATATGGTTGAAACTCAGCACTGCGTGATTTAATGTGTACAGGTGTTTCCTTCTGATAGGTTACATTTACAATTTAAATTGCATTTAGAAAGCTTAAATGACTAATCCTCAACTTGTAGGCACACTCTTCTATGGAAAATAAAAATCCAGTGTCAAATACCTTTTTTTTTTTTTTTTAAGTACACTATTGGTAAAGAATTTTTTACTTGTCCTATGAAGAGAGAGAATTACAATGTTTTGGGGGAAGCTGAGGGAAGCTGTGGGCCATGCTGGGCCTGTAACAGCATCTATATAAAAGTACAGATTTATAATATACACACCTCTCCTCAGAAAACTAAAGCTTCAGCATGTACTGCCCAGCCCTAGGAGAAGATTTAGAAAGTCTTTCACATGAGCCACTCCACTGTCCCCATCCTTCTGAAACTGGACTACAGCAGCAGCTTAAACTTAACACACAATGTTTCACAACTTTTCAGATGCCTCCTTCAAATAACTGTCCTCCCTTTCTTTGATCTGGTCATGTCTCCTTATAAACTCCATGGCAGGCAGCCTGGATCTCTGGCACTGCCCAGGCTCTGAACTCAACACATGTGGTGGCACATTTGGTATCTTTAGGGAGCTGCTTGCCCTCTCTGTAGCTCCATCTCGTCTCATCTCCAGCTGTAACCATGGCAGTAATATTTCTGTGCAGGGCTTTCATGGTTAATGCTAAAAAATCAGCATGGAGTTCAATCAGCCATCACTATTTTCAACTGGTTCTCAGTTGACGAAAAGATTAACTCTACTGATGTTTGGGTTATGGCTTCATGTCACTGTCATATTTTCTGGAAATACCTCTTTGTCAGGATTTCTCTCCTGGGAAGCTGAGAAGCCTCAGAGATAAAGGAAAACAATATTATCTCATTTGCTTCTCCTGTGTTTTGCTGCTTTGGAATGTGGTTTGGAGATTCCCAACATGGGAATTGTTTTAACTTAATGACCAAACGCAGTTCAGCTGTGTCAGACTCTGGAAGGAGTCGTGGGTTTTTCATTAGCATCTTGTTAAGCCTTCTGTCTGTATCCTTTCTCTATTCTTTAGTATAGCATAATATATCATATATCATATAATATCATATCATAAAATAATAAATTAACCTTCTAAGAACATGGAGTCAGATTCACCATTTCCTTCCTGCCATGGGGGACTCTGAAAACACCACAGCTCCAAACTGAAAGAGAGCAGGTTTAGATTTGGTATCAGGGAAAATTCTTACCTGTAAGGATATAAGACCCTGGCACAGGTTGCCCAGAGAAGCTGTGGATGCCTCATCCCTGGAAGTGTTCAAGGCCAGGCTGCACAGAGTACTGAGCAACCTGGTCTAGCAGAAGGTATCCCTGCCATGGTCTGTAAGGTCTCATCCAACCCAAATCACTCTATGGTTCTCTGATGTTTTCTTTGTTTTATTTAATTGCTCCCTACAAGCCATACCCTTAAAAGACAATTTTCATGTTCTTCCTCCTTTCCTCTCATGCCATGTGAGTAATAACCAGTCCTCTTACTTAGGTTTCCACTCTACATTTATATTTGTGAAAATTCCCCTTCCTTGGGCACACGCCAAAGATCAACAATGCAGTTTTATAATTTTTCCTAATGTTTTTCTAAGTATTCCCTAAATAACCAATGTAAATATGGTTTTCACAATTGATATTTGATATATGTTTAATAAATGTATATATCTGATATTTTCATAAAATGCTGTTCATTTACTACCATGATTAACACTGACCAACAAGAGAAGTTATACTGACACATGGATTTGTACAACTCCAGCAGATTACCCACACAACACCAGCAGGATGCCACTCAGAGGAAATATGTCATGTCTTAAAAAATAGATCATAAACTGGTGAGAAGCCTACAGCTCCCAACACACACTTGGAGCAGCCACAGGCCTTGGTTCTGCTCTCAAAGTTTATTAAAGGAAAGGAGCTGCAAAAGGGAAGAGCTCTCTGAAGGCTTGCAGAGGCAGCAGGTGGTCATTTCAGGTTATTGCTGCTAAAAGCAGGTACTGCACATGTGCATTCACTTTTAGCACCCAATTAATATTTTAAAGAGATTCTTGAGCACTATAATTTTATTATTTTTTTCACTTTTATTGTTTTAATACCTTTTGAGAACCTTGAAAATCCAATCTATTTTCCTATTAGTTTTGCCCTTTTCTATTTGACACACTTGTTTATCTGAGTTTCTTAGCAAGCCTCAAATTAACATCTTTTTCTTTTCCTGTCCCTTCCTTATTTGTAAAATCCATCTTGCTTCACATGTGGAAGACAAAATATCTTACAGCAAACAGCACAGCACACCACAAAACTCAAAAAACTTCATCCTGACTTCCCAGAGCAAGACAAGAGGCTGAAGAATCACATCAAAATATTGACAGCAGCAATGAAACAGCAGCCAGGCAGTAAATGGGAAGGGAATAAATCCTGGTTTCAAATAGCTTGGGTTAAAACATACTTGGTATTTTAAAACATAACAGGTTGGACACCTGGTGAGAGGGTCTGCAGGCACCTACTGTGGCAAATATGTCACGTGTCACGTTCTAGCATTAAAATTTAGGTTGCTAACTTAAAACATCAGAGCTCACAGTCACTAGAGGCTACCTTGGACTCTGACTACACAATTAAGAGATACCAAATTCAGAGCTACAGTCCTGAAATATCTAACTCAGCACCTGCTGAACTTGAAGGCCCCTAAAGCCACAATATGTGACATGCAGGATTTCCAGCTATATTCTTTTACAAGTTACTCCTCTTTCCTAATTTGACAGAAGCTTTCCATGCCCTCAGAACTGCCTCACTTAAAAGGAGTTGGCACTTCTAAGGCAAACCAGCAGGCAAGCAGTCCCACCTTCGCCTACAAGGGGGCAAAATCCAATAGTCATTCACTGTGCTGTTAAAACATACTTGGTGAGAGGGTCTGCAGGTACCTGCTGTGGCAAATATGTCATGTGGCAAAGCTTCCTCAGCAGTCAGTGAAAAAAGCAATTCAAAGCCAAGGGCAAGGAGGCTCTGAATTGTAATCAGGAAAAGACTCTCTCTGCTGTCCCCTACAGAAGTTTAGCTAGGTCATTTTCCTGGCTAAATTAAATGTGGACAGTAAAGAGCTAATGTCAAATGCTACAAACTGGTGTCCTTTGTCCCAAAAGGCAAAGAGAGGGTGAAAACAGCATCCAGTAGCCTTTCATTCAGTTCAGGTCCTGCTCTCTGGGCTGTCCCTGATTACTGCTGAATGTAAATGGCACAAGTGCTGCTGCATGCAGAGCAGAGGCCAGCAGCACTTCTGCAGGCATGCTTGAGCACAGTGCAAGTCATCATGTCACTTGTGCCATCCCTTTTCCTGTGACCACTGCAGCCTTTTCTACATGGTGGATCAGCCTCAAGGGCAAAGTTAAGATAGCTGCTCAGATTGCTGCCCCAGCCAGATTACTTCATGCTTCACATCCCTCTCCTGCTGCTAAAGAAAACACATATGGAGCAAAGCAAACAGCTCTATCCATGACTATCACTCCTGTCCAGCTCTGCAAGACAAATGCTCACTTGCTTAGAAGAGCCAGTTAGGAACACCATTAGGAAGTAGCTCTTCAGAGTGGAGGTGGTGGAAATGGAAATGCCCACTTAGAGGGCTGAGTGGTATGGTAAAGGGTAAGAGGTAAGATTCCAGGCACAGGGTTTACTTGCTATTTTTTTACTTACTAGGTAATGCAGTTTGCCGTTCTCATTGCATCATTTCAGATGACTTGTAATCAATTTAAGTCTCCACACACAATGTGCAGGACTATGGATTGGTTACCCAGGGATCTGTTTGCAGCACATCCCTTGCAGATATTTACACTTTTGATCAGAACTACCCACAGTGGAAGCACTCCCTGCAAGCAATCATGGTGTCAATAGCACACGACCATAAGAGAGCTAAGTGTGAGAAAGCAAGTTTGGCCAAGAAATGAAAGTCAGAAAGGGGACTATTAAAGATTACTGAGTGCCTCAAAGCAGGTATTTTCTTCTGAAAAGGGTGTGGATTTGTTAATCCCAGGTGGTCAAGAGAAACAGCAGATTCACTGTCATTCATTTAATGCAGCAGCAATACCACCCTTTGTCCCGTCCAATAGGTGATAAAGTAACCAAGCATCAACAGAAAGACCCACCACCAAAGGATTAAATTTAGAATCATAGGATCATTAAGGTCAAAAAAGACCTCTAAGCTCATCAAGTCCAACCATTAACCCAGCACTACCACCACGTTCACCACATGTCCCTAAGTGCTTCACATGATTTTTGAACACTTCCAAGGAGAGTGATTCCACAGGTTCCCTGGACAGCTGGTTACAATGCCTGATCACTCTTTCAGTGAAGAAATTTTTCCTAACATCCAATCTACACCCCCCCCCCCCCCCCCGGTGCAACCGGGGGCCATTTCCTCCCACCCTGTCAGTTTTTACCTGGGAGGGGACACCAAGATTGTTTATGCTTATTAATGTTTCCCTTGGAACATGAGGTGTAAGTAAATTATAAAACTTCAAATTCCATGAACGTTTAGAAAAGCATGTGACTTCCCTGCCTTCAGATGAAGATCATTTTCCATGTAACCTTCAACCTCCTCTAGATGCTGAGACTCAGGATAAACTGTCCTGGTGTCATATAAATAGACTTTTTCTAAGATTTTACATACCTCAGGGAAGTGCTAGATTTATAGTTTATCTTCCAGTGAAGTGAGGAAAGAATCCTTCACACCTTTACTTTCTTTAACTTTCCTATTTTAATGGAAAAAACCTCTATCTGCCTGCCTTTGTTTAATATGCAGGTAAGAAAACGTCATTCACTCTCTCCATAGTAAAGCTGCTTCATTATCTTTCAAAAGTCAAACTCACAAATAAAGTAATAGTTCCATGTTAGTCTACCCATTTAATGAATAAAGAAGGTGTTGATACAATAATCTAACCATCTTTTTCCTAATGCCTGCCTCAGAGAATGATTTGAAAATGTGTCATAGCTTTAAATGTAAACCAACAATGATTTTTTATATATTTTCTATAGCAGACTTTGGTAGTGAAATTATTTTTAAAATAAAGCTGCTCCAACCCTGTTATCACTTTCCCCTAAGATATTTCTGAGTAGTTAACAGTTTCTAGCTCCCTCATCTATATCCCACTATTAAAAGCCATTATAAACTATTAATTTTTTTTAATAGTTGTTTCAATTTTCCATAACTTTTTCTTATGTAATGTGTTCTTCTTGTATGCAGAAAATACACCAGCTGCTGTTTTTGGAAAATATCAGTGTAAAGCATATTGTACAGAACTTTATTTTTACCCTTCTACTTATAAAAAAGAAACAAATGCTGCAGAAATGTGTTGGCCTTTAGGAATAACCCGCGCTTCCAAAAAGTGAAGACTGGACTGATGCTTAGAAAATTAAGATAGAAGAATTCAGATAGAAATGTATGAGGAAAGAAAACAGAAGCTGATGGTATTTCCCAATAACTGAAACTGAATTTCAGCCCATGGCCCTCACTCTCCACTGCTCCCTTTCTTTGCTTATTTTCCATATGATTGTTATCCAATCCTAAATGGATTACTACAAAAATTCTGCTTGCAGTGACAGTTTGCATTATGTGATAAATGCACAGGTTAGTTTCTATCTTTCTTTTCATTTCCTGAATGGAACTGAAAAACCATTTTCCTGGTCTCATTAACACTCTGCCTGTCCTGCAAGAGGGTTCAGATGCCCCTTGGAAATATCCTGTATTAAAGCATCATGTGAGAAGCACAGTAGTAAAGGATAAGCATCAGCAGGGAGGATATACCCACACATGTGAGCACTACATCTTAAGGGTCCTGTGTTTCCCTTGGCCTCTGGGATCATATTAGCCAACACTCTTACTTCCCCCACCTTGAAATCAGGACTGTGAGAGTAGTGATATCAGTAGGAATTAGTTCCTACCACGAAACATGCAATAAAACCAGATTTTTCATGTCAAGAATAGTGATTTCACTTGAAAATGAAACAAAACCTTCATCAATGGTGGGGCTAATGAAGCCTACCTGATACAGCCCAGTGCCCTCACAGCCTTATCAGTACATCACAATAAGCTCTCTTACATTTATCACAAAAAAACACCACAGCTGCCACCACAAAGGCTGTGTAACATGCCAGTCTTACCAGGCTTTCCTTCACTGGAGGTGGTAATTCTTTGGGTTTTTTTTCTCTTTGCATTCCATCTACCAGTTTTTTCCTGATGTGATTGAAATTGGCTAGTTAAGTCCAAAAGTTATTGGACAAAGTGATGAACAGAGGCAGAGAGGTCTTAAATCATTCTTTCCTTAAGAAACTAAAAAAAAAAAATAAATTCATAGATAGAAAGAAAATAGTTTGAAATACAACTACATGTACACTCAGTTAAAAGAGAGCAACAACTCAGGTCTTTTGAAGCTGTTAGATGTTTGAATTCTATATTCAGGCAAGAGAAGGCTTATTGAAGAGATTTTGGGAAGAGCAATATGGAATACAAAACAAGAACTCTGTGAAATCTGACTGACCCTTTTGCCTCACAAGCAGCTTTACCAGGCTCAGAGGATTCCAAAGCAGCTGCTGCTTACAGGGGTTAGGTAGTGAGAAGGTTTCCCATAAACTTAACTTGGGCCTTTTTGCTCAGAAAAGAGCTCATATTTCTACAGCAGGTGGTATTCTGCTACATGTGATGCTCTCTCAATACAAAGGAGTACAAAAACCAGAGTGTAAAGGCTTTAAAATGCACAACACTTGCTTTTCTTAACAAGTACCCTGTTTACAAAGATCTAATTACTCCAGTCATCTTGTTTGCAGACATTAAGTCAACAAATAGCAGGATGGATAAACTTTCTTGTGACTTGGGTAACCAGTATGAATAACTCATTCTGAAAATTATACTCAGAGGAGCACTTAGAAAACTCCACAAGCCTAATGTGGTTGTAAGATTATTTGATGAACTACATAAAACACACACAGTCATATAAAAAAATCATTAGGAGGCCATGGATAATTCACAGATAGAAAAAGTTATTAAATCCCAACGTGTTTATCTACAATGAATATCTATGACTCACTCTATTCAGTACATGTGTATTGCAAAAGCCAAGCAGAATGGTTTTTTTCTGACATTGCACAGATATTTGCATGCACTATTCCAACTAGACTGGAGGAAGAAATCACAGATTTGAGTAAGAAAAAGATGTCAGGCTAACAAGCTGCTTCTGAAAAATCCAGCAATTACAGTGATTCACAAACCAAAACCTGAAAAAATCCCACAGATTTACTTTAAATATTTTTTTGAGTGAACTCTGGAATACAAAACCCGTGTGTTCTGTATTTATTGGGAAAATGCCTTCAGTGTTTCAGAATGGCAGTTTGCAGGAGCTCATTAAATTATTATAGGGTTGTTTGGAATCCTGTTCCATTAGTTACTCCACGTGCAAATGCCTATTGATTTCAGTGGAACTCCAATTGCACTATCTGCTGTGAAGTCTTATTTATTTCTCATTTAAAAACCCCACAACTGTGTTTGCTCATTTCATTTTATTATTGATCCAAAGCATGGTGATATTAGAGCTAACATATCCAGGCTAAATCTGTGAAATGAGAGAGACTGCAAATCAGAATGCTAATGATAAAGATGCTCATTCACAAAGGGGAGACCTAAATATTTTTTTTAAGACTGCTAGGGATAACAAAATCTAATCAATAAATGACACTTAATCTTTCTTAGCTCTAAAATACCATATATAATCTTATTTGTCTCCACTGTTTTTACAGAAACCTCCTTGCAATGTAAGATTAATTCTATTTAATAATTAAAATTACTTAGAAGCAAAATTGACTACTTACAGGTACAAGCACTGATTATGTTAATTTAAATTATAAATGCTTTTTCTTCAGTGCAATCATGTCTTTTTAAGTCTTTTAGACATCATGCTTCAAGCACATTTGCTATATGAATGGATAACTTTTCTATGGTACTAAGTTTCCAATTTAATGCAAACCTTTTTATGCCTTTCTTTTTTTAACTGAAAGCATTTATCTTTTATTCATTACCTAATCCTCTTTACATACAAAAGTTATAAAAAATATCAGTAATTACCTGTTTTATCCTTTTGTTTAACATTTCACACAGAACAATTTTTTTTTTTTAATTTTAGCACAGATTTCCATATTTTGCTTGGTTCCTGTGTTGCTTACATCCAAATCAGGAACCTTTGACATAAATATATGCAGGGCTGATTCTGTAAAAATACTTAAAGCACCTGTGAGATGGCTGTGGCGTGAAAGAACCTACTTGAGTGTTTAAATCCAGGCAAGGGCTTATAAAAAACAATGCTGATTCACAAGACAAAAAAAAAAAAAAGGTTAAAAAAACCCCACAACTCAAACCAACCAACAAACAAAACAAAAAACCAAACAAACTGAACCAACAACCAAAAATTCCCCAAAAAATCCCAAACTATTTTGGCCAAGTATTGCTGGAGAGAAAAACAGGTGCAAAGGAAAAAATCCAAATAAATAAGCCCAAGAACACTCTACCAGACTACAGAGATGTGTAATGCTAATTCAGAAGGTTGCCCTTCCAGGGAGGTTTTCATTAGTCCAAAAGTTTATGAGAGTTCCTGAATGTTCCAAAACCCCTAGTGCTAAGGGGAAAAGCATAATCTATAATGCATATGAAGTATGGAAATATTATCTTTAGTCAAACTAGATAGGGTTAAACCAGTTGATCATCCAGCAGAAGTTCTTTACAAAAGATTCCAAATAACATCTTTAAACTTTTCAATGAAAAGCAGAATTGTGCTAGGCACAAAGTGGTTTTTTTTCTGGAACGAGCTGGGGGTGCAAGCACACCAAATGTTTCCTAATTGTTTGCCTGGTGGATTTTAATTTGTCTGACAGTCACTTTTAAGGGAAAGTTTTTGCACTCCATTTGCAGGCAGAAACAGTTCACAAAGGTCACCCCCCAAAATGGAAATGTCAGGCAAATTACCATCCAGGTTGCAAACTCTGCCTCTAAAGGATGCTCAGCGGGATCTGCAACTTCAGGGTTTTGGGTTTTTCATTGTTCATACTCCTGAGAAAAAAATCACTGTGGAGCTCATTTGTTGCAGAGCCTGCAGAGTCAGAACTCCAGCACAGGGAACTCGCAGAAGGCATGGCCACCAAACACGTTGCTCTTTTGTTCTCAGAACAGCATCTCCCAGAGGTCAAAGGAAAATAACTGATAGGCTGATGCCAAGTCACACTTCACTGCAGAGATGGCTGCCTCAAAGTGGCAAAATCAAAGTTCTCTTTCAAACTGGGATCATCCAGCACATCCTCCACAGCCAATTTTTCGGGAACAACACAGAAAGAGGAAAAAAAAAATCACAGCACCTGAAAACAGTTTGAGAGGTTGAAAGGAAGTCTGTGGCTGTGTGTTTAATACTTAGGTGAAGGTTCAGTTACTAGTTTACATGTGTTTTGTTATTTTTTTCAAAATAACAATATTTAAAATATATATCTATTATATATATAATAAATACATATAAAATAATACATATACATACATATATGTATATCATATTTTAAATATAGTAATATTTTTCCCACCCCAAATTATTTAGCACATTATCTTGAAATTAAAATGATTACCAACATGGATATATTTTACTAAAGAGACTATTATGCATCTTCCATCACATACTAAAAACTCATATAAAACCAGACTAAAAACCTAAATTTTTATAGGAACTTAGGTGAAACTCTACTACTTGTATTACTTTTTAATTCTCTTTAACCTATAAAAATGAGACTTGGGGACTTCTGCAAAGTTATCATTTCATAACTTATGTACATGTGGACACAGAGACTTGGACACCTGCCTCATTTTGCATGCCATAAGGGGTTTAGCCACCAGCATCATCTACATTAGGGGAGATGAGCAGATAAATAGATAAACAGAGTGCAGATTTCAAAATACTCCTGTGTAGGAACTGCAGGGCTCTGTAGCCACAGTTTCAGGAGCTCAGGGGCTGCCAGCAGTGTCCATTTCATGTTCCCAAATGCATTTATGGTCAGTGTTTATGACTAAAGAATAAATCAAATAAAATGTTTCTTTCCTTTGCTGGCATTTAGAAATGCTATAGAAAAAACCTACAGTAGAAAATATTCCTTACCTGGATCTGGCCTAATTCTGTCTGTTCCCCAGACAGATCAAAAAAGGCTATTTGTGCATTTAAATTGGGTACTGATGTTAGCCGGTAGTGTTCACCTAATTAGGCTGCACACAGCTGTACTGAGTGACAAAGAAAATTTGCTTATACACAGATTGTGCAATAAAGATCTTTACCTAAATACCCACTTCTAGTACAAGAGGGGCAAATCAGAACAATCTCTAGGTGCATCACAACCTCCTTTACGAGGTGTGGTTAATTATGATGGATATTTTTGTCCCCGACGAGGGGAGGAGAATGATGCATCTGACCCCATCTTATCAGAAGGCTAATTGATTACTTTATTATACTAGATTATTCTATATTATATTACATTATATTACATCTAAACTGAATCTGCCAAGCACTCAGCTCTGCTCACGCTGCACAGAATCTCATGACTCTCAGCCCCAACACACACACACACACACACACACACTTGGCCCTGATAGGGCAAGGAAACAAAACCCCATCACTTTGGGTAAGCAATCTCCACATTGCATTCTACTTTGGCACAAACACAGGCACAGCAAATGTGATAAGAATTGTTTCTCCTTTCTCTGAGGTTCAGAGAATGTGAATCTCAGAGATACTCTTGGGAAGAATTATGCCTTGCTTTTCTCTGTGAAGAGAAATGTTATCTGGTGGGTTCTCAAATGTTTTTGTAGGCAGGTATTTTATATTCCACCACACTATCCAAATCTTTCAAACCTATGAGCAGTCCTTTAGACTTACAAAACTCTGGGAGGGAAACAGAATTTTTACACTAGAGATGGAGAGCAAGGGCAGAGGTAAAGGGAGATGGCCAACCCCATCCCACAAAGGATATCTGTGCCTCGACTGCAAACTGACCCTGGATTTTTTTTACCTTCAAGCCAAGTATCTCAGCCTCCAGACCATCCTCCCAAGTGCAAAGATGACTGCACATTAATTAAAAACTATTAGATATGCAAGACTTCCATATGCACTCATCACTGAGATTAGTAGGTTTAAAATGTTGTGTGCCACTCAAAGCTTCCAGGAAAAGGGATTTAGATTTATTACCTCATCCCATCTACAGACATCTTTTCCATTGTAATTTTAGTGACCTTTAATAAGTGGAGGATAGATGGGAGAAAGAGTGTGTTAACATCAAAAATGGTTTTTTGAGGCTCTAGAAAAACATTGACCAAGGATCTGCTTTCATACATTCAATACTGATATTCTGTTGAAATGGTTTCTTCCTTTTTGTACTTTGGCACTTCAGCAGTTAATAAATTAGCCATTTTCAATTGCAATAGAGTTATGCCACATGGTCTGAAGTAATTTAATTATTTCCAGTGTAAGTTAAATAGTCACATTTAAATGTAGCTCTTCTCAAAAAGAATGGATATTTTCATTTTAATTCCACTCCAGCAAAATCAAGCAGAAGCCTCTTGAATCTGAAAAAGAATCTGAGGCCACATGAACTATTAAAAAACAAAAAAGTCCAAAATAAATCTTGTAAAGTAAATGCTAAGATGATAAATCTCAGAAATACAGATCATGTCTATATTTCACTGATATGAAATGAACCATGCAGCCTCAGAACACCACTGATTAAAATGTATTTAAGATGGATGTTTTCAAAGGTGAAAAAAATTTGAAAATGTCTCCTAAAACTTTGGTCTTGAATTTGTAGATTGTGTGAAAGATATTCAAATTGACAATGATCAAGTAACAAATTAGAATTATCAATCAAACAATAAGGACCCAAGTCAAAGATATTTTACCATGAAAAAAATGTTTCATAAAGTGTCTTGACCCTTCCTTTGTAGTTCCTTGACTACCCAGTTCCCAGCATATTAATTTAGAAATGTCAATCAACGGATTAATCCCCAACCACAGTTTTAACATTTGAGGGAAGTAATTCAGCTTATTAGAGATGTTTACATGGAGTTTTTAAGTCCTGATATTTTCCTTTAGGAGTTGGCACAGTCTAACAGCAAATGCTGTTCGTGTTTAAATACTGTCCATGTTTAAAAAAATATTTGCTACCTTAAAAAACAAGAATTGCAAGAAAACATCAAATTACAGAAGGAATCCTACTTCACTGTTGGCTATGGAAAAAAATCATTTTTGCCCTTGTTGCATTTTGGTTTTAATCTGTCTCTAAGAAAGGATAAAGTAATTGAAAAGAAAACAAAAGTCATGGTGTAACCAAAAGCAACATTACTTAGAATAAATTACTTGAATTTCCATCCAGTCTCATTAATGACTATCCTCAGCAAAAGTTATGAACATTTCACTTTGAAATATTTTTTGAATTATTTGTTATTTATATAAATATTGAAATATTTTTTGAATTATTTGTTATTTATATAAATATTGAAATATTTATTGAATTATTTATTAATTTTAAAATTAATATTTTCTTAAAGGTGGATTGTTAAAGATGACTTCATCTCTCCACATTCCTTCTCTAATGCTCATGCTGTAATTAAGTTAGTCCATCAGTGTCATACACTGTTTGGAGAATGGATGCAGGGCTAGGACTGTTAGCACTGCATATGGAAAGGACTTTGATTTAATTAAAAATAATATCTCCATGGAGATATTTTAAAGGCTATAATCATCCTGTTCTAATAAATTGGATTCAGGCTTTTTGTTTGAACAGAGTAGTGAATGATGTTCAGGTTCCTTTCTTAGAAGTGGCAGGACATGAAATAGAGATAGGTTGCAGAATGTTACTAAGTTCAAAACACTTAAAAAAATAAATTATTACTTCACTTTATTGGAAATGAACCAGGAGTACTGGTCTGCAAACCAGTCCATGAAACTCTACTGCCTCCTATTCTTGTGGTTTTTTCACCTGCTGGGATGAAAATTCAGTTCCAACAACAATACTAAAAACAACTAGGTCTATAGTTCCATCTTGAGTGCACAAGACATTCGTGGTTTATTTTGCCTTGGCAGTTAACTCACTGAATTAAGGTAATTACTCACGTGAAGCAATGTTCAAAAGAGACCAAGATACTCTGAATATGTGTTGATGCTGGCAAATGAATCTTATTCAGCTTCATTGGTTTCCATACATCTTAATTTGTTTTTCATTTTGAACACTCCACTGAGCATCTTTAAAATAATAGCTAAATATATTTATTAAAAAAAAAATCATTCTGGCCAGTGCATGAAGCAGAGAGTTGAGCTTGGAGCGTGAAATAGAGAGAAGATAATGCTCACTTAAATTCTCCCTAAATGCAGTTAAACACCAGCTCTGGCAGAACTGCCTTCCAATACTTCATTAAGGTACAGAACACAGCATTAAACAGGCACATGATGGAATTTATCCCCTGCTTTTCATCATACCTTCTAACCTGGTGTGTCAGAGGCAGGAACAACACATGAGAGAAGTAGAGGTAACACTGGTAGTTCTTACTTTAATGTCCACCAACCAAGAGTTGTTTGTTTCATAACATCAAGAAGTTGTTTGCAGAAAAATAAGTGGAGCACACTGTTACTGAAGTAGAAATACACCAATCAGTACCAAAAGGGAGGGCTGATGATGCTAAACAGAATAGGGGACCTGAGAAAAGAGCAAGAACTACTCATAAATGCTTTAGCAACAGCTGATAGGGGACTCCAAAGTATTGATTCTTTTATTTTCCTAGGCTGTGTGAGCAAGTAAATAAACAGCAGGACCACATCAAAACCAAGACTATTCAAACAGAGATGAGAAAGATCAAAGTAAGCATGAATATGTTTTATCTTTTTTTCCTGCTGGTAAATATTGTTAAGTGAAGACATAACAGGAATCCATGAAAGCAGAACAGGAGTTATGCAGTTTGTCCTAGAAGCCAATACATAAAAAATAATTAGGGCATCAACACACCAGCTTAAGTTTAAAGACAAACTATTATTACACACAGAAATGAAATGCAAAAAGAAGCCAGTCTAGATTATTTTAGAACACTTCAGGTTGCACCTTCTGTGTGTGGCTTGCCTAGCCTTGCTGTGGTTTATTTCCTTGCTTGTTGAAAGAAAAAGCTTTCACCACCAATAAGCAAGGATGATTAGATGCCTTTTGTTAAGGATAATAACATTACCTCTAGCATAAAAACATCCTTTGAATTGAGTAGTCCAATGAGTAACCACAAAATCTTGCTGAGGCAGTACTTGATTCAGTAGCAGCAATCAAGTAAAAAGTGCCACCTAAAAATTGTACCTTTATGGCAAAGTAAAGTTCAGTCTCCAGAAAAAAAAAAATTAAGTAGCCCCTATAATGCATTTAGCTGCCATGAGAGCTAATACAGGGAAGAATAAATAATACTTTTTCTAATCTCCCAGTAGCTCACTTCTCTATGAGGAAGGCATAATCAAAAGTTATGACTCTATTGAATGGTATGAAAACAAGCAATGCTAAATATCTCAAGCATATCACAGAGTGCTCTTTTTGTGCTAGATATGTAAAATTGATAATAGGAGATAAATCACTGTGAATGAACTGCAACTATCTCACTGTCAAAGCTTCTTCACTTCCCTGTTTGCACAAATCTTTCCACTTTTTGAAAATTTTCTGTGGAGCATTTCTTTTGATAAGAAACATAAGAGCATCAGAAACATTTACCTTTTTACAGTAACATTCTGTGGTTCAGGAAGGAAGGACTAAGATCATTAATACAATTTTAAGGAATATAAATTGTTGGAAGAAATTTAAGTCTATAATCATTAACAACCAACACATATGTTTTTTCTCTCACATCTTTGAAGTCCAGTGGTTTTCAACCTTGGAAAAATTTGCAGTCTACTATATTTTCCAGAGAAGATGCAGCTCACTTCAAAAACTTTTTGTATATATAGAATGTTGTAGAACATGAATTAACTTTTCTTCTGCCTTTCTTATTTTGAAATTTTCTTAGAAACAATCACAGATCCTCAGCCCATGAATGACTGATCTCAGATCAAAACCTTTCAATGTCCCAATTATAAGCTCCTTGGGGAAGAAATCTCTGGTAATCAGTCTACAGAACTATTTGGAAAGATTTTATTTCAGTTCATTCCTTTTTCACCTTCCTGACTTTGGTCTGCAGAGGCTTTAAAGTTTTGCTATTCCATTTAATACACATATTTGGCACAAAATCCAGTTAGAAAGAATTAACTTCCAGAAGATTGAAATAATTATTATTTTTTCTTAATGAATGTGTTGGACAGTAGTGGGCATTCAGCAACTGTTCACATTTCAGTCATAATTTTCTAGTGATCTTTAATCTTCCACAGCTTCAAACCATTATAATATTTGTGTGGTTCCATTGCTATACTATTAAAAATTCACCCAACCCAAATTTCCTTCAGAATAACTTCCATGTTAACTTCTCTTCTGAACTAGATTTGTTTTTAAGCAACTCCTACGTGTATCCTTGTCCAGCATTAAAATTCAATGTCAGTGTAGGTCACAGACACCAAACTAGGTGCTCATTCAATAACTGGAAATAGTGTGAATTCTAAGAGATAAATGTAAAGAAAGTCAAGTGTGTTTCCTGAGGGCTGAAGGATTTTGGTTTCTTTCCTTATAGAGCTGCTCAAATTCTTAAGGTAGCACAAGGAAGACATTGAATAGCTCACAAAAACTTCCAAAAAATAGTCCTAGAAACAAAGCCCTGAAGTTAAACATGATGCCAATGAAGCCTGTAAATATAGAACCCTAAGCTCAAAACTAAATAAATTGAATGCACATAATGCACTACAATTAATTTACACCAGTGTCATCTTGTTTACAGCCCAGATACCCCTGAGACATGGCAGCCACACAACAGCACCTGCTTGACCTTGAACATTGATTTAAGAACTTAGGGGTTTGGGGTTGTTTGGTTTGGGCTTTACTGGGCTTTTTTGTTTGGGTTTTTTTTTTAATTGGTTTTTGTTGTTGGGGTTTTTGGGGGTTTTTTTTGGTGGGGGGCCATTCACTCAAAAAGGTAAAAAGAAATTCACATTAAATCATTGTGTTAAAGGTTAAGACTAGAAAGTAAAGCACTCCAAAAGGTAGGAAATAAAATCAAGGGTACTGTGCAACATATCTCAGAGGCTTCAGCCACAAACCCTGCAATTTCAATGTTGCTTTACACAACATGTGCATGCCATGTGTTCCTTTCCCTTTTCTTCTCCCTGCTGAAATGACCCACACTCTTTCATCAGAAGAAGCCAAGCATTGTGAATGGTTGGTTTTGTCCTTTGGAAATGAAGAATGGTGGCATCAAAACAGTTAAACCTTCTCCTTGGTGACCCTAATGCTGACCCATAAGGGATGTTTCAGATCCAGAATAAAAATAAAAGAAGGATATAGTGAAAAAATTCCCTGGAGGCCAGTGATTTGCCGCTCAAAGGTTGATAAACCTGATGTGATGAATATTCAAATCAGCAGGAACTGAGCTTTGAATTCAGGAAGTATTGTATTAATATTCTAAAACTGATGGAAAACTGGATCAAGTTTGACACTCAAAATTAGTGAAAACTTTTGGCCTTAAATTCTCCACTGCATGGGGATAAGAAAGGAGAAACAAGGAAAACCTTGAGATTGCTGTGAAGATAAATTCCTTAGGTTTTGTGAAGTAGTTCAGTGCTACATCTAACACATAAATCAAAGGGGCACACAAGGAAATCAGTAATTTTGCACTCTGCAGGGTTTGGATGGCAAGGTAAATAAGACTTGGGGATATGTAACCTGTGATTCAGTACAAATAAATTTTGAACAATTATCCCCAAGGTGACCACTTTCCAGTTGTGTTTAAGTGCATATATGAACTATATATATGCACACACAGGGGGTGTGTGCATATATATGCAGCAGGGGTCTTGTGGAAGGGAGAAACTGAGTGCCAATCTAAACCTTTCCAGCTATAGATTCATTGAGGAGTTGATTGAAATTTCCACAGATTTCCCACATTCTGACGTTTGAAAACATGATTTTTTATTTTTCTTAATGTGTGTCTCTGGGGTGCAAAATGCATACATCTATATTTACACAAAGTCTACTGATTGACAGAATTGCTTTTCAATGCTCTTTGATAGGCAGGAAATCCTTTCCCTTTGGTTATGTTGTTTTTTAAAGAGGTACATGGAACATACATGCACTTGAATTTCATTACATTATTTTAAATAATCACAATAATTCATCTTGATTTGTATCTTTTAAGTCCCTTTTTCCCTGCATACTGAGGTTGACTTTGGTAACGAGTCAGATGATGCCTGCTTCCCACAAGAAAAAAAAAGGATTATTGAGAATATAGTCTCCTCCTTCTCTTGTAGGTCATTTGGATACATAACTTAATTCCTTACTCACACTTTCAAAGGTATACTGAAGCCTCCAGACTACTTAAATGTAGTAAGCATCAAAGAGACCTACCTTGGATTTTGGTACTGAGATGAATTTCACTGAGAGGAAACATTGCTGTGAGCAGTGACAAGATGACAGATAACTAGCAAAACAATTTTATATAAAGGATATTAAATCCTTATTTTATTTACAGCCTTTCTGAAATTTCTATATTTGAACTCGATTGTATGTATACACTTCTTAAATCATTGCAGAGTTTTTTCACAGGGTTTGCTTGACAAATTTACCTCCCCTGAAGTCTTGCTTCACCCCTCAGGAGTACACCAGGAGCTCATAAAAGCATATTGCAAACTTTTAAAAACTATTATTTAGATTCTTTGTAAGGAAAGCCTGGGTTACAGGAAACCTGGTGATTAGGAAGCCTTTTGGTGCATTCTGGTTCTAGACTGGTTCCTGTAAAGACTCTGTTTCACTCCCAGGGAATGCAATAAGCCAGGAACACCAGAGTATACAAGGAAGCAGCATCTTGCCAACCAGCATCAACACAAAAAGCAAAATTAAAAGTAGCTTTCAATACACAAAGGAGATAAGAAGAGCTGTCTGGGTCTCACTCTCATACTTCCAACATTCATAAATATTTGCTTTCACTTCCATGCTGTGGTCAAGAAAAAATTCAGGTTTGCTACAGAAATGTCACTAAGAAGCACGTCTGAGGATACACATTTGAAATCTATACAGAAAGGTACAGATGATTCAGCTGACCTTTCCATGTTACTGTAAATACAGATATTCTAATGGCTAATGCAGGAAGCTACTGCATGTGTCACACCATACTTCCACTTGCTTCAGCCTTCCACTGTACATTTGTTTACAAGTACCAAAATATCAATACAAAAAAAAAAAAGGCACTCAAAAACTTTGATTATAAATGAAACCTATGAAATCTTTCATTTGCTTTCATCTGAAGAACAAGATTAAACAAAAACTCTCCAGTAAGCTGCTTGTAAAGGGCCAAGAAAGACCTTAGAAAATAACCTCATCTGCACTCCTAGCAGATGTCTACAACAAAGAATGCAAAACAACTTACAGACAGCAGCTACTCCAACTCTAAATGGGCTGGTGCAGGCTTCCATGTCCCAGTAGCACAAAGCTGCCACAGATATATGAATCCTTCTGAGTGTAATTTTCCTCATCCTGCTGTACTCCCAATGAATAAATGGTGAACCTTGTTAAGGAAAACTGTGTTCAGTGTGCCAGGGGCAGATATTTTCCTCGTGTTCATGAATTGCCATAAATGTGTTTCAACCAAGACATCACCTCTCCATGAGCTGCCCTATTTGATGTCAAAACTCACCCTGACTACCACATGCAGAAAGCAAGACAGTTATTGAGAACTGAATTCAAGCCCCCTACTAACCACAGGATGCCTCTTGTTTGACTTAGGGATCAATGCTTAGGAGCACACACATTTCAGAGGCAGTGACACTGAAACATTATTGATCCACCAACACACTTCTATCTATGGCTCTGGGCATGTTCTGCTTGGCTTCTGGGGAAGCATTTTCTGTGTAAATGAATTGCTGCTTTTTCAGCTGTCAAATGTATAAAGCACACAAAACAGCTAGAAGCCATCCAATAATAGCATATCATCTCATAAACCTGACCTTTATTAGAAATTACTCAGGAAAGCATTACAGTGGGTGTAAAGCAATTTAAATTGTGACTTTTTGGATAGAAAAATAGAGATTTGACACCTTTAAAACATGGAGATAATAAAAAAGCTTTCAGACCTAAAATGTGCCTTAGATAATTCAAACGCATATAAATTTTACAACAACAAACTAAAGCTTGGACACTTGAGGAACAAGTTTTAGAGTTTGTGTAGATGGAGAGGTGTTATGTGGGAAGGTGGGAAAGAAGAGGTTGGCAGCTTTAACCCACCTTCAAATTCTCAGAGTTTTAAGGCTGGTCTTGATCCAACTCAGGCATCTCCTTTATGCTATAACCTTTGTCTTATGTACTATTGTGAAGAATATCTGGAAAGCAGCAGGCAAACCAATAAAAAGCAACCAGACAATGGTCAGATCAACCTTTCCCAAGAAAACTATCTAGAGGAATATCCAGTTCTCAAGGAGATTTCTGTTTTCTTTCCTGCACTGAAGAAGTAGAGAAAATGCAGGGTGGTGAAGCATAAAATCCAGCAACACCTGTGGCACTCACACTTTGGAGACCAGGTTCTTCAGTTTTGACCATAGCTTTTCACTGGATCACCAAATTATTTCAGTAAAATAATGTAAAGGTCTGATCCTGCTTTCAAATAACTCAGCAGCAACACCATTGTTTTACCATATGGAGCAACTAATCAAGATTTTAGGTATTATTTCTCCCCGCTTATGCACCTCCAGAGCAGTCATGAAGGAAGAGTTCCCATGTGGTTCTTCATGAATACCTGAGTTACCCACATAAGATTTTTTCCATAATCTTTGTTTTATAACTTCAAAATCCCCCAATGATACTTTTCTACCTGCATCTATCCTGAGTGCCCACACAGTTGGGGGACACATGAGAAATTTAATCTTTGCCACATACTATTCACTCCATGGTGCTGAGTACAGCAGCAGAGCACTGATTCTGCCACACCATTATTTATATTTAGTGCTGGTTGGTAGCCAGTGCTTCACTACAAGATGCAAAATGCTGCTCATGGAAACAACTGCAGCAATCTCGCAGTGGTAGGTGAACAACTTCAGAAGGGAAACACTTCAAAATGTATCTGGGAGGCAAGACAACCCTCCTTTTCCCAGAAGTGAAATTACAGACTCAAAAATACACCAGTTAGGTTTTACTCACTACAACTTGAAATAGAAGAAATTCACCTTTTTAGTCAAGAGCAAGAGTGAGAAATGTTCCAAGATTAAGGAAAACCAGACTGCTGTCTAAAACTATCTGCAGTTTCTGTGGACCTGCCCCAGCCCAGTGTCCAAGGGATCCTCATGGAGCTGTAGCTGGAGCACCCCAGCTTCCCTCAAACCCAAAATGATTTTATACAGCACAAAGTTAAAACCATGCCAGAGTTCATGCTCTATAAGCCATGACATCTTTCAAGCACAGTTGGCACCAAATATCAGGTCTTATTAAGTGCTATATTGTCATTTGTAGAAAAGTTTTGTTAAGAGTGCTTCAAAGGTTCTCTTGAAATTAGTGAATTAAAATTGTTTTCACCCTCTGAGAGCAGAACAAACAGATTCATGTTACTAAGGAGATCCATCTCTTAGCAATTTCCTAGATAGCAAAAAAGCAACAACAACAACAATTTCTAAATCCATTATTAATAAGGGTCTTTTCTCTAATAATATTTATGAGACATGCTAAAAACATGACTATATTGTTACAAGGGCACTCTCTTGGATGACCTACATAGCTTGTTCATGTCCTTGCTGCTTATCAATCTTTGATAAATCTATCTGAAAGAACTGCTAGTAAACATTTACACCACACCTTTTTATCCCATGTTCTGTTTTTATGAAAAATACAAGTTGCACCTTAAAGTAGCCAGAATTTCAGTACATGAGCCTTTTCAATACTGAAATAAATTTCTGCTGCTATCTTCTTGTGAAAGCAAACTGCTGCAAGACCCTAAAACAGTGGCAGACCATAAAAATATCTCAAACATTCCTTAGGCAAATGTATAAGTATGTAATGGAGATCAAAGCTAAATATATAAATCCAGGATGGGAAAGAGAACAGAATACTCTCAGTGTGTCTAAAACCACTGACAGACAATCTATCTGCCTAATGTTAGACTATCAACTAAAAGATAAGGAAAGCATAAAAAGGGGACAATAATCCTCTCATACTATAGGGGAGAAAAAAAATTAGGCAAAAATTCCCCTGGACAAAACCCTTCATGTACAATACTCATAATATGTCCAAGCTTATTTATGCATCCCTTAATCAGTGTAGGTATAAGGAAGTATGAACCAAGAACAAACATCAAAAGATAAAGCATCACAGAATGATAAAATATTGGAACTTGGAAGGGATCCATCAGGATCATGGAGAACAAATCCTGGCCCTGCACAGGGCATCCCAAGAATCCCACCTGTGCCTGAGAGCATTGCCCTAATGCTTCCTGAACTCAAGGCACTGCTGCAATCACTTCCCTGGGGAGTATATCCCAGTGCCCAACCACCTTCTGGCTGAAAAACTGTCCTGATGTTAAACCTAAACCTTTCCTGACTTTCTCATCTGCTGAGGTCAAACCTCAAAACCACTGAAAATTGCCTCTTAAGCTTTGTCCATCAGGATAAACTTAAAGTTTTTGGGAATTCTTTCAAACAGACAAATCTGCCTTTTAAATTTTTATTTTAGAAGTCAGTGAAAGCAGTTGTTCTATAAATTAAAGTAAGATATAAAAAGTTAATCCATGTAAATCATGCAAAATACTTTGAGGCAATTTGTTAAAGAGAAGCACTGAAAAGCTATTATATTAAAAATTAGAGTAAATAATAGAATGGAGAAGCTATGGTACAAGAAGGAATAGAATTTTTTAAATTTTTACTGAATCTAATTTTCAATTATTGATAATTAAAAGCGCTTTTTAGAATATTAAGCAGATGTTTAATTATCAGTTGAAAAAATTAAATAGTAGATCACAAAATTTAAGGTTATTGGCAAAATATTGCAAATTCAAGGTGAAATAAAGTGGCTCAGTTGCCTGTGTGAATTGAGATGAAAAATATTTTGTATAAATTTTGTTATATGAAACCAGTTTAGGCATCAACCCTGTAAAAATACACTTCTAATTTTGTGAGCTTTGGGTGAGCTTTTTTTTTCACCTCTGGAGCATTTTGGTCCCATCTAAACACTCCATGCTGCACAAAAACTTGACATTAAGAGCCCTATGTTTTCTGACACAGCCTTAAAATAATCAGCATTTAATTAAAAGGTAAAGAATACAGTTACAGAATAAAGCTATAGGCTGCTTGGAGAATTAAAATGTTCCAAACACTGGCTATTATTTGGGCTGCTTTGTCTACTGGATTATGTTGGATTAATAGACCTCCCAGGGAGAGCTTTGTTAAAATAGAGTTTTCATGACAGTGAAAGACATTTCAGAGACACTTTTTAGTGAAACATATATTAAGAGGCAGCTGTTAGCAGTAGGTTTGGGATTGTTGCACCAAAGAGAGAAAGGGTGAAGAGATAAAAAGAAGAAATGCTGCTCATTCCTATACAGATAAAACTGGGGGAAGAATTCAGCAGCCAGCTTAAAAGAGGAAGGAGGCATGCCAGGAAGATAGAAACACATACATGTTTGTATTTTAAAGAGAGTAAATGATACAAAATGTGGCTGGCAAGAAGGTATTTTACAGGTTGAAACTTGAGTACAGCCCAAGTTGAGCTAGGAGATGAGGAATAGAAAGCCATGAAGCAGAAAGACCTTGGCAGAATTTGGCACTAGCAGAAATGGAGATAAAAAAAGCTCTTAGCTGAGGTGTCTGGTACTATCACGAAGGACCATACAATATACACATATTTTTCAGCTTTTCCTTCTTATTTGACAGTGACCTACTCAAATCCAAGAGTAATGTCAGGCAAAGCAAGCTGTTGTGTGCTATATGCAAAAGACTGTATAAAGTATCCATAAAACTGTAAGTAAACCTGATGCAGCAAACTGTTTGCAATACTCACAAGAATTAAATTCTATTTAGCCTCCCCAAGATAAGATTAATAATGGCAAATTAATTTATGGTCCTTCTAAACCAGTAGACAGAGACATGCACCCAGTATGGTCATGATAATGTCTGCCTCACTTGTCTCCAGAGCAATAAATCTAGATGAGGTATTCTCTATGCAAATTGAAAGCAAATATCTGATCCAAGAGAAGGTGATGCTGTATGAAACAATTTGCAGGGCTGTGTCAGGCTATACTGAGTAATGCTCCTATAAATCAGTGGGATATCAAATCCACCTAAGCCAAAAGCCAAGTCTCTTTTTGACCTACACCATAAGATACAAGATTATGTAAGTGACAGGATGGGTAATGAGTGCTGTAATTGTCCACACTTATTTTGTATTAAAATTACAGTTAGGGGTAAGACTAGAAGAGTGCAGTCTCTCAAGGATTTGATTTTTTTTTACATACAGGAATGAGTCATTATAAATAAAGTAACAGCAGATGAGTTCTAGAAAACTCAATGGATAAGACTTGTAGATCATGCAAAGCCTCAGCTTCTTGTCTGAGTCTGCTGGTTACCCCAAAAAGAGTAAAAGCACTGCAGGCAAAAGCACTTCAGACAGCTCTACTTTCAATGAAACCAAAAAAAAACCTACAAAAGGGGCGCCTATCACCTTTCTCTCCATCTTTAATATGCTAGACAAGCGTCCCAGATTTTCAAAATTTTAAAAAAATAATTAAAGTTGGCTGTTTCAGCCCTGCAGAGATACTCTTGGCACACTAATGATCAAGAGGAAAGTTACCAAAAGAAAGTCTCTGTGCCATTCTGTACCCTGAAGTTATTTAGATGAGGCTGAAGGACACTAATAGGTACCAGCTGGCTACAGCCCCTAGAGCAATACATCAAGTGAGCACAGCCAAAACGCTCTGTCATGCCCCTCTTCACACCTCCTGCCTGAGGGTGAGGACAGAGACCTGCCCACCACCTGAGAGGTCACCTTTGCTGCATTTTCCTACATTCTAGGCATGATCCACACATTGATTAAGGTCCTGCTGCATTGTCTGAGTGCTTTTCTTTCCTAGATTATATTTGAATTACATGAAATGATAAAAAACCATCATGTAAGAACAGTAAGGTTCAATACATGCAAGTGCATAGAAATGATCTATGTCCACCTGAACAAGGAGCACAGTGGAGAATTTAATTTTTCATATACAAAACCCTCCCAAGAATAAAAAAACAACACAAAATTGTCAAGTTCACAATTGTGAACTTCATTGCATGTGAAGTTCATTGGCTGAGTGGCATCTTATTCATAAAATACCTTCATACCTTCAGTGGATCTCCCAGGTATGCAAGGTACCCCCACCTCCCATTATGGACACAGACCCCTGATCCAAGGTAGAAGAACTGGGCTGTAATTTTCCAGAATTGCAAATCTGAGCAAGCGCACATCAAGTTTCCAGTCCTAAAAGCCAGTTTTCAAAGAAACAGTGAGAAGCAGCTAGGGATTCAGAGACTGAGAAGTTTCATCTGTCAGAGTTGCACAACTGAAGTCATTTCAGAGCAAAACAATCCAGATTCCCTTGCTGTGCCTCTTTAAGCTCATCAGCAGTTCAGATGTGGGGAACAGGTATCAGTTATACTGGGAGAGCAAGACACAATTGTTTGAGTAATCCCAAAACATTATACTTGATTTGGAATCTCTTGGATTCCAACAAAAACTGAAAACATAGATTTTTTTTATTTTTATTTTAATGTCAAATGTGCCAGCTGTTGCCTGCAATAATAAAACCATGTAGTCCTTATATTTATGAGCTGATTGTAAGCCCACTGGCACACTGTCTGCCTTGTGTTTTCTATGTTTTCCAGCTGCAAAACCAAGCTCAAGACTGAAGGCATTGCAGTTTAAATGTCACTAAAAGTAACTAAACAAATGTAATTTCAAATTATTCATATGCTACTGCTTCACATACCATTATGTAAGTGCATTTCAGTAAGGTCAGAATATAAAAATCCCATAATATTGAAAATATGAGCAGCATTTCAAATGTACAAATGATTGTAGAGAGTCAGCCCAAAGCTCCTCAGACCCTTCACCAATGGCAGAGTCAAAAAGAACACAACAAAAATAAAGAAAATACATATGCTGTTTGCTTCAGGGCTTGAACACCTTCAAACAGGTGAGGCAGACTCCTCAAATTAAATATTTCAGTGGATATTGTAATGCTGAAAGGATTTATTTTCCTGGAAGCTTTTTCTCATTAAATCAGCACAGTTTTAACACATACCCATGTCTATGGCAACTTATTTCACAGACTGTTGTTCTTCCACAACTTTTCGTTGTCTATATTACGCTACTGCCCATATTATATTATTTCAGTGTACTCTGGACAGAAAGCTGGACTAAAAGGGGTTTTAATCAAGCACAACAAGGTAAATCAGCAAGGCATTTCAGCTTAGAAGCATGGAAACATTTCCAACCCAAACATGTGCCTGTTCTGTCAATTTTATGCTCAAGTATTTTGCTAGTGCAAAACTGAAATGTCTTAATTTATATGGATAGTACCAGAACAGTTTGTACCTCTGGACATACAGCCTTTAAAATATATACTAAAAAAAAGCCTTTAGTCTTAAAAAAAAATCTCAAATCAAATGCAACACTGGACATTTAATTAGTAAGTTATCTACACATTTATTTGTTAGCCCAAAGTAAATAGGCATCTGCAGTTTTGCAGAGAAATACTGTAACATCCTGGAGCACTAGAAGTCAGAAACTGAAACAGTCATTAGCTTGCCTTAAATAAAAAGGTCTGCCTTCGCCCCAGCTGAAAGATGAGCAAAAGAGGAAAAAATAAAAGCTGATAGAGCACACAATGAATGGGGGTTTCATCAAATCCCTGTGTTTGACCCATTTTTCATCTATAAAGGTCCCTTAGGCTGTCATATAAAATATAAAAGGCTTTAATAAAAGATTGCAGCCTTTAGCTAGAAGCTGAATGATAGTAAAACGTACACGGGTTTTAATGCAAAGGTATTAATATACACTTTGATATTTTTTTAAACCACAGATTTTAAGATAGTAGAACAAGCAAAGTGAAAATAAGTTCATGGTCTATGCTATTATTATAATACATATCCATTATTAAGGGGATCATAGTGTTCCTGGTCTGTATGAAAAATAAATATCATCAATGCAAGCTGCAGCAAATTAAAGCCATTTAGAAAAACAGAAATATGAAATTTAACACACATTGGAAAGGGAACCCACTAATTGCACTGTACACAAGCAGGTCTTGTGACCCAGTGGCTCAGAAAATCTAAAAAATATTTATATGGGATTGATCCCTTTTTATTTTTTTTAACCTGGGAAAAGACCAGAAGAAGAAATGCAACAGAGCTGGTATTCAAAAGTCACCAGCATTTTCCATTTAATAACAGATGTCCAATTACAGCCAAATCAATTACCAGAGCTCTGCATTAGGGTTTAACATATTCAGGTCTAACTTACATTAGGCTGTCAAGCGTATCTTTAAAGTGTTTTGCAGTTGCATGGCACTAATATTGTACCAAGATGTTTACAAGCACTGAGGAAATTCATATTCATAGCAGTGGAATTCTGGATTTAGGCTGGTGTCATGTACAATTTAGCTGAAAGAAATGTGCTCTGTTTGGCTGGATAGGATGTGGATGTGCAAACCTCTCTTTTTTTCCACCACTGGTGATAGCATGTGCCTCTTTATGCTGGCAAGGAGGTTACTCTGCTGCTGCTTTTCAGGACACTCCAAGCCTTAACAGATTGTTTTGTTTGCATTTAGCATTTCCTGAAAGTAGGCACTTTCTAAAAAGAAAAATCCACCTTGGTCTCTTCTGAAAATTGACAAAAATCTACTTACAGCTTTTAAATTAAGAATTGCAGGTATTAAATTTGCCCCAAGAAAATGTGAAACTGATGGTTTGTGGGGCATCTTAGGCATTACCCCAGCCACACAAATGCAGCACCATTGCAAGGGCTCCCATCAAGTAGTTACCATGGTACATCTGCTGTTCAATATTTTTATTTTAAAAACCTCAGCTCTTTCAGAGCTTTGCACATCTGACTTTGTCACAGTGCTTGTCCCAAAATGATTGAAACTGAAATACATATATATATATATATATGAGAAATCAGAAATGTTACAGATACACTGCAAGCCTAGAACTGTCAGTTCAGAATTTGAATTTTTTACTTATTTGAGGCAAGATGAAAGCAGTGTCTTTCATTCTGTCTCCATAACATCAGAAGCAAACAGCCTGTCCCTGAAGACAGTGACAGCACAGGGCATCATCCTTGAGAATTCAACAGATTGGTTACAGTTCTTACACTGGGAACATTTCAGCTCAAGTGAATTTATAAAAATAACTGCATTTGTAATCTGAAAAGGATCTAGAGGGGGTTTTTTAATGTGTTCTTATGTTTTTAATAGTCTTGAGTCCTAGGAAAAATAAACTGACATAATCCCATTGATGAAATTATCAACATAACTTACATTTTTTTACCTTAAATTCAGAAGTTATTTGGTCCCAAGCTGACATTCCAGTATGTCCTATGAGACCTCTTCATTAACCTAAATTTCCAGAAAACAAAGCAAAGCATGTTACTGGCTTACCCAAATTAACCTATAGTTACCCAAAAAAAAAAAAAAAAAAAAAAAAAAAAAAAAAAGCTTTAGGGAAGTGTCAGCTCTTCTTTGGTATTTTCTACATTAAACCTTCACAATTAGTTGTTATTTTATACAGTATTTTCCCATCTCTCACTGTGTTTCAAAAACTTTCAGACAGCTTCTGATCTCAAAGATATGACAGGAGCTATAAGTCAAAGCATTGTATCAAGAAATATGAGTAATACCCTCATTCTCTATTCTCATTGGAAGAAAATTCCATTGCCAAAACTGGACTGTCTGATAAATTATGGGCATACCAGCTACTACCTTGTGTGATTAAGTCCATAAATGGTAATTTTTGCTCCTTTCAGGGAACAAAAATCATCAAAAGTAATAGCAACAAAAGAGGATTTTCATTGACATAATTTGCACAAAATTTTGCCTGCATACCAAAAAAGAGTCTCCCACTGTGAACTTTATATTGATGCTTCTCTGAGAGTTGCCAGGTATAACTTCACACTCAGCATGAGCAAATCTAAGCACCTATTTTCCCCCTTGCTGCCCTAATTAATTTTTCAGTCTCTAAAAATACCAGTCACACCTTATCTGTAATTCGAACCACAGACCCAACTACTGCCTTCAATGAGACCTTTCCCAAGCCCTCAATATATGCCAAGATATTCTTATCTCACTCCATTTTCCTACACAAATTTTCCAAAGGGAAGATTTTCTTTTGTGTCTGAACAGATGAAATTAGCACCTGGTTGCTCTGGTTTCCAGCAGACTATCTTCTCATCAGCCCTGACCTCCTCCCCTTTACACCACAGAAATCCACTCCAAATGCTGCACAAAAATCAGTTTTCCTCCTAAATCCCACATGCCCTGTCCAGTCTGTTGTCCTTCAGTGGCTCTCTTTCCTCTCTGAATTAAATGTGAAATTATCTTCCTGTATCACCGGTTCCCTAAAATGACATCCTCTTATTTTCCCAACCAGTTCTTCATCTGTTGAATTTTCAAAGATCTCCCTATAGTCTCCTTCTGAGGCCATCTTTAGTAGTTGGAAACACTTGCAAAATTAAAAAAAAAATACATCAATATCTTCATCTTCTCCAAATTTTACCAGAATGGTGCTGAAACATGAAATTTATAAAACTTCAGTTCCCTGCAAGGAGCAGATAGGATGCAAATACAATTGACCATAGCAAATGGTCTGCTTCATTATATAGCCTCAGCTTTTTGTTCTAGGTAACACGAATCCTAACACAAATTTTGCCTTCTTGCTTTATGAATAACTTTTTTTGCATGTTTGACCTTATTCCTGACAGTGGACACGTGGACAGAAGACATATGCTAGAACAGAAGTCATCAAATTGTGAACTTCAGTTCCTTGTTGCACACTGTGGATTTCCATTATAATTTCACCCTTGAACCATCATTTTAAAGTCCCAAAGTCGCATCAGTCCATTTTTCTGAACTCTTCTCTTTTCCCCCAACCTATTTTTTATTTGAAACAAAAATAAATCCTAGCCATTTTCAGCTGAAAACATCTAGAAACAAGTATGAATTTTCAATTCTTAGGTGATTCAAAAAGGGCAACGCATCACAAGCATTTCTGACAACTCTCAGTGAACCCCTGGCATTGGTTATCACCCAAACCTCTTTCAGAGATATTTCTAACTCATTTCCAGGAGATCTTTGATGAGGTTACCCTCAAAATGTTTAAATGACAAATATACTGAAACCCTGAGCTTTTCCTCTACTATAGTTGGTGTTTATTATTCACAGACAACTTGTCTACAGTTTTCATTCTGCACACCCAAAAACAGTTTAATTTTTTTTCTACCATTGATTTCAGAGTGACCAGCAGACTTAAGAGTTCTTGAGAGAATTCTCACCTCATTTGGAAAACCACCACAAATCCCATTTCTTTCCTCTCTACAACAACTTCTTGTGACACTAAATCTTTTCAAAAACATATTTACTTTCAATAGCTCTATGTTCTCTTTGTAATTAATCTTACTTTGGCTTACTCTTTCCTTATTACTGCAATGCTACCACTATTTACCATTATTCACCTTCCTCAGCTCCTCAAAAACTGCTTCTCAGAAAACCATAAAATGTCAGAACATTGCAATTTCTCACGGATGCTGGAGAAATTTAAATATGCAAATGAATTTATTGTATGCAATGCTGAAATATCTGTATCAGAAAGCTGATTGCTTCATTACGAAAGGACTAATGAGATGCAGCTTGACATTTAGCTGACCATAAGTCATTGCTCAAATTGTACTTGGCAGTGGGAAGTTCAAACTGAGAAACCATCCCAAGTAAGAATGTTGATGGTCTGATAATTAACATTTTAGTAGGGTTTTTTTGAAATGCCCTATGACTCTTTTCTGCAGATTTCCCTAAGAGCTATATATAGCCTCACTTGAGGGAAAATGTAATTAGGCAGGATTTAAGAGGTCCCACTGGCTACTTCAAGCTCTATCTTCACTTCAAAAGGAAACTGAAGCCCTTTAAACTGCATTGTTTAGTTTTGTACCAAGATTTCCTAATATTTAACAGAGGTGCTGGAAATCCAAAGCAGCTTTAAACAACCAGGGAACAATGTAAAGCCAAAAGTGAAAATACGTAAAAGAAAAGCAAAGAGGATTTCAAATCCATTTTACACAGCTGCATCTGCTGTGACAGTTTATTAAGCTGCAAGGCAAGGGATTTTTTTTTTTTCCTTTCTGAAATATTTACCATAAGCTGAATAGAATTGTCACAGTGTCTCAAGCCACTGCTGTTGGAAAACTGAGCATTAGCATTCTCACACGAGAACATTTCTTGGTTGATTCTCAGAGCTAAAGGGTGAGCAAAATCAGATCCAAATGGGAGCCTAACCTGCAGAGTCAGATCTGTGGAAGGAACTGAAAATGGGAGAAAAACTGGAGAGAGGAAGTAACAGGCTTTATGCATTCACGGACAGAAAGCAGCAGAGAATTTGCCATTTTTGAAGAGTTTCCAACCTTTGATGATGCACTAAGCAGAAAACACCAACATTTTAACCTTTTCAGAGAAACTGAACAATTTCATGAGGGTTTTCTCTTTAAGAAAGTGCCCACCTTGCCTGAGGAAAGTGATGTGTAAAATAATGGCCTGGAGTTGGTTTGGTTTTTTATTTCTGAAACCATTAACGTAAGGCATGATCATTTAAATTGCATCGTTCACAAGTGCTGTATTAGTGGATTTGATAGAAGAGCAGAGACACAAATCCCTTCTCCTCCCAGCTGGCTTGTCACTGGAAATATCTCTCCCAAAACCACACACCAACCACCAAACTTTTAAGAGGCCTCATTTTTCTAACTAAATCCTTCTGTGCTGAATCCTTGTTAAATTTAAAATCATGTGAAATAAGTTTGCATAATAACAAAATAAAGGTTTGGACCACTGAACTGGGCATTTACCTCAGTGGGTCAGTTCTGACAAAGTAACCATGACAGTTTTATTTCTAGTTTTATTTCCTGCATGTAACCAGGGCAGCTGTATGGAGCAGAGAGAAGGGAATGAGGGGAAAACACACAGCAGCAAGAGGCAAATCCCACCAGCCTGATTCCTGCAAACTTCTGCAGGAGCTAACAAACCAGCTCAGTGAATCAGACATCACCCCCCTACATTTTCCCTTGATGAAGACATTGCACTCCATGTGTGTGCCACACAGTTAGGCCCTGGAATAAAGATATTGACCTTGAAAAGCTTGTTCCTAATTAAAGTTACCCCTTTGAAAGCACACAAGTAGCTCTGGCACCTTTGGCCACTCCTGGCTATTAACTGTTACCTGAAAAAGCACCGCAGCAGAATCTGCAATTAAATGTTCTGTAAAGTTCCCTTTAAACAAGTAAGAAATTGTGCACAATATTTATTGCATTCTTTCAAGTCCTCTGGAAATATTTTCAACCCTTAATTAGGCTTAAACAGAGAGAATAAACCCCTATGATGCTGATAGAAAAAATTGACATTAATTACTGCATAGAAAGTCAAAGGTTTCATCATAGTATGTCGCATCTCTAAGAAGCTATTACATGGGGTCTAAGAAATTGAAATACAACCTATGTCATGACTTACTGGTAGCACTAATTTGCCTATTATATATTCTATTTCTAAAAATTAATTTGTGCTGGAACGTAGTCAAGCATAAATTGCTGTGTTCTCTCCCTACAGTAACATGTGCATGTTCCTCTGATATTTTCATGGTCATCACAGAACCTTCAGTTTCTTACCAAAGGCTGAACAGAGCTCTAATCCGTTTTTTTTAAGTACGACTTTTTCTTTTGGGGGGAAGTTTTGAGGTTCAAGAATAGGGATGATAAAGAGGAATTTTCTTTTCCAACCAGTAATGACTTCATGAAACTTATGAATTTAGTATATTTTGTAAAATGTTATATCAGCAGGAAAGGGACATCATCATCATCATCTATTTGGTATACCAGGCTCCAGAATTCAGAATATGTTGGAAAATCAAAGCTAAATTAATAAAATGAAAGAAGGAGAATTCTTTGAAAAGGAAGAATCAAGGCATTGGTTTAATGCAACAAACAATATCAGAAAACTAATGTTTAACTGGGAAAGTCTTTCCCTTCTGAAAGCAAACAGCTGGGGGCAGGGAAGGACTTAGGGAGTGTCCCTAGGATACTACACCCATTCAAAGCACAAGAACTCATTTTCATTTCCAGCATGACCAGCACTGAAAAGCTCTCATGTGACCCATTGCCACTGAAAACCTCATTGATTTGTTTTTGTTTTTTGTTTTCTTTTTAATATTGACATAGTGATGATAAGGATATTCACTGGTCATAAGAGGGTGGAATAATTACCTAATTAAGTCAGCACTGCAGGAAATTAGGCAAATACATGAAATATGCATGGGAAATGGATCAGTTTGTTTTCCTGGCTTTTACTCTGCTGTTTTTATCTGCATCTCACATGCTAAAGGGGAGGAGAGAGGCAGGAGGAGAAAAAAGGAGTTGAAAGCAAGAGCAAGGAAGGCTGGTGTGCTGCATCTGCTTTGCAACCTAGAATAAAAGATTAAATAATGAAAACCAACTTCAGTTTCAACTAGTTTATGTTTCATGAGGGATATATTCATTATACATTTCAGATATTTTAAAACTACTATTTTTTCATATATAAACAATTATGCTCTTAGATATGTTACAAAAGTGCAATCCAATGCAGCTTTATAAAATTACTGAGGCTTGAAACTGAGGTACACCAGTGCCATATGTAATCCAGTCACTGAGTTCTATACACTTAGAAATACTGATTTCCAGACATTATTCCATGCCTGTTTTTCAAATTTCTAAATAGAGGCCTCTTGTGCTGGGGAAATTCTTTTCCTTGTTTTTCTCTGTCTACATTTGTAACCCTACTACTCTGGTTACACTGGTAACTTTCTGATTATTCTAGATTATTCTCTGCTTTTCATAACACTCTCTGGAGTCTGGCAAGCATGTAATTCAGTCTCACTGGGCCTATTCAGTGAAGAAAAGGAAAAACAAATGGCTGTAGGATACAAAAAATAGGATAAACCTACTTTTAACCTGCTGGAGAAGTTTTTTGTTAAAACTTCCCTTATTGAACTCCTTTGTTTAGTCAAGAAATGCAGAAGATGGAGATAAAATGAAAAATAAAAATTAAAATAATTAGCTGCAAAAGAAAGATGACGAGTACCCTATTCTGAAGTCCCATTAACAAGCCAAAAAGATGGGAAAGTCACCACAGAAACTTCTGAATAGGAAAGGGTGAGGAGTGAGGCTCCAAGAGTGATCTCTTTATATACAAAGATGTTTATTTTGCATGCAATACACTGCCCTGAACACAAACTGATCAAACAGCCCAGTTAATGAGAACAAGAAGCACCAACATCAGCATTTGAGACAATGTCCCTGAGAAATTCTGCACTCCTTCATGCCTAATGCAGAAGTGATGTACACAGAGTAAATCTTCATCTATTTACCCTCAGCAATACCACAGAACACCAAAAATTGAACTGACCTCAAAATAAACAGGATATTTACTTTGAATGAAGAAAAGGCAGTATCTTAACAACAGGTTTCTAGCAGCTTTTCACCTCTACAGTACACCTTGGTTTCATTTTCTCTGTTTTTCTAAGTTATAAATGAGCTCAATTTAAAACCATTCCATCAGTGAAAATATTGGGTCAACTCAAACCATGATTCATTGAACTCAGACACTAATTTTATCAGAGTGGGTTCAGTAAACCAACAATTGGGAGTGATCTTTTTGGTAGCCCTCACTTAGCCCACTCAGAGTGGGGATATTTACAAATATTTGTCTTGCATTTTCAACACACTCATCCAACCAAGAACAACTCCACAGTGAAGAACAGTGCTGAAAAAGAGCCTTTCCAGTGATGGATCCTTCCTTTAAGGATACTGACACTACAAGAACCACAGAAGTGCATCACAAGAGCAGGCTTCAAAATCATCCTCTAGCATCTTTTTCACATGCTCTGTTTCAAGATTTGAACCAACTTCAGATCCCCTTTTGTGCCACAATCTCTCAGTTGCAATTTAAGTAAAGGACATCACACCCATGGGGAAAGTCTCTGTGTTCCATGTACTGCTGGATTCCACTTTGATGGGTTTGTTTTACAGGTGAACAGGCTGTGAGGCTCTCATCAAACCTTTCCCACTGCTATCTGAGCTTATGCATGAAGCCAAAATAAAGAAATAATTTCAGCCTTGGTTTTTTTCCCCCCTCTCTCTGTTAATTATCAAGTGTCTGACTGATTGCTGATGATTGATGACTGCTGGGGAGAAGATTCAGCAGGTGTTGATGGGTTGGGTGATGTGAGTGACACAGAGGAAAGAAGTGGCCCAGAATTGCATCAAAGTATGATTGCTGATGTTGCCTGTAAATGGTTTTCCTCATGGTGGAGTGTGCATGAATCTGTATTATCAACTGAAAATGGAAATTTCTGTAATGCATTACTATAGAGATCAAAAAGAAGTTTCAAATATTTCCATAAAGAAAAGACTCACTGCAACTGCAATCAAAATATAAATTTATGCATAAATAGATCAATACAAATCTTTGCACTTATATCAAATTATTAAAGAAATTAGAAAATCAAGCTAGCTTTGCACTAAAATGTGTATTCATGTTGAAATATCATTTATAATTACTTATTTGATAGCACATATCTGTACTTGTAAAGCAAGATAAGTTTGATGCAACCATCTATAAATTGTCAGGTAAGAAACTTCTTAATCTCTTATCATTTCATTGCTATAATTGTTACTGAAATTTGTAAAATCCTATTTTGGAACCTCTTGAAATCTCCACCAGTTTTCTGTTCAAAGGTTGATATGATAAATGAATTCCAAACCCAAAGTTTGAATCATTTTAATCTAACACTAGGAAAAAGAGAGTTTCCCAAATTAAGTATAACACAAAATCTGTTGCATTTCCAAAGTTACAGTAATTGTTAACTGTTTGTAATGTAATTATTTTAAGGTTTTAGAAATGCAAATTTCAACTTAACAGAAGCATGAAGCACCATATGCTCCTCACATCAAGAACTGTTTAGAAAAGAGTTTTAATAAAAGTAGCTCTTCTGTTTTAAAAGCAGTTACTAATAGCAGGTATAAAATTCAAACTTCCTTTCAAGTTCCAATAGGATTTCCACTTGTACATCAAGTAAAAGCTTTTTTAAAACCCCATCCTCTTCTCCCTACCACATTGGAAACTCTTTTGTGAAAACCTCTTGCTGAAATGGATTCTTTTTGCACTTGAGTCAAAACAATCAACTCTTTAAGCACAAGGAATGTGTACTAGATCCTGAATTCTGCTATGGGAAAAAAAACTACTTTAGTGTAATACAATTAGTGAAAGCTTTTACTTAAAATAGGAGCAGCAAGATAGACATCTGGCCTTTACTAGACTTCAGTAAGTTCAAGCTGAAAATCCATTTCAGTGACTTCAAGAAAACTGGTAGTAAGAGAGATTTTTACAGGGAAAGGAAAAGGAATGGGAGTAGCTGCAAGAATAAGAAACTTGAGACAGATGAATACAAGTTTTTAATCAAGTTAGAGGTTCCAAAAAATTAATTTCCTTCCTCTCTTGCTCAACCAGACAAATAAAATAGATATTCTTACTGCTTTCAGTAGTGATTGGTTACACGTTCAGTACTTGTAACAAAACCTAACAATGAATGTTAAAGAAATAAGGAAACTAGTAAAAAAACAAGGCATATCAATGATTTTGGCAATAAAGTTGTTGAGGTCAAGCATTGAGAAACACAGGAATATACAGCAGGAGCATGGCTTTTTCTGCTGTATCCCAAAGAGCCCAGAGCAAGCTATCCTGGACTGCATCTTTCTCTAAAGAGGAATTTTACAACCTCTTGCCAAAGTGGCAGTCAGAAAGGATGATTTCCTGACAGCAATGTGTGACCATCACAAATCAAGCTTTCTGAAGGCAATAGTTCCAGCTGCTATGTATCCTACAAAGAATGGCAGATTTGTAGAGGAAAACACTGGGAACTACCACACTTAAATATTGGGATACAGAGCACAGATTTCTACTGTTCAGGTCTGAACAGGTGGGGTTTTTTTGTAGGTACTCCCAAGAAAAAGGATCTGCAATGGACATGCATAGCTGAAAAATACAAACACATATCAGGCATGAATACATTTGTTATGTCCATTACACCAACTGATTTTTACTTCCCTATCTTATCAGATTGCATCACAATCATTTCCCAACTTCACTACAAAATTAAAATATAAAAAATTTTAAAAATTTTGCTGTTAGTATTGCTGCACATTTTTAAGAGGCTGATTACAAAGAATATCTCTACAACCTTTGACAAATAACCTTTTGTGTAAAGATGTTCCAAGTATTAGCGTTCATCCTTCTTTACTCCTCTTTTTTCTATTTTTTTTGTGCAAAACATCAGTTATATTCCAGTTTGGAGACTTAAATCTTTGGGGAATTTGTCTTCATGACAGCAGTTTCTAATAAACAATGTAGTCTTGTGGTTCTTACTAATGAAAGAAGACATTTTATGGAATGAAAAAGTACAAATATAAAGGGAGAAAAAGAAGTTTCTGCTTCTGAGCTCTAAGGCTAGAGCAGTTAAAGCATTTAATGGTATTTATTGAAAAATACTTATGTGTATTCTTTTGAAAAACAAATATTTTTTGCAAAGGGAAAATTAAAATCTTTTCTTATTATTATTACTGCAGACAATTCATTTACTGAATGTTTCTGTCAACCACACACACAATCCAAAATCCAATGCACTACTTAGCAAGCCAGCAGTATATTGCCTTTTCAAGGACACATTAGGGGTCAAAATAAACAGGAGTCAAGAGGAAGAATGTTACACCAGGAGGTAAATGAGTTATATTTGCACAGCCTGAAAGAACAAAGCAGAATTTTGGTAGAAAGCTTTGAAGTACTGTCAGATGAAAGAAGCAAAAGCATTAAGTTTAATGGCAGAGATAGATGGAGAATAAATTATGAGTGAACTGGACTAAGAGTCTTAAAACTGCCTAAACAATTTAATTGACTAAATGACCCTGTATTTCAAATGTTATTAGCATAGTCCCAATGTGCCTAAATCCATCATAATCATGTTTATTTTCTGCTGTTCTTCTTCAAAACCAGTTCTATAAAACTACGTGAGTCCAAAGTAATGTTTTCCAGTCTCCTATTCTTGAGGGTTTTGTTCTGTTTTGTTCTTGAAATCAAGTCTATAAATAACATTTATTGCTTTTAGATAACTTGGAGAATTGTTAGATCAAGCAGAAAAGTGAAAAATTGATTAGCAACGCAGTGTTATCAACTTCAGGCCATCATCCTTACCGCTTCTGATAACCTCCATGAGTCTGACATTAGATGTGATCATTAGACCATCTATCTGGTCTGCCTAGAATTTAGGATTTACATTAATCAAGAACCAGGCTAGACTTAAAAAATTCAGTCCTCCAAAAAATCTTTCTTTCTAGCCCCTACCATTACTGCTTGCTTCATGCTTCCAGATCTGAGAAGCTTTAGGCCTAATTAATTTTCTCCCACCTAATGCAACTAACTGCCCGTGTTCTCATTACCTGTGTAGGTATATAATCCCACTAAGCTCTTTATTTCTTGGTATTTCATGGCAATAATTTCCATAAGCTAATTATATGTAGGGTAGAAAAATGCCTCTTTTAAATCTCTGTCGTGTCTCTCAGCAAAAGCATCCCTTAATCTCCCACAGCTCCACAGCCAATTTTGTACCCCTCAGAAATCCCTTGCTTGGTGTTCAGACCCCCCAAAATTTATCTGATAAACCTCATGGTGTTTGGCCACTGCTTCTTCTCACTGAATAAATTTGGATCCCAGTGAAGACATCCAACATTTCCCTTTGCCAATTTAGGTCACCTGTAACATTTTCTTAGCATCCAAAGCACCTGGCCCTCTGTGTTCCCCAAAGCAATCACACTTTTCATCTGCTTGTTTTGGTTTGCACTGACCAATTTTCAAGTGTCTAACATCAGTTGTTACTCTCTCTTCTTCACCTGTCCTTGTCGGCACTCCAGACCAAAATGACTTTGTGACTTCACCTGTATGTAATGTTTCTCCAACTCCTTCTCCAGAATTGACCTCCCCCTAAAAAGTTTTGTTTTTCCCCATAACTTCCTGTCCTTACTGTCTTTTTTCTATCTTCATTGAATGATTTTTCAGACAAGCTTTTCCAAACATTTTAATAAGGTTTTATATTTGAACAGTAGGTTCTGACTGAACTATGAACCCAAAAGAGGAAAGCAAAGGAAATACCAAGCTTATAAAACAGAGAGCCTCTACTGGTCTAATTTCACCAAAATTTTGGAAAATAGAAGGTGGAAGAACTTTCTGAGTGCACAACATGGTTTATCTTTAGGCTTAATGGTGAATAAATCTGCTATAATTCTCTAGCATTCATTTCTTCAAAATATTTTGGGGAGAAACCAACCATCAAAGTCTTTAGACATCGTTCATACACATCTCATTTCTTCTCTACTTCATTAGGAAATATTTGTAGATGTTATCTATGGCATGTGAGAATTCTTTTTTAAAAAATGTTTTGATTATGCTTCTTAAAAATTGACAATCTCTGATGGCAAGATCCTAATTTAAAAAAAAAGATAGTCTGTTTCTTTTATTATATCTAATTTGTCAGAATGACACCTCAAGTCAGCAATTTTTAAATGACACTTGACTGAAACATAGGCAGATTTTAATTAAATATTTTATGTACAAATGGGGCGTGTAAACGTAGACCAAAAGCTATGACTGCACTCACAACTAAGTTTCCTTGATCTAGACACATTTTGTGTTTTCATACACGTGCCTGAAATGCTAATTTATATTTTTTTCTTTTTTCTTCTAGTAGAGGACACTCTTTTTGTCAACAAAACTGCTGTTAAAATTAAGAAAACACTGTAACAGAATTACCTTTCCAATTGTAAAAATTGCATTGCCTTTGGGACACATAAGCTAATAAGAAACATATTTAATAAATAAAGTGTGTAGAGCATAATTTACTTTGAGTAATTAAACAGAACCCTGAAGGGCCATGATGTTCTGCATTGCCAACAGGTAAATCTTCTGAGAGACACAGTGAAGGATTTTGCATCAACAAAGTTGGACCCCACAATCAAATAATGGATTAAGTGGGTGATGTGGTTTCCTGTTAGCCACTGTGAAGGAAATTAATGCTACCCCAGCCAAAGTAGCACAGGAAATAAAATAAATATAAAATAGAGTAAAAAAAGAGTAATTAGCTATAGATGGCAGTGACTGTCCCTCTGCACTAGGTACTAGATCAGGCCACACATTTCCTTTTCCTTTCCTTCTTCGCATTCTACACTGTATTAAGGTCTATTCAAAGATACATCATTAATTTAACTACTCCCAACCTGAAAGTCTGAAGTTCTCCATCTCTCATCAGTATTTCAGGTTTGTCACTGCCATAGATGCCCAGTCTCTGTCAGCCACAGATATATTCACTGAGGAGAAAGAAATCAGTGCCCTGGAAAGGGGCTGGACCTATTTGGGAGGATTTGCCTCTTATGACAGAGAAAGTGCCTTGTATCTGAAGAAAAAACAAAACACAGCAGCTTGCAAAACGAGATTTTAGAATAATTTAGTCCATTTAAGCAGCCAAAGCCATTAACAAATCAGGTCATTAGGCTTTCATGAAAGAAGCTGTCTGCACTGTATTATTACCTCTGCAATCACAGTTTATTGCCCTAGTTTACAGAATCTAAAGAAAAAAATTTCAGCAAACAGAGATGGGAAATATATTAGGCAATCCAAACCCAAAAGTAGTCTGAAATTCATTAGTGCTTCCCAAAATTAACATAGATAATGTATGTCTTCCTTCTGGCCAGTCTGATGCTGAAGATCAATAGATCCAAATCTATTCTGACAATCATTTTTAAATATAACCTCTCTATGGAGTCTGAAATAAAACTATCTAATGTTAGCATTGCAGAGATCAGAATAATTAGATAGCAGCTACCAGGATTCTTTTTCTTCCATGTCACAAGTACAACACCTCAAAAATAATTTGGGTATCTAGAAGACCACATGAAATAAGAAATACCATGAGTGATTATTTGTCCTAATAAATCTAGCAAGCCTCACCACTCAAAAACTACACATTTCTGCACAATTACTGTGATGTTGAATTTAGTTTGGTTTCATCCAAGAAGTCCAGGCAAAGGTTAAAGTATTTTGAAGTGGACCATCTATGGAAGCCCAGAACACACATTCTGCAGTTTTAGTTTTTCTGTGGAGGCCCAACAACCTCTAATGGCAATACCACAGAGAGCAGTGCTGCTAAATTAAGTGGTGGCCACAGCAGGTTAGTTTTCACAAATCACTTCAAACTTTTTTCATGGACTGTATCGATTTTACCTCAAAAAACTGATAACCAAATGTTAGGTTATCAATTGAATACCTAATTTGTATTTTACGGGGTTGTCAGTCATTTGATATAAACATAAATGCTGCTAGAGAAACAGGCCAACAAGAACTACAGCCCAGTCTCTAAAAACCCATCAGTTTTAAACATAGAACATGGCAGTCAGTAGTAGCTTAGTTCCAGAACAATAAACCATCTGCCTCATTAAATCATCAAGACTACTCATCCTTTACTTCCTTTTGGCTAAATCTGTTCTTTTCAAAACTCTTGAGCTGCAGCCAGGCCTGATTCTCCATCCCTTCAAGAGCTGCTCCTCCTCTGAATGACTGAGACCCACGAGCTGCCTCTCCCACTCAGTGACTGATGCCCACCCCTTGCAGCTGGAATACAGCATTCCATTATTCCTCTCACTCTTAGGAAGGTGAATACCACAGGCAGAGACCAGCAGGGGAAAGTGGTGGCTATTCTAGCAGGCCCTGACAGTAAATATCTATTTTCAGAAGAAATAAGAAACACTATAAGTGATTCTTTATCCTAATACAAAAAAGAACAAGCACATCTCCCCTCGAAAAAATCTTTCCAGCTAGTTCAATCAAAACACTGCTAATATTCCCTTATGAAAACTCCATCAAACAAATATCTCATCTTATAGAAAGCACTCTGGATTTTTGTTAACCAGAAATTGACCTGCTACATGATGAAGATTTTGTTGCAGAATGAAGAGAGATGGATGAGACAAATATTCGATAGAAAAAGCAAAAATACATCAAAATATGTTTAGAATTCAAAATACATTTCTTTTCCCTGGAACAGAATGAGCTGATTAATCTACAATGTGTGGCCTAAAGTATGAGTCAAACAAGACCAGAGTAGTAAATCTTATCCAGAATAACAAATAGCTCAGAGGTTTTATATCTACACTATCAAAATAACAGAAAACATCAGAATAATTACAAGTGACACTAGGATAAAAGCCCAACAAGTATCAGAGGCAGACAGAAATGTTTAGGATAGAGTTCTTCAGGGAAAAAAAAAAAACTGCAGAGAGCCCTCAGATTTTGTGGAGGAAACATAATTTCATGAAATTCCCAGAGAACTTCTCTTGCACGTTTGTGACAAATATTTGACTAAGAGCTGCTAAAGAATTGGAAAAAACAGTGACTCCTTTATCTCAGTGGACAACCTAGAGCAGTGTGCAGTGTGTTTACCTGCAGAAAGTTTAGACTTGCTTTTGGAAGTGTGCCTGCATGCCCAAAATGGGCAAAGCATTGAAATGGGACCACCTCCTCAGCACTGAGGGAAAACAGCAGCTTAATCAAAATGGTTTTGTTTAGATATGTAAATATGATGTTTTCAGTTTTTTCAACAGTACTGGTGATGTAGGCTCGGTATGTAATTCACTCTAAACTCTGTATTCTGAGGAATTATTGCTGGGTTATTACCCTCTAAGTAAAGCATTTGTCAGCAGCATGTAATTCAAAAGGAGGAAAACCAGAAGAGAAAAAACAATCAAACAAGCAAGAACCTGTTGAGTCAACTTTTTTTGTTCTAATATACAAAATATAAAATAAGACACAAAATTTTTTGTTCTGTCAGAAATAACTGGAGCCTTACTAGGCTTCACTTCACATCATAAATAAACAGGATAAAAGTGCTTTCAATGCTAACACTGGACTCATGAATAAAACACTGAAGAGAACTGGGCTCAGGATAGATCCTGCCCTGAACAAAAACCCTAATCTGGCAATGCACCACCCATAAACAACTTGAAAGTTTCATCTTGTTTAATGAGCAAAATGCTGATTAGCCCCCCTTGCTCTGAGAATTAAGAGGGTTTTGAGGAATTTATGAAAATCAGTTCTCCCTTGATCCTTCATGCTGTGGGATAACTCAAGTCTTGGACTTCTATGAAGACCACGCCATTGCTATTGACTTGGAGTTCTGTGAATGCTTTTTATTCCAAATATTGCTGGTTTAACCAGAAAATTTACTGAACTATTTTTTTCCATAAGACGTCATCTACCTTTGGACAGTCCTTTCCCTCCCTCTCTGTGTTTACAATAGCTGTGGTGCCATTTTGTTCCATAGCAGCCGTTCAGTCCTGAAAATTCCAGTTCCTTTTTTCATAGTAGTGATAGATGCATCCAGCAAGCCACAGAAAACCAAACTTGACATCATTTTCTTCTTCCAACTCAATTTCTGATCTGTCTCTACATTGACTCTTTTTCTCCAGTTAACAAAAAATGCTGTCTCTGAGCTCATATCAATTTTAATATTTACAACCTGCCAAAATGATTCACATTCCTTTTACTGAAGCCTCAGCTCAGGTGTTTAATTGATCAGGCCCCAAACCCCTTTCTTTCACATGAGCATTAAATCAATCTCTTAGAGCTGGCAACATCCCTCACAGTAGGTAAAAAGACATTTTTAGTACAGATAAAAGAAAAACACCTAATTCCTATTTAGTTAAGCTTTGATCAATTATATCAACTTCACTTCTGAGGTTTCAAGAGACCTTATACAAATAATTAGCTGGAAGGAGGAGGCAATGCTGTGACAAGAAGCTGTTTGTTGTTCAGCATCAGTGCCAGGCTCCATCTCTCCTTGTGAGCACACACAGAGCCTCCTGCCTCAGCTGGAGCCCCCCACCTGCTCCCAAAGGTGAGATCTCAGTGCTGCACAGAATTACAGCCCCCTTATCCTTCCCCACCTCTGTGCTCCCAATTTACTGACAGAACAGACAAAAGGCAAGGGCAAGGCCAAATTCACTCAGTGAGGAAAAACTTAAGTGGGGATGAATGGGGCTTCTCAGGTTCTGAGAGGTTGCTCCTGAAATCAAATTAAAATGGTTTGTAAAAACAGAAAGCTCAAGACAAATTATTTTAGGTAAATAAATACAGCTTTCCACATGCCCAAGGACTGCAGTAATGCATTGTCTCCTATCAGCTTTATACTCCATTTCAAAGAGTGAGAGATCCAAGCTGAAGACAGAAGACACAAGATTCTGCAGCCATGAGCGATCCTGCCAGCCACGAGACAAGCAGCCCTGCAGGACAAGTGCTCAAGGTCCTGTTAACTGAATGCCACTGAAAAATGCAAGAAAAAAATGTGGTTCTATGCTTCCATTGATCACCTTGCTCCTGTCCATCAGCCTTATTTATTTAACACAACCACACAAACACACAGACTTAACTGCAGGAGGAAAGCCAACCAACAAATTCTTGCAATTCTTTGGGTGAAATATTCTGAATTGAAGTGACCACAAAGGTTTTATAGCACCTTGGTCAGCTTTACATATCCTCACCTACATCTAATCCTTCAGACAGGATAGTTAGGCCAATTTCACCTTTAATTTCTCCTTTTTATAAAGCTTGACTCTTCCACCTCAGCCTATCTTAAAAATTGAAGACATTCCTTGCAATAATGAAATAACTTCTTTCAAGGATACAAGAGATAATTTGATGAACATTCTTTAAAAGAGGAAGTTAAACCTTTTTACTGTGGAGTTGATGGCATAAATTTATATCAATATATAACTGCTCTATTGCACCTTTATTAGCATTTTGAAATACTGACTTCTAACAGTTGGCTTGAAACTATGAGGCAAATCTTGAGGTCAGAATTTGATAGGAGCTTCTGCCTTTTCTGTCAGTCATCACCAAAAAAGAATGTGTAAGATTGATTTTAACATTAGGAATTTAAGGGTTAGGCTTAGTTTGAGATCAGATCCAGTAATTTTTGGTTGATTTTAGTAAAATGTATTTTTATGATGTTAAGAATAGTTCCAGAACTTGATGGACAAGGATTCATTTGAGTCTCATATTTAAAGGTAATGTTACACATGCTTACACTCATACATTTATTCCTCCTTCTATTTTGCTTGGTTTTCAGTGAAACACAAATATCTTCTTGTTTACTGAATATAAAACAAGAGCAGGATAACATCTCTTTGCAAGCACATCTGGGTGAGCAGGCTTTGCTCCTCCGGGTAATTCTTTCAATAGAGCTACTCACTCGAAAAAGCAGCTCGTGTGGGTGTGCAGTGAGTTACTGCACAGTGAGGATTGCTATCCAGTAATACAGATTTTTACCATTTCCCAGAAGTCTTACTAAAAGAAGATCATGAAATAATTGCTCTATATCCTCTTGCTGTCACTCTTGTTCCATTTCCCTCATCCCCCTTCCCCTCCCACCCTGAGCTGTTCACCACTATAAAAAAAAATTGTTACAAATTCCAGATTTGTAGAAGAGTGGCTGAAAGTTGAAAACTTCTTTCCTTTCCTCTCTTTAATTGAAAAAAGTCTGGGGGTTTGTGTTTCTAAACCTAAAATCCAAACTGCTTCTTTCATGTGTCTTTTATGACATGCTTCACCCTAGAACAAATACTTACACAGCCAGGAGCAGGGAATTGTAGTGGAAGTAGGAACAAATGTCTCAGCTGCAGCAGTTCTGTCTGGCATGAGCATAACTGGTTTAGGTCTGAACTGGGAGCTCACATCCTCCATCTCTCTAGAAACTTAAAGGGAGTGTCATGTTTACAAAGGTGGTGAGGAGGTAAATTCGAGCTGCAGCTCAAAATAACAGGTAATGATGTGGCTGCGCTCTGAAAAGGACAGGAGCAAAGTATCAACACCTGAGATGAAAAAGGATCTGTGGTAATTGCAATGAAGCAGCTTTTTTAGAGCCAGCTTACTAAAATGAACAGCAAAAAAAAGAAAACATAGAAAGAAAAAATGAAAAGAGGACGAAATGCAGAAAAAGGGGAAAAGAAGAAAGGGAAAAAAAGGGGAAAAGAAGAAAGGGAAAAAAAGGGGAAAAGAAGAAAGGGAAAAAAAGGGGAAAAGAAGAAAGGGAAAAAAAGGGGAAAAGAAGAAAGGGAAAAAAAGGGGGGAAAGAAGAAAGGGAAAAAGGGAAAAGGGGGAAGAAAAGGAGGTAAAAAGTAGAGAAAAGTGGGAGGGGGGAAAAAGTGGGAGGGGGGGAAAAAGTGGGAGGGGGGGAAAAAGTGGGAGGGGGGGAAAAAGTGGGAGGGGGGGAAAAAGTGGGAGGGGGGGAAAAAGTGGGAGGGGGGGAAAAAGTGGGAGGGGGGGAAAAAGTGGGAGGGGGGGAAAAAGTGGGAGGGGGGGAAAAAGTGGGAGGGGGGGAAAAAGTGGGAGGGGGGGAAAAAGTGGGAGGGGGGGAAAAAGTGGGAGGGGGGGAAAAAGTGGGAGGGGGGGAAAGTGGGAGGGGGGGAAAAGTGGGAGGGGGGGAAAAGTGGGAGGGGGGGAAAAGTGGGAGGGGGGAAAAGTGGGAGGGGGGAAAAGTGGGAGGGGGGAAAAGTGGGAGGGGGGAAAAGTGGGAGGGGGGAAAAGTGGGAGGGGAAAAATCTTATTTGGTGATGAGATATTAAAAAGAAAGGTAAAAGGAAGGAAAAAATGTAAGATGGGAAGGTTTATTTTTTGTATTTTGGTGTCACAAGTCTTTGAAATTTTTCAGTATTTTTAAGTCCTGACGTTAACCATGGATAAGGTTTGAACAAAAATAAATTGGGCTAGCACTCTAGCACAAGACTGGAATATGTATTTTAGCACCCTTGAACACTAAAGCAGGGTCAGTGTTAGTGGAAAAACCTAATTCATGCCTTATGACAATATTAAAGATTTTTGCACTGTATAAGTTATGAAAGAAGGACTATATATATAGCTATCAATACCACACTTAAGCTGTGCATAATGAAATCAAAATTGCTTTAATTCCCCAATGTCCATACCAGTTTATTCCACAAGGCAGAATACTGGCTGCTATACAAGTTCAGTGAGGAAAGAAAAACAAAAGCACAGACTTTTTTTTCCTAACCAGGTGAAAATACATAAAATGAAATGCTGACCCTTAAAAGGAGACCACTTCACCACAGGCTTCACTAAAGCAGGAGCTCTGCCTTAAGCACTCTGGGGTATAATTAATAAGGATTCTCATCTTTCCTAATGTTGTATTTGTCCTACAACAGAAGCACCTCATTCCATGTTTTAACATATGAATAAAGCTCTAAGAATAACTAAAAAAATTGATTTTCAGCAATAAAGTATTGAAGTGTATAACAGTATTTCTTGTTATCAACTTTTAGTGAAAGTTCACTGGCTAAAGCACAGACTTAGCAGTGAAATACAATCCTCTCTTCACTCAAAATGCCACTGAAATTCACCTGTTCTGTAGAGCTCATGGCTGCTCACTCACTGGCGGGAATTCACAGCATATTCATTGTAATAATTTGCACTAAATTCACAGAAAAAAGGGGGATAGATAACTCAAACTCTGCTCTAAGCATTCTATTTCAGCATTTTCTTAGCAACTTTTGTTGAGTTTTCAGAAGCTTCAATTCCTTACTGATTCAGGAAATGTGTACGGGAGAGCAAAAGCAAGAAAAAGGTCACTAATAGGCAGCAGGATAAAATCTAAACTAAAACTCCTTTCATGTACATTTCATTTAGGTCTCAGAGGAAACCAATGCTATTTTCATGCCCTCACATACTCCTGCCATAGAGCCAATCACACAAATAGCTCATCTTGCTGCACCTACTAAACTGTGCTATTAGCAACAACAAAATATCCTGCACTGTTTTATTAAGGCCAGAAAATTACTTATGGAAAAAATAGAAGGTATGCACACCTATTCACACATCTATACATATGGTATTCAAAACACTTACTGCTTAGTCCTTTTTTCTCTAATCCCATGGCACTACTAACATTCATCACTGACTGTAGTCAAATCCAAACCCCGAGTACCTTTACAGGAATAATCTATAGTTTCACTCTGGAATCACCTGGTGAATACTCTTTACTGCTCTGGTTAGCAAAAAGTAAAAGACAGATTTTGGTTACAGCCTGGAACTGGGAAATTATTACAATTTTCCATTAACAAAGCATCTTACATCAGAGCTTTTATGACAGAAATTTCATTTGGTTTTGCCCTAAAATGGAACTGAGTGAAGAGATGGCTTTCTTTTTAAGCACTACATTAAAGGATATTTCCATGGAATGAATGGATTATATATCTGCATGCAGTACAACATGCATCAACTGTGATGTAAAATTTCTGTCACCCAATCAAAGTGACTGCTCAGGACATCTCACAGTAACCATTGGGTATTTCACTTTCCCATCTTCTCCAGGGGTGGTGGGAAACTTACAGAACTACTTATGAAGCCCAAATACTTTTGCTTTGAGCTGGCACCAAAGAGCAGGCCTCTCAGATTTGAGGTTTTTTAAGGGAAAGATATCTTCAGGCTATTTTGAAAAAATCTTCACATTTCTAAGACACAGCTCCAATGATTTAGATTAGCTCCTGTTGCATTGTCTAACTGCCAATAGTATAGTTTTAGTGATGACAACTACAAATAGCTGATACCAGTTATAGAAGTTTAAATATTTAGTATATATTTGTCATACATGACTGCATTTCTCCTTGGATTTCAAAGAAAGAGTCTTCATTCTGATTAGAAAATATCCAATAAGTGGATTTCCTAAAAACATTTCCTGCTTTTCTCTGAAGTGGATGTTTGTTTTGACAAGCACATGTACTACTCCACTTACCAGAGAGAACTTCTTACACATGGTCTAAAACCCAGAGTGATCCACTGCCCCTATTCTCAGGAGCCATCATCATCATCATCGTGTTTAATAGCCAGAACACAACTCAGAAGAGATGAAAGTGGTGAAAAAGGCATGCAGGTCTGTTGGGACCTCCCATCTTTTAAGCACCTCTCCCAGCCAAAAATGAAAATAAATTCTTGCTTATTGTTAGTGGATCCCACTCCACAGCACAGGATCCTGAGCTTTACTTTTAATAAAGGTTTACTTTAATGAGGTCTCAGCCATCCCACCCTAACAGGGAGGCAATCCCTGATGCGACCACTCGAGTTTAGAACTCAAAAATAATCTTCATTAACATTTTTTTTCTGGTTTACCATACTGATTCATGGTGTGCTGCCTCTCCTAATTAAATTAATAGCTACACTTGCTTACTAAAGAGATTAAGGGCTGCATTGCCCTCACTGGGCAGGTTAGTTGCTAGGCAGCCCTCGCTGGGGATTTGGCACTGTGCTCTTATCTCCAAAGACAAAGGATCTTTCAGGAGGAGAATGAATGCTACACTGCTCTCACCAAGAGCATTCATCTCCATTTTTATATCTCAATAGCTCTCCTTTAATTATTTTCATCATTTGGTGCATTCTAGTGTTGCGAGGCTGCTTAATCTGGAGTACATTTCGACTTCTATGCTATGGATTGCTTCCATTTTTCCCTCCCTTGCCAGTTTACAGCCTCAAGATTTATTTCAAGTCACACATGAAGGTCTTGCACTCCAGAGCTTGCCACGATTGCTCCTGCAGTAATATTCAGTCTGACGTTTAAGACCTTCTCAATATTTTTCTATCCACTGAACTGTTCATTTTCAATTTTTTTGTGGGTTTTTTTTTTTTTTTACCTTGTTCATTTTGTCCCACACTTCAGTTCATACCTGGGAAGTTTTACCTTTGATCAGCAGCCCCAGTGTGCCAAAAGCTCTGTCAGTGCAAGCAGCACAGGCGCTGTGACATGGCCAAGGATGTGATTTATGGCACCAACAGCCTGGTCTCATTTTCTGCTGAGCAGCTGGACCTCCAGGTACCCAGAGATGGCTGCACCAACCCCCTCTGCACTATCCAGATGACTTCCAAAGAATAAAAGGCAACTTTTTCTTGCTTTCTCATGGGCAATATGACCTATTTTTCTTAGTAAATAGATCCACAACAGCTGGGAAAACACAGCTCAGCTCCTCAGATCTCAGCAAAACTTATGACACAACTCCTATTCTCCAAAACAAACCCATCCAAACACAAGGATTTAGTGAAATTTTCAGCTCTAAGTTGGAAACAGAATTCCTTCCTGGACTCTGTCACATATTCTTAAAAGAAATCAAAACAGATCTTAAAAGTGATATGTGAATCAGTGTTTTTAAGAATGTGCTTCCAGTGGTTCTACTTGTGAAACAACGTAGTGATTACTGAGTAAGAGAAGAAAAATTGCAGCAGAAAATTACAGTCCTTTTCTCACTTATTTTCTATATTACATGAAGATTTACCAAATAATTTATTTAATAAATAAAAACAAAATTATTTATTTGCAATTTTGTATAACCATACCATGCAAATTTATGCCACCTTGTGTTTTGCTATTTTGTTTTTTGTCATGCATCCATTTCTGACTACTCACCATCCTCTAGATATTACTCAGGTTACATTATTATTCCAGAAAGCTCCATTTGATTGGATGGCCCAAATGTTGGAGAGTTTGAGACAGAAAAAAGTGAATAATTAATAAAATATCCATACAAATTCCCTTGTTGAATAGACAAATAACGTAATTCATATTCTTTTTAATGAATATGTGAGCACAGTCAAGTTGAATCATTTTTATAAATAAAAGGTCTACCCTTTTGTCCAGTTGTGAGAACTGGCAATTATGTAATGCCAAAACCTGTCAGCAGCATTGCATTTTTTTACCAAAACTATAATGCCTGTGGATAATACAAGGAAAAAAACAGACAGCACAAGTCAGTCAGTTCTGCTTCTGAAAAGGTCAAAATATGGACATTTTAAGACTCAGCTGAAACAAAGGAGAGTGATTGTATCTTTACAAATTGTCAGAAAAAAACTAGAAAAGAAGGATGTGGTAATGTTGAATTCATAAGAATTGTATATCATTCTTCTGTTTCTAAACAAAGGTTAAATCATGGTATTAGATGCATCAAAGATTTTGATCTTTTTCAGCATTCAAGGACTTGGGATGCTACAACAACAAAATAAAAATCAAGCTGTCAATTTTTTTTTCTGTAAATATCAAACTGATGACTGCTTAGAGAAAAACACAAGGTAACCACCCTGCTGGCACCTTTATTTCCTCTAATATGTCAGTTCTTTTGACATTTCATGGAGGAATATTAAAAATATTCAAAAATTTGCCTGGAAATTTTACCTCTTCTGGGACATCAGTTTGAAGGATAAGCTGCTAATGATGCATTACTTACAGGGAAATATTTGAAACTGACATACATAATTTATACTGTAAAGTCACACATAAAACTGGTTTTTAACTCTTTTATTAGCATATTAAAAAGTGCTTTAGAAAGATGAGAATATAGAGCAGAGCCCAGAGTTTTAAGAGTCAAGGAAAAATACTGCACTTGAATCTCAAGCAACCAGGACAAAAATTCTGGGAATAATGAATATATGTTTAGTGACTTAACTAAATATCAGCAAAATTTCTGATCTATATATGAAAAAATCTTACCATTGTAATGATGGTAATTATAAAATAATCCAGCAATACACTGATTCTTGATAGATTTGTGTGGTCTTGAAATCCTCTCCCTTTTGACCAATATGACTGTTTTTATACAGGAAAGCACATCTATATCCACAGGCTTTGCTACTCAAGATTTGCAGCTATGATCAAGCAAAAATAAAACCAAACCAAACCAGACAGCTGAACAAACCAGGAATCTTAACTTTCACCTTGGTTACACAGCCAAACAGTTTTGAAGCATCCAGCTGCTTGAAAACCCACAGAAAGCTGTACAGGAGGTGACACATAATGAAGGGCTTTAACACATAATGAAGGGCTTGGAAGTCAATATGTTAGAACTGGTCTACTTGAAATATTTTGAAAAGAGACAGACAACAGGTTTTCTTGTTGGCTTTTCACAAATTGGTGATTGGGTTTTGTTTGGTTGGTTTTTTAAATATTTGTTGATTATTTCTTTCCAGAAGACTCTGCACCTGAGGAGAAAGTGAGCAGAGGATAAAAGCTTGGAAGCCAGGGGAGCTAGAGCAGAAGTCACCCAAAGAGCAGTGTGAGAGATTCCTCAAGATCTGATGATCTGTGATCAGGGGTAATGACTCCATGGCTGGCTCACTGTTTACTGAGAGATCATAAACTGTTTTAAGAGGCAGTAAGAATGAAACATCCTTCTTTAAAGTACATAAGAAAAGAAAAACATTCAAAGAAATGCTCTGTGGTATTGGGAAATTGCTGTTTGTGCTATCCCCAAAACTTCTTTCAGTTTAATGTTGAGAACATGATAATTTTCTATTTCATTTTTAAATTTCTTTTTAAATTTATTTTTAAGTTGTCTCTCTGAAGGTGAGGAAAGCCTATATATTTAATTTGGATCTGAACAGGCAGTCTGATTTGGTTTTATACAGACACACACAAATCCAATCATCACCCAAGCTGGCACAAGGAGAGCATTCTCACTGTGAGCACATATGCTCCCATCAGAAATCAAAGCTCCTCCCAGCACTACCATCCTCAAAATACTCACAAGCTCCAAAACCAGGAAAATACATTCTAGCATGTCTTCTGTAGCTGTAAAGGAGGCATCAAGATAAAAATCGTAGAAAGGTGCAGAGAGAAAAATTTAACCTCTAGCAGAACATTTGGGTCAATAGAAACAACATCCAAAAATACCTTCCATATATCAACTGACAAAAGAAAAACTGTACAATTTTATACTATCTTCAGCAGAAAACTCACAGGTATGGTGGCAGATTATGAGTCTGCCTGCTATGACATCATTTGAGCGTGAGATTTTGAAGTATTTCTACACAGATAGGGCTGCTGTTGTGGCATTGTGAGGGTCCCCAGGACGAGGTGAGAGATGAGAATTGACTCCAAGCTCTCAGAGGGCTGATTTATAATTTCATTATATGTTATTATAGTAAAAGATAAATATATACTGAGACTATACTAAAGAAAGAGAGACATCAAAAGGCTAGACAAGAATAATAATAAAAACCCTTGAGAGACCAGAGAGTCCAACACAGCTGGACTGGGATTGGTCATTAAGTAAAAACAATTCACATGGAACCAATCAAAGGTGCACCTGTTGGTAAGCAACCTCCAAACCACATTCCAAGCAATCAGATGATTATTGCTTACATTTCTTTTCTGAGGCTTCCCAGCTTCTCAGGAGAAAAAATCCTGGCAAAGGGATTTTTCAGGAAATATCATGGTGACACAGTCTGCTTCTGGGTTCATGTCTTGATCTAAAGTCTCTGAGCTTGAGAAGAGTTCAAGCCAATGCAATTAGGTAGCCCATATTTTCTCTCTGCCCTCCCCCTGTTGCTTGCCCTCACCTCAAATCACTGCTGAGATTTTAACTATGAGACATTTTAAGTATAAATTATGGAAGAGATGCACCAGACCTCAGAACCTGCAGTGATGATTGCACCCTTCTGAGTGCACCGAGCAGGACAGGCCTGCTGCATCCAACATCTCAGAACTGGGGTTTTGGCACTGCCTGAAAGATTGGGCACATGCTGCCTTGTTAAGACATGAGCTCCATAAACCAAAGGTATGAGTGAAACTTTTTTTGGTCCATACACACCCATATTTACGCAAGGATATTTTACCAGATGCATCTGGAACATTCTGCTGATGCAGGTCTTCAAAGTGAGTGAGGCAAAAGATGTGACAGCAAAAAGAATGTAGAATATATATCAGAGCAAATGACTGATGCAGCAGCTAATAAAAGCTCATGGAAATACAGCTTTTACCAGGGCAAAGTGGCACAAGAGTGCTAGTCTCTCAAAATTAGCGTGATTCACAAAGTATATCCCGTCACTGCACTATGCCATTCACGGCGTGTAATGAGCCATGATGATGCACTGTGCTAGATTAAGACATTTGGAAGGTTCATAAGGGTTGTTTGGAGTAAGAATAGCTTTTATAAACTGGTTTATATTATCAGCTGAAATGCTTCTGAGTATGAAACTTTTTCAGTATTGTTATACTTGCAAGACTGTTGGAAGAGAACAAAATGTCCTCATCAGTTTTTCTTGTTCAAAACTTAACCATGCGAGATTACAGGGAGAGAGCTTTTGTTATAGGCACTCCAGATTTAATTCTGATTGAATATAATTTTGGAAAAAGCTTTCTCTGTTTTCATTATTGATGTTCAGAGCGAGAGTCATATTTGGACCCATTTTTTTCCTCTTTTTTTTTTTTTTGGTCACAATGATTAATCACGCAAGACTTGTACCCAACTCATGCACTGAAACTCTCAAAGTCTTTCCAGAATTATCATGAAGTAGAACAACACTTAAGAAAAAAAATAAAGATGTGATTTTTCCCCATTTTTCCTCACTTTTGCAATACAAAGGCTACCAATACCACTGAGCCACTGACCCCAGTCTCTATCAGCTATCATCAGTGTAGCTGATATAATCACACATTATGTAGTCACCAATTATTATAATAGTTACCAATATTATTAGTCACCAATATCACAATCACATTATAATATGAACAAGATAAATCTCCAGAAAGCCTCAGAACATTGTAAACAAACACATGCAATCTGGATTCATTAAACTTCAAATTTCAAGTTTAGTAGTTTAACCACAATGAGAAGCACAATTTCTAGTATTTATTTTGTGTTACCTTAGACAATATTTTAATGTACCTCATATAATGAAAATTAATAAAGGGAAATACTTGAGACCTCTGGTGCTCTCTCATCCTCTTCCTGTTCATTTTAACAAGAAAATTCATACTCTCAACAGCAAGGACCTGAGTGAGCACTGTCTATACAGCAAAAAATATAAATATTTCTATTTTATATATATAATCTATAATGGCACCACTGGTGACTGGCCCCAGCTGGATACGGAGTCAGTCACGTTGTTAATTCTTGTTAAGCCTTCTGCCTGTATCCTCCTCTTTCTTCTGTATAGTTTTAGTATAATATTCTTTAATATAAAATAATATTATAATAAATCAGCCTTCTGAGAACACAGAGTCAGATTCTCATCTCTCACCACATCCTGGGGACCCTCACAAACACCACATGGGACCTCCCCAGTAAGCCAGGACTGATGGTAAATGATGGAGAGCACCTTGGTGAGCCCTTGTGCCAGATCCCTCGTCACCCTGGGAAGGATCCATAGACTGATGAACATCCAAGTGGCTCAGCAGTTCTCTGACTGCTTCCTCCTGGATTAGAGGGGGGCCATTCTGCTCCCTCACACCATCTACAAGCCCAGGAGGACAGTTGTCCTGAGGACAACCTGTCTTTCTGCTGAAAAATGAGGCAAAGAGGGTGTTAAATACCTCAGACTTCTGATCTTTGGGGACTACATCCCCCCCACCATGTCTAATAAAGAATGGAGATTCTTCTTGCCCCTCCTTTTGCCATTACTGCATTTATAAAAACATTTTCCTTATTATCCTTCAGACAAGTGCCCACATTAAGTTCTAATTGGGCTTTTGCCTCTCCAATTTTCTTCCTACATGACCTAGCAACATCCTTAAATACTTCCTGAATTTCCTGCCTCTCATTCCAAAGATGATGCACCCTCTTTTTTCCTTAGTTGCATCAAAACTCCCTGCCCATGCAGTCCAGTCATCTTCCCTGTTGGCTCATCTTTCAGCACACAGGGGCAGTCAGCTCTTGCACCTTCAAGATTTCATTCTTGAAGGACATCCATTCTTCCTGCACCCCTTTGTTTTTAAAATCTGACTCCCTGAATCAGTCTTGAGCAGGCCAAAGTCTGCCCTCCAGAAATCCAGTGTGTAGAGCTCAGGCAAAACATTACATTTGGTCTCTACCTCCTATTTTCAGAGCAAGGCTTTAAATCTGGAGCTAAAAATCTCCAATTGTTTCTTAATATGCCTGGGTCTAAAAGAATAAAGCTAGTGCATTACTTTTTTTCACCTACTTAAACAAAAATTCTAAAAATTTTGCATGAGAAGCATAAGGTCCATTATCCACAGAGCTCCAAGCAAAACTCTACTTAGAAGAATCCCTCACTGTCAGTCAATGGGAATTCTGCAACATTAAAGCAAGCAGGATTTAGCACTGAACCTCACTGCCTATGTATTGCTTTCCCCTCTCTTACTCTTAAAAATGGCCATGCCACCAAAATTCTTAATTATTACATTTTTGAAAAAAATTTTGAAAAAATTAGTAACTTAGTTTCAGGTAAATAAGAAAATCCAGTTTGTTATACAAGTACATTTTAGGTGCCTAAGCTCATAAAAAAAGCAAAGGAATTTCTCCCACTCCCTTTAATGCTGCAGGTATCTGTGAGTCTCCCTACCCTGGGGAAAAGGTGATCTATACCTCTAGCAAAACATGAGATTAAACTTTCTTCCCTTTCTCATTTTGTTTTCTGTTGATATTTCTGAATCCCATGTTATTTCTCACTACTTGAGTGAATAAGAAGTTCATTTTAAATATAAATAAGGTTGAAAAGTCCAACCTAACACAATCATAAATGTTGAATAATTTCATTTCAATGCATACCTTTTTTTACCTCAGACCTGAAAAGGAAAATAAAAACCCTCCAGATTTTCTCACAGATGAATAAGTATCACGGCTGCTTATAAACAGTTACTCACATCTTTGAAAAGAGTATTTTCCATGCACTTTGTGGACCACTAAAATGATCTAATTTATGAACTGAAAGGATTGCTACTCAGAAAGCTCAGTGCCAGAACACTCAAAATTACCTGGTGACTGAAGTCTCAGAGTAACAACTGCTATTTAATGTAACTTTTTTTCACTAAAATAGCTAACTCTGCAATCACCCATGCCATGCTGAAATGAATCTTCTCCCCAGTACCAAAACCTGACCCCAAAATGACATGTCTGGCACTTTAGGATTTACACCTTGAAGCTGCACAATCTATAGGGAGCATCAACTGTGTGGCAATGAGTATGAACAGCCTGGTAGTAGAGGCAGCTAACACCCACTGTTTCCTTTTATAGTAACATATGTGAAAACAAGAAAAATAACCCAGAAAAAAAAAAAGTTCTTTATTTAAAGCTCTAGGCAAAACCTGCTGATACTAGAAACAGTCTCAGTTTTTCCCCATCCATAAATCTGAGACCAGAAGCTACTTTAATCTTCCTCAGCCATCCCTCTTTGAAGGCAGCATCAAATACTAAGTGTGTTTATGAGAGCAGAACAAGGTAGGACTCCCTGCTTGGGGAGCACACTTGCTTCATTTTAATTAAGGAATACCTTGCCCAGGTTCCCCAGGCTAATACAAGTCTAATTGAAGTCAATACTAAGTCCAATACCTTGCCATATGTGCAGCCTAAATTCGCATCCTAAGCTCACTTCAAGCAGATGAGAGTACTGCACATAGGCCTAATAGAACTTGTGAAGGGACAGAAACAGTTCACATCCCCTGAGATGACCAAGAGCCAGCACCAGGAAAGAGAAAAGGAAGATACAGTCAGGAGGAGTCAGGGGCAGTCAGTGAGCTCAATATGCACTCTTCTGAAAAAGATGGGTAACTCAAATTATTCACCTGGGGGTGCAGTGATGCCAGTGTTAAGCCTGCACTGTTCTTTCTCCAACACCCACTTCACAAAAATCCTGAGTGCCAAAGCCACCCCACCGCTGCCTCTGGGATTCTGGACAGGGAGAGGTTCATTCCCACTAACAAATAACAACCAAACCCAAAAAGTATATCAATAATTACCAAAGTTCTTCCATTTAAAGAAAAAAAGACACAAGGAAGAGGAGGAATTACAGATTAAGAATGAAAAGCCCCAAAATTTACAGGTTTAATTTAACCCCTCTGTGAAGAGAGCTGCTTACTAAAGGAGCTCCTTACAGAGCTCCAGGTAGACAGCTGAGAGGTAAAGTGATACAGGTGGAAGTCCCCATGGGTTACAAATTGTCAACCCTAGAATCTGATTCCAGTTTAACAGTAGTTTTACCATTACAAGAGATTGTCATCATCACTCCTCAATAGCTTTAACCTCTGGAGCTTTCAAAAGAGTAGACAAAAGAGTAGACAGTGAATTGAGTCCATTATTAGCCTTCCACCTTGGAGACCTTGGTACCAAGGTAAGAACCAACAGCTCAAGAGGTACCTACTGAGACTGCTAGACTACTTTTGGTCCTTAGTGTGTTCTAATGCCCCTCACACACTCTCCAGGCTTCTTCACTCTCATCATGTTGGATTTACCACGCCCTCCCTCCAATTTAAAGTGAAAATTCAGGCGGTCAGGAACGTCAGACATCTAATCCTCCTCATGTTGGATATGCTCATGCACATCAGCAATGCTGGAGCAATGCCAGCTGCAGAAAACAGCTCTACCAGTTAAAGATGACCACAAGCCCATCCCAGACTTGGGCAGTGATGAACACAGGGGATGGAATCTGAAAAGTGAATCTTGCAGAAAACCGCTCTTTTACCAGCGGTCTGCATCGAACACCTCAAGATTTCTTAAGCAGAAGACAAAGCAGAGGAAGAGGGTTTCTAAATATGAGATTTTCTTGTTCTGTCTCACACATGGCTTCCACAGCAGCTGTCACCACGATGCTGGTCAAAGGCTAGGTGAAGGAGCACAGAGATAATCATCAGCCCTTGGTGTAGTAACAGAGGCTCACAGCCGGGTGCAGACATGCCTTAATTATGTCTGTGTCAATTATGCCAGGGAAACTGGCTGAGCTGCAAAAAGGGTTGTGGCACACATGCCCTGTGCAAGTCTCAGAAATGGTTCTGAATGTGGAGCTACAGAGGAGCACTTTCAATTCCCCAAGACTTTTGTAGGGGCTGATAACTCTTGCCCTTCACCATTCACACCTCAAAACTTCTCAAGACCCCTGTAGTCTATTCATAAGCTAAATATACCCAGGGAACAAACAAGTAAAATATCAGTCTCTTTTCAGAGATAACAGCCTGGACTGCTTTGATATGAACAGCATAGAGATCAGTTCTAAGAATATAAAAGAACTGAATTCAACATGAGCACTCTCTATTAGAATGTTTTTATTACTTCTACCTTTTAGTCCATGTATCATCAACAAGTCAAAAAGAGAAGCAGCAACAGAAAAGAACCATTTAAAATAGAAACCTAAAAACTGTGTGCTGCATGTATACATATGGATATTTGATATTAATATATACCTATCAAAATGGTATTAACCAGAGGTCATTGGACAGCACTTCAACAGGTGATGTGAATAAATATAATAAATATTACAGATCCTTGCTAATTATAATAAAGAAATTTTGCACCATCAAAATTCAGATTCGATATGTAGACACTAGGCATCTAGTAAAGGAAAGAACAAAAAAGACTCCAGGAGTTTCATGTTGACTTACTGTAAAAACATTCAACCATTCCAAAATCCATAGATTTCTGTTTCCATATACAGCTTGCTTCACCCTTGCTTACTGCAAATAATTGTGTACCAATGCATACAGCTGCACTCTTAATAGAAGTTCCAGAAGCAGAAGAAAACAAGAACAGAAGGAAGAATCATGTTTCTCATAAACTTCCCTCTTTTCCTAAAGCCATATTTCAGACCCATATGTAAAAGTAGATTCAAATTATATCATCAACTCTTACAAAAAGTTGGAAGCAAGGCTCATTCAAATACACCTAACATACTGACAACAGCTGGATAGGTCACTCAGTTCACAGGACTTTTCCACCCCATTTAAAATTTCAGAGGGGAAGAAAACAAAAGACATCAAAGCCTCCTGTATTTAGCATAAAGACCTTTTTGCCACTTCAAACTAAAGACCTTTTCAAAAATGCACTGTCAGCAGCACAGCTTTTAAGGGTAAAATGAGGACTTGAAAGTCGGTATCCCACTGGGTATTCTACCACTGTGCTGCCTTTGGAGTGTGCAAAAAAGGGCAAGGATGGTTCCTAAAGTCTCAAACACTCTCTTACAATGACTTTTATCACTTTGAAGACAGAAGGAAACGCAGCTAATGTGTTTACAAATAGGCTGGAACCTGCTACTTTTTAAAGGAAAATCACAAAGCACATAAATGCCTCCTGGAATCTCATTATGTTATTTAAAGGGACATTTTTGGGGCTAGCAGTTCCCTCAGCTTGACCTCTCTCTTTAATTTCACCTATTTAAAAAGTTGATGCAGTTTCTCAGATTCTTGTTATGATTCATGACTTCTGTGTCAAAATTAAAACAATTTAAAGTATCACTGATCTGTGATAACAACAGAGGGGAAGCCTGTCTGTGACAAGTTACAAATCCATCCTTACCCTTCGTCTTTACAGGGAAAAATGCTGAAAATTCAGCTGACAATGTATTCATCACTTGGCACCTTTATCAATACAGTCATTCATAAAAGCCAATTAAGCAACATGGAAATAAAACCCAGCAGTCCCAAATGAGTAGCTCTGAAAAAAGCCAACGTGCACAAGTGATAGAAGACAAAATACCCTGTGAAGATAATGGCTGTAAATGTAATCCTTCAGCACACCCTAAAAAATTAACATTAGGGTGTGAAAGACTGCAAATAAGGAGCATACAGGAGCCTAGCAAGTTTCTTTAAGAAACACTGCAGAAGTAAAGAGGAGCAGTAGAGGAACAAAACCTCAGAAACAAACATAATTTCACATTATCATGTACCCTGCTGAGTGTGGTGTAAAATCACTGCTTAAATAAAAGGCTATAAAATTATCTATTTGCTTTTTAATTCCTGGTTTTCTATTTGAGGGCATAGAATCTATACAGTTACTCCTTTTTTTTCAATCTCATCTGATTTATTCATGGCTTATTTTTCAACACAAGTGTTGACTTAATTCTGGATTCTTCAGTTGCTTTATAGACTCTCAATAGGACCATTTCAATCAGTGACAAAGAAGTTTTTCTCATAGCTCTACTGTTTTAAGACTCAAATTCTTGCAATATTAAAACCCACAACACCTTACTATATTTTAAACAATATACCAGATTCCTCAGCAGAAATATTTCCTTTTATCTCATCTAATAGCAGTATCCCTCATTTCATACTTTATGCAATGCAGTTCCTCATAAACTTTAATTCTTGCCAAAAATATCAGTTTTCTACACTTCATTTCACCTTTGACCATTCCAGATAATAAATAATATCAGAATGCTTCAGTGTAACACATCCAAATCTGGTTTCCCTAGCAAGATACAAAGGTACCTCAATATGTCATTTGTGGCTGAAATGAAAGATGACAAAACCTGCGATGTGCTTTTGGGCAGAAGAGCTGGTGCTACATGGTATCAACAAGTAATATTTAGGAGAAATCTCATTTTTTCATCACTCTAAGCCCCCACTCATCCCCATAATTTAGATATCATAATTCTCCTTTTTAAGCCTACGTCATCTATAACAAATGCAGCTAAATCTGCAGCCACCTGTACATATGAATTAAATTGTACATTCTTGAAGTCAATTTTATTAGAATTTGACCACTTCCATCTCACTAATGCACAGGAATGACAGCACAAAGGGAAAAAAACAGGTAAAAAAACATCTCTCAGCTGTAGCATCCTTTTGTTGGGAAAAGAATGGCAACCAAGGGCAATGCTGCCTTGGCCTTTGTAGGGCAATTAACTAATTCTAGAACTCATAAACATAGTTACATCCATGGTTAAGATATTGACAACAATGTCATGCAGCCACACAAGCTCAAAATCATTCTCTCAGGACAAAGGAAAATTTTATTTTTTTTTTTAAATCCCCCTATTACTCAGATCTAAATTGTGCATTGGAATGCTAGCTCAAGGAATAGCTTCATGCCAGCACAATTTGAACCACAAGGAATCTCACATCAAAGCAGAAAGGTGACAAGATCCAGATTTGTCCTTATTCTGAGAAGCAATGGCAGCACTCAGAATTTCTAACACTTGTTGCTGACTTTCAACCAGTTATTTATCTCTGAATTTATCTACACTTAAAGCTATTTTTTGACAGTTTCAAACTGATTGTAGTAGTAGTTCAATGTATTCCCAAAGGTGCATTTAGTAGTGTGGTCTAGTTGTAAATTCATCTGGTATTACTTTCTGCATGATCTGTAGGCCAATCTAAGATTAAAACCTGATACAATGTGATTTGAGAAGACAAATCTCTATTACCATTAAGAGCATCCTGAAGAACTAAACTGAATACATTTATTTATGGTATGTTTTATAAAAACAGCTCTTCTGGGTTTTCAACATTTACTGCTCAGGGTGGACCAAAAAAATGTTATTCCTTAAACCACGGCAAGAATGCCAATTAAAAAACAAAACAAAAAACCTTATCCATTAAGGTGACACCAAGAAATTCAAAACAAAATAAGCTTCAGTATCTAGTTGGCATCAATAATGCAGTGGTTTTGTCATTCCTCTTTGCTTGAGGCGACACAAATTTGAGTGATTTTCAATCTTGCAGCAGGACCAGTCATTCCTGTCTAACACTGGGGCAGGTAGATGTCCCTAAGTTTGTTCTAATTAAGGAGTTGCTATATAAGGTATGAAAATCTACAGTTCCCCCAAAAATATACATCTCAGAGAGAGGTTCCATAAGATGATCAGCTCACTTCCACCTGGATGAAGTTCATTTCACCACACCCCTCTCACTCTTGTCCCTCCAAGCATCATCCCACAGACTGAAATCAGCTTTGACATGGATGGCAATATTTATGGAGTCAGTTCAGCTCACTAAATCAGCAGAAAACCATTCACAAGTTTTTTTTTCCTTTAGGAGATTATCTCACATTTTTTATTAGAGATGGTACAAGGTAAAGATAATTTCTTGCACTGTGTTTAGAGTTGTTTCCATCTCTGAAGAATAATTTAGCAAAGCAAATTATTAAATTTATATATTTTGAGTACTATTTTCAGCAAAGAATCTATTGTATTTTTTGCCTCAGTTAACTTCTACATATGACAAATGTGTATTGCACTTGAAATACAAACACTGATCTCATAACACTTCTGTGTATGAACCTTTCATACATTGATACCAGAAGAATGAGGGAAATCAGAAGTAACCATCACAGAAGTGAGATGGCATGGCCAGATGAGATGAGCCCTTTTTCTGCTGAGAAAGGGTCAGAGGAGCAAAAGACACCAAAGCATGAAGAGAGCTGGGACTTTCTTCACCAAAGAGTTCTTTGGACTGGCCACCTTGAGCGTTTAAGGGCCAAAATCATCAGTCTTAACACCAGTTCAGTGGCATTACGTGTCACAGCTAAATTGGGATAAGTTTTGTAAAGGACTGGATTATTATGTGTGTGCAGTGATCATTTCTGTCAAGTGAAGAACTAATCTTTGGCCATGTGCACTGTCAACCCAGTAAAGAGTCAAGTGTGAAGTCTAAAACTCCACTGATCCCTCTTTCAAACACTCCTGTCACAGCAATTCTAATTCCCAGCTGACACACAGACCTACAGACATTCAGGTGTGACAGAAGAGACTGCAGCAGTCAAATGCTGCCTGCTTTTCCTTAGTAAAACCTCTCCAAGTGCTCAGTGATGTGTGCAGCAGTACCCCAGCATCCCTCCAGCTCCTGCTCTGCCTGCACAAAGCTCTGATGAAAGCACAGAAGCAGCTACAAGCCAGGGCAATAACTCTGCAGCCAGAAAGGAGGCAGCAAACAAAGTACAAAGCTGACAGGGTGAGACTTGACAAGTCTGCATGTCTATTCCAAGCAACAACAATCTTTGCAATTATAAGGGAAAGCTCCAGCAACCTCCAGTATGACAACCAGGGCTTCACCTGTAACATTCTCATAAAGAGTGGCAGTGCTTGTGTTTCTTTATCCCTGAGGAGGTGTAACAATAACTTTATAAATATATATATACATACACACACCTCTATATGTAGGTATTTTAACTAGCTATTATAGATGGCTTTCTATAGCAATAATTTTTGGAATGAAAGTGATGTAACCTTCAAAATATGGGCTCAACACTGGAGCTTCCTAAAATTCATTCTGCTGTTATCAGATGCCATTAAATCTGCTGACCACATAAGTACACTGTCTCATTACTCAGGCTCAGTATTCTGATGTGCCTTATAAACCCTGCAGCACCACTCAGTAATGGCTGCAGAGCAACTATGGTAACACACAAAATATGAAAGAAGAAATATTTTTATTTTCATCCTTATATTAAAGTCAAATTAACCTGAATATCATTCTGGTTTATAGGTTAATAAAATACAAGAGAAATTAATTATTAGCAAAAATAAATATTTATGATGCAGGCACAATGATAACAACAACAAATGATAAAGCCTCTTAGTCGAAGTACTTTCCCTAAAGGTAAGAGACATGCCAACCTAATAACTTCACCAGGGGTTATGAAAAATGTGCACATTGCCTGGCAGCCTAAGGTAAAGTCTTATGGTAGCTCTTCAAGTGGATAAAAGGCAAAATGGAATGCAATGCAAAGTGGTACCATTTATCTAAATCAATGGAGACATTTCTTACTGCACTGACCTTCACTGCATCTTGAGGAGCATAAAAAGCATTAAGAAACATTTTAAAAACACCCAAGGGTTTTCTTTATCTAGCTTTTCTCCCTGATCAAATAAACTGGAACTCTTTATTACAGATATTCCCCATATTTCAAGTTAATGTACATTTCTTTGCAGCATAGCCACCTAAATAATCTTAACACTTTGTGAGAGCCCTGAGAGCCTCTCAGAAATGTCATATTCCTCCCATGACACACATCCCTGGGAGCAATAGCTGTGCAAGGCCCCTCTGCACTGACACTGACTGATCTAATCATCCTTAGGATGACCAAGGAATGGACTGAAAGGACCAAGCACTAAAGGCTGGAAAACCATGAGTGTGTGTAAAGTGATATTGTACAGGTGATAAAGCTCACCTGCATCTGTTCTCTTGCTCAAGTGCTTGTGAGAAATCATCCTGCTGACAGGAGGGCATCTCTCTTACCCAAAGCAGCAGAGTCAACTCTTTGCTCCTGGCTCTTTCCTCATGAAGACTCAGATTTAAATCAGGCAGCAGTAACACTGTTCCCTAAACAGACCTTCAGTAAACCATACTGGGCAAGTTTTGGAGCCTGTATGTCACCTTAGCACAACTGAATCCTTCTCTGTACAATCAATTTACAAAGGTGCTCAGCATTAGAACACATGCAGACATGAAATATAAAGATATATTGCATTATAGAGTCTTGTAGAGTATTTATTTTTAGTCTCTCGACTCTTTGATGGTGATCCACGTGATCTAGCTTTTCACACCAGGAGAAAATGGTAAAAAGCAAACTCTGCACACAGATTATAAAAGTATTTCACCCATAATGCTCTTTACATCTGTGGGATTTAAAGAGCACTAATAAATTAGCAAGGCTTAAGTAAATAAAACAATGATAAAACCACTTCTCCTTATTCCTGCTTATGGTAACACACAAATTGCAATAAACTGTAGTTCCTGACTACTATATGCATTTCTAAAAATTATCTTCTATCTCTGTATTCCTTCCAGTAAAGCAAAGCAGTCTCATTGGGCAATATTTCTAAGAGAGATGAAACACAGAATAAACAAAAGCTTGGATTTATGTAATTTTTTATAATCCATGTTCTCTCTTTTTTAATTACATCTCACTGTTGCCATTTAAACATTCTGTTTGCATCTGAATTTGAGTCTTTTCATACTTCCTTTTGCCTTTTCCCTAAGTTCTCATGTTAACCTAGCTAAACATGGAGCTCCATTTTAACATGTCCTTTCCCAAATTTCTCAACAAATATGCACTTGGTTTTAAGCAGGAATCTGGTCCAAAATCTAAAGTAAATTAGCATCTTTCATATAAAAAATGCAATGAGGTGTGCAAAGCCTTTCATTTAATACCACAGGAGCGATATTATATCAAAAGTAAATTTTATCAAGTAAGGGCTACTGAATTTCAAGCTCTTTGTATTCTTTTCATACATAAATTATCAAACTTACCTGCATGCTTTATAATTGAGTTCAAGTCACTTGAATTTATGAGTTTCTCCATATGATGAGTAGTTTCTGCACTGCTGTGCTGTGTAATACTGGTTTAGTTCTCTGTAGTTTTTCTTTGCTATTCAGACATTTTTCCTTATTACACTTCCAAAACATCAGATTTATTTCTGAACAGTTTAAAAGACACATGTTTTCCTGCCTAAAAAGTTAACTCCAGACAGCAATTAGAGTCATCACTCAGATCCTAAGTTTATTCCCTAAAACCTGACAGCAGCATAGAACAGTGACAGAATAAATGTGATGACATATTGATGACATTTATTAAAAACCATTGATCAGAGTATTGGAAATACATTGCCTTAAGACTTGTCATGGGGATTCATGTTTTATGTCTATATCCAACAACTGCTTTTAAAATTTAGGGTAAAGATGTGTCTATCTCACCTGTCTGTTTCTTTGAATTCCTTGCATCTAGTCTCTAAATCCAAGCCACAGAGGAGTTCTTGGGCTTTATCCTCTCTTCTCCTCAAAATTAATGGGAGTCATATAAAGCACCTGACACTTGTAATCATTCCTTTATATTTAAAATATATGTAGCCAGAACAAATGTGAGAGTGGCTTGGCCTGGTTCCATGGCTGTGCAGGAGCTGCTCTCCACCTCTCTCTCACACATATTGCATGTTTTAAAGCTGTCTGGTGGAACAGATAAATCTGGGCAATCGCCTGGGCTGTAATGATTTCTCCTGACATTCTCAATTACGTTTTGGAGAGCCTTGAGTACAACATTTGCAGCAGTTCCCTCAACTGAGAGCATAAATTTTCTTAAACTGCAACAGACTGCTGGGCAAGATTTATTTGCTGAGCAGTTAACTCTGGTTACACCAGCAAAAGCAGGAAGTGAAATTGCATCAAACTTCACCAGCGGTAATTAATTTTTTATTTTGAAGGGAAATAGCAAGACTTGTGCTACAAACAAAGAATAAATTCATATAATCACAGCACAGAGGCATTTCTTTACATTTCCTACAAATCAGCATGGAGTGCTGATGCAAGAAGGTCACTATAAATGTTATTGGGGACCTTGACAGCATTTTTGCCAAGGGGCTAGAAGAGGAATGTATGACGACTGTGCTCTGGAAATACCACCTAACAGGTAAATTTCTATCAACACACACTATTTACATGAAATGGAAACCTGGGAGATTAGGGTGAGAGGAACTTAGATGATTTTAACCCTTGCATGTAAAATCTGAAAACTCATAAACAGGCCAAATTTTTTGGGGAGGGGAGGTGTGGAGATGCGTGTTTTTTTTGGGGAGTGGAGTCTTTTGGTTTTAAACCATTTCAATTTGAAAGCAGTTCTTAAAAACAAACAAAACACAAATGTACAAATACTGTTTGGGGGTTTTTTTTCCCACTCAACTAGAAAAATACCCCAAAGCACTACTCTTTAAAATCCTTCTATGTGTTAACTTGTAAAATTATGTTTCTTTAATGTCTAAGACAACACCTCTATCCTAGTACCTCTGAAGAGACAGAGTTGTGAGCTGTATTTCTGCAAGACATACCTGTCCAATTCTCTGCACATGAGAGATTGGGAGCATAAGCAAAAAAAAGGAGCATTATAGGTTTTTTTTTAAAAGGATCCAAGTACAAAATTAACTACAGACAAACAAGAAACTACATTGAATAGATGACGTTATAGTTTACTCAAAAAGACTGGTGAGAAAAAGCATGTACATGAACTGGGTTTTACAGAGAAAAGAGTGAACACATTGTATACTGAGCACAAAATGTAACCCACAAAATATAAGTTAAACAAGGGAAAAAATAACATTTCAGCCAGAAAATGCTGACCCTAAACACATTATTTCCATGAAGGGTCTTGAAAGGAAAAAAACAGCTAACCCACAATGAAAACAACAAAAAAGATTTTTGAATAGCTGATTTAGTAGGATATTCCAAGATATTTTCTACAATCTTGATATTTCATTAAATTCCAAACTTATAAGAGGTCTCCTTTTGAAAAGCATTTTCAGTTCCATGAACAAGCAGTCTGAACTAGAAAGCTAGAGGGAGAAAAAGAAAACATCAACAACAAAACACATGAGGAAACTATACATCCAAATTAAGGATGTCCTAGTGCCAACACCTCCAATTTAAGTCAGTCCCTGAGCACTTGGGGTGTATTAGAAACAGGGAATATTGCAACAGAAAGATCAAAGGCTTGGTTTTGAAAGTTCAACCTGAAATACTTCTGCTTTGGTGTTCCCAGCTACAAAGAAAGATAATAGCATCTCCCTCCCCCAGATAAGCTCCAGGAGGATGCAGGCATCTCTCAAAAAGTACTTGCATATCACAGTGACAAGTCCTCCAGTTTTTTATCACAGAAATAAAACACATTTTGCTACACAAAATAAGCAGATTGAGTTCTCTATTTGTACTGAAGGTATTTTTGGACCACCATGGGCCCAGTTTAATTTACAGCAGTGTCTGTAGCCTTGGCTGCAAAGGCAGCCAGCCCATCCATGGCTTCAAAACAGTGGCTTTCCCAAGGAAACAACTTATAGGTGCACAAGTTCCCCAGCCATGCCAACAGAGTGAGAAAGGCCACTAAAAAATCAGCTGGTGTTGTTTATTTTAGCAGGTGGGTGCCATTTAGCACAACACAGAAGTTCATACAAACTATGGAATGCTGACTGTACATATCTCCAAAGCGGTGCTCATGAGCAGATTTCTCTGACTCTTTTTGAAATCTTACATTGTTTTACCTTTCCTGTACTTAATTGCTTCTCATTTTCCACAAATCATCCCCATTTCTCCCTTATAAAAACCACTTTATATTCTGTCTTCTTACTCCTGCTTAGCAGCTGCCAGAAACCCTAAATTACTCACAGTTTTACCCACCACCTTTCCCTCAGATTCTTCTCATCTTCCTTGAGAACAGCAGCTCATATTTAAATTCACTTCCAGGGTGCCAGCAGCTTTTCAAAGTTGCCAGTAATTTTTCTCAGGGACTACATTCCAGCACATGCAATATTTTATCCAATGCACAAGACAGCATCTCCCACTCTAACAGGGAACACCCCATCTGCAGGAGAGGAGATTTTATCCTCATGGAAAACAGCTTGGGCCTTTTAAGGCTAAACCAACAAAAGTTATCATTTCATCATGGGAGTTCAGTGATCTTGTATAGATTGTTCAGTGGCAACTGCAGTGAGGGAATTTAAAATTAGAGACTGAAAACTTGAAACAGAAGATGAGGGGAAAGAAGAAAGTTCTAATGCACTGTAATGGATTTTAAAAAATGTTGTAAAACATTTCTATGCCTGTATTTATGGATATTTCTCTGGCAATCTTTACTCACCCTCTACTAATCTGTGTTAACAACCATAATCTCTGTCTTCAATGGCAGCAAATTATACTTGGTTTCTTTTAATTTGCTCTTTAAAAACACTTACATAAAAATAATTGTAGCACTCCCCCCTGAAAGGTTTGGGTATAGAGGCTAATTGATGGATTTGTCTCAGAAATAAATATGTTGAAATAAATATGTCACTTCAGTAATATTGTTTTAAATGTATTTTTCCCCAAGCCATAAGCATGACAACTTTTTTTTACATATTGCATTATTCTTCAGCTTGAAGGAAAAAGAAAAGGCTACTGAAAGAAAAACAGTAATTTCAGCACAATTATTTTGAGGTTCATTGGCTTAAATTACATTATTGTATTCCCCACATTATATTTCATTTCAGTATATTGGCAACATGACTACCACATTTGGGATTTAGCTGTTTCTGTTGTCCCATGCAGAAATAAAATGTGTGTGTTACTTGTATGTTTTTACAAGAAAAGGTAATTTATCAAAGAATAATCCATAACAATTCCCCCAGCATTGCCCAGATTTCTTTCTGGAAGGATGACACCCTCTGAGATCTTCCAGGAATCAGTGCTAAAATGGTGATAATTTATTTAACACATGGAATATTCATCAAGAGAATTGGACATAATGTGGTAGCCAAAAGAGATTCTTTGAAGAAGGGACCTCCTGGAACAGAGCAGGGGTACTGCTGCCTCCATAGATGGCATGCACATGGCAATATCAAGGCAATGCCTTACACTTTGGCTCACTTTGAACACCTATGATTCCAAAAAAAAAAAAAAAGTTGAAAAATACTCCAAGGGAAAGCAGATGGATGACTTAAGATCCATCCTCACCAAGGCAGAAGATCTATGGTCACTCCTTATGATAAAGGATTATAGCATAACTTGATCACAAGCAATTCTGGACAGAAAATCTAGCAGAGAGTTCTGAGAGCAGAAAGCACTTTAAGGTAGTTATAGCAAAACCCAACAGACAGAAACTGAAGTTCCGTTAAGTTCAGAAAAAGAGGTGAATGCTTTTAATAGTGAGAGGGAGTACTCAAGCTACTTTTCCAGGAATGTACCTAATTCTTTGCATTTCATAGACTCTGAAATGGTTTTGAATGCTGCAAGTTTGTATCATGAGATAGAAATTTGATACAGAAACAACTGTTTAAATTCCAAGAGAATATAATTATGCAGAGAATGTACTATGAGGAAGGTCAAATAATGCAGAAGGTCATAATGGATTCCTACCAGTTAGTCCTATGCACATCTGTGAAATGGAAATATTATTTTGTTTTGGAAAAATTTAATGTCTGCTTGGGAGGTGGGGTGCTGGAACAGGCTGCCCAGAGAAGCTGTGGATGTCCCATCCCCAAAAGTGTTCCAGGCCAGCTCAAGTAGAAAACCTGGTCTAGTGGGAGGTGTCCCTGTCTGTGGCAGAGGGGCTGGAACCAGATGGTCTTTGAGGTCCCCTCCCACCCAACCACTCTGGGACTCTGTGAGAGCAAAACTAGCAAGCTGCAGAACACTCCTTACTCAGCTAGAGTGCTATTAAGCTCAATAAATTCAGTAACTAAAACAATTTCCTATCAATTTCAGATTGGAAAGTGCTGTGAAGCCTACACTGCACTGTTTTCAGCTGTCTTTGCATATTGGTTATGGCTGTCCAAATTAAATTGCTCCACACCCATGGCAACCTCTGAGATTTCTTTAGGCAGAGGGATTGCCAATGTGTGGCAATGTCTTAAATGTTGTTTCCATTCCCTTAGGGCAATCTCCCTCTGACAGAAAAAACACCATTTACTCCTATCAAATCAATTGGCCTCATTTTAATTTCAGAACCTGTAAGGTTTAACTGTGTCTATTGCAGCTCATTTAGTCAGACATTATCTACTGTATATTTGTATATCACTCAGCAGAGAAAGACTCTCTCCTAATATACTGGATATCACTGCAAAAACACATGAAAAGACAGTGGCTAAAATGAAAAGATCAAAGACAGGCTCTTCCAATCTGTTTAAAACTGCTGATTTTTGTCAACTACTTCATATTATCTAATATTATCATAAGAGACTAAATTAAAATACTACAGTTCTTAAGTACCCCAAATGTCACTGAGCAGTTAGCTGCATTAAAATAAAATATTGTAAACCTCACTCATGTAAACTCATAACCTTGAATCCAAATTTTCAATTCAACACAAAACAAAAATCAAGCTGATTTTTATCCTTAAATACCAGAGAGCCAGATTTGTTTGTTTGCCAGGAGGACACTGGGATTTTCCATTTACAAAAAGTGAAAATCCTTCAGAATGAAGGACCACATGAAAATGCAGATAAACCCATTTTTGTAGAAGACAAACATGGCACTCTGGGAGCTTTGTACCAATTCAGTGACTGTGTTGCTTTGCACAAAAGATTGCATTTTTGTATCCCTTTTCCATCTTTCAAAAATGTGGAAGGAACTAGAGATCCCAGACTGCACCCAGCTAAACATCCCTGTCCTGATCTCCTCAGCCATGCTGGAGGAGTTCCAGGGAGCAGGAATAGAGAGGCACCTATCTCAGAAGCACAGCAGTCATCTTTTACAGCTTGGGCTCATGCACACCAGTGCCACACATAATAAATCCAGATAAAACAGAGTCCAAGATAACCCACATTAAGAACTGTTCATTGAACTAATATAATCCACACCATGGCCAATGAGTGTGGAAGGTTATTTAAGCATCAAGTCCATGAGTGCCTTGCTAAGTGCCTGCAAGCTCTCAGATGAATAGAAGCAGAGTTCAATTTTTCTGTGAGATTTTCACATCAAATTGCCTGGTATTGGATTTTGAATGCTTCAGACTCTTTATGAATTTTTTATAAATGCTACTTAATATGCAAGTGCTATGAGATTGTACATTAGCTGGAGAAACAGCGTGATTTCTGACAGATATGAGCAATTTTCCTCTACTCAGATAAACTGAAATATAGAGCCAGTCTCCTACCATATGGCTGAATCTCAGCCCTCATGTAACACAGGCCTCTTTGCCCAGCAAAATTACATGCTTTCACCACCAGCATCCCATTCATCCTGACAGTTTCTGAATCACAGAACCACAGCAGAGTTGGAAGAGACCTCTGAAGGTCATTGGGTTCAAAGCCCTGCAAATAATCTGGGACATTTTCACCTAAATCAGGTGCCTCAGAGCAAATGGTGCTGTCCAGCCCTGATGTCTCCAGGGATAAGAACCTTCTGCATCTTCTCTGTTCCCCTTGTGCTCTGCTCTTGCTATTCTCACCACCACACAGCACAGTTGTCTGTTCTTCATGTTTATCAGAATTAATTTTCACTGTGACAAATATAATGTTCCTTGGTTTGAACCTATCCTGCCTTCAAATAGTGGAGGATGAAGATGCAGGACAAAAAAAAATAAAAGTTGTGTCTTAAGAACATTAAAAAAAAGCAAACACTGAGCCTAAGGACAAACAGAAACTCACACAAAGAAATAACAGAAAAGAAAGGATTTGCACCCAAATTTCCACCTCCTGATAGAGCCTTCCCAGAGGGAATAAAAAAGTAAATGCCCTGATAGGAAATTTTCCATTCTGCTTTGTGCTCTGGATAGCCCACATATCTTCCAAGGAGCAGAGGAAAACACAGGGGAGAGAATTCAGCACGAGTTTCAGCAGAAGGTTAAAGGTCTTTGGCCTTTGTAGCAGAACATGCTGCAAAGCAGCCAGGATAATTATGGAGGAGGGAAGGGAGTAAGGATTCCTCCTTTCTAGGTCACTGAAGGATGCAGCATCCCCAGGGCAGAGACAGATTTTGCAGGCATACGAGTAGAAAAGAAGAGTGTTTGCAAAGAGGTAGATCCTGCAACGAACCTAATCCGTGTTTGCCACATTCCTTTGAACATAAACACAAAAGGGTGGCTGCCCTGAGGGTGATACATCCCATGACATACACAGGAAATGCTGATTTTGGCGCCAAGAAGGTTCTGCAACATCAGTTAATGACAGCTGAATTTAGGCACCACTTTTTTGGTATGTGTGGTCCTCACTGAAAATGCCCACTGAAATTTAGTGCTAGCAAAAAATCAAGAGAAATGAATGAAATTAAATTAATTGGCAGGCAGAGCCATAAACTGTATGCACTGGGCAGGCAACAAGCATTGCTATTTTAAAATTGTTATTATTGAGCAAGCCTATATAAAATAATAAAAAAGTCACTCCTTGCAAGATTCATCTACAATCATCATCTTCTCTCTAGAGAGAGTGATAAGCATTCTGCAAAATGAGCATATCTACACTTGGATGTCTTCTCTGTCTCTATGCCTTTCCATAAAGCCATGCTGTTTCCTAAGAATGGTTGGTTTTGGATAGCACTTCCTAGCATTTAGAAGAATCCTTCTCCTATGAAGCTTTACCATGGGTTGCTGTACTTAATCCTTTTTTTTTCCCTTCTCATGCTTTTCCATATCCATAATAGGCACTTAAAACAATGAACCTCTAATCAACAGCTCCAGGGCATTGCTGTACTTTGCTCTTAGACTGCAAATAAAATTATATAGCCAAGGGAAAAAGTAATTACCCAACAGTTACAATTTTCAGGCATTTTTATGTGGAATTTCTCTTTTGGATAGAAGAACAAACACCTGCTTCCTTTTCCCTAAGCTGTCCCTTCTAAGAACTTATCCTCCTTAAGAGATCTCAGTACCAAGATCAAAGGAAGTGGCTACTCTGCCTCATCAGATGGCATTTCCATTCTTGCCCAAATGAATCCTTTATTTCCTTCAGGATTATAGAAATCTAAAGATTTGGGGGAGTGTTCAGGGAAACTGCCTGAAAACATCACGCTGTGTCAAAAACAGTCTGAATCATTGCCTCTGAAGGTCCCACCATCCTCTTAAGCAGCCATGACAAAGCAGATGCTGCTGTATTGTCTGTGCTGATAAGAAATAGCAGTTCTGTGGGATCTGACATGTGCCAAAATGAGAGTACCATTGCAAGAAAATTAGACACTTGGTATTCAGAAACACCAAACAATCTTCATCAAGAATATCCACCTCCTTCAGTGGGCTACAGCAGCTCCCATTGAGAGTAACTCCTGCAATCCTTGCTGTGGTGAATATGGTTCCTCTAAAAGTCAAGTCAGGCAGCTTGTGCTTTGTCTCTGTTGCTTTTGTGTCTTTGAAATGGCAAGAAAGATGAATCATAACATGCCAATCTCTTGGTACTACTGCTCTGAACCAAGCCATTCTACTTTCCAAGATCTGGGAGTACTAACTGACCTTGCTAATAATTCATTTTTTTAAATTACAAGTTTTATGCTGGGCTCTTCATCAGTTACATGGATGCAAGCAGCCTTACAAAGGTGTGATCTATTTCTCTCATAGGTTGCTCTCATGGATCCCCACTGGAAAATTCTGCTATTACCAGAATTGTATAGCAAATGAGACACTGATTTTTACCAGCAGAGTCAAAAGAACTTGTGGCACAGCAGAATTAAAGAGTGGTATATGTATTTAAAAGCAGCAAAAATCCAGTGCTGGCTATTGGCCAACTTTTGCTCTTAGATACTTGCTACCTGTCACTGAATAAAGACCAAGATGTTTAGGATGGTTTGTTTTCTAAAAAAGGTAAAAGGCACAAAAAATAAATCAACATTTTTTTTAACATTTGGAAAGTCAGAGAAGCTAGACAAGCTTGAGAGGTTTTGCTACAGCTGAACTGCACCACAGGATTAAAAACTAGATTTTCCCTGATAACAAAAGGAAGGATTTGCACCCAAATTTCCACCTCCTGATACAGCCTTTCCAAAGAAAATAAAAAAGTAAATGCCCTGATTGGAAATTTTCCATTCTGCTCTGTGCTCTGGATAACCCACATGTCTTCCAAGGAGCAGAGGAAAACAGAGTGAAGAACGTTTAGAAATTCTTTAACTTGAATTTAAAGAAATTGAAGCTCACATACATTGTTAAATACTGATTGTCCACCAACACCTATCTAAAAGTGAATTTAGGAGAATTTTATTAGGTTCTTGGTATGAAAACTAGCAAGAGGAAACATTAGGTGATGCCACTCATCCAGGAAATTTTAAGTGAGCTGCTTTCTTCCGATGGATAAAGCTTCCAAACTCCAATTCTTCACACAATTCTTTGCCAAATGTGGCTATGACTATAAAAATTGCTTATGTTTGGGATATTATGTGGCCAAAGAATGGTCTTTTCTTTGAATTTTTTCCTTAGTTATGAAATGAGTCCATGATAATCTCAACTAACTCCAATGACAGGATCACCTTTCCTCTGCTCCTCAGGTATCTGCCAAAAATCTTTGCTTCATGGTGTTTACACACTTGATGGCAGCAATTGGATCACTCTACAGCTGATCTGTTAACAGCTCTGTAACTCCCTTTGAGCTCTTGCTGGATTCCTACAGGATTGCTGTTTCTCTGGGTTTTCCCCCCTTAAAAGCTCCAGTTGCATTCTCCACCCCAATCCTTAATCTTTTGCTCTCTACAATTAAAATGGGAAGCAAAGTAGGTCAGCTATTCACATGATTATGGCTATTTAAAGCTTGTCAATCTCTCATATAAATCTGCCTCATTTTCCTGCATGCAATTCACTTTAACAGAATATTATCTGTCAAACCGTAGCTTTACAGTATTTTTTTAATTCCCTTTGTTAAAGGAACTTGGGAATTCAACTATTTTTTTTGTTTTGTTTTAATTGCATCTAAAATTTTCATCCATCATTCATCATCACCTCAGTCTGTTTCCCTTTTATGAAAAGTGATTGCATAAAAGAATTGCAACAATACAATCCCGCAGGCTTGAATTTTACTTGCATAGAATTATTGATAAGAACAGTGTAACATGTCCTTCTGATAAAACATGGGTTTTTCCAGAATGTGTGCTTATTCATTTATTAGTAATGATAAAAACAGCCAGGAGCTGTATTTTTTATGCCTCTGTGTAAAGAACGAACTGCCTCAAGGCTAAACATCTCCTACAAAATGTCTTCCCCTCTGGAAAGTGGCAACATCTTCATGCTAATGATTAAAAAATTATTCCCTGGATCTATTTTTGAATTCATTTGAAGAAAAACCTTTTTGACCCTGTTTTTATATTTGCATATTATCACACTTCATTCATAAAGAAAATCCCTGTAATGAATCAAGTGTGTTATCAATCTCATCCGTGTGAAACATTTCAGAACTAACTCCTACAATGTTTAAGGAATTTGCCCTTATATGAGGTAAAAAGTGTCAAAGTGTTGTATATAATGACAGGATGGAACATGGGCCCAAAGAATTACAGGGTTTTAGCCATTCTTTGAACTGTTGCCTTTACAAATCCAAACAGAGGATAAAAATCCATCTTCTGTCAAAGATATAACGTGAATTCCTACCTAATCTCTCCAAATTGTAAACCCAGCAGCTTAGTGAAATTCTCCCACATCAGAAAAAGATGATACTGCCTCACATGTTCATCAGAACATGTCTGGAGACATGAGGTGTTACCTTGAGCATTTTTACAGCTATCTGACCTTATGCATCTTCTATTTTGAAATCATATTTTAAGTTAATATTCTTAGTTTAGTATTTCTCCTGGATTTCTAACTAAGATATTCACTAAATTTATATGGGTTACTGTTGTATTGCAACAGATGTCTCCCTAGGACTGCACAGATTCCCATTTATCACCATGTTTTTTTTATCTGCAGTTGACAGCAGAAGAGCAAAATATAACTATCACCACTCTACTGAGATCAAATCTCATGTCCTGCTTTGCTCATACCAAAGTCAATATTACTTCATTTTATTTTTAAATAGTAGTTCTTATTATAAAGTCCTAAGAAATCCACCACATAACCTATCTGCTTAGAAAGTATCAGGTACCAGAGGCGATTTTCTCTATCACCTCCTGATAGCTCTAAAGAGAAAAGACATCCTGAATTGCAGAGCCAAAGCAATCACCACACCTTCCTGCACCCTGCCAGGGTGCTGCATGAGTGCTATAGCTAACTGTTGAAAACAAGGATTATATAACACATTCCACAAAATATTAATTAGCAATTAATTCATGATAAGGTTGTTGGCCAGTTCCCAAACACAGACTCAACCTCAGTACAATAAAGTCTTCTCCCAGCCATCCTGTAAAACAACAGGAAGATATTTCTTTGTAGGAATAACTCATTTATAGAACCACTGGGTCCTGGTTTAGGGTAAATATGGGAGAGAACCATTAAAGGGTTTCTTTTAGAAAGAAGATTTCATAACTTTTACATATTACAGAATAGAAACATGCCTAACAAGTTTTGATAACAGCAGAACACAAATGAAGGCTGGAGCCAAAGCAGTCAGTCCTGTTGCATCAGCATTCTCCAGCAGAGCTCTGTCCTGCCTGGAAGTTTCTGCTCAGGTCTAATTATATTTATCAGCTCTGCAAAGGCCTTTTGAGAGTTATAGAAAAAGAACACAATACTAAAACTGTTATTGTTATTCATCCCTACCAACCTGTTCACTGAAAAAGAGGAAAGGAAGATATTTTACCTTTTAACAACACTATAGATTCATGCACCTAGGGAAGAACTGAGTTTAACTGTGGCCTCACATACTGCAACTATCATCCAAATTCAAGCAGGTGGAGAAGATGATCCAACAATTGATTTCCCAATAAGTTGAAAGTTTTAAGACTTCCCACTCCACCTTGGGATTTGTGCATGACTTCATTCACAGCAGTCCCACAGCAAGAAGGGCCATGGGGTCTGGAAGCTGGGTAGCTCTTACAGATGTGCCTGACTCTTACAGATGTGGTGCCTTATGGCCTGAGCAGCTCAGCCAGCTGTGTTGCACAACCAGCAGCAGAACTGACTCTGCTTTTCAGCACCCACAGCATGAGCAGGCAGTCCTACTCTGTTTCCCACAAATAACCATCCCCAGCACCTATTTATAGCTAATATTTTCATTAGAAGAGCTCTGTATTAAAATCATGCTCTATTCTCACTTTTTATAATAAGGAGAGCCTCTTACTATGAACTTTTCTCATCATTTGCTGATACACATTTCAAACCTGTCCTGTTTCTTAGCTCATCATCTTGAATGTCACAAGAGTTATGCTTCTGCCACCATCATGATCTGTTAATAAAAGGTTGCTGCAGGGAAGATGAAGTTTTCCTAGCTTACAATATCTGTCACTTTGAAGAGTCAAGGGCAAAAATACTGTTAGCAAATTTATTCTTGCAAACATTTGTACAAGAGGCTCTAAACTACGGTAGCCTTTAAAAACAAAAATAATTTTAAGCACCTACTTATTCCCTAGGATGCACATTCTACACTCTGTGTGCAATCAGCTATACCTATCTCATTATTTACCTATTTAACAGGCAAAACATTATCATTTCAAACAGATCAGAACAATAAATTCACTGCTTATTTACAAAATTTCTGTTCTGTGGGACAAACCTGGCTGTATTTTGGTATCTAAATATACGTACTAAGAATACTGCATTATTTATAACCAAAAGAGAAAGAAATTCAGGTAATGGTATTAATTTTTAACAAGCAAGTTTTATTTACTGCTGTTTTATACATTCTGTACACCCCAGCACTATCTAACACCTTCCAAGAACACATTTTTCTTAGACTTGATGGAATTATATTCTCTTAGCGGTTTTTTTTCCCCCTGGGACTCTGAACATAAGCCAACAGCTCACCCTGAGCTGCTGAAGTTGAATATTACCTGAAGTGCTGTCCAAAGCTTGGCAGAAGAAACCATTTACAAGTTTTTAAGCCTGATGTCTTGGCGAAAGTCCAATAAGGTCAGTAATCACTTGGCCTTCAAAAAGCTGCTTGTAATGATACAGAAACAAGGTGGATTCATGAATATTTCAGAGAATTTGGGCTTAGCTCGAGACCAGACTCCAGCTTCAGAGTGTGTAGGAGTTTTCCACTCATACCACCAGGGTTTGCCTTTGAGACAGGTTGGTCCTCCACCAAGAGCATGAAGAAAGCACATCAGACCTCTGGGGTAATTCTGGGGACATGCTTTAATCTTGGCCAAAAACTGGGTTTCTCAACTCCCTCTGCTTTCCAGCTACCTGCTGCAAAACTAGAACCTCTGGAGATGTTAAAAGAAGAATGATAAATGAAGATACATTTCATTATAGGGCAATTCAAAACTGAAGTACTCACTTTGCAACGTGAAGTCTATGAGACTGCAGTCTTAAATATTGATTTTGTATTCCTTGCCATTGAAAGAAGCAATTCTATTTTTGCTGAATGTAATAAATATGACTTTAAACAGAATAAGGCCCTTTCAGCAAGAAATTTTCCATATATCTGTTTATAAGCCTAAAATTAAAGCCGGTAAAACTGAAAAGAGAAAAAAATAACCAAGGGGGTTTTCAAAAATTTAAAACTCTATCATGCATAAATGGAGCTCATCAGCAAAAGTAATTTCCCTGCAGAAAACACTCCATCTTTTGTTTTATGTAAGTTAGCAACATGAATATTTCATTCCTAGTGAAACTGCCGTTACCCTTTTGCATTTCATAGCTCGGTGTCTCAGATACATCAGATTTTTTTTTCTCACTTGGCTGTTCAAGTCTATTGCAATTACAGGTTTTGCTGTATCTCAGAAGATAATAGAGTTTGGTATCTGATGTTAGCAGCCACTCCATCCTTTGTCCCTAACATCCCCTCTAGATGGGAAGCAAGGAACATAAAGGACAAATGACTGCAGAGGATAATTATTCTCAAGATACCGCTCATGATTTGGAAGGCACGTCAGGTATCATTGTCCTCAAGTAGTTTAGGTTTTTCTCAAAGCCACTCTCAACTTTGGCAAAAATTTTACACTTAAACAGAAGGTAGTCAAAACACCTGCACTGCATATCCACATTAAAACAATGGCCTAAATAAATACTGAACTTAATTTAGCTGTGAAACTACTTGAACTCCAGGACACAGATAATAAAAAGAACCAGTACAGTGGGAAACATTGTATTGCTGACAGCTCTTTCACAAAACTCTGACCAAAAATGGTTGCACAAGAACACAGATCCTATACAAGCTTGCATTTTAAATTAATTTAATCTCAAGAAGCTTAAAAGTAAGTTTTTCGATCAAGATGAAAAGATAAAGATAGACTATTTGACCTAGATGTAGTCCATTACCATTGCAAATTTCCTTCTTTGAAGACAATTATATTCTTAATTTTGTTGCTTGGCAGGTCATTGTCTGAGTGCCTGATTTTCTCATTTAGAGTTTTTGAGGTTTTTCAGGATTTTTTTTTCCAAGACTGCACGTATCTGGAAAACAGTTGTATTGTGTGTCCTGTAAACAGGAATATACTTTATTCTTTAAATGCCTTTTGAACTGTGGGGAGTGAGCAGGCCTGGCTACTGAGGCAAAATGGCCAAGGGTGACCTAATTTGAATCCCACTGCAAGGCAGACCAGCACTCAGAAGAGCACACAGGAAGAGTCCACAGGATAGAAATCACTCTCTAACTCTAATACCATAAGCCAGCAATGAAAAGATTTTGCCACTATAGTTGGAAGATCAGCAGGGGGAGATTCATGTTCCAGAACACCTGTGTCTGATCATGTACAGAGAAAATAAACAGCCACTATCCAACAAAAGTCATCTGGTAACAAGAAGCATTGCACGTGAAACATGACTCTCAGATCCCTGGTGAAGGTGCAGGTTTCTCTGCTGCTAGATTTTTGAAGACTGGGAGAGACAAGATACATTCCAAATCATTTTTAATGTTATTTTAGCCATCTACTTTTTCCTTCATCCTCTATATAAAGTTGTCAAAATTGTTTATTCTGAGCATGAAAACATTTCCATAAGCAAGGACTCACAATAAAGACATCAGGCCAAGAGCACCCTGTGCTTAGAAAGCATAAAAATTGTCTCAAAGACATGGATCAGTGTTTGTGCCCTGTTCCACAGTGTAAGAGCTACAAAGGTAACAAATCTGTCACTTGTGATTTTTGGCAAAAAAAGAACAGCAAAAATTCACCTTTAACTAAAGTCATCAATGGTAAAGGGAGAGTTAATCAATTTACAAGGTGGAAGTTTTAAAACTGAGTGGGGTGGGAGAATACAAGACATAGTGGAGAATTTGATTTGGTATTCAAAGTTTAACTACTGCAGAATCATAAACTGAGTTAGTACAACTGCTCAGTTTTAGAGTGGTTTATATGCAAATTATTACCCATCCCTGTGAATCCTGCTTAGCATCAGGAAATTGCTGATCTTATAATGTAGCTCCATCTTTGGTGTGGTGATCAACACGTTTGACCTACTTCATAAATCACTGCTACATTTTTACTTTAATTTGTTAAAGAAATTTATTGCATGATTGCTTTATTATACCTTATGAGGTTCTAAAAGCTTATGGATAAAAATATGGTGAGTTATATCTCAAATAGTATTCCATATGGACTTAAAATCATTACAAATATTGAGGATATTAGCTAGTAAGCCTCATGTCTCTCTAGCTTTCCCTCTCTTCATCTACTCCAATTTTTCTTTAATTCTTTTGGTGTCCTTAACCTCATTAGTGGTCATAGAGATTGAGAAATTTACTTCATTAGAAAGGGTAGTAGTGCCATATAAATACCTCATCACCTGTCATTTGAAATTTTCAAAAGGCTGTTGGCAAGAAGGGACACCATAAGACGGTTGCCTCGTCCTCTACAAGAAAAGTTTTTATATAACATTATTACTTGGGAAGTCCCTTCTCTGAAAGATACTGGAGATATTCCAGAATATAAATACTGAATGATGACCACAAAAGTTAGTCGATGACATTTATAAATTAATTAACAAATGTCATGTAGAACAAGATGCTGGAATTCCTAAAGACAGCCCAAACTTGGTAGAGGTCTGCAGGGTCTCCTGTATTTCAAAAAACCACCAAGCCTTTTAGGTCAACTGTCTTCCCACTCTGCATCAGAAGGTGAATTGGGACTACAAATCTAATTTTCTAATTGCAGATAAAGTGAAGAAAAGACCTATTCCCCCTTTTTTTTTTAGTTTGGGGTTTATTTGGTTTTTTTTTTTAATATTAGAAGGTATCTCTTCTCAACATAAAACCTAGACAAATAAACAATAAACATCCAAAACTCATTCCTCCCTGAAGGTGCTGTGTTACCTTGCTTTTAAAGACAACTCTGTGTATAAGACAAATTATCAGCTAACATATGCTCATGCACAGCAGTGCTTTTGGAGAGAGATGATTTTCTAGTTCCTTCATACTCTGATTTCTGTCTCTGATTGGCATTTAAGAGTACAGCCCTAAATCAGTGCTATTTCCTGTATTTTAATGTAAAACATAAGAAAAAAGAATGGCATAACTCATAAACAGAGACTTGTGTGAATACTCAAATTTATCAGTGAAAGCAACAGTCTAACTTTGTTTCAAAGTGGTTACTCAACTTGTTCATTAAACCATATTGCAAAAAACAGCACCATTTTATTATCAGGCTCATATTGCTTTATCCTCTTTACCTTTCATGGCATCACATTTAACAACAAATATTTTACACAATCATTTAACTGCATTTTTCAGAATGTAGACTCAGATAGGAACTAATGCAAGGAAATTATTTTCCTAGGGAGTTGGATTGTTTCCTAATTGTTTATTATATATGTATTCTCTTGCCAGAAATCAAGATTTAAAATTCCATCTTCTTCAACACTTTAATGTTGTTTGGATCTCTGAAGCATTTATATTTAATTTCACAGCAGTGTTACAATTCAAGTGCTATATTTTAATGTCTGCAGCAGCCAATTGTTGATTTATTTTCTTTCAGGCAAAATGCAAATAAACTCTTAAGAGGTTTGCTCACAACCCTTGTGTTTGCGTTAATACATTTGCAGTGAATAAATTAAAAGAAGTCCAGATATGACTTTTTAAGGCTCTCTTGAATTTAAAAACTCCATCTAGTTAAAAATAAATTAAAAACACAATAGTCAGAACTTTTTTTACAAGAAGTAACTAGAAACAAACTCACATGAACTTGGGTCACTTCCAGTATACATTTACACCAACCACAAACTCCAAGGGTGTGGAAACAAGCAGCTCTAGTGACTCAGCAACCTTTTGAGCTCTCCCCTAAAAATCCATCCTTGGCTGAAGACACTGAATGAAAATGTTCCTGCAAACCATATTTTCAAATGACCTCAGAGCTACCTGCCCCACGGAAGGACAAGCAGATGTTTGTCCTTTCTCAGAGCACTCCCCTTCCTGCTCAAAATCTCTACAAACCCATTCCTTCCCTTCTCCATTCGTTGTGGTCAGAGGCTGCTATGACTGAAGCACAAAAGTTTGGGATGGTGGACTTCAGACCAAAAGAGAGGGAGTAACCAGACCAGGTTCTCCTGAGCCAAAGAGAACATACTTCTCCATTGTAGACTCCAGATTCATGGCTCCCTAGACACCTAAGACTGACCTACACTGGAAGAAATGATAAAAAAAACAAAGGAAAACTACATTTTAAGGTGTTACCAAGCAGGTCAGCTTCAGGATTAGGCTACAGATTGTAAAGATAGTCAAGATGGTAACAGGCCAGGTTTAACACGTTAAAACAATCTCTTGGGGATGGTTTCCATCAGAGGAAACAGCAGCTAAAGCAGGAAAAACAATTTTTTTAAAACGCATAGATGTATGCAAAAAATAACCTTGGAGTGGTGTAAGAGTCTAAATAAGCTTTTTCAAATATCATATTTGCAAGAACACTTATTTTCCAATCAAAAATTCTTTGCCAAATCATCAGGATTTATTAGGATGAGCTTGGTCTTCCAAATAAAGCAAGGAATTGGAAGTTGGAAGGTTTGGGTTTTCTGGCATATCTCTCTTGAGCATAGCAAGAAAATTTGTCTCACCTTTAAGAATATCAGGTCCTTTTTTCAATGGTGTCTTGTGAAACAATTTAATTTTTATAAGATTCACCAACACCCAAGAGCACCGTGTTTTACAGAAAAATATTTTTAAAACCTAGCCAACACGTCTGAAAACTACCTTCATCAGAGACATTTCAAATATTTCTCTTTTTTCTGCACTATCTTGCAGCTCTAACACAACAGCAATAAACCTACAAGAACACTTCAAGAGCAACTCTGGTCTTATTGGAATCAGTTGAAAGAAATGGGATGAAGTCTTAAAAGTAGCAATGCTGTAATGAACACCAGGTACTGGAGAGACAAGCAGTTTTCAGATTTCAAATTATCTTGAATCAAATTGATCCCTAGTATATTTCTTTCTAGCTTAAAAAAGCCTGTTAACTCTGCCTAGAGGGCTTAAACTGGTCTTCAGATTTGTATTTACTCAATTATTTTTCATTTTATTTTTAGACCCAATTTATGAAAAATTGTTAGTGGTTTTCCATGTACTTTTCATCCGAGAAAACCTTTTCTTATTCAAAGTGTTTACTATTTGGAAATTCACCCATCTTCATAAAAAAAATATAGATTCATATTTGAGGCATTGCCTGAAAAATTGTTACTTGTTAGAGGAAGGAGCAAAGATTCTTACAGCAACTATGCAAATTTGTTTGATTTTTTTAAAAGTTAAAGGCATTATTAATATTTTGAATAGCAGACTTTATAATGAGGTCAAGAATTAAATCCTCTGAAACTTATGCCAGATGGTTGTTAATTTCATAACTTCCACCTTCTATTTTTGTGAACATTGAAATGTATTCTGAAAATCAAATTACACTTAGGAGTTCACTGACCGAGAGGATCATATTAAAAAAAATCAGATTCTCATATCCTGGCTACAATAGACTAAATAAATGTTTAAATAAGAGTACCTGGGCAGAGCTAATTCATTGACAAGTGAATAATCACAAATCATGGATGAATGCTTCCATATTTTTTGCTTAACTCCTCCTTTGATCTTTATTATAAATGAGAAAATATCTGAACCCTTTATGTTTATCTTTACAAAGGAATATGCATGGATAAATGACATTTCAGCAACTTAGTATCACTAGAGCCTTCCTCTCCATTTTGTGCATCTCACCATGCAGTATGAAAGCTGAGAGTTAAGGCAAACAAAATTCAAAGCAGAAAAATTTCACATTAAAACATGCTCCACCCAAAAAAAACCAAAAAGACAGGAGAGATATCAAGAACTAAGGAAAGGATTTTATATTTTGTTCATATTCCTATAAGCTATTGGTAGCTGAGTGCAATATAAAACATCAGTACTATAAAATACCTATCTAATGTAGTACCTTGTGCAGTGACCTCCAATATTTCTGGATCAAATCCCTTGGCAGCCCAGGGCATCCAACTATAATATTTTTTCAATTTCATCTCCAGCCTACCAAGATCAGATACAGGGGGAGCATCTCCCCTCTGAAACCAAATACCAGCATTCAAAAGACACTAGACCTGACATTAAATGAAGAAACAGCAGCTTTGCTTCAAGCAACTTGTCATCTTCCTGTATTCAGATTACAATGCTGTAAGTAGTAAAGCTTCTGGGTAGAAAAATGGTCCCAGCAAACCCAGCCTGCAAAAACTGGATTGATCACAAATTAAGAAGGAATTGAGTAAAAACTGGGAACTAATGAGAAAAACACACACATTCTGCAAACTTTCATCTGGGTTCAAAAGGAATCACATACCTGCATCATCAGAATGATCTCAAATGTCAACAGCAACCTTTTCCTTTCATCTGCCTAACTTGCAGGAGAAATGTCTCAGTTAATTTGTACTTTGATACATTGAGGCTCAGAAGCCACTGAGAGTTGAGCACACATTTAGTTATAACAAGGTAAAGCTAACTCTCCCATCTCCATCCATATTCTCCTTTTTCTTCTTTGCACAGAGGAACTGTTGACAAGGATTACCTCTTCCTTAGTGTACATTGTAGTAATCTTACTAAATTCAATCCTAACTGTAAAACTCTCATCTTCCAAAATTTCAGCCAAAACTTCCTTCTATTCTTGCCAGTCAAATGATATCCCACTGTTCCCCAATTGCTACCAAAATCCTAGACAAGTGACAGAGGTGACATTTCAATGATGTGGGCACCTTTACTTTGTTACAAGCTAATATATGAGTAAGATTTAACTGTTGTTCAGAAGACAGAACATCTGGTGACACGGGCCAAGTAACAGCTTTTGTCTTTCATAATCACCTTCATCATCAGAAGGCTCCAATTTTGAAACTGCTTTGACATCTTTTTGTTTCAATTCTTTGCCATGAAATGCACTCCAAAGATTCCCAGTGACATTACTCACCAATGTCTTGACATGATGTAACCATGATGGGTTTGCATCACTGACATCTCTAAAGATTTGGAGGAGCATTTCATCTGACATGATAACATCATGTCTGTGAATTCACAGTGACATGCAGAAGAGATGGTTGTGATAAAGACAAAAAAAAACCCCAAAAAAACAACAGCAACAACAACAAAAACCAGACTGCTGGAGTGATTAGGAAATTCTCAGCACTATGAAATGGAATAAGGAAAAATAAAAGGTTTTTTTTTTTGAGCCTCAACTATTTCCAAGCCTTTTAATTAGCACATAAAAACCTTATCATTGTTCGCAGACTAGACAAATAAACTACACCCAAAGTATGCAAAACTGCAACTCCACTACATGTGGATCTTTTATTTGAATTATGCTTGAAAATTTCCAACACCGTGGAGCTTGGTCATCTCAGAAGGGGAATTCTAAAAGGCACCAATCACAAAAACCCGTTGCAGATGCATGAACAGAAGTGCCAGAGGCAAACACACTTGAATGTCTCACTGCTTGCTTTTATTTAGACTGGAATGACTTCCTAGTTTAATAATCTAAATCATGATTTATTATGACTATTATGATTAAATATTATTGAAGCCCTGGCCTGCATATTCCAGTCAATCAAATATATATATGTGTATATTAATAGATTATATGTGTATACATCTATGTCTGGGCTTGGGTTTGTTTGTTTTTCTTTTAAAACTAAATGAGAGTGACACTTTGCCTCTAAGAACGATAAATTGAAAAGCCCAAATTTTTGACTATAACTTTACCTAAAAATTTCACCTTGGACACAAGAAAACCCTGCTAGAGGCTTTCTCCTCTCTCTGAAACACGTTCAGGTGGCAGCTGAGGGTGTTTTTCAGGCAAAAGCAAGAAAGTTAAAGCAGTTAACCCCATATCCTGGTGAGTTGTCTACTTTGAGCACAAGGTGTAGGATGAACAAGATGGGGAAAAAGGGGTGAAAGGAAGGTTCTTATGATGCCCTTGGATGGCCCAGCTGTGGGAAGAGCAGGGTCTGCTGAGCATATCCTGGACAAATTTCCTGGATCAACCTTGTCCAGTGAGGTGCAGGAAAGTTTGTGCACATGGAAATGCTTCAACATGCAAGGAGTGAGGCTGTCTCTTCAACAATCCCCAGCACAGGACCCCAGTCATCTGGAGAACTTGCAGTCAAAACCTGTCAGCATGAAACATCACCTGAGCAAGAGCTCTACTTCCTCCAAAGGGTCATAATTTCTGATGTAAGACACTAAGCAAAGACTTAAACCCTTGAACATTTTTCGTGACATGAGCCCTAATCATGCTGTGTTACCTGCTTGACACACAGAGCTTGTCTATAAACTGCTTCTAAAATCCATATTCCTGCATGGCACTGAATTGGAAACATGGCAGAGCTTTTTGTTTGTCCTAAAGCTTCATAAGAAATTCATAAGAAAACACCTTCAAGTGGGGCATCTTTTTTGCTTGTTGGGGTTTTTTGGTGGGGCATCAGTAGTTCCCAACATGCTAGAAATTCCAAGGAAGGGAGAGATCACAGCAACAATTCCTTGCTCTGTGACTAAGAGTCCATCATGAAGATTATCTCTTCTGTGGTTTGAAGCCACCTACACAAGTGCTATTTCTGAGATTCTTTGAGCTGCCTTAGTGTGTGCAAAGCATGAAGCCAGTGAGATTTTTATAAAATTTTTATATAATGTCACTGTTCCTAACTTATTCAATTTTTCATCCATATATCTAGAACTGGACTGCAGGTCTTCTGGAGGTGCATAGAGAGGAGCACAGCTGAAGCAATATTGTTCTCAGATGGAACAGCACCATGGCATCCTCCTGGGCTGTGTCATGAGCAAGACTGGTCCACAGAGCTTACAGAGGAAGAGAGAATATGATGGATTTTAAACATAATAATGGGCCACAGAGCACAAAAAAAACCTCACAGCAGCCAGTACCTGGCATAACTTGTTGGTCCTGTAAAATAAAAAACCCAAAGTGCATGGATTTTACTGTTTTTCAAACAGTCTGCATGGCTACTGACTACTCTGTGCTTAACAGCACTCATGCAGTCAAGATGAGGCACAGGGAGACACCATCTACAAAATGCCTCATAAAATTCTGCTTGTACCTGTCTGTGCAGAGGGAAAGGCAAGTGGAGCAGAAACCATGTTTTCCTCTGTAAAAGGTTCTACATTTATGGAGGAGGAGTTAAAATGAACATATCCACTGCAGCAGATTCTGCTGTTGTGGAGTCTAGGGCAGCAAGAAATTGTAAAAAATTAAAAAAAAATAGGAAATGTACATGTTTCAGTCATGTGAGCCACTCAGAGATGTCAGTGTAAATGATGAGCCCTTCTGCCTTTCCAGGCAGGAGATAGCCAAGGCATAAGAGGACTCTGTATCTGAACTTTACTAAATCTTTTGACTGAAAACTTTTATTAGAAGGGTGTGGACAAAATGTTTTGAATTTTAGAGCCACAGGCCTGTGCCAACATGGAAAAAAGGTACAGGAAAAGCCAACTACATTTGAAAGAAGTTTCTGCAGGACAAAGGAATATTTAATTACAATACCAAACTAAGATTTTTTTTTCATTGCATCCTTCTTTGTCTGCTTCTGTCACATTAAAAATATTAGAAGAGGATAAAACGCAAATTTGGACAGAGAAAGCTCAGAGAGCAGCATTTGCTAGCATAGAGGCTTTCAGAAACACACTCCTTGATCTGGACCAAAGGAAAATATCCACATTCAGTTTTGAAAGTGGTATTTAGCAGCCATAATTTTAACTATTCCTTTTGCTACAACAAGAGAATCATAGCACTGAGCAAATGGCCATCCACACCTTTTTTATTATTAAAAAACCATGAATGTCTTAAAATTATTTAATGCTAAATATTTTTTTTTAAATCCTAAATATTTTCTGTTTTTTTCTCATAAGCAAATGGCATTCAGGCAATGCAGATGAAAGTCCAAACTACCACACTGTAATATAAAGATGCTGTGCAACTGCGCTTACTGCAACCAAAAAGTGATGAGTAGGGTTCTAGATTCTGCAAGGCTGTTGAAATGAATTTGCCTTTATTCCAATGCTAAAATAAGAAACTTGGTATAATTCTAAAAGCACTGTTTTTAGCAGTTTTCATTTTTCTCAGCTGAGGCACTCTAAGTCTCACTGCCAGAATTCAGTCAAATAAAAATGACCACCATAAATTAGATCCATCACCTCAAACTGGGAATTCTCATCCTAGGCTCCTCAGAAAAGCATAGGACAAGATCTGAACCATACAGGGACACCCAGGAACACTGGCTACTTCCAGGGAATACTAACAGCAAGCATCTTACAATCACCTCAACAGCTGAAACTCCCTCATGAAAATTTAAGGTGCAGTTTAAAACAGCAATGAAAACCACAAACAGAATTCACACAGGAAAGGATCCTCCATTAGTCAGATTAATTGTTCTTTCAAACTGTTCACACAGCTCTCTGATATTGTTTTCTGCCATTAGTCACTCAGAGTGCATCTGTGGACAACCTTCCTGACAGGGCTACTCTTGCTGCCCTGATGTGGGGATTATTGCCCTTCTGGTAATCACACCCAGTAACTCAAAAAATAAAAGTTAAGTCACCTTGTAATCAATCATTGTTTTAAATTTCCTCATCTTTATTATAGATTAATACCACTGTGAGCTACCAGCGCTGCTCCAAGTGAAATACAAGAAAGCAGCCTGCAGCATGAACACAGTTTGACTTGCATACTTGTAACTTATTTAAAAATCTGGACAGAATATTAATGTGACAAGGTAAGAAGCAGCTGAGCATGTTAAAGCCTTAATGCACCTGTCTGACTTCATAGAAATAAAGTGCCACTTTTGGATGGTTCAATTGGGTGAATAACCCACTGTGAAAGCAAAACCTTTGCTCTGCTCATTTCTGGCACAGGAGTCATAGCAGCTATTAATAATGGAAGAACCACATTTGTACAATTGCCTGATTTTTCTGTGTCAAATTTTCAGCAACAATGGGATACGAAACAATTGAAGTAACGGAGAGTTACAAAAACACTCATCTAGTTGACTGAGTATAAATCCCAGAATGGTTTGGGTTGGGAGGGGACCTTGAAGACCTTCTGGTTCCAACCCCTTGACATGTGAAGGGACATTTTCCACCAGACCAGACTGCAGCTTAGATGTAGCCTTGAAGTCTCATAAATGCCTCACTATCTCATGATGAGGTTCCAAGTGAGCCTCATCTAGAAATAAATCATTGCAAGGAGGGTGCATGCTAAATTTCAGCATAGCAGGAGGTTATCCAAAATGCTGGAGTTAAGATATATAACAGCACAGTATATTCTGAAGGAAAATTGAAACGTTGAAACAATTTTTTTTAGCCTTCCCTTACAGTAAAGCTCCTTTCCTGGCTCAAGAAAATTGAGTAATATTTCATGTCTACAGTTATTTGTGATGATGAAAAGGAGTTTGCCTGCTGACAACCTGTCCATTACACGAGCATTTCTCTAGGAGTGTGAGGGAAGGAAGACAGTTAAGTATGATTTAAGTGAAAAGAATCAGGTCCCTGTACATTGCAAAAGAAGGGCTGATTACAGAGAGCATGCATGTGTCCTCATAAATTGGTCTGCCATAACTAAAAGTTGCCCAAAATGAGCTTTACTCATCCCACCCCACAAAAATTTCACTGTTACAACACTTCAAAATAGCAGACAAGAATTCCCAAGACCCATCATAAATTCAGCCTCCTGAGAGCTAGAATTCAATTACATTTGCTTCTGAGAATCATTTTCTTTAGTAGAACACAACACTTGTGAACCAGCACAGCAGCATTTTCAAATCAAAGGTTTCCAGCTTTCTGCTGAAAGCTGAAAGTTTCTGTTTTCAGGTGTTTCATTTTTTCACTCAGAAGTCAAAACTGTCTGTAAAAAGCACACATTTCTCACACAGAAAATAATTTTAATAAAGAAAATAGCTTCAACAGATTTCTTTGGGCCATTTCTACAATGACTTCATGCTGGTTTCCCTTTTTCAAAGCAACAGCATGAAACCTCAAGGTTCAGATCTAATGCTGCAGAGCAGCCTCAGCCCCACTGATTTTTTTAATCACAAAGAGCACCCAACACAGCCACAATGGCCAACCTCTCATTAATCATTTAAATCAACAGTCAAAAAAAAAAATTAAAGTGAGAAAGAAAACTCTTTTTATTTTTTTTTTCCCCTTTTGGTGGAGCCTTCTTACATTTGGATGCATTTGAATTAGTGTTTTATCTCCAGTGACAAATCTGTTCTACCTGGGCTGCAGCAACATCTCAGGCACATGCTATTTCTTTCATTCATTTCCCTGGTGCTTTTACCTCGGTACCTAATGTGCTGTCAGAATCACAGAACCCATCCATAAGTATTATGTGAGGAGCAGCTGCTGGATGTGCAGGCACACAGGAGAAATGAGCTTTCATTCTTCCCTTGCAATCATTTACATAGAGAATATGATCCCATTTAAATTACTGCTTGTCATCTCGTTACACTTGATCAGCTGAAGGATCATTTCATTGAAACTGGGAGAAAGAAAGGAAAAAGGAAAACTACCAGCAATTTGACACTCCTTTATACTTAAGAGTTTGAAGGTTTGTACAGTTTTATATTCAAACTGCTAGACTTTGTGATGGTTTCTCCTCTTAGAAGAGCATTCCTTTGATAGTCAGACAACTTCTATCTTATCCCTCCAGGCTAAAAACCTCTATTTTCATGACTTCCCTGAGAAAATTAGAAATTCTGCATATCACAATATTAAGTGAAGAGGTGTTTCTTAAGCAGCTACAACCTGACAAATGCCTTAGCTGTGGGAGAACTGACAAAAAACAAAAAGTGTGCTTCTGGAGGCTGGAAGAACACACAAACCCTGCATTACTGACATACAGCTTCCTACCATAAATATTTTTCACATCAATATTGATTTCAGATGAGTCCTCCAAGAATTTAACATAGAGTTACACCCTGACAGGATTCATCCTAAATCACATCTTTGTCTGCATTTCTTAGCACAATGGAAACCCACTTTGCATTAAGGTGGCAAAAGGGTATGATTTAAATTCTTAACACAAGGCAATTCACAGATGAAATAATTGAGCAGCATATCTTTTTCTGTAAAGCTTTTTACAAGGCACTTGCCATTGGTGACTAATACTGCATACACACACTCATTAAAAGAATAAATCTTATTTTTAATTAATATTTTCCAGTGTCTTTAAGGTGGAAACATTGGCAGTCAGGTGGAGTTAATTTTTTAATGGCCATTACCATCTGTCAAATCTGTCAGACAGACCAGTGTCCTGTGATGTGATAGAAATATTAAAACAGGTTTTGCCTTTGCTTGACAGAAATTCAAGTCTCCCAAATAACAGCAAAGAGAAATGGGCCAAATTCTGTTACCTCTACTTGGCACCTGCAGTAGCAGAACTCAGAGGATGAGAGCAGCCACAGGATATGGCTCACAGCATTTTTCATTTGCATCTGTGGCACCAAGATGAGCAGCACTTAGCACACCAGAAAAACCCTAAAAACCCAAACTGACACTTTTTTGGTGTTTTTTTTCTACTTGAAGAAATGCTCTTCAGCTATGACCTGCTACTTTTCTGTCCAAGAAAACTAGACAGACTACAACTCCAACAAGTCAAAATTTGCATGTAACTGCCTGAGAGATTTTGAAGAGAATTGACATTTTTTAGGTTTTTTTTCCTAGTTGAAGCAATGCACATTCTGAAAGATTATAGAGAGTATGCATGTGTCCTCATAAAAGCTGCCCAAAAATGAGCTTTACTCATCCCACCCCAGAAAAATTTCACTGTTACAACACATCCTAATAGCAGAAAATCCCCAAGACAGGTCATAAATTCAGCCTCCTGAGAGCAAGAATTCAGCTACAATTGTTTCTGAGAATAATTTTCTTTAGCAGAACACAACACTAAAAACCCAAACTGACACTTTTTTGGGGAATTTTTTCTACTTGAAGAAATGCTCTTCAGCTATGACTTTTCTGTCCAAGCAAACTAGACAGACTACAATTCCAGCAGGTGAAAATTTACATGTAACAGCCTGAGAAATTTTGATGAACTTACAACTATATTGTCAGGTATGGTTGAATTAGTACTCAGAAGACAGGACATCATAACCTAGAAAGTCACTTGCCTGCAGGAGCCTAAGCAAAAGGGCAAAATAATTTTTATGTTTTGCTAATTACTCTTGTACCTGCTTTTTCCATTGTGATGGTATGAGGATTTCTTATTACACTGCATTTTATTTATGCAGTTCATAACACCTTCATTATATTTTTTCAAGCTTTGCAGCCTTATTTAAACTTTTTATTTCAAAAGCACTTTCATGTTGAAAAACACCGCACACACAAAAGTCCTGCACTGTCTTCACAAAAATGACTCCTGTGATCTTCACTGAAGTAAAGCAGGATCAGAAAAGAGATCTATTTCCTTGCAATTTTGGAAGATAGATGGCCTTCCTACAGAGCAAAATCTCTAAAAGCCTGTGGCCACTCAACATTTACACCACACCTCCAGATCAATATTACTCACAGATTAACCCTTAGAGCTCAAGCATCAAGGCTTCTTTACAGAATTATGAGTATGAAATGCACTCTTACAGAGATGCTAAAACACGAGTCCCCCAAGGAGCAAACCTGCATATTCCTTTACAAGGCTCTAGAGGAATCATTGGGTCATAATCTGTGTCACAATATGCATGGCAGAAAACTCCACAGATAGATTTTATGAAAACAGAGGTTTTGTTTTCTCAGCTCTGCCCAAATGATATAATCTGTCCTGACAGGCAAACTATTACAGTCAACTTTAGAACAGGCTTCTCCCTAAAATTTTTGTCTATTACAAACAGAAAGTTACTGATATTTCATTTCCTAACACTGTTAGTGTATTTGTTTTGCTTGTTTTGTTATCCTCCCGGTCACCTAAAACATTTCCCATTAAAATTCATGTCTTTTCCTGCATTATCTTACATCTCAGCTGAGCTGCAAGTAGGCTGCCATAACAATCACAGCTGTTTCCAACAGCAATGGCATGTCTTTGGGCAGAACAGCCTGAGAGGGAAACTACACACCAGTAGCACAGCAGAAAACCAGCTCACACATCAAATTAATTTGGGAGGAATATCATGCACAGGCCTGTGCAGGCAGTCATGCATCCACCACACCCTGCTCTCTGCTTCCCACAGCTCCCACCATGGGGCAACTCTTATTTAAGAGAGACCTCCTCAATAATGATAAAGGGTCTGCATAATACTTCAAAATGCCTCTTCCTTTCTTTAAAGCTGTAAGTTAATTGGTGCAGAGCTTCCTGACTGACCAGGAGACATAGGAGGAGGATGAGCAATGTGGATTAAAACTGCACTCTGCACAGTTTTTCAGGTCCTGAGGGCACTAGGATGTTCTAATAGACCTGCCCCTCTCCCAGAGATCCCAGTTAGCAGCTCCTCCTGATCCTGGCCAGAACTCCTGGCATCCCTGTGTCATCACACATGCAGATTTCCCTGTTCAGGTTTATTTAATTTTAAGATACAAGTGGAAAGCTGGTTGCATCCCAGAGAATTTTGGTGTTTGGCGGTGCTGGCTGGGGCTTTTTGTGCTTTGGGTTGGGGAAGGTGGATCTGACTCTGAGAAAAAAGATGGAAACACCAAAGTTCTCTCAAGAAGAAATTGAGGAAAAGGCCTTCTATCAAAGGGGTTAACCCACAAGGAGAAGGCACTGCCTGACTCCAATTTACCAATCTCTGCCTAGTCAGTGGACTAACAACTGAAAAGAAAAACTCAGCAAAAAATCAGTCATTTTCAAAAAACAAATTTCAAGTCAAGCCATCCAAGATGAATATATGAGATTAGCCCAGTTGGTTAGAGATTGGTTCTATAAGGCCAATCTGTGGGTCATTCACCTTGGAGTCAGTCTTGACAATCCTTGTGGGCCCCTCCCAACTCAGAATATCCTGTGATTTCTGTGACTTTTTTTGAAATCCAGTCATTTTCCTTCACACGTTACAACTTTGAAAACTTTGCAAATCTCAGGCAAGACATCTTTCATTAAAACCAGCGAACATGATCCTTGGAGAAACACTAACACTTAAAGAGAAGTGACCTTTTTATTCTCTGCCTCATCTTTCATTTCTAGTGCTTGCCATCAAATATCTATATAAGTCTGCAAATGTTGCTCCTAGGGAGAGCACTGTGGGGACAACCTTGCAGCTACATATCATGCTGTAAAATGGATCAAAGAAGAGCCAGGGCATTACCAAGAGGATCCTGGCTGAAGGAGTGATCCCCACACTGCAGGCTTGAGAACTGCCATTTAAGAGTACATCCCAGCTGCATCCCTGGAAATCAACACTGTGGAAAATACTTCAGGCTCCTACAAGGCTACAAAAGCAACAAGAGGTCTATATGATCTATTTACTCTTTTATCTGATTTACAGAAACGGCTCTTGACAGGAGGCAAGTTGATAATAAAAAGCTCTCCTTTCAAGCACATCTTTTAGATGTTGCCTCTCTCTTCTCCCCTCCATTAAGTCACAGATCTAAGGACTAAAAAGGAACTGCAGAAGTGGCAAGATCTAACGCCTGTTGGACTAAATACGTAAATTATGAAATCAAGTCTCAGAACTGGGAGATCTTAACTCAGACTGCTGGTAAATCAAGAAAGTGATGAAAGCAGCATCCCCCTCTAGGAAGGGTGCTGATTTTAGCTGTGACATTTCCAGCCCTCAGAAGTCTACAATATTTTTCATATAAGATCAAAGAAAATGCATTAATATTTGCATATGGTTTGCTGTATATTTCCCCCCTTCTATTAGCAGCTCCCTTACTCCCCAACTTCAAACGCTGGATGATACTGAAATCTTTAGTGTAAAGGAAACAAAAAACCTTCCAGTTCAGATAAATAAAATGCATATTGAAATTAATAGGAATCATTTGATTCCTTCCTGTGACAAAACAAAAATCAGACATTTTCTGGAGAAGAAGCATCTTTAATCTCCCAGGTGAAACATGCGAGCAGAGAAGTGTGATTCCATAACGAAAGCCTTTTTGTTATTCTCACATTTTTCCACATGCAATTTTTGCAATGTTTGTTTAACTCTGATTTGGTTCACATCATTTGAATTTATTCACCAAGAATTTTGCTTTTATTGTAATACAGTTTTATGATAATTAAAAAGAAATTGTCATATTTAAACATTTTCTGCATGATTGGCATTAGAGCATTCAGCACAAGGAATTAATGAGAGTATTGAATTAAATGTGTCAAATCATCCAATTTTTAAAACCTCAACACAACAAACCCAAAGCACAGAAGTTATTTTGTCTGCATAAATGATGTTCAAAAGATTAAAGCAATTTCATTATATGGTGCTTTTTAAAATCCAGGGTGGGGTTACTCTTTTCTGTATCTCAGAGCAGTAATGAGGGTTTTATGGGATGTTTATATTTTTTTTATTGGTTCACAGTGAAACAAAGCTGGGGTGTGCCTTACAACAATTTATGAATGCAAGAGGCTTTGTGCAGGTGACTCCAGGTGTCTACCTCTACATTACAGAAATGAAAAGAGTCTAGCACAATCAAGCCCTTAGTGAGGCTGCACTAACATGATGGCAACCTCACTTCTCTGCCCAGTCGGCTTCTTGTGCAGTCAATAAAACCCTCATAGTTCTATTCAGCAAAACCAGTCTGTCTAACCATCCACTGGCAGACTAACATTTCAAGTCATGCAGAAGTGCTGAAAACATAAGGCAGGAAACCACCTTGATTGCTCAAAGGATCCCCTGCTGCAAAAATATTCCTGTTTGGTCAACACAGGTTATTAACATCTCAGTTTAATATTGAAAACCTTCCAAAGGGTGGGTTGCAGGATTAAAACAAAGTGCTATGAACTTAAATCCAACTCCTGGAGAAAAGTCAAGCTTTTTACTTTCTCAGCTACTTTTTACCTAACAGAATGATGATTCAAGTTGCTATGTCTGTTTCTCTGTGCTGAAGACCCAGCAAGACCATCCACAACACAACAGTATTTAAGTGCTTCTGAAAACAGGTAAACCAGCTCAAACTGAAGGCAAAACTGTCCCAACAGAAAATCTAGCAACTTCATTCTTTTTTTTATTGCAATATTGCACACCTTTTTTACTTAGACAAGAATACACCTAAAATAAAGGGTTAATTATTTGCAGATGTCTTCTGAGAAGGTTTAAGCATCAATATTTGTCAGTTCACAACCAAAACCGAAGGGCTAATTAGGATTTTCCTACATTTTGAATTTTTGTTTAGCTTACCTCAGCCATCAATGCTATTCATTCATTACCAATTGATCAACAAAAGTAAAATTTATGAGACAAAATTTATTGATTGAATTTCTGTGCAAATAAGAAAAAAAAACGTATTTGCCTACCATCAAAGGCAGATCAGACAAAGTTCAAGCAAAAGCTTTTCATTAGAAACAGTGTAATTTTTTATCTCTGTGCCTTTCCAAAAATTAAAGCTATATGACATTAAGCACACTAGTTAAATCAAAAATCCTATTACATACTTAGGAAAAATTAGCTGTGGAATGACGTAAGACACGGCTTTCAGCTCTTAACAATCTAGGAGGAGTTTTTGTTCATCCATTCAGAAAGTCCAAATTATATATAATACTGCTAAACTTCATTCTTCTCATTAATCTTTCAAGGATTGCTCTCAGAAGACTGCTAAGGAAGTAGGGTATTGTGTTTTTTAGTGTTACAGTAGGGGCATGCATAGCAAAAGAAAATAGGTGGCATGAGTGAATGTGATGAAACATAATGGGAACTAATGAAGTACCACATTTTAATGTCCTTGTTTCAAATTTGTTAAGAGGAGCAAAAAGAAGGGGACTGTATTTCTTTTCTGTAGGAATGTATGTAAGGGTTCAGTGAGGTATTGGAATATGTCCTGTGATGAGACAGTAAGGAATATTTGTCTTCTAAACGCTGATAATCTGTCATTCTTTCCAAACCTTTTAAAACAAACCAGGAATCTGTCATTCTGGAGGACATCATTTCTCATCCTAAATGACTTTGGCCAACAGCTGCTCTGGATGCATAGATTTAAAGGGACACAGTTATATATATATATAAATATAAGCAAGTCACATATAAGAAAAAAAAACTTTACATGTTTATAGCTATTTATAGAAAGCCATAGGAAGGAAAACCTCTTTCCCTCTACGTTATAGGGATTTGGGCAAAGCCAGGATTTTACTAGATTCTCTTACTTTAACTTCAAGGCAACGTGAATCAAAATACATGACTAAATAAACTTTGAGAATTTAAAAGGTCCTTTAAGGCTGCCTACCCACTGCAGAGCCATCAGAAGAGGGAGGCTGGGCAGGCATCCTGGCAGATGGTTTCCCTGCAGAAGGGCTCTTACACGGCAGCAGTGGGTTTCCATGCCCCACGCTGCTGCAGAGCATTGTTTCCCTGGAAGGTGTTAATGGCTGCCAGCAAGGATGCCTCTGGTACATGGAAAATCATGGCCCCTGCAAGCAGATGTGCATGCTAGCAGCTCTTTTTTTCAGAGGAATTAAGATCTTTAATTGAGCAAAACAGCTCAAAGAAGGGAAAGGCATGTGGGGAGGCCCAGGGGATTGATTGGAAACATCGAGTCCTGTATTGACAGGAGGTAGATGTGTTGGTACACGTAGACAGAAAACCACCAGGAAGCCAGAAAAACAGATGTAGGCTTGGCCTTGAGAATAGAAATAGACCTCCCTGGGCGCAGGAGTGAAGGGGAAAAAATAGGTTTAAAAGCCTGCATTTAAAAACCTGTTCATTATTATCCATTTCTGCTCTGCCTAGGAAATGAGGACACAATCACTCCAGATGACTAGGGATGAGCCAAAAAAATGCCTGAGCAGTATAAGCAGCTTCTCCTCCTCCAGAAAAATAAATTTAAAAAAAAGGCAAGGCAAAACACTTAAGCCCAGCTAATAGTCGCAAAGAGCTGAAAACAGGAGTTTTCAGTGTCCAGCCCACAATGAAAGAATTTATTCCTTCAAAAGTTCAAATGTGGGGTCAATTTCCCATTGCCAACACCAGCCACAACCTCTTGCTTCGAAAGCCTAAACCACTTGCCTCTCTGGAGCTGCCTGTCTGTTTCCAGAGCCACAGTGAGTCCCATGGGCTTGCTGTGCACCCACAGGGACAAGCACAGAAATCCTTTTCACCTGGCTACTGTCTCCAAGAGGCACTTTGGGATGGGTGGCTGCCCCTGCTCCACCACAAGTCACATGCCCAGTACCAGGAACTTGGAGGAACATGCATCAGAGTCACTGGAACACCACTTTTCTGTGCAAGAGAAATCCATGTGGTTGAGAATGCTGATGCACCCACTGCAGAACAATTAAATCTGACCAGCAGCCTCTTCACCCAGGTGTGTGGATGCACAGACAGGCTGCTGCCTCCTCTCCACAGTGTGATTCACAAATGAGACCATGGTAATGAGGGGGGACTGCTCCTAAATCAAATCCTGCTGAGGGCAGTGACCCAGAGGAAACTTTGCTACTTATGATTTGAGAATTCACAGGCAGATCTATAAAAAGAAAAACTTCATAAGAAAGTGGACATCAAATATTTTATAAATGCAAGCACGGGCTGAATACTTCAGAGCACAGATGAGCTGTGGAAAACCAGGTCCTTCAAATCCATGCTGCTATTGAGAACCAATGGGGCCTAATGAGGAATACATTACTACAATTTTTCTGAGTTGTTTGCTGTGCCTCTAACACGTTATGTCTCACTGTACTGCTGTCACATGAAATATTAACAACAGACACTACCAGTTAAGCACTAAGCATATACATTTGTGCTGCACTTGTTCACACTTGACACGACCATATTATCTAATATAATGCCAGATGATGAGCTTGATGTTCCAAAGCTTGGTTTCTCCCTGGCTAAATTCACTAGGAAGAGGAAGCAGGGGAAAGAAAAAAATACTGATAAGTTTTCCACTGGATGTACTGTTGACAGCACAGGAACATGTTTATTTTTGTTATTCCATCTGGTGCTCATTATAAGCACCACAGTTTTGGATGAGTTATGGCCAAGCTATCTAGCTATCAATAAAACATGGGCTTACTGAATCTGCAGCAACATGAGACATAAGTGCAATAATCTCCTGTTTACTGATGGTGTGTTATGCAACATTATTTTCACTCAACCCCAACTATTGGAAAATTAAAACAACTTTGATCACTTTTGGAGGTTCTGGGCTAAGATTTCCATTTGTAACTATCAATTATTTAAAGAACAGTTTTAAAGTGTTCTTAGAGGTTTAAAAAAACCCCGGTAATTTAAGCAGCAATGGCAGATGATTACAAGACTTAAGCCTCATATGGAAAGAAAAGTCTGTATAAAACAGTCACATTGCCATCTACTGACAGCTCTTTATGAAAAAGGCTTACAGTTTTTATTAGCTGCCTGACTACACTTAATACTCCTTCTCTTGACATAACAGTAGCACAAAAATGAGGGATGTACAATATATGTTTGTACATCCCACTGCAATAATCCTGCTTCTGTTCGAATCCATCCCAATCCATTCCGGCTTTCGCAGCTCCATGCTGCAATTAGACACGTTTGTTAATGGCATTATTGCTCAGTATTTCATAGGAGGTAAAACTGTTTTCAAGAAAGTAACTAGAGAAGGGTATGTTAATAATTCTGGACTATGTGCACGGTACAAAGGGACCTGCTAATAGGATTTCCTTAATAACAGCATTTATTTCACTGCCTATAATACCAATCATTATACCAATCATTGCAAACCACAGATCTTATATCATGTGAAAAATGGATTTCACGTTAAGGACACATCATATCAGACTACAGTGTTGGTGGTGCACCTGCAAATTAAAAAACTTTTATCTTTATACTCAAGTACATTTTGGCCCAAGACTTAATACCCTATTTATTCAACCAGCAATGTGTAGTTGCACTTTAAAACTGAATGTAGGTCTCATAGCTGTTCTACCTTCCTGCAACCCAGGTCAATGGATCCTAAAAACAACCTGTAAATGAGATGATGCAGTGCTCTTCCATGGAAGCAAGTACACCAAGCTGGGATTTCCTCACTGTAGCCCAACCAGCATGTAAATACCCTGCACAAACTCAAGGCCTTCCTTAGATTCTCAGTGCTGTATTTCCTGCTAAGAATTTCTGCATGCTCTCTGATCCAAGGCATCGTGTGATTTTTCTTCACTTTTGCCTCTTCATTTTAACATCCAAGTTTGAAAGAAGAAAATCAAACAGCAAAGTAATCACTCAGGTCTTGTCTACAGAACTTGTGCCCAGTTTTTCATGCCTCCAAATCTGCCAGTCATAAAAGAGTTTCTAAAGCTCTGCATTGCCTTTAAGACTTCATTTTTTATCACTTCTTGCACCCATTTGAACACACTCCAGTGTCTTGTCCTTTCTGAGAAATTTTCTTGGCATAAAGAGCCCAGAGAAGACAGCACCACACAGGGCATTGGAATGCCTTGCTGCTAAACTTGACATCACAGAACTTCAAATGCCTTCCACAGGCTTTCTTGGCCAAAGCAAGATGCTAGAGAAACCTATCCCCATATCACAGAGTACCTGAGGATGAAGAAGTTAAACCAAGTGCCCCACAGGCACAGTCCATGTGCTCTCACCTGATCAGCCAGCAAAGCCATTTCTTTTTTAGGAGAGTGGGTGTAGTTGCAGCTAAAAAGGAGGAATACCTCCCAGATAGCCAAGTAAGTTTCCAAGTATAATTAGCAAACAAAGCACACTAGAAGCTACAATGAGAACTTCCAGAAACAGGTCCTGACCATTAATTCCTTCTGTACTCAAACACTGTAAATTAAATAGTCTGAGAACATTTGTAAAGACACAACAGGAACTCTTTTACATGCTTATGTCCTGTTCCACCACTGGTAAGCAATCCAGCGTATCTGGAAGTTTTTGTGGATGACATTTCATAGGACTAATATGAGTCTATGCCTAAAATCAGTATTTTGTCTCCTGTTCCAAATTTACACAACCACTTAAACTTTTTTTTTTTGAGCTACTGAGCCCTATCTGAATACCCCTCACTCACTGTTCTATCTGTAACAAGTAAAAGCCAGGATAGAAGGAGTGGCATGCACACAGCATGAAGGCCCAGGCAGGCTGCTGCAAGGGAATACCATGTTTGGCTGAAATTACTTGAGTTTACAGACAAACAACCCAATTGCAACATTTACCACTCTGCAACTCCCCATTTTGTCTTCTCATCCAATGGTTGCTGGCAGTAACATCACCCTGAAATGAAGGTCTTGCAATTCAATGAGTGCAGGAGAAAGTTAATCTTGTCTCCTGCTGTTAATGATACCTTTTTCTAACAAAGTCCTACACAGAGTGAGTTGAAATATACTGTACAAAATGTATAAAATTTCCCATGCTATCATTTAAGAACAGCCTGAATTGAGATAATTCTCTAAGGAACAAAATTTCCTTAAACAACAAAACAAAAAAATCAAAGCTGGCATATGTTTGCAGGATAAGATACCTACTACCCCAAGAACTCAAGGTCAGCATGAAATTTCAGAAGTTCCCCTTAAATGAAACAATCCTCTCAACTTTTCTTCTTAAAGAATGAGGATGAGCACTTTTAATTGTTGAGGTAGTTGTTGAGGCAACAACAATGACCACATTCCAAATTTAAATACAAATATATTTTTGAGCAAAAACATGTAATCCTACTGGGAAAAAAACTACAACTATTTATTTCACAAGAATTGTGACTCCGAAGCACAGGGAAATAAACTATTAAAACTTTGGACAAGTGTAATATTTCTTCTCTTAAACAGCTCAAATATGGATTTTCCAGCTGGTGTCAAAGAGATTGTGGTGGGGTTTGGCTGGTTGGATTTTAAACTGTGTATTGACACAGCTTTTGCAGAAATAAAACAGTGCAAAGAGTGACAAGTGCTTAGCTGAAAATAAACCCTTCTTGTGTTTGAAGACATTTCCTCAAGCAGAGTCACCTCAGACTTCACCACTCCTCATGTTCAGGCTCTGCTCTCCGTGGGAGAAGCTGAGGAGCTGAAGTGGCCAAGCAGCATGCAAGGAACACAATCCATCCATTAACTCTCTTCAGAAGTGGAATTACTTTTTGTTTGTGATGCAGAGAACACACAGCAGTGATAAATTATTGCTTTAACATTGTAACAGCATCTGCTGCACACAGCCTGAGGGGCTGAGATCTGGCCTTTGATCTGCACATCACTCCCGTTGAGCAGAACAAGGTAATCCAGACACCTGTAGGACTTGCATGGCTTTGGAGAAGCCAGAGAAATAATACTCTCCAAGAATCACTGCTTTTGTTTTGTTTTCTTTTTTTTTTACTTGCTTTGACACATAAGAAGGAGGAAAGAATAAGGAGGACAATGCCCATTGTAAGAGGAACCACTGATATATTTGTGTTTTTCTCCATGGATAAATGCATAAAAATATACTGACATGCAAGTCATGGCTGAATGAGGAAAGAAAACAGTTAATGATGATAGAAACCAACTTCTGTGACTTATGAGAGCCTCTCTCAGCTGTTTCATTTTAGAATAATTTCTGTATGGTTAAAAAAAGCCAACAGATTCTGTGGTGTCAGAAGTGTCACTTCTGCAGTTCAGAAGGTCATGTCATTCAGTACAGTATCCTGGGAGAGCCTCTGAATTAAGAGTTTGGTCTTTGAGTACCTGTAACTCATTAAAAACTGATTTAAAAGTCTCAAGGTTTCAAAGCCACCAACAGCAGAAAATAGAAGTTTAGAGAGTGTGTAGGAATGGTGCAGCCCTGAGGGTCTTGTGCTCCTGCTTCTGAAAAATTGCTTGATCATTGTCCATGCTTAAAATGAAAACTATGAAAGAACTCTGCAAAATTAAGCCTTAAAGAATATTCCTCCAAAGATATTACGAAAAGTTTCAAAATGAAAGAAAATGTTTAATTGTATGCCTGTAGCACCTGAATCTGCATATTCAAAAGAAACAACACAAAAGAGAGAAAAATGATTTTTTTTAAGATATTCACATACACACACACACTAAAAAGTTACTTGGCTTTCAGACTCATCCATACTGCAGCATGAAATGCCTTTGGCAGCGATCTGAAGGCACAAGAGACAACACAGGGTGTAACTGTCATCATGAATGTCTTATAACACCAGTGGCCAGAACAAAATGCCTTTGAAGGCTGCCACGAGTGACAAGACACTTTAAGAAAAGACAGGAAAATCAAAGGGCACTGTCATTGAGTAAATCAAACTTTGTTTCGATTGTTTGCAAGGTCACAGTATTTGCATTATATTAAGGGTTCATTAGCAGACATGTATTAGCTGTTTCAGGCTCATTTTTTTTTGTTTTGAAGGTCTAAAATAAAGTTCCACACAAAAGCAAAACACTGGCTTGCCAAGGGATCTCAGCACAATCTATGCCCTGGTCTCTTTGTTACAATGGAAACGCATTGAGTAGCTAAAGTAATAAAACAAATTTCAATTTATAGCAACATTTCTACACAAACTTTAAAGCCCAATTATTTTATTAATTTTAACATGTATTGCATATAATACTTGCAATTATTTCAGCACTGATTACTTGGAGGGGAAATCAGTCTTACTTTTTTAATGTAGAAATTGAACCAGCAAATATCTAAATGTTCTTGCTTAACTGCTTAGAAAGTAGTTCCACACTGAAAAACTCAGCCCTAACAAATTTTTATAACAATTTTACGCAAATTTTAGAGAAAGAGTTGTGATTGTATGACCAGAAGTGTCCTCTAAAAGAATTTACTGCTCTTGCTGGCTCTAAGACACCGCAGAGCAAACATTCCCAAAGGCAGAAGAATGAGTTGTGAATGACAAATGGGACAAAATTCCATCATGGGTTCACTGAATGAGCTACAACACCTTAGTCATAAAGGGGGGGAAACTGTAAACTGATTTAATTCATCATCTTAGGCTCGCTCTGGTACCCAAGTGGTATCAATCCCAATTTATTAAAAACCAGGAAAATCCATGGCATTATGAATACATCCTTCAGCAGCGTGGAAAGCATCATGATTGCAAATGACTGGTGTACAAATCTAAGCCCTAGCTTGAGAACATTGAGTACCTAACAAATCTAATTATTAGACAAAGGTCTAATTTTGCATTCCTGCACCTTTCTCAGCTACAGTGTACACCCAGAGCAAATCTGTAACACGTTTGCCAACACAGAAATCATGAATCTTACAGCTCGAGCGCTCGGGAGCACTCACAGTCCTTATGACAAGTTTTTAATGAAATAATGCTATGCCTGTCAGTGGAAAGGAGAAGGAGAATGCATTAGACTGACACATAAAGAATCATCCTGCCAAACACTGCAGATCCCAGAACTGGAGGTGGAAGGATGTAAAAGGCAGACAGCATAATGTGCTCATTTGTGGCCTCATCCCAGAGCCAGCAAGAGTAACTGTAACCAGCACCAATTTCCTGCCCAAGGAATTAAATACACTGGGGTGTGAATAAGTTCAGTGTCAAAATATCAAATGATTGCCCACAAATACATGCTCTCAAAAGAAAGTGTTTTCTCCCCATTTATTTCTACAGAATGGCCACCAGCTTTGATTTGCACTCCATTTCAAGCCATGCCAAGAAACATGATCCACAACAAATATGAACTGCAGACATGTTTACCCTCTTATGTCCCCAGATGTCTCAGTTTTATGTGCCAAATCTGCTCTTGCAAAATACTACCTCTAACTTTTCAAAAGTCCACTTCTTTTTCATGCTGTGCTTTGTGGTGGAGAAAAAGCACTGCATTTGGAAGGCACGTTTCAGAATAATTCTGGGCTATTCCCAATCAAAAATTCTATCAAATTCAACGTTTGTGAGGGTTCAGCAGCAAAAAGAAACCAAGTGACAACGGTAGAAATATTATGATTAATTGCAACTCAGAAAAGACAGGAGTGCCAATAAAAATTTCTGCTGTATACTTCAGAGACAAAGGTGTATGCCTCAGGATTGATGAAACACTTGCCTGTATTGAGTCAGGAATATGTTAGCTAGCAGCTTTTGAAGTCTGACATTTTAAAAATCAGATCCAGATAACTGAAGGGTTTTAAAAGAACCAGCCAGGCATCTTCCTGGGCTGTCAGTGAGTTCTGTCACACTGACAGTCTCAGAAGACTGAAGAGTTGCACCAATATGACAAGACAGATCTTTACAAAGTCTCACAGTAATTATCAAAGTAAAACATTGAGGAAAAACACAAAAAAATTAACTTCTAGAAGTTCATCATATGCACAGTGGTAACTCCCATATCCTCAAATCCAAAAACCAGGATCTTGTGATCAGTTATCAGTCAGAAGCAGAGGTTTGAATCAGGATTCTGGTACAAAACCCCTGTTTACAAGAATGGATCAAGCTCTTCTTTGTATGCAGTGGAAGTGAACTGAAGCAATTACCTCTCACAGCATCAGAACCATTTCATTCATCCCATTCCAAAGATTTGTCTTGGAAGAATGCTGCTTGCATCTGCTCAGGTTAAATGAAACATTCAACCATTTTCAAGGACTGTCTCTGCTTCCTGGGTGAGATAGTTCAGCCACACAAACACACTCCTTTGTGTACCAATAATCAGCCAAACTTTCTTCCCACAGAACATCTGAATTTCTAACTAGCTGCCTTTATTTTGGATGCAAATACTGTCTCTCATAGCTACCATAAAATATAGGATTATAATTAACTCCAACAGTGTCTACTAGATTAACCCAATTTACTCTAATTTATTCAACTAAAGAGGGACTTTGTGCATCGTGCTAAAAACAATGCTCATTGTTTTCAGCACATTTTATTAGTATAATTGGCAAATGTTCCTATACCTACAATTAAAAAAAAATTACAAAGTAACTTTATAAGCAGCGAAGAAGCATGTAAAATTTTGTTTCTTTAAATGACTCAGCTATGAGAATTTTAAGTGATGTGTAATTAACTAACAGAGCCAAAAAACTGCAAAATTATTTAAATTGAACATGATGGGTAATGCCTAAGCACCATGGGCTCAACTGATTCTTTCCAAAAGAAGTCAGGCAAGTGAAGCTAAAGGTTCTCTCTCATCTATTCATTTTGGATTATTTAATCCTATACCACTGAAAACATCAAAGTCTTGCCTTGCTTTTGTTTGTTTTTTCTTCAGAACTAGATTCTCTTGTACTAAAGAGTTCTTTGCTTCCTGCATTCCTCATGGGAAAAACCCTAGCTTGAACACTGAGACATTTGCCTTTCTGTCCTATTTTGCTTTATGAGTAAATCTGAAAAATGCTTCATTTAAATAAAAACCCTAATTCTATGTTCATATCCTGTAAACTCTCTGGAATATTTAGTACCCAAATTATTCATTAAAACAGGACCAAATTTCTGTAGAAGATCACCATAAAAGGCTAAAAATAAGTTCTGACACTCAGTCAAGAACATCCCAGGCAAATCCTGAAAACCTATCTTTTTCAGGTCAGTATAAATTTAGGCATTTACCAATAATAGAAAATTTCCTATATCTAGCCTAATGCAGATGCAGCTCATATAAAAAGGAAATGCTAAATGGAACAGATTGAGTATGAGGACAACACAATCACAAAGTTTTTCACAGACTGATGGCTTTCTATTTTTAAACACATTTTAAATCAGGTTAAATCAAATACAACTCTGATACCTTCTGAGCTAGGGCTGGAAGCAAAGAACAGGACTAGAGTACAGAGTTCACATAAGGATTTTCAAGCATAAACGACAGCCTTGGGTCAACAGAGCAAAGTTCAAACACAATATGCTTGAAAGCGTGAATAAAAGACAAAACTATGAAATTTTTAAACAAATCTTACTTTTTTTTAAAAAAAGAGTTCCCTTTCCTCTAAGTATTTGGCATTCTGAACTATGCAGCACAAAATCTGTCTTTAAACTAATTAGATTTTACTGTTTTGGAAGCCATAATGGAAAGAGCAGTTTCTGCAACTTTCAAGTTCAGGAATAACACTATCGACTGTGGTGCTCCCCTTCTGAGAATCTCTTGTTTCTGCTGCATTCTGAAACTTATCAAGTTCTCCAACATTAAGTGCTCTAAGTGCTATAAAAACGGCACCCTTCTGAGTGCATCTTCAGCTGCCTTTACAAGTTCCTTTTGAATGAAAAGGATGGTTACCTGCAAGCATTTACTGAGAGGCTGAGTTCAAACACACGGTAGAAAAGGAAGGAAATGCAAAATAAAACCAAATTGCTACAACCAAAGATTCCAGTTTCCCTCTTCTGACAGTAGCTCCTAACTTTGCTGCCAAGTTAGAGCTGTAAAGTGGCAGCTTTAAAGTGGGAAGAGGGATGCACATCAAAGCTAATGGTGAGCAGGGTCTCTGCATTCCCTTTGAAGCCCTTCTCCATCACTCTTGCCCAGTCACCCATGGGGGCAAACAAAACCAGGACCATGAGTGTGGCTTCTGCACTTCCAGGTTATCAGTTTCAGCTTGATATTCTTCTATAAACATTTTACTTTTAAGGTGCTTGATCCATGTGTCTCTTTTTCACATCGCTTCAAGATTTCTATGTTTAGTGAGTTATTCAAGTTTATCTTCTAATAAAACACAGCTGTCAGCTTAGAAGCCTTCTCATATGCTTTGGGGTGCTCACTACTCAGAACTGAAATGAACAGATAAAACCCAAATTTCTGACTGCTTTGCATCCTGTTAAAAAACACACATAGCTTATTTAGTTAAATTGCTCCTATGTTTTTTACTACACACAGAAGCATAGACAGGTAAAAGCACTGCATGCCAACTCTTCCTTCCCTAAAAGGAAAAAAACATTTTCAAAAAGTAAATTCCTTCACACAAGCATTCAATACTCACACTTCAAACACTGTTTTTAAATTTTTCTATTGGGAGGTGAGAACAGAGAGAAAAATAACTCAACTAGACACTACTGATACACTGAAAAAGAAACTTGTCACAGCAAGGGGATTTTAGATACCAAAGGAGTACCAGCAAATAAGGAAAAAAAAAACTGTAGGGAGAAAACAGCAGCTTGTAGGCCATCTTTTGGAAGCTTTTGAAACACAAACCATGCTGAGCTCAATGTTTCAATGAGCCTGCATGAAACAGTCTGACAGTCTTCTGGTTTTAGTGCAATTATAAACAGGCACACTGCTGCACACTCCTTGTCTGGGCAAACAAGGATACAACAACTGCAGGAGCAACAGCTGAATGTCCCTGGGTACAAACACCCAGCGGGTGTTAAAATAGGGAAAAGAATTCATACCTCAGGAGAAGGAATTCATACCTCAGGAGAATACAACCAAATATTTTAGATATCCAAATCTACGAGCAGACGGCAAAATGCAGGCGCAACAGGTATTAGATGACAAGATCTACTTTCAAGCCAGCCCTCAGCTTCTGGATATCAGGGTTCAGGTAAAGAAAAGAAGCACATGGTAACAATGCTCAGGCAAAGCACAGTTCACTACAAAGATGTTGAACTTCTCTGATGTTTTTTCCCTACCCCAAGTTATCTTGCTGGCCCTTCTGCATCTGGCTGTGAAGGGACACCCTTTCCTTTTTGATTAGTTTTCTTTCAGACAGTAGTGTTTTAAAGAGAAACCCAACTTACTAGTGCATTATTGAGCTTCCCAGCTGACAGAGGAGATCTACTCTAAACCCAGAAAACTTGTTATTGTAACACTCTGTCAAGAAAAACTCATGTGTTAAAGGCAGAGTCGATACATATCAGGGAAACATCCCTAAGTTTCTGACTGATGTTGCTCTACAAATATTATCAAGGAGCAAGACACAGCCTCCACCCATCAGAACTAAACCAAAGTTGCCTGTTTCACAGAGGTGTTTTCTTCCTATTGTTCTGACAGGAAGTGAAGAGCCATCAGCCTGATCTGAAAGCACCCAGTAAATAATGTTTTCCTCTAGTGAACACTTAACTTATGCAGCAGAGAGCAAAAGCCATCAAAGCCCATCTTGCTGCCACTTGCAGTGAGATGAACAGGCAGAGTTTGACTGGCCCAAATACTGAAGAGCACAGGGCTGAGTGCCACCTCGTCACACCCTGAACAGGGGAAAACAGCCACATCTCCAGAAAAGGCTGCTGTCAGATTTCCAGCAACATTTCTCCCTGAATACATTACACTGATGAACTTGGAGATGAATCATAACAAGTGGCACTCCACATCAGTGGAGGGCTGTTTACACCACTCCAGAACAAACAGTAAGTGGCACAACCCAACATGAGAAATCAATGTTAGAGAGAATGAAATAAATACCCAAAAAATTATTAAAACCGTACGACAAAACACACAACAACAGTTCTGAAATACTGAATAAATCCCTAGTTTTGATTTTTGCTCTCTCCCTAGAGCTTGGATACTCAGGGAGAGTTTATGGTCTGCTGTCAGTTAGATGGTAGTGCTGCACAGAGCAACAGCTCTCGGTTTTTGTCCCAAAAACCTATACCCTTCTTTCCAAAAACAACTACTCTGTAATATGAGCAGTGACCTTCAATGACAACAAACTAATTTATTTCATTATTATTCACTAATTTATTCCAGTAAGTATCAGATCCTAAGTTCTAGGAATATTTGAAGAGCCCTCTGAATGAGCAATGACTAGGACACTTCCACAAATTTGAATTAATAGCTACTGTCAGATATAGTGGCAAGGATAGGTTCAGGATTAACACTGGGATGAGTTGGTTTTGGTTGTGTTTCTTTTCTTTTTTGGAGGGGGGAAAAGGGGGAGGTGTTTGATACTTTTATTCATTTGCTTTATAATTTCAAGATCCAGATTGGAGTGTCTCTGTTCATAATTTTATGCCAGTGACACAAAAATACACATGCACAGTCTACCCTGCAGAGCAGAAAAAAATCTCCCAAACTCATCACTTAAAAAAATTAATTCAATTTCTAATAATTAGATAGCTAAAACTAATGTGTCACTCCCATCATTTCTTCATTGCACTTGATCAATGTAACAAGTTGTTTTCTGAAAACCAAATGAGCCCCACTCTTCTCCTCAAAACTTACAGCTGGCAAGGGGGAGGCTGCTGGTGTGCTGAGAGCAAAGCAGCATTGTCTGAGTCATCTTGCTCTTCCTTGCCTGCACAAATCTGATCCCTCCTGTAGAGTAGAAACAGGCAATCCCCCAGCCAGGGAATAATGTGCTCTGACTCCATGATTCAGGAGGCTGAACAATGGCTTTATTAAGCTATGCTATATTACATTAATATTACACTAAAGAAAAACCTGTGACTGAGACAGCCAGGACACAGCTTTGACCCAACTGGCCAAGGAATCCAGACAACCTTCACTGGTGTCCAATTAACAAATCACTTTGGGTAAACCACCTCCAGAACATGTTCCACATGTGCAAAACAACAGGAGCAGCAAGCAGAGATAAGAATTGTTTTCTTTTCTGAGCTTCCCAGCGCCTTCCCCAGGAAAAATCCTTGGGAAAGCATTGTGCCTGCTGCTTTCTGTGAAGAGAGCTGTGGCCACACTCATGCACCATTTACACTGCTAAATATTTTGGCTGCAGCTGTCTCCCTTTTCTTCTTTGACATTTAAAATCATCTTCACTCCTGAGCAAACATTCAGGCTGCATTTTATCAGGAGAGGAGTGAGCCAGCTGAGCAGCTACTGGGAAGAAGCACTGCTCCTACACCTTTCAGTCTTCTTCCTTTCATTAACAAGTTTTAACTTTAGATTCCTTCATGAGCCAAAAACACTGAGGAGCACAACAGAAAAGCTCAGCAAAGCAAACTGCACGTGGAGACAGCTCAGCAAGGACCAAACTCAAAGTACCTAAACTGGCACAAGAGAGGAGCTGTGGGCAGGGGAATAATCCACAAATGTATTCAGAGGATTGGGAAAGGAAATAGGTCAGTGACTTGATTTTGGGCATGACTATGCAAAAAGCTGCATCATGAGTGGCGAGATGTGAGCAAGGTTAGAAATGAAGAGCTCAAACTTTTTCTGCTGTATAGGATGTTTATGTATCTCCTCAAGAGGAAAAACTTCCCTGAATCACTACAGAGCCTATAATTCACTTCTTTTATCTCATATTACCTACTTACAAATTTTGGAGGCAAGTCTCACCTCTTTCTATTATCTCATGGAAACTTTTAGGCACCCAAACCATGCCAAATCTGATTTCCTCAAACCTTAGTTAACAACAGCTTTTAATTATTTCTGCACCAACAGCTGCACGTCAACATTTAATGGCTTATTTAATGATCACTCTACCACCTAAGAATGTTTTGAGGGACTGCTCTAAGTCAGATTTATGCATAGACACTTCATTGCAGAAAAGTTTGAAAACCTGTAGAAGAAACTCTTCATATCAGAGTTTCTAGCTGGTCAACATTCCCCAAATCCCTGGTCATTTTATAGAAAAATAAACAGAGAATAATTCCTCACTGTAAATGAAGAGCATAATGAAAACTATTCCCATTGCAACTATGCTGAAATTTAGAGTGGATTTGATATGCTGGTACATTAAACATGGCAACTAATGAAATAAATATGAACAAATGTCAGGTTAGAACAGCCACAAAAATAGCTAGAATTAAAATCTTGAAAATCATTAGTAGAAAAATAAGTAATACAAATGCATGCTGTTATTAACCATTTTTTGTAATGAATCTATCAATATTATTAAGGGATTTTGTTCCAGTAATAACATTTCATAAAAATTGGAAAGCAAAAGTTGATGAGGACATTAGTTTTCTAATTTATTATTTTTTACTTGAATAAACACTGGTTTTAATTCTACCCTTTTAGTTAGAACAAAAACAGTGAAGAAAATGGATGACTTTTACAGAAAAGCAAAACTTTTGTGAATTTGCTAAAAGTTGCCTGTGATTAATTTGGTCCACAAACTTGGAGGGAAACCTAAGCAGTGAGAAAAATATGAATGATTTCTGAAGTACAGAGAGCAAAGCAGAGGCATGTACCATTAAAATACTGAAATGGTAAAAGCTTTCTGATGTGTCTGATTGAGGCATTCACCACAGAAGGAGGTGAAGTCTCCAAGCACTTGAACATAATCAAGTAAAGTAGCAAACAACCAGTAGAATTTGATATTTGCAACTTCTCACACACCCTCACTTCCTACTAGAAGAATATTTGAAGAGTTCTGTTTTATAAATGCACACTTCAGAAAACTACTGCAGCCACAGAAACTGAGCCCTTCTGTGCAAGCTATTTTATCTTCAACATTACAGCTTACAGAGAAAAAACAAGGAGCATCAGCACAGAAAACTTATTTCATTTGCAAAAAATATTCTTTGAATCAACAGATTTGGTAATGACCCCATATTTAGGGTAAAAGCTTTTCCCATGGGAGTTATTTTAATATTTTCAGAGTTTTAGGGAGATGGAGGTCATTATTCTAACAAAATTTGAAGCATCTTTCTTTCTTACTCTCAACTGTCCTCATCATGATGAAACTTGAACACTGATTTAGAAGTTTTGCTTTGCCACTAATGAAATCAAGAAGATCATGTTTATAATCTTCCTTTGAACTCTTGATTAAAATACATGCATAAATAGATATTTATATTTGTGAGCATTTGATGGTTTTGATCTACACTCCTGACACTTTGATCCCACTTTACTTTGAAGATGATTTATAAAAGAAATTTCTAACATATGCTCCAGTACCATTATTTGCATAGGACACCCAAAACTACCACCAAAACAAAAGTCATTCTACCACAAAGGCAGACAATTATTTTAAATCAATTCACACTTTAACACAGAATTATAGCAATTGGTGTTTGTGGAGTCCCTTAAACTGCATTATTTTTTTTTTAATTTGGAATCCATCACATCTGACAATTCATTGCTTTCCAAAATTATTTTAAGAGGTAAGCAATGGTGATACAGGAGCAAATAGCTTAAGTCTTCCCAACCATTTACTCAACACTGACACATTTTGACATACCAAACATAGACATCGATGTGTCTTTTCAGATCTTCTCCAGTGGTCAACTCCAAAGGAAAGATTACTTACATATTCTTGTTTTTTTTCTTTCAAAAGGTGCAGTGCTCAATAAGCTACATCCTTAAGAACTGCAACAACTGTTTCTGAAAAGCCAACAAGCAAGCACAGCCTCCAACCACTGCAGCAAGCTTTCAGAAATGTGATGCACACATTTAATAGCTGCTTTCTGATTAAATGGACCTTGCTTGACACTGCTGTGTGCTGAGTGCTAAAACTAGATTTGCTATGTGAGCAGCATAAAGTTATGACTTTTGTATTCATGAAAACAATTCTGCTTCAAAAAAGGAGTTGTTGACTCTAAATATTTATTCCCTACAATGGGAATAAATACACAACAAGAAAAATAAAGATTCTAAATACCTGGTAATTGTAGGAAAAAATAAACCTGAAGTCAGATCACTGAGACTTGGTCTCAAATTCCCCCAGAGGACAGGAACCTGTTGATAGGGTGGGGGAAAACTTGATTGCAAAGACAAGAAAACAGTTTTACACGAGAGTCAACTTGACCTCAAGGCTTCCAAGACTGTTGCAGGGAAACAACAACACCCTCCCTGCCATGGGCTGAGCCTTTACTGTGTGTTCCTCAAACAGCCTCAAACAAGGACAAACACTGACTAATTAATTGCTTCCTTGACAAAATTTTGTAAGACTACTTCCCTCATATTTTGCACAAGGACTTTGCCAGGAAAATTATATTCCTCATGATATTATCTATCAGCTATAACAATTTGATGTTATATACTAATATATTTACTTAGACTATTTTACATCTCTATCTCCCTTCTATTTATCCAACTGCCCAAAGTTCCCAATTTACACATATACACACAGACTATTTACCTCAGACCTAGAATCTTCTTTCTGTTCTCCTAAAGAATTCAAAGCGGAAAATTCTCCTCTGTATTACCCACTGCACTAACAGCAAAGAAGTGCAGCAAGCCTGTTTCCTCAGAGTGTGTGCCTGAGCAGCCCTGAAGAGAGCAGCATCAGGTCCTCTGCAGCCACTGAGAACCAGAAGGCAGGCAGGACTCAGTGAGTATACAGCATCCCTGAGCACAGATCAGCTCAATCTTTTTCATTTCAGGCTATCCTCTGCCAGTAAACATGTAATTGGTGATGCCTTTTGCATTATTTCTGATCAGGTTCACATTTGCATTGTAAATAAATCCATTAGGCACTTCAGTTGTTCAGCTCTGAGTCAATGTACAGGGCTGAGAGGGCAGAAAAAACATAATAAATGGTGTCATGTCCAGATTTTATCACGAGGAGCTGAACTAAATAACGTATGAGTCCAGTCAGTTCTATTGAGTTATGAACTAGCTCTTCCTCCTAGAGTAAATTAAAATTCTTACTGCATACAAAAAGCCCAGTGAACACATTTTATTACTGTTGCAGGCAAGTGGAGAAGTAATGAAGGTAGAGCTAAGGTAAATATATAACCCAATGCCTCTCTGGTGGATTGTTTGCTAAACCTTGTAATTTTATTCACTGGTATTTGAATGTTGCATTTTCTGCCTGTGTATTCAGAGGGCTCAGTAGAAAAACAGAAGTTGCTGGGACATGGCAAAATAAGAGCTGTGCGATGACAGAAAAATCTACTGTCAACAAGGAAAATGTCCCAAGAGCAATGACAATTTTCTGCTGCATTTTCTAATAAGCAATCTCATCCCAATTCAGGTATAGGTATTTTACCTAGCATCTAGGAAAAGGGCAGAGAGCACAAGGTAAGAAATCTATGTAAATGGGAAAATTATAAAGTTTAGATGAAATGGAAGCTGGCATTTACTGTGTAGTAGATATTCATGATTCCATAAATCTACACTCAACTATAATAATATATATTCACAATAAACAGAGGAACACACACTTGAAATTATTACCACAGAGCAAGGCCAAAATCCCTAAATGGGATAAGCATGATTGTGTGAGATAGGACTGTGAACTGAGAAAGGTGGCTGCATTATTCTGAAGTTATAAGAAGGTAACAGGCTAAACTTCATCCTTCTGGTTGCAAGGTTCTTAGTCATTTCAGCAGGTCTAGGATTCTGTACAAAGACAACTTTTGCCATAATTGAAATACATGGACTCAGTGATAGAGAGACAGAATAAACATAAACCTTATTACTTGTCCACTGTAAAAACTCTGACCTTAGAACAAAAAAATCCCCACTAGTCAACCATACTTTTTTCCCCCTGCCATGACTAGACTACAAAATACATTCAAGTGACTAGTTAATAAATGTAAAAATGAAAAATAGAACTGCTGGTTTGGATCCACAGAGGGGCAAGGCTAGAAGTAATCCCATAAGTTAAATAATTAACACAGGAAGATCCTGGACCTCACTGGACAGGATTTCTAGCCTAGCTTTTGAGGACAGCTCTTGAGAAGAACATGATAGTGTAACGAATAGGACTCAAATACAGAAAGATCATGATGCCAATTCAAACTGAGCAACACAAAACAAGTTAATTTGCAGATAACTTCAAAATATCTGATCAAGAACGCATAATTACTAAAAATATAAAGCAGCATGAAAAATCAACCTCTATTACATACCTGCAGTGCCTAGCTAAAAGGATTTTTGCTATTGGAATAAAGAAAAAATAAATCCTGTATATAGAATAAAAATTAAGCAAGCATAATTAGGAAATAATGTTACAGGTGCCATCTTACAGGAAGTGCTGGAATTTAAGGAATTTAAAGTCTTTTGGACTGAAGTGAATATGAATGCCTGTACAAGATGGGAGGACCAACCTAAAATGGAAATTAAGACAACTAAAGAAATTTGGAGGAGTACCTCATGAAAAGCTTTCAAAGAGTAAAATGTTTGAAAATACACCAGAGGAAGCCAAGAAGGGACACAGGGGATAAACAAAGGTGTTCAAAGTAAACTTTAGGAGGCAAACACAAACAAGAAGGCAAAAAGTTGGAAACCAGTTCACTCACCATAGAGTTTAGGGAAAATAGGCTAAGCTATAGTTACACATGCTTACCTCAGAAATGGGAGTCAAAGCTCAGGAGGGAGACCTAAAAGTCACTCTTGCCAAATTATTCTCCCCAGACAAACCAGCCCAAGATGCAGAACAGGCCAAAACCAAGAGACTTTGAGCATTATTAGAAAACAAAACCAGGAGAGACTTTGAGCATTATTAGAAATTCTGTGAAGAACAAGGCAAAGGGATCCATGTCTCCACACATTTTATAGAGATTTCTACACTGGTCAAAGGCAGCTCAGAAGGATGTAGCAGAGCTGGGAAAAGTAAGGAGAAAAGAGGAGGTAATCATAATATTCAAAGAGTTGGAGCAGCTTCCTTAAGAGGAGAGAGTGAAAAGGCTGGAGAGAAGTCCCAAAGGAGAAGCAAAGATTTAACCAAATCATGCAAGAAATTTGCAGAACTACATTTCCTACTCTCCTTGCAACACCACAACTGGGAGGTACTTGGTGAAACTGAAAGGAGATTCATTTTTAAAAGATAAAGAAGTATTTCTTCCCACAGTGGATCCTAAAGTTCTGGGATTTGTTGTTACATTAAGTTGTAGAGGAAGACGTTATCAGACAGTTTGGAAAGGAATTAGACAAATTCATAGACACCAAAGCTTAAATCATGGCTCAAAGGACCAGAAGGATATAAATGAATAATAAAAAGCAGCTTCAAGCACTGAGGAAGAAACTGCAGACAGCCTGTAGTCTTTCATGCTTCATCCAAAGTAGCTTCTTTTTCTGTCATTGGGAAATGGGCAAAAAACTCTCTGCCACAGAAGTAAATGTGTTTAGAGAAGCATACTTTATAAACAAATTTAACTTTAATTCTCCCTGCATTTTAATGAAAAGGAGAGAAAATTCTGCAAACCAATTAAGGAATTGGAGCACATACTCTGACACAAAGTCTCATTTTACTCTGGGCATTTTTGGTATCCTCAACACAGCTGCATCAGTTGTGACACCAGACAGAATGAAGTTTGGGATTTGTGGTGGATGTTTCAGAGCAAGGCTCTGCTGGCTTTGACACCTCCCTCTTCAGTGGTGGGCTGAGAAAGGGCAACCTTAGAGGGGATCCAGCATCACCCTGCTGCACGCTTGCACAGTCCTCATCAAACCAAAAGTGAGAAGGCATCCCTTCACCGGGAGGGAATGATTCACCAATTATCACAACAGCTACATAGGAAAGACTTCATTTAAAAAACCCCAAACCCACACACACCAAAAAACACACACCAAGCCATGGACAAGGACTTGTTTTGGTCAGCTCTTACTCTCTACAGATTGCAAGATTCCACAAGGCTCACAGTGTTTGAGTCAGCATACAGAGGTTCAGCATGATCTCACAAAGGGTTTCACAAAAGGTAGAAATTCAGCTGCCCTGTCAGTCACACACTTTTCACAACTGGTACAGCACAGGTAAGATCTCAATTTTGGCAAGAGGAAAGCACTGCCTAGAACTTGCTCTTATAACTGGTCTGAGGAAGGAAATCTGTAAATGAAGCCTAAAAATAAACCCTTGCTGCAAACATACTTCAGATTTTTCCTCACTCTAACTGCTATTTCACACATTTCAAAACAGGATTCCTTCCCAAAACCAGCTAGCTAGCTTGGGAAGTAGCCTACAACCATGTTGTCTGCTCCCTGAGGAAAAATACTGCTGTGCTTTTCAATGCCACATTAATCTAGGAATGCAAAGCCTACTCCCTGCTAATTATTTAGGTCACTCCTTTTTGGCTTTGGAATTTTTTATGGACCTACTCATGGAGAGCCTTTTCCTCACTCCTGTGAGCTCATACACATTTATGTTAACCATGCTTAAATCAATCACTTCAGGCTTTCCTAAGAGTTGGACTAAAGGAAGCTGAGATAGTCCTCAGAAAGAACCAGATGTAGCATCCACAAGAAAAAGAAATAATTATCACAGTAAGGAAGAATGTCAATTCAATCAGTTTCTATTCAGGCATTGCTCAGAAAAAAATCAGTCTTAGCAAGTCAACTCCAGGAAATGCTGAGGAATAAGATTATACTCTCATAAGACACTTTTCTGTTCTCAGGTGACCCATTAGTCATTCCTCCCAAGTAAAGACTTCCTACTTAACTATTTTGAAAAGATCCAACCAGGAATTTCTTCATTGCTTTCATCTTGATAGCTTTTTGTGTACACTAGCACCACAAATTCAGACCCAACCTAAAATGGATGTTACTTCATTTCCTCTCACCAGTTCCCTGTTGACATCAGATTTCTTTTATTTTTTCCTTATAGCCACAATTAGGACAAAGGATCAAAAAAGTCCCAAGGAGCTGTTCTTCAAGCACTACACAACTATTACCACCATATATTGCATTATCAATAAAAGAGGCCAGCAATAACTGCTATTTCAAAAGGAGAACCAAACAAGCTCTCTTTACAGGACAGCCAGCAGCAAGATGACTTTTCTAATAGGTAACAAATTGCCACTCTGATTGGAGCCAGCTGCCTAGCAAAAAATTGGAATCATGCATTGATATTTTGGAGCACTTGCTTTTGTTAAACATTGTCTGGGTGCAACACTATTTATATGCAGCCTTTCTGCGTGCTGTATTCCAGATGAAGTGACAGCCACCATCTTCAAGCAGCTGCAAATTCATCTCTGCCACTGAATCATATAAATCAGGGTTTATTTTTTTTTTTTTCTGAATTCATTTTGGTTTAATTAGGGCATAGAAAAAGCACAGAATGAACAGGTATACTAGCCTAGCATTCTACATGGCAGTCTTTAGGAAAACTCATTCAGCTCCTATATTTATGCTATTCTATTTCAACTGCCTCGTACCAAATTTGCCATGGCAGAAAAATTTACCCTTTTGGAGCTCTCCCACCTCGTGGTTCATACAGCCTGATAAGGGGAGCCAGGGTGGGGGGGGAAGGAAAGCAGAGAGAAGGGGCACTTAAGTCACTATCCAGCAAGCTGGAAGGGTCCTTTCCCAGGTTTGCTATTCCTTACCCCAGTTACACCTCTTCCCTGCAGATGCCTAAAGAGTTTTCAAGCTTGAAAGGACAGGAGCAAAATGTGCCCAGTTTGCCTGACTCTCCTCATGCCCCTCCACAAATGCAGATTCTTGTCTCCATTATCAGCACTAGATTGAGAAGTGCACAGCTTCCTTCCTGCCTGGAGTTCCTCCATTCCTGCCACCAGGAGATAATTGTTTTGCTCCATGCCTACACAGGCTGATAAGAGACTCCCCATCCTGCAGCAGGCAAGAACAAACATCTCCAGCTGGCAGCAACTGCAGCTTCTGTTTTTCACAAGGGAGGCCAAAACCAAAAGCAATACACAGATACCTTTTTCTCTCAAGCACTTTCTTGTCACAGTACATATCATAGTCCAGACAGCCATGAGACACAGAGTACCATCATACAATTTCAGAAAACTTCAGCCCACACAGAGTAACACCACATCACTTCAGAAAGCTTCAAGCTTTGCCCTTCTTGTCCCTCAGCCCAGCCTTTTATCCCCTCACGCTGATGCCCTGCACCTGTGTGCCCTCTGCTCCCTTTGGTGGTCGGTCAGTGCCCTGGGCACTCGTTACCTTCAATGCTGCTCACCTCTGCAGCCCATCAGCCACTCACCACAAACTGTGAACCTACACCAAGGTTCAGAGACAGCACCTGAGCAATATCTGTACCTTAAAACAGCTAACAGAAATAAAACAGCAAGTAATTGTGGCACACAGCTGACAAAGTCCAACAGATGCCTTCAAGACCAGATAAAACCATCTAGATTACAATCCACACGAAAACTACTGTATCTCTTACTAAACCATAAAATGGATACATCTGTCTGAGGAAAAATAACCTATAGTGCAGTCACAACATTCCTTCCTTTTGTCTTATTTACCTAATCTGAATGGGAAGAAAAAACCCCAAAACTCTGTTTCACAATTGAGATTGTAATGTAGACGAGGTAAAGCCCCTTGTGCACTTAGGGTGGAATGATCAGAACAGAAACACAAATCTTGGTGAAAGGCACTTGCCACAAAATGCAGAACACAGATTACTTTCACAGAAATACACAGCAATTAAACAAATCCAATGGTCAGGATGTACATGCATGCCTAGAAGAGCAGTCCCAAAGCAGTGTTTTGAATTATACATTACTTTATCTATTATAAAGTAACAGTTTTAGAAACACAAGCCCATCTGCATTCCCCTTCCCCACAAATGACCCCTGAAACAAATCAAGTCACTTGTGACTTACATGTCTGGTACCAACAGCAGCCAAGGCTGGAAAAGGTGATTTGGCTTCCCAGTATTCCCAGCTGGTCAGTGGCAGCACATGGCACAGTTGAGGTGGCCACAACACACAGAGTGCCACCATAGAATTCCAGAAAATTCCTACAGAGCAACACCCTGCCACATCAGAAGGCTGCAGGCATCTGCCCTTCTTGTCCTTCAGCCCAGCCTTTTATCCCCTCACGCTGATGCCCTGCACCTGTGTGCCCTCTGCTCCCTTTGGTGGTTGGTCAGTGCCCTGGGCACTCGTTACCTTCAATGCTGCTCACCTGCTGCTCACAGCTGCAGCCCATTGGGGATGGGGCTCAACCACAGCCCCACCCCAATTACCACAAACTGTGTGCCTACACTTTCTGGTGCTGGATTTTATTTTTCTTTTTTGGCCCCTAGTAGACACATATTGAAGTTTGGATTGTGATGTAGTTGCTGCTTTTCATCAATTTGTGAATAAATAAAATGAAAACAAAATGAAAAAAATATATATTCAAAGCTTTGGAGGTGCTCATAGTAAGAATTTCTAGGTTCAGCAGACTTGTATCTGAGGACAAAACCAAGGATATCATTCAGGTTCCAGTCAAGTGCAAGAGTTAAGGCCACAAGACTAGGGATGAACAAACTGTCCTCTGAAATATGAGCATTGTCTCTTAACCACAGCAAAACATCTTTTCTCCTGAAATTGGTTTTTTTTGAACAGCATGATATGTAGACATATGTCAGTGACATTACAGGCTTAAATCAAATTGAAAGGATAAGATAGCCTGGAGAAGTTACACTGGTTTAGTAACTGGTGAGGGTCAAAGGAGTTACAGATGTGCTGGTGGCTTCCTGTGCTCATGGCTCTTGTTTGCCAGAAGAAGACAACTTCTGGCAAACCACTCATTTTTAATAAACTTCATTTAACAGAACAACTGTTCTCAAAAAACCTAGCCAAAAAGTGGGTTGTCTGCTCACATTACTATTTTAGCATTCACAAGTCAGTTGCATAAACTTGCAGCTTTGCAGAAGGAAAATATTTCTTGAGTTAGAAAACAGTCACAATGTTCTGGATTTTCGGACTAGATCCTGAGCCCTTGCATATCTGAATAGCCAGAAGTGTCCCCCAGACCCAATTTTAATGTTTATTTTTTGTAAAAATTCAGGGTAAAAGGAACAGGTTTTTAGAGTAGTAGCCCATATCCTTACTTCTTCCTACCCTCATTGTTATCCCTCAGTGTCACCACCTTTAGCAAACCAGTTCTTTCCAAACTGAAAGGTCTGGACTTTGAGGACATTTGTTTTTCTCTTTTCATAGGAAAAAAAAAGAGAAGGATAAAATAAACTAAGTCTGGCCTGAGGTGAGCTAACAAAAAAAGAGGAAAGAGTTGAGCACAAAAGTTTTCCCTAAATGTAGGAGCAAGGAAAGCACCTCCTAGCAGAATCATCTCTTTGTTGAAGGTATATCAAGCATGGTGACATCAGTGATGTGCAGTCCTACAGGATTCAGGCTGACTCAACTCATTCATCACCAACACTTAAAATTGCCACCAGTTTTTTCTCTGGAACATTTTTCTTACACTGTCACTAATAACAGAGCCAAATTTGAGCTGTTTCAGGAACTTAAGGCACTTGCTCACAGTACTAAAATTCAGTACTTACAAAAGGAAATGCTGCATTGTTAGAACATAATGACCTCTGCATTTTTGTAACTCAGGAAAGATCTTGAAAATTTAAAACTAATAGCATCACATAATATACCAAGGAAATAGGTCCCTGAAGGCTAGTCAATATTTTACATAAAAATCTTGAAGAAGAGGTGAAATTTCAACCACAGTTTGAAATAAAATAATTTTAAAATGTCACCACTCTTGTTAGCTTTTAGGGGAGCTAAAGACATACAAAAGCAACTGGAAAATATTACATTTTCCTTGTGCACAAGAATTCTTTTGCAACAAAGAAGTTAATAAAGGCATTTAAATGAGAGAAAGTGAGACTCAGAAGCAACAAAATGTGATGTTTTAATATTTTCACTCTTGTCAGGTCCTCATTTTGTTCCTCTTTTGTCCCACACTACACCACACCACCTACAGATTTCAGCTATCTCTCTACAATTACAGCAAGAGTTTCCAAGGATTAACAGTAACTACCAGCCTACCTGCTCTTCAGTTTTGTGCCTTGAGGTTTAGGAGAGCTTTTACTCAACAAACTTTCAGCCCCTGGTGTCAATCCAGGCTGGGGATGAGCAGATGGAGAGCAGCCCTCCCTGCCCAGAAGGACTTGGGGGTGCTGTTTGCATTTACTGGGATCTAGTAAATGATTGCATTCTTTTAGCCTCTACCCAGCAGCAGCTCTTCCTCCAAATTTATCACTGCCTACATGTGCCAGGCATTCCTTGAGACACACCTACACTGCAATCCTGGTCCTACAGACATCCCTAAACCAGTTACTCCCAGCCAGCTCAGGTTCTGCTGGAAGAGCATCTGTGAATAAAAAAAAACCAGCACAGGTTGCAACACCCAGCTGCCCAGGCTCAGGCTGTTTGCTTTCTGTCCTGGCAAAAAAAAAAAAAACAAGCTGGTTTTTTTTTGAGGCAATCTAAGCCCTTCTGAAGGGGCAAGTCACAGTAGGACTGCAATGCAATATACTTCAAGAAATTGTACCTGCAAAGTCCCCTCAGAGAAAAAAAAAGGCAGTTCCCTAAACCAAAATGGATCCCTGAGGATCTGAGCAGAGGTCAGGAAGTTTTCTCTAATGCACCTCGCAGCACAGTAACACCAATAAGGAAGGAGGAATTTGTGTGAAACAGAAACCTCACATCAGTGGCACTCAACCTCCTTTACCTGGGAATTCCTTAGTAAGGGCAAAAGAGATTCTACTGAACGTTTTTTCTCTTACCAGAGAGAAAAAGTCTGCATATTGCAACACTTCCTCTGGAGGACACAACCACTGGTCACACCTTAGCAAAAGGAAGATATTTCTACATACTTGTCACTGTCATTTTTTGGAAAAATCCCTTCACCAGGATTTCTTCTCCTGGGAAGCTGAGAAGCCTCAGAGAGAAATGAAAACATTTATCTCATTGCTTCTCCTGTGTTTGGCTGCTTTGGAATGTGGTTTGGACACTGCTTACAAACTGGCCATTGTTTGATTGGCTTCCTGTTAATTGTTTTTACTTAATGACCAATCACTGCTAGCTGTGTCAGACTGTGAGGAGTCAGTCACAAGTTTTTCATTATCATTCTTGTTAAACCTTCTGCCTGTATCCTCTCTCTATTCTTTAGTATAGCATTCTTTAATATAATATAAGTACATAAAATAATAAATCAGCCTTCTGAGAACATGGAATCAGATTCACTCATCTCTCACCTCATCTTGGGGACCCCTGCAAATGCCACACATACTAAAACAAATTACTAAACAGCTTTAGAAAATAAATATGCTCAATGTAGTGATTGTTCTCTGTGACTGTTCTCAGTTACTTCATTCATTTACTATTATATAAAAATAATTCTACAGCATCTCCTACATTCAAAAAATGCATATAATAACACTGACAAATATAATCTCAATGCACAAGAAACGCAAATAAACAGTTGCATGTTTTTCTGCCTCCTAGGTAGTTAACACTGCTTTTAATTTCATCTCTGTCCTTTCCCATTACCATCTGCAGAAGCTCATGGCCAGGAGTTTGCCCTGGTAATAGCTGACTGTTCTCTTTGATATCACTCCCTGCTCTTTATGGACAGCCCAATATCCATTGTGATTAGCAGGGGACAGCCCTGTCTGTCCAGATAAGTCACGAGTGCTTAGCAGTTCACTCCATGCATCACCACTAATTGCTGTAAAAGAAAACTCTTGCATTATTCTTTTAAACAAACAAATGAAAAAAAGACAATAATTACCTCTCCAGGGATGACAATAATGCTTCACCACAGTTGGGAAGAATTTTTTTCCGTCTGTAATTCCAGGAAATAACACCTTCTTTATCAACTTTTTTTATACTTTGTCTGAGACTTAATGCTCTATGAACCTGTACTAAAATATTACTTCCTAAAAAAGTCTCAGAAAGGTATTATCAGATGCCTCATAGTAGTTTTGATCCTAGAGCTGCACAACCATGCATTCCCAGAAGATAATCCTAAGGAGAAGGGAGCAACAAGCCCTAGCACAGGAATAACTGTGGGTGAGTGTCCCTGACTACTACTACAAATATAGAAAGATATTTTTATTCTCAGTTTAGCTGATGTTCTTAAAAGAAAAAATAAACCACAATATATTTAAGCAGGCATGGTTTCAACTTCCTCCATAGTTGTGGAAGACCCCAAAAATCTCACTCAAACTTTTAAAAGGTCATTACAGTGGCTCACATACTGAGTTAGACACACAGATGAATACTAACAAGATCTTCTCAGGGGGTCAAAACTCATCTGGCAACCCCAGAAAATCAGAGAACTTTGTCAAAAGGTTTAGAGCAGCGTTCTACAAACATGAAATACTTCTTGAAGCATTTAATTTAACCCATTCAACTCCACACACTCTAAGTCAGTCCAATTTTAAATGACTCAGAGGTTCCAAGAGGTAATTAGTAGGAGAAAAAGAAGAGAGATACAAAAGAAGAAACATAACTACCAGTCCTGGTTTCCAGCAGTGTTCAGCTAATGGAAATTCCAAGAGGAGGTAGGGTCAAAACATGTGCCTGCCCCATGTTCTGCTTGAAACACCCCTTGGCATTCCTGTGCCCCTCTCCCAGGTGGGATTTCTGGTCATTTGGGCACTCAGGAGCTGGGTTAGGGGCTCCAGAGTGGGTGTGGGGCATTGCCTCTGCTGTGCCAGGGATGGGCAGCCCCTGCCAGGCTGGGATACAGGCTCTGGGTGTGGGGTGCATGGATGGAGTAGAGCATCTCCTCCCCAGAGCAAGACCCAGCCTGCCCCTTCCCCTCACATACACACATGAAATGTTTTGGGCCTGAAATGTTTTGAGCCATCAGTCATTCCAGTCACTGGCAAATTGGACAGACTCTGAGAATTTTTTTCTCCTCAAAAGTTGCATTTATAAAATTATACTTTGAAGAGGCGTTTTTAAAACAAGTGGGAGATGTGGATTTGTTTTGTTGACTTTTCTTTTTTGAGTTTTAAATTATCTGCTCTCAAAAGGTGTCCACAGCAATCTTCCTGGTTTTGTTTCGGATGGTGACTGACATGCTTAAGGGAAAACATGGCCTACATATACTGAGCAAACTAATACTGAGTTGATACCAAGAGTGTTTTAAAATATTCTTTCATCAATATGACATTTCACATCCCCATTTGTTAAAGCAAAAACAAAATGATGCTATGTGCAATCATTGCATAAATCACGTACATCCCATTTTGCCATAGGATAATTATGTTGTCTCAGTGAATACTTTTTTCCATCAGATATTTTTCTTGCAATGAAAGAAAATTTGGGTAAGACTGGTTTAGAAAATTTCATCTGTGAGAAAATTGCTGTTGACTGATACAATCTCCTTCACCAAGAGCAATCCTTCTCTAGGACAGCACTTAAAATTACATTTCTCAGTTGAAGGAATTGTAAATGGGACAAAATATGTCAGGTGAACAAATATTTTTCAAAAGCCATTGTAGAACCATCAAGGATTTTACAGACACTCACAGAGCTGAAGGCAAGGAAATAGCAAGTTTAATGCTAGCTTCACACACATGCCTTCCTTTGCCACAGCTGCCAAATATCATGACCATGCCAGCTCCAGACAAACTCCAGTTCAGGCTAAATTTCTCCTTTGGTAGTTTTGGCATGAAAATAAACTGATCACAGAGCTGCTGTATGCACTAAATTCTTTCAGTCATCAACAGCTCTCACCATATCAGCAAACAGTAAAATCCAGACAAGTAATTTCTGAAGGGAACATCAGTAAGTACTCAGGCACACTCCTTTTATTTTGTGTTTTGGAGGGCAGATTTTTTTTTTTACTTGCCTTTTTTTTCTTTTTTCCCCTCCAGACTTCCTCTAACTCTCTAACTAGGTTCCATGGACTGAATGCCACTGAGTCATTGTGGCAGGCTAGGTGCCCTCTTGGGCTGCATCTTCCCATCCCAAAGGAATCTAGTTCCCACAGGCAAAGAACACTACGTGACACAAACCAAAGCAGAATGAGTGAGGACTACTGCAGGTTTCCCTTCTTTGTCTGACCTAAAGATGCACTCAAAGTGACTTACAAAAAAAGACAGCTTTTGTTTCCATGAAAGTAGATTTATGCACAAAATAATCCAGGTGCAGAAAGTTTTTTGTTGGATAAGAACACCTCTTAAAGAACCTCACTTAGTAAGTTAGTGAGGAGTTAACAACAAACTTTCTGGCAAGACTTTTTTTAGCTTAGCTTTTCACTGAACCTCTGGCTGACACAGCAAAGGGACACTTCTGAAAATGCCTCAGTCAATCAATATGTGAACACCTAAAGAGAATATGTAAGGAAGATTTCTGTGTCCCAATTAAAGTTCTGACATGGAGTCACCATTTAGCATTCACCATAAACTATTTTGATCACTATTGTCAGACTCCACTCAGAAGATCCAAGCCATGCAAGTAGAATATTCAAGATCTTTCTGCTGCTCTTGTGCAAACCTGATAATGAATTCAACCTGCTAATTAACCAACTTCTAATTAATTCCTGTGCAGCCATTAATGTGCTGTCACTCTAGCACCTCCATATTACATTAGTTCTCTTGTATTGTTACTTTGCTCCTCATTTTTCTAGGAGGAGCATATTGTGACTTTTATTTCATATTGGAAAGCCTTCATGGCAGTATCTTCATGTACAATAATGTCATTGAAAACACACATTGCCTTATAATTTATAAAGTAGCTGGAAAAACTTACCAGAAATTCAGGGTATTGATTTTTTTTTTGCAGCTGCTTCCATATTGATTATTATTGCATTGTCTGTACCTTTTCAGAAATCCTTATGGTTTACAATACATCTTTGCATAACTGCTGCTAACTCTAGTTGGACACTAAAGTCCACGGACCTGTTTGAAGAATTGGGGCCTTAGAATTCTGAAGTACAGTATTTTTAACATTTAATTAAGAATTTGAGAATTAAGAGAGCATTGTTTCTAATTTATACCATGGCTGTAGCCCCTTTAAACCATAACTTTTTCCCCTAAATAACTAAACGTGAAATAGAAAATTGAAAAATAGTTTGCCTTTCATTCTAAAACATCTGTTCATCTGGAAATAATTAAGGACACGTATGTTCAAGCTTCCCTTTTGGGTTTTTTTTGTGACTGTGCTGTAAGATCTATTATAAGACATTTTCATTGTGAGCATTCTGATCATCAGTGTGACAAATTCAGTAAATAAAGGTCATTTCTGCATTTTTAATTGTAAGCTCAGACTGTTACAGGGGAGAGATGGAGTACAGGTGAGACTTAGGCACACTTCTGCTCATCTGCCACCAACCATCAGGGCCTAGAAAAAAAACCAACAGGTCCAGTCTTCAGCTGGTTGTTGATGATCAAACCCTTGGTGTGGCTGAGACCCACTAATGACCGCAGACATTCAGCAGCCCAAACAAAGGCAGCATGTGAACAGTCTAGGTGATTTTTACTCCTGTTTTTTATCCATTTACAGAGGGAAGAAGCTCAGTAAGAACAAATGGAGATCCAGGATGAATGCCCCATGATTTCAACTCTATTTCATCTGCAGAAGTTAAGCTGCACCTTAACTACTGACTGCACAGGAAACCAAATGCCCAGTGAACCTGTGCTGAGATTATTCCTCTCTCCAAAGCCCAATTTTTATGGTGTTGTTTGAGATGCAAGCCTACTTAAACATTTGTTTCCTCTCCTCTCACTAATCACAGTGCAATTTCGGTGGTTTTGGAGCCATAGGGTAACAGCTCTCTTGGCTACAAACATCTAAGGGAATGCTCAGTATGATAAAGTCTTTACTGCATAGCCAGTAATTCTTCCTGTCTGTTCTCTAATTCCTGATTTTTTGAATTCTAATCCAGATCCTTTGGCAGACCTGTAGGTAGATGATGTTTCGGCCTTCACACCCACCAAAAAGTTCTTAATAAACCAAGAACCATGAGAGCATCCTTGATGCAATATTGCCAGGTAATTTGGAAATTATACTGGAGTAAAATAAAAAGCTATAAATGAAGATGCAGCTTCCCTGTGTAGCTCTTACTACCTGTATCACAATACGGACTGATACAAGCAAAAAAAGACACTCCATGTCTCTATAGTTCAGGGTCCTAGAAGTGAAAACAGATTTTTTCCATACATGTTTTTGAGACTTTTTCACATAAATTGAGTGACACCAAAATAAATTTAAATAAATAAATGAAAATAATCTTCCCAACTGACTCCAGTTACTCTTAGAGACTTTTAATCATTTCTCTCCAGTGCCAAAGAAATGTTACCTGCCCCATTAGGAAACCCCAAGGGATGCACAATGCTCTAGTTTTCCACAAGGAAGACTAAACAAGGTCATAGAAATGGAGGGAATGAGGGCTGGAAGGAGTGAAATACATGGCTATGACAGACTAAGAACTAATGGAAGAAACTACTTACTTGTACCTATGCTGTGATTTTTGCAGTGTTGGCATATATCACTTATCTTGCTATAAAAGATGAAAAATAAATCTTCTTAATGATGAAGACAGCCTAAATTCACTGGGAGTGAGGAAATGTACGGCAATCTGCACTGCTAGCAACAGTTTTAAATATCTTCCTCCAGGTTAGGCTTTCATAGCAGACAGCAAATTCACATCCATTCAGAAGTGAATGTGTGACTCCAACCAAGTCTGATTTTAGGGAATTCATTTCTGAGACAAATGACCCAATTGAGTCTAATGGCTCTGTGAAGCTGCCCAGAGTAAAACATATGAGCAAGAGATGGCATGTTTGAGGCCTAAGACAATAAGAAACATACTGCAGCTACCCAGTGATAACATCATTAACGCAGCCATTTACTGGTTTATTTTTACTTAGAACAGGAGAAAATGCATGGCCCTTCTGAGACCATGAGAAATCAATAGACTTTCAGCTTTTAATAACATGATCTAAAACGCTTTCTATAGTCTGCAGTGAAATCTGCTGCGGGTATATGATGCCTTTCATTCTCACAACAATATTATTTCCATTTTAAAAGACACAAGACTTTAGTATAGCCATAATTAAGCCTATGCTACACTGCCTAAAATGAAAATTATATCTATTAAAAAGCCCACAAAGTTCTTTTAACATATTTTTTTGCAATAAAGAAATAGTCACCAAAATCTGTATAAAATATTGTTCAATCACCAACTTGCAGCAGCAACAAAGTTCCTGTAATAGAATGTCATTCACTACACAGTCTGTAAAAATGACAACCCATTCCATAGATGCTTATTGGACCCTTGGATACTCTATTTTGAGAAGGTCCACTGCTACATATTAACATTTTCCCATGTCATTTTCCCCTGAGTATTAAGCTCAGCAGGAGCAGCCCTTTCAGAAGCATTATGCCTCCAGGAGAGAGGGCAGCACTCCTTAAAACCCGGTAATGTCAGGACAACACACATCACCATTCCTGAACCACCAATGCCAAAACCTTGCATGAGTAATTTATGCCTGGTTTTATTTGAAATTCTCCTTATTCACTATTATTCTCACAAGAGCTGGGCTGGAATTCAAAGAAACATCACAGAGCTCATGTGTGAAACTGTGCCATTGGTGGTATTCTGTTTTAAAAGATAACTCAAATACATCTGTAGTAAATACATCAGTAGTAACTGGTAGTAGCTCATCTGTCTTTAAAAAGATTCATTTGCAAAGGTGTAATTAAAAATGAATTGTTTGAAGAGCAATCATTATTTCACTGAGTACAACATAACAGCCTTCCCCAGCCACAAACACTTGGCACTCACTGTTGAAAGGGCTTTATCTTACTGGCAACATTTATTTTTGATTTACAGTACAAGAAAAGATCCCTTTTCTTCCATAAAGTTCATTCTGCCTTTTGAGTACGCCAAATCAAGTGTACAGGTGTTTTACCTGCTTGTAACAGATGTTTCACCCCCATTTTTAGGACTTCTGTAATGTCTCTAGGGTTCAAGAGAACTAAGAAGCTCTCAGAATTCTCATCTGACAAGGTTACCTTAAAACTCTTAACATTCTAACATAGTAATTCAATTTCTCTTTGTGTTTATAATTTAATACCTGACATCCGGGATAATGCAATTGGGCTTGTTCATTTTGGCCTCTGCATCAAATGACGATACAAGTGCTGCAAGCTCCACCAGTGAGAAGGAAGTCTGTGGGACTCCACATGGGCAGACATCATGCTGTAGGAATGGATTTCCAAAACTGAGCCAAAAAGTGTCAGGAAGAACTTGATTCAACCCAAACACAATGAGCAAGTATCTGTAAGTATTTTTTTCTCCAGGCAAGTGAAGGATGAATTGACATCCCAACTGACCACCACTCAACCCAACAGATTCAGCAGGCATGCTCAGCATCTCAGCTGCTGCAAGCCCCAAACCTTGGTGCCAACCAGTGACATAAAGGGGATTGCAGCTGACATCAACTCTGAACCACAGGCACTGAGATATTTGCAAATTTAAGACTTGGATAGACTGAAGAAAACCAGGAGAACACAGCCATCTTCTGATCTCATTTGCTGGCTAGGCTGGGCTCTGTGAAGATAGTTTGCTCTGTTTGCCTTTAAAGCTTGACAGTAACAGTGGTACTGAGTTAGGTGGCAGGCACTGTGTTTGTATTGTGAGAACCTTAATTGAAACAGTCAGAGAAATGTTTTATTACAGAGAGAGAAAGGACTTGTTTAATAAGACTCTAAGGAGACTTGGCTTTAATGATGCTTAACACCATGTTTTAAATCTACAGGCTATTTCTTGTTAAATTTTGGTTAACAGCAGGCTGGCATCAGATTGCCTGCTGTGGATAGTTAGGGCTGGCTTGTGCAACTTGTGACAGTCTCAACATGGATGAAAGACAGCACCAATTTTAATTCTTACAGTGTTTCCCTTCCTGACTCTTTCTCAGGCTGCTTTTTAGAACAGATGTTCTTCCATGGCACAAGCACAAATATATTTGATTGTATCACTTGAAACACCAGGTAAGAGACCAGGATGATAAAAAGTAGGTTCATCTGTTCCTCATCAGTGTTTAACACAAACTTTTGATATGGATATGAAAATACAGAAGTAATTGGAACAAACACTTTCATCATTAAACCACTTTAATCACAGGTCAGCAATTGAAAAGAGAAACCATGATATAGGAAACCAACTTTAGTAGTCTACTAATAAATCAGCTTTCCTTGATAAGGATGTTAAGGCTAACAGACATCAAATAAGCAGGTTTTTAGAAAAATCTATCCAAGTATGAGTTTTCAGATCAGTTGTTTAGCCACAGTTCAGTTATATTTCAAATCATTTGACTACCTTTATTTTTCCAAGGGTTTTTTTGTCCCTTATCCCACTTGGGGAATTTGCACACTCTCCATTTAGAGAAGGGGGACAGGGGGATTGGATTTTGTGGGATGGCATTTTGTTGTTGGTTTTTTTTGCCTTTCCCTGGCAAAAGAATATTTCAAATGCTGTCAGAGACAAAGATTTTTTTTTCTGTAGAAGATTGAAATATAAACAAAAATCAGATGCAAGCCATTACAGAATTCCACAGCATTAAAATTTGAATCCTTACCCTTCATACACAGAGCAGCAGCAAGCAAATTTTAAAGCATGATCATTTTAAAAATCAATGTTGCCTCTTTGCCAAAATATACATATTTTTTGTCTAAATGGAGCAACATGTATGCGTCTGAGGAAGCTGTTCTATACAGACAAAGAAAAGGTGACAGTTCAAAGGGTAATTTCATTGACTGAAAATGCTATTTCAACCCAGCTTTGAACAGGGAAAAGCACTCAGAGTTCTGCACTAGGGGCTATGGGGAAAAATCAGAACTTTCTAAAAGGCAGGAACACCCTAAAGGAAATGGGAAAAAGCCAAATCAGAAAGGCTGCTAAGGTGATTCAATCAGTCATGGGGCTGATATTAGCAGTGGTAAACAAGCTTGTCTTACCCAAACCTCAACCTTTAGGAAAGAGGCAGAAGTAATGAATTAATCTGAAGCATCAAAAATCTGTGAGCTGTTAGGCAAATCTAACAACCAATGACTGCATTATTGATGCTGACTTCCGTGCTGTTGGATCCAAGAGGGAAATCTGCATTTTCTGGTAAAAAGGGCTATCTACAGGCAGTATATAAAATGAAGTAAAACATCTCAAAAATCCTAGCACCATCAAAGACTTACATGATGAAGTAAACACAGCATAAAGAGGTAAAGGCAAGCAGCTCACATAACCAAGGTCACAGAAAGTACTTTCTGCCATGCTTTTTATGAGCAGAGATGAAAAATTCAATAACACATTGAAAACAAAAATTCTTTTCAGATTAATAGATGACACCCACAAAACCAGCCCACCAAACAACAACACCAAACTGAACCAGCCAAACAAAAAACTATAAAGGAAAAATAATAGCCAAATTTTAAATATTTTAAGCCACAAATTTTTATAATTCTAAGTATGGAGAAACAATTTAGCAGTGAAAGCCCACAGTTTCCTGCCTGGGATGTGTGTTTGGAAATGGGATAGTTTCTTACAGAAAAGCCACCTGGAAGTGAACTGGAATGCTGAATTGCATGGAGTATCTGACAATATGAATGAAATACAGAAGCAGGATGGGAGCAAAACCTTGCATTTCCACCTTGCAGGAATTCTCAAGTCAAACATATCAGCAGACAGCAACCCCTCACACAGGACCTATCTTTTTCCAAGTATTACTGCACTCATTCTTGCATAAATACACACACAGAGCAGAGCTAAAAACACCTATGGTGCATTACACAATTCTTTCAAAATGCCTGTCCTTTCCAGCTTTCACATTTTTAATGTTTGGAAAGCATTCAGTTTTAAATTCTCCCACTAGTAGATTCTCTGCAGTATTTCTGGGGTGGCCATTCCACGTCCTAAAGTATTTGATTTTCATTCACCTTTTTTGGTCTCCATTTATTGCTATTCACAATTTTTTTTTTAAAGTTACTTTTCTGTAGTTAATTTATTTTCTTTTTTTTTGCTCCAAGCTCCATTTAAAATTTCTTCTCTACTCAAGCATTTGAGATGGTTATAGTATCCCTTCAGTTAACTGTGTCCCTGATTATGCCTCCCTTTTTTGGCTTGGGCTCCTCCCTCCCTCCAAAACCAAATACGTAATCTTCCATTGAATTTTGCCTGCATGAAAAGGGTAAAATGAGACCATTTAATCTTCTCCCACTAATTGATCTCTTCAAATCTCCAATCCCTTTGATAAGGTGGTTTTTTTTTTCCTGAGATCCTTTCAGCAAATTCACATTTTGTTGTGCCAGCTCCAGCAGCACGAGCACGCATCCGGCTAATGCAGGACCCTTTACGTATTAAAAACGTACATGCAAATGTGGAGCACAAAATAGAATGACTTCAAAACACGTTTTAGACAAAATCACACACCAGTGCAAATCCTTTGAAGAACACCCAAGTGTCCTGGAATTAAACTTTTACCCCAGGAAGCAGCTAGAAGCGTGTGGTAATACAGAACACTAGCACGATTTGGGTTGAGAGGGACCTTAAAGCTCACCTGGGTTCACCTCCCTGCCAAGTGCAGAGACAACTTCCACCGAATCAGGTTGCCCAAAATCCCAGTCAACCTGGCCTTGAGCACTTCCAGAGATGGGAATAAATGCCTAGTTTGAGCAAGGGAAGCAGTAGAACACTGCCTGTTTATGTCTCACCAAGATGCAAGCAGAACTTTTCCAGTACTTTACAGGTATGATACAGATAAGCACATCATTAATTTAAGGCACTCATGTCTCAGACATAGAAGCCACAGTATTTAGATTTGGAAATTAGCCAATTAATGCACATATTGCAAAATGCTCTCATAGCAACACATGCTGAATTTGAAATCAGCTGAATGACTCCAACTTGCACTACAACCCCGTCCTACACTAAGGGGCAAGGAAAGAGGGAGCAGCCTTCTTCAGAATCAATTCAACCAATCTGTTGAAACTTGTCCAAAACACACTTGGATGAAAATGAGCTTAAAATATCACTGCCTGCTAAGGGTACGTCCATCCAGAGAGGACAGTAATCTTGTAATTTCTCCAACCCTATTCCTGGGTATTTTTAGTTTGGACATATCAAAAGCACTAAAATATTCCAGCTTGGTGCTTGCCAGGTGAAAGCTGGAGCCTAAAACCATCTCTGCTCGCCATGGACTTGTGGACATCTGCATTTCTGCCTGTTTGAGCTTCTCATCCAGATAAAATAATTCTGCTAGGAATAAAACTTTCTGTGATACATGTATGCTCCACCTTAACCTTGTGATACCTCCAGGTAGTTCTCCATGCTGATTTGTTCCAGCCTGACATCTGTGTGCTAGGATTTAGGTTAACTTTTTACATTTCCCTAGCAGATGCTCCATACACTCCAGTCAGGGATTTTGTTAATTTCTCCCCCTAATGGTGAGGACATCTCAACTTCAAGGGATTAGGGAAGAAAGAGGAAATCTCCAACAGGTGAATTAGAAGCGGATCAGACACTTCCCCATTGGAAAAAAAATGTAAATGATAAAAGCTAAGTTTGATCCTCATGTTCATGCATGCTTTCAAAATAGGATTTGTCAATTGCAGATGCAAAGCAATTTCAATTTTATATTAGTCACTTTGTCTAGTTTATATTCTGAAACATTAAAGCTGCATAAATGACCTGCCAAGTATTGATGTAAGCTTATTGACAAAACAGAATGCTTTACAGTAAGGGCATAATCTCACAAGGCTGCACACAGTGACTCTGTAATTACTGTTTCAGCCTCTGCACAGCAGATCTCTAATATAAATATAAAATGCAAGATTCACCAAAACTTAAAAACAAATAGCTGATTTCTGTAGGAATAAATTATCTGAAAGAAATACTCATTGAGAACAAAACCAGAATTACTCTATAATGATCAATTATAGTTCTTACCCTAAGGTTTAGAAATCAAGAGTGAACTCAGCAATTTCTTTATAAATTCATTAAATTCTTGTGCAGTAGCACATAGATCCTCCCACATCCTCTAGAATGCTACAGCAGTGCAACAAAACCTAAAAAAGAAGCACAAGAGAATAGCTGCTTTCCTAGCGTTCCATGTCAAATGAGTAAACAAACCTCTGTATTACAGGGGATCAGATCTAGCCAGAGCTCCCATTTTGGACTGGGCAGGAGCAGAACCATCAGTTATTTCACAAGGACAGGGAGAGAAAAAAGTAAAAAAAAAAATCAATACCAGGTTCAACTAGACTTGTCTATTTTAAGTCCATAAATTATGCTTGTATTTAGTTTTCTTGACTTTCACAGTCATCTTGTACATGCTCTCTGCATTCCCACTTCCACTGTCCTTGCTTAGCATGCTGCATATTTATCAGGAATATTTTCATTATGCTCTTTCTTGATAAGAAAATGAAGAGGAAATAAAATGTAAAATATAAGATGTTTTAAATTAATCTGTGAAATGCAAACTATTTTATGCAAGCTTTTGGGATTGGATATTGCACTTACCTCTTTTATCAGAGAAAACATCCCTAACAACTGGTTTGTCAAACATGTTTGTTTTTGCCTGGTTCTGGTTGCTTGTTGGCCAAGAACTGCATAAACCTGCCCCAAACACAGAGCCCAAATTAAAAACCTAAATGTTTAATTCATGCTGCTTGCATAAGAATGACCACTTTGAAAATGAATTTGGAAGACTGGCTTAGCAATGAAGGAGTTGTTCTACAAGGATTCACTCCTCTACACAAAGAACAGGCATAAGCTGGATCCATGCTTATGGATGCATTGCTCAACAATCCATTTCTGTATCAAGGCACAATTCAAAAAATAATGCAAATCTTTCTTCAAGTTGCTCTATTTCAGAAAGTTTTTATTGAGAATTCCTTCAGGTTTTTTGCCCCTATTAATATTAATCTACAAGAACGATGCCTTTAAATGCCAATAACTGTCACTCTTCATCCATAATTTATGAACTTCTTAACACAAAATCCATAGGTTTGACTTTTTGCCCCTTGACTTCAGAAATTAAAGCCAGAAAAAGTTACAGGGAACATCATAAGAATGTAACTATCATTATCTGCGATTTCAAAGACATCTGCTGTTTATATAAAGTTCATCTTTTTTCACATCTTGGCCAAAATGCTATTAAAGGCACCCTGTGGTTCCAGATCAATTTTATTTATTTTATTTACATTTTAACAATGTTTGACAAGACAAACCTCTTAAATATTGTATCATTTATGAGAAAGGGCACTGAACCTTAAGAAAGAAGATAAATTGAACACTTATAAAGGCTTTCCTCAAAGTGATGTTTTCATTTAAGTCACTGTTGTCTATCAAAAATATGGCTTTGTTCTTTACTATGTGGAGACTAAGCTTCAAAAGAAAGACTAACATGGAAATAGGAGAAAAAGCTTTAAATAAGGATTTATTTAAATAAATAAAAATAAGGATTAACAGGAGGCTGGATAATCAAGCATTCCAGAGAGAAGGCAGAAGTCAAGTCTGTAAATCAAGATGAGAAACTTTTTAGAAGCATTTCTTAATATGGATACAAACTTATTTACAAATTAAAATAATTCATTTCTTTCCGTGCCTTCCAAATCTAAAGAGCACATAGAGCAGATTGTATGTTGTGGAAGACAATGTTAACCAAATGTTAACACTAATTTTGAAAGATAAAGAAGGACATTTGGTCAATGAGCCTTCACAATTGTGTCCAGTGTATATAAGACTGCAGATATATACAATCATATGTGCAAAATAGCACAAAAAAAATTTGCCACTGCCTGAAATTCCATTCTTTACAAATGCAGATGGTCATGCAGGACTGGACTCTTTCTGTATAAATTCTTATTGTATTTCCCAAGAAAAGACACATTCTCATATCTACAGCAGCACAGACATCCCCAAACTGACTGAGACCCAAACCAATCAGCCTACACTTGGAAGCCCAAAAAGCACCCCAGCCACGTTCTCAAAGCACCAAAACCAACCCTACAAAGCCCTGCTTCCTGGCCCTGTGCTCACACATACACCCCAACCCAAGCTGGCATTACTAACCCCAGCAAAGATTTCCTACATATCAACAAACCATCAATATTCATCAATATCAACACACAACTACTGCTGTCATAGCAAAGGAGAAAAAAACAACAGTTCAATACCAAGCTGTCAGCTTCAACATCCTTCATTTTCTCACCATTTCTAGAGTATTTACTATCAGGACTTCAGGTAGTCATGTTTTTCCATAATTCTGTCTAACTAACAGAAAATCATGACAATTGATTTAAGTCCTGCATCCTTAGTTTGCAGGCTGCATTTCATTTTCAGCGGGAAAGCTGAACTCAGAAAGCAGAATCTACTGATTTATAGATAAATTTAGAATATGTGCTGGTTTTAAATAAAAATCAAACAATGAAATTAGCTCTCATGCTCAGCAACAAAGACACAGCAAGAGAAGGGTGAAAATCCAGGCAAAGCAGATATTTACTAACATAATCAGTCTTCTAAACCTCTGATTTTTCAGTGACATGCTAAGTAGTTCATTTTCCTGACCATGCTTTACAAATATGGATAAAGATAGTGTATACAGACCAAGCACCTCTTTACAATGCAAACTCTGCTTAATATAGAGAATTTCAGCATAGCAGAACTTGATAATTCTGAACAACAAAGCACTGACCAAGAAGACACCATTCAGTAATCCTGTGACCTAGGTTTTGATGGTTTAGGGGATGGGTATTATCACTTGGATATGGTAAAAAGGCAGAAATACTACAGGCTTTAATTTGCAATAAAAAGTGGCTGAAAGAATGGTATAGCCACAAATCCTTTTATCAGAACTTCATTTTAAATGCCATTTTTTGGGTAGATCAAGTAGCTGTAGAGTGCTACTTTCACAATTTCAAGTGGTGTGTTTTTACTGCTGGTGGATTCAGGCTATGAAATTTAAATAACATTATGTTGCTCTGAAGCTTGCTCTGTGTTTCCTCAAAGGGATTGCACAAGGACTTCTTATTGAAAATATTAAATATCACATTTTTCAATCTCTCTCATGGCAATTCTTCTTTGAATTCAGAGATGACCAGGCTGTCAAAAAGGCATACTCTGCAGCTCATGCTGAACGTGCACAGGTCACAACCTGGAAGGCTATCTGTGCAGACACACACACATGCAGACAAAATCAGCCAAATTGTTCCAACAAGGCTTGCATGAAGCCAATTTGTGTGATGTGCACTGATAACACATCCTATTAAATGATTTGTGTTGATCTGATGGATTTCTTCAAAAAGAAAAAGCTCCCCAGGGGAAAGACAATAAAATTTTATATTTAACTACCCTGGACAATCCCCAGATTCCATCATCTAATGTGAGAATAAGGCTCACAATAATGATTTCTTACAAGGTTAAAATCCAGATATAATGAAGCACTCTTCAAAAAACACATGTAGAAATGCAAACCAACTGAAATACAACTGGGTAAGAAGCAGGCTTTTCATGCTGTTCATCAATTTATGTAGTTTCTTCAGCACATAAAAAATTAATTACATTATTATTTTTGTTATAGATATGTTCAATTACTATTTCAGATGTAAATAATACTTTTTTCTTCATATTGGAACAGAAGGGAGCATTTACCTGGGTGTAGTAGAGGGTTTCCTGATTTCATGACTTCTCTGAAATTCTGGTGTGAAGGATTATCATGTGTCATTATCAGCAGCTGCCATTGACTGTAACTGGTTTACCACATCTTTAGCAGTGGTTAAGGGCCAACCTGCTCTGCTTGCATTAATGTCAATATAACATGAATTTGAATTTCAATATAACACTGAATTTTGAATGTCAGCATAACAGAATCCAAAAGGAAGCCCCCAATTCTTGTTGCTGTATCAGAGCAAGGTCTGGTTATCGGGGTTGTGGACCAAATTCACTTTCCACCTATTTGAACTGGAAGTGTATAATCTACAGCTGAGGGTCTCTCTGCTGCAATTGCCCTCATTTCTGCACTGGCCACTCAGTGGTAGCTGCATCTACAAAAGCTGAAATTGCAGGAAGCTCTGGTTCCCTGTCTGGTGGCACTAACCTCCCACCAGCTGCCACCATGGGGAACGAGCAGCAGAGGTCACACTCCCGGTGGTTTCTATCACTTAGGTGCCTGAGGACACCACTTAGCACAGTGACCCAAAAGCTCAGGAAAAAGAACACTTCCAGTTAAGTGATGCCTTTCCTGTTGTTTTAAGCTGACATCAGAAAATCCAGATACCAAAGCACTCCTGGCTGTAAAACGGAATTTCGCAGCCTGCAAAATCATCAGATGAATTTAGGAGGAAAAAGCAAAGCAAAACCATTGAGTGGCTGATTTTGCACTACAAAGCCTGAAAGACAAGCACCAACAATGAAAATAACTGAGGGGGAAAAAAAAAAGGCTGCCTTCCTCTACAGTTGTAGAGTAAGCCTTAATGCAGTCCATATGCAGTAAGTGCTATCTCCATAACTGCTTGTTTCCACTCTGTTTCACAGTTTAGAACACACTGCAGTTTCCTTCTGCTCTGGTAAATTGATTTTTGTAGAGCATGAGGGGATGTGTTCTGCTTCCAACCATAAATTTAAGGAAATAGTACGCATCTCCTTACACTAAGTAAAAATCAATTTTCTACCTGTAGGTGATGAAACTATTTCTCACACCTGCTGAGCAGACATATATCTCCTAAGGCTTAAAGTCATAAACTGGTGCAATTCAGCAAGAGCAAAAATAAAATGTAATCTTTTTAAAGATATTATTTTACATGTGACTCAGGTGTTTCTTTCCAAAGGTTATCTCTAGTTTTATTTACTGCTTTAATATTAAGCTTTCTCCTCTTCACTCTTGTATGCTCTGCTGTCATCAAGAGACTGGAGTCTTGGTAAAACCCCAAACCACATTACATCTGAAAAATGCAAAGCAGCTGTCTCTCCCCTTCCCCTGATAATAAAGGGCATTCTAGAAGAGCTGCATTAAAAGCTCAGATCTGAATCTGAGCACAACAGAAAGACAGCTGTTAATATTTGGCTGTAGACTGCTACAAAATTACCTTATTTGCAAAGCTTGCTATGTGGTGAGCACATAAATGATAACACCATGACAAAAGCAGAAAGGTTTATTCTACACATCTCTGGGTCTGCCTTCAAATGTGATATTCAATATGCAGCTCTGAACATATATTCATAATCATTCACTCCAAGCAGTTCTGCACATGCAGCATTTTAATATGGGGAAAGCAGTACTAAACTATTTCCCTGCATAACAGTACAGAAACAAATATTTTAACATTCAAGTGGAATAAAGTGCTCAGAAAAGAAATGGCTGGCAAAAAATTGGCTTATTTCTGGCAAATGCATTTCCAGTCAAATGAGAAAAACTTCTGTCTGTCAATCAATCAGCACATAATTTTTATTAAGGTGGTGATAACATGGCTTTCAGCATTAGGAAATTAGTGAACTACAAAGATTATATTCATTTTCCTTAAAAAATAAAAACCTTCCAACAAACAAGCACAAAGCTTAACCATCTCTATCAGGTTCAAAATGGAAAAACTGTTCAGAAACAGTATCTGATACTAATTTGGTCAGTATCATGAAGCAGAAATAAAAGCCAGATGAAAAGCAGGAATTAGGTACCACATGTCTGAGTTGGAGTATTTTATTATCATGGTTTCTTTTCTTAATCCCCTTATTAACATAACCATGCCAATAAAAAATAAAGGAAAAAACTTCTGCATAGACAGCCTCAACTGGAATTTTCCAATTTTAATACTAAGAAATTAATTGTAAAGAGGCAGGTTTAGCTCATTAACCATATCAGTTTCATTTTAAAGTCAGTGTCCTGCTTTTGGACAATATACTACCATGCCAGCTACCAGAAAGAAAATTAACTCTTGTGCTGGAATTATAAAATGAATAACACACTTGTGTTTCAGCTTAGCACAAAATCAAGGACTCTTTATTTTCCCTTACCCTGACAGTGAAGAAAAGCACAAGAAGCAGGGAGGGAATATGGCCAGAAAAAGCTGACCTCAACAGGTCAGAGAGCTGCTCTGTAAGTAGAGAGTTACCTGCTGGGCTTAAACCACAAAAATCAGGTAAGCACCCACAAATGGACAGCTGCTACAAGTTCAGTGCCCAGAAAACAAAGTAACTTTTGATTTAAATTCCTAAATTTGAGTTTGATGTCAGGCATCCACGTTTGATGAATTTGGTCCGTATTCATCTTTCAGCACAAAGAGCACAGGAGATGTGCTATCCCAGACGGGACAAATTATCTCTGCCATGCTCTGGGCAGAAGTTGCACGTCACGAGGATGATTCAGGAGCTGCTCCCCATGCACACTCCCAGCACCTTACAGGTAAAGACAAGGCACTGAAATTGAGGAAGGAAGAGGAGGAAGGAGTCAAGCTGCCCTTAAAGAACAGGCTCCTACCCCACCTTCCCATGGGATGGGGATGCCTCAGGGTTCCTCCTCAGCCTAGCATCAGGCAGCTCCCCAGGGCTCATGCAAGGGGATAACTAAAATCCAGCAGGGACAACCTCTGACATTTCCCTGTTTCCCTCACATGCAACGCTGTGCTCACAGGTGAAATGTGAAATCACTTGGCTCTAAAAAGCAAATTACTCCAGTAGGATCTTTTGCCACATGTGCTGCTCCTCTCTCTCTACTATTATTTCACAAAGAAATGTTAATCCAAAGCCCATTGAAAGTTCCTTTCAGTTTTGCAAGAAGAAACACATTACTGTATTTTTGATCAGCTATAGCTTCATCAATACAGGAAAAAAAAAAATCCCACTCCCCTTGAGTTCCCAAGAGAGGATCACAGCTCAAATGAGACAAAGATGATTCTAAATGGTGGCACAAACCCCAAAAGAAAACATGCCTTACAAATGAGCGCAGCAGCTTTTAATTTCTGCATTGTGCAGTCAAGCATACGCATTCTTGTCTGATGAAGAAGAATATAATCACCCAGGGGCACGTCAAAAATAACTGTTGCTTCTCCCTTCCTATTTTTTCTTGGGAGAGCAGAGTTTGGTGAGGCAATCAAGAAATTAAAACTGACATTTCACAAACTGATTGTCATGTTTGGGGGTTGGTTTTTTTTTGTTTGTTTGCCTATTTAGAGTATGTATGGCTATCAGGGAAATACACTGAGAATCTGACACAGCCTGCACTGCAGTATCTGAACTAATCCTGAAGGAAATTAATTCCCTGGAAAAATAAACCAAGACATCTCAGGAGGTCATTGTGACGTCTTCCATCTTTTAGTGTGAACTGAATGCTTTAAACTCTGATACAGACAATTGCAGCTGCCTACATTTCATTTTTAAAAATTACATATTCCTCAGCTAAAAAATTCCAAGCTCATCCTATTTCAAAATACAGTCTGATGAAGGGAAAGCAACAGTTTTTTTGGGTTTTGGTGCATGGGTTTAGTTTTCCTTTCTTAACTTTCACCCATTATCAAAAAATTATTTTGCAACCCTTCCTTAATGTAGTGCAGGATTTTAACACCCTCCTTCAACAAAAGAGTCCTAAACTGAAGAGTATTTTTCTTCATCCAGTATAGTACACAGAAACAGGACAATTTGGTTATTTTAAATATTAGTTTCCAAAGCAAATTGTACGGTTTGTTGCCTTAGTTGTACAAAGCTTTGTTTACAGACACCCAAATTTGGCATCAGCTCCAGGATTCTTGACACCTGTTTCAGATTTTAAAAAAACTACTTCAGGTTACACTACTGCAACAGCTGACAATCTGGCTAAGTTAGTTTAATTTCCAGAACAGTTCGTTTCAAGAACAAATCTGTGTAAGCAAGCCAACCTTGTCCTACAAATCCCTGAAACATGAGGAAGGGAGTGTTTGTACAACTGAATTTTAATCCCTGACACTAAGCCTTAGCATACATGCATTAATACTTGCATTATAAAGACTAACTATTAAGATGACACGGGTCTCAGTTAAATATTACTGTTTTTTCCATTACAAATTATATATTCTCCAATGATACTGACAGACTTGCAAAAAATGAAAGAACATTTTCAATATCTGCTTATTAGCATCTACACTTGAATTTCTGCTAGATGGGACAGTTTCCTAGGTTTTGCACTCCTGTATTCATTCCACTGCACAGGAAAAAACACAACAGACCAGAAATCCCTGAATATTCCAAAAAACTTTCCCAGATATTCATACTGATAAAAGTTCATGGAATCATAGAACATCTCATGCTGGAGGGGACCCATATTGCCAAGTCTGACTCCATTTAAAGTAGAAAATAAATTTCTGTTAAAACTACAATGAATAAAAGACTTCATCAGCCATTAAGGAGAAATTTAAAAATCTGAAAATTAACTTGTATCTTGGTATGTATCAGCAGTTCCTATACCCTTAAATTGTTTGTTAAATTAGGAACTCCACCAGGAAATCTGCTGTGTCGCACAGAAGTGATGTTGCTAAATGAAAGAACACAGAATGGTTATGTTTGGAAGGGACCACACTGGGTGGATCAGCTGATCCAACCCCCCTGCTCAAGCAGGGTCAGCCCAGAGCACAGGATTATGTCCAGATGATTCTGGAATATCTCCAGTGAGGGACACTCCACACCCTCTCTGGGCAAGGTGCTCCAGCACAGTCAAGTTCTTCCTCAAAGAAATCAGAATTTATTTAGGTGCACAAGACTTGGAGAATCAGCAATTCATTCCTCTCCTGTTACAGAAATATCACCACATATTCCAATTCACTATAGAAATATTTCAAGGTGCATAGCTTGCCTTGCAAAAATCAGAAGTGCATGTGTTTGTGCTGGTAGAAATGTAATAGTTTGCCTCACTATTTTGTAAAACCACGAGACACAAGATAACCATCATCTTCCTTCTGACAAACTAAATTCTCATGTAACTCAATAGTTAATATTTGTTTTGTGTTTCAAAAATCTGATTCACCGAGGTGGTTTCTAAACACGGTAAATAATTTAAGATACTGCAAAGTCTGCATGTGGAAAGGTTCACATGAACCTTGAAAATTCTTTTGTTGCATTATTTAGTATAGTTATAAATGTCAGATTACTGTTCATAAAGGTATGTCTATTTAGAATGGCATTTTCAGAATAATGTTTGTAAAAGCTCATATTAGTATTCCTCTCAGTGCTGCTAAACCCAGTGCTGGTTCCTTTTTTTTTAATTTTTCAACATGGCAGGTGCCTTTAAAAGAGATGCAGTGCTAGAAAGAGAACAAAGATGAAGCATGTTCTATGTCAGGTCAAAAATGTTCCAGAACTGTACAATTGTTATTGCCATTGTCTGTCTTAGTTGTCTATTTATATTTATTTGCTGCAACACACGGAAGATCTGATCAAATAACAGCATTCTCCACTGAGCTTTATGCATACACTTAAAACAAACAACCTCACCCCCATTAAAAAAGCAAACAAAACTGTCTGTTCTAAGGAGTTTTCCCTCAAAACTCAAGAAAAAGAACATGAAGACAGGGGAATTTAAGAAAAGCAAGAAAACCAAACAAACAATAAAAAAATGTATTTGCCAGGATATATCCAAGCGCCCAGAGGAAGATTTTATTTTAATTAACAACAATGAAGATATGCAGTAAAAATAAGTCAGAACCAATCACTTGGTATTAGTTTCAAACCTACTTGTCTCGTTTTTCACACTGAAATCCTTTTTCCAGAGCTGGAAGTAATTGCCACATAGATGACTTACAATTTCTGATCCTACAAAAAAATCTGATTGCTTGAGAATGCCAGCTAAGCTGCCACTAATGACATTGAAGTTTGGGTTAAAAAGTGGCAAATAGAGGAGGTGAAGAGTTAAAAAAAGCCCTATCTGTTCTTTAGAGCTCCTCTACAACACATCCAAAACATTTGAGCTTTTATGACATGTATTTATTTTTGTTCAAGGGCAATTAGTCACAACATTGTGAAACATGCTTCTATAAAGCAACAGATCAGAATAAATTAGTTAAAACAAAACCTCATTCCCAAGCTGATATCATTTCAGGCAAACTCATTAAGGAACAAGCCATCAAAAACACCCAGCTCTATAATCTTATTGACCACTTCCCCATGTTTTTCAGCACCACAGCTCAGGTGTGTACCAACATGATATTGCATGAAGGACCAAGAGAGAGAATATCTGCCTGTAGTGTGCAATGTTTCATAAAGATCTAAGTTTACACTCAGTTGGCCCAAGGCACAAATGTAAATATTTCCTTAGACACATGCTTGATTGGTGTACAGAACTGAGAAGAGCAAATAACACAGCAGCATAAAAATTATCCAGATATCCAACACTGGCAATGTCACAAGTTTTAGAGAAGTCTTCAATAGAATTTTCTTTTCTTCCAAGAAAAAAATCCTTTTTCTTATAGAAAATTATTTGAATAATTTCATATTTTTTCAAATAAGAAAAAATATTTTTTTAAACAAAGAAATCATTGCAAACAGTATTGCTATTGCTTGGTATTTCAGAGTGTATTTAGTTGCTATGCTATTTAAAACACAGTTGGTTCATGCTCTTCATAGAAGAAGAAAAAAACACTGTCATATATTAGTCACAGAAAACATTTTGCTTCTAACATCTTTTTCATTCAAAAGCAAACGGAATAGATATTTTGAAGCCTTACATTTTTTTCACTACAGATACTTGTGAAAAATCTAATGTTAAGCTTCAACTTGAAATTTCACCTGTTTTTTTGTCCCACCAATTATATTTCTTCCTGTCATCTCATTAGAGGATGATAATTTAAAACAGTCCCTTTTCATCTAAGTTCTGCTATTGAAATTACTTACAGCTGTTGCCAAATAGAACTGCAGGAATTTCTTTTGTCAAAGCATTTTCTATTTATATTTATTTGCTGCAACAAAACAAACTTCCTTAAAAACAAACATTTTCTTCATATGACCTACTAAAAAATTTTTGATCAGAATACCTCTTCTTGATGACAGTTTTTTCCAAGGGAAGAGTTCTTAGCTATATAACTCAGAATTTACACAGAGAATACAAGGCACAAATGTCCTAGGAAATGTCTGTCAAAAAATGTTCAGGTTCTGTTTGCTTTAATAAATGCAAAACAAAAATTTATCTAAATGACAAAAGGCAAAACTAGAAAGCTTTAAAAAGGTTAACCATCTTTTAGCCTGGCTCAATCAGTGATTGGAGAGGCAATGAAGCTGACATGTGATTTATCCCTATGATGTAGTTGGCACTATAAACCATGAAGTGCTATCTGCTGAAAAACATTGAGGAGCAGTGAAGCTCCTAAAAGCAAAATTATTGCAAGTAGTAAATGTGACACATGCAGTAAGACAAATAAAATGAGATAAGCCAAGTTCCAAAACACCAACACCGGATGTATTCTTTATACATTTATAAATTTCAGCAAATGCAGTCGGACACCAATTCTACTCCAGAAAGCTGGGCAAGGCTTTAGCAGTTAATAAAAAATATGAAATATTGTGTGCATAATGTAAATTAAAGCCCTTGTTCCAACCAGACTCTCAGGGAGCTCACAAATATCACTGTCAAATCAGAATTTATAGTAAATATTTAGTGAAAACTCTCATCTATACTTCAACAACACAGAACACACAGATATGTTTTCCAAGTGATTTATTTCAAGTGTCCAGTGGCCAGAATTTGATCTATAACACTTTAAAGGACCTTTCAGCCTCAAATACTATTGGTTTATCTCAAAGCCATCTCCAACTTGCCCAGCAGGAGCAGAAATCCCCACAAAGCCCAAAGCATGATGTTCCTTGAAGGTACTGCCATGGGACTGAGAAAATTCACTGCTAAGTGAACTTATGAATGCTTTGCAAAACTCTTGTTTTGGCACTTAAAATCCTTCACCTCCTCTTTTCCTGTCACTTTTTAACCCAACACCATCAATACATTTAACACTTTGTCTCTTCCAAAACAAAAAATTGTTACTGCTGAATTCATCTCCGTAACAAGCAACATAACTTTCAAAAGAGGGCCCCCAAACCAGCTGGTTTTTGTTTCTTTTTTAAATTAATTCTCCTGAAACAATTTAAACATCAAACAAGAAAAATTTTTAAGAGAAAGCTGAATTTACCACACTCCAGAAGAGCATTTTAAAACTATATGGTGTACATTTTTCATTCAACCCCTGGTTTCCAACAGGACACACTCATTTACATTTTCATTTTTATCTTCTCAAAAGATAAAGTCCTTATTTTTTTCCCTTAAGGTGAAAACAGTTTCTTCTACCCCTTCAATTTAACCAGAAAAATAGGAAGTTCCCACAAAACTCATTAGCAGTCTAAAAATCCTGGCAACAGGACCAAAGTACCTACAACAAATCTATGGTAACCACATTTTTCTATCTTCATACTTCTGTGTCTAAGTTATTCATTGCTAAAACTGGAAATGAGAGAGACCTAGTCTCAGCAGAGCTCCAAAAGGCCAGGGAAATGAAAATTTCAATTGAATTGAACATTTTAAGGTATTTTTCTATGAACTAAAAAGGAACTGGTTTGAGGTTTACCCCCCATTTCTCAATTTCTTTACCCCAAAGTGCTTCTAGAGGGGAGAGAAGAAAAAAACCTTCAGTGTCCTCATTTCTCCCACCCTCTTTAATTTCATCTGTGACTTATAATTATATTTCTTCTCATAAGCTTGCCTTGACTTTATTTTATTTTTAAAGAGATAAGAGCTTGCAGCAAGGCTCCCAAAAAAACTCTTTCAGCTCTATTTTTAATGCACACAGTAAAGTCAGAAGCATATATTTAAAAATACAAAGAGTAGTTGATAATTAATTCCAGTTAAACTGAAAGAGACTCACTGATCTGAATTATATTAATTAATTTTATATAATCAGTGTTTTTCTACAAGGGTAGCTTTGTGAGAACTTACAGTCTGTGGGACTTTGCTTAATGTTAAATCCTCACCTTTTGTGCTTGCACACTTTACAGAATTGTTGGGAAAATGTAGACAAAAGTAACAATTAAACTTTGGGTATATGCATGAGCTAAAAATGGAATTGCTTCTTTTTGATATTTAATTACTGCTCCAGATTTCTTAAGTAGGAAAAATGTTTATTAATCTATGTGCAAAGTTCTCTTTAAGGGTAATAATTTTATCACTGTACAGCATGATTCCAAACCACAATTCAGCGCTTGACAGCTTTTGTTCAGTTTGGTTTTGATAATTGGATACAGAAGTGGCTTTTGGCCATTTGGATGAAACTCCAAGTTTCATGGAGCTCTTGAAAGCAATCAAACTTCAACACATCACTCATTCTGCTGAGCCAGCTTGACAGCTTTGATAGCCCATTACAGTAGTTTATATTTCACCTTTGAAAGATTTCAGTAGACATCTCAGAATTAAACCAGCTTGGAATCTTGAGTTCCAAAAGGCTCTGAATTTGATCTCAGGTCATCATTTCTTAATGCAAGTAACCCACAGAGTGTTTTTATATTAACTGTGAATATCAGCAGTACTATATCCTCAACCCTTCTCACAATAATATAAGTAGCTACATTGGACAGCTCAAGAGGCAGTTCTGTGAATTAACAAGAACATTTTTGTTTGAATAAAAGCAAGTCATCTAAAGCCTCATGGAAAACAAAGTTGTGTGCATTTTATTACAAAGTGAAACACAAACGCATATTGGAAATTCTCTCTGTTCTTTTCTCATTCAGACTGGTCATAGTGATGCACTACTGCCAAACACAAAGATAAAAAGCGTCAAAAAAATTCAGTCAGCAACTAGTTTCCCACTAGTGTAGATAGAACCCAAAAATGTTCACTAGCTACTCAACTGTTTCTTGAGCCATCAGCAAACAAATCCCCATACTTTAAAATGTGTTACTAATTAAGTTTTCCATCAAATATGGTCAAGATTTTTTTTAGGCACCCCAAAGAGATGGCCCACTGCCCTTTCTGTTGTTTTTGGTTTCTTCAGGTTTTGGAAAGGATGGTTTTGAGGTTTTTTTTTTAATCTTTGTGTTCCCCCAAACCTTTATATTCCCCCAACCTCCCCACCCATATTTTCATTAAACATAAGCAGGCACTAACTCAACCCATGCACCCAGAGGTAAAAGTGGCAATTCAATGATCCTTTCCCTTTCCTCAGCATGAGAACAGTGCAAACCTTATTTTGGGACAATCACAGAAGGATTCTGAAAGGGCATATGCCACACCATCCTGTGGTGCCCCATCTTTTCCTCTTTTCAATCAAAAAAATTTCTGCAGCATTCAGTTATCAGAAGAGCAACTATCTTTTCTTACTTCAGGCCTTCCTCTACCAGGAGAAATGCAGCTTGATTAATAGATCTTAAAACTTCTGCCTGAAGTTACTCACTTCATACCAATAAACACATAGCCCAGGGTTGATGAGGGCAGTGTGTTACCAAATTATGTCCTTCACATATTAATGCAATTAAGGTCCTCCAAATATTATTATTACCAGCAGATGATTCCATGATCCTACCAGCAGCAAATCCTACTTCTTTTCACCAGCATGTTACAGGAATACCACTATGTGGGTTTTTTTCCTTCTTATTCTAAATATAATGATCTTTGATGCTCAACAAGCACTAGGGAATAAAGCTTTACCATACTCATAAGATAACACAGCTGCTTTTTTCATTTATATATGGCAATAAATAAAGCTCAGGCTGAAATTGATTCATCTTTATCTTAAAAAATGTCTTGGAAGAACATGTTAATTATAGGGAAAAAGTAATAAAATGACAGTCCCAAGCAATTAGACAGTATCTGTATCAAGAGCAGAATAGGAGAGGGTCTGTCTGCATCCTTGGCAGGTTTCTGGCATGGATTACACCAATGAAAAAATAGTGGTTCAAAGTAGAGGTGACAAGGCATTTTCAGGTCTAAGGGGCTACAGTTTGGGTGAATTTGAGCATGTGCGTATGTGACTTACATTTCAATTTGATTTTCAATTCAACAGACTCTTGGGCATCTGTATTGTGTCCCTGTTGCAATGCATCTACAGCATGAAAGACAAGTAGAGATGTTACAAATATTTGCAACACAACCTCAAGGTTTTTGTTTGTGAAAGAGAACTCTGTGTTTTTTAAGTAAAATGCATCATTATAATGGTCAGACATTCAGGTAAACTCATTTTGGGTGTGCCTAAAATGTCTAACATTGGATTTTGCAGCAGTTTATCACCACCAATAGAAACTGAACCTCACAGAGCCACAGAAGCTGAAAAAGCTGAGGCACCTCTTTGGATCACCTCATCCAACCACTCTGCTCAAGCAGTCACCTAGACCAGGTTACTCAGGAACACATCCAGACTGCATTTTAAATAACCTCTGAGGATGGAACAAACTCTCTGGCCAAGTTGCTGCATCCTTGACCACAAAGAGGAAAAAAAAGGGTGGGTTTTTTGCACCTGTATGGATTTCCCATTTTTCAGTTTGTGCTCATGGTTTCTTGCATGTCACAAGATACACTGAGACATTTAGCTCAGTATTCTTCACTCCTCCTGGCCTAATTATTCACAAGATCCCTGCAAACCTTTTCTTCTCCAGGCTGAGCAGTTGCAGCTCCCAGCCTCTCTCCAATAGGTCTGATTCTCTTATCTCTTCAGCTTTGTCCTACACTGGACTCACTCCAGTATCTCCACATTTCTTCTGCAGGGCCCAACCCAGGTGCCAGCACTCCAGATGCATTTCACCAGTTCTTTCTGGAGGAGAGGGAGGAATCTCCTCCCCCTGCTAGCAACACTTCATGATCCAGCCCAGGAGGCTGCTAAACTTGGTTGTGCAGGCACATCACTGGCTCATGGACACACTGGTGTCCAGCAGGGACCCCAGAGTCTTTTCTGCATAGCCACTTTCCAGCTGGATGCCAGTGCAGGAGGTTATTCCTCCTCAGCTATAAGGCTCTGCATTTTCCTTAGTTTTATTCCACAAGATTTCTGCCAGACCACTTCTCCAGCTAGCCAAAATCCATATATTGAATTCCACACAGCTTTGACAGGGCCTTCTTCACATTGCCCCCAGTCCTTTCACCAAATCTGATAATGAAGTAGCAGCACACATCACAATATGCACAGTGAAGATTTCCTGATAATTTTACCTTCTATTTTAAGTGCCCAAATCACCTGGTATGTAAGAACTTCTTCACCCTAGCTATAGATCAACAAACTGATCATCTTATCAAGATCTTTAAAAAACCCACAAAACTGCAAAAACAGCGAGATGTCCTAATTCTCCTTAAGAAATACTCTCACCCCTGCGCAGAGAATTATTGTTACAGTTCTTCTCTAGCAAATCCTTCTTAACTAAAACCAGACAAATCTCAACACATGCAGTACAAACCTAACAAACCACTCCAGTTTTAAACTTTGATTAGGTATTTTAATGCTTTTGATGAGTCACTGAAAAACAACACCAGTTGGGAACAATGATTTTGAAAATAACAAAGTTAAATGCTGCATTTTAAAATAACCTTGTTGTATTTTTTAGTTCAATCCATTTCTAATTTTGTGGCATTTACAACATGATAGAGGTTAGTTATCTAGTCTTATTAGCATAATAAAGAACTATAACCTGTAGCAGTCAGGAAACTAAATTACTGCTTTTACATTTAAGTACTACATTGACAAATACATTGACCTTTACGTTAGAGGTTAGAAAAATGCATTATTGTTCATTTTATTTTCTTTTTGGATAAAGTTTTCTCTGAAAGTTCTGTTGAAGGATAAAAGATTGATATAAATGGGGAGGAGGGAATAAATTATTAACATTGTGGGATAATTTGCACAGCAAGTCTTCCACAGGGCCTAAACTAGACATTCCTATGGGAACAAACCAAGAATTTAAGTGGGGAGAACAGAAACCTCTTTTGACTTTCTGACAACATTCCTCTGAAAATGAATTCTTGTTTACTGTTATTTTTTAAGCTTGATGTTGTAGCGACCAGTCATAATTAATTTCTTTTGGGTTTTAGATACACATTTGTTCATTTCATTCATAAAAATTATATATAAATTTCCCACAGTTTGCTTTCACAGAGCTTAAAATGGAAACTGGAAGACTTCAGTACAAGGAAGCCAACTCTGCATGGCATTTCAGAGATGTGCAAGACACAGAAATTCATGGGTGTCTAAATCAGGGTTTATTGCCTTGCACCTTCTGACAATAATAGACCAGAACAGAGCAGCTGTGTTGGAAGAGACCTACAACAATCACCCAGTCTGAGGTGGTCCAGGGAGTAGCATTCTCCATAATAATGATTACAATCTTTACATTATATTCAAGAGAATATTTCAATTCATTCTAATATCTCCAAAGGCATAAAACCACTAATAATTCAAGTCCAACCACAATCTTGGTAGCTCACTCTCAGGTATGGAAGTTATCAGGATGAATTTGTCATTAGAGAAAATAAAACACCAATCAAAGTGGTTTAGTCTTTAGGGTGGAGAAAAAAAAAAAAATCAAACTTACTTCTGGTTCAGTTTAGGTACTTATCTTTTTCTCAATATATTACAGAGACTCACTCAGATGCACAAAGCCATATGAAGCCATTCGGCTGGGGTCAGTTTTGGGATTTTTTTTGTTTTGGGGGGTTGCAACTCTTCAAAAAGGATGAGCTGCACATACTACACAAAAACAATACATTAATTTCTGCCTTCTTTCAACACACTTGTGGAAGTGGCACATAAACTCAAAAACACAGGGGCAAACCTGATGGATTTCCATTTTTTTGGGGAGGTGGGGGGGAAGGGAGCGTTCAGCTGGCTCTTTCCTTTGGCTTGCAAGCAGAATGCTACCCTGGCTGGTAGCACTTGCTGATGGATCTGTTAGGATGATGTTAAACCCACTGTGCATTTTTCACTGACTGTCTACAGTGTGGCATATTGATTTTGCCCTTCCCTGGTTCACTTCTAAAACCTACGCAGTCAAAACTGTTACTTACTTGAAGATTTCTGCTTTTCCAGCCCTGCTCTGACAGATATCTCTGTTATGCCACCATCTGCTATCTTCATATTCCATGACTGAACCACAGGCTAGCACTTCTGCTGTGACAGTTTTTGAGGTGTAAAACACACTTCTCCTGACATCTGCCTCAGCTCATCCATCCTCCAATTAGAAAGCCTGAGAAGACAGGCTTGAGATGCTTTACATTTTAATTTTCCTATAGAATCCTTCTTCAATACAAGGAAGTCAAGTCTCTGAAGATTGTCTTTTAATTTTAAAGAGAGATAATAGGTTTTGTACACAAAACAATATAGTAGGCAGGCAGGGAAGACATTATACACCAAATTAACATTGCTTATTTTTGCCCAGTGTCTGTAAAAGCACAAGGGGACAGGCACAAGAGGGCCAGATATTCCAACTCTTTTGACTGCAATGACACACTCCAGCTAGAGATAACTGTGGTATTTTCTGGGGTCCCCATCATTGGAAGCAAAGATAAATTTGACTTCATCTTCTTAGAAGGCTAAATTATTATTTTATGATATTATATTAAAGAAAGCTATACTAAAAAATAGAGAAAGGATACAGACAGAAGGCTAAAATATAATGATGAAAAACTCATGACTCCTTCCAGAGCCTTAACACAGCCTGACATGATTGGCCATTAAGTAAAAACAATTCACATGAAAGCAGTAAAACATGCACCTGTTGGATAAACAATCGCCAAACCACATTCCAAAGCAGCAAAACACAGGAGAAGAAAATTAGATAATATTGTTTTCTTTTTTCTCTGAGGCTTCTCAGCTTCCCAGGAGAAGAACCCTGGGCAAGGGGATTTTTTCAGAAAATATGACCCTGACAGAAAACACCTTCTCTTCCAGAATGAAAAGGAAAACACAAAGCAAGCTGATTAGAGGAGTTTTGGTCTACTGAACTAGGAGATGGAAGCCATTCTCATCTAAGGCTTCATCTCTGCGAACAGCAAGTTCAGAATAAATAAATTCTTTACAGGTAACATTTTGATGACATTCACCTGATTTTTTCACTTAGGTAGTGCAAGTTTGTTAGTGCTCAAAAATGACTTTGATAATTCAGGATCTAATATGGAACTTATTCTGCAGACTTTATCAACCACCATGCAACAAAGCTATTTAAGAGCAAGGCAAATTTTTAAATTATTACCTCACCAGAAAGACAAGCACATGTCTAATCAAAGGAAGAATGAGGTTTATGTCTATTTCTTTTCAAACTACATCTGACCACCTAAAATTCAGCATAATCAAATATATGTGGGACATGTTAGAATTCAGTGGAGGAAGTCATGGGAAGTAACAGAATGAAAGGCAACTTATGAAGGATGAAAAAAATCTGTTATGAAAAATGTAGTAAAATACAAAAAACAAAGTTTTAAACACAAAAGAGAACATGGAATTGGTGACCTTTCACCTCTATTAAACACATAAAGAGAATCCATGCTGCTGAACAGAGGAGAGATGTTACTTTCCAAATTTGAGTAATGCAGCACAAGGCAGAGGAGCACTCTCAAAACATTCCAATAAACAAAACTACAAATCAGATGGGTTATTGCCATTCAGTTCAATAGTTATTATTATGATTCATTTCTTGGAGGCTTTTTAAAAGCATTCAAACCCATTTCATCCATAAATAAGACATCTGATAGTATGTGTTCACATCTTACAAGACACAGTCATACCCAGCAATGTAGTTTGTACATTTGGTATTAAAAAGTATACAGATTGCCACCCTTCTCTCCATTGTTCCAGCTTCTCTCTTGCCTCTTTGTCTTTCATTGCTCATTTTTCTGAGCCAGCCCTTTCAGCAATAAACTCGCACATTAGAAAAAAATCCTTTTTCTCTTAAGTTCCACATTTATACTCTTATCAGTTTCTGTTTTTAAGGAAAGTTTCCAGCCTGACTATTCTGGTAGTCACACTACCACTGCCAGAGACTGCCAGTGCTGGGACCAAGGCTCTTCACTGCAGACAGTTTCAGTGGCACAACTGGTGCCCATTTGACTCCCTGCACACCTGACTCACAGCCAGACCCATTTCCCTCAGCACAGCCTCAGATGTCTCATGCTATGAAGCAGTTTATTCACAGGGCAGTAACACAGAAAAAGCTCGAGCTGGTGCCTCCAAAGAAGGATCCCCAGCAGAGGAACCCCTGGGCTTTTACACCTCCTCTGTCTCCTCACACACAGGTCCCTCCCTTCCTTCTCAGACCACAACTCCTGCCCTCTCTGTGTCCATTCACTTTGCTGGAGCCACCCATATTCACCTCCTTTTATTATCCAGAATGCCAGGAATTCCCAAGTCCTGCTGTGTCTCACAGTGTCCATTCCCTTAGCTGGTATTACCCATCTTTCCAGCCCTCTGTTATCCCAAAGGCTGCAGTTCACTGCCTCTTGTCAGGGGCTCCTCCCCAGAGCTCCATCTGCATGTCAACCTACATTTCATAAACCCAGCCCTTGAACCAGATCTATTCCTCATCACTGTAAAATCTATTTCCAAAGCTGGTGCCTGCCTAATATGCTTTACATACATTGTCCTTCTGTCCAAATAAACATCTGTTCTGCATCAGCTAACTTACTAAGTGCTTTACACAAGGTCCAGGGCTTTCATTTGCAAACAGTTTGTCTAGAATAATTCCCAGCTGATCTAAGTGTATACATCCACCCACATGCCTTTCTAGTTTATCTGACTCCAGACTGCCAAAATCCCTGTCAGCACTCATTTATGACACTGACCTAAGCCACATGCAGTTAGCCAAGCTCTCTCACTTCTGGCTGTTATAAAAATCCTTACTCCCTCCCAGGAGAGGAGGGCTCATTCATGAATGATCATAACAAATAAATCTATCAAGGCAGCAGGTCAAATTTCTTTCAGTGTCCTATACAATGAAGATCCAGGGACATTTATGTCTGTTACTGTCTTTATTTTATCTTTTCACAAGCATCCACATAGTAGTTTATGATGCAGCTAAGAAATTTTTTCCTTCATAATGCCAAACAAGTGGACAGATACTCTAGATATTTTGCTTGCTCTTCTGTTTTTATTTCTGTGTCATATAATTCTTAATAAAAAATGTACAAAATTATCTGTTACCTCTCACAAAGTGATTTCAACATACTTCACAGATGGTACTACAGAAAAGATCTGTGATTTGGCCTCTCAGTGAAGTTTTACCAGACTTATGAAACAACTATTTTCATAATGACAAATTAAAATATCTCTAATTTTCATTTTGACCCTGCATTTAGTTCAGAACAGAATTTTAATTGCTCTGCTAGCAGACCTGGAACTACATGGAATAACACCTTTTTTAATTAAAGGCTAGAAGAAAATCACAGACCATTCACCTCTAATTATGGGCACACATAAAAAGCATATTTCCACTACTGCCTTAAGTGACAGATGTGCTTTCCTGAATGTCACCCCGGTACAAAACCATGCAGTTCCTGCAGGTAGCACTCTGCTGGTTCACGTGGCAGATCAGCAAACCACAGGCTGATGTCAAACCAGTGCAGTTCCATTCTGGTCCCTTTCAGTACCACCAGGCTTTGCACAGCTCCACTTTTACACATCCCACTGAAAGACTGCACACATCTAAGTGAGCAGAGTAAGAAAGAAAGCCACAAAAACTCTGTCCCTTACAGACTCAACTTGCAACCAGCAGGAAGGCTGAAAAGAAACCACAGATCCTGATCAGAGATTCTGTGGGATGAAAGAGCTTGGCTGGGACAATAGGAGTCAAGTGATGATGCTTTAAAAACTGGGGGCAAAAATATGCTCCCTGGACTTCTCCTTCCATAACAGTCTGCAACAGCTTTTAGCCCTTTTCCTTCAGTTCCATATTTTTCTCCATCAAAGTCCTTCAACTATAAAGAGTAAAAAGAGTTCTGTCCCCTTCCAAATTCTTATGCACACCTGACCTTGTCACTGTTAAGGCAGTCTGAGGAGCAAAAAAGGCCTTGACCCTGTGTCAAGAGCACTGCTCAGCAACAGCAGAAACATCCCTAAATTATCAACACAGCTTACAGCACAAATACAAAACACAATCCCATACCAGACACTGCAAAGAAAATTAACTCTACTGCAGCCAAAACCAACACAAATACATTTGCAAGCCCTGGCAACAGAACAGCACATTTCTACCCTTAAAACAGGCAGAATTTTAGTAACATTTACTGTCACCAAAATCAAAAATAATTGCTCACCCACTGGCTATAAATTATGTTTATTTTGCCAAGGGCAACATTTACTAGAAATTGTAAATAGCAAGTGAGCCAGAAATCACGTAAATCATAATCCCAGTTAATTAAATTCTGCATTTAATGGACTAATATTTATTGACACCTTACTTAAAATTAATTAAGAAATACAGTAACTTCATGTGTAGAAAACAACAGTAGTTTTGGGGGGGGTTTTTGTGTGTCAGCCACTTGAGGTTTTGTTTGGTTGGGGGTTTTTATTTTCCAGTTTTATGTGGGTTTTTTGCAAGCACTGAGATTATTACAAAATTGCCCCAGGCCATACTGTTAACATACAAAAGGCAATTACTATTCTTTAATCAAACAACTCATTCCTGTTCATTGGAAAATAAATTACTGGGGCTGTTCTCACCAATTTTTATTCCTCCTTAAGAGATTGGGCACTTACTAATATTGAAACCTAGGAAGGCAACAGAGAGATGTTAGTGAAGCACATGTGTCAGTTTACAGTCTGTTAACTTGTTCTGGTCACTTTAGTGTTTCTGCCCTGTACTTTAGAATGAATTACTGTGAACATCTTTTTATTAAACTCACAGCTTTCAACGCATTTTCAGACTGTCCACTGAGATATGGGTGGCAGACAATACTTTATCTTGACTTGCAATGTACATTGACTTCTGACCTACCCATCCATTCACTGATTTAAGTATTAAGCCCAGAAACAGAAGCCAGAAAATTCTGGCAACAAAAAAAAATGTGGACCCAAAAGGAAGAGGCACATTAATTAAATAAAAGGAAGAACATTCACTGTTCTGTGGTAAAGGGTGACAACATGGGCACAGATGAAACAGCAAATGAAAATTAAATAATAATAGGCCTGATGGGAGAAAAATGTGCAGCTGACTCAACACAGCAATGTGTTCTTGAAAGCTGTTCTAGGACTAAAAAAAGGTATTTTGTGGCACACACAAAAAAGGGTATTATTAAAATAACTAAAACATCTTTTCCACTAAATGCAAGATCTGTAAATAATCGGATGTGCAACAATGGAAAGTACACAAAGGGGTGGAAAAAGCAGTAGAAAAGTACCAAGAAAACAAGAACACACTTCTGAGGTTAACAATAAGAAAAGAAAAAGGAGATGTACCACTAGCATCTGTGCTAATTAGTAAGTGTCAGGATTTCTTTGGGAGTCAGAGGTGGCGACCTAAACTGCAAAGGAGCACAAAACCAGCAGCCAATTATCTGAAGAGACTTTTATATTAGCAGTGATGGTCAGGACAGACATTTTATTCAGATTAGAGAAGCTACCACTTTTTTTATCAACTATCACAGATAAGGATCCTCTGTCTCCACTTGTGGATACAAGGCAAGGCACTGCTGCCTCATGTTCTTTCCCTCCATGCACCAGCAGGACCACAAGGTGCCCAGCAAACCACAAGTGGAGGAGCAGGTGGCAAAGGGCTGTGACATCTGATGGGAATTATGTCATGCAGGTATTAACAGCTGCAGCAGACCAAAAAAAAAAAATTCAGCTTGCAGTTTAAAACCATTTCTACATACTTTACTACTCATAGTCTGGAAATATCCATATGCAGCACCAAGCACAAAGTGAGGAACAAATGTAAGCATTCATACACACTCAAAGTAAATGTGGTGATATTTAAACAGAAAAATCTTTTTTTTCCAACTCCAAGACCCCAGTAGAATTACACAGAGCTTTGGGTGATTTTCAGTTTCCCCAGTATCTCCAGAAGCAGAGAGACCATTTCAAGGTGGAACAGGTAGAAATTAGGAGAACATATAGCACTTGCTGCTGCTACAGTTGGCAGATATAAGCTACACATAGCCAAATAGATCAGCTTACAATTCTGCATCTGTCGAAATCCTCAGCCCAGAGAAGACTTCACTTGGAGAGAAATCCAAAGAAATCAGATTAAGTTATCAAATTCTTAAAACACACGAACTTCCTTTGACCCATTTAACTTAACAAAAGCCCTGGCACTTTGTAAAACCCCTTAGGCAAGATCCATGCATTTTCTTTCAAAATTGAAAATACAACATTTTTCTCTTATTAGTTATTAGAATAAATGTGTCATGCCTTACTAAGGTAACCATTGTGAAAAGAAAACACTCTTAAACTAAGCAGCTGCTAGCCCATGATTCTCAAAAGCCTACACAAAGTTTGGAAAGTTCAAAGGATACTAAAGTAGTAAAATTCTCAAATCTCTGAATTAAATTAGAACCTGGCACGCAATTCCTGTGGATTGCTTTTAAAAATCTCTGTTAAAAAAGCACCAATAATAAATAGAAAACCTACTTTAAAAGCAATCAAGCTACCCAGCAGTGGTTCACAAACAGAAAGGAATTTAGCCTGGTTCATGTCAAATAATTCCAAATCTGCACACCCTATAAATAAAAACACTAGACCAGATTTTTCAATTGTGCTAATATCTGGTGTACCTTTCCATGACATATCAGAGAGATCTGTTTCTCTGAGCCCTTGTATCTCTGCTGTACAGCACAGGCCCCCTGTGTTACAGAAACTTCTTCCATTAAGTTCTCCATTATTTACAAATTGTTCTAGATACAAATTATGCTAGCTTTCACAGCTGCCAAAAAAATTACTATAATGGAAATTTATGTTTGTAAATGATAAAAAACCCATAAAGGCAATACATATAAAAGTTAGATGAATTTTGTCTCTAAAAAGCAGTTACTTAAATTAATTCCAAAAGCTTCACAGTATTTCCAGCCCCCACATAAAAAACGATTTTTAATGTAGTTTTCAATTCACTCTTTATACAAAGAGATTTAATTTTATTATCAAAATATATCATTTCAAGGCATTAACAATATCTGATTTAAATAACAATGTGGCATGATTGTTGTTTTTAAGTTTTTTCATACAGCACCACGCAAAACAAATTACAGTTATGGGACCTGTCACTTAAAGAGATATTAGCAAACATTTATTATGATAGAAGCCTCCTTCATATTGCTGTCAGAGATAAAAGGATCTTTGTTCTTTGGTTCTTTAAGCCAAGGATAAGAGGAGGTTTGACTCTAGAGCACTTATACTGCAATATCATGTAAAAAACCCACCCTGCTACTGCACCCAAACCCCAAAGGCACTCCAGACATATGTGTTGACAACTCCAATGTGAATTCCAAAGAAACTGGGCCAGCACATCCCACTGCGAACATGGGGCAGCAGCAGCAAGTTGTCTAGAAGTATCCACCTAGCTAATAGCAGCTCCCAAAAGTTGGGATAATCCTTGTCTTTATTTAATGGGTTATATCATCTTTGCCATCACAATCTAGCACACCAGTCTCTGCTCTGCCATCTCCCTCGACCTTGCCTCACTCATTAACACTTTGAGGAACCTGGGGGCAGAGACCAAATCTTCATCAGAAACACCTAAGAAGCATCACAGAGCCTGATCAGCCCCTTCAAACTCCAGTTTCACATTTAAATGTAGTGGCAGCCACGTTGTCAGTATTAGAAATTTCAATGAATTGCTAGAAAACACAATACACTCAAGTGAAAAGACAACACCCTATGTTTTATATTTTACTGGAAAGTGCCAAAATAACTCTTGCCATTTTTCATTATTCTGCCAGAGATACAAGATTTTTTCCATTTGTAATTGATACCAAAGAGTTACCTTAAAGTCATCTTTTTGTACTTTAAGAGAGAGAAGAAACAATAATAGAGAGAAAGCGGTACATTGAGCTGAAAGTCAAATGTTCCAAGCTATATCAAATATAATATCAGGTCTATCCATGCCAGCAGAATAATTTACCTTAGATGACACCAAACAAAATTTTGGACTGCAGATTCTGGTCCTTATTTGTATTCTGAGCTTCACAGTCTCTAGTAGCTCAAAAGAAAAAAACAGCTGAAGGAAAGCAACCATTTTGTCACAATATATGACACAGTTGTGATAGCCACAACACACAGAACATCACCCCAGAATTTCAGAAGGCTTTGGGCATTTGCCCAGGCAGAGTAACACTTTACCTCATCAGAAGGCTTCAGGCATGTGCCCATACAGAGACCATCCTGCCACTTCAGAAGGCTGCAGGTATCTGCCCTTCTTGTCCTTCAGCCCAGCCTTTTATCCCCTCACACTGATACCCTGCACCTGTGTGCCCTCTGCTCCCTTTGGTGGTTGGTCAGTGCCCTGGGCACTCGTTACCTTTAATGGCATTCACCTGTCCTGCACAGCTGTGCCCAATTAGGGGTGATGCTCAACCACAGCCCCACCCTGAATTACCACAAACTGTGTGCCTACACCATTTCTATCTCACAGCAAAAATTTTGAGAGGAAAATACCCCTCTAAAGTTTAATTCTCCCTCTCCAGAACACAAGTACACAGAGTAGTAGGAGTCCTCAGTTACTCCAAAGTTAGAGGATGAGGTAGAAAGTGATACACAGATTTCTGAGAACTGCTGAAATTCTGCTCAATGAATTTGAACAGGCTTGCTTTGAGAGCACTGACAGTCTGGAAACATCTAAAACAGTGTCAGTTTGCACAAAAACACATTCTCTAGGGCCAGATTTCAGATTCTTGTTACATTTTTGTGAGCAAAGACTGTGACATCAAAGTTATTAAGTATATCTTTCAATTCTCTTTTCCTTAATGCAGAAAATACTCCCCTTGGAATAGGAACCCTGAGTGGTCAACACCATGAAGAGATCAGCATCTTTTTCTCTTCTTCCTCCCTCCCAGGAAAAGAAAAGGAGCACAGTTCAGACTTTGAAAAGATAGGAACAGCTGTTCCCATCTGAGCAGCCACAGTGCCTTTGTTATCCAAGATCAGAGGAAAAAACATTACTTTTAAATCTTCAACCAGTAGTTCTCTGGAGAGAACAAACTGCTTTCTGAAGAATAAATTAAGCATTCAATTAAACTCTACAACAGGTAACTACTGTTCTTGCACACTTTGGGGAAAATTCATTCAATGGTATTATTACAGTCCTGTGCAAATAACTCCAATAAATCACATCAAATTGAAAAATTCTCTTCTCAGATCCAGCAAAATGTTCAATATGAAGAACATGCAGATTTAAGAAGGGAGAAAAATATTAAAATAGCCAGAATACTGGCATTGTATCAGTCCCTGATTCCCCAATTGCAGGGCTAGGTTAGCAGACACATCCATTTCTGTAAAGATTTCTATGTGTATAAGGTCTTCTTGTACCACTTCTGATTCTCTACTTCCCAGAATTACAAATGCATATAGAAGAATTCTGAAGTATTTCCAAACACCAAATAAGGTGGCTTTAAAGAACTCATTTGTCTCCATTGATGAAGAATTTAATTCAGGTTAAATTACTATGTTTATGAAATAGCTTCAGGATTTATTGTATTTCCATGATAACTCATCAACTGCACTTTAGCTTGAAGGAATATAAGAAGAGAACTTAATTAACACTAATTTTCAAACTGCCAAGAGCTGCTGTATGTTCAAGAATTTTATCTACATAGAAGCATGACCCAAATAAATAAACAAAAAGGTACTGCTTCCAGACCACTGAGCCTATTACTAAAGTTAATTGGGCAATATTGACTTGGATATTTTAATCATCAAGAAAAGTTAAAGGCAACAGTAGCCTCTGAAGATACAAATTCTTTTAACTTTCTATTAAAGCACTGACCATGGTGAGTTAATTAAGCAGCATATTTATCTCTGGATTTGATGTAATTTAAGTAAATATTATGTTGGACACTAGCTTCTATTTTGGAAGGAGTTCTCCAAGCTCAAGAAGGCAAAATAAAGAGAGGAAAGCAAAACAGTGAAAAAATTGTTAAGTTTTTTACCTGATTTAGCAAAACTGTTTAGGAATAAACTATTAAAGATAAAATAAGAAATGAAAACCACAAAATTTTCACATGAGCATAAATCTGAAAAATATTTAATATACTAATAGGAAATAAAATGTTAAAACACAATACCATGACATAAACAACATAGGTGTAAATTTGAATTGAACATCTCCTTTTTATGGCTATGTATCAGACTGTTTTTCTTTGTTCCTAACCCAAATATGCTGTGGCCTTTAACATTATTAAATAGCTTATTGGGTCAAAGCCCTCTTGAACTGTAATGCTTCTTTAATAAGATGTCTGAAGTGTTTTCATGCAAGCAAATCATTATTACTGGCAAAATCCCCTTTCACAATAAGACCATTTTAACTGCTAAAACAAAGATTTGCAATAAGGAATGGCTGCAAGTATAAAAACACATATTTTATAGTAGGTTTTTCTGAAAAGAAGCAAATATAATTTAAGAACACTGAGGAATAGAGTGCAGCCTCTTGTTTAAGATTATTAGAATGACTAAACACTACTTGTGTAAGTGTTCCAAGACTGTGTCCACAAACAGTCTAAATTTAATGTACATATCTACAATGTACAGGTAATGAATATGCACACATCCTTTTCTCTCAACAGAACCCCTGCCAGTGTGCTATGATCAATACAACAGCAGAAAGTATTGCTTAAACACTGTCTCAAATCAAAACCACAGCACTACATTCCTAGCTGCAGTTAACAGCATCTCTGAAATGTGTAAAACACTGAAAAGCAAAGCCATGAGGTAGCAGGTGAGGATGGCTTCCAGCTTAGAAGAGCTCTTGAAGCTGTTGCCACATTTGGTATGGGATTTTGGTAATTGATTCTGCAGGAACCTCTGCAAGTTGCTCTCTGTTGGAAATCACTTACATCCTGTACCATTTGTTGTGTCTGTTCAGAGAATCTGCACTGGAGTTGGCAGCCAAAGTAACTGGCAACAGGAGCATTGTTGGCTTCAATACTTCCTAAGTTTTCCACCCAGGAAATATTAAAAGAGGAGCGAACCTAAGCATCGCTTCAGGTTTATCAGAACACACACTTCACTTCTTCAGCCAATACAGAAGGTGTCATGCCAATTTTGTCACTCCAGAAATCATTAGGCATTTACCAGAGTTTCTTGTGATTTCTTCCAGTGTAAATACATCACTCAGAAACCTTTTCTGCAAACAATAAGCTGAAGGACAAGCCATTAGTCTGACCCCAGCCACACATCCTCAATGCAGTAACCCCTCCCCTGGTGAAGTCTCTGTCCCTGGACCACTGCAAGCCACCACCAGCAGTGATGCAGCTTGATTAGGAACAAGAACCAAACCACAAAAACTGCATCTCTGATGTCAAGAGTGAGGAGATTTCGGTGGGAGTCTTCTCCAATCATTAATTTAATCACAGCCATTAAGACAGTACTATTACATGTCAGTAGGTGTGATAATTGTCAGATGGAGCAGGGGAAAAGGAAAGAGCATTAATAGGTAAAAATTACAGCTTGGATGTTCTGCTAGATTGATAAAAATACGCAGGATTGGATGCAGAAATGTGTTCCAATGATGACCTAGGCAAAGACAAATATATGCCTTGAGGGCTTGTCAGCTAATTTTGAAGAGTGAATAAACTGTCTCTGAAAAACAACTATTTATTTTTTAAATGCTCATTAAGAAGTTATTTATTGTGGCAGAGATTTATTATATAAAATCATTATATATTTACATGGAGAGGGTTGCAAATATTTTACTCCTTTCAGTTTAAAGCCCTTCATTAAGATATGTACATTCAGATAAAGAGTTTGGTCAGTTTGGTCCTCCTTGCAGATCATTTTTGTGATGCTACAGCACATATTGGTTTAGAAAGTGTCCTTTAACTGACAATATGCAATGTAAATGCAGAGAGGAAGGCTGCATATTTTGAAAGAAAGCTTCTTGAAAGGTCTTTTAGGCATTCACACAAGTTTAGAAGGGGATAAATTGTTTAAATGTATAAATTCACATAGCATAGTCACAGAAAGAGCCAATTTGGAACATAAAAAAAAAGTCACTCAGAAAAAAAAATATCAGCATCAGTCATGGAATTGCAGCTCCTTTTATGTGGTGCAAGCCTTCAAAGTTCCAGTACATCCACATCGTCAGAAAGAGTTTAAAATCTCTGGATGTTGGAGCAGAAATCTGTGTATGTGTGTGAAATTACACACAGATGATAAAAAAACAGGTAGAGGAAAAGAGGATTGACATGATGAAAAGCAGGCATAAAAAATAAAAAGATCATCCACTGGATGTTTGGTGTTTACCAAATTCAAGAATTTCAAGCCAGTCCAAAAAATGATGAAATATATAATTGCCTAGTCCAGAAGTAAAGAACTGCCTTTTTCTTTTCTCTTCTATTAATCCTTCCAGTTAATCTATTTACACACATGACCTGTTAGGACAAACTTAATTGCTGCAAATTGAAAATTTAGGTCCTGTGAAAATAAGAAAAATCATATCCTATTTGTTTGGTTTGAGAATTTTAAATCTGGTGAGCTGAGGGGTTTTGCTTTTTCTTTATAATTACTTAGAGGTATTTTCTTTTAATTTGATTGGGTTTTTCTAGTTTTTATATCTCTCAGCTTCAGGGGCAAAAGTCTTGCTCCATTCTGCTTTCTCACTGACCCTGTGATCCCTGCATTTGTTTTGCTATGAGGAGACACCCATAGAGTCCTGGAGGCATAAAGCAATTAAAACATCATGATCAAAAGTGTAAATTTTCAAAGCAGTGTCTCTGCTGGCTTCTTTATAAAAGAATACTAGAGGAACAATCAGTGTTACATTCTTTAAAAAGAAAAAAACAAAAAGTTAATAGGCTCAAGGCCTACTCATGAAGAGAACAATTTCAATACCCAAGCTACCAGAGAACAAAGGATTTAAAATTTCACTCTCACATTTCAAATTTAGGCAGTTTATAATTCAGTACAGATCTTTTGTATTAGCACACACTTGCACCCAAAGAACAATTCACCTGGAAGCACCAACAAAACCAAAACACTTCAGAAATCTAGCTTAGGCAAGTAAGAATTGGTACACTATTTCATGTCAGGAAAAAATGACAACTCCAAAGATTTATAGAACAGGTAAGAGCTACTATATCACAGAAAAAAAGAGATAACAACAATCTTTTCCTTCATGTGTCCGTTATCTAATCTTTTTTTTGGATGTTGAGGTGATAAAATTTGAAAAAAACATTCCAGTTTATGCCTGAACCTCTTGTTCAAATTTCTGTCCTGGCAGGTGGTTGAAGACAGTCAATATTCAAGGAAATGGAAAGAGAGTTGCCTACTAGAAATCTCACTAGGCTCTGAGCTGACCTATCTCTGCTCTCTCCTCCTGCAAGGGAAAACAAGTTCACCAAAAGAACTCCAGCTCTTATTCCCAGCTGAAACACAAAGCTTCCAACTCTTTTCCCCCCTTACAGACAAGAGCCAGAAGAGCTCAAATCTCTCTTCAACTTTAATCACAAATTCATAGCAGACAGGTCATCAAGATAATTTGTTCAATCAACAGAAAATTTTTGAAAACTCCAATAGTTTAAACTTTTTTTTTCCACATTTCATCTGTAACTGCACAAAACATAAATCACTATTTTATGTGTCCACAGCTGGTATGCCATGATCAGGCAAATGGTCATTTACAATAACACCTACAAACTTTAAACAGTCTAGTAAAAAAAAAAAACAAGCAGTTAAAATGATGTGTTTTACCCAATGTCAGTATGCAGATACTTAGTTCCTCACACCATTAAACTGAATCAATAAGCCTATTTCTTGTTAAACACACTTTATATAGTTTAAAGACAAATATGTTGATATATTCCAAAAAATCCAGAAATTAGGGTGCTTTTCTGGGAAAAAAAAAAAAGAAAAGAAGGGATTCATAATAATGCTGATAAATTTCCTAACAATTGATAAAGAATTATGGTGGTTAAAGGTGCAACAAGAACTGTTAACCTGGAGAAAAAAAAGCAAGAGGCTGTGGAAGATGGGGTCAGAGAGGGAAAGGCAGACAAAAATGGGATCCATTAGGAAGAGCACAAAAAAATAGAAAAAGGTAGAAAAAGCAAAGCTCTCATCAGGAAGCACTACTAGAGGAGGGCAGATGGGTAGAATATAGATGTGGCAAGAGGTCTGCAATGCACATGCTGTTGTGTGCCAACTGCAATGGCATCCCAGGGTAGGGACATTCAAGATTACCTGGGTTCAGCAAAAGTGAATTCAAACCATCATGCTTGTATGACTTAGGACCTTCTTTCAGCTCCTTTTTGTCTAGCTCCCAAAAGCCCCAATATGGGATCAATCTAATCTTCTGAGGAATATTTCTCTCCTGAAGGGCACTGTCATCTGCTCCTCAGTGGGAGTTAGACTTCATCACCAGAGCTGCAGGGCAGGCTGCAAGGCACGTGTACGGAGTTGGGATTTGAGCAAGGTGAGATCAGGATATGGGAAAGCAGCTGCTCATTGCCTGAGTTCTGTCTGTTCCTGTAATTCCAGTGATAATGAAGACCTGCAAAACAGTTTTGTGCAAGTGAGTCACAGACTCTCATCCTGCTGAAATATCTCTGTAGACCTGAACAGGGTGTTTTCTTTAAGCTTCAAGCTTCATTGCTGCAATGCTCAAGCCATTTATAAGGCTTTATATGAAAGTACAGACCTGCAGGAGACTAAATCATGAAGATGTAGAGTCCATCAAATCATCAAATTGTTTTGGGGTTTTTTTTACCAATGAAATAACCTCCAAGAGATTGAGTCAAGTCTTTGGTGTGACTTATGAGGATAACATTAGCTATTAACATGAAAACTTCGCTAGTTTTAGTAAACCATGAATGTTCAGCAAACCTTTACACTCAAGAGGATCAAATCTGTCATGCTTAGAACAGCAGATATTTCTACTCTTCTGCATCAAAAAAGGGATTTAAAAGTAGGAGAGTCATTGGTACCACATCCTGTGCATTGATCACTAGCATCCACTACACTTCCCTAAAACTTCATGAAAGTAGAAGAGTTTCCAAGGGGATCATCCAGTTTGTCCCACCAGCATACAGAGACAAGCAAAGATAAAGTACTAGTGTGAGAATGCCCAATTAAGGTGTGGCTTGGAAAAGGAAGCCAACAGCTTCATCCACAGAGCAGTTTTTGAACACATTTACCCCATTTGTCATTTTTTAAATGTTTTTTTTTCATTTATACAAGACCACTGCACCCCAGGCTTAAATCAGCAAATTCCATGTGTACACTTTAACAAAACTAGCAAAAGCTGGAATAACTTTTGGTTCTTATTTCCTTACACACCTTTATAAAAGCAAGTAATAGAACAACACCCATTAAAAATTTGTATTTTGTAGAGAACTATGTCTGGCACAGTCTAACCTTTGGTTAGCTTGAAACCTCAAAGAACCTTATGTGCTTATTTATACCAGCATCAAGATTTGACAACTGCCTGCTAATTACTGGTCTTACAGAATATTTTACTCAGTTTTCATTTAATTGATACTTTGTTTTGGAGATTTAATTGGATGACAGATTTTAATTAGGCAAAATGAAAAATTAAGGTTCATGTTTAAACTTCAGTTTCTGGAGATAAAAAAAAAATATCTTTTCAACAGTTTCTGGCCTTTACAGAGAAGACTGTACAGCTTAGATCAGACCAAAATAAAGCAAAGCACTAGCCCAGAAGGAGGCTTAAGTGAAAAATATTAATAACATATTTTATCATCTCTGCTTCTATCCTGAAAAATAATAAAACAATGCTCTGGTACATAATTTGCTGTGTTTAATAAGACACTCAGAAGTTTAAGAACATCACAACCTCTCAGTCCCACAAAACATCCCTGGATTCTTCAAGTCAAAAACCTCTGATCTAGTTCATATTTCATCATCACCAATGAGCAGGACACAGTCCACTCTCATGGCTCCCTTGTCCCTCTGGGTTTTATGTTGTTTATTAAAACTGAATGTCTTATTAAGACAGCAAAGAGTAAGCAATTAGCTAGAGAAAATATTGAAAAAAAAGGAGAAAGACACTCTTTTAATTTATATGTCAAAGCTTTACATAGACATGTTATAGCTCTTGGGACACTGGTTTTAAAATTTACTTACCATTCCTAACTCTGTGTTCGCATATTCCTTGTAAAACCATCTTGGAGAGTCTATCTCATTGCAGCTTGTGACACAAGTTATGATCTCCCAGTAAACCTGGGGAAAAGAAAATATACCCCAAAGAACAGCAAAGTAATAAAATCCGACATAAAGAAACAAATTATCATTTTAAAAACTCTAATAATGGCTCCTAGCACTTTTTAATAAAAGATACTCAACTGCAGCATCTTGAGGAACATGACTTGTTTTAATTATTCATTGAAAGTTGATGGTTTATTTGAAAGAAAATGCAATTATAGCCTGACACTTTAATCACCATCAGTTTGTTTTGTTCACCTGATACTGCTAAGAGGAAGGTTACCTTCCTGTGGAAATTCTGACATTTCTGTAATTGGCTTTGCAATCACTCCAAGAGACTGAATGTATTCCTTTTATTAAAATTGTGCAAAAATTGGAGTTATGATATTATTAAGATTGATGGCAAACATCACCAATAACCCAAACCTCAAATAAAGCTTTGTTTTTTTTTTCCTGTTAGACACAAGCCATATATAGGCTTTGGGCATCAGAATTTCTACTGAGACAAAAAACACAAATCAAACACAGCACCTTACCAAACCCATTCAAATCAATCCATTAACCAGAGGAAAAGAAATCAAGGAAAAAATAATCAAAGACTAGCAAATCAAAGGCTCATAGGATGGGAAAAAACTCTGCTCCACCACAATAAAATGGAATTTTGCTAAATTTAGCCACTAGGTCAGAGGTTTGTTTGCCAACTGGTCAAAATTGAGAAAAATAAATGACACTCTCACAAACACTGCCCTAAACTTTGGCTACTTTCAGTATTTAAAGCATTTCAGAATATTCAGTAAGACACTCAGCTGAATTAAATATCTAGCTTCAAAACAAAGTTAACTAGCTCAGCAGAGATTCTAACCTTGTTTATCCATAATTGTGTGATGAACCTGTTCACCACCCTTCAAGGAGCACTACACACAGACAGCTGTAAGAGAGGAAGAGGAGGGGAAAGGAAAACATGGCAAGCAACAGAACTACATCATTGCATTTTTTGGGCTGACTTCAATACCCATACAACTGCACTTCCATCTTTTTATTGGCCTGTCCAGGGACTTTTAAACACACTAAATTATTCTGCAAGTGAGAGATGGTTACCAGGTCACTTAGAAGTGACCTGAAGGTGTCTTGGCCATGGTTCACAACACAATTTTCCATGGGACTGGTGCTCTGACTTAGTGCATCTGTGAAGGCTTACCCAGCTCCTGGCCAGCATGGAGGAAGCTCAGGAGAGGATCCCTTCCATGCTTTTTGAAGAGGAAAAAAAAAAGTTTGCAGGGTCAAGTCATGCAGATGAAGTGCTGTGACACTGAAGAACAGACACACTTCCTTTCCCCCTCAGAGTTCCACCACACCTTTGTACAGTTCAACCAAACATTCAAACACCAAACCATTATCTGTGCCAGACCCGTATTATGTAGCCTCAAAGGCTTACCCAGGTCAACCAACAGAGAAAAAAGCTATCAGGAGCTGCAGGAAATTGGATGGACCAGGTGTTTAAACAAAGCCTAGCTCCTAAAAAGCATGCAGAGTGTGGAGAGTCAACAGGTATGTCAAATAAAGCTAAATGGAGAGTTATTTTCTCTTTGTGGGATTTGAGATAAGCAAGGAAAACATAAATTTGTGAATCTGTCAGTGACAGAGCCTCTCTAAACAATCCGAACTGCATGAAACTTCAAAGTGATTTAAAAATCACTTACCTAATATTAAAGTAGCAATAGGTATTTTGAAGAGAAAGATATACTTGTTTAAATTATCCCCATGGTGCATCAATACCTCACTTTGTGCCCTCGAAGCTTTCCAAGTGTCACAGTTAGTAAATGATGCTGAGAACTCTGGCCTTAATTTCCTGCACAGGAAAAAAGCCTAACAAAGAGCTGAGCATGTGTAGAATACAAGTTCAGTCATGAAATTAGATAACACCCTACAAGAGCCCATCAAAAGTTACTGAAACAGGACCTTGCAAAATAAATAAATAACTACAAATCTACTGCCTCTTGTTTTGGAAGAAAGATTTTCCTTTTGCCATGTAAACTTCTCAAACTACTTTTTTCTCTGGGTCACATATGAGACCTGAATCAGAGGAATCTTTGCTTGCAGTCCCTATGCTGTGTCAGTCTTCTGGGAGGAAAAAAATTCAAAATAAAACAAAGCAAAGAAACAAAAATAACAATTAAAAAAATGACCAAAAATCCTGTACAAAAACAAAACAAACAAAAAAAAAAACAAAACCAAGACAAATAAAACAAAAGAAATCACTATACAGAAAGGGAAGTAACTCCTTTAAACAAAAATTGGCACCTTTTTCAATATTAAATGTGCTGTATGCCGAATTTTGGAAGTTAATCCCCCTTAACAGAGTGTGTGTGGTTTCCCACAAGGACATAATGCACCAAATATACCCTTCTATGGCCACCATCCTACACAGCATTAGCTTGCTAACAACTCGTTCACATAAATTACAGCATGCCACTCATTTTCTAGTCCTCATGCTGTGAGAGATGAAACAACATTTTGCTGCAGCCAAAAAAAGAGGATTATTGAGTAAGAGAATGAAAGCAGTTGGTTCCCTATCTGTAGTTATCTATGATTTGGATTTGTTCGGGTGGATCTGCTGGGTGCTGCTGTGAGCTGGGAGAGGGGCAGGGTTGAAGACAGGACCAAAAAGGAAGGAGGATGAGAGGGGAGGGGACAGAAGAATAGGTGGTCCAGAGAGAATGTAAGTTCCTGAATATGGAATGGGAAAGGGGAAAGGGGAAAGAGACCACCGTGGCCAGAAAAGGGTATAAAAGGTTGCCATTTTGTTGTAGAGAGTCTTTGTTCAGCTCATGGAGGAGAAAGAGGCAACAGGCTCTGCTGACTCATCATAACAATTTTCTTTTACTTCAAAGACTTTGTCCCCACTTATTTGTATCAGAAGCTGAGCTTATTTCTAACAGTGCAAATGAGATTTTTCTCAGCACCTGCATACACACATTCTAAACGTGCACAGCTGATAAAGATCATCAGTTGTAAAGTTATTCTTAAAGCTCACTGAGCCTAGGGGTACACAGCTTTCCGCTGAAGTTTCACCATTCCTCCTTGAGAAAAAAGGCAAAAATCCTCCTTAGCAGAAATCACAGCCATGCCTTGCACTGAAAAACATTATTTGAAATGCATGGCATCATGGAAGTTGCAGGGAAGGGGGAGCAGCAAATCAAAGTGTGATTTTTTTATCCTGCTTACTTAACTTTATGCCATCAGATTTATCTAAATATGTTATAAGGTTTGATATAGCTTCATTTTTCATTCTACCTTTTCACTTTTAAAGAAAACTTTATCATACACTTTATTGGTGCTCTTATTAGACGATTGTTTTCCTGGTGCAGGTCATGTATTTCCAATGCTTCCAGGATTTCCAGGCCACCAGTGCCTGATGGGAGACAGTGATCTCAGAAGATGACACACAGAGCAGTAAAACAAAATACCCTGACAATGCAAAGACAGGCTTGTTCTAAATTAAATACTGTTATGGTACTCTTTCAAGTGTTCAGCACTACATCCAATTGCAATAAATATTGATATGTATCTGTTCACCAAGTTTAGATGAAAGATTCTCATGAAAGCTTATTTCCTCTGTTTGCTAATGCACCACAACATGAGAACCATTTGTTTATTCCCAGCTTCATAGTGTGAAATATCTAGGTCATTCACCTGCATGCTATTCCTTAATTACATAGCCCTTGATACTCCCATGGAAAGAATACATTCCAGTGTAATCTAAGAAGTACAGTGCATAAACAATACACATTGATGAACTGCAGTGGAAAGGTTATCCAGTCTGATAGAAACTTTAATTTAAAACAGATCAGAGTAACAGGTAGACACTTGGATGTCTACTAAAGGAGGAAAAGCCACACAGCTCTCTGCTTACTTGTGTATTTTTCATCTCAAAACACTCATAATATGAAGTATGACATTAATTTATGAGTTTCACCAAAAGCTTTTTATATTTGGTATCTCCTAATACCTAAATAACACAGATCAACATAATGATGACAATAAATGATCAAGTGGTTACTTAATGCAAAGTGTAGAAACTATGCAAAATGGGCAATATACAGAAAATGTACAAAACATTCAAGAGTTGGACTCAATGACCCTTGTGTAATATTCCAACTTAGAATATTCTGTGGTTCTGTGTGAAAAAGCAAACTGACAAGAAAGTATTTATTTGTACAGCTATCAACATGTTAAATGTCTATTTTACCATCCCCAATTTCTATGCAGTGCTCTGTTCTAAAGACAAAAAAAGCTCAGAGCAGAAAAATTCCCCACTCAACTCTTTTGCATAATTTTGGCTTTTTAAAGTGACAGCACTCACATAGTGAAGCTATGATATCACAAGTAGAGAAATAATCAAGATACTGACCACTGCAAGAATTGGAACACAGTCAGAGTCTTACTTCCAACCATAAATCTCTTAAAATTTAAGTTTGTTCCTCAACTGTATGATCCAAAGCCGTTTCTGTAACACTTCTGGTTCAGTTCAAAGTCAAAGAAGGACAAGGCCTATTTTCTAGATGTACTTCAAAGTTAGCCCAAGCTGATGAAAGCCTTGAGAGATCAATACTTCTTTTCCTTTTTCCTTTTTTAATCAGTATGATGATAATTTCAGTCTGTCATGTTTAACATGATTATTTTACTGCAGTTGTTGAACGCTTTTTTAATATATATCCTTCTGTATGAAGATTTTTTTTTACCGTTCCCAAATTCAACTTACTCAGAAATTGAAAGAGCCTGTGTGTTTTCACATTGAATTTGCCTTTCTTGATGCACTTGTATTTTTCTGTAAGAAGCATCTGGGACAACTTCAGGCAACTTTCCAAAATAACGGCATTCCCTATGGCGGAAAAAATTCCAGAAAACAAAAATCAATTCTCCTGTTATGGTCATTTAGTTTTGCTTGTATTTAAATGAGAAAATAACCAAGAGTATTTCTGTAGGCAGCAGCCTGATTTGCTGGCACTCTGTGCCTCCAAGCCAAAAGCCACAACAACAGCCCTCTCTTTGGCCTTATCACCTTATGTTGATAAAGGTCTATAAGGTATTGTTCCCCTAAAAGAAAGTGTGGACAGCAAAGCCTGGGAATTGCTACTACAAGCCTTAGTCTTTAAGAATATTCTAATTTCCAAACTCCATGATATACTGAATAAAGGACAACTACCATTAGGCTTCTGGTATACAAAGAAAAAACATGAAACATGGGTTGGAATGCAACATAGGTATTTTACAGGACATGAGCCCAGGTCCTCCTACTTGCAAATAAGCATCCTCACACCTAGTCAAGCCTTCTCCTATCTTGGGGCATTCTTTACTTAAAACAACTCTGCACTTTTATTATATTTTACCTTGCTGTATATAAGCATAATATTTCAATTGCTAAACTGAAGACAACCGAGATATTAATAACCCCTACTATCACCATTCCTTAACTCTGTAAAATAATGTCATATTAAAAGAATGCAACACATAACTTGCTTTTTCTTTTTAAAATTACCAATCCTGATGCCTTACATTTAAATTTAATTTGCACAAAATCAGCTCACAATTTTAACTTAGGTGTGCACATTTATTATTTATGGTGACACTCTACAGACAGATTCAAGAGAAATATTTTACTCAGAGTAATAATCCCAAGAAGGGCAAACAATTCACAGGCACTAGATTTCTCCACTGTGAGAATTGCTATATAGAAGTTATGGCTGTGACAGATAGAGCTTCATTCTCTGGGCAAGGAGACGTGTTGAGAGCACACCAGACAGTCCTGAACGAGGAGCTACACTGGACACACCACTGCAGCAACTCCTGTGCTTGGAAACATCCTCAAGGCATAATTTTACACTTATGAAAGACATTAGGAAGAAGCTGCTTATGGGTTAAAGACTACTGGTTTTTCTGAGCTAGTTTCCCAGTGGTGTTTGGGTGAGGGAGGGAGGTAGGGAAGAGAGGAAAAAAAGAGGGGGAACTGCATCAGAAGATGGAACTTTGCACTGCCCACAAGAAATCCCAAAATAGTGAATATTGCAGGAATCACCTGTGCCCCAGGTAGTTCTCTGTCAGCCCTGAACAGACAGGAAGGGTGGAGGTTCCCCTGATACAATCATGCCAACCAGATTGCCATTTTGATTTAAGGCAGCAAGAACTTATTTCTCTTTATTGACTTTTGTCAAGACTTCGAGACACAGTGAAATTTCATCCCCCCTCTCAAGTTTCACACTTAGTTGCTCTAAATGTTTTCCTACATCAAAAAACTAGTAAAATAATAAAACCCTAGTCAGCTACTATGTTTTTCAAAGTAAGCTTCTAACAGTTACTGAAGTAGTATTTATGCCATTGGCATAGCTGTGCCCTTTACTAGAGGCAGCTGCATATATTACCTTCTTTTAATGCAAGAAGTTTCCATGTTTATGATATTTTATGCAAGACATTTCATAGTTATGGAATGCAATCAGTAGACTTCTTTCCTTAAAAGGCTTTTTAAAAATTGTATATGCCTCAGAAGAAATTATGCTGTATCTTGTCACAGATTTATGCAACATTATGGTAGCAACCACTTAATATCCATAAAAATACACCTCCTTTAATATCCATGAGCAAAATATAAAAGTTAAAAATTCCAGTACCAAGGAAAAAAAAACATTTAGTACTTGAACTATGGAGATTAAAAAAAGACTTTCATCAGATTCATTTTGAGCTCAATAAAAGTGTAAAATCTTGAATGGATTACTTCTATCACTGCTTTTGAACTCGATAAAAGTGTAAAATCTTGAATGGATTACTTCTATCACTGCTTCCCCTATTCTCAGTGGATTTACTAAAGGGCTCTTCTTTTCAGGCTTCAACTACATACTTAATGTGGAGTCACATTAATCAGAATTCTGGCCTGCAACATTCAGCTATCCAATTGTACCAATTAGTTTATCAGTCTTGCCCTCCTGCTGAACCCAAGCAAGCCCACCTGTTCAGAAATATCTGCAGGGCATAGGAAATCAAACATCAGGTCACAAGTGAATCCTCTTTCTTTGGAAAAGTCTCACAGGAAAAAGGTTCCCCGTGTTGCCTTACTTGCCTTGAGGAGGGCTGATCTGGAGAATGTTTCCTTCAGCAGCAGGTACAAATCAGCTCCCAGCTGCATTTTACTTTCCCCTTCTCAAAACTCTTTCCTCCACGTGTCACATCGCTCACAGACTTACCCAGGCACAGCTGACCAAGCCCACCTCTCCCATCCACCCCATTAGAGATCTACAACTCACAGGCTAAGGTTCATCTGCCCAAAATAGGAAGATAACTGAAAGGGATTTCAGAACCTGGAACAACTAAAAGGTCTTGAACCGTGATAGAGGGCTGCTTCAGGATGCCATCCATGAGCAGCACAGAGCATTATTTAGAAGGCAGGGGGAGCCAGCTGGAAATAAACTCTCAAATACAGGTCATCCTCAAGCAACCGACTTGAAAGTCATGGTAAGCACCTAATCAAGCCAGAAATTGCTTCCCTGGTGTCAGCTCAGATGGAAAAAGATCATCGCCCCAAATAACTAGTTGGAGGTGCATTTCTGCACAATGACAACTTTAAAGGAATACACATGTAGGACAGAATGAGTCCAACAATTTTGCCCTGTAGGATTTCTCAGGATTTTTCCTGACTACACTAGGAAAAAAAATCCTATCCATAAAATTATGTTTGCCACATGAAATGAAGTGAGTATGAGACACTTTGTACGTTCTCGAGATACTGAAAAGACTATTGGAAACAACCTCGTGGAAGAAATGAAAGGAAACCAGTTGCATGAAACTGGTTACACATGAAACATGAACACATTAAAGACACTTGGAGCTCTGGAAATATCTGAATCCCAAATGAAACACTTCTGAAAGAACAGTAATCCTGTTCAGTGTATACTGTAACAGTTAAAAAAGCAATACATTGCTAATCTACATAAGAAAAGAGAGTAGAATAAAGTGAAAGATTGCATAAAGTCATCACAGAAATCAAATTTGTATTCAAGTGGTATACTGTGTTCACTTCAAGGGTCTCCATTTCAAAAGGAACAGATGAGAGCTGATTATTTCAGAGACAAGAAAAAGACGTGATCAGATGTGCTCAGTCTCTATATCCAAGCGACAGGGCAAGGAATAACTTCTTAAAGAATTATAATAAACTGACTTAAAATATAAATTGTTTAATTCCTACAAACCTTTTCTTGAAAAAGAAGCCCAGTCAGACAAATTTTTTAAAAAAGAAAATTCAAAACTCCTCTTAATCTTCCCTTCTTCCCTTACATATAGCATTTAGTCTGTCAAAGTCATTGCTACAAGGTTATGACCTAAACAGCAACTGCAGAGTACATAAATGCTTAAAGTTAATTTTTGCAATCGGTTAGCAGTAATGACAAACAGGAGCCAAAGAGTAACTTGTGAGGTCGCCCTTGTCAGCTCCTGAGTCTAGGGAAGAGAGCTTCTTCCTTCTGGCTTTTGGAGGAATGTTTTTGAAACCCTCTTTTCCTCTTTCATTTTGGTTTTTCTCTCTCATCACCTTTTTAAGCCATATGTGGAGAAAACAAATTTTAATAATCAAGTTTCAGGTAAGAAGCCCAAACATGACCAAGAGGTTTTTTAGGTTCACAGTTGTCCCAAGCATTTTTTAACATATATACATATATACACACACACTGGACTTATTGATTGCAGAATTAGCTTCATTATTAAATTTTCTGGGGTGGAAGCAGGATGTCTTATTTAGAGAGAGCTTTTTTTTAATCACACAATTATAATTTTATAGGGGGCACTGCTAGGAGATGCTTTTATATAGGAGATGATTTTATATAACTTCCATACCAGAAACACACTCTTTACTGCACGTATTTCTTTTCCCCCAGGCATAATGTCTTTAAGCCTCTCTAAACTTACTAAACTATCCCTGGGTAGTAGCCATTCTGTTACAAAACTGAATCCAGAAATCACAACGACAAAGCTGAATTTTTAAAATAAGAGAGACTGGATTGCACTTTCACTAAAGAAAAGTCTTCATTTACACCAGTTCCAGCGTTTAATTTTGAATCCATCTTCCCTCTTCTCCTCAAGGGAGCGTGCTTCACTCATCTCATTACAATGTATTGCCAAATTATCCAACTTTTTTTTCAGTTCAACAGGTTTTTCAGTTGAAAGCGGTTATCTGCCTTTCCCTTTACTTTGCTTTTATTCTTTTCCTGGATGGCTAATTTTTCCCTTAGTTGGCATAACTGACTGAAAGTTCCAAGTTTTGTCTCTGTATGTTGTCAGTGCAAAAGAAAAGGAAGAGTGGGGGGGAGAAGTGTTCTAAAGGTTCATTCTTGGGTTTTTTTTCTTACTGCTTTTTCTTGTTAATAAGTTTTCTTTCTACCCTTTAAAGTTTGTGCCTGTTTTACCTTCCTTCTCCTAGTGTTTCTCTCACAGCACAAAAAAGAGTAAATATATTCCAGTGAGTTCACTGGCGTTTAGGCAACACTTCATAATTGGTGCATTAGCCAGGAAATAGAAAAACTGCAAACTAAAACCTCTACACAAGGCAGTAAAAAACTTTAGCCATTTTTCACAATTAAAAATTACTTTTACTGTCAAATGCATCAAATTGATGAACCTGAAACTGGAGGCTAGTATGTATTTGAACACACAGTTTCATATGTACTTAGACAATTTACACTTTGGAACATGAGCCTGAGATCTCTGTTTAACAGCACTGGGTCTTACTCACTTTCACTACATTTTATTTAATATGACAGAGTTCACTTGCTAAGGAGGCAGTTCATATTTCCTCCATTTTTTTTCTATATCCTTCTCAAAAATTGACTTAGACATGGACTATTGTCTAAAAATAACTCTTCTCAAAATCCCAAAAGCCCAGGCTTTTCACTGCAAAATACTGTTTACAAAATATTTCTGGCACTCTCAAAGAATTAGAGATTCTAATTTAAATTTTATGACACAGAAGCCAGAGGCAACATTAAATTTTTTAGGTCTAGAAGGGACATCTAAATGCCATCACAAATTCCAATCATATGCTGCTGGGACATCTAAATCTTCTATATGTAAGTATCTTTTGGCAAGGAGAAAATCCTTTGAGTAAACATCACAACCTTCATTCCACTTCTGACATTTCCAAATGGAGGGTCACTTTTCAGGTCCTCTCACTTTCTGTCTTTTACCTAGGCTAGATGGAAAATATAGATAGATCTTAGTCTGCTAACTGGCCAAGAGAAGATAGAGAACAAAAAACTGCCATACACAAAGATCTCCAATCTCTGATCGACCTACTTCCAAATTTTTAACTGGACAGGAAAATTTCAATACCAGCTATATCTTAAGAGTTGCCTCCATGTCTTGGTTCAGATAAGCATTTCAGCAAGTGCTAAACACCAGCCTTGTTTCTGAACACTGTATTTCTGCATCTTTGTAATATGTTCAGACTTAAAAGGCAGCACAGTCTTCCACATGCATGTCATTGCCTAATCATCTAGCAAAACAAATTTTGATTTCAGCACACAGGTTAATGCTTTCAATTAGATCAGGAATATGCATATACCCAAGAAATCAACAGGTAGGTGCCTCTTAACCTGCCAGCTCAGACACAAATTTTGGTTGGGGAATTTCCCTTGCCAGTTATAGCAAGGGAAATAGCTAAAGCAACAAGAGAAGCACCACTCATCAGTCAGGTCAAGGACCAGTGCAACTGTTAACCTTCTCCTGGATTTCCTCCATTTAAAGTGATTCTTCACTGCCATTCAGCTATTATCACCTTAATACAAGAACTCACAACTTGCGTATTTTATGATTGGCTTTTCACAAATATTAAAATGAATATTATATATGTTATGTTAGAAAGTTATGCTGTATTAATTTTCTTAAGTAGTGTGTTAATAGAGTTTTAGGTTATAACATAATGTTAAAATAGAAACTATGCTATGTAAGATACGTATTTTAAAGAAAGGACTAGCAGCCACAGGACACCTAAATCTTTCAGAGAAAGGGAATTTATTGCTCCCTTATCAGAAGAAAATAACTTCTTCCTGCCTCAATCATCTCTGAAGACGCTGTCAGGGTTCAGAGGAAGAAGCTGACACTGACCAGACAGAATCCTGTGTTTGAGTGGAATTTATGCATCACGTATGAGGTCTATGAATATGCAGCAGATAATTGTTTTTAAGGGTTAATCCTCTGTTAATGTGTGTCCTTTTTCGGGCTTAGTTTGCCCAGAAAGAGGCACCTGGACTGTCCATAACTCTTTGTTTCTATTGTCTCATATTGTCCTAATCCTAATTGCCCAAATTATTATTACTCTAATTATATCACTATTTTTATAACCATTTTATTATTATTAAACTTTAAGCATTTAAAAAAACCAAGCAATTGGCATTTTTTCACAAAACAAAGCCCATTTTCTCGGCGAGTCATGCCGAGATAGCTGTGGCCCCAAGGGAGAGGTTTCCCAGGCTTCCTTTGTTATGAAATGTGCTTTCCCACAAGAGAAAGCTCTTTCCAGTGCTCCTTCCAGGGGTCTAACCAGGCGTCAATCCCCACCCTTGGCCCGCTGATTGCCCCTTCTGAACCAGCCCATCCACCTGATTTCTACTTAATCTGGCTCTGTCACTCTCTTTTTCTCCCCTCACCTCTTCTCTATTTCTGTTTCTCTCTGTCTCTCTCTCATTCCATGTTAAATAACACCCGTGCTATTGACTTTGGCATATGGTTTCATTTGCATCTTAATTTGGACAGAGGCATCGTTCTATAAATTTTCATAACAAGATCTTAACCCCAATGCTAAAATGCTCTTAGTATTTATTTCAAGTATGGCAGGAATTGAACATGTACTGATTATTCTGGTGAGACTCCTACTATAGCTGCTACTCTAATACACACCCTTCAACATGAAAAGTCCACCTAAACACAGGTTGTTAACACTTTTTAACCCAATATCTCAGCGTGTTATGCTTTTCTCAAATTCTCATGTCATAATGTTGCATGACTATGAGCTGAATTAGTTTTATTTCCATTTTTAAAATCTACTTACAGATTTTTGATAGAAGAAGAGTTTCAAAACTGAGTTCACATATTCCTGAACACTCATCTCTTCACATAAGTTCTTGCAAATGACATATTCAAGCACCTGAAAAGTTTTCTAGCAAATTTCATAACTGGAGAATTTTAAAAGCCAGGACAACACAGATTTGCCTAGCTGTAAGTCATCAAGCAGAATAACCAACCCCTAGTTGGTTTTGTCTAGGCAAATATAGACACAGTGACTCAGGATTTAAGAGAAATAGACAAATGAGAGCCTTGGAAACACTGAACATAAATATTTGAGTTTGGATGTTTGAAACAGGATGCTCTCCAATCACACATGATGTAGATGAGAAGCTATTACATAGCTACAGAAATGTGTCATGGACAACTTTCCTAGCACTGTGGCAATTAGAAAAGATTTCCCCTTTCCTCAACAATGTGGAAGTTAAAAGGATTTCCCCTTTCCTCAGCACTTTTAGGTTTTTTGGACAAAAAAGAAAGTAAAAATTATGTTGTCCTTCTTTCAGGAGTAATACAAGAAAAACTTGCCTGCATTTAAATTCTATAAAAATTAATATATACTATGACTCTAGTTTATTTGTACAATTTTATAGACTCCTTCCTATGGAAAATTTACTTGGTGGATATCTTTCTTGGGGTGGGCCTCAGATTTACTTCAAAATAGCTCCTCTTACGTTCCAGCAATTAAAGCTGGAGTCACAAGGTGCTTCTTTGACATCATTACAGCCAGGTGCCTCCGGGTTTTGTTAGCACCAGTAATACCAGACTTGCTGGGTGCTTCATGGCCAAAAACATATACCAGGGTAATCCAGGGACTCCATATCCAAGCTCTTGATTTCTACCATTGCCTGTTTAGGTATGCAAGGAATTTTAAGGTCTCAAAAGGAAAAATGGATCCATATCTGAGCCAGACAACTTTGCCAGATCTCTCCACATCCACATCAGTGCCCAGGTTGCCAGGCCAGCTTTTTCTGCCTCATCAGTGAGGCCAGTCACATCGTGCACTCCTGCAGACTGTACCTGCTATAACGTCTCAACCCAAAGGAGGGTCATTCCTCAGCTGAATGCTGCTGGAAATCCCTGTGCTCCCTTTATTGTCCTCAGCTTCCAAAGAGTTCCTCCAGTTCAGACCTCTAAAAAACATTTAAACTAAACATTGAAATGTGGGAATTAGAGAGATTGCATATTCAGTCCTACTGAAGAATGAACCATTTCTGAAATCTGTCACTAAGTAATTTAGGCACAAAATTAATTAATGTAGTGTGACACTTAATATTGATCTGCATGGTTCATAAGTGACCTATAATTTATGCTCACTGTGAATCAATAACTTTTATCCTTTCACTTTCTATTTTTGAAGGGTTTGAACAGTTCCAGCAGTTTTTGCTCACATCAAATGTCAAAACAAATAGTGATTTACCAAACTCTGTAGGCTCATTTTTTTCTCTTTGTGTCTCTTCTGTTCTGTTTGTTCTCTATACATAAAAACATCAATAATTTCTATATAGTACGGATAAATCATCTCTTATTTTCTTCCTTGGTATTCTCCTTCTCTCTGTATAAAAACTCTTCATTTTTGCTTCTCTTTCTAGCATATGTACATATATACATATGGATGGCATTTTAAACATTGGTTTGAAGTTACATACAGTAGCTAATATTAATGTATTTATTACTGTACCCTTAACTGTATTTTTCAAAAATTCTACACCTATACTATATTCCATCCATAAATTTAGACCCCAATTTATTACAACTACCCTTCAGTACCCAGTGCTCTGAATTTACACCATCTCTATAATTTTGCCAGCCCCCAAAACATCTTTGTATTTCCTTTGGTACCTAACTCTATTTAAGGAACATGTGCAACTTAAAACATGTCGGTTTTCTGAGTTACCTGTCAGCGCATGTATTAAAGCATCTTACAAAACAACAAAGCATCTTAAAAAAACAACAACAAAAAAAAGTTTTAAAAAAACACTACTACATGCCTGCATCAGCTGGTTTTGTCCTCAGAATGATGAATTACAGTCTTCAAATTTCATGTTGAGTCAGAGAATATATTTTGATCTACTACAGTCTTCTCTTTTTATGTCCTAGTACACTGAATTTCGTCAGCATTACTCTCTCAGGCAGATGGTTATGTTTGTGTTTAAAGTGTAAGGGAAGTTGCATGTAAATAAGTTCCTGATTCATTTTGATCCAATGGACTCAAGAGGGGTACAAGAGGCTGCTGGAGAGTCGTGGCTCCCAAAAAGCAGGCTCAGGGTTTACGTGCTTGGAGGCAGAGGTTCTCCAAGCACTGAAGGACCTCAGAGCTACCCTTCACAACGCAGTACAAAAACTAACTGGAAGTACCAAAACAAGACAGGATGTAAACAAAAAGCTGAGCTCCACTTTAACTGAGAGCATCAAAAGCAGCAGTCTTTGTCACCAAATTCTCCCCCCAGAAGGAATTACCTGGAACTGACATGATTATCCCTAATAATGCTATAGTATTTACAACAGCTGAAAACCATATTTGCTTTCAAACACATTCTCTATTCACATTTCCACACATGTTGGGAAAGAAAGCTAAAGTTTCCAAGGCTAAGTTTAATAGGCAAAGTACATTAATCACAACTGTGAAGAGACACTACTCCAGCTCTCAAACAGTCCAAGATGTAATTGCAAACTGAAGGCCTGAAACCAAAATTGGGTCCTTCAACTGAAGTAATGAGAGAGGAAAAAATAAATCAGTGCACAAAAAGTACCTTTTGAAGGATTGGAACAAATGTTTCCTATCACATGAAAACCTATTGAAGTAAGAATAAAAATATAAGATACGAACAAGATTTAAAAATATTCCCAGAAACGCTAATCAACTCTAGTATTTGCTACTTCATTATTAGAGATACCAATCTCTTTTGTAAGCTCAAGTGATTAATTTGAAGCAAATAGCAAAACACCCCAGCTTTTAGGGTAAGAATTAATCTTATCTCCAAGATAAGAAAAAGAGCAAACCTCTAAGTTCTCCATAGGTCTGCAAAAATTTGGCATGCTCAAACCTTTAGCAGTCATATCCATAAGAGCAATGTCTCCATGTTTCAAGATAAGAATTCTTTGGTGGTACTTTTGTGGCAAAAATATTATAACAAGGCAGTTAAAAAATACAATATGGACAGAAACTTATCCTGAAGCAAAACATCCTTTTCCCCAACTAAAACTACATTAGCAGAGTAAATCTAGTCCTCTGCCAGGGAAGGACTCTGGTAACACAACTGGTGTAACCCAGGCTGACAGCACAAGATTCAATATTGTAAATCTAAGCAAAAAACCCCACAATTTTTCAAATCCTCAATCCATTTAGTATATCATGCTAACATGACTAGCTTGTTAATGATAAATCCAAGTGCCAAAGCATAGTGGGTTTGGAAAGGTGTTAAGATCATTGTAGATCACTACTGGCAAATCATTTTGTTTTCTTCTGTTCAGGTTAAGAGTCATTGGATCTGACTTGCAGGATGAAGTTCTCACGTCAGAGACTCATATTTTAGTTACTCAGCTGCTGGGATTTCCCACTTGAAAATAGAGAACTTTGGCCTACATTAGCAAAGCCTACCAATTTTGACCATAGTAATTTTGTACTGGCTACTACATTCTTATATAGACTGTACTTGGGATCATACTAACAAAATCATTAAAAAAGCCCAATTAATTTTGAAGTGGTTCCTCCTGTCAGAAATCCAGGCTGTCTGTTGAAGGCCAAGAATTCATACAAATTAAACTAATTCATATAAAGAATTTACATCAGGCAACAAGGTGCAATTAATTAATGCATTGCTGAATTAGTGTATACTAGTGATAATTATTCATTCCTAAAGGAATTAATAATAACTCTTCACTAAATATCAGAGAAATCTCACACTTTGGGATCATAAAAAGATAAACATCATCTTTTTTAGGTTCTTTTTTGGTTTGGGAGTGTCCTATTTATTTATTCTTAACTGATGCCCATCTTTCCTTAAGATTGTTCTGTGAGACCCTGCAAGTGATAGGCAGCACACCTTCCTTTCTTACTAGCAAGCAAATTTTCTGAAAAGTGACCAAATTCCATGAACTCTTAATTTGCTTTCCAATGCCATGCAATTGCCCCACTATTCAAATATACCCAGTCTATAAGGAGCACAGTGGTTTGTTACTTGGTGTGTTTTAATTTAGTGTGTGGCATTAGCATAACAATCAGCTAACAGAATGAGCAGGAAGACTGGTGCAACTACAAATAAGTCAGTAGTAAATAAATAAAAAAATAAATCAGTGACTGGTATTGCTTTCATCCCAAAGTCAGAGAAAACAGAGGCCAATGTTTATTAACATTAAACTTGGACAATCAGAGCTTGGGCAGCTTTGCAAAGTGAAGCCTAAAAATTCGTTTTATCTTAATCTTTCCTTAAAATTCTAGCCAGAGGAAGAAATTCAGAGATACATTTTCTGCAGAATAATACTGCCATTTATCATTCACACTGAGGCGCAAAGAAATTGAAAATCTCTTTAAAACATATGAAATAAAATCTTAGACTGTTTAAGTTTCTAACAAAATCTGCATGACAATTCATCGGTCCACGTTGCAATCAGTGGTCCTTTATCCCAAACACTGTGATTACAAACCTTCAATTTGCAATGAAGTCTCCTAAAATATCAGTGTGCACTTCTTGAAGATATTTTTACATGTATTCTAACACTCATTTTCTACAGCACAGATTTTTATTCTTACTATTTTTCCCCTCAAAATGAAATATTCAAAATGTTTCATGTTTTTCACTGCACAACATCTAAGGTAAAGGCTGACATACTTGGTAATTATAAAGTTTGATCTGGTGAAAACTAAATAAGTGGTAATACTTTAAAAATGATAATGACAGTTAAAATGGCAACTATGAACTGAGAAGATCTTTGATCAAAGTCCAAAAGCTAATGAGATGTGCAGGCAAGACACAAGACAGATATGTGTAGAGAGCAACTTGGGAGGAGGACAAGGAATTTTTACCAAAATGCTCAAAATGAAAAAGAAAAAAAAACTGACTCAAAAGACAGAAGATAAGTGGCTTTGTCAAAAGGGAATGAGAAAAAGAAAATGAGAGGTTAATTATTACTCATGCAAGGTGAGTAGAGGTAAGATGGATGATAAGAGAGATTAAAATCTGGAATGTTAGATGCACAGCTGAGACTTTGAGACTATTAATTATAAGTGGCTGTAGGAAGCTGGCCAGAGATGAGCATGAAGTACAGTGTGATGAAGCTGGCAGAGCTGTGCAATGCTTGCTTTGTGAAGAATGATCTACAGGCAACACCACCATCTGCCAGGCAAAGTCAGAGATCATAAAATGAAAACTTCATAATATTTTTACATTGCTATTCTTCAAGAATCAGACACTATAAAACTGGTTAGAGTGTGATAAAATATTTCACTGGAAATACAAGAGAGGATTCTGTTAGATGGGAATGGAGGAAATCTGGGTCACGGTGTACTCCTGAGCTGTGACCACTGCATGGTCAGCAGGTTGAGAAATGTGAATTTGGGCAACATATAAGTCTTCATAAAGACATTACTTTGTACATGCTACAGCGTGGTCTGAGTTAATCTCATTATTTGAGTTGAATTCCCTGAAGAATGAGGCCATTCTAAGCATGCTCCAGGAGCTGCAGGATCTAAGCAGGGCTTCTATGTGTTTTGCATTCTCTGGACCACAAGGTCTCTTTGGGATGGCTTTTCTCATGAAGAAATCCACAGAACAAAGGAATTAGTAAGATTTAGAAGACAGGTGAGACAAGGTTTAAACATTAACCACATGAGTGTGTGAATAGAATGGAATAAAATGCAGGAAATGGAATAAAGTGAATTTTTTTTTTAAAAAAGGACTAATTTAGCAAAGAGACAAAAGGCCTAAGCAGTTGTCAGTAGGCACAGGAAACAGGGTCCAGCCTGTCAAGAAGACTAAGTCAGTAATCAGAAAGGGAGATGAGATGGGACACTAATTCAAATAATGAAAAAGCTGACAAACTTCAGTTTGGATGGCATAGACACTTCATGTGAGACATGATAGGTTTTTCTTACTACTATAAAAGTAAATGCTGATGAGAATGTTAAAAATAATGATTTTATGCTTAGTTTGGAGAAAAGGAAAAGTAGGGGAAACAACACATCAACTACAAATTATGCTGCACACACAGAGAGATATTCCTGTAAAATACACATATTGTTAAAATCAACAGGGCTATTGTGAATAAAGATTTTGGGAGGGAAAAAACCACCGTGCCAAGCAGATAAATCCATATGAACATTTACAACAGATTTTCAGCCCAATTCAGCATTTAGACAGCTATCAAAACAGCTTAAGATTGCCCTCAGATCATGTCAGAAAATGCTAGGATCTCCTAGCTGAAAATAATAATGCAAATTCTTTCCCTTTTTCATACTTCTCTTCAGCCATGTGGCACTCACGAAGCTGTGATTTCCCACCTCGAAATAAGCTAATAGCATTTTCAAAATGCAATTAGAACCTTTCAAGAGAAAGCTCAAGTTGTGTTTGGATAATATGAAGTTAACTCTCTACTACATTTCCCAGACAGGCACACCAAAGCTAATAAATTCCTCTCATGTCTTCATATTATTAACACACCTACTGGCAATGTCAAGACGTTAGTTTAAAGAATTTCAAATATGAAACAGTTCAATAATCTGGTTTAGGACAGCTGACTGACAAAGCTAATTAACTGCCTGAAGAAGATTCTTTATAAATGAAGCAACTTCTGTCTGAACCGATTTTCAAGAACAACAAAATATTTGTTTTGTCTTTGTCTCTTCTCTCATATTTTCTCCCTTCCAGCCTTCCCCATCTCATGTAATCTTTGATAAAAGTTTCCTTGGTGGTATTTATATCTTGTCCTTCCTCTGACTTGGTGGTTTCTTATTCTCTGTGTCCTTTTATCTTCCTGCTGGAAATTTCTTCTCCTCTCCTCCAGACCTTTTCAGGCCCTCTCCACAGAGCACTTCCAGCTTTTGTGCCTTGCATCCCTGTGCTCTCCTCAGCTGTCAGGTGGCTGTTTCAGCACCTCCATCTGCTTCAGATATTTTTCTCATTGAGAGACTTTCCACCATGCATCATTTCCAAAAAGAAAGGAACCTGTTTGCCTCCAGCTGTAGTTACACAGAAGGAAAACAGTACTTCAGGAATCATTTTTTTTCCCACTTAACTCACTGAATATTTCACTTTGGGGCAAATTTTTATGCAGAGGAAGATGACGCTGGTAGCTCTGCTTTCTAACAGCCTTTATTGTCAGAAGGCACTATGATGCATCTCAGTCTTGCCCTGAAAGACATCATTTGGCCCATTAGATGATCCCTCCTTAGTGAGAAAAACCTATTTATTAAACCAGATAATATACCAGTTTAATGAAATGAACAGAGCTAGTGAAATTAGCTATTGCATAATATCCACTACAAATTAAGGGCACTGAGAGTACTGAGATTAGAAAATACCTGCAAAATTCAAAACAAAACAACAGCAACAAGAGGACGAGTTATTATATGAAGATGAACATTAACAGACTTTTATTCCCATCAAAGCCCAACTCTGAATGTAAGTACTGCTGAATGCAAGCATTGCTGTAAGTATTGCTGCATTCCAGCAGGTCTGGAAATACTTCTTTTTAGGATCTTGCTACATGATGCCTGTGTCACAGACCATCAGCTGCAGATTAATTTTATCCAGAATGTTTCTTTTTTACCATAAATTAATTTTTAAAAAGTAGACATTCTTCTTATGAAGCAACATATTCCTCAGGTTTTTTTTTAACACCAAAAAACAGACTGAAAAAAAAACCAAAACACTGCATCTCTGGGTAAATATCAAAACAGTGAGGGATCAGATTTCCAGCTGGACTTGAAAGAGCATTTGCAAAAATTCTGTTTACAGGTCTGTTTTTGTCTGATCCTGCTCAGTCCTCTCAGAATGAGGAGAAAGCCACAGGAGAGAAGTTCATCCTGTGACTCCCTGTGTCATTCACCCCCTGCCCTCTCACTTGCTGACACCCTATGCAGAAAATAATCAGGATTTCACACTGAATCCTCACTTCAGCAAATGACCAGCATTATCCTCATGTTCCAGAGCATCATCAAGGAAGGGAGGTGGGTTAAAACAGCTAGACTATTACTGAGTGCCCTCACACATAATTTCTCTTCAAGAGGAGTAATTTTGTTGATCTTGCCACATTCCCCCTGTTAGATTTTTTGTGGAACACATGCTCACTGTCTTCAAAAGATCTACATCTCCCACCGTTCAAAATACAAGAGGGACAAATGTTTGTTAGTTATTTATAGGAGACTAAATGAAAAATGGAAATCCACTTGTAATGCTGCAAAATGGAGAGCTGTGTTATTGTCACTGTCCTTCCCCACTCTGCCCTTCCTAGAAGTCAGATGCATTCACTCAATGCCCTGCTTAGACTCTGCACTTAAATTCATGGAATGTATCACTTTAGAATCAGGTCTTCTGCACAGTTTCAATCAAAAATTAAACCACCCTTTCTGCTGTCAGATAAGACAGATGTGACAACAATTCTTAACAGACCAGTGTTAGATTTTGGGGAAATAAAAGCACAGGAATTTGTGGTTAAGGATGCATATATTATTAAAGAATAATTAGTAAATAATTTTTATTAATGAGCTTATCAGACTGAAGCCTGAGAGTCCATCCATAGATGAGTCATTCCTCCCCATCCCTCTTTAAAACTCACTGATTGTGCTTTGCTTTTACAGGGCTTTGCTGGCTAATTAGGGAATTTCAGTAATCTATTTTTAATATGTACCATCTTCTGTTCTGTTTAGTGCAGCCTTAAGATAGACTTTTATCTTTACTGCTGTGCACAGATCATCCGAAAATATAAGTTCTCTGCTACATGACAACTTATAATGAGCCTTAATGAAGCTTGGGAACAGCTGTTAAAAACTCCAGTTGAATAGGTTTGCCCAAGCAGCAGTAGCTTGTAGTGCTTTTTCCTCTCACAGCACTGTTGAGTCATCTCCTACTGTACACAGAATGAGAAAAATCAAAAATGAAACACCAAAGCTGGTTATCCTTTTTTCCCAAACATTTTATTTTAATCAGAGTTTTAATAAGTACATTATGAACCATCATCTCTTAAGCCTTTCACCTTTTTAATTATATTACTGCTCTGAACATCGACAAAAGCAAATGTTATTATGCAAATTTTGCTCCAAATTCGTGTCCTTACCGAGAGCATAAGAGAGTTCAAACACCACCTTTAATTGTACTATAGCTAAATGAGCTGCAAACCATTAAAAATTACAATAAGGTCTCATGATTTTACGTGCTCCCTAAGCTAGAAAACAGAAGATTATATATTTTGAGTAGGATAAAGGATTTTGAGAGCTCTGACTGTCAAACATGATTGAAACAAACAAGTTCCCTTTCCTTGTAGCATTTGTCTTAGCTTTTTGACCTTTAAATGCTTAGACACTAAACTATCTGGCATAAAGACCACTCAGTGCTTTTGCATTGCTTTTCTCCTTACAAGGATGTGTAGATTTCCTGAAGCTTCTTCAATTTACTTTTTAAATACCATTTGCCAGTCACTCATTTAGAACATATGGGAGCAGTTCACTTTCATGTGTCAAATCCAAAGCATACTGCATGAAATATGAGGGTCTTTTTTTTTTTTCTCCCTCCAGTATCCTTGTTATCTGGTTTTGTTTCTGTAACACCTATGGGCTTAATTCCCACTCTACATGACATGGAACAGCTGCAAAAAAAAGCAGAGATCAAAACATAGTTTACTTTAGAGCCTGGCTAAGAACTCAGGAGGAAAAGGAAATAGATGACTGCACTGCACCAGATAAGCAGAATCCACAAAACACCTAGACTTTTTCTCTTCTCTTTCCCTCAGTCAATATTTTCAAATAGAAATTTCAAAAAGCCAGGACTTGATGTTGCCAATGTTTTGAATGATTCATACCAATCCAACAGGGCCAAAACCAAAACATATGCATTGGGCTTCACCTCATTAGTTAATGTTTCTGAGCACTGAATATTTCATTATGAAATTTTCAGTTGTTCTGTAGGAAAACTGCAAGAAACAGATGATTCTTCCTCATTCTGTAAACGCGGAGTTTTGTATTTGTGGGGTTCCCCATGGCAGGAAGGAATTATTAACCTGACTCCATGTCCTCAGAAGGCTAATTTATTATTTTATGATACTATATTATATTAAAGAATAATAAACTATACTATACTAAAGAATACAGAAAAGATGCTTACAGAAGGCTAAAAAATGATAATGAAAACTTGTGACTCTCTCCAGAGTCCTGACACAGCTTGGCCCCAATTGGCCAATGAGTGAAAATAACTCACAGCAGAGTCCAATGGAACAATCACCTGTGGGTAAACAATCCCCAAACACATTCCACATGTGAGCACCACACAGGAGAAGCAAATGAGATAAGAATCTGTTTTCCTTTTTTCTCTGAGGCTTCTCAGCTTCCCAGGAGGAAAATCCTGGGTGAAGGGATTTTTCAGAAAATGTGACTGTGACAGTTGAGCAAGTGTGTAGACACCCTGACCCAGGGAAGTTTCACTTTCAACTGCAGTGGCATTGGAATTTGTTCTTTTCTTCACCAGTTCTGAACTCCAGTGCAATTTGACTGGCTTGAATAAAGACTAGGAACTGGTGGAAAGAGCATTATTTGCTGAGTTTGAAAAAGCTTCAGTCTCATGAATTTTCATGCCAGTTACACCAGTGTTTTATTGTGATGAGGGTTTGGAGGACACTACACAATTATCACAATCCCATGGACAAACAGCAAAGACATAACTGGAAAGAAATGGATTTGTACAATCTAGACCTGAGCTTATACCCTTTCCAAATTGTGCTTGTCCTTGGAACACTGCTCTTCTAAGCTCTCTGCAACAAAATAAAAATACACTACATCTGATAACTCTGCAAAAGAAAAATAAACACTAAGACCCTGACTCTTAGTTATAAGGAGCTTATCTGAAGCAGTTGCACTGAAAAGAGTGTAAAGCATCATTATCATAATAGATGATAAGAAGTGCAGTTACAGTGAAATTTTGGAACAGTGCAGAAAAGGGACATAATTCAAAAGTCATTTACGAGGAAGGTTCTCATGCATGAGAAATGGCTAGAAAAATACTTCTTACAATTTGGAGAAGAGAAAAATCTTTACACACAATAACAGGGCAAGAGTGTAAGTCAGCCCCCAAGAAATGGCATTAGAAGCTCAGAAGCTGTTTCAGGAGGGAAGAAAAAAAAAAAAAGGAAAAAGGACAAAGATCTTCCCAGCTTCACTTAATAATAAACCTTGTCTCAAAGCAAGACAGTTTTCTCAGGTCTATCAGGCCATTTATCTAGGATAATACCTGGTGCCTTTAAAAATTATTTATGAAATAATTTTTTTGTCACTCTAAAGAAAATTCAACTTTTTGCACCATAAGGAAACAAAGAAAAAAGAGAGGCAAGAGAAACCTACTGGTTCCCAGCTTATTTTGCATAACTACTCTCTTTTTCCTTGAGATATGTAGAAAAGTGTTTTGGATATCTTGACATACACATCAGGTTTTGGGAAAGGAGGGAAGGGCAGTGGAGGCTGGAAGAACACAAGAGAACAAAGAAGGAATTTTCTGATTAGATATGGCTTATCTGGAGATAATTTTTAATTCATTTTTTTGCATAGTTTGTAAAGGGAAGCAAAGGTAACTACCCCAACTGCCAATGTGTTCAGAAGCCCTAAGTATAATCTGGCTGAAATATGGAAACAAGATCATAATCTCTGACACCAAATACTCCTTGCCACATGAATATCAGCTGCAGAAGAGAGAATAGATACCCTAGCAAGCTCAGGTCTATAGAACACTACATTATTTTACAATTAAAATTATTTTAAATTAACCTTCTCATTCAAAACACTTTCACAAGTGAACTGTTGCATTAACTCATAGCTTGCACAGAGACACACTCATGGCTTGCACAGAGACAATATCAAAAACTTCAGCTTTGTGCTTCTAGTCTAGATCTGTAAAAGACAATTTTGAAAGACAACCTGTACACCTAAGGTAACATCCTGCCCCAAGAATTCCACTGGCATTTTTCCATTATTTCCAGAGGAAAGGGCTTGTCTCACTCTTTTATTCAGTTTTCTGTCAACTATCATAACTGTGCATTTGGTAATTTTTCTCTCTTAAATCAAAAGGCATCAATGGAATGGCTGGTGCTATCCCATTGCATTTTCTATTTATTAAAGTATTAAGAGCAATTACCAGAAAAAAAAAGTCCCCTAACATCTTTTACAAAATGTGGCTTCAATACTATCAAGCCACATAAATACAGAAGTGACAAATGGCCATAAATACTATACACAAGCAAAGTTATATGGAGTCTATTAAACTTGTACTTAATGAATTAGGAGTCTATAAAACTTGTACTTCTATTATTCCCCTGAATTCTGTGCACTGTGTATAGGCACTCCTCTCTTTCTGATAAATGCTTTGTTAGCATGCACCCTTGCAATGGCTTCTCAGACCTTTGCAGTGCCATTAAACATCTTCACATCTTTACTGTTTCTTTATTTTTTGGTTCTGCTCACATAAGGCCAGGACCATTAGGCAGAGAAAAAATTTATCTCAACAGAGGGAGCAGCACATGAAGTGTCCCAGCTCAAGACAGCAGAATACTTGCAGGGTGACAGGCAGTTATATTTCCTCACCTATCACCACAGTAGTCTACAGAACTTTTATGTTACCTAAACTTGTTTATTGATGGAAATCTCACCAGCTTAAAAACTATTTAGGCCCACCAAAAAATCTCTTAAGTGTGATTTATCTCTAACATGATTTTGGTGCCCCTGATGAAAATATCAGCAATACTTTAAATCACAGTTTTTCAAAGAACATCTCATTTAAAGCTACAAAGACAGATATATTGTCATTTAAAATTGAATAATTGATAATTACATATTAATAATGGGAATGAGCACCAAAAACATAACACAGTAGCTGTACAAACACTTAATCCTTCTCATTTTATATAATGATACTAATTATTTTAAATTAAATATCTTTACATAATGCTGATAAGAGTCACAGAATAACCATGCTCTTAATCACATTATGACTTGAGAAGAATCATAAATCATAGGCCTTGTGTTATTGATTCCCAAACATGTCCCTCAATATGTTTTCCCACACAGATCATAGTTAAATTATAGGGACTGTACCAAAGCCTTCTCCTGAAACTAAAGAAATATTGATAAAACACAATCTGAACACTATTGGGATGCCCAGGATTTTCAAATAAAAGAGTTGGGCTTTAAAGCTCCAACACAGTTAGCAAATATTCCCTAAGGGAAGAATTATAAAAAGAAAAAAACTAAAAAATCTTGGCAAGTGAACCTGATTCTACAGCATTCATTAACTGTGATACAGCAGTTACATGCCCCCAAACCCTAAACATGCTCTCTATGCAAATAACACAGGTTTAGCTTAAAATAATGAGCCAGCTTAAACCTAAATGCACTTCCAGGGAATCAATTAGAGCTAAGCCATTGCTAAATGTGACCCATTGTACACCACTGGCTTAAAATGGGCTGGTTTATATCCCTAAACTTCTGATTTCGTGCTGACATTTTGCCAAGCAACCAACTCGGCAAAAATTGAAAATGTCTTTAATAAAAGTTTCAGTCAAACTATATTCTTCATCAAAACATGTTTGTGCCAACCAATAAACAGAGAGACACCAGCCCCACAAATTCAAGGTGCAGCTACTCAGAGCTATTGTCAAAACACCAAAGTATTGTGAATTTAAAACCATGGCCTCATAAGGAGCCTTTTCCTTGAGAGAAGGCATGCTGCCATATGCAGATATAAGACACAAAATGACTGTCTGTTTCCTAGAACAGACCTTTCCTTCCAACCATAAATGTCAAAAATTTACTGTTTAACAAAATGCATTTTCATAGCTAAGCTTCATAAATTTGTAATGTGATAGAGAGCATTCTGTCAAAAAAACCCCAAATAGTTCTCTTGGCCGTGAGGTCTCAATGTGCTATTAAAAGTAAAAGTATGTGAGAAAGGAGGGGTCAAAATAGTGATAAAGAGCAAACACTTTGGGCTGAATCACAAAAGGATACTAGAGAGCATTTGCTTCACTGTATCAATTAGTAGAGATGGATATGCTAAGCATTGAAAATAAAATATTTTGGTAAAGCACTTTTGGTATTTCTCCAACTTTTAAAAACTCTGCGAGAAGTGTAAACTTTTCATTTAACTTGCATTTTTTAAATAGCAGATAAAAGGTCAGAAGTGTGAATACAGCTTAATTCCTCTGGCTAGTGCACACCTGACAAGAAGATGTCTCATCAAAGAAATCCTATTTAAGGGGAATAGAACTAATTCTTTGAGCAGCAACACAGAAAGATTTTTTTTTTTTTAAAAAGAGAGAAATTCTTGCAGCTGCATACTTTCCTTTGTCAGCTGTCATTTCTCTGTTTACAGTTTGCAGATATCCCTTGGTTACTCAAATGCTTAATGCTCCATGGGCTAAATTTCCCAAAGTAAAGGATGCAGGGTAATGTTTTCAATTCTGGTAGCAGTAAAGGGAAAAAGGCAAGGCATTCCCTATTGTACTGCTGTGAAAACATGCTTCAACAAGCAGCTGCATGCTGTTATTTTAGCACTCTTAATAAACTGTCATCAGTAGAGATAAGAAAAGATTAGGTTATTTGATTTGAAATTTATTGTAGGTCATTTATTTTATTTGCTGCTACTGACTTTTATCTGCAACAGTGACATACAAAGCAGTCATTTCTGTGATTTAGACACCTAGCCATCTCATTTTCACTCTTCATACTCCAAGAAAAAGCAAAAAAAAACTTGCACGCAATACTGACAGTTTAAATTCAGCAGAGCTGCAACATGACATCTCAATCTGTTGAGATATATCATGCAATTACCACTGTAGGCCACTTCAAAATTATCCTCCTTTCTTTCATAATGCCATGTGGGGAGGGAGACGTGCTGGCTTCTTAAGTTCTTGCACTTCCTCGCTCTAAAGATCTCCACTGAGTCAAAATATCTGTCAGTCTGCAGATTACATTGTCATCTACTTTCAACATACTGATTTCCACTGAGACAAAAAGCAGGTTTTTTTATTTTTTAAGCTGCCTTATACTTCAACAGAGATGCCAAAGTAGCAGCAAAACTAGACGTGATCCTCTCTACACAGCTAAGTTTTCTTTATGCTAAATAAATCAGTTTCACTCTCTTCCAAAAGGGTCTTGCCACATTAGATTAGATTACATGTTTCCTCTGCCCTTTCTTCTGCATGTGTTATAATAAATCAAAGAAAACCAAAAAGTGACCTCAGAGAAACAGACCTGTTAACTAGACTTGATGAATTTTCCTAATATTAATGACTGCTGTGAAAATTCTTCACATACATTTTTGTCAAAATTTTTCTCCTTCTAATACACAAAAGCACCTAGGCAAGAGCAAGACAACAACTGAAGTACATGGCATCAACTCAGAAATTAACAGAGATCTTTCATTCCACCCTGCTGAATCCGTGTCCTCTCAGCACACCTAGAGTCAAGGTGAGACCCAAACATTCATTTTTTAAAGAGCAAAAATAAAGCACAGTAGAAAAGGCATCTTTACAAAATACCATAGATCAATATATTGATCTCTCTCAAGCAAACAGTGGGGAGCTATGAAGCTTCATGAAGAAATACAAATTAAAGAGCAGAACTATAAAGGGAAGCAAGTAAATAGCTGCTTTTCCCATTTATTTTTAGCTTATTTTCAGCCTCTGTTAGGAAATGTAAATAAAAGGTGAATTTATATATTAATAGAAAGGTCACTTATAGATGTATTTATTCTGAGTAAAGCTTGCCAGCAAAATCCACCTTGACAAACCAACACTTTGCTAGACCAGCACATTTTCTCTGTTGGGTGAATTAGTTTCTGACTATCACCAGAAATGCTTGAAAGATCACATTTTTGATGGTACCTTCCATAGCAAGGCGTGTATGTTAACCAAGCTCTGGATAATGATTTTGCTCGTAGGAGTTCTGAAAATGCTCTTAAGCAGTATAAAAATTAAATTAAAACTAAAATCCCAACATTAAATAAATAGCTGACAGATGACACCATGGGCATGTTAAACAACCATATTGTAAGCATTCAAAACTTGGCAGATATGTAATGTTTCTGTAGTGCACAGAGGACCTCAGTACTGCTTAAGGAGACAAGAATTAAAGAGCTGTCAGACTGCCAAAAAAATGTCATTTTAGGCAGCAGATGTGTATCCTGTCAACAGCTACTTTCACACAACACAGTAAACCAATGGCAGGCCTACTTTTTGGTTTTGTTTTTAATAGATTACTGCAGGGGATGTAAAAAGAGAAACACATTCTTCTGTGACAACTGGAAAGAATAGCACGAGCATAAAATAAAAACGAAAAGAAAAGCAAAGCTAGGTAACCACTTGCTGGTGTTGCAAAGGCACCATGCTGCAAAGCAGATACTCAAAATCTGGTTTCTGTATTGCAGACAGAAAATAAATTATTAACAGCTTTGTTACGTGGGCTTCTAAGAGATTAATATGCAAAGTAAAATTTTCCATTAGCACAGGTGTTTATCTTTGATATCTGCTGTTAGGTATTATTAAATCAAATTGGTAATTTACAATTCAGGAGACACCTACAGCAATGTAAGTCCAGAACAATAGTAAGTCCAGTCCAATATAATGCCAAGAATTCACCAACAAATACCAACATTTCCTCATTTGCTGTTTGCATGATCTGGAATTCACAAAGCCTTGGAGACTTTTAGTTAATGATCACAGTCTTTGATCTCCAGAAAATTATTATGGCATGTGTAAAAATAAGATTCATAAGAATTCTCTTAAAAGGGAAATTAATTTAGTGATTATATCACATATTTAAAAAAATAGAAAAAAAAACAAAAGCACAGTTTAAATTTTAACAAAATAAATTGATCTAAATACTCATCATCCATATTCACAACACCATGAAAGACATTCCTGAAGATAAAAGATAGTTCCATGAATGCATTTGCAGCCTGACACACATATTCATTTCAGCATATTGCACCATTAATTATTCCTTTATAAACTCTACTAAGATCATTTGTCACTCATTTACTTTTGAAGCCTTCTGAAAGTGACAAATCTCCTACATTTCTAAGTACTATTGAAGGTGCTTAAGAAAAAAAGCAGCATTAATTTTTCAAGTTCTTTTATACATATACCACAAAGCAAGAAGATTTCGTCACTGAGTAACTTGGTAAATTTGTGTTCAAATATTCCCAGTCTTGGTTGAAAGTCTCTGTTTTCACTCAAGACATCATTAACAATTAACATCATGATTTAAGTCTAGTCTTTCTAAAATGTCATAAACCAAGGTATCTCCAATTCAGGTGTACAAAGGATCACCTCACTCCTTGGTACAGAACATAGAAAGCATCAAAGGTTCTGTGAAGCATTTGGAGTCATTAATATCTGCTGATAGGACATAATTGACTCAACTGCTAAATGAAAGGCAGCTGTGGTGTCTTAGGAGGTGTCATGGACCATCAGATATTCCTGTCTCCTGATTCCCAGCACTACATCACTCAGTGTGATACTCCCAACTCCAGGGGAGGTATTTGGGTGTTCCCTCCTGAACATGAGCAAATATAAACCGTGGAAGTTTGGTGTTTTGGTGGTCTTTCCTCACCTCTGGTGGGTTGAGACTCAGACCTCAAAATTGCATTCTTAAGCCATGATAATCTCATCTTAATAACACAGTTTTTCTATGGGAAAAGAGGTCACTGAGAAGGATTGCAATTAATCATTCTCTCTCTAAAGATGTTTCTAGCATCACTAATTCTATTCATGTTCCCACTGATTTCATACTCATTATAAAAATTCTCGATTTTTATTCTTCAGTATAACTAGGAAAGAGATTGCCTGAGATCAGTGTCATTAGAAAGAGCCTGCTAGATTTGGTATCCTTTCCTTTCCTGCTAAATCACAGTCAGCAGCTTCCAGCTGAACAAACAGGGCTTGGTATTGTAACATCAGCAAAACCCCACCTGTCAAAAAGTTTGTGAGAGCTCCTAAAGTGGGCATTCAGTTTGCACAGTTTGTGCACTTCAACAACAATAGTTGAGGTAGATTTCTAGAGATTTTATTGCCAGTTTTTCCCTGGCATGCAACAGCTGTCCCCACCTGCCGTGTTTTTGTAAATGAGATTTTGCAGCACCCCTTCCCTAGCCCTGCACTCTGGGTGCACTGATCTTCCAGGCTCCTCAGCAGGACCTCCTCTTCTGGTGCTGTGGTTTGGGCTATTAATGAATCATTTCAGAGGCATATGACTGCTGAATCAAACATTACACAAACCATGTAAAGGTTTCCAAAAAGTACACTGTGCTTTAAATAGTACAAGAGATAATACAATAGTAACAAGAGATAATACAAGTAAACAAAGCAAGAAAACTCTTCCACACATCCCTTATTTAATATCTGCTGGAAACTAACATGAAAAATCTAAAAGTAACCACATCCAGAAGTCATTACCCACCTTGCAGTAAAATCAACAGGATTTAGGTACATATGTGATTTTGTGAAGTTTATTATTGTCTTTTCATTCAAGCTGTCTTTAAATCACTCATAAAAAGAGGACTTGGGTAAACAGTAAGTCCTGAATTCTATGTGTAGTGAAATCTGTAAAAGTCAAACCTACCAAAGCATTTTAGGCATCTGATTCCTACTGACTCAACAAGGGTTAGAAGCTTGTATGACACAGAGCATGGGAACCTAGCTCCATTTAAACAGATGGTTTGTAGAACTCAGAAAATAGAAATTTGCCATTTTATAGGCTTAGAGAGATTTCATTAGAATGAATTATATCTGAGAGCCTTGAACAGGAAATGCCTCTTTTTTTTTTTTTTTTGGCATTGCAGAACTATTTTGGGTGTTACAGAACGACAAAAGCAAGACTGTCATGCATCTTATTTAATATCTTACACCATGTGTTTTGTCTGAAGCTTTTGCATTTCCAGAGTACTGTATACATAGCCTTTATGTGTAAAATGCCTTTTTGGATTTATATCCAAGAAAACTGTCTCAAAAGCTTAAAATTCACCTTGACCATTAAATAAAAAAATCAAAGTCACAACATTATCTGTGCTCCAAAAATTATTTCAGTAATATTTAAGGCTACTGAAAATGAGAATTTGAATGGTATAAGAATTTTGCAGCAGTGTGAAGAATATATGAAGATGAAAATTTTTGCAACACAGGATAGCATTTTCATCAGAAAGTTGTATTTAATGGACTCAAGTCTGAAATACTGAAATCACATGAGATATCCTATTTTCATATTATTTGACATCAGACCTAATCACTTTGCTTGACTTGATAAATCTTATGGAATTACTGTCAATCTATATTTGGCTGAGAGATCTGTTTATATGAATATGACTCGTAGTTTTGCTGCTAAGCAAAAAGATAAATCCATCTGCTCTCTTTCATCTCACCTTTTTATGAAAGCTTGCAAGATGAAGTCTGTAGCTTTTTTTTTTTTTTAATCTTTCTTTGACTGTTCCATTTTCAAATATCAAAAGAGGGTTTTTCAACAGCCTACTGAAGCTTCTTTCTGCTGAGGTTATAAAGCATCATTAATTCTTTGCTCTAAAACTTACATATCCAAGATGGTCACATATTCAAATGCTCACCAGCCTTCTGCTTCAAACAAAGTGCAAAGAAATGTCATGAGCCAGATTTACTCTATTGAGTTACTTCATTGCAAAAGCCCTAATAGTGAGAGCCCAAAAAGAAAGGCAGGAGATTTTACTTCCTTATGTCTTAATATTTTGAGTCTCCTAAATATCTGGGGGCCTGTCTTCCTCTGTTGATATATTTTGTAATTTCTAGACCAACAAAGTCTTCAAAATAAGGTTAAACACATTCCATAGTAACAGCACCTGTGTAGTTTTCCTAGAGCACAGAGCCACTCACAGGAAAAAGAGATACCCGCCTCATCTGCAGCAGGGCATGGCTTCCCAGAAACCAGGTTAAGGACAGAAATAAATGTAAACCAGAAATGTTCATGTGATTAGAGGAAAAGATCTTTGCCAAGAACAGGAGCTGGTGCACAGAAGCTGCTCAACAGCAAACAGAGGAGTTGCTCTGTAGTTACAGGAGATTTACTAATGTTTACAGATCACAAAACAACATTATTGGTCATGCATGCTCCATCTTCCCTTGTCAGTCATCTGGTTCCAGCTGGGCAGACAATGCTAACTGGAAATTCCACCTTTGCTGTTCACTCACTAGATCTCTGACATAGTGACAGATTTCTTCCTGTGAAACTCAGTTACACATCACAGGTTAAAATTTATAATAATGCCTGGCAACAGGCTGCAGTTTATGTCTTATATTTTTTTCAGAGAAGTACCCCTGAATGGACAGAGGCTGATGTAGCAGTTCCTTCACTGTATATACCTAGTATATTTATTTTCCTTTTTATCATTCATGAAATATTCAGCAGGAGCACAGGGCCACCTGCAGAGAAGGAAACAAGGCCAGTTCTCATGGATTTCCCTCCTAGAAAATTTAGGCAGCAGCAATTTTTAAATAGAGGGCTGGAGCTACAGAGAAAATCTTTTATGACAACCTTAAAATCTTACAGAAACATATTTTAGAGAAAACTGGGGGGTTGTGCATTCACCCCCAGCTGTTCCTATGATGTTCCTACATTCATAGTTTCTAGATTCAGCTACAGGGATTCAGCTACAACACTTGGGATTAAAATGGGAACACATTTTTTTGTGTTTCAAGTACTTCAAAATTCAGCACCCAGGCTGTGGACGTGGTAGGGTGCTAAGCTATCACTTTGGGGTTTTTGTTGGTAAGCACATTTCTATGCCTACTTAAGCCTCTACTTAAAATCTAGGTGTTGAGCTTCATCATTTTCTAGGAGTGAGAGCTGTCATAATTTTAAAGCCACTTCCTCTGAGATTGTTGGAATTTGTAAGACAATTGAACAATATAACAGCCTTCTTGTTCAATAAGACTGGACAAGTTCACATTACTAGTTTAGAAATTGCTGGTCCATCAGTTTAGAAAGTAAGGTTTTCCTCAAGAATGCAAAGATATTTCCAAATTTGCCATCTATCGGGGAAAAAAAAAAATATTGAAATCTTTCATTCATCTGCCTTTTGCCAGAGCTTTCACAAAGCAAAGTTTCTAAACAGAAAAAAAAATAAATTTAGTCCTTCTGGACGATAACAAAGATACATTACAGACAGATGACACTTATGACCAAAAAAAAGTAACCAGAACAGTGTTGGCTCTTCTCTTGACCTCTACAAACCTGAGCAGGCTTTCAGCTGCACACAGTAGCTCCAAGAAATTTGCTCCTATTACTCTCCATCTTGTATTTCCATTAGTAGCTAAAAGAATGTATTCCTGACAAGGATCACTTGAAATACAGATTACGATGCTCAAAAGAACCATGGTGGGTAGCATCAGCTGTGATGAACTGGAACTGTACAGCAACACATATATTTATTCATGGGCTGTTAACTACCTGTTAGCCTTCAGGATAGTAAAAATTATATTTTTATTTCTTCCTAACACAAAACAGGACTCCTGCTGCTCTATTATGCAATATCCAGTCAGGATTTTTCCACTCACTACCTCAGGAGATGGGTCTTTGTATGTGACACCTCCTTTGATACTACCCTTGTCTGTGGGCCATGGTTCATACAGAAAATTAAGAGCCACATTTACTCATGTTCATTATTTTACCAAGTGACAGGTCTATTGGCCATATTAGTGATTCTTTTTATTTCAGTCATCTAGAGTGGCATTTGGAAAAGGGTATTTTCTACTTCAAATCAATAACTTCTCTAGCTGCTATAATATTTCTTCTTACTTAAAAATGTTACTCAGAATATAAAAGTCATTGATTACAAGCAGAAAATATACTTACCAATTACCAAAGGAGAGTGGAAAAATAAAAAAAGTGCTCTCTAGTTCAAGTAGTTCCAGCTGGTGACATACCACTACTAATCAGCACATGTTTCAAAAGCACCAGGACCTTCTCAAGAAAATGCTTGGGTTTTCTTATTCTTGAAGCACAAAGTGTGGTTTATTCTAATGAAAACACAAACCCAGATTTCTAATGCTGAATTTCTCAGAGATATGCTTTCACAGCAACTGAGTCAGAATATACTGTTCTTGAATTATGGTAGTGAAACAGCAACTTGACTTTTTTTTTAATGCAAGCCTTGCAGACTATTTAACAGAATCTGAACAGATGAAGTGAGCAGATTTAACAGATTAGAAATTTGTCCTTTCTTCTTTGGGCTGAAGATAAAGTAATAAATTGTGTACTTGATTTTGATAGGTTGTGATTACCTAAGAACAGGGTTATAAATTACTGTACATTAGAATATCAAAATTTGGAAGCAGCACTTATTCCTTTGTTTGTCCTCTTACCTCCAAACCTGCCTCAAGCACTTCAGCATTTGTTTATTTTCTCCATTGTGGCTGGCTGCAAGGAAATGTCATGGACTTGAGTAGTACCTCTGCTCATGTACTTCTCATCTTCACATTCCCCAGCCATGAGTAGGGTGTGCTTCATAAAATATGATGGAAGAAGAAAAGTCAAAAAAATAGTTACATAGCTTAAATAAGCTTGACATAAGACACAGCCAAATGACCATATTCTTAAAGAGCTTGGCTTAAGGAACAATTTTCAGTGACATTATGATATCTAATATAGAAGTTAAATCACCTAATAATATGTACAATAATTTCTTAAATTATATCCTTCTATACTTACACAGTTTAGTTATTTAATAAAGTAAAATAAACCCTTTCATAAGGGTTTATGTGTCATATTTGATAGCCTTGATACAAATTCTAACTCTCTTCTGAATGTTTCTTTCCTTTTGAATGTCTATATAGTATAATTTTAGGTACATACCAAACAGTCACTCAAGTTGTTCTGCAAGAAATGCATCTGTGTGGTTTTGGTATAAGTAAAAATATTTTGAAAAAATATTTAGGTACTGGTTTATTTGGCAAACCAGAGATAAAATTTGGCATGATGTTTTAACATGACCCCTAAAACCAGTAAATGCTTTGGCCATCTTCTCTTCCCAACAAATTCCTTCTCCCTTACCCTGACATTATACAGTCATTCAAGCAGGCAGAGCTTCTAGGTAGCACTGCTAGTAAGTTATTTACATTCTAAAAGGATGGTTTGGAACAATTCCAATTTCTAAGCAATTCTTACATAAAACTGAGTGTCATACTTTGGTCAATACTGAACTCCATTTGACAAAAAATATCTTGACCAGTATGACAAGAAGATTATTAATAAAGAACCTAGAGGTTCATCCTTCCAAAACATTTTCTTCTATTATGAAATTTTTTTCACCACCTGTATGAGTTGCTCAGGTGACAAAGAAACACAGAAAATCAAAACTACTACAAGGAAAAAAAAAGTACAAATATATAAAGTGGCCAAAATAAATTTCATTTTCCCTTATTGAACTTTGAAAGCATGCATAAATGCAACAAAAAAAATATTTTTTTCAAGAGATGGAATGCATTTTGCTATGTTTTGATTTGTTTTACAGTATGGAGACCAGTCACATTCATGATTTCCTCTGTGAGAGGCTGGCAGACTGTCTATTTGCATCTGTATTCTTAGTTTTTAATATAACTTTTTTATGCAGCTAGCATGTGCCTTCTCTAATAGCATTTCATTTTAGAGGGGTGCTTGTACTTACAGTAAGTTCTGGCAGTATGAAACAATATAATACAACCACATAATCTTTATATGCATATGGAACAACTTAGGAATTTTTTTTGAAACTCACAATATTATTGCACTGATTTTTTATTTGGCTTAACAACAGTAATAGACATGTACAAAACAGATGTGTGCTGCCCTGACAAAGCATGGGGTGCTGCTCCAGAAGTTTCTTTTCTTTTCTTCATAATTTGTAGTTAAATGAAATACTTCAGTGGAGCTCAGTCTATAATAATAAGGTATGTTTAACCTTAGGGTTACTCATACTTGAGCTCAGCAAAATGAGAAATCACAGGATTACATGCAGGGTATAGTTAAAACCAGTTCAGGTAAAGACAAAAATGTGATCTTCATAAAACTATAACAAGGTTCTTTAAGTATTTTTAGTCCCTAGGATTTAACAAGATCCATGGACAGCTCAGTCACTGAAGCCCTTCTTGGTGCACCTCACAACTGAACAGTCATCCTGAGAATATGTCTGTTTCTGCCACTTCATAAATGCAATTTTACTTTAAGCAGGGCACAAATAACTCACTCATTCATCCTTGGCTACAATCAGAGGAAAATTCAGGTGCTGAGCAACCAGCCATGCATTACTTTTTGTTATGGGTCTGCTCTATCTACAGATATTTCTCTCCCTGGCCAGAGAGGGACAAGACAAGCTGATGAAACTGTTCATATAAATCTCAGGATTACAGTCAGGAAACATATATTTATTACAAAAAGTGGTCTAGAAAACCCTCTAAACTGTTATCATCCCATGGTCTCTAAAACACATTATTGTTGTTATTTCTCAAAACTGCCACTTGACAATCTGGGTTACCTTGCAATTTCTGGCTGATCTCCTGCCTTCCTCAAACCAACAGAAGAAACTGTGTGTGACCTAGAACAGAAAGGAATTCTTGCATCTCCAGCCCCCAGGCTAGGAGAGACTATGCTTGTCTTAACATGAGCATTCACTTCTCTTGGAAAAGTTTCTGTAATCTGCTTATCTATATAAAGCAGTAGCAAAATAATACCAATGGCTAGTTCTGCAATAAAAACAAATACATAATATAGTAATATAAATAAGTAAGGTGCTCTTTCATGCACATCTAAAGGCAAAGACAAAAATTTTGACTTTTCAAAACCAGCTTCAGGCAAGACAATTCAGCATTGGCGTATCCATATGAAAGGACAATGTCCTAGACCTAACAGCAGCCTGTTTTTAGAATTCATACTATCTTTTTTATCTTCTTATATCATGCCTTTAGAATTCACACTATCTTTTTTATCTCCTTATATCATTTTTATTGACAAAGGGTTCATCCCCTAGAATTATATTATCTTGTATTACCTAGCACTGATTTCTTTGAAAAAAAAAAAAAGTGATCCTGTCAGACATAGAAGAAATCTATTCTGCCCCTTGGATAAAATCCCAGCATTACGTACAAATTTGAAAAAGGAAAATATAGAGGGTCCTTGAAAAAAGACAAAAGCAGAAAATTAGTTGCATTAATCAGCAATATATACTGTAAATATGAGTAATAAACATTGCTGTATGGTCTCAAAAAATTATATGATTCCCAAATTATGTCTGTACAGGATGAAGCTCTCCTAAATGTATGCAAAACTTCTAATCTAATGAGCAAAAAGTGTTAAATAATAAAATCAATCAGACATCTTATGTCTTCTTTATAATGAATTTTATTCATTAAAAAGAAAACCTCATGAATATCATCACTTCAAAATCCTCCTTTGTACTTGTTATAATCTTAGAAAATAAGAGGTTTTTCTCTGGGAAATCAGAGTCTTTCTGCACGGCCTGTTTGTGTTTCAATACCTCTTACCACCACTGTGTAACTGGCACCTTTAATCTCCTGTAGAAGTAACCTTATCATCCCACTGGCATTCCTGGGAATAAAAGGAACATCACAGCAAGAGTTTGTTAATCACTTCCAAGGCAAACAAAAGCCCATTTTGCTGTCTTTGTATTCTGTTGAAGTTTGTCAATGTCAAGTCAAGCCTCTAAGGCAACACCTCTTCAATTAGAGATGTAAAATCCAGTTTTGCATGCAATTTAAATCCTGCAAACTGGCAATCCTCCCATGGAAATCACAATTATTTCCATTCTTATGCATCAGTATTTCTGATCTACCATCATTTTTCTCTTACATGAAGTGATACTTAATTTCCAAGACTGAACAATTTTGACAGGAGTTTCTGATTTGCCATTTAGTTACCACATTACACTCAGGCTTACACTGATAGATCTTTAAGCTAGAGGAACAAATTATAATCTTCTCTGCCACATTCTTTGCATACCTCAAAGATTCCCACTCCACCCTCACCAAGTTAGTCTTTTCCCATCCTCTCCACTAAAACAATATAGAACAGGTTTATGACCAATTTAATTTTTAAGAATTTCTTATGCTGAACACCGAGACAAATGTGAGGCCATGTAACCATGGCTGGAAATACATCTCTAAAACCATCAGAATTCCACAAGAGAAACAGAATTTTGATTTAAATGGGTATGGTTGTGTGCATGTGAGGCCATATCTTTGGTTGGTTAAATCACTATATTCCCTTGGCTTTCAGGGAAATTGTGATTTAAATCTCAAACCAGCACAGCACTGCAATGCCACTGAGGTCTGTGAGTGAGGTTCAACAGCAGCATTATATTGCTAACATAGTGCTAATAACAATGGATTCCTAAATCACATATCTGCTATGATCTAGAATATGAAATTTTTCGTTTTCTGAAACAGAGCTCGGACACACACCCAGCTTTAAATGATAGGGGAAAAGCCACAATTCAAAAAAACCTGACACCTGTTCATGATCTTTAGAGCAAAAATGTTCTGTGCTGCAAAAATGCTAGAATTCTCTTGTGTTCTGATGAGTATTCATTCAAAATTAGTGCTCTCTTCATTAAAGTTTCTCTTGGTTTTTGTCCCCCTTTTTTGGTGGCAGAAAATCAGAACTTCTTTTCCATTTAAAAAAATATATCCAAAATAGTCCAAAAAGGCAGAATTTTGAAGTTTAGTGTATCTTTGCTTTGAATTATTAGAATGCTTAATTTCCCTTTCTCACTGTTTACCCTATTGAATTTATTTGAATTCGATTGATTTTATTCCCCCACTTTTTAAAGGCCTCTTTTTATTAAAAATCCTTTTCATTTCTCTCTCTTCTTTTCCTGCAGAATTCTGTCATTCCTGAATCTCCAGAAGTTGTGGAAGAGTGTCAAATTTGCTAGAGGACATTGAGGGTGTTCTGTGATTTACTTCAGAAAAAACAGAGCCCTTGGGAGATAATTCTGAAAGGAAAACTTTTGTAACCTCATACACCTCCTTGTGCAAGGGGTAGAAAAATAAAGAAGCAAAGATGAGCTTGGGAGATATGATAGGACAGGTATTTTAGTAATATTTGTATTTTTTTTCTAATGACTCTATATAAATTGGCAATAAAATAGAAATTTCAGTAATCCATCTGTTAAGGTTTTATTTCCTTGCAATTCTAACTCCTAAGTGGTCTTCATCTTGACTCATCAGCTTTCTCATGCTATTTTTTTTCCTTCCTGCCCTGCTGAGGAAGTGTGGGTGTTTGCCCTTCACCCAGGTTACCTCACCCCCCTGCACTGCACTAGATCACACTTAGAGCACACTTAGGAACTCACAACTGCATTGAAAACTTTCAAAAATCCTGACAAATAGCTCTGAGTCTGCAGTTCTTTGTGTCCAGGAAAAGACACAGGGCTGTGCCCCACTGATTTCAGTGTACCTGCCTGCAAGGAGGGATATTTAAATCAAAAGGCACGTGCTTCTACACACAGAAAACTTGGCTGGAGCCAGGAGGCTCCACCTGCCTCAAAACAGCTGGGATCAGGGATGAAAAAACAGCTGGGATCAGGACCATAGAATCTGCAAAATAACTTGAAGCCAATAAATCTGTCAAAGGCGATGGAACCAAAACAAAACAAAAAAAACCTTTTCACAATTAGCCCACAACCACTTAGCTCTGTGGTCATCAAAACACTTGAGAGAAAACTTGTTGCCAATATAGTCAAGGGCTCTCTTAATTTCATGCACTGTGACTTCAACAATTTATTCATGTCTCATTTTATTTCTCTAAAATTGGCCTCATTTAAAAGAAGGGAAACCACATTTCATGCTCTTCAGTTTCATTAAAGAGATACAAATCCCTTACCAAAAGAAGACTCTTCTAAATTAAACCATTGTAGCAGAAGAAAATATTGATATTTTGAATCTGAAAGGACTCTGACACAATCTATATTCTCTTGCATATCATTCTTTATGGTACTATAAAAAAAAAAAGGAAGATAAAAGCTCTTCCCTTTAAAAAATTGTTTTCAAACACATGATGAAATATATAACACTCAGCTGAGAGTAACCAAAATGAACTATCTCACAGATTTTTCTAAAGTTTGTCAAGAAAGAAGGCCACTGATCTCTTCCTCAACAGTGTGAGAATACAATATTTCACCCTCTGAAACTAACTTATATCTGCTTGACAAGGAAGGTATGGTTAACTCCCTTGATTGATACTCATTCCATAGGAAATGTGATATAAACCCTGTATGAATTACATAAGGTAAGTCCAGCATCATTCAATATGTGGCTCAAAGTGAACTCAATTTTAGGAGTAATTAATGAACTGCTCCAAATTCCAATAGCATTTTTTGTTCTCTTGGCTACAGGACACATAGATACATCAAGAGGTTTTTTCCACATGGGTTAAAAACCATTTCTTGGGCTGACTTGAATGGAAGATGAAGCTCATTTTTTATTCAAATCTTACTTCATAACAGATAAGAGTCATCAGTTCCCCTTTACATTCACATTCATTACAGAAAAGAACAGTCTGCTGCTGGTTGCATCATGTGAGAATGACAAAATATTTCCATGAAATTCCCTACTGAAATTTCTTCCCTTCTCTTTTTTAGGTTTGTCTGCAAAACAACAACAGGGAAAAAAAGAAGTCTGTCTTTTCTGTCTTTTAGATGTATCTAAGGAAAGTTTTCCAAACTTACCAAAAGCCTTCTCCATAAACATCCTTTCCATAAACCTTCAGTCCTTGATGTTCTCCACTTCCATCCTCAAAGGAGACTGCTTCAGTCTCCTGTAGGTACAGCTTCCTGAAGAACCACCCTTCAGGGTTCCTTCTACATGGCCAAAAAAAAAAATATAACTCCTTTGTGCTTTCTTGATTCCCATTGACCTTACCACAGTAGCCCAATATCCACCAAAACACACAGACAATAATTTCCAATAATCCATTTGTATCCTTTTCCAATAATCCTATTTATAAGAGGCAAGACACACCAGGGAGCATATGCCAAGGAAGAAAAATGCTTTTTCTTTCTTAGCCTGAATAAAAATGGAAGAAATATTTTTCCAACTGGAAGAGCAAATTAATTAGTGAGCCTTGTCAAGCTCAAACACCCCCCTCTATCAAATTAAGGGACATGAAATATTAATTTTGTTATTCTAAACTTATTTTCTTTGCAGTCCACTGTAAATACTGAACTATAAGAATTATCCCAGGAACACACATTCATAGCTCAGGTCTATTTCCCTGTTTCCATGGATCAAGGAGACAAGGAGTGCAAATCCATTACTTACTGACTTTTTGCAGACTATTTTTTAAATCATAAATCACCTTTCTAAACTTACATGACTGTTTAGATTCCAGAATAAAATGCATATTTTCAGAAAGATTCTGAGCTGAGTGGGTCACAAGAAGGACCATGAAGAGTCACAAATGGCCAGGGCCATAAACCATCCTGGGTTTTATGCATCTGTTAAGGTAGATTGCCTGAAGTGAATCATGGCATCAGCTCATGAGGAAAGATAACATGTTTTAATCCTTGCTATACATCAATACCAATCATTTAAAAGCTTGTAGTTTATCTATTTCTTTATGTAAAACAGTGGATTTCCCCCTCAATATGCTGGATAGGAGAGTGAGTTCCCTAAAACATTTCACACTGAGAAACTGTGGTCTAACATACCTTGCCAATTTTGCCTGAAGCTGTTTCTGTCTACAGCAGAGAAAAGGAACTATCATTTATTTCAATGGATGCTGGCTCAGATGGAAAGGCATTATACACAAAGCTTTAGGGACTGGTTTTGATCACCCAGGGTTTGGGGTTTTTTTGTTTTTATTATTGTTAATCTCTGCATTTCCTGATTTTGCTGAAGTAAAGAGCAGCTGCTCTCACAAGCTTACCAATACAAAAGTTGCATCCAAATTTTCTGCTTCTTTAAAAGAGCAGGATATGAGCTTAGTTCTGTTCTCCATTGAGTGCTTTCTCATTCAATGGAGAACAGAACTAAGCTCATAAAAGGGAGGAAGGGGAGTTAGTTTCACAATTCTACTAACTGTGGGAAAGAGTACTTCCCTGTAAGTATATCTGGAATTTCTTGCTCCCCAATAGAACAGATTCTGTGGTAACATGGTATATACATGGAAGGCTGATCCCCAAAATTGTTCTAGGGTCATTACAGTGACAACCCTGAGGCCACCTCAGCAAAGCTGGCTATTTTCCAGGACAATAAGAGAAATGTGATTTCTCCACAATGCCTGTCCCTTGCCCTGTGCTCTGTTGCATTTGCAGATCAGTGTAGACACAGTACAACTGACCTGAATGTGCTCAGTGAACCCACCCTGGTTTCCTGGGTGCTCAGCAGTCCAAACATATCGTGTTGTCTGCCCCAACAAAACCCTTTGCAAGATAAGTAGGTGACACAAGAGAAACATGACCTCAGAGGAAGATGTACCACAGAAGCATTTAGATTACATGCGCTGTACAACCTGCCCAGAAATTCGGTCAGGTGTCTGCAATGTGCAGACACATTGCCAAAATAGCACTGCAGTTCCACAGACACAGCTCCTACCTGCCAACTTTCCAACAGCAGGTCTGTCCAGGGAAAACACTGCACCCAGGCAGCAGGATGCATGTTTGCCAGGAAACTGTCTGTATTGAACTGGGCTGTGCAAGGCAAACCAATGTGCAGAACTCTGTGCTCTCTAGCTAGCTCAGGCATCAACAAAACAGCAGCCATTGCCATGACAAAACTTTCCATATGTCCTTCAAGTGGGATAGAATTTGTGGCTGTAGGAAGAAGAGAGATCCCCACTTGATCCTCCCTTGGTAAACTCAAGGAAGCAAATTGAGCAAATCTCTGCAGCTGGAGAGCAGAGCTGCTGAGCTTTGAAAAAACAAGGATCCAGCTTGGTGGCTGCAGGTGGGGAGGGCAGGCAGTGCACTACACACACCACTCACTGCTGGGGAGAGGTTTGCCTCTCTGACACACCAGAAAACAAGAGAGCATGACTTCTAGGTGCACCACTTTGTATTATTTCTCCTGCTGTCTCAGACACTGAAATGAGCAATGCTGACAGCTGGCAGGTAAGTCACTACCTGCATACAAGTCAAGTGCAACGCACAGTGTATTTTCCCACACAAGTTAAAGCCCATTCAGAATCCCAAATAAGCATTTACCGCAAAAGAATCTGCTCATTATGTGCTTTGCCTGGCCCTCGTGGTCTTGCAAAGCCCTCTGAATAGTCAGGCCTGAAATAATCTCCTGCTGCCCATAACACTGGCCTTTCCTTCTTTTCATGTAACTGCAAACAGAAACTCCTTATTCACAAAGGAAGAGGTTATTAAACTCAGCAGAGTTATTCTAAAAAAGATAGAAATGAACTTTGACTGCAATCTTAAGTGTGAGTCCTGCCTGGAAAGCTGTTTGACGCACAAAAGGCAAGCAGGGAGCGCTGATTCAAGGCTGGCCATTTTCATGTGTAGTCACCATTACTCTCTTGTCAGCTTAATCTGCCGCCTCACTTTGTTATGAATGGTGCTTTAAATTAGTTACTTTTATGGAAGGATCCTTTAAGCTGCATGTTCTCTTGACACAAACCTCCCTGTTTTAAACAAGGCATATATCTCAAAATGATTTAGATGTTTGTGGTTGACACTACTGAGTTGCATCACTTATGCCAGAGTGACTCGGATGAGCAACATGAAGACAGATAAATCTAAGCAGCTGGAGTCCTGTCTGATTAAATCGTTAAATCCATAGTGGTTCACCTGTAAAACAGCATCACAATCATGACATGAAAACTAAGCTGGTGGTTAGCCAATGAAAATGCACCACAGACTTCCAAAGGCCAAGTTTTAACTCACCTGCTTGTTTTAAACAGGATGATGAATGACAGTGAAAAAGGCACTCGGTCTCCCTTCCTTTAATGTCCTTCTTTGTCTAATAGCTGGACTGGCCAGCTACAATATTTCTTTTACACACAAAGCTTACTAACTCCACTCCAAACCTGAAGTATTAAAGCTGTTCTCTCTGCTAACCTTTGCCTGGTGCACAAATTGCCACAACAACCTCACAGCTGCCGTGATGGAGATACAATGCCTTGAAAAAAACATGGTCTGGAGCTGGTCAGAATGATTATTAGCACCAGCCACACTTGATAATAATAAAAGAGATAATCTGTATTTAACTATCTTGTTGGTAACCATCAAGAAATCAAATGAGCTAATTACTATTTCCTTTCTTTCCCCACTGATCTGCAATCCCTGGATGAATGCTGTGTAAACCAGAAAAATTTTTGTGGCCATCCTTTAGTAATTGACCTTTAGCTCTCCCCATTTCATTTGCCCTAAGTGTTAATTGACTTTGAAAAAGCAGTATATTATCCTTTTAGAAAAGAAAGTCTGATTTGTGCCCGCCAACATCTCACAGCATCAAAGCCCTGTTAAATCATAGAGCAATACAGCTGAAAATGTGTCTCCAGAAGAAATGGAAAGAGGGTGGGGGAAGGAAGCACAATTGTTATTGACAGAGCTCCACTGCCATCTAGAGAGAATCTGCACCAGCCACTTTTCTGAAAGAGAGCTTGTTAGTCAAAACATTTCCATGCTGATTTTGGGGGAGGTAGGAACTCCACTCAGGTTCACTGCATCTATTAATTTTTTAACCAATTTTTAATAATCTGCACAAAAAACAGCCTATCCTGGAATATAATCTACCATGAGTTCTATGGAAATCGTGGGAGCAAGCTTTAAAGGCTCCCTTATAAATTCCCCTGAAATGATATACTGTATCTGCACAGTTTTGTTTCAAAGAAGCTTCTTTGAAGAGGTAAGTTTTGTTTCAAAGAAGCTTCTTTGAAAAGGTAAGTATCTTTGTAGAAAGGTGCTTCACTCCTAAAAAATTTACATTTTAAGGACATGTTATGTCCTTGGCAGCTGCCTTTATCATGTTGCCTATCAGTAAGAGAGAAACAATGTTCTATACAAGGTAAGATTTTTTATTTTTACTCCTTCAAGTATATAAAATTTTATTTTCTTCACGTTTTATATGAGATCAGGAGGCACCCACAGAACACGTTACTAGTAAGAGTCTACTTTGATCTGGCTGATTTAATTTACTGTGTCTCTGACCAAAAAGCCACAGAACTCCATTCAGTGTATGAGATAGGTCAGCTGCTATAAAAACTGGAGAAGTGTCCCTCACTGGGAGCAGCTAAGCCAATTACAACCTCAAAGCATCTGCCACGACCTGGCTAAGTGCATCTGGAACAAAAGGAATTATTTTAAGGTACAGCCAGCAACTAATTCGACTATGTCATTAATGAACCTCAAAATGGAGGGTTCATTATTGCTGTGTCACAAAAACACTCAAGAGTGACTTGTGGGGCTCTTGGTCTCCATCACTTATGGATTTACCTTCTGATTAAAGAGCAGTGTGGGGCTTTTAACAGAGATCATCTGTCTACTGACTCTGAAAATTTCAAAACCAAGACCTGCTCGAGGACTGCTAGTCTGCCACTGTTAAAAAGGCAGCCAGGGTATTTCTCATAGTATAGCATAGTTTGTGTTTGCTTCCTTTGTGAAATCCTGTTGGGCTGAAATACCTTAAGATACACAAAGTAGTAAATTAGTTTGTGGTTCTTTCCTTTAGCTAGCTGGTTAGGTGCTTGTGGTTGCCCACTTTGGCAGTAGTGACTTCATAGTGCACAGAAAATCATAATGGTGGCTAAACTTTGGTTAAATATACGTTAAACGTGGTGCATTATGCAATTATGAGAGTATCTGAATTATTTTTTATCTTATTTCCTGACTAAATACAGCACCTCAAAACAGGTTCATCAGGGAAATTAGATTTATTTTCACTGAAATACACTGAATACAGTTAGGTTTGCAAAGCCAAGAAGTGCTTTCAGTGAGGTGACTGTCAGCCTTGTTGCTCCTATCAGTGCTGACACTGATGATTCCTGGATGGAAGAGCACAGTAGTTGTGAATAATGGGTTTATGAAGAGGGGGAATCCAACACTTCAATCAAATATAGGAAACAGAGCACCGAATACTGAATCAGATGCCTGACTGGATGGATCTCCCAGTCCAAATGCAATGCAAAATCCAGGAGGCGTTTCTGCCAGTGAGCACAGCCAAGAGGCTGTCCTGAAGAAAAACCCAAATGCACCTTTAAAAAACAATTTTTCTTTTTTTTGCTGACAAATAGAATTAAGCTGCGCAGTTCAGGGGGAGAACAATGGCCATAAGAAGAATAACTGTGAAAGTGCAAACACTTACACAATGCCAGACTGAGCTTTTTGCTGTTTCCCTGTTTCTTATCTTGCCCAGGGACCTTGAAGACAGTCCTGAAATAATGACAAAGAATAACAGCTCATCCTATAGTAATAATGCATTAAAACTGAATCAGGTAAATGTCAAAAACAAGAGAGTTTTAGATGGAGAACTGCTTCTGGTGAAGCATAAGTACAGGGTTTCTTTGCTTTCTTCTTTTATTAGAGGCAAATAAATTCAGCCCATAATGCTTGCAACATGAAAACCAGCACCTCATCTGGTATGTTTTACACTAGAAGTTCTTTTAGGCATTATTTCAAATAGACAGGCTTGTTGCTATCAGACAAAAAGTACATCAGCTTGTTATAGATGGGAAGAGAACATCCATATTGTGAAAATTAAAAGATAGCATCTCTTCTGTGTCTAGAATTTATTGTGGAGTTCAAAGGGCATTGTTGAATTTCTGTCTGATCTGTACTTGCAACTGGATATAATAGGATAGGCTTCATGAAGATATGGATCTCTCAGCCTTTTCTGAAGGCTGTCTTAAAATATTATATTTCAAGGGACATAAATAAAACTCCTTTACAGTGTGACTGTAATCAGCTTATGTCACATCTTGATGCTTCCTTCCCCTGGCTTCCAGACTTTCTCTTCTTTTTTCCTGAAACTCTTTATTTCTAAGGGTAGACTCTGCCCTGCTATTTTTTTTTTCTTTCTTTTTGTAAAATGACTGGTACAATAAGACCAAGCACCCTCCTTAAAGGTAACTGTCATTTCAGCATCCAGTCCTTGCTCAAAATGAAATTCCTAGAACATATTCATTCATGCCAGATATTTTCATTCATTTTAGCAAAAAGAAAGGCATACATAAATCTTTCTCCTTCTTTCACAAGCTCTTTTCTCATAGATTCATTGACTGAGAATTCTTATTTGAGCTGTAGCCTGAATTAAGTAGGCTTCATATTAAATGCCAGGTAAAACATGATTACATTGCTGCAATGTAACATTTTATGATTCATAAGACGTTTATTTCTATACTGATTTTAAATATCTTGAAAAATAGTCTGGGTCTGCTCTGTAGAAAGCAAAAGCAGCAGTTTGATGTTGTTTGCCTGATTTCTTCAGTGATCAATGCAAGGACTAACCACAAGTCTATCACTTACTTGAAGTTAAAAGTTGCCATTCTTGCACAAATGTCAGGAACAGGCTGTCTTGGTGTAAAGTATCTTGAGCTGGATCTTGACAGAATATCATCATGGATATTCTCTCAAGATCCAGCTCATATGGGTCTCATATACATGGAGGCATGTAACCATGACAATTGATATAAAAATCAAACCATCTTTCTCAGGAATAGCCAATATCAGCATGCCTTATCATAGATATATATGTATGTATAGGCTATACAGAAGGGCCTCGTAATATGGAGACAGGAATAAATAAACAGGGACCAGGTATGCTCTTCTGTTCTTTACAGGTAAACTCTAGGGATAACCCCTCTAAATTTCTCTGCTTTTTAAAAGGCTGCCATAACCTTTTATTCAGTCTGTTGGAGACCTGACTCTAAGCAGCATCCAGTTTCTCATGATAACTGCAAATTACTGCCCTGTATTCACTTTAACGTGTGAGACATAAGAGATGAGGTGCTTGGAAGCATAAAAACCAGCGAGCACAAGAGAGGCAGAATGTACTTATTGACTAGAGGCAGGCCCAAGTAGAAGGAGCTGACTTGTGGAGTACTTGAATATTAGTATTGATTTTGTTTGCTTTATCAACACGAGAGGGGGAAATGCAGGAAAGCGATGAAATGTGCTGATCGCACGGAACAGGTGAGTCAACAAATGCACAATAGGGAGGCAATGAAATTCTCATGGATTTGGCTAAGCTAAAATCATGGGCAGATAAGTGGCTTACAAAATTCAGTTTGAAAAAGGGTAAGATACTGAATCTGTGGATAAAATAACAGGAAAAGGGAACTCTATTTTCAATGGACAGGGAAGTGACTGCTGAAAAGCTGTGCCTTTTAGCATTTCAATGCAGAGAACTGTGTGCAGTAAACTCAAGTTTCTCTAAAAAAAGCTGCCTTCCTTCCAGCACTTCTTTTTCAGCAGTTGCTGCTGTGTGGTAAGACAGTAGCCAGGAGAGAAAACTAAAAAGAATATGTGAATTTCTTCAACTTTTATCCAATTGGGTCTTTTTTATATTAAAAAAGAGGGAAGAAAAAATATTTAAGAACATAAAAATTAAAGGAGATTATGCTAATACCACACTAGATTAGGTACTATAAAAGTGACATTCATAGTACATGTATCACTGTGATTACAAAAATGAGAGTTGGGAGAGTAGGATGCAAAGAAGACAACAAGGAGATGTATATTGGTTAACATTAAATACTTACTTAGGCAGTCTGAGGAACAGGGTGTACATTTGGAACACAGTGAAGAAGATTAACCACATCACTCTTACTGGCTTTACAAGAAGAACAAATCCCGAGATATTGTTGTGAATCCTGTAAACATACTGTTAAGAGGGAAAGGGAAAAATAAAATCCAAACCCTGACATCTGAGACAGGATTTACTAAGGAATGTAAAATCCCAGAGCTGTCAGGATTATATCAGCAACTTTTGTACTACTGAGAGCTTCCAAGCACTGGTAACAGCACTTTGACCCCAAACTTTCTCTGCCATGCCAGTAATAGTGAGAATCTGTTATTTTTGAATATTTTACTCATCAGTAGCACAGTTATAACTGTCACAAGATTGATTTCTGATTAACTCTCTGTTGTAGCCTGTCTGCCTCCCCAGTTTTCCCCTCCTTCATCTAATTCAGAAAGGTTAAAAAGGAAAAAGACCTTCCAGAATTCATTAAGAATAAGAGAACCAATGTTTCTCTGGCTGTCAAACCGATAGCAGCAGTCAGAGCACCCACAGAACACATTTCCTCTCTGACACTCGCCTCTCCCACTGGAAGAGGCACCAGACAAGATCACATCCTGAAATCTCAACAGCGCAACGAAACCGACTTATAACAGAAATCAAAAAAATTATTAACAAATAAAAGACCCCAGTAAAGTACCAGACATAGAGATATTTGGGGAAGAAAGAGCTAATGAAGGCTTTGCTCTGCTCTTCAGTTATTTTGGGGAAAAGCAGAGCATTTTTTTCTCCAAGGATTTCTAGGTCACATGCGCACACTCTTTATGCAAAGGCAGGTTCTGTTTTTACTTCAAACAGTGTAAAGCTTGTTTGGACCAAAAATTTTCTATGAGAACTTTCCATTTAATGGCTAAATATTACTAGTAATGGTTTGTTGTGGTTTTCTTGGTGTTTTGTTTTTTTTCACAAGCCATTACAGTCAAACTGATCCCAAAGTCTACAATGCCTTTGCAATGTCTTCAGCATCACCTGACAGAAAGAGCCAGTGAAACTTGGCCAAAAAGGCTGCTCATTTCTTTCACACAGCCACAAGATCTTGGCAGCACACATACACATGGAGTGTGGCAAATTTCTTTACAATTCTGTGGATAATAAGACTATTGCTAGAGGCTGAATACTAATTGCCTGAAATCAAAGTAAAATAAAAAAGCAACCCTCGCTGTTATTCATTTGACAGCTGGTCATTTCCTCAAACCTGAGAGAGAATCCTTGGGCTGAGACAGCTTTTAGAAACATAAAAATGCACATTCCTGTAGGAATCAACACAGCAGCAGGGCTTTGAGGATGGAACCTGGTCTTTATTTAATAGACTAGCAGCTTAAGGAGAGAAACCCAGCCCATGTGCAAATGCGCCTGCAGCTAACGAGTGCGTGTGCAGCCCAGAAGGGTTACAGATCTCCACACAGAACTCTGATCTACAGCAAACCCTCGATTTAGAATCTAATGGGGGGGAGGAGGAGTAACAATGTGTAAATAATTCATAAGAACCTTAATTGGTATTTCTTCTGTGTGGCAAGAGCCCATTAGCATTATGGATGGTCACCTGTTTTTAATCACAAAAATGGTGATTATAGCTGTACATGATGTCAATTGCCCAGGCCTGACAAGCTACACCAATCCAGCAACTGACTCTGCAACAGCACTTGCAGATTTGTACAAATAGTACAAATATTTCCTCCAGTTCCACCAGTAAAGACATCTTACCACCAAGAAAATGTTGCACAATACTTTAATTCTGAGACAAAATATGCCCATGTTTTTTGCACTCTGAAGTCCATTTGGTTTCCAAACCACTAATTACAGGGTTAGATATGACATAATTATATATATATATATATATCATATAATGCGATATAATTCAGTTAGTCTTACTGTATTTTCAGATTAAGATGCTTTCACAGCAACAGTGAAGGAATGGTATGGGAGAGTACATCTATGCACATTCTCATCCATTCCAACATTAAGTAGAGAATTTACTGGTGTTATAAAGCCTACTCTCTATGCATCATTCTGTGGGTATATTGTAACCTCTCAGTGTCTTTTTTAAGGCCAAATTTAGCTTTTTCTTATCCTTCAGAAAACATAGAAGTGGTAGTTTAATACCAACCAAAGTTAAAATGTTAAAGGAGCTCAGGGAGAGTTAAAGCCAAAAAAGCAGGCAAACCTGGATCTTGATTGGTTAAGTCTATTCACTGCTCTCTGGTGTTGACCATCTGGTTTCAGAAGCAGCACTTCCATGTAAATAACATTTCACTCAGAGTGTGTAATACACATGACCAGCTTTGCCTCCAGTCTAAAGTCACATCTAGACAGAATGGGAAGTGGCATTAGAAAAATATTCAAGATATCAATATATTCTTCCCCCAAATGCAATCATTTGTGTTAATACAGTAACTCTGTGTATCCACAGTGATTGAAGTATGCTGAAGGGTGTGGCATTCACATTCTCTTAAAAAAATTCCTTCACCCAGGGTTTTCTCCTGGGAAGCTGAAATGCAGTGAGAGACCTCAGAGAAAAGGCAAACAATTCTTATCTCATTTGCTTCTCCTGTGCTCATGTGGAATGTGTTTGGGGATTGTTTACCCACAGGTGATTGTTTCATTGGATTCTGCTGTGAGTTTTCACTCATTGGCCAACTGAGGCCAAGCTGTGTCGGGATTCTGGAAAGTGTCACAAGTTTTCATTATTATCTTTTTAGCATTCTGTAAGTATCCTTTCTGTATACTTTAGTATAGAATTCTTTAATATAATATGATATTATGAAGTAATAAATTAGCCTTCTGAGAACATGGAGTCAGATTCATCATTCCTGTCATCGTCGGGCACCTTGTTTACAATAGAAGAGTCCTACAGACCAATTTACAAACAATGTCCCAGCCCTGCTCAAAAATCCCATAAATGTACAGATAACTAAATCCATGAGCATCTCTAACTCGCTTGCCTGAAGTTGTGTGTGTGCCTAACAGCTTGTAAGAGCTGAGCCTGAGCAACAAATTACATTCCTTATGCTTCTGTGGTTGAGCATGGAACTGTTTCACCCCCAGCCATCAACACAACGCAGCCACTCAGGCAGGAGGGTGCCTGACCTCGTGATGCTACAGGGAGAATTGCAGGTAGGGTGATTAAAATTACTCAGACAGAATGAGTTTTAAAACATGAAGCTTATAAATTATCTAGTCTTGCCAGTGCCAGGGGGACAGGCTGCACAGCAACTTTCATACACCTGCTCTCAGTTCCACACAGACGTGGTTGGAAGGTAAAAGTTGCAATCTTGGCATCAGGCAGAGGAGAAAGCAGAGGGGTGGACTTCCTGCCAGCACCTTGATAATGAGGGCACAGAAGGAAGCAAAACCGTTGGAATTATCAAGGTAAAAAGCATTTCTTTTAGCTACAGTATTCATTGCATCCAAATTAAAAGGATCGTTTCCTCAGCTGGCTGCTGGTAGAAGCAAAGTACCGGACTGCCATCTACTGGCACCAGCCATGTCTCAGTGGTGAGGAAACTGCAATTAAACAAATGTATTTGTGGTGGCTCCTGAAGCACTTGGTGCTACCATGCCAAAAAACCTGCCCTGGGCTCCACCACCAAGGCAAGTTCTGCCTACAGCAATATTAATTAAAAAGCATCCAGAAGAACAAAAACTCTGATCGTTCCTGATACGTGCTGCAAACATAGCAGGGACAAGCTTAAGTTCTGACAGAAAACCAAAAAGCATCAGCAAATTGCAGTCACCAAATGTCTGATGGCATCTGCAAAATTTGAGGCAGGTTCTACCCAGCTAGCACACAAACCCAGCAGAACAAAAATGTATTAATCAGCCTGAAGAATATTTTTCTCTCAGGAAAACCAGCACCTTTTAATATACACTCATGCTGTGTATTCTTATGACATGCATCTCCACATAAATTGGTGAAGCCTTCAACTCGGTGTTTTCTTCTGAAATTATGAATAAATTCTAAGGCATTTTAACTTAATAAATACTATAAATTCACTGGCTATTTAGGCCCAAAAAAATTTCATGCCAAGAAAATCAAGGGCGTACATTTTCTTCTGTAATTATTCTTCTGGTACTCCCTAGATCTTCCTTAACTATAAAATCATTTATGGCTAAAATTGGGCTGTCCAACTGTTCTATTAATTCCTCATCTTCATTGCATACTAAAACATCCACTCAGCATTTTTTTCCTCTACTAACGCAACAGAAAGTCATCTGCTCAATGAAATTTACTGCTTGCTTTTTTTTTGCCTGTGTATACAAGAAATTGTTGTGCATTTTGTATTAGGTCTTTATTATCTAGTAATGATGGCTTGCTAATTAAATTGGGGTTTAATGGCATAGTTGAGCTCTAATTTATGTTTTTGGAGCTTTGTTTAATTCCTTTAGTTAAAATGTAATCACTTTCTCACTATTATCTGATATTACATAGGAATTAAAAAAGAATATCAACTCCTCATATTCAGCTGATTTTCTTCTATTAAATCTTGTTACTTTTGTAACTGAGAAACTTTTTTAAGCACTCTAAGCTGATTGGAGGGCAGGAGGCAGCTGTGTAATTTCTGTGGATTCAGCTCCTTGCAGGAGTCAGCTTTCTGCAGCTCCCTGGGATCCCACTGCACACGCTGCTTGTACACACAGCAGCCTTGGGGGTGTGACTCATTAGGCATGAAAACAGACAAGTAAAGAAATCAGAGCAGCTCTTTACCCTTCCCTTCTTGGGCTGTGAAACTGCCCCTAAGCCAATCTGTTTCTAGCAACTTTCCTAGGAGCCACTTTGGGGAGTGAAATGAGACTTTAGGAGTGATTGCACCCCCTCCCTTTAGGAGTTCCTCCTCAGAGTGATGCTCCTCCCTGTATTCTCAGCAGAACATGTTCTGCTCTTAAATCTTGGCTTTTGATGACAGCATTTTTTACAGGCAATCCAGCAGGAGGGGAAAAGTATTTATTCCAGGCATTGTGTAAAACACTGTCCAGCTATGAGAAAACTGAGTTCTACAGGCTTCATCCAGTAATTCATACAGCATGTCTTGAGAAAGATATTTAATTGGGTTAGTAAGAAAAACACTGAGACAAAAAAAAAAAACTTTTGAAAGCTATACATGAAATATCAGGTAAAAAGTAGATCCTACACATCCAACATTTGAATTTTGAGTCAGTCAGGTTGTCTGTAGCCTGGTCACACCAACCTTTACTTTCCAGTCTACTCAGAAAGATGGCTTTTGGTTTTTTTGCAAAGCAATCATTAAATACATGCAAGTCAAATAAAAAGCCACAGATATTTAAACTACCACTACATGAGAACTATTGCATATAAATCATCCTGATCCACTACAAAAGGAGTCAAAACTTTTTTGATTTACAAAATTTTATATTGTTTCATTTCAGCTTCAATATCTTCATTTTTAGAAGCAATCCTCAAACTGGATTAACCCTTTGCAATTTGCTGCTCCTCAGAAGTCAATAAAAGCTCTGTGTGCATGAGATATAAGAAAAAGCCCTGAAATTCATTACAGGCCTATACCCACTCTAAGGACAGCTGCAACATGTGCACTGTTTTCTGATATTACAAGGACAGCTTCTGTAGTTTTGGACTCATAAGTGTAAATTCAGTTTTGTACAACCAAAAAAAAAAAAAAAAGCCAAATTATAATTTTTGTATTTTTGTTACAGACTTACAGAAAACTTAAGGTTTTTATCCTACTCTTGAGTTATTATTAAAGCAGTCAACATGGGAAGAATTTGCATTTTTAAGAACTGCATGTCATTCATCTCTAAAATTTTCCAAATCCCTATCTCAGTGACTGCCCATAACACTACTATCAATAGATGAAAACTTATCAATGATCCTTTGCTAGCATTATTTTAAAAGTTTAAATTCTCTCAGGAGCAAGAAAATAGGATGTAATTCTTTGAATATATTTTCAATATTAAAATACCCTCTCCTAATATATTTTTATGTATTTTTTTATTTTACAACTAATTCAATTATATATTTTTAGTGTTATTTTTTTGATATATACCAAATGCACTTTTAATATGTGGGAGATAACATTAATTTCTTTAGTTTTGACAGTTTTAACTTACTTCTAATAGGCATTGTCATTTTCCAGTTGCACATTATTCAGAGAGCATGCAATACTACAAAATCTTCATTTACCTTTGCAATAGATGTCAAATGACTTGGGATTAAATAAACCCACATTTCTTCTAGTGCATGGAGGAAAGTTAAGCCCAGAACCACAATTGAAGTCCACAAATGAAAGTTTTAGAGAAGAAAAGGGGAAAATACTTTTAGTATTTTAAATACATGGATTTATTTTAGATTTTCTAATAATTTCTTTTCGTCAAAATTCTCTCCAATTATGTTACTGGAAGCAGCATAGTGTTAAGGTCTTGTGCTGCTGCATCCAAAGAGAAATGCTATTATTTTAATCTTAATCACATCTACTCTGTACCTCAAGTGATCTTCATATTCTGGACTTTAACTTATGCCTTTTAAATATGAATAGTTTGCTCAAAAAGGTCAAAACTAAACCCAAAAATATGGATTTTCTAAATAAAATCTCCCAGATTACTGCAGCGATGTGGGCTGAAATTATCATGCCATTAATATCTGAATACTTTTATTTTGTCAGCTCTTCCTGTAAATCATTGCTTTTGAGAGGAGATTTATTGTCATGCAATAAAACTGCACTACACACAATAAATGTGCACTACTTTTGAACTACAAAGGTTGGATTTATGGAGAAAACTCGATCAAAAGGAACAGATAACTTCTGTAGACTTCAGAAAAGCATGTTTTAATGGCACACATTATGGCTGGTATCCTGGATTCTATACTTTTGTACTTCAGAACAGAAGTTTACAGGGAGATTTCTCCATTGGGCAGTGCTGAAACTCAGCCATTACACATTCCCTAACCTAATGTAGCTATTCAGTGCACTGCAGCACAGACTTCTCCAGCCTTGGAGTATGTCTGGAAAAATAAGAAGCTCTGTGTCAGGCCTGAAGTGGAGCTCCACATGGGGAAAAAGAGAACCATAAAAGTGAGTTTCTTCTGAGCTTTTTTTTTTTTTTTAAGGCAGTTATTCACAATGCTCCATGAAACTGAAAAGCCACTGTAAATCCTTGAGAGAGAGATTAAAAGGCAAGTGAAGCAGTCAGGGGCACAAGATAAAGATTCCAAATCCATTTCAGCACCACATGCATGGAATGGAAACAGATATGGGCTTACATGGCATTGATGTTCACACAACAGCACTGAAAATTGAGGGGTTTATAAATTAACTGTGATTTGAAGCCAGAAGAATCAGACACAGCAACATAATAAAATCCATCCAACTGAACCCAAGTAAGCACACAAAAATGCTTATAAGTAATATAATAAATAAGTAATTATAATATAACAAAAGTAATAAGACCAGGTGAAGAAGAATTAAAATTAAAATGTCATTCAGAGCTGTTACAAGGTAGTTCTTTTCTACACTCACATGTTCTTTTGAGCAAGGAGGGAAAGCAAAATGCTGCATTTTCCAAATGTCTAATTACAACTGTTCACAAAGCTGATGACAAATTAATATCAGAGGTTTCAGTTCCCTGAAAAATAGAAAATTCACAGACAAGAATGTGATTATAATAACATGTGGTGTTCATGTGTTATTGGCAGCACTACCAATATATCACATCTTGCAGAAATCCTACATCAGACCTAGAACCAAGCGCCTATAGGAAGGGACATCATTTCTACTACAAGCTCAGTTTACAAGGGACAAAAAGATACATGCTAGAAGAAACACAATACGTGAACATACAATCAGGAGCAGAAAAAATAATTATATTGAAATCAGCCCCAGGGTCTACTTGCAAGTTTTTTTTCAAGTAAAGTGTGCATACCTTGGCTTCTGTCAATGAGTTGTAAATAGCATATGGGTTATCTCAAGCAAAGAAATCACACAAACATGACAAGAGCAAATGACATAAAATCCAATGCAAGGTTGGTCACCTCATCATTTTCAGAAGAAGAATCAGAATTTTAAGACCCAAATCTTACTGAAGTCCCTCTCTTTCCCTTTTCCTCTGCCAACAAAACCCAAGGGAAATCTGCTCCTGTACTAAGTTCTTTGATAGCACCAAACATTACAATGGCATTGTTATATGGTTTTAAATAATGTTGAGGATAGTTTCTAAGCCTCTGCATAGAATATAATAATATATAACAAGTCACTGCCTTTTTTATTCATTCCATGCTCTGCTGTAGAAACTACAACTCTTTCCACACACAAAAGGAGCTCAAAACATATGCAATCAGGCACTCAAGAATTTTTCAAAAACTGAATTACCATAGTAAAAAATAAAAAAAGAAAGGAATGATTTTGAAAATGGATGGTACTACTCTTCTAAATCACATTAACAACTAATAAGTGTCAAGGGCCTGCTATAACTCGGTACCAAAAGAGTGTTATATACAATTGCCTTGGACTAATGGATATTTTATGCTAAAGGATAACTTCTAATTCTGCTGCAGGAAGCACATACTTGCCATGCACTGCAGACATTAGGAGTGTTGGTTAAGATGTATGAATGGAAACCATCCAGGGGAAAAAAATAATCCTATAAACTTAAGTGAATCCACACTGGACATTGGAAGTAAAACTCTGAAGTTTCAGGAATAACCAGTAGAACTCAGAGCTAAAGGAAAATAAATGTTGAGTATGACCAGCTTTTTTGTGTCTCAGTAAGAGATAGTGTTTATAGGGATGTGTCAATTCAATCTATCACTACATAAAACAAATCCTAGGAGGGAGTCAGGAAGAATTTTCTATAATAGCATCCTAGTTTGTTAAACACATATGGCATGACCCCATTCTCATGTAGCCCAGTAAAAAAACAGGTTCTAGTAGCAGTGGGAGGTATATGGAGTATGAGAGTTCCAATTTTTTCTATAAGACTCAATATTTTAAAAATGGCATTGGATACACTTTAAAAGGGCAAAGCCCATCTTCTTTATTTCCATGCTCCCCTAGCCTCTGAAGTTTTTCAAGTCTTACAAACAATATCTAAAAAGACAGTGAAATTTCCCTTGTGAAATATGGAAAATGCAAAAGCTGTTTCTTCTCCCCAAGCATGGTTGCTGGGATTCAACAGGACAAGTCCTGAAAACATGGCCTTGAATAAAACCTCACAAGTAAATATGGGTGCAGTCAGAGGCTGTGTCTATTAAAATTATATCCTTAATCTCCACCCCAGGATAAAACATGCCTCTGCACCATCCCTTTTGCATTCCCCATTCCTTACATTTCCACTCCTTATTCCTCCTTAGGAATTTCCTGCCTTGTTTTTTGAGAGTTAAGCATTATTTCTTAGCATGCCTGCTTTTACCTGCTGCTGGTTGTGGCACTGTCCTTGCAGGGCTCCAAGTTCTGCAGAAGGGGATATTGAGGAATTGAGGGCTGTGCCATTGATGCCCTGCACAATGGCAAGAGGCAGATGTGGTCAGGGTCAGGCAGCTGGGGCAAGTGTGGGCTACTCTTCCTGAGACTGGAAGTGCCAGGAGCTCTGAAAAAGGAGCACGGATTTTATCAAAAGAAAAGAAAAAATTACACCAGGCTTTCAAAATGTTAAAAGGCCACCCCTGTATTAGGATGGACAGACACAAGGTGGGCTGGTAAATCCTTTCCCATCCTTAGATCTGCCCTCAGCCCCATGGTCAAGACAAAAAAGCAAGAAATCTGACTCTGAGGGGTGACTCTAATTCCAGTCATCCCTCTGAGCCCTTAAGGATAACATTTTTCTTTCCATCTCTTCATCCTAGGCTGCCCGCTGGCCTCTGCACATAAATCCTCAGCATTTTACCCTCTTTTCAGTAACTTATATTCTGCTTCATATTTATCAGTAATCAAACCCTCAAAGAAGGAATATTTCAATTTTTTCTCCTTTGTCTATAAGGGACAATGCAATTCCTGGTGTTACAAAAACAACAGTAATATCCTGATTGCATTATTTTGCCACTATTTGCCTAGAATAGAATCAGCCCCTTGAAAAAGTGCTATTTTTTGAGGATGGAAGGAACAGAGTGAGTTTTAACCATATTTGATATTGGCCTGCATTGCACATAACATCATTTCAGTAAGCTCTGGATTCAATCTGAGCGAAGGCAATGCTCCCACAGTTGAAGTTTCTCTTGCATAATTCAGAATTTCCTGGGTATAAGATTTACAGATAAAAACTTTCTTCCATGCATAAATACTACAGCAACCACTGCTCCCTCAACATCTATTTTTCCAATTTGCTTTTTTTTTCCTTACTCAGGCCATATCTTGCCTGGATAGGTGAAAGAGAGAGAGAGATGACATTATTGTCATCTCCATCAAAGCTGCAAAAACATGCCACAAAGCTAAAATACCTCAGCTCTCCTGTCTGCTGAGTTTCCCATTTGCTAATGACTGATACAGAAGCAGGTGCTGTTCCAAAGCCACAGGAAAGCACTGAGTTTGCCATATGACAATAATGCGAAGGCCATCATGCAAAGCTGTTCATGAGAGGGGAAGATGGGAAATTAAACACCTGTAATTAATTTCCTTCACAGAACATCCTCTGGCGACATCTGCACAAACCTCCCTGAGTCAGAAACCCATTTGTGATGTTTTGCAATTGGTTCAAAAGCCAGTTTTGCTCTGCAGAATGACACTGGCAACAGCAATTAAATGAAGATGGAATGCAAAGTCTTGCTGAGCATCCTCTGCTGGGGGGCAGCCCAGCCACTGCATTTGGGAACTTCATGGAGCTTTTATATTGGGTTTTCTTCTTGTTTTCCTTGCCAATTTGTAAATTGTTCTGTTTGACTTGCTTCCCATTTCTCTAAAACCGATGCTATCAGTATCAAAATATTAATAATATATTCATTTATTCGTTTCTGAATGCTTCTAGAGCCATATCCCAGAATTTCAAATAACGTTGTAATAGAGATGAGAACAAAACAGGGGGTGCTTGACATCTGATATAGGAAGAGCTTCCAGCCTGAAATAAGTGAAGAAATGTACCAGGCATGTATTTTTCAAATATCTAATGTAACTGCATAACAGAGAATTAGAATTAGGTGTTTTGCTGTTTCTCTTATCTACTATATATTTACAGAGGAGGAATGCAGTTTGGAACATTCTTCTGCTTTGCAGCTATTATCCTGCAGAGATATTCCAGAAGTGGAACTAAGCACAAGTGACCAGGTAGGACCAATTAATCAGACATGGTAAAACAGTGAAATTACACTTTGAGGGTACACCTAATTTAGCATCCAGATTAAAATGCAGAATAATTTAATGATTTAAAATCAAAATCAACAACATGATTGAAATCCTTATTCATACAGCTATGGTGCAAAACAGCAACAAGCCTTATGTAGTTTCCTGCAACACAAATCACTGGAAGAACAAATCCTCAGCTTGGATGACAAAACAAATTAAACTGACAGACTAACCAAAGGAGATTTCAACAACCTGCTCAGCCACCTTATTAAATATATTTCACATAGTAAAAGTGTTCAGCAAGATTGGTAGCTTGTATTAAGTGGTCACAGTAACCTTCCTTGCTCTTCTGCCTTCTCATTTTCCTAATACAACCTAATATACAATTTGTCTGTTTTAGTGAAACTGAGTTAAATAAGATCATGTTTTCAACATTTTTTTCCCCAGAATAATCCCTAAGCCTTTTTCTTGATCAGTGTGCTGAATGATTGTTTCACTTAGCAGGTATTCCCTAGATTATTTAGTTTCTTCTACTTTTAATAAGCTTACATTTCTGTACATTGAACTCTATCTGTCTGCTGTTGGCCCAGTCTCAAGAGAAACACTTGCTTCTAATATTGATTGCACTATGCATTATTTGTTTTGCCTTTAATCCTGGCACATGGAATCCTGGAGGTTTTGTTTTCAGTATTCTATTTCAAGTCAGCTTGAGTGATGTCAAGAGAACTGGCTCATCCAGTTCAGAAAAGAAATAAATGCTTTTGGAAAAAAATCCTTTGCTTCTATGATTTTAAGTGTTCCTCAGTAACTAAAAAAAATGAAATTCATATAACATAAGAACTATAAATTACACATTGCCATAAATATTCTGCATAATTATAACATCAACAGTCAGAAAATATTACCTTGAATCCAGCTCTTACTAAAGGAGAAACCTGCTTCAGACAGACTTGCTTTGAGGTCCTTTCCAAACTATGTTCTGAGATGCTAAAGCCTTGGAAATACATGCACTTACACATGCCAGTAACCCTCCTAAAGAAAAAAGCAAAAAAATCCTGGAGATGACTGCCATCTGAGATATTTTGTCTGAAACCTAGAAGATTTCTTTTCCTTTAACATAACTTCACAAAGACACTTAAAGCACTTTAAAACACTATGAATTCCAAAGGCTTGTAAAACATTTATATTTATATATATATATATATATATATATATATATATATATATATGTTGTTTTATATATGTATATTATTGTGGTGGTGCATCCCAGGTAGCTTGCAATGACTCTTTGTAAGCACACACATGCACATTTGCTGTGCAAACATGGGAGAAATGCTGCTCTCTCAAATAGTTAGATTCTTTAGATATCTAAGGAAGTTAGGCCTGTAAGTAAGTTTAATTTAAGTCATAAGCTGAGCTAAATGCTGTTAAGTGTTGTTCCTTTATTAAATTGTTAAGTTACAACTGAAGTACTGGTGAGTGCTGTTAAACCTATTGTCAGGCCATCTTCCTTTTTATCCTTGCCCTTTCTCTGCCTTTGCCACATGCACCTAAACACACACAGATCGTTTTCTGTTTATTGCTGCTTGGATTGACTGACTGGACTTTATTTCTTGCTTTTTCCCCCTCTGTGTGCCTTAACCCTGTAGTAAGTAGCAGAGTGAACATTTCCAGTGAGCCTTTTCGTGCTGTCACTTAATATTAAATCCCTTCTTTTGCTGAAACCCTTGCCAGTCATTCTTTAAGCAATGTCAAGCACTCCTTCTCAACAAGTATATTTAAGGAAAGATTGTTAATTTAAACAGAGCAGTTTGCTTTCAGAATCAAGTTTTTTAACACACTCACAATTGTGAGTGACACAGCTCCATCTGGATGGTTCGGTTTCCAATGCATCTACCTACGTGGCCTAATAGAACATTCTCTTTCAAATCACAGCCTCCTTTGCCACTCATATTTCAGCAATATTTCCTGATATGATGAAGCAGTTGCTCATCTCGTTTCTGAAGGGCTTTATTTAGCTCAGTGACAACACTGATTATGTGCAAAATTATCAGTTATCTGGTATTATTATTGAGCAGCACCATCTTCATACATATTTACAGAAAACTCACTCTCCCTGGCTGTTCTCCTTGTTTCCACAGAATGAGTATGTTTACTTGAACACAGCCTTTTGAAAAACATCAGAGAAATCAGTTCTATGCAAAATCATTGTGACTAGGCTCTGTGAAAGCTACAGAAGGGTTTATGCTCCAGCAGCCACCTTAGCAGGGCTTGAATTATGAACAGGAACTCTGCCCTAGTGGCACAAAGGAGTTGGCACAGAAGCATGTCACTCTCCCACTGCTCTCCCTCATCCCTCAGCCCCCACTGGCATGGTTTTCCAGGAAAAGGAGGGCAAGTGAGGGCAGTCAGTGCTCTTACAAAAGCAGCTTTAGTTCTCCATTAGCTTCCTGCCAAGAAATCTGCAGGGTCAACAGGGAATGTTGTTAGCAGGGACTATGCTTGACGCTTGGGGTTTAAGCTTTATTGCAGTGTGAACTTTGTTAAACATTTAGAATACCTTAAGAAATACACTGTAAGCACAGAAAAGGGATATCTGCATTGAATATTCCTCTCACTGCATTAAAAATGGACCTAATCTGTGTCTATGTAACTTTACTTTCCTCCTTGAGAAATTGCCTATTTCCACATTATTATCTGCTTCAACTGTGAAATCTATTTCTCTGTTACTCTCATTCTGATACCAGCTCTCCACAAGCTGAGTCTTATTAGAGAAATTAGGGCATTCTTTCCCTTTCAGTGACCTGTACATCAGTTTGCATTCATAAATGTCTAAATAAAAGAAGCAATGCCTCTATTACATTCTGAGACTCAAAGAAGCCAATTCCTTCAATAGCTTCTTCAAGGAATGTACACTGTCTCAACTCCAAGATCCATAATGGCTTCCTGGAAATGCTTCAAGGTATAGAGTCTGTACTAGATTAACTGCAAAATTAAGTCTCAAATTAAAGCTGCTTTGCAATTCTGCTAGTATCTTCATCAAGCTCTGGGAAATACTATGCGTTTCCAGGGATTCTCATGTTACATTTAGGGAGAAGACTATCATTCTGTGCAAATCCTACAGTGTTGAGATTAATCACACTCAACCAGGGTAGCAAAGGCACGTGTGCAGTAACCATAAACTCCCTCCCTAATCCTTAGAGATCACTGGCAGAAAGCAATTCAGGTTTTCAAAGGAATGAATGACTTTTGGAGTGTGCTCTCCTCCTCTGAGTGACTATAGAGAGATGCTGACAAAACATTCTCCTGTTGGGCATGTCAGCATAGCGCTGAAACTTCAGTAGCAGGAAGGTCCAAGCTCTTCCTAACTACCAAAATAGTTAAAACTACCAAATAGATAAAAATAACATTCCTCTCTCATCATCAAACATATCAGGGGATCAAATATAAGAACCTTACCCAGCTAATTGACACCATTTGTACAACAGCCAACAACAGTTTATCCTAACCTCATTTTGAGTTCTCATCCCCTTTGCAGAGCTCACCATAACAGGTATACAATTGTTATATCATACAATTGTTCCTAACTTGATTTAAATACCTGCATCTGGATATCAAGGTCCAGAAGTATAAAGGCCCTCTAGGTTTTCCTTAAAACCTTTGCCCGTGGCACTTGCAAGCAAGAGGATGAATGACTTTGCCCAGGTGTTTATTCAGCAACGTGCTGAAAAAGATCAAATGTAGTTAATTGTAATTAAACCATTACAATCATTAATGCCACTTGATGTTCATCGAGAAGTGGACTCATCATGAAGAAAAAGTGGTGGTGTGTCCACACCCTTGTAAGGAAACCGAATGATTATTGTAAATCAACCAAGCTTCATTAGCAAAACAGCAGCATTAGTGGCTCAGAGCAGCACACTAGTTTATTTGATCCTGTTTTAAATTCTTTAAAACTTCAGCTACAATTTCCAGCAGTGCAAGGTTTAAACTGCTTACTGTAACACAAAATCACCTTCCTGAATGTATAATGAAAGCATTCAATAAATGAGGCAAGAAATGGAAAACCAGGCTCTATATACAACAGTAAATATTTGACTGGTTCTTCAAAAGCAAATTGCAGCATTTCAATATTTACTTGCACTCAGAATTGCTGATGGTTTCCCTGCTGTGCAGTAAAAGAGAAAAATTATAACTGCATTCATAATCACTTGACCTTCCTTCTAAAAAATTATATTTGCCAAAATATTCTCTGTATTCCCATTGTTTGTGAAATAGAAAATGTAAATTGCGAACACATTTGGAAGAGCTGCTGGTTTGAAACAGCGTCTCAAACTTTGATTTTCCTATCTGCCTTATGCCCTAGAGCCAACAGCAATTTCTCACTGTGACAAGACAGATCTGAAGTACTCAAACTGTAGCAGCATGAACTATCATCAGCACTTGCTGAGCATCCATCTCATGTTAGACACAGTTCGTAGCCATTTATGCTGCAATGGCATCCTAAGAGGAACAGGGGCTGCCTGCAGGTGGCTCTTGGATTTGTAACAAAAATCAGTCCTCTTGTTTCTTACTTTCACTGGTGTAAGCCCCATGGAAGACAGATAACAGGTCTCTTATCCCTTTAATTATGTGGTCTCTTTGGTGCCTTGTGAAGGCTGACCTAGAACAGAGAGAAGACAGAGTTAAAGAATAAAGCAGGTATTAAAAGGCCTCAATGGATCCACCTTGGGCAGCACTGGAGCCCAGCCAGGGCTATGCCCAAGATGAACCCAAAATGGTCACAAAATGGACAATCGGTCACAGGGTATCACACTTTTATAAGTTCTGGTCCATTTGCATGTTGGAGTTAATTGTCCACTTACAGCTTTAGCCCATACAGTCCCATCCTTCTTGTTTTCCTCTCTTCAGTCCACATTGTTTATGCTCTTGGGCCTGACATTTGTGTCACTTGTCCTTGGTCCCCAGCTAGAGAAGGAATTGCTTTGTCTCCCTGCTCTGTGCAGAGAGCTCACCATCCCCTAATATGAAGCCCAGACCCACACACTAAAGCAGCACAGAATCTGAAAAATATAAAAGCTCAAACCTGAGGCATCATCTGATAGCAACCCCTCACCATACACAGTGATAAGGATACTGCAAAATATCACTCCATTTTTATCATTCAAAATATTTGGAAGAAATCTCATCTAAAATAATAATGATAGCCTGCCTGCCCAAACCTTTCTTCAGAATTAAATATCTATTTAATTCAAGCAGGTGACACAAAAATTCACCTCATCTTCTGCCCCCAACCTGTCAGGCATGGAAGTGGTACCAAATTATCAATCTCATCTTCATCTCCACCAGGGAAATACTGAACTAGACAGTGCACTCTTCCTAGGATTGATAGTATGATATAGTTTATCTTCTTTTAAATGTTCAATCTGACTCTTATTCTGAAATACTTACTCTGTAAAGGAGGGGCCAAATCCATGTTTATGTTCTTCATCATTATCTGTATTTTTCTACATCAAACCTTGAGTTTTTCACGGTGAAAAGTGAAAAGAGAGGACTGATTTTTTCTCACTTTTTGTGCCAGAAGTTAGGCCAAGTGGCTAAGCAAGACTTGGAGCCACTACTGAGAAAAATATCCATCTTCAGAGGGCACTCCATCCCATTCCACAACAAATGTCATGATAGGGAATTGAAGTCACCTGTCTGCTCACCACTGAATAAATGAAATAGATGCTTTTTGTCAGATAACTAAAGATGAGGAGAAATCATCTCAGAGTGTCTCTGAACAAAGCAAACCATGCAATACATCAAGAAAAGCAAACCTCAGCCTGCATTTGTGAAATGGTGGCTACAGCAAAACAGCAATTCCTGGCCTAATTGTACATCAGTAGTTAGAGTGTTTTAGAGGAAAATAAAGAATATACTATGATTAAGCATAACTGTGCTGCAGATATTTACATTCTGCTAAAGATAAAATGCTGTACAAATGCAACAGTATTTTTTTTCTATGATCAGAATACTCTTTCAAAAGCTTTATGAAGGAAAATGTGTTCTTTTTCAAAAGCTTGGCTGAAACCCTTGGCTGAAAAGCATTAGCCCATCACTTACCTGAGAGACTGAGTTTTATGGATGACTATGAAAGGAAAAAAATTTTGTCAAGTCTAATTTTATATTTTCTACCTTTGTCAGCTTGTGTGAGTAACTTCCATCCCCTTTTGCACAGCTTTCAATATATTAAAAATAATGAATAAAGGTGGCTCTAATGGGAGAAGTCAAATATGGCAAAATAATTAAATTACTAAACATCCAGAAATCTCTTGCTTTCCAGATCTTTGAGTTAAATATATGGCAATTCAATTTCCTTAAACACTTGACAGGACCTATTTTGTATGAGATTTATTTGCTAACAGGCTTTCAGTCACATTAAGTGCTCACAAAGTGCACAGAAGCTGTATTTTACTGCACAGCCCTAATTGAGCTGTCTGGGCTAAAGTAGCTGAATGTAACAGAAATGTTTATTATACAAATCCATTTACTCTCAACTAGAAAAGGACATTCCTGTACATTTGAGTGCAATTTATCTGAGAAAAAAAGAAAGCAAAAGATCTTTTATCACCCCCTCAGAACAGTGAATTATTCTTATGGACTTCTTTTACAACTCAAAATCTGATTTCGCTCCAAACTGCATAAGAGCAAAGTCTCAAATGCCTCTCAGTTATTTTTCAATTACATTTAATATCTCTTTCTCAACAAGAAGTAGAACTTAGTGAATTGCAGCAATCCAGCAGCATTCTCTGAATGGTGAAATAATATATTTTTGTTTTCAGTAAACATCTTCTTGTCCATTTCTCCTGTTTTTCCTATCATTTCATTTTGCATTTGTTTTTTCCAATTCTTTTGAGCATCTAACCATCCAATTTGAGTTAAACATTCAGACACACAAAAGTTACACAGAAAACAAGAAGCAAAAAATCCTAAAACCTGCATGTGAAACACAACTGTGGCTGAAATGTCACACATCCCCAGAATCCTTATCTATGTATCCCATAGGTTTTCCTCATGGCAGCAAAGGAGGTAAATGATGGAAATCAACTTCTCAGAAACAGGAGATTAAAATCCAACTCTGTTACAGATTAGGGATGTGTTGCAGGACCCAATTCAATGGGTAAAAGCTGTAGCAAAAGTATTTTAGATGTAAAAACCTTAAATAAAAACTTGACCTGTTGTCCTCATTTCCAAAAACTTTTGTAATTTCTTATTGAATAAATAAAAGGGCTAAAAAAAAAAAAAATCTATTTTGGCTTAAACTCAGTTTTTGCCTCAGTCTGGTCCTACTTAGGCAGCCCAAGGTAGTTCAACATGAAAAGACAAGAGGGCAAAGAACACACATGAAAAGCAAAGAACTGTGTTCATTTGTAACCATAAGGATCCAAGAAAAAGTAATCTAAAATTTTTTTAGCAGGCCTCCTTCCCAGCACACCAACACTGTAATTACAGGCACAGACATCAGACCACAAGGTGGAAAGGACAATAAAGTAGAGGAGACCTCTGCTCTCCTCTCAAATCCTCTTTCCAACCTCTGCTTTTCTAACTGATTTTATTTTATTTCATTTACTTTTCTCAAATGCCCTTTGATTGCAGTTCAGTGTCTACACCAGAACTCAACTGATTTTTCCCCATCCATGCTTGGCATGCATTTAATGGTAATTAAAAAATCCTCTATTCAGATATTCTTCTATACAGATAATCAAGAGGCAGTGACTTTGATTGATAGTCACTGTCATAGAAACTGGAGGATGACATTTTTTGAGTTTCCTTGAAGGAAAGCTGGGTAGTTAATATGTTCCAAACTATCACTGAGACATATTTTTGCCACATGCCACGTTGCTTAGAAAGATGATACAAATACCAGTGATTGGCACAATGAAGGAGATTTGCTACAACCATCTGAATTCCTTATGCATCTCATTTGCTCTGGAACAAAGCATCTCCTCAATATTCCTTGACCCTCCTTGGTGGCATGACATATCAAGAGAATGAGCAATAAAACTACAGTGCAGCAACTTTCATTGCAGAGAAATTAAGAGAGGAACTGAATCTGATGGATTTCAAAATAATGGTGAGATGTGGGAACAAGGAACAGCGTCACAGGGTCTTCACAGAGTGCAGATGTATGTGAAACAGAAAAAATTCATGGGCTGCATCTCAAATCCCAGCATGCAAATTGTTAAAATAATTCTGACACACACTGGTGCCAGCAAAAGTTTCAAAAGGGAGAAAACATGAAAGCTGTCTTCCTTAAATATTAAGAGGTGTGAGTTAACTCAGTGGATTTGAAAGCATTTGAAGCTGAAAATCTACCATTAAGTGCACCTTTAAACAAATGGGAAAAAAACCCTGAATACAAGATTAGTCACCAGTAAAAAAGAGAAATCCTGCACAAAAATGTCTGCTTCGTTGAACATATTTCTCAGTTCTGTTTATTAATAATGTTATTAATACATTATAAATAATGTATTAATAAGGTCTTCACAGGGTGCAGATGTATGTGAAATAGAAAAAATTCATGGGCTGCATCTCAATTTCCAGCATTGAAATTGTTAAGATGGTTCTGATATATACTAGTGCCAGCAAAAGTTTCAAAAGGGAGAAAACATGAAAGCTGTCTTCCTTAAATATTAAGAGGTGTGAGTCAACTCAGTGGATTTGAAACCATTTGAAGTTGAAATCTACCATTAAGTGCACCTTTAAACAAATGGGAAAAAAACCCTGAATACAAGACTAGTCTCTAGTAAAAAAGAGAAATCCTGCACAAAAAAATTCTACTTTGTTGAACACATTTCTCAGTTCTGTTTATTAATAAGGTTAAACAACATGACTTTACATCTGAGACAAATTTGGTAATTTTGTCCTTCCCTCTTTTCAAGGCTGGACAGGAAATACCTCTTAATCTTCAGTAAAATATTGCCTGGGATTAATTTGAATCTTACTTCCAAGTGGGTTTAGCAAAAGTTATGTGAGCCACTTAATATAAAAGCTCTAGGTGATCTTAAACATCACATAAGCTAAACTAAATGCTAATTATAAATAACTCTTTTAAGGACTTCAGGACAGATCTCCCTGAGATGAACAATTTTCATATTTCAGGAGTACATATTTCAGGAAAAATTGAAGTGTTGGTTTGTTTTTTTTAAACACAGATTAACAGTTTATTAAGAAGAAAAGAGCATAATCAAGATGTATTCCATGAAACAGTCTTGTGAGATACAGTAAAACCTCTATTCAGTGTTTCCTTTGCTAACTTTAATATATTCTTGCTTTAAGGTTATTCCTTTAATAAAGTGCCCTCTGCCATTTTATGTTATAGTGGCTTTAGCTTTTATGCTGTGTAGTAAGTACTTCTGATTAAAATCTTCTCTCTGTTCCCTTGCCATAATAAGTAATACATCTTTTATAAATATATCTGACTTGCCATCCCTAAAACTTGAGGAACAAAGCTGAAAACTTAAACCTTGAGCAACTTTAAACCCCTTAAGCAAGGGGGACTTCTCAGCACCTCATGACTCAGCAGCAGGAAAACTTCTTTAATAAACTTTGTCTGAAGCTACCACTCCACCCATGGCATCACCTAAACAATAAAAATTTAAATCTTCTAAGGAGATCTAAAATACTCTTCTAATGGCTTTACCTTGTTATTTTAAAATACAGGGATTTCTTTCTGGTTATGCACACTAGCTACAATGTTATATTGTGGAAGTTATTCTATTATCATTATTATTCCATTAGATGAAAGAACAGTATTAATAACGTTTGTCATTCCTCTATTTCACAAAAAGCCATCTTTGGATGAAACAGTGGGTGGATAAAATAGGAAATAGTGCAAGAAGCTGTTTATGGGGAAAGAGTAGCAGAGAGATGCTACTTTGGTCACACCTGCCACAAAAGGGACAGTTTAGAATCACATTGTCATTGCTACTGCCATACACACTGGGAAAGAAGACAGAGGAGAAATAAAATCCAACTTTGCTGCTCTTTCTTTAGCTCAGCAGGAAAACAACACTGTCTTGCAAAACCTCCACAACTGCTCACTTTTCCATTACACATTCTTACTAACCATACAAAGCTGCCAGGCTTCCTGCTTCCTTCCTCTTCAAACAAGAGTTAGGAACACCTTTGAATACCTAGGAACACCTAAAGATATTCCTTTAGGACATTTTCCAACGTCCTAAAATGGACATTGGGAAAGGTCACTGACCCCCTACATTGCAGGAATAGGCTCTGCTTACTGATTTTCATGGAAGCTCCAGCAAAGAGGTCACAGTTGTAGGGGACAGCCCCTTTCGCTGTCACACACACCTCTGCTGCCTCTGCCCCCATCAAGTTGTTATTCCAGCATTCCCATCACTGAAATGAAAGGAGGGAAGCAAGGCCTCAAAACTTGTTTTTTCATGTTAGGCAGATGCCTCTTTCCCCTAATACAAAGTTTTAGTGTGCTTATTTTTTCACAAAGAACAAACATCAAATTTCTCCTGGACATGACATCTTCTGATCCCCTTTCACACAAGCTGGAAATTAGACATACAGTGAAGTGGGAACTGAGAAGTTGCTCCATCTCTGCCTATATTGTGTCTATGAATAAAAGGAATAAATGGCTCCATACTACCAGGCCTTTTATTTAATTAAAAAAAAAAAAAAAAAAAACAAAAAAAACCCAAAAAAAACCCACCAAACCCAAAAACTAAACCAAACCAAACCAAAAAAACCAGCTGTCCATTTCCAAAAACTTACACTATTTCCTTTACCAAAAAAAAACCCTAAACATTTAGACAGCTCTAAAATCAACTTTTCTGCTTTAGGCTGCTACCCTGTAGAACATTCTGGCCACGGCTTTTATCAATTCCACAAACCAGTGTTTTGACAAACAAGTTGGACATTGAAACCAACAGCTGCAATTTGGCAGCCACGGGATTTCTGCTTTTCATTTTAATAATGTTTCTGCCCAGCACTCCCAGCTCTTGTTATTCCAGCTGCAGCAGCCATAACTCATGTCTCTGGGGCGTTTTTGTGTGTATGCTTTGGAGTAAAGAGGCCTCACAGGATGTCTAATATGATGTCCTTTGCAATCCATTATTAGAGTATGAATCACCTTGCCAGTTAATCACACCATTATGAATGCTGAAGGCATAAAAAAAACCAAGAGGGATTGAAATACTTATATTTCCAGATTAAGGAAAGCTCTTTAAAAAAGAATGCAGGCAGACTAGTGAATATAGGGTTTTGAACGGTGCCAGATTGGCACACAAAAGTGAAAAATTTTAAACAAAAGGGCTTTTTGTCTTAGTTGCTTGAAATGATACTGTAAAAGAAAGGGGAAAATATGCAAACTTCCATCTTCTGCTAAAAATGGATGCCCTGAAGTGGGAATTCAGCGCACTTGGAGCAAACCCAAGATAATTTCAAACAATAATAGATAAATACATCAACCCTCTATTTACCTGCTCTGTCATTTGAAGCTAGCAGAGTCTGATGCAGTTAGTCAAAGTCATCAGCAGCACTGCAGAGCAGCATTAATCTCTCTCGTTTCTGCATTAGTGGCCTCCTTCCTTCCCTTGCATGTACTTTGCTGCCACCTCCAGGATACACCGGATTTTAGCCTCGAAGTTTAAAAAACCTTTTCACCAACCAAAAGTTAATTTGCTCTGAGGTGCAATATTTCAAATTGCAAGCATGGTTTTGATTACATTTAAAAAGGAAACCCCCAAAACTCTGTTTGCAGACACCATTCACAAAAGCACGGGTGTCAGGACAACTTACAGGTGCTTCTTCCTTGGAAAAATAAAATAGTGCTTGAAAATGATAGCCTGTTAGTCCTAAAAATAAAATTATGGCATACACTCCTTGCAGAGTCTTTTGTGAGTATTATTGCCCATAATTTCAAAACAAGAAAAAGTAAACTGACAGTTCTTAGCTGGAAGTATTTTATAAAGTTAGGATTTTTTTTTTTTTCTTTTTTAAAGATATGTTAGGTCACTCTTACACCCACAGAAGCAGGCAATAATTGCCATTTTTAAAAGGTTCCAAATCCTCTACAATGTGAAGGTAGTAGCCCTATCTTTCTCCTCTTTTAATAATGAGAAGATCAGGTTCAAGTGGATGGAGTATCAGGCATCATTAAGAAATTCATTCTTCCAGAAGCCATTACGAGGTGTCACAGTGCAGAGCTGTACACTATGGACTATGGAAAATTTATCCTAAAATTAAGACTAACGTTAGACTAGAGGAAGACCTTTTAAGATGCTATACAATTAATAATATCTGCTTAATATAAACAATGCAAAAGGATTCAGAAGTTGCTAAGGCTAATCGTATGGACTGGTTCCAGAAATAATATCTTTATTATTTTATTACTTTATCTTTTGGTACTCTCAAAAACATAAGATTTTGAAGTAATCATTTACAACACTAAACAAAAGCTCACCAAAGAGATTAATTAATTTCTATTTAAAAACAAGATTCAGTGAAAGCTAGGTCATACCCTACTAGGGCTTTTATTATTATTAAGAACTATCTCAAAGGTACAGGATGAAGTCGACTTTCTAACATACATGCTCCAGGTATTTCTGTGCCTGATTGAAGATACAAGGGGAAAATGAACATATTACAGACCTTGGCAGAAATGGGCTGTGCCACTCACTGGATTCTTTCTCTGCAGAGAAAATCAGCACAGGTGTGGCATTCACATTCCCTGAACATGATTCCTTCATCCAGGGTTTTTCTCCTGGGAAGCTGAAAGGCCTCAGAGAAAAGGGAAACGATTTTTATCTCATTTGCTTCTCCTGTGCTGTGCTCACATGTGGAATGTGTTTGGGGATTGTTTACCCACAGGTGATTGTTTCATTGGATTCTGCTGTGAGTTATTTTCACTCATTGGCCAATCAGTGCCAAGCTGTGTCAGGACTCTGGAGAGAGTCACAAGATTTCATTATCATCTTTTTAGCCTTCTGTGAGTATCCTTTCTGTATTCTTTAGTATAGTATAGCATTCTTTACCATAATAAAGTATAAGTAATAAATTAAAGTACTTATACTTAAAGTATAGGTAATAAATAAAATAATAAGCCTTCTGAGAACATGGAGTCAGGTGCATCGTTCTTCCCTGACACGGCGCTCGTTGTGCATTTACAACACAAAGGCAATACACATCATAGAAGTCACTAAACAAATTTAGTGACACTTAAGCAGGGTCTGTAATTCATTAGACTTTTGCAGAATTTACCAGCACAAACCACGTTTTGCCTGGCTTTTGCCAAAGCCTGTGGAGATGGAAACTGCAACACAAACAAACATCTTTCCATGCTGTAGCTCAAGCACTTTGCCAAGCATCATTAAAAATTATGTATTTAGGGCAAGCTGTCTCCATTTTTACTTTATCATTACACTTATTAAAGACTTCTGTTGCTTAAAATGAAGTGTGTGTTCACTGGGTTCTTCTAAAATTGCTTTGCAATCATCCTACCAGAAAAAAAAGTATTTAATATGATTTCCATTGATTTCCTATACCAATCATTACAAATTTATCAAAGCATAAAAATGCATGGAATAGGCTCTCACTGGCTTTACAACAATGCTGAACTACACTTACCTTTTGGAAGTCAAAAGGCTCAATTACTTTTCCTCTATTTTAGATAGAATTCACTTGCTTTCCAATGTGACCAGAATTTGAAGTAGCTATTAATTTGTACACAGTAATATTCCTTTATAGCTGAGAGCAGCATGAGAGGAAGAAAAGATAAAAAATTCAGTGGAATATTTCTATATAACCTGATGAAATTTGACCCTCAATCCAGAAAACAGTCCATTTTATGTCAGTATTTCAGAATACTACAGAAATTATAATAAAATAAAAGAACTGCACTCAAGTAAAGACTCAGTTGCCTGGAAAATCAATCCATATTGAAATACTGCTCTGGGACCTTGGACTAACATGATCATTTCCTGAAAATCCCTTTAAAAAGACTAACACTTTGAAGATACTAAAATTTAACATTTATTTATTTTACTCAAAAGGAAAACCTGTGCTAATTCACAGCATATCAGCACCTCATCAACGTGGCACATTGGGAAAAGGGTGTGTCTGCTAAAAGAAATACAAACCATGAAGTAATAAGGATTTTTGGGATCATTTTCCCCTTGGTTGGCTTTTTTTTTTTTTTGTTTGCCTTTTACATGTTCTGCAAATATTAGAATTTACACCAAAAAAAAAAAAAACCGAAATCGAGAAAAGATATAAATTAAAATAGAAAATAAACTGAGACTTCCCAAGAAAAGACATGTTTTTTGTGAATGACATCAACTTCTTTTTCCTATATAGAACAGATAAGGATATCAAGATGCTTTTGCTATCCTCACTAAAGGGTAACAGGCTCTCTGGAACCCCTAACAGAGTTTATACACTCCATTACTGTGTAGTATCATCAATGTCCTCTCTTTCAGGTAAGCCTTGTCTCATTTGTTAAAATACAAAAATGCAACTTTTTTTTTTTTACACTGCTGTTGTGACAGGACTGCTAATTACACTGCTAATGTAGATAAGAGAAAGAGTCTCCTGTGTGGAGCATTAATCCCAGTTTCTGACACATTTAAACCTTGTCCTCATCACGTGAGGTTGAGTGGAAACAGTATTGCTTTGTGCTAAAAGGAGGAGTTAATCCTTCCTTAGCTCTGCTTTATAAATAATGTTCATAAGAGTACATCAAGTCCAAAAAACTCAAGGGGTTATAATTTATAATTTCACACCACTGCAGCAAAAGCTGGTCAGAGTCTCTAAATTCTCTGAACACAGGCATAAAATTCATGATGTCAAAGAACACAAGGGAGAAAAATCCACATCAAGATAAGCCACAAAGGAAAAAATTAAATTAGTGACCACTGTGGGCATAGTGCAACTCCTATTTCAGGCTAAATCTCATTGAGATGAGAGTCCCAAGACAGTCCTATTTAAACTAATTTAGCATAAAACCCCACTCAATACAATGGTGGCAATATCTAGTCTCAACTGTCTCCTGCAATTTACTTTTAATCTGTAACCTTCCCCACCTTCTGTGCAATTTCACGGCAGAAAAAATAATAGCTATAAAGGCTACTTTAAAATAGCATTTCCAGTTACAGACAATTAGTTGTTAAGACATTGAGGTACCCTAGTGCTTCTATTGAAATGTAAATATTTGTGATTTTAACAGCTTACTATTCAAAGCAAGACAAGCTACTCATTTACCACACTTCCTTTATTCAGAACAATTTGAATAATATTTGCAGTAGAACACTTTGAATAATATTTACAGTCAACATTTTTTTTTTTCAAGGAAAGTAATTTTTTTCCCATTAGTTCCAAATTCACTGTCTTTCAGATGTTCTTATCATTATTGCTATTAAATACTATGGCATCTTTTTCAGAAATTATAGCAACTGCAGGAAAAGGGAAAATATTTCAACCTCAAAAGCACATTGTAAACAATAAATTGGCCAACTCATAACTGCTGTGCCTGAAATAATTGTAATAATTTCCTTGTTATATTTTTGCCTCAAGACCTTTATCAGTAACAGGTCATTCCCATTTGCCACCCCTCACTCATGCCCACCCTACCCAGTACGAGTTAGAAGGGCCAGTACAGCAAAAGCTAAATTTTAAGTGTTATTTCCCACTTCTCCCAACTCAACTCACCCAGCAAAAGCAATAGACACAAGAGCCAGCAGGAACAGGCAGCTGAGAGAAAGAATCACACAGGAGAGTGCCCTGAAGATCCCTTACTCCCTGGAATTCTGGTCCTCAGCACCCTGGAAGTCAATGCTGAATATTCCAGTAAAATCACACTGTTTGAGAAAGCAGTTTTTGTAGAACCTGTACTTCAGCTGAGAGAAAATGATGCAGCATTCTGTTATTTACAATGACAAGTAATTTATTGGCATGCTTTTTATTCCCCAGAACTGGTTTAGGTGTTATACCTCTTCACAACTGTACTGAGTTTCTAATTCTGTGCAATTCTATGTTTGAGCAGTAGTGCTAGGTATCCTTTTTTGTTAGTGTTATATTAGAACAGTATTTTCTGCCCAGTATGTGCTTCCTTAGGAGTATTTTTACAGCTGCTCTCCAAATCTTGAATTTCATTTTTCATAACAGATGTTCTACTTGTGTCTTGTTCCCCCTTCAAGATTACACACAATCAAATGAAACTGGAATACTTCTCTATCAACATTTTGCAGTTTAGCAAATAAAACAGGCCAAAACATTTCAATGGCCTTTAGGACACTATCTAGCTTAATATTAAGTAAACAAATTTAGAGATTTAAGATTATTCAAGATTATTTCAGATTATTCCAAAATACTTCCCACTCATTCCCAGTCATTTTTAAAACTATCAACATTTTTTTCAAAAGTTCTTAGCATTTATCATCCCGTGGTAGTCCAGAAATTCTAATGATTTGCACAGAAATAACTGGTAATGGGGCAAATATTTTACATCCAAGTATTGTTAATGCACTGGACAATTTGCACTGACTGGAATAACTCTTTTCTCACAGATATTGAAAAGGCATTTTTACTGCCTTAACTATAATTAAATAATAATCTGGTGTGTAATTAAAAAAAATCTATATTTATTACAAAATAGAATGCAAGAACTGAAGTGCTATAATGGGGAGAGGAAGGGCAAGTAAAAACATTCCCCAAAAGTCCCAGGTTTCATAGTTACTCTTATGTCTCTGCCTTCTACTTCTTTTCTCTTCTTTTCCTTATTACTTCAGGGAAAAAAAATTCAGACTTTGGACAGTCCCTTTTTCAGCCATTCAAGCCAGATTGCTCCCAGAAACGGGAATGCACAATAAACAGTATTCTGCTTTCAAACTCATTGATTATTATTTAAAGATGAGAAGATGCTAGATAACACCAAAAAAGTTAAATAACCACCAAGTACAATCCTCTCTCCATTGAAAAAAAAAAAAAAAAACCAACAAAAAAAAAGCAAACAGGTAATCTCTGGAAGCCTTCTAAATGCAAGTTTTGCTATTTGAAAATATTTCAGCTCTTAAAGGCTGTTATTAAAGGAAACTGCTAAACCTGTCCTCTTGCTGGGTGTGAGAATATGTACATCCACAAACATATAACCTAGCCAGAGAGATTAAATACCTCAGAAAAGCTCTGCTTTCATTTTCTAATGCATTCTATCTTTTAAAACTAAAGGGACATTCATGGAATGAAAAATTTTTAAAAATCAGCAAGATCAAAATTTGTTGGTCAATGGTATAAGTTATATATGAACTGGTTTTCAGGCCAGAAAGAAGTCATAGGTGCATGTATAGTTTAAAACAACAATGATTTTTGGGTCATCATTCTCACAAGTTTCACAAAACCACACAGTTTCAAACTCAGTGGGAAGGTAATAAGATCTCCCTTCTGTTCTAATTTAACAGAAGGGAAAGAGATGAAATTAAGAGATGCATGATGATCCCCAAAGTCTCCCTAAGGAAAAGCAAGTTATTTTGTTGCTGGGGCCACAGCAGCATGCCAAACAGCATTTGTGAACTTGGATACCCTTCTTAAAATTGCAGCAGTGCACTTAATGAGCCATACTTCAGAGGTGCATAAAATTAGGACTGAGGTAGACTGCAGACCTAATAAATCTTTCATTAGAACTTGTTCAGGTATCACTTTTCCCAATGTCACAATGAAACTACAACTGAGGGAAGGCCCATGGATTCCAAGGAAGAGTCCCACTCCATTCCACAGTGACCTTACTGCTTGAGAGATGCTACCAAAGGCTTGGATAAAGCTCTGCTTTTGAAAACAGCCTGTTTCATACAGGCTGAACCTGATACACACTCATTGGTTCACCCTCCCAGCCAGGGGTACAGAATGCTCCTCAGGAACCCACAGGAATTAGCAATAAACATGCTTGCCAGGCATTTCCAAGGGTATCATGTTGAGCATTTTTCACAAGCACTCAGTTCAGTGAAATGGAAAGGGGTTTGCTAAAAGAATTGGCCATTATGAAATTAGCAGTGGAGTGTTGATAGAACTTGAGAGTTTTGCCTTCAAGACCCTCTCTAAGCAGCAACAAAGGGTTTAACTAGAATCTAGCTTAGTGTGAACTTGCAAACAAAATTAATTTATTTATAATAGAATAAGCCCCAAGAGCACTCAAGAATTCCTTCCACCTGCTGTCCTGTTGACCTTTTTCACCAGTATAGGGACAACTGGTAAATGGCAGAAACCTGCCAAGGAACTATGGAGCTGCTCTAGGAGTTTGAGACATATCACCATATCTTATTTTCTCACTTGAAAATGACCAGCCATGAATCAAAGCTCCATAATTTTGAGTCATTAGAAAGACATTTCATTCCATCATCATTATTTACTGTGACTTGACAAATATGGTGAACTGCTAAGAATAATGGCATCTATTTTCTTCTAATTTTTCTGGGAAAGAAGGAAGATATGTACATCCCTACTAAAGAGCATGTGTCATATTACAGTATATGCTACACATGAAAGCTCAGAAGAAGACAAATAATTTCAAAGTGAGAGTTTTGGAAGACTTTAAAGGTCTTACTGTAGTATCTTCTATGCCACTCAGGTTCAAGTAATTTAATAAATTCACCAGCTTAAAGCTTAAATGATTTAAGTAAGGACACGTAGTAGGAAAAGACACATTAAAAGTAAAAGCCATATTCAGATGTAGCCATGTTAAAAAATAGAGAAATTGCAATGAGCCCTATGCTTAGGAGAGAGTATTGTGCAGTTAATGTAAGTAATGAACCTTTCATGTGAAATGATGTAGTGTCACAACTCATTTGCATCCCACTTAAAGTGTAATTAAGTTTCCCTGACAGCATGGCTTATGGCTGAAAGAACAGACCTGGCTGCTAAATTAATCCAGAATCCCTCTAGTTAAATAACACTCTGCAAAGAAAACTTAACACACTTTCATTTAAAGTTCCTCAACTTACATTTAAAGTGGCACTACACAGAATTTCAGAGAATGTTTTCAAGGACTTCAAGATGCCCTCAGTCACACAGCTGACTTGAAAACAGGTGTGCTGAGCCCACACCAAGGTTTGGCCCAAACCCCACTGCACAAGACAATGCAGTGACCTGTTTAAATATGTTACCATTTTGGGGTTTTCTTGGAAGTGACCTACAACATTGCAGGAACTCCATTAGCAGGACAGGGTTCTCAAATGCAGAGAAAGGTCAAAAACACATTGAAAAGGTGCTACTAAACTAATTACAGCAAAATAGATGACCATCAGTTGGGTCATTGCCTGTAATGATACCAATGTCTGATTTTTTGATAGAGTAACATCCAGCAATAATAAGCTCAGTATTAGACAGGTGTTTGGTTCTAATTGAAAGAAGCCAGACTATTAACCACTCTTTTCAGCCACCTACAAAAACCATTCCCTAAAAGCAAGTTACTAAAAACATGATAGGAGTAAGGAGTGAGTGGCTTGTGGTTTGGAGAGTCTCAGAGAGAGCATTAAATTGTGGAGTAGTACTCCTAAACCACAACAGGGAGTAGCATCTTATGGTTTATGACTCAGTTTATTCTTTACTGATTTTCATCCTAAGGGTTCTATTTAGAGCAAACAAAGTTGAAACACTCCAGAATATATAATCCTGTAAAGTCCATATGGATCTAAGAGAAGTTAACTTTTTACCATGAACCATAAGTATAGACTGTCCAGAATAAACACTGTCATCCTATTTTCCATTATATTCCTACCTGCATGTTGCAAACAGTGAGGAATCTGTGCAGTCTCTCCATGGTTCTGAAAAATCTCCTTAGAGGGAATTCCATTTTGGCCACTGGAAATAATCCAATTTTAGCAGCGTCACAAGATCACTCCCAAGAGCCACCCTGAAACACACAGCATGAAAATCTGCAAAGTCAAACTCTGTATCAAAAAGGAGCAGGTACATCATGGCTATAATTAAACTGTAGCTCTTGCAAAGCTCTGAGTCCTTTCCTACAAGGGAAGAAGTTGCAGCAGCTTTTTTTCACTAGTGAAAAACAAAAATCGTGTTTGGCAGAATGATCTGATGTTCTGGAAAATTATTTTACTCCATAAAATTATTTCCCTCCAGTTTAAGAAAGGGTAAGCTGGTAGCAGTTATTTTATGCATAAAGAACTGTTCAAAATAGACAAAAAAATCAGGTTTTAGAGATAGTAGTAACAGAACAAGAACAACCACGTCTCTAAATTTGAGAGATTAAGCGATAGCCTTTTAATAGAAAAACCATCACTACTTAGAAGATTGGGAAAAATAATTTCAAGTATTTTCCATTAAGGGAATGTTTCAGGAAAGTTTTTTGTGCCTGAGAATTTTAAAGCCCCACTTATCCCTCTGCAGTCAGAATTTATAACAATCAACACAAAACACAAGAAGTATTCAAGTGTAACCCCTTAGAACTTGAACATTTGGCTGTGATTTTCAGCAGGAGACAACACAGTTTAACAAGCTGGATCAGATGGTTATTGTCATGTAGTTTCAGTCATTACTTGACAGTAGGAACTGATTTATCCACATCCACAACAGTAAGGTTCCCAGATCCCTCCCACATTCCATTTTCGACTTAACGTTTTCAAATACACCAAACAACAGCTAGTGGTGAAAACAAGGAACAGGAAAACACTCTGCAAGTAAATGCTATGAGTTCCACTAAAAATTTCCACTTAAAAATTAAATTCACTTAGGTGTGATGAAACCACAATTTAGTCTCTGGCTATCATATGAAGCCACTTGGAAGTCTACCACAGTACTCCAGGCCTTACATGTATCTTGCCAAATACTTCTGTGTATTGGACACACATTTCAGGGCAGCAAAATTCAATTTTGCTTCAAATGCAATAAGATTTTAAGTTAATGTAGGAAGTAATTATAAGGAGTTAATTGGCATTAACCAAACCAGAACTAGAATAACAATTGTATAGTAATATTGTGAAACATTGCAAATGTAAATGCTATTGTATTCCCACCAATCAGGTAGCTACACATCAAAATACCTTTTTTTTTCTTTTTTTTATTAGCATAACTATGTTTTTTTCACTGGGACTGAGCAGGAAATCGTGTTCTAATAGAGTTAACCAGAGACTACCTAGGGTCCTTCAGAGAGCCAGAAAATTCTGAGGTTCTATGAAACCACCAAGCCTAAAATGAAGGAAAAGCTCCCACAGTAGCTTTGTCATCCTGCTCAAGTTCTGAAATCAGGGCCACTGCACACTATAAATCAGCCCTGGAACTTTGAAGTCAATGGGTTCCCCCATGTAAGGAATACAGCTAAATATATATATTCTCTGCCAGTTGTTTGTATATACCTTCTGTATTTCCTCTAAAACATTCATTTCTTGTAATTGAATGCAAATAATCAACTTACAAAGGATGCTCTGAATTCTCATTAGATGAAAGATCCTATTGCAGATGAAATTCCATTCTGAATTTAACCCAAAACACATTCAAGTCAAAAGGAAAAAAAACTTACGTTGGCCTTAAAGCCCAATCTTGCTTTTTTGACAAAAAGAAACTGTTGCTACTCAGAAATCAGGTCCATGAAGCAGTTTCATCTCTTCTTTAAGTGTTGGATAAAATGGTTACATATTCTTCCCCTCACAATAAATAGTGTAGAATTCCTTCTTCTTAGGTGGCAAAAGCTTGCAATAAATAAATGAAAAGAGAATCACAGAATAATTTGGGTTGAGAGGGATCTTAAAGACCTTCTCATTCCAAGATTTCTGTCACAGACAGGTTGCTCAAAGCCCGGTCCCACACAGCCTTGAACACTTCCAGGGCTGGGGCATCCAGCATTTCTCTGGGCAACCTATTCCAGGGCCTCACCACTTCCCAGTGAGGAAGAATTTCTTCCTTCCATTTAATCTAAATCTGCCCTGTCTATATATAAACTGAGAAGTGCAGACCTTCCATCAAAGCACTAGGTGGTACCATCAGTTTTTCCACTTTTAATTTCCATTGGAACTTTTCAAAGTGAAAACTGCTGATTTTTCAATCAAATACTGATGCAAGGATACAAATTAGTTTCTATGATTTAAACTTACAAAACAGTTTGTGTGTGGACATTTTGGGTCAAGACAGCCATGTCTAAACCACTACCACCCCGAAAGATAGCTGCTTTTCAATGTTTAATTCACTCTTACTGTGGACAGTGCTCATAAAGGTAACACCTTTTTTCTTCTACAGCTCTCTCAAAGTCTCATTAAAGACAAAGGACAATCATGAACTTGTCCAACCGTGTTCTCTAGTGACATACAAATTTAAAACATTAAGATAAATCATGAAAATTACTCTCTTCTTTAGCCTTGGTTACTGCATGGTTAGGTGTTACAATACCTACAACAACATAAGTGCTACCCATTAGGACAGAAAGTGGTGGATGATAAAGAATATTTATGTGCTTGTAAGAGCAGTAGGCTTCACTTTTACTCACTTCATGTGCTTGCACAGACACAAAATGCTGCAGACATGCATAAAAGTACCTCCACATAAATCTAGGGCTAAAATCTAAGGGAAAAAAACCTTTAGGTGAGATCAAGTACTTAGTTGGAAAAGAAATTCTGTTACCCTAAAAACATTAACTTAAGTGTGCAGTTAACTGAAAGTCTGAGCTACTGAAGAAACATGTTTGCATTCTGCACAACGTGCCACAGTGAGGTTGGACTTTGTGACAATTAATAGGGGAAAATCAGTTCTGTATTTCATGGAGCTTAAGTGTAAACTTGAATAGAAAGAGATACTCACAGAACAGTTTTCTGGTTTACTGGATAACCTGAGCAAATTTACAAGGAGATCCTGTTATTACTCAAAAGGCATCATTTCAGTGCTTAATTTTAGCTCAGTAGAACAAATAAAATGAAATTTACAAGTTTTTAAAGCCAGAAGGAAATAAAGATCACAGAGGAGAAGGTGGTGAAAAGAGCAACAATGGTCGATTGGAAAACCTCTCTGTACATGAAAAACTAGGAAAAACACTAAAAGAAGAAATACTAGAGAAATTAATTTTACCATTATGGTTCTCACCTGTTTTAACAGGATTTAAAAATCCACAATTATTAGAATACCAGCTTGCACTTTTTACTGATCACAAGATTATCCAGATGATGCCCAGCAAGTCTCAGAATTTGGCCCAAACTTGATTCGGTCTAAATGCTTGTAGACTTTAAATCCAATCAATATGCAAACCATTACAGCAAGGTAATGCTAACAGAGTTTTCTGGGAACAACAGGGCTGATTTAACAAAGGCAGAATGGACATTTGAAATTACAATCTCATCATCTACCACAGATTCCCTCCTGTGCCCCTTGCAGAATTTGGTGTGACTTCTCTGGCTCCAGTTTTCAAACTCAACTTGATTCCAAAGGGCTGTGCTGTACAGGGGGGCTCACTGCAACTTAGGGCCTGACATAGCCAATCACAAATATCAGCATTCCAGATCGGGTAACAGGTGGCATCATTTGTTTCCTCAAAATTAGAGCTCTTGCAGTGTGCAATGGCTTTTAACACCCAGCCTTTCAGATCCAAACATCACTTGAGACTCTGCCAACCTTTCACCATGAGACATGGAAACAGCCTTCAATACCAGTGCTAATGGAGCTTAAGCAAATGTGAAAAGCTTCAGACTCCTTCTGAAAACCAGCTGGGATATCAAATAGAGTGTACTCAAAGGTGCACAAGCAAAGAAAGTTATTCTTAAAAAGAAAATCTCAACATACTCCTGTTGTCTCTACTTGTGTCAAGCTGGTGATGGACACTCAGCAAAATCAGAGTCTGACAGCAATAAAAACTCTTCTAACAAGACCTGAGATTCTGAGGTGATTTCTAATGCAGTAGAAGGGCTCAGGGAACATGGAACACAAATCCAATGGAAAGCAGGCTTCACAAAACAGCTTTTAATTAGGATGTTCTAATTAGATGCTGAAGAGACGCACAATCACCCACAATTAATTCTACTCTTGATAAGGCTTAGGGAACAACACAGCTAAGTCAGAAAAGACACAGGCAGTTTAACAATTTAACATTCAAACCTGAATCTTCCAAGAGGCAATGGGAAAACGTTCCTTACTTTTTACTTGTTCTCCCACTGTGTGGCCTACTGAAAACCAAAAAACTCATTTTGCATAATACCTGCAATTTAATTTTAAACAATCCAGTCCTTATGACCATAATTAGGTTCATTCCATCTGCTGAAAAACTAGGTAATTAGTAGTTCTAATAAACTAGCCATTAACTTGTACTTAGAAATGACTGATTTTAATAGCAGTATATTTAACAGTTTAAAGGAATCATCACATTTGTCAATTAGCACCATCAATTTTTAATTAAATGGTCTTTCCACAAGTGGAGGGGAAAAAAAAACCCAGATGTTTCATTAAGTTTATATGGAGTAGAGAATTCTTCTGACTAAAAGGCAATTTTTAAGGGCTGTTTTGGCTAAACCAACATTTTGAGATGTAAATGTTGATACACAAAATAAAGACAGAAAGGAGAGAAGTTGCACAGATCTTCAGAAGACCTTCTCTAAGGAGGTTTTTGTGGTCTTGCTAATCAGGAAAAAACAGATTTCTTCAGAAAAAAAAAAAACAGACATTATTGAAAACTACAGAGGACTTTCAGAATACATCTATGAATCCTAGAGGGAGAAGGTGTTAATAACCAAAGAGGTTATTTACTCAGCATATTGCATTACAGCGAGCACAAAGCAGTCAGTGCAGGTGATACAGAATCTGTGCAATAGCCCTCATTTTAACAGATAAATTGCACATCTTACAAGCAAGGCCATCAGGATTTGAAGCACTTCAGGCATTGTAGACTCAGGAGGATGAAAGCAAAGACTTGGCACTCCGAAGCTAACACATGCAGAATGCGATTAGTCCTTCCTGTATCATTTACTAAACCTGCTAATTAATCTGGAGGGCCTCACACAAGCATCAAACACACAGACTAACTGATATGGAAAGCAGTCAATTTACTTCTCTATTATACCTAAACAGGTGCAGAAATAAAAAGGGGGGGGGGGGGGGGAAATATGCACTTCTCATTAGCTCAGACATTCTTTTCCAATCCTGAATGTAAAATCTCAATAAGTCTTGACACTTCAGAGGTGCAGCATGTGGAAATGGAGTCAAGTCTGAAGGATATTCCAGTATATAAAAAAATTCCCCTTGTCTTTCAAGACTCACTTTATGACTTGAAAAATTCTACTGTGAGCACAAAAAGACATGTCAAGCCAAAAGCACTGGCAAGATAAAGATGTCTCCTTTTAGGCAGCAGCCTGCACTTAAAATCCAAAACCATTTTTCATACCAAAGACTTCTCTAATGACCATCTCATCAACAATATATGAAGAGATAAATTTTAGTCCCCACTTCCTACTCAAAGAACAATATTAACAATGATCTGACAGAGCTTGATGTATGAGATCTCTTCAAGGAAGACTTGACTCTTGCTTTGTACACAGATTTTATCAACAATTTAAAAATACAAATGAGATAGTCAGGCCTATTTAAGAGTGTAAGGAAATATGATTGGTGTTAGTTTGAACAGTGATTTTTGATATACAGGCTGGTAGCACTTGACCTATTCAGCACAAAAGAGCCTGCAGAGGTGATTGAAGGGATCCATCCAAGGATATAAAGGAGCACAGAAAGGCATTGTTGCATCAACCACTCAAGAGTTCAGAGGTGATCAAGTGCTCTGCAGCCTTATACATTTCATATTTAATTTCTAGCCTATGACTATGTGATCCTACACTCCACTGAACAACATGTATCATGAATTTCACTGAAAGGGTGATCAGACAGGAACCAGAACTGTCTGCCCAGTTCAAGAAACTGAAACAGGCTGTCCAGGAAAGTGGGGGAATCACCACAGTCCCTGGAAGTGTTCAAAAAATGTGTGATTGTGGCACCTGGGGACATGGGGTAGTGGTGAACACAGCAGTGTTAGGTTAAGAGCTAGACTCAATCTCAGAGGTCTTTCCCAGCCTTAACAACTCTGTGATTTATGCTGTACTCTCATTTCACCCTATAGGGAGCATGAAGAGAATGAATCTGTTACCAGCAAGGCATGTGGAGATTTCCCATTCCCTCTTCATGGTTTGCACTTAGCCCACAACAGCAAAGTCTGAGCTTCCCAATTGCCTGAATTCTGGCAGATTTCTTCTTCCACTTCTCACTACCTTCACTCAGCAAGAGAGTTTTGAGAACATCAGCAAGGAGCTCTGCTTTGCCCCCAGCTATTAGCTCACAGTTCTAGTACAGCCTGTAAGTAATGAGAAACCACTGCAGGGAATCACAAAACAATTCCTTCAGCTGGTTTTCCAGCTATAAGAATATTTCCAGCCAACAATCCATCCAGCACAGTGACCTTTTTACATAGGTAGATGCCTAAAAAAAAGTAAGAAAGAGAGCACAGGCTTATCCTATCACACTCCTAAATTCAAATTATTTTATGCTGAGAGGATTTCTTTAATCTGATTTTATATACTTTAAACCCATCGCTTCATCTTTCTGCCATGTACCTTTTCCAGTCAGCCTCCCACTGAGTCCACAGAACCTTCTCAAGCACACAGTGGCAGCAGAGTGTAAAGGGAAATATCACCTTCCTCTGCTCCCAGCATGGCTGAAGGCAGCCCCAGCCTGAACAGCAGGTGCTCCCAATCAAAGGGCATTCCCCATCACAGAACCTGCCCCTGCCAGGCAGAAAGAACACTTCCCACTGACAAAGTCAAACCCTGGCAATTCTGCCTGCCAGGGGTGGATTCCTGCTCCCAGCAGATTCTGCAGAGAATTCACCTCTCAAGCTGTGCTCTTCTAAAGCTTCTGAAAAGCTGTTTCACAGAAATCACACAAAGACTCCTGACAATATGGACCTCTCACCAAGTCCCAACATTTCATTCCAGAAGTCATAGGAATTTAAGGAGGTACAAGACCACAGTTCTGTCTTCTGACATCATGAACTACCCTTCCTCTGAAACCACTAAGTATTTTGCTGAAATGAAAACGGTCTAAAGCAGATACTTGGCATAAGAGGTTACAGCCCACCCTGTTAACATTTAGGAAACTAATATGCAATTTTAAAACAAGAACCAGTTCTTTAAAGTGCCAGACACTATTAAATATAAATGCCATGGCTTGTATAAGCAATAAAGGACTGAGAAATACCAGTTTCCAAACAGTTTCATTTGCTGAAGGAAGCAAACTCAGCAGTAAGAAGTGAACCAATTACATTGCCTAGAATTAGAGATGAATAATTTTATGACAGCTGCTAGTGGCACCAAGATATAAATTTCATTGCCTGCAGAGACTGAGTTCAAGAGAAATAACTCATGAAATGAAAGGCAAGATTAAATTGGCAACAAATGTGCTCTACAGAGGGAATTTCTGTATTATAAAAAGGTAACATCTGAAAACTACTTTTTTTTCCCTCACAAGAATCTGTTCCATATTCCAAGAAAGCTGCTGGACTAGTCTGGCTGGGCTGGTTTTAAAACAACAGTGAGGACATGGTAATTTAATTTTACTTCAGTAATGTTTACTTCAACTATTTTAACACTATTTAGTCAGTTCTGGTCTATCACATTTAAAAATACATTTGTATTTGCAAATACACTACATAACTGGCAGGGAGTATTTACACACCCACTTTGTGAGAGCCTACAGCATAATTTCTGAAAATGAAACAAGAAAATATTTTGGTATGTTCATAGCCAGTGCAGATACAAACAGTGCCTCCTGATCCATCCCTGGAAAGCCTCCCACAGACCCCCTGCAGCCAAGGCTTTTACTTGTTTAGAAACAGAACAATGAAAACAAGCTTGGATAGAACAGAATTCTCCTGACAATACTAATTTCAGCAGACAGACAAGTAGATGGAAAAAAGGCCTAACTGCAATACAGTTTATGATAAGTGTTGTATTGATCTCACTGAGGCTGTTTATATGTTTATACACAGCTGTTTATACAACCTGTGCAAATAAATCAGGCTTAACACACTTCCCTGTACTTCTGCTGAAGCACTGCTCAGAGACACCACAGCAAACCAAAGCACTCAACAAAAGAAAAAAGCGGGGAATCACCAACTAAATAAATGCAGGTTAACTATCAAATTTCAGCACCATTATTCTAAATGTACCATAATTAAATGCAATGAATTCCACTTTAGAGATTACCCTGGTAGCAGGGAAGAATTCTTTTAAACTTTATATGTGCAGCAAATTATGCACTGTGCTATTCACCTTTCCAAAGGATTTTTACACGGTCAGAATTTAAAACACAAAACATTCTGTGCTGTGACTTCAGAGGCACAAAACAGCCTTGAAAAAAGGAACTGCAAGCAGCATAGTACTTAACATGACATTCAGCAGTAACTTATCATCATGATACTGGGCAGTACAAATATGAACCAACTCATGTATCTAATAACTAGAACAGATAATGCAGGAGCTGTATCAGCCATAGCAGTCAAAATATATATGGTCCTGGTTGAAATTAGAGCTTCCTAGTTCCAATATCTGACCTGGCATATCAGAAAAAAAAAAATTAAAATTATATAAAGACATGAGCAAAATTTTACTCCTGTTAAGAGATTTTGCCTCCAAAATGCACAGGATCATAACAAGAAATATTAGATGTTACCTGACAGCTTAAGCTGCTCCAGCTTTGTATTAAAGGTACAAATCACTTCTAACAGTAACAAACATTACCATTGAAATTTTCTTTACATAATTTTTTTTTTTCATTTTTGTATTGAAGAGAAAGAATTTTCTATCCCTCTTAAACCACAGTTTTCGTGTTGTTTCACTGCAGGTTGTTTGAACCACTGAAGCCTCACCCTTGAAGGGGTGCACCACCTCTCACAAATCAGGCTGTATTAAAAGAAATAAATTCCTTCAGAATTCAAAACAGCCTTTTTGGAAAGTTTGCCAGAGACCATCCAAGACATTTGCAAAAAAATTTAATCCAGAATAACACTTAAATCATTTGAACACCACAAAACTACTTTTATACTACAGATTGACTGACACCTCGTGGAATTTATCTTCTGCTGGTTTGGTCTCAAAAATTATTTTTGAAAATAGCCCTGCAGGAAAGCAAACATTAGAACTGCAACTGCACAGCATGACAAGTGTTTCTTGCAACAAAGATGTCTCAAATAAACCAAAATAAGCCACCATCAGCTTGACTGAAAGTTCTTTTTTCTAAAATCAAGGATACAGCAAGAAGGAATGGATCTGGTTAAGGATAACTAGGCTGGCAGCACCAAGGCACAGTTTAGACAACCTTCTTCTCCCACCTAGTGGCAAGAAGCAAAAAGAACAAGGTCCCTGGGAGTGCAAACAACTTCCATTTCCTGGAGCACCTAGCATTTTGTACTGTAAAGACAATGGTTTTATTTTCAATTACTTATTTGGGGAAAGTAATCTGTTTCCCTCCAAGTTCATCATTTACATCCAAAGTCAAATCCGAAGCAGTCAGTTTGAAGTAGGAATAAACAAGAGATAAAGAAAAAATTTTATTTACTGTCCTTCACATACAAAGTATCATTCCTCAGATGAAAACAACCTCTATGAGAAAAGCAGTACACCCATTTTGAATCTCTGCACACAGTTTTTTGACTAAAATTTTAAAATAAAGTCTAAAAGTTTAGCAAAATGGCATTTTGGTTTTGACTAAAATTTTTAAAGCAGCTTTGAGGCATCAACATCTAGATGATACTTTAATCAATATCTATTGAATTATTCAATATTTCAGCCTGATGTCATCCTTTAGAAAACTGTACATGGATAGAAGGTAGAAAAGAAGCCAAACAACTGGAGGTACAATACTTACAATTTTCAACAGATGGCACTTTACAGCAAAGGAACCTATACTGTCTAATTGACACAGAGCAAAAGCAATTGGATGGCTGAGTGCACTAACATGCCAAAGTCTGCCATAGGGGAAAAAAAAAACAACTATCTTCAAATTTGAAGGCACAGTTCTATAAAACTGAAAGTACAAAGAGGGAATCTAAAGCTAAACAAAAACAGTGAACTAACATGCTAGCTCAGATATTAACCACACTGAGGTGTTCTTCACAAAGGTGAGATGTTCCCATCTTCTTTGCTTCTCAGGCAGAACTTACAGCTAGAGTGAAGCTGAAAGACAGCAAAGAAAATAGGACCATCAAAATGTCTTTAATACTGCATACTAGCAAGGATCTAAGTAGTGGGCAAGCCTCACATTTTTTAAGCTAATTTTATAAGATTAAATCAGCAGCCACAATCAAGCAGCAATTGCTGTGCTAGACAAAAAAAATAGTAACATATGATTTTAAATCTTGTGAGGGTTTATAGATTAGATGTTGCCACCTAGGAATATTCACTATTGTTAAAATGACTCATGCCCATACACAGAAAATATACACCTAGACTATCTCCAGCCCTCAGCAGCATGCAAAAAAAAAAAAAATCCTCAGACATCTGAGATCAATTCTTGAAGTGATATAATGTCTTAGAAAAAAAAACTGCTTTTGCACACACACAACTATACCAAAAGATTCCACCAAGCACGCTTAGTCCCAGAAACTTCACCTGAAAACCTTTTGTGAATCTATCCTCTGCACCTAAACACCATTAGAACCTCGAGAGAGAGGTCGGTGGGACAGACCAAGTTCCCCCTTTGGCATTAAACAAGGGAAAACTTCAGGCACAGGAACATACAAGAAAGGGCAGTGTTACACCTCTGGCAGGGCAAGTACTGAGCCTCCAAAATCCATGATAGCTACATTCTTCCTCCTGATTGTAAGTAAAAAATCTAGGCACATAAGGATCTCCTTCAGCAGTCAACAAACAAACAAGCAGCAGTGAAAATACAGCAGAAATGCAGCAACTATAGTAAACAAAAAAAATTCAATCCAGGTATTGGCCTTATCAGACTTCAGAGCTCTCACAAAAGCACAGCTGCAATTTCAGCACATTTTTCTACCTGCACTGTTAGCAGCAGATTCATCTCTTGCACAGATGAAAAACTCCAAGCCATTCATACATTTAGAATCAACAGATCCCCATGCTTTACAGTTGATTTGCAGACTGATCCATGATTTTGGTGCCAAGGAAAGCCTTGCACCTACAACCTCTGCTCAGAATGAGGAAGTTGTTTTCACACAGCTCCAGGCAACTTCAACATCTTAAAAATTTATGCCTCAATCCATTCATTTAGTGAGAGATTTCCATATATCTGATTCAGGCTGCTTCCAGTCTTCTCCTGTTAGTTCTTTCAGGTTCAAGTCTTTGAAAAACTCCAAACGATGACTGCAAACAAAAGAGAAATAAACAAAGTCCTAACTTCTGTAGTAATCTGTAAGAGCAAAGATAAACTGAGAGTAATGAAATCAGAAAGAAACAGTCTCTTCACACAATTTCATCTGCTACCAACATCTGAGAAAGACAAGAGGTTTTTTTTGAAAGGGGTACTATAGAAAGAATTCCTTCTCAAAATGTATTACAGCCATTCTCCAGTGCAATACAATAAATAAAAATAAAATAAAAATTCCATTTGTCACAGAACACAGATGTGCTTTATCAGCAATAGCTCAGATTTTTTTTTAATATACAGTTGCAAAGGCTAATTTTTCTTAAATAAAGGATAATTTATCTAAAATTTACTTATGTTGTGTGACAGGTTTCATAAGAGCTATAGTGTGTCCTCTAGAGCTGGTTCATTTATACAAAATGTCCAGGAGTAACACGTTTTACCAGTTCATCTCAGCCTCACAGGCAAAGAAAATAAACAAGCCTGAAGCACAATCTAAAAATACAAATTCTCTGTTTTTTCTATTGATATGGGGTATCCTTTAATTATATTTTTTGTGTTTAGCCTGCCTTTTCCATTTTTTCCAGAGCATGGAACCATCTGTAGAAGTGAAAGCTTTTGGACCAGTAGGGGAGGAACAGAAGAGATTTATGTGAAATGTATCTGGTCAAATTATCACTAAATGGCACGTCAGGAGGAGCTGAAGTCAAGAAGGAAAAGTAGAACATCCCACCCATGATTTAGATGAGGAAGGTGATAAAAGCAGATACCAATGGTACTGAATGTGTAATTTTCTATGCCTCTAACATGGAAACCAAGCACTAATTACAGTACAGCACCAGTGGACCCAGAGCTAAGTACCATAATAAAATACTAGCAGCACTCAATCTAAAAACCAGCTTTTCAAGTGGTCCAACAACAGTGCAACCATTTTACAGAAGAGCTCATTTTTTGCTTACAAATCTGGTTCCTGTCCTTCCTGCAGCTGGTGTGGAGGCACAGGGTAAAGTGCTTCATATTTTCTCTCTTCTCCTGAGCCATGAATTGCAAATGCATTGAACTTGTCAGTGCATGGTGGAAAATAACTCCAAGGGAGAAGAGCTTTACCCTCCCATTTGGTTTTCATTCTGGTCACCTCAAACTCCAAAGGAAGTTCTTCCTGTTAAAGGAGAGGGAAAAAAAAATAAATAAGAGGTATTGGCCATCTTTTGATCAGAAAGTAGGTAAATAAAAACCACTATGAATGTACTTGAGCACTTACTTTCCATGCTTTTCTTCTGCCAGAAAGCAGCAGCAGTAAGTACTGCCCATGGCTGTCAAAGAATCAGAGCACAGTTTTCCTAAAATTATGTCAAGTTATTAGTGCATTATACCACCACAGATCTGTACACTCCCCATACTGACATCTGTGTCCAGTCCCCCTCATCCATGTACCACACAAGCATTAGAACTGCAAGTGTAAATTAACTTTTGGGATTTTATCAGTGCTGTACTTACGGACAAAGCTCAACTTCCAAATACTGCTCAGTTCTGTCACTCAGAAAGAATGCTTCTACAACTGAAAAAAAACAAACCAAGCAAAAAAATTGAAAAAAAAAACCAAAACCAAGCTGTCAGTATTTTATATTAACTATTCTGTAATATCCTGAGATCTTCATAGCCCATTAATGCAACTCAATTTTCATGGGTTTTGACCTGTGCCATGCCAGAGCCTGACTCGCTACTGACACGTACACAGTAACTACAACCCAAATATTCAAAATGCTGTGCCACAATTCCAGCTTCAGGACCTCTTATTTCTAATTGTTGTGATCATAAAGAGCTTTATAAAGTATTGTACAGGCCTTATGAGCTTTACCAATTCCAGTTTTGAAAACACTCACCTTGATGCATCAGGAAAATAAGGGTCACACATTCAGAGCAGGGCACACACCCCATAGCTAAAACTGTTAAATTTCAGAAATCATAAAGCATTTAGCTCTTCAATGTTTTTTTTTCCTGTAGAGGGATATTTTCTACAGGGGATTACTGTTCCAGGTATACTTGAAAGCTGCATCTGACATTTGAATCACATTTCAGGAACAAAAAATAGAACCACAATGGTGTTCCTCATATAAAATTACAACAGTGCTTCTCACAGCAATGACATTATTAGAAAACTTCAGTTAAAATTATGATATGACTGATATCTTTATTTATTTTTACTTAAGCATATTTATTATAATAACACCAAAGAGGATTTTAGTAGAGCTTGAATCAGAATAGCTCAATAATCAGGAAGTAAGGAAGTGCTAAAAATATTCAATTCTTGCATTACTCAAAGCAATGGGTAAAAGTGACAGTATGGAGAGGAAAGGAGGAAATACCCAGCATTACTATGAGAGTTTTCCCCATTTAATTTAGCTACAATTTGAACTGCATTTCATGAGGTGTAATTTCTGTGTTTCACACCTTCCTATTCCTCAAAGGAACTTTGGAAAAATGATTAAAATGCTTAACTTCTAAAGCAAAAGGGGAATCAGTCTTTAGGATTTCACTTCTCCTTCCACAAGGGCATTTAAAAATATATATATATGCCGCAAAATTATTTTGATACTCAAATATGTCAAGCCTCTGATAGTTCACAAGTTACATCAGTAACCCAAAATCTAAGTTTGAGTGCATGTACTGTTGAAAGGATCAGGAAGTCTACTTCAGAATTATTGAAAGCAACTCCAATTTTGGTGTTGTTTTTTTTAAAAAAAAAAAAAAAAACAACCATCACAATTTAAATCTCTTAAAAAAAAAAAGACCAGGCATATCAAATACAGAGGAACATCAGTGTCTGCAGAAATCAGATGTATTTGCAGAAGAGTTACACTTACCCTCGTAGTCCCAGAGTCCACCAAAAGGTTTCCCTGGCTCTCCGGGAGGTGCTGGAGGGTCATTAAAGAAAGGAGCACGAACTTCCATTAGCAGCCCTGCTTTAGCCGGCCTCAGCCCAATTGTAACCGGCTCGTGGCTCACAGGCAATCCATCCCAGGTGTGTTTAATCCGAAATTCCATCTCCAGGTACTACACAACTGAAAAAGGAAAAGTTCTGTCAAAGAAGATCTCACATTCCAGCTCTGCATGAATTGCCCTTTGGTTGCCCAGGAAAAAAAAAAAAAAAAAGCCAACAAACACACGTTTAAGTACAAAGTCAATTTCCAAATCCTGTTTATAGACATCAGAACTGAAACAAACTAGCTTTTGTAACAAAAACCTAACAATGTTACTTAACTGTAACACTAAACAGTTACATAAATGCTGTTTCTCATAGTTTTTATACCCTCAGGGTTACAAATGACTCTGAGTCTCATTAAACTTGAAGCTTTTCACACATACATATAAATAAATACCTTCCAAAACCACCAGAAATATTTATGAAGAAGACAGACAAACAAAACGGTCTCCACTACATGAATTTAGAGGATTTGGTAACATGAGAAAAAACAGACTGAGGGGAAAAATTTAATGTTTGAGACACACAAGGAAACGAAGCAACTAGCTAGAGCTTTCATTTGCAGTCACTGCCAACCAGCCTTTCCTTAAACACCTCCAGGGACGGTGGGCAGCTCGTTCCAAAGCCGAATCACGCTTTGTGTAAAGAAATTACCCCCGAAGTCCAACCTGTCCCTCTCCAAGTGCACCCTCGGGCTGTGTCCTCTCCTCCTGCCGCCGCCTCACGGGGAGAAGCGGCCGCTCCCGCCTGCCCACAGCCTCCGAAGGCCAGAGCTCTCCCGCCTCCCCGCTCTGCTGCTCCGGCCACAGCCTGATTGTTTTTCCCGAAGGGAACTTTAAGCTCCGAAGGGAACTTTAAACGCCGAAAGGAACTTTAAACGCCCGTCCCTAACCCACAGCCCCCCGAGCAGAGTTTAACCAGGCGTTCCTCCCACACGGCCCCAGCGCCGCGCCATGGCCGCTCCTCACGTGACGGGGGCGGCGCTGGCGGCCGGGCCCGGCCCTGTCCCGGCCCTCGGCGGTTGTGAGGCTTCTCCGCGGGGCCCTGCAGCGGCTGTGGCTCCGCTGGTACCGGGGCTGCCTCCTCACCGAGCAGCAGTGCTGGCAGCGGGGAGGAGCGGAGCGGAGCGGAGGGGCGGCTCTCCCCGCTGCCTCCGCCCCGGGGCACCGGCGGGTGAGGGGAGCGCGTCCCGCCCCGGCGCCGGCGAGCTCCTACCGCCTCCGCTCCTCCGATATTGCTCCTGCCGTCCTCCGCTCCTCCGATATTGCTCCTGCCGTCCTCCGCTCCTCCGGTACTGCTCCTGCCGTGCTCCCCTCCTCCGGCACGGCTCTGGGTGTCCTCCTCTCCCCTCCACTCGGACAAGCAGTTTTTCCCCCCGAGGCTTGGTGGAGTTTGCTCGGGGAAGGCTGGGAGCGAGGCACGGCCGGGTGAGTGTGGGCAGCGAGGGTTTATATTCGGCAGCGGCCAAGGTTTGTGTTCCGTAGGTTTCCCAGTGAGGGAAGCGCTTTTAGTTGGCTAAACAGCAGCGATTAAAAGCTGCTAATGAGGGTGATGGCCAAAAGCACACGCGTTTTTGTATGAATGGCTCTTTAGTGTGGGAAATGCGTATTTTATGATTGGCTTTTCGCAAATATTAAAATGAATGTTATATGTGTTACGTTAGAAAGTTAGGCTGTGTTAATTTTTTTAAGTAGTGGTTTAGGTTATGACATACTGTTAAGATAGAAACTATATACGTGAGATATTTTTTTTTAAGAAAGGAATGAGCTATTCGCACCAGATAGCAGGCACAGGACACCGAAATCTTTCAGAGAAAGAGAATTTATTGCTCCCTTATCAGAAGAAACGAACTTCTTCCTGCCTCGATCAGCCCTGAAGACACCATCAAGATTAAGAGGAAGAAAGTGACGCTGACCAAACAGAATTCTTTGTTTGAATGGAGTTTATGCATCGTGTATGAGATGTATGAACATGCAACAGGTTGTTGCTTTTAAGGATTAATCCTCTCTTAACGTGGGTCCTTTTTCGGGCGTTTTTCACCCAGAAAAAGGTACCTGGATGTCCATAACTCTTTGTTTTTATTGTCTCATATTGTCCTAATGACAATTGTGCAGATTTCTATTACTCTAATTATATTACTATTTTTATAACTGTTTTATTACTATTAGACTTTTAAAATTTTAAAGACAAGTGATTGGCATTTTTCACATGCAGGGTTTCCTACGCTTTAGAAAGCTCTCTTGCCAGTTATTAATGAAATTTGCTTTACACACTAAAATTGGTATTTTTAATTATATGTTACTTGATGGGTTTAATATAACTTAACATGACTTAATCAGGGCACATTTTAGTTACTCACCAGCAAAATAACTGGCCAGACAAATGTGCTTCTGCTGAGTTTATATTCCTGTAAGTTGTAGATGGGGCAGGCACTTTGTCCCAAGGAATGTCACTGTCCCCAGTTAGTGCTGCAGGAAAACTTGGCAGCACAGCAGCAGGGGCAGGACATGGTGCATGCAGCGTTGGCAACTCCATCACTCAGACCTCGGAATTTCTCTGGGTACCAAGTTCCGTGTGGTGGCAAAGGTGAAAAACCAACTTTTGATTCTAAGGATAGCAGAAAAGCTTCTGTCTGAGATAACACAGTCATTCTGGTTCAAAAATCTGTATCTTTCTTGGCCTTTGCAAGAGTATTTATTATTCTGTGACTTGAATATTCTTTCAAATATTGGAATGTTTCCTTTTCGTATATAATTCTTTCGGCTGTAGTTTATTTTGTAAGTCTTTAGAATCTAAGTAGAACTCAGACTAACTTCACTGTGAAATCACAGAATAATGAGGTTGGAAGAGACCTCTAAGATCATCGAGTCCAACCTGTGCCCCAACACCTCAACTGGACTGTAGCACCAAGTGCCCTGTCCAGTCTGTTTTTAAACACGTCCAGAGATGGTGATTCTACCACCTCCCTGGGAAGAGCATTCCAGTACTTTATTATTCTTTTGGTGAAATTTTTTTTCCCTTTCCTATCAAAGAGTTTAATCCTTTTTTAAAGAAAAATTCGAAATTTTCACAGCTCAAGATTTGAAGTTGGCTTCTATGCCAGATGAGCCCCAAGTTGTTATAGGCCTACTCTGAGCCTGAAGCATGGATTAATGTTTCTCTTGCTTCACAAATGTGAAATCAGAGCTGTAAAACACTGAATGTGTGTAAAGCATCTGAAATGAGATTCTCTAACCAGTATTATACTTAATGTTGTAGAGTGTTTGTTGTGTTAAATATGTAGCTGTAAAGAAGGTTGAGCTTTACCTGAATTGTTTTTGAAATATTAGTAGCCAGACCTACAAATAATAATCCTCCATTCCATTCCATATTTTTGTGGTACATGCTGAACTTTTTTCACAATGTATTTAATGTCTTACTGTTGTAAGTCAGCTTCTATAAGGGATGTTTAAAATCTGTCCCTTTTTGCACCTGTGGCATCTCAGGTTTACATCATGTGGCTTGTAATAAAGGCAGCAACTTTGCCCTTCCTGTTTCCTGGCATTCCTTTGCTGTTCCCTCCTTTCTGTGCCCCTGCCTTTTTCCTATATTCTCCTGTAGCAGTTTAGAACTAGTAAAAGAGTCATGGGATGTGTATCAAGAAAAATAGGCAAGAAGTTGTTTAAATCACAATACAGCCATTACATTCCCCACTTCTTTTTTCTTCTTTGTTACCCATTGCAGTTACAAAAGTGTTACTCAGATTCTTACAAAACAGAGCAAAAATAATTCCTAAAGAAAACAGGATATAACAGCAATGGAATTATTGTTATTATTGTTATTATTGTTATTATTGTTATTATTGTTATTATTGTTATTATTGTTATTATTGTTATTATTGTTATTATTGTTGTTGTTATTATTGTTATTATTATTATTACAGTTCCTATAGTTTTTTCCAAGTCCTGGGTTTTTTTTAAACAGCTAAATAGAAGAATTTTAGAAGCTTTTTTTTTTTTTTCTTTCCTCTCAAAGCATTATATGGTTAAACATATTTCTGGCTGCCAGTCCCATTTATTTAGATTGAGGCCTGTGTTATAGCCATGATTCTCAAACGTGGTGTTTTTCAGATCAGAGGCTAAAAATGGCACTTGGACACTCTGAAACCAATGAAGTTCTGAGAATTACTGCTGAGCAGGTATGTGAACTCAGGCATGGAAGTAGTAAAAATTTTTTTGATTATATTTTGTCACAAACAACTTTCCAAATATGGAGCACAGCTCACTTCAGTGTTGTCTGGCCCTGTTTTGGGTCCTTCACACAACAGAGAAACAGCAGAAAAAAACCTGCCCTAACAGTAAATTATGGTCTCTTTAGTGAATTTCTGAAAGTTTCATCCCTGAAAGAGCACTTGATTTGTAATTCAGTGCACTTTTTCACTTTTCTAAGAACTTGGTCTAATGTTGGGGTAGCTTTTTGTGCTGGGTGCCATAAGCCTGTCTAAAAGCTTGTGCAGAAGCTCAGGCTTCAGTGCTTTCCTGATGCTGAGATGCATGGAAATGAACCAAGCACTTACACAAAGCCATGATTGTTCTTATAAGATTGAGTTGATTTTCCCTCAGATGTAATTATGCTTTAGATCAGAATGTGTTCAGGGGAAAAAAAATCATTATTTTCTCATATTGGGCCAGCACTTGAGGGTTTTTGTACATAAACCTGAAAGTGATTCTATGTCATGTTGTGTACAAATTACAACACAGGCAGTTTTGGGTTTCATGTAAAAGTTTAAAACCACATACATTTATCTGCAATTAGTAATGAGTAAATTATTATTCCATTACAGGAACATGCCTTTGGTGGTGATGGCACATCAGGATCCAGGATGATGGACCAAAGGTAACTGACTCCAAGTGATAAGTGGGAACACTGCAGTGTATTTGAAGGAAATTGTCATGTGCTCACAGAAGTGTAAATATCCAGGTGAACCGGGTCTTGAGTACATGTGTCTGTAGAAGTGTTACTGTAAAAGTTGGTTTTAGGTGGTATTGTGTTTATTCAGTAAGTTAAATTACTGACTTTGCTACCACAAGCTGTAAAATAAAGGATAAGAGATAAATGAAGGAATTCTCTAGTCTAAGTTCTGAGAGAACAAACAAAAGTTCTGGTAAGGTTGCACTGATCTAGGTAACACAGGTAACTGCTGTCTGTTGAGATTGGGGGATGTTTTTAAAAATGGTTTTTTGATACTCTTCAACTAACAGTTGTTTATCAGTAAACAGTTTCATCATCACTGTAATTTCCCCTTACAAAAATAACCCAGCTTTTCCTCTTAGCTTTTAATATAGGATTTTCAGAGAACTGTGGTCAGTTATGAAAATATTAGGAGGGAGAAAAATATAAAAGTAGAGCTACAGTGTTCTGCATTGACTTTTAGGCCACTTTTGCTATTGTATGTGAAAGCAGCAATGAAGTCTAGTCTTTAATAATTGGTGTTCTGTGTGAATCAATAAAGTATATTAATATTGTATTAATGGTCATTTATTATGTCCTGTTATATTTTCTATTTCTGTTATGTAACACCCTTGCTGTTAATGATCATTATTTAAAAGTTGTGATTAAATTTGTTCATTTGATTCTGGGGAATGTCAAGCTTGGGACTCAAGAAGAGTGACTGCTCTGTTCTGGCCTCTAGATTAAGAATTTTTGAAAACTAGTTAATTATCTGAGCATTTCAGCATTTATGAAACTCATTCTGATAGAGTTTTTCAACTTCTTAGCTTGTCAGCTCTAATCACAGAGTATGGAAAACAGGTGGAGGAAATGAGAGAGCAGCTGCAGCTTTATCAGGTATGGGCATTCCCAACATTTCAGACTGGAAATTTCTCCTTTTAGTGGTGTGAATATGTAGGGCACTAGTTTTTTTTGTCATGCTTCACAAAGCTGCTGGACTGCAGGCCACCTCAAGGGGATGAATGGAGAGCTTCTGTGAAAAGGCTGGGAGACTGTCCAAATTGTATCAGTGTAATCCTGGGGGCTGAGGTGGAAGGGATCTTCCTTTCACATGACTGAAAACATAAAAGATATTAAAACTTATGGCACACAGAAAGCAATTTTTGATTGTGATCTTCATGCAGAAGATGCACACTGCTTTTGGTTTAATGCACTTAATTGGTTTCATCTGTCCATCATAAAGATTTTGCAAGCAGTCTTGCAGCTTGATCAATTTCAGGAGGCAACAGAAGCACTACGGCTTCCTTGCACTAGTAAATAAAACATCCAGTTTGGTTCATGTAACTGGAGTTTCTTCTCAGTTGACTGCTAAACTTTCATCAAATGCTTGCAGCATAAAAGATGAGTTATCCATTCTACCCCTAAAAACTTGAGTTAATTAAAAATCAATCTGTAAAAGCCATAAGAATTTTAAAAGGTTAAGTTTAATGTCTGTAATAACTTCCAAATGCTGAAGTGTAACAGGACTTGGCAGCCATTAAATTCAAGTGGCACCCTGTGACTTGCCCTAAAAAAGCAATTGACTTTCATTCACTGTACTGTGCTGAATTGAATTGTCCATCTTTTACAGTGTCAGTCAGAAATACTGATGGCAGTGTTACCAGAGTTTGTGTAACTTAAATGAGTGCTAACTCTTGAATGTCTTTGTGTCAGGCACAAATGGGTGGGATGAAGAAAAAATTGGAAGAAGTAACCAAGGAAAATGAAAGGTAAATAATTGCACTGCCATGTTGCTACTACTGTTTCCATTGATTTCTAAACATTAATAAGCTTTTTTTTCCTAGGACCTTGAAATCTTCTACTTAGTAAATTCAGGAGCCTAACATTAGTCTTGAAGTGCTTAATACTAATTACAGCACCAGATAGAGGAGATTTTACCATGTCACCAAAAGAGCTAGATGTGAAACTATTTTAAACTGTTCATTTTGTTTATAGAACATAACCGCATAGATTTAAATTTGACTTGGAAGGAAGTAGTATGTACAGGTGAAAGGCACAGTATATTTCAGTTGTTAAAAAAATCCCTTTTAAAGTTATACCTTGCTGAACTTAGTTCTTTGAATTTCAGGCTGCATGCAGAGTTGAAAGAGCCTCTTGAGAAGCAACTGGAGGCTCTTCCTTTTGTGCATCTGGAAAGTGAAATTCCTGCAGATGAAGGCACAGTGAGAACCCTTCAAGAGGAACTACGGCTGGCAAAGCAAGTGTGTGAGATGAAACATTTAGATTGTTTTATTTCTCTTGTTGTGCCCTGGCAGATTAGGGCAGGCTGTTTTATTTCTTGATTCAGAAATCATTTGGTCAGAGTTCCTAGAGGCTGTTTTGAGCCCTCCTTCAACTTAAAGATTAAAGAAATTCCTTTCCTAGATTAATAAAATAATTTTTAATACTAAATTTTAAAAATTTGAATAATTTTTTAATATTAATCAGTAATTTTACCTAGTTGACTTGATCTGTATCTCAAATTCATGATCAGCAACTCCATGAAATATTTTGTTCAATTCAAGTTTTTTGTAGTAACTTGTCAGTTTAATCAAAACTATTGTAATGGGATGTGAGGAGGAAAGTGTGGGATGTAGAAAATAGTACCTAAGTGTAAAAATACAAGCAAATTTTGTTCAGTTTATTACAATATATCAATTGAATTTTGGTATTTGAATAGTGTCTATACTGCAGGCCTACCTTAAAGACCTGTGAAAGTTTGATCTCTTCAAAAAAAAAAAAAGGCAAAAAACTGGAAGGGGAATTTGAACTTCAAGCATTTATTTTTCTGCACTTGAAATTAAACTTTAAAATACTTGCAGAGAAAAGAATAGCTAATGGCATTTCTTCAAAATAGAAGTGAAGACCTGCCTTTTTAGACAATGATAGATGAAGACAAATGTGCTGTAATAGAATATTGTTCTGTAAATTAGGAGAAGGACCAAGCAGTTGAGCGCTGGCAGACGCTGTCACAGGAGCACGACCGGCTTCAGCAGCAGTACCAGGAGCGCCTGACCAGAACACACGTTCTCATAGCTGAGAGGAAAAAGCAGAGTGTAATTCTCACTTATTTTTGTTCTTTTTTTCTTTTTCATATACATATATATGTACACAAAATATGCATGTGCATATAAAAAATCCTGTGTTTGAATTGATTGGTTGGAAATCTCCAGGATGGTAAAACATCTGAAAAAGTTGCTTAAGATTTCTGAATTCTGAGGGGAAAGTCTTTCTTTATCTGTTCTCCTTTAAATAGTTGGAAAAGAAGTCACCATTTCCTGCTGTTATTCCATAAAGAAGTTAACAGGTGAAAAAATTAAGTTCACTAATCTGTCTTTATCTAATACTAGCTTGTGTTTAGCAGCCTGTTTCTCTTCTGCTGAGTCTGGGGAAGACCTTTCAGGAAATTCTTAGAAAAGTTGTTCTTCTCTGATGAGCTATGTAAAGATATTCAGTGTGTTATAGAAACTTTTATGTACTTTGCTACATGTATTTCTAGGAGAGAGCCTACAAATTCTTTTAATATTTCCTCTCTATTTTCAAACACATTTGACTTGTGGGCACAGCTACAGCTCACCTCAGAAATATTATTTTACTGATTTTTGGGTTTTTGTAGTATTAAGTTCACCTTGGCAATGTGATCTTTTCTGAGAAACAGGATAAGTGTCTGTGCAGCTGTTGTTCTCTGTCAAATTTCATAATGATTTCAAGGAATAGTTAAGAGGGCTCTGATCTTTGTGTGGCTCCAGCTTTCTGCTCCTGTTTCTAATATTAGATTATTTTTCGTGTTGTATTGTCAGTTACCAATAACATACTCACAAAGGAGAGTATAGAGAGCCATTGGTAGCTGTTGTAGGGCTTCCAGATTCCATTTCTTATTAGTAACTAAATTTTTGGTGCCTTTTAATGCCACCTTGACAAGAGCGAGACTGAACAGCCTTTTATTCTTGGATGCTACTTGTCTCCCAGAGAAAACAGCTCTCCAGTTAAACAAAATTTTATTTGAAGTTTAGTTTTCAGTGAAGGAGCAGCAAACAGCTGTCAGAGGTAAATAGAAATAGGTAAGATCAAGTAGAATTGGAATTGACAGAAGGCAAGGAGGAGAGGGGACATCATAAGGACTGGATGCAGAAGGTAAGGGAGTGGCAGGAATAGTTCCTAGCATATCCTTGGCCTTGAGACTGTTAGCACAATTAGAAGACCCTTCAGTCCTCTCTCTGCTCTGAAGGCACCTGGCATGCTGCAGATGGTTTTTCTGAGTTCTGCTAGTTCTCCTAGAATGATAGAGTTCACATTCAGAGACTCAAGAATTTAACTGAGTTGTGTTTTTTAGGGATAATCCTGTATAGCAAAGAACAAATTGAAATGTCCATAACAGGCATTTTTTTAACCAATGGATGCATGTCTGTTACTTTGCTTAGCAAAAATGCTTGTAGTAGCACCGCAGTCTGTGTGACTCTTTAAAAGCACTGTTCATGTGTCCTTTCATGTTTTCATAGTAAGTGCATGTGAGGTTTGGAAGGAGGCAGTTGGTCACCCAGGGAAGATTAGATAAATTGTTCAGTTAGTAAATCTAATTTTATGGGGTATGAGGTCAACAGCTAAAAGCAATCTAGCTGAAATCTTTGAAGACACACTGAATTTCCTGGTACCTATTTTTAAAAATGTTTTCAGTTGTTAATGAAGCTTTCTAATTATTCACTCTTTCTGACTGTAATAATTATAAGAAACTCTGAATTCTCTTTTTAGGATCAACTGAGCAGCATTCAGCAGCTAACTCGCCAACTGCACATGGTGAGTAAAACCTTCTGAACAGTGAACTAGGAATTTATTTCTTTTCCTAATAGACCCTCAGAGTACAAAACCAAAGCAAATAGGCCTTCACACATACCTGGTGCCATTCAAATTTGCAGAGTTCACTCAGAATTACAGTATGTGGCTAGTGTACTTCACACAGGAAACATTTCTTTAAATTATGCCCTCTTGCATATGCTAGCTCTGGCACATTTTTATCCATTCCTGTTTTGGTACTGCTGTCTACAGTGTCTTTGTCACCTTCATGCACATTTTGCTGAGCTCTGATAACCTTCCAGTGCTTTATCCACATCCTTAGACTGTGAGACCTCTTAGTAAGCTTTAGCCTAGGCCTTCCAAAATTGACAAGCAGTTTTAACAGAATCTCTCAAGTAGTTTTTTGTTGAAAAATTGAGGTGAAAGAAGGGGTGAGGTTTTTGACTGAGCAGCTTGTTTTTGATTCCTGTATGATTTTTTTTGAGTGTTTGTTTTGAATACTGGCAAAAAGACTCTTAACCTACTCCAACAGTCTACTCTTGTTTTTATCACTGGAGTTTTTTTCCCTCACATCAGAGAAAAGAGTTAAGACAATATTAAAGATAATCCATTTGTTTGCATTATCCAAAAAACATTTGGTACCATCTGTTACCAAAGGCATAAAGATGTGATGGGATAAAGCATGAAGCCCTTTTTTTGAAAGAACAAACTGAAAAATAGGAAGTGAGGAGACATGTTAATTAGTCTCATTTTTTATTGTGGTAAAACAGCTGTGTTTCCTAGATGTGCTCAGGTTAGAATTGTTCAGCATATTTATGCATGCTCTGGAAATGAGATTCAGTATTAAGGCAAGAGTGTTCACTGCTGATGTTAAAATACTTAGGGTAGTAAAAACTGAAGTAAACTGCAGAAATTTGCAGAAAGATCTCTTTGATTATGTGAGTTCATTTCATCTGATATTTTGTTGTTTTTAATTAAACCAAAATAATAGATCTAGGCAAGATGGGGTTTTTTACTTTGAGTACTCTATGGTGGTCTGGAAATGAACTGTTTGCACTCAGAATAGGTATTTTAGAAGTAGGAAGTGCCTGAAAACAATTCTTAGCAACAGTCAAAAAACCAAGAACATTAGCAATTAATAGGAGAGAGGGGAGAAAATGAGAATATTGTGCATTTTGAATGCTGCCTGTCATCATGGTCATCCTTACCATCTCAGTGTAAGGGATGTGAAACATTTTCAATACTACAGTGAACATCTTTATTTTGCAGACCAATCAGCAGTTTCTGAAAACAGTGACAGAACAAGATGTGGAACTAGAGCAGCTACGAAAACAACTGAGGTATAAACCAGGCAGGTTAAAAAAATAATTAACATCTTTTCTGTAGCTTTTTCTGACCTGCTGCTGTGTCATGGCTCTTGTTTTTACTGCAAGCTAATTTCATCCTCAGAGTTAAAATGGTTTCACTAACTTCTCTGAGGTTTGCTAGAAATCATTAGTGTTATGGTAACATATTTCCAGTCAGTGTTGTTTGGTCCAGCTTTTCCCTGAAACAGTCAACATTTGACCTTTGATTTAAAAGAAAAGAAATTGTCAGTATCACATCATAATTGATTCTGAAGATAGGCTTTCATTAGAATACAGTTTGTTCAAAAGCCAGTTACATGGCTACTCATTACAGATCTGAAATTTGAATGTTCAAACAAGCTTCCAACTTTACATTTTTTTTATGGAATTTGCTTTCACCCCTTATCAATAAAAAACTCTAAACCATAGGTTCTGTGGAAGTTAAAGGTAAAAGAAGTGTTAATTACATTCCTGAAGTATATCAAGGGAAAGGAGAAATAATATCTGTGACACAATTTCATAATAATGGTGTTTACAGCTGAAGTCTATTCAGTGCCAGTTTATTGTGTCTCTTCTCTCTTTTAACTGATGTCAAATTAAAATTTTATTTCATTCAACAGTGTATTTATGAACTGAGAGTAAAATAAGGAATTCAGTCATTATCCATCTCTAGTTACAGACACTGATTGTGCTCACCTTCCTAGAGTCAGTGTTTTACTCCCAAAGTTGATGGCAGCAGCTCTGTCTGGCCCTAAAAAGTGCTGCATATTTTCACCAGTTGCTTCTACACCATGAAGATGTAGTCTGCATGGATTATATCGCATATGGTGCAGACAATTCTAATCCTTTGGGATGTTTTCCATAGCTTTACATGATTTATGGTACTAGATACTAAGCCAGGAATGCAAAAGTAGATTTTAAAAAGCCAACTTGTGTGTTAGAGAACTGAGGTTTAAATTAGGTTCGTATGGCCTGGATAAAACACACAAATTAAGAAACTTGGCATAGCTAGGGCATGGATCTGCATTTCAGTATCTTAAAGCTCTTACACAGAGATAACTTGCCAAGATTAGGATAAAGATATATTGTACAATAAAGAATAAAAGCTGTATCTTTAGAATCAATTTGTTGCCTGTAAGATGCAGACCTCTGAATTGGATCAGCATCTGAACTTGGTTGTTAAAATGCATTGTTAATACTTAAGTTGTTCTAATATTTATGACCTTTTTATATTTTTCTTATTTTTCCCTTCTTATGCTGCCTTTTGAGTTTATATTTTGTTTTACAACACTACTAAAATATTTTGCAGCAGGCAATTTAATGTCCTCCTGAATTTCCAGTACTTCTTGTAGGAGAAAAATGCAATGTTTCAGATGGACTAAGGTTAAAGTTTTGGACCCAGACTGATGACTGTGTGTTTAGGAATAATGTTTTTGTTGTAGGTTTTTGCATCTTAAAGAAATTGGAACCAGATTAACTTTTCCAATTAACTAGGCTGAAAGAAAGTATTTGCTGTAAAATTGCTTAGATTATGTGTAGTTTGCTTAAGATTTTCATGTAGGTACAGTAGTCTTGACTTTTATGCCCTTAATTCAAAATCAGTATTTCTAGAAGAAATATTTACTTGAAGTTGTTAAAAGTATGAAATATTTTCCAGCTTCTTTCATGACCATTGGTGCTGCATTTTGCATGAGCTAATCTAATACATGTTTGCTCTCTTTTACCTTTATGATAGAGTCAGTCATTGGTTTTTAAATTTAGCCTAATATGCAGCCTGAATAATTGGGTTACACCCCAGGTGAAGGCTCTCTGTGTCTTTCTGCTCCCAAGTCAGAGGAACGAAGGGTTTCTTTTTTCAACAGACTTTTCTACTGAGGATGAAGTGCCACTAGTCATTAACATGATTCACCAACTATTCCTGGGATTTTTTTCCCTCTTCTACTTCAGCCCACAAAACCTATTCAGATTACAAAGCACATCAGCTGAATTCTTTAGGAGTGTATAATGATTAATTCCTGGTCCTGTTGCTTTAAAAAGTGAAATCTAATTCTGCAAAAGACTTCTCTATTACATATCTGTGACTAATTATACCCAAGTTATTGAATCACTTGAAGCTTTTTATTTCCTAGTCCTTCTTTAATCTATGCATACACCTTCCTTATAATCTGTGAAGTAATTTCCACAGGACTTTTGGAATTTGGTATTCCTCTCTCTCTGTGCCACATAGAGAGAAGGGGGAAACCTCTTCTGCCCTGTGAGAACAGTATTGTGGAATTTTTCTGCTCTTCCCAGCTATTGTGATGAAGTTTTAATTGAACCATTTTTTCCTCCTCTATAATAACTGGTTTGTTTTAATGTACAGGCAAGCCAAAATAGATGGGCAGGCAGCAAATGCTAAGCTTGAAGAAATGATGGCATTGAAAGAGAAGCTTCAGAGCCAGTTGGAGAGAAAGGTATTCTAAGAAAGGAATCATTTCTGTTGCAACTGAGTGGACAGTCATTTTCTGAATGCTGACATTAAATGAACTGCAAGTTGTTATCTAGCTTGTTTGATGTGACTATATCTTTATTTTATATATATCCAGATCAGATCTGGATAATACTTTCATTCTTTCCAGGAAGAAGACAGGATGTCTGCCCAGGAGAGAGAAACAGCATCTGACAAACGCTTGCAGCAAATGCAGTCTAACATAAAACAGTTGGAAATAAGGTAAAGAGAGCTCACTGTGTGTTACTAACAGGATACATGCAAAAATTTGTACCCTGGCCCTACAAAAATAAAGGGGTTGTCTGTCCTTGCATGTTTTGTGACAGACATGTTAGGAAGTAACAGAGAAGTTTTTGATGATGCCTCTGAGGCTCTCTTGTCTTTTCTCATGTCTGCCAATACTGACAATCATAATTAAGCAATAAGAATTCCTGAGATGCTGTGAAATTACCAGTGGCTTTCTTTCTCTAAAACTATAGCTGCAACTTCATTGCCCACATCCAATTATTCAGTTTCCTCCACAGAGAAAAACTTTATTTCTTCTGGGGCTGTTCTATTCTGGTTTAATATAGAACATTTTCAGTGATGTATCCCAGGATATCTCTGGGATTCTTCTAAGGATCTTCTGAGATTAGATATCTGAGTTAACTCCTGTAATTCTGTTTCTTTCTAGGACTTGATTGATCATCAAACTCAAAACACTCTGTCCAAAAACAAGCAGAAAACAACGCAATTTGGGCAATTTATGAATAGATACTTACTAATAGCTCAGTTTGAATGGACCAGTGTCCTGATTGACCATCACATTGTCCAATTTCTACTGTCTTGTAGATTGTGTGTGACTGTTCAAGATGCTGAACGGCTGAGAACAGAAAAAGTAGCCCTGGAGGAACAGATCAGAGAGCTTCAGGCCAAGTCTGCCACTCTAGAAAGTGAGACATATGATGCTGTTGCAAAAGTCCAAGATTGCATACAGCTTTTGGAAGAAGCTAACCTGCAAAAAAGTCAGGTAAGTCATTGGATGAAGGTGTTCCCTAGAAATTAGGATATTTAGGACATGCAAGCTAGTTTCTTTCATGTCTGTTGTACTAAAATTAGTCATGCACAGAGAGCAGACTGGGATGTTACCACTCACCACTCAGATTTGTCATACACTATAAACTTCAAAGCATATGCTGAGTGCCTGGATCAAGGTCATCTAAGTGATAACATTGTACCTAAATATGAATATTCCAAAGTTTTTGACAAAGAGTTCAGAGTTTCTTACCAAATACTGGTGTCAGGAAAAAAGAGGAAGGTTCTGTTATAAATTTGTAACTGTTCAAGGTAAGACATAGGAAACAAGGAAAGTTCAGAGTCATCAACAAAGAAACCTAGACATGTGGAGGGCCTTAAAAGAAATTTTTGTATACAATGTGTGATTAAACTATCATAGAAAAACGTTTGTGCCAAAAATATTGATATGGCTCAAGGAGCCAAAACAAAGCAGACAATTCTTAATTTACTGCTCTGGCTTAGGCATCCTGAATTTTTCAAACTGGGAAGAAAATTCAGTGAACATAAGGAAAAAAAATAATGTTCAGTTAATAAACAGAATAAAAAACATGCACATTAATACACATATTTGTAAACACTTTGTGTTTTTAAATTGTGTTCTTCCTGCTCTACAAGAGATTGAGGTGGAAATTTTGCTCTGGGTTCCTGTGCTTTCTTCTGTATAATTCCATGCTCAGGCAAAATCTCCAAGTCCCAGTAGAAAAAGGCATCTACTGCCACTAACTCTGTGTGGTTCTGATTTACAAGAATGTGTATTTAGCACCATGTGTTTTCAGTGTCAGTGATACTGAGTCTCAGTGTACAAAGTAAAAGGGAAAAGAAGGTGTCTTTTGAGCAATGTGTGCTTTTCTCTTGGTGCTCTTAGCATCACACTGAAATATCAGTCATATTTCATTTTGTTATTTTTCTTCTAGGCACTCTTTGGGGAGAAACAAAAGGAAGAAGAGATCAAAAAACTGCAGGATGAAATGTCTCAACTTGCAGAAAATACAGCTGCAAGAATTAGAAAGGAAGTAAGTTATGCTGTTCAGAAAGATGGGAAGATTTTTTGGTTTTCCTCTGGTACATGGTCATCACAAGCAGTTTTCTCACAAGAGTTTGGATAAGTGGCAAGGCAGCATGCTTACATGGTTCTAAACAAGAACATGGGTTCTAAACAAGAAGCAAAACTGTTGGTGTCTCTGCAGACACAGGCATGGCGAAGGCTGCACTGTGAAGATGTGAATGGCACATGTGGTGTCTTCATTTGTGCTTTTTTTCTCCTAAAAACTGAGTTAAATAGTTAAATTTAACTCAGTTAAATAGTGTGGACTGATAATAAACATTCTTCTAACATTTATGTCATAAGAGCTGTCAGTTATTGCAGTTCCAGGTATTTTCATGCTTTATATACATGCACCACCTATATGCTACATATATATGTCAAAAAGCAAGATGGAAAAGTAGTTTGTGGGACTAATTTTGTAGTTTTGTTTTGGTCACAGGTAGACGCTGCAAAGAGGCAATGTAACATGCAGGTTTCTCGGCTGACAGAAGAAGTTTCAGCTCTTCAGATGGTATGGAGTTGATTGATAAAAATATTTTCAGTAGCAAAACATTCAAGACTTCTAAGACTTTAACTAAGACTTTTGCTGATCAAATACTTCCACTAGAATTCAGTATTTTAGGTGAATCAACATGTGATTAATGAGTAATTGTGTAGGACAGTCCTCTCTCGCTGTATAGCACATTACATCCTGCATGCCTCCAGACATGAGTTCACAGGAATTTTGACAGTGAGATCTGTGCTCTAGAATATATTTCCCATGTGATGGCACTTCTTAAGTATCCCTGTTTCTTTCAGTGATACACTGAACTCAGCCATCCATGCTTATCTGTAGTTGTGTGTGTAGAAAGGAAAGCTGATATGAAAGCTGAGAAAGTATCCTAAGAGAAAGTCTGTGGATCACAGACATCCTATTTCTAAATGAACCAGGAATTTGTAATAAATTATGCAGGTTACTAGAAGAATTCAGTGCTTATGCACCTATTTATGCATTAAATTTCTTTTTAAAAGGTTTCATTTGATATGTCTCGGTCTGTATATTGAATGATCCTATGGAGAAAATAATGAGCGGGTAAACAAAATCAAATGCATCCTTGGCAGCAGCAAGAACTGCATTTACACTGGGTGATGTTTGGCTTCAGTATTTCTTGAATTTTTATTTTGAGTTATTAAATCTTATTTTAAAATTGCTTTTATGAAAAGGAATGTGGAGAAAAACAAAGTCAAATTGAACGAGCCATTAGAGAAAAGAGAGCAGTGGAAGAAGAACTTGAAAAGGTAAGGCAATTGTATGTATTTTACATCACATTTAAGATCTCTTTACAGAAGGAAAAATACATAGGTTTTTTTTCCATTTTTCATGTATTTTTGTCTTAATTATTTTATTTTTGAGTAGATTTTTCCTAATTGTAAATTTTCATATATTTACGTTAAGGGTTTTTTTTTTAATCCAGAAGGTCTTTTAAAGCTGCAACACCAAACTGAAAAAGAAAGTTCTTTGAAAAATGTAAAAAGTAAAAGAGAGATGTTTAGCATAAGCAAAAGAATGCTGGTACATATTCCAGTTAAGATCAATAGACAGAACACAAAATAAATGTCTGATCAGATCATTGGAAACTTTTCTCTTTTTCAAGTGGAAGCAACAATGTTAGAAATACAATTATGTTTTAAATCATGGGAAAATAGGATTCAATGAGGAGTAAACTGACATGTAATTTACTCTTCAGATTTACAGGGAGCACAGAGAGCATGAATCTGACAGTAGGAAGCTGGAGCAGCTGCATCAGAAGTATTTATTTGCAGAAGCTGCCAAGGATGACCTGCAGCGGAGTCTGCAGGTGACACAAAATAAACTGAAACAGCTGGAAATGAAGTAAGTCATGTTACAGATGTTTACAGAAGTTAAAAGAGAAAGCAGTGGAAATTACTTGGACTATTTAAACTTTTCAATGTGTGCTGTTAGGGCTTTGTCAAATCTTTTTATTCAGTAGCAGACATGGTATCAAGATACCATAATTGTGAAACTAAGATTGATTTTATCAATTCCATCATCATGATAAAGTTCTTTGCTGATTTGTGGATAGCTCCCAGTCTATTTCTTTCATTCTCTGGTTCAGGAGTTGTTCAGTTCTTCAGTTGCAGCCAGACTTTCCTTCTCTTTTAGCTCTGAGGAAGAGAAATCCCGTTGCCAGGAAGTTATCTGTAAATTGCAAAGCACTCTGGATTCAGAAAGAGAAAAGAGTTCCTTTGTCAGTGAACAAAGACTAAAACTTCAGCAGGAGAATGAACAATTGCAAAATGAAATGGAGGCTTTGAGAAAACTGGCAGTAGAGGCTCAAAAAAAAGCTAAAATAAAGGTATGGGTTTTTTGTTTTCTCTTTGTAATACAAGGCTAATATTTGCTTAGTAAGGCAGCAGTTCTAAGAAAAATAGCATAAAATGTTTGAACAAAGATTGAGAGTTTCAGTGATGCTTCCTGGTTGCTGCTTAAAAATAGTGTTATTGTTGCATTGTGTGTCCTCAGAATCCATGGGGGAACTCAATCTCTGCTAATTAAATTGCATTTTAATGTGTATTAAATTCTCCTTGATCAGAAGACCCCAAATGTTCCTTGCTTTAAATAAGCAATGAATAGATTAAATAATGCAATTCCCAATCTTTGTTTATTTATTGTCTCTCATGCGTCAGAAGTCGTTGCCTGTCTGACTTTCTGCCCACAGAAACATGTTCCATTAAATGCCCCTGAGCAGGCTGCAGGTGGGATAAGGAATCAGTAGTAACCTCAACAGATTCAGGGTACCTGTGGCTTCTGGAGGGAGGAACAGCTTTCATCCTTGATGTACTTTCTGAAAGCTGGTCCTTTCCCCTCTGCAGTGTAAAGATACCAAAGAAAGGGATCTGAGGATCTGGAGCAATGAAGACAACCTCAGTAAGCAGTTTTACAGGGTGTGAGTAGGCACCAGCTCAAATCTGGTTTTCACTTTGCACTACAAGATAAAGAAAGCTATGAAATCGAGCAGGGACTCTTGTACAAGTCCAGAACCCTTTGCTTAAACAAAGGATGACAATCTTGTAACAGAGAGGTGGTGGATGTGAAGCACAGAAAGCAGATACTAAATCTTTGTCTGTCTTGTTTTTAATCAGGCAGGCTTCCATTACGGTCACAGATAAGATTGACTGCTTGATTTCATTTCCCTCTGATGTACCAAGGGTTGCAGATGCAGTTATGAAACTCCTAACACATTTAGCTAGATGAAAAAGAGCCAACTTGTTTCTGTGGAGGAAACACAAGAGAGAAGAATAAAGATTACTTAGAAAAATAAGCATACACAGCTCATTATCCTTTATTGTCAGTTGTCCTATTTGCTTAAATTGGCTTTGGGAACACGTATCTCTGAGTATATAATTAGAAGTTTAATTATTGTATCTTACACACTTTCAACAAATGTTAATAAATTTAGCTCAGGCGTTGTAAAACAAATGAAAAAAAAAAGGTAAAGAGTAAGAGACTTGATTGTGCTGGATTTGTGGGGTTTTTTTAGATAAGCACAATGGAGCATGAGCATGCAGTGAAAGAACATGGGTATGAAGCTCGACTCAGGGAGATGGAGGACACCACTCACAAGTCCACCACTGAGCTCAGACGTCTCTTGGTAGCCCAGCAGAAAGCAACAAACAGGTGGAAAGAAGAAACAAAAAACCTCACTGAAACTGCAGAAGCCAGGATCAGTAAGCTGAAGTAAGTGCAGTTTTGTTCCCCTTCTGTAAAGTGGGGTTCAGATACTGTTTGGGGAATGGCAGTAGGTGAAATATTTGTGGTGAAAAACCACGAAGGGCAAACCATCCAGAGACTCAAAGATGTGCTTGCAGCAAAAGAAAGAGTGATCTAAACAGAATCTCTGATGCTCTCTGAAGTAAAACTTTCACTGTTTCATTACTTTGTTCATAATGTGTGAGGTTTTGTAATGACAAAAAGTAAATGGAATATATTGCTTTTGATTTTTCTCTTTCAAGTTACAGCACGGTCAATTTAGACTATTTTAACTTTGGATTATGAGAACTTTTGTACCTCTTCAGAAAAGCCATAAGATCAGTTGTGGAGTGAATCTCCAGACTTCTAAAATAAACTGGACAAAAACCTCTTGGAGTGTACATCTAATGTGCTCTTCTGAGCAGTTGCTGTTATAAATGAAGATAAAAATAGGTTGTGTGATTCTCCTAAGAAAAAATATGGTATAAATTTTTATTTTTTCTTAATTAATCCATATTTCTAAGCTGATGCTTGTATTTTGGAGTGTAGAATACAAGAATATTTTCAGTTTTGCAAGGGTCCCCTATGCTTCATTTAATTTCTAGGCACTGGAAGCACTGTCAGATAGCTCAAGTAGGCCATTAATTTGAGATTAAATTAGCCTAGTATTTTTACAGAACTGTAGAGAAGTTTGTCTTCAAGATCTCCTCCTCTTCTTTGAAACTGGTTAAAAATTGGAGGAGGCTGACACACTGGTCCACAATAACTGCTAAACTAGGAAGCCTTATTTGATAAGTCTAATTTTTTAAAATTTAAGTAGTTAGGAAGGAATATAGCATTGCATTACCTTTCAGTGGGTTTGAGAACAAAAATTCAGGTTATGTAGCTTTGTTAACTTGATAAATTTGAAGCAGCCCTTTAGTCACTTAGAGTGATGCACTCAGGTGGTTCTTTGCTCAGAGTGATTTTAGAAGTTGCTTTGCTATCATGTTAACGTGGAAGCAAAGCTTTTCCCTATTAAAATTGGGAACCTGTGAATTCTACCTTTCCTTTGGGGTAGTCTTGGGGTTTTTTCATGTCTTATTATTAATGTAATGCTTTACATATTCTCAGCTTCAATCATATTTCCAGTATCCCATACAATTTCTGTAGCTACAGTTTCTGAAGCATAGCTTGGCTGTCAGAATTCCAGTGGTGTGAGTGGAATTAGATCCCAGCTCTCTAAACACTAGCCAGGAAAATCTACCTTGCCACTACTGTTAACCTGGACATCCCTCTTTGCAGTGAAGTATGTGCTCACCTTTACCTTCCCTAAGCAAACTGTTACAGGGGGCTCTTTACCTTATCTGTTCAGATACAGGCTGGCTTTATTTTCCCTTAAAACATCCTTCATTTTGCAAAGGTTGTTATCAATCAGTTCTTTAGGAAAGGGAAAAGCCTCTTTCAGAAGACAAGAGTATTGAGCCTGTTTGTGAGACACTGGGAGCTGATTCACTGGCAGTTTTAGTGGTGTAGTTTCACTGTATGTAATTAGCTGGCTCTTACTGATACTGTTTTAGCTTCTTTTGTAAATGCACTAACTGGAGAAGAAAATGATTTGCCATCTTTCGTGCTAAGGTAAATTTTAGCTCTTAAACTTGTAGTTTATTTTCTGTAAATCAAAATACAAAACTTCATAGCTGAGCATCTAGGTTCATCATTAGATCCTGGATGTGGTTCAGCAAGTTCCACTTAAAAGGAGAAAATTGCAGACTTCCAAAATAATTAAAGTTATCTGTGATATAGCTGTTTTCCCTCTAAAAGCTTTACTGTTCAGTGTTAAAATGTTGTTACAGCAGACCAAAAGATTTAGACCTTATTTATCTGCAGCAAAATGCTGACATAGAAAATACAAGGAAGTCTGCTTTGTGAACCTAGATGAAAAGTGGGTAATAAATCTTGAAAATGTCCCTATTTATGTGACTTCAGTAGATATTTTGGTGCAAGTCTAAAAGCTAAGTCAGTTACTTTATGATATGGTTTTGTGTGCTATGCCTTTTCATACTGTATAAGCTAGAAATAGAAGTCTTTATAGAAGACTTAGAAGAAGAAATAGAAGTCTCTGCATTTGCTCTACCTGGCAAGGAAGCTGGCAACAGAAACAAGAGGGTTGTCATTTAGACTGACATGAGGAATTTGGTGTTAAATCTGTGCAGTGATGCTCTGATATCATGGTGACAAGTAGCCTAAATGAACCTTATCAGTATTATCTGGAAATTTGAAAGCCAGCTTATTTTTCACTTTATATGCATTGCCAGACACTCAGCAATGTAGTGCAAAATGCAGTTGGTATGAAAATCAGCTCCAGAATTTACTTTGTAGTAGTTATTCAGCACAGAAGTCCTTGCTTATACTATAAATGTATAATTATCATATTTCTTTTCATCTATCACAATAACATTTTGACTGCAGGTACAGAGCAGCAAATAGCTTCTTACTGTGTTGGAAGCTAAAATCAAGTTGCTGATTATTTAAAAAGCAGAATAATTTTGCAGCAAATGCATTTATCAGGGAAATTTCACTAAGAACACAAAATAAGACTGGTAATGGATTAATTAATCTATTGCTAATTAAATGCTGTGTTTGAGGGTCTCTTGAGGCTAATGCAGGAAATGTTCTCACCAAGCCTCATGGTGGGGTCCAAGGGAACAGAGGATCCATGTAAATATGTGAGCAAATGCAGAGGATGTGTTGGTGACATGTAGCAGAATTAAATTTTTTAACAAAAATACAATTTTTAACAAGAATGATTACTTTTGCAGCATGCTAACGTGTTTTATAGCTGAGTGGTTTTCTAGGAAGTTAGAAACTTCCTAACCAAGTCCTGTCCATGTGTGTGGGGGAAGCATTTTAGATTGCATTGCACCAGGAGGTTGCTGTTAGTGCAGCTCCCATAAACACTGACTCAGTGTCCCAGTTGTTAGTGTAGGTGTTTCCCATTCCTTTGCATGAAAGTCATGGTGGTTTTCCAGTTCTGTCCTCATTGCTTTCATTTCCCATGTGAAGGTGTCTGAAGCATTTTGGTTTCTTTATTAAACTGACCAGCAGCAGCTGCTAACTTTTCCACATTCCATGCTGCTCATTTGTCATGTTCTAAGTCTGCAGGGTTTTGTTGGTGAGATGTAATCCATATACACAAAGGAAGCATTAAATAATTTCAAATAATTCTAAGCAATGAAGCAGCACCAGTGAATGTTAGGGGGTTTTTGATCTGAAAACAAAATTTAAGTAAAAGTACATTTTGCAAACTGTAATGATAGAGAGATAGAGATATAAAAACCATAAGAATCTAGTAGATCAGTGAAAAACCTGTTGGTAGAAGTGTTGATAAGCAAATTGATACTTCCAGACTTCATTGAAAATTATTTGTGCTTTTCTGGACCTTTAGATCTCATTCAAGTTAATTGCTGATAAAACTGAACCTGGAATTCAGAACCAGGGCTGAAACAGGAGGCAGTGCACTGAATACTTGTAGACTAAATTACATTTACATTTTCTTCATACAAATGGATTACAGTCTTCATTTATGAGAAAAGCTTTCTTCCCTCTGAGCATCTTAAGATGCTGCATGCATCTTAAGGAGAATTTATGGGTAACAGACCTCATCTTTACCTTGCAGAAGGGCAAGGAACCAGTTTTGCTTCCCTCTCCTTTTGCCAGTCAAGCCTGAAGGTATCTAAGGAGGTCACTGCTCCTTGTGACACAGGTCATCATTCCAAATACAAACCTTGCTCTTGGCAGCATGGCCAACAACTCACTGCCAAGTTTTTTCCCTTTACTCCCACAGTGTCTACTCTGGCAGAGTCAGAAACCAAACTGCTCTGACCCCTGATTGCATCCATGGTAAATGGACTTGGAGTTCTCATGATATGTACTGAAGTGAACTTAGACAGCAAATGCTGGCAATTATAAAATAGTAGTAAAATAGTATAAAGTGAGTTATCACTGTAAAAAGTTGTTTTAAAAAGGCATCTTTCATATTCTTTATAGGAATTAATTGGAAAACAGAAGTATAGAAATTTTTTAAAACTGTCAAACTTCTTTCATAACACAAAGATCTTCTAAGTCTTGGTGAATAATTTAAGTATTTTATGTTCATCAGATTAACTGATTCTTGAGTTACTAATTTATTCTTTCCCCCTCCTCCTCTATATGTGGAATGTTGTCCAAGTAATCTAAATAACCAAATCAGACTTAATGTTGAAAAAGCCATTTTGATCTCCAGTGTCACTTCTCCACAGATGGGTGTTGAATTTGATAAGAACTAGAAGCAATCCATGTTGCTGCTGTTGCTGATCTACAGGGTGCAGAGCTTCCAATTATCAAGCTTTAGGCTCTCAGTTTGAATGTCCCAAAATTTTAAGGTGATCTGCCTTTGACAGTCATGGTAAAAAAATCAGTGTCAAGTGCTTTTTACTTTTCTTGACTTCATTTGAAAGAATTTATTTTTGAAAGAAATGAGGCAAGCATGCACAAGTTTTTAAAGGCTCTTGCACTATAAACCAGAAGAATGGTTCCTCTGGTCACATTTGGGGGAAGGGACTGCCTGAGACTGCTTTTGTTACCTTCCAGCATCACTGTAAAGCTCTGTAGCTCTTCAGACTTCAGCCAAGAAAAATAAATGACAGCACATAGGAAGTGGAATCAGCAATACCAAAGGGATGTTTAGGAAATTTGTAAATTGGAAGGAAATAAACCTCAGTAACAGCAGAACAAAGGGTAGAGTGGGAAGGGTTGAAAGAGACAGTTCTGACAGCAGAATTCAGGCAAAACCAGGGTAATTCAGTCTGCCAGCATCTGCTCAAATAAAATGAAGTGACAGACTCTATGCAAGTTTTAAAAATAAGGGAAGATGATTGATTTGTTCTGTAAAGCCCACCTTTACAGGTCCATAGATAAATGCACAAATACAAAAGATGGTTAATCATATCTGCCATCTCATTGGCATGTATTTTTTGTAGCTTTTTATGTCCTTACCCTGAGAATGAAAAGTTGGGGTAAAGAGAGAGAGAATTTTGCAGGTAAGCAGATAAACCCTTGCCACACTCTGCACCAGTGGCCAACACCAAGAGCTTATTTTTGCTGAACATGATTCTGGTTGGAGCAAGAATAAGATTCACATGGATAAACAAAATTTTCTACTGAATCAAATGACTGAATTATCCCAGAATGCCCTTCAAGTGGACTAGATCTGGGCAACTGCAGACAGGGAAAAAGGTCAATCCTCTAACTTGAAAACTGACAGGAAATTGACAGTTCTCTCGACTTTGCCATGGATATTGCTTTGGCCTGTCAGACACACAGATGATTGTTAAGTTTAGGCACGGTTTAGCTTGAATAGGGGTAGAAATAGAATAGAAATAGGATAGAATAGGTATACACAGGTCTGTTCTTCTACAAAACAGTGCATCAAACAATTTATAAACATTGGCTTAAACGATAAAGGGGGTAAGTTTGTTTCCATGAAACATTGCATTTGAGGAGCTTTAAAATCTGAACTCTTTAATTAAAGAAGTAATAAAATGCAGTAATAATACACAATGTCAACAAACAAATTAATAATCCTATTTGTCTGCTATTATTGTGTAGTAGCAAGATATAACTTTTGGGGGGGGATAAAAAAAACACTTCCATTTATTTGAGTAACTACACAGAATGGCTTAATTTCCTCTGTAGTCACTTGCATTATAATTGTCAGTACTTAACAAAAGGGAAATCCTTGCTATATTGTTTTTATATTTAAAGACTTTGCTTAGCTTAAGCCATCTGACTGCAGCTATTTTGGGTGTCTTTGTTCCAGTTTTTGCCTCTGACACATTTCTTTGTCATAGTTGGAGTCCCTGACTCATCGGTAGGCATGTGTGGGGTTTGGAGTTGTCTGTTTTTATCTTTTCTGTGATTGGAAATAGTCTGCCTCTGAGGAATGACCTTTTTTGGTGGCACTGTATGAAATGTTGGCTATGAATGCTTTCTCCTTTTCCCTGCATCCTGAAGAGTATATGGAGTGAATTGCATGGCATCTTGAGATGAGGAAGTCGCCTCTTTTTCTGAAACATTATTCTTGGCTGCACTTGTGCAATGTTTGGCAGCCATAGCTGCTTATTTTAAGATGTTCATTAAAGAAAAAAAAATATTACCAGGATGAGAGACAGCTGCAGGTACTGGCAGTATACAAAATTCATAATTACTAAGAGTAACTGAAGCATATTATAGTATAATTCAACCAAAGAAACAGCTGGCACATGCTATATTTGTCATGAGAGCTTTGCAGAAAGTACTTGCTGCAGCTGGTGGATTTATCACCCGTCTGCTGAAATGCTGGAAGCTCACCTTTTGTTTCCTACTCACTTAGCAAAGACAATGTGCAGTGGGAGCTGGTGTAATTATCCAGCAGTTGGGGTTATTGCTCAGTTCTAATACTGAGATCCCACAAGTTGTGTTTGGGGGAGGGTTAACACTCAGAATGAATCAACTGTCTAGCTCAATAGCCATCACATTTCCTGATGCTTACAAGGTTAAACTGTTTCCTTTTAAATATGTGTTCAGTGTGATCTCATTATAAAAATAATTTCTTGATCACAGCTGTGTATGAGCCTGTAAACTGTGTTTATGGTCTGTGCTGCTAAGCATGCTAATTCCACACCTCAGCACAGGAGACAGGCTCCTTTCAGTAACTCAGAATTTTTAGGGCACCTAAAAATTGGTCTGCTATATTGAAAATGCCTCATTTGATGCTTGGTACTAATTACAGAGGACAAATTACAAAAATAGTGTTACATACTAACATACTGCCTTGATCCCGCAATCTTAAGTATTACTTTATATAAAAGTGTTCACATGTGATAACAGGTACAACCTAGATGTGATTTTAACTGTTTAACAACATTGAAATATGTGCCTATGTACTTTCATTACTATGAAAGCTCAAAGTTGTTGAAGTTTTTGTGATATCTACCTGGGACTGGTGAAAGAGGTTAAGAAGGTGGGTTGAGAACAGGTGAGTGGAAAGTCCTCAGCAGATGTAGCGGTGACCTGATGTTACACATGCATTGCAACCTTGTATTTCAGGTGCCATGTATCAAACTTTTACAAAGTACCAAGTTTAAGAGTTTATAAAAGCAAGTCATTGTTGAGAACTAAGTGTCATCATTAAAATAGCAGACTTTAAGGTGAAAATCTGAGGTTAAAGTATCTGTACCTTACCTCCATTCCCTCAAAAAGAATAAAGGCTTTAGCTTCCCCTGCAGTTTCAGCAACAGGTAGAGCATTTAAGGTGAGGTGGTGGAGACTGGTCAGAGGTTGGAGCAGCTCACTTAGGTTTGCATCTTTCCCTGGCCAAAATTACTGCAGTTGTGTCTTCAATCATCCTTCTTCTTATTGCTGAACAGCAATAACTGTTTCCTTTAGGCACCAGCTCAGAGATTTTCTGTCATAACCCAGATGTTTTTTGTCTTCAAAACTGTGTAAATTGAAGATCACTAAAACTCATTCAGTATAAAAGTCAAAAGACTGTTTTGAAGTAGGTGCTATTTTCCTTTTCCTCACAAAGTGTCACATTGTTGTCTGTCTCACAAGTATAGAATGAGTTATTTTTAGGTACTTCAAAGCACCCTTAAAATGCCTACATTGAGGTCTGGTTATGGAACACTAATTAGAATGTTAATCTCAATATTGAACTTACTGTGCAAAATGCAGCTTATATTTATTACATACTAGATAGCATGCCTCCAAAATAAGGTCCAATAAACAGGGAAAAAAAACCCTGTAAAATGTCAAGTGCTCTTGACAAAGTCTTGCTGATTCCAACAAATACATCTTGTTCCTCTGCCATTACACTTTTGAATGCACAGCATGAAGAAGTGCTGCGTGGTGCTTTTGAAATGGGTGGTTTAAGAGTAACCCTGCAATTAAAACCCACCATAAGCCTCCACAATTCAGGGAACTATCTATGAAATTACATTCCAATAACTGAAGTACTCCTGTTTGCCAATCAGCATCTTTTCTTCTGATTCCCAGAAGTGAGCTGCGTCAACAAAAACTCCGTAGCCAGGAGCTCATTTCCCAGCTGGAAATAGCAAATGAGAAGGTAACTGAGGTAAGATAATGACTGATGTGACAGCTACTTTCAGTGTGCATACACTTAAGATCTTAGCAGAAACCTATTTAGGTGAGTTATGTTGATGGCTTAGAGAAAATTAAGGATTTTTGACAGGGCTAGTCAGTACCAGTTGGGAAGCCTCACTGTTTCTTGCTGACTGACACGTTCCAATGGCAGGAAGACAAATGAACTTTACTCTCAAATTACAGAAGTGAAAGGGGAAATCATCTTTCTGTCTTTCTAAGTGACTAATGTAGCAATTCTGGACAAATTTCAGGAAGTGTTTCTGAACTTAACTTCTGCCTGTGAATCCCTGCAAGCCCCTACACAGGAGCAGGCACACTGGGATTATGGATAATGCGGCACATACAGACACCAAGTTCTCCATGGGCTGTGTGTATGCACAATTTACATCCTGTGTCCATGTATGAATGTAGCTAAAAGCATTATCCATTAAAGATGAAGGGCAGGGTTGTTTTGGAATGTGCATTGTTCAATAATTAATGGGCACTTTAGGAAAGGGCTTTCCTGTCAGCCTTATAAATCTGGGCTAACATCCAGTTCTATCCAGAATAAGTCCTTCTGTCTTGTTTTTTTGTAGTGCAGTGTTATTTAGAGGACAAAAATTATATGAGAAGTGAGTAAAGGCTGGTTAAAAAAGGCTTTGTACAGACCCTTTGAAGCAAACAGGAGATCTGTAGCAGGTTTATCATCCCATTTGTATTATCTACTGTATTCCTTTTTCTTCTGAGCTAAATAGCTAAACCATTTCTGTTGTAAGGTTGCATGGATTAAATAACCTGAATTAAAATGTTAGCCTTAATCCATCTTGCTTCAAGGTGGTGAAATGAGTAAAACTTGCCCTGTAGATTGATTGATTGGAAAAGTCAGATGATGTCACATTTGAGCTGGAAATTCTCTAAAATGTGTTAGCAGTTTGTCCTCTGGCTTTTATTGTAGGGGGAAAATAGTTCCACTTCTGACATTCCTCTTCTGTTAAGCTTTTTTTTTTGCTACAGAATGAGTGGGTTCAGTGAAAAAGAACTTGGCATTGTGATGAGAGATTCTGTTTCCACAGGACGAGACGCTGATGATGGAGTATCGGGAACACATCGACAGGCTTCAGAGGCGGCTGAGCCAGGCAGAACAGAGAGCAGCCACAGCGTCCCAGCAGGTACCCAGCTCACAAAAAGTCTTATCCAAGCACATGGAATGTGCAAAAGTACTCATTTGACATCATTCCTCAGGCAGAGGTGATCACTGATGAGCATTATTACCAACACGATTTTAACAAGCTTGTATTTTGGACATGTCAATTTCTGACAGGATGTTTATTTGACAGCTTAGGTTTGTTTGTGGAATTTGATATGAATGACACCTGCATGGTTCAAAATGTGTGAATGAAGGTGTACAGGCCTTTCCAAATCCTTAAATAACTGTAGCTCCTGTCTGCTGGTCTGCTGGAGTGTACCCACTGCAGTTACCACTGGCTGTGTGCAACAGCTGCAGCAGCTCCTGCAGTGGTGAAAATCGTGCAGACAGAGTAGGAAATGCTTGTTTCTTTCCAGGCCATTGGAGAGGTAAAGGAGAGAGAGTGTATCCCTCTTGGTATTCAATTTTTCCATAGTGTTTCAGCTGTACAACTTGAAGCAAACCCCATGGGGGTTTATACACTGAGTTCATTTTTTTGCCAAGGAAGTTCATTACTCAAGTTGGCCTCCTATTAAGTAAAGATGGTCTTTCTGCCTCCTGATTTTTTTTTTACAGTGATTTAGGAAAACCATTTGCAAATTACAGCTTGTTAATGTGGGTGACCCCATGTGAGCTGAAGAGAGGAGAGATGTTTGGCTGACCTAAATTGCTCAGTTAGGACAAATGGCATTTTTTTCCCAACAGCAGTGAATAAATGGGCATAGCTGCCAAGCTGTCATAACATAAGCTGTGGTTCCTGGCTCTAAATGCTCCCTGTCATGACAAGGTCTATTCAGCTGCTGAAGAGGAATTTATTTTTTTTAACCTCCTGTTTGTTATGTGGATCTGTTTAGCTCTAATGCTTCCAAGATGCTGTCTTCCCATAAACCCCCAAACATCCTCATGTCACATTTCAAGGGAATAAACTTGTGGCCTTGGTGCCCATACAGGAAGAGGTCTTGCTGTTCCTAGAAGAAACATTGGTAATTAGCTGTTCCTCACCAGGCTTTCTCTGAAAGATAACAAAGAGATCTGATGTTGTGCAGCCCAAATGCTGTTGCCAGACTTCAGAACTGCCTTGCCCTCATGGCAGAGGTTACTGCAGAGGCCTGGCTGCTCTCTAGTGACTTCGCAACTGCTGTGCCAAGCCTCTTCCTTTTTCTCTCCACGCCAAAAAAAAACATGCTGGCATTGTCTCTGCTAAAGGTCTCCAGTAGTGCTGGCAAGAATGTCCCCTCTTCTGAGTCTGGGTATTTATTCTCTCCTAGGCCCCAGAAGCTTGAATGTTCACAAGTGAATTCCATCAGAGTAATGAGTCTCTCTATTCCTAACCTGTAGGCTGAGGGCTGCTTTCTGGCTTGTGTGTTGTCACTACTTTATCCACCTTCACTTGTATCAGATATAGACTAGAGCTGCACTAGGAGGGAGCCTAAAAATTACCCATTTATTGTGGTCAATTCAATGACTGTAAGGCTTAGCTTATTCTGAAATAATAGTGATTCAATAAGAACCATAAAAAAATACAAAATGATGCTTGCACAAATTTCAAACATCTATCCTGTACATGTCTTTTAAAGTGTATTCCTGCTACCTACCATCTTGTATTCTCTGGGATCTGAATTAAGACAAAAGCAGTAGTCATCTACAGAGTGCATTGTAAATTCTGCTGTTCATCCCAAATTCACACTGCCAGTGCTTTTTCCCCCTCCTTCATAACACATTCAGCATGGAAGTTCTACTGTTACTGTTACTTTGATCCTACAAAGAATTATTATGATGCTATCATCTGCTTGTGTTTCATTACAGCTCAGCCTGATGACTACACAGAATAAAAAAGCTGTTTCCCTGAAGGATCTGGAAACTATTTAAACACGTGTTTTTATCATTCATTTATCAACTCCCATGCTGGGAGTTAGAAGGTTGCTGGAAAAACTTCATATTGGAGCACTACAGTCAAAAGCACAGCAAGGCTTGTAAAACTTAAATTCTGGTAAGAAAAGGAGTGGATGAAGATCCTGTCTCTGTATCCACAATAAAGATTGGAAGAAGTCTGCAAAATGTTGTCATTGAAGTCCTTTAATGTGGCAAATGAAAAAATCTGGCACAGTGCTGTGGCACATTCAGGGTTTTTTGGTCTAAAATCCAGTAGCTCCAACTGTGACGAGATTGTGTACAGGCAGTAGGTAACACTTGTGTTGAAATTCGTCTTGGCTTTGCTCATGTGCAGTCAGTATCTTTAATTTTTCATTATAGTGCTGGTAACTTGGGAACACATTGAAGATCCTTTGTGAATTGTAATTAGACTCATTACAGCATGAGTGCCAGAGTTGCTCTTTTGTTGGTCAGTGTTTGAGCTGCATGATGCCTCCGTTGCCTTCCAGTGTCAAGAATTCAGTTTGGTTTGGTTTGATGGCCCTAAGGTGCAGGTAATAATGAAAATGCTGCTGTGGCTATTCAGCTCATTCCTAAGCTCTGTCATCTTCCTGCATTTGGGCTTTTTCTTCTTACTATACTAGTAATTTCATAATTATTTTACAATTCCTTGCTTTTCTGTTGGTCTGCTCCCTTGGTTTGGACATATCTGGGAAATTCCATTCTCTTATTTCAATTTGCACAAAGGTAAATCATGAAGCCCTTATGCCCTTTGAAATAGTGGGTTTCAGCTGTGCAGATGCCAAGATGTGGAAATCCTCATGTACATGGGGTTTTTTTGTTAGTTGAGACAGTTCATAGCTATCATTCTACAATTGCAGCCAAACTCCATTTTCTCTTTTAGCATATATTACAAGCATTTGATAGGTGTTTGAGTGATTTCTGAAGTGTTCACATCTTGGCTTTAACTGACATAATTGCTTGTCCTTCCACTTAAATGTGAAGAGTGCAGTTCTGATACCTAACCTCTCATTCAGCTGCTGGGTAGTACTTGATGGAAATGTCTCATTTGTGTCCATGGCAGTATATCTTCACCATATTTACATTCCAGAGGACAGAGTTGGGCTGATGTCCCTGTGGAAACAAGACTTTGTGCTGCCTCCTGAAATCTTGGCTGTGTAGGTAGAGCCTGCAAGATGAATACACCCTCAGAAACAATTCCTGCTTGCTGCAGAGAAAGCCACTACTTCCTGCTGTGGTTGCTTTTTCTTCTTGATAGATGCCTGTATCCACTGCAATCTCTAAATCACAATCTTGGTTAAAAGATGTGAAAGATTCTCCAAAACAACATGGATACATTTTTCAGAAGCTCCAAGTGTTTGTTTGGGTGAGATTTTCATCAATCAGCAGAGTGATACAGAGGCAGGCAAGTACCAGGCACCATGTTTTCATTTGCATAATGCACAGCTGAGATGATGACAGGCCACCTGGAAGATTGTGTGTGAGCCATTAATCCCCTTCACTCCTCAAAGGCAGGCTCTGGCTGTGAAGTGAAACCTGGCTGGAAGGGCAGGCACTTCTCAGGATTTGGGTAGTTGCTCCTGGAGGCCCAGAAGGGCACCTGCATGCTTCCCTGTTAATTAGGGGTACATTCATTTCACCTTGGGGTGCAGCTCCTACCTGGTGGCTGTTTGCCAGAACAGGAACTGCAGGGATGACACAAAGGAAGGGGCAGGAGAGCAATTCCAGCAGCTGACACAGGAAAGGAAAAGGTTTCTGTCCTGGTCACAAAGAGGAATGTGGTGACATGGAGCTCATCCTTTGTTTCCCTGAGGTGGCTAGAAGAGGCTGCTCCCAAATTGGGAGGTCTGTTTTTTTTCAAGGTGGATTGCTCAGCTTGTCCTTTTACAGCCTTGCCTTGCCTTTTCTTGCTTGGCACCAAGTCCATTCCATATTTCTGCATCTGTAGTTTACAGGAATCCTCATCTCCTGGAAATCCTGCTGTACAAGAAGATATTCCCTCAGTAATGCATGACCCCAGCCAGCTCAGAGTGTGAATGAACTTTCAGCCTGCTTATCCCAAAGATCCACAGCTTCAAACCTCAGGTTCCTTCTCCAGTGGAACAAGTACAGAGATCATCGACTGTGCAAGGACATCCTCTGTCTACAAATGTAAAAGTTTTGAGGTAAGCAACATCTCTGTGAGGATGCCAAGGGGAAAACCACTCCGTGTGCTGCTGATGGGATGGACACAGCTGTCAGTAACAAGCAGTCCTTAAAAAAACCTTAAAAACCTTGAAAATTTACAAAATCTTGCAGCTGTAGTGTGCGTGGTGATAGCTGTACTAATCCATGAAAGCTGTTCAGACCATTGCAGTCAAGTGTTTTTGTAAGAACCCAAATACAATTACAGGAAGGTCTAAACCACTGCTGGCAAGGATACTGCAAAAATGTACAGCATTTATTCACATACAGACAAAAGGCACAATTCTACGGAATATTTTAACAAAAAATACAGCTGTTTCAACTAGGTCTTTAGAAAAACTTCAAAAAAGGGAGAAAATAAATACAGGATTGGGCCATGTAATATAAAATAGTCATCTCTACATATACTTTTTTTATTTCTGTTTCTCTTCATGCACCTTTTTTTTAATTAATTTCAGCTGAATGGACACCAAAGCTAGGCACATAGTGAAAAATCTGTACAAGTTTTACAAATGTCATCACAATTGTCTCAAACTTCTGAAATCAAGATTTGTACAGAACATGAACCCTTCATTTAGATCTGTGTGAGTTTATAACCTAACAAATGGCATTCCAGGCAACTCTACAGACGTTCAACTAGCCTACGGTTGGACAGAACACACGGATCATATCAAAGATCTCTTGGTCAGTCAGCACAAGGAAAGGTCACACTTGGAAACAGAAATCCAGCAAATCCCAGTAAAACACAGGGGTGGGTTTGTCACTGCAGTACCTGCAGCACCTCCTGCTGAGGGTTAAGCACAGGGACAAAACTAACCTACAGAGCTGGTCATACCACAGCCTTTTTGGTTTGGGGTCAGCTCCACTGGAAACCTCACAAAGCTTTCTGCCCTCAGTGCCAGGGGACAAAGCAGCTAAGGCATTCACTCTGCACAACATAATATAGTGCAAATTAACAAGGTACCTCTGTCCAAGGGGTGTGAGGTTAAAGGTTTACTCAGAATCCAAATTTCGGGTATTCCATCTATGGCTTGACAATTCCTGTGTGGTCATAAACTTCTTTCTTACAGAAAATACCAGTGCCTGTCTGGAGAATGTTGCTGGATGCTGAGTAGAACTTACTGGCTTTTACCTTTTCTCTGTCTGCTGTATATACTTTGAAGACATCCCAAGAGCAGCTATGTAACCTCAGTCACCACTGCCCTGCCTGTACACCTCTGTAAATCATGTATTTACTCTGACTTCTTGGGACCAGCAACAGGATTTTGAAAATGTATTATCTTACATAAAACTGCCCTTCCTCAAAAGGTTAAGACTTCTGAGTTTTAAAACAGGGATGCATTCTGGTGAAATATTTAACTGATAATATTAACTTGCATAGCAAGATAGGGTGTTAAGCCTTTTTTACTTTCTGATTGAATCCTCAGTCCTATGGCAGAGGAATTCTGTGTTGTCAGTGTTCCCTCCTCAGGAGGCAAGGGTCAGGCATTCCAAGGTGAGTGGATGCCATAACAGCAGGCTTGGAGTGGGAAAGGGGAGGAGAAGGAGGTTCTTTATGCCTGTCTCTCTGTTAACACATTGCTGCTGCTACTTTTTCACCAGTACATACCTCTCCTAGATCTATGAAAAATTCCAAAATGGACAGGCTCCTAACACTCCACTGAGATGTGTGCACTCAGTACAAAACAGTAGCCTCACAACCTGTTCATATTATTGCTCACAGCTTACTCATTATTGCCACTTGCAATTATTAAAAAAGTACACAGTCAGAATACAAGTTCCCTTTTCCATCAAATCTAATCCATAATAGAATCAAATAGTTTTTTCTCTGCTTGACTGTAAAGAGCTAATCACAACGTATTGCCTTTGTGTTTTATCCTACTTAAAAATATATATTCGTGTCCATTTAAAGCAACCTTTTAGTGTCATAAGCCTGACTCTCCCAGTACATGTCATTAGTGCATCTGTGGTGGCCTTTGGGAAATCCTCCTGCCTAGTGCCATAGAAAACTTCTGTCTGGAATTGTCATCACACTCCCGAAGGCAGGTGCCTGACCATGGGAGACAGGTTATTCCAGGGAGTGCTGGAACCCCCTAACCTGCCCCTTGCTCAGAACTGAGCCATTTGGGAACATCCTTTGTGTCAGTCCCAATCTTTCAAGCCCTGCCCTGTCCCTTCCTCCTCCTCCTCTTCCAGTGCAATGTCTGGCTGTGCCTGGTCATCAGTTACATGTAAACTCTGGAGCATAGGGAGGGGTTTGAGCTGCCACCTGTGCTCAAACTGAACACAATAGAACACATTCTGCAAAGAGAGGAGAAAGAGCAGCCCCTGCCCAGGGACGGGGAGCATTTGCAATGGGACTTACCAGTGCAGCGCAGGATGGTCTAACAACCATCTTCCATTCAATACACATGAATTAAATTAAGAGCTTGTGCTTTTCCAGAAGTCAGGGGGAGGGAGTACAATTTTCAGTGCCTTTTAGCTAGAAGGGATGAATGCAGCCTGATTCCTCCTACCCTCCCCCAGCCCCTTTTAAAAGATTTTTGTGAGTTGTGTGCATCCCAACTCCTGTTTTAGTAGCGATGTCACTCTTCTGCTTACTCAAGGAAGTTGCAAATAAGGGAGATTCAACCTTCTCACAGAAATGGGGAGGGTGAAGGGGGTGTGGATGGGGAAGAGGAAAAAAAAAAAAAACCCAAAACAAAACCAAAGAGCTTAAAACAGCTTTAAGTGCATGTAAACATACTTATATAACTCAGAAGAAATGGGCTTTCATTTTGTCAGTCTGTAGCTCTAAGAATGCTCCTCTCTCACACCGATGGGTAAGGTGGAGTTGGCTTGTAGGCAGTGTGACTCTGGTGACCCCGTGCCTGTGTCCAGTCAGGTGGCCAGGATGCTCCTCCGAATAATGTCCGTCCTCCTGCCGATGCTGCTGCTGGGGCTGAGCCTCTGCTGCCTGCACTTCTTCTCAGCCACTTCGGGCTCCGAGTCGCTCATTTCGGCGTCGGGGACGTAGCCATCGTTCTCACTGTCAGGCTTTAACTTGCTCTTTGTCCTCTCCTTGGCTGCAGCTCTGCCCACGCCCAGGTAGGGGTAGCCGGAGTTCTGGCGGCAGGCCTCCTCCAGGCTCTCCCCCTGCTGCTGCCTCTCCCCCTTCTTTGGAATTCGGAATCCTCCCCAGTTTTTTCCCGGGCTCGTGGGCGTGGTAGGCACTTTAACTACTGTCTGATTAGAGTTTACTTTGACCAGACCCCCGTTACATTTAGGCACTATATCCCTCCGAGTGCCAGGCGCTGCTGACCTCCCACCGGAGTGGTTGACAGCCCTTTTGTTTTCCAGTTGTCTCTGAGAGAGTTCCGTGGGTCTCAGGGGTTTGTGGTTGTGTTTAGAAGTCTTTTCCTTCAGCTCTACCTTCGCCCCCTCGCACTGTGGGCGATTGTCTCTTCTCTTCCTGTGCTCCGCTAGAACGACGCCGTTCTTCTGCTGCGCCGACGCAATCCGTGTCTCGGCAAAGGGCTTGTCAAAACTGAAGAAGCTGCCTGGAGCTGCACCTCCTTCCCTCGGGCTGGGCTGCCTCAGCAGGGATTTGCTGTCATTCCCAGGCCTGTCTCTTACCCTGTCTCTCTTGTGGGGTTTCTTCAAGGAGTGGGCCAGAGATGTGCCCATCTGCTTCCTGAAGAACGCAGAATGCCACTTCAGGTCCTCGATCTTGGGGGCGTTGGGGCCCAGCGACGGGCTGTTGAACAGCACCGTGCTTTCCATGGAGGAGAATGAGGAAGGCACACCTGCATGGAAGCAAAGTTCAAGTCAAGCAATCCCACAGCTGTGTAGAAAAATACCAGTTTGCAATGTACCTGTTTTAACTCTGCTCCTCACGCCTGACGTGTTCACATTAGAAATGGGTACTTGGCTGCCTGTCCTGCACTTTTAAGTCACAACTCTGCAGCTACATCATGGTTTCATCTTCCTGTACCTGCACCTAATTACACTTGTAGAAAACACAAGTCCTAGCACTCCTCTGTCCACCAAGACAAAGACACTCCTCAGAGACAGAGGCAAAAAGCAACCAGCAAGTGGATCTCCCTGATGCTATCTCAAATATGGTTTATTAGTTACTCAATAGTTCAAGGATAATCTGGCCACTGCAGGAATTTTGAAGGTATTCATCTTTCTGCAGAATGAAATGAGAACAAATGAGGCCCTGTTTGTCCTTCACAGCCTGTAAGCAAACCTTGTCCCCATGCTCTGACATGAGGAAGAGAACACTGAGGCATACCTGAAACTCTTTCTTGTTCCAACTGCTTTGTGTAGCTGTTGAATATCTGTTCCTGAACTTTGCAAACAGATCTCTTGATTTTTTCTCTCCGCGTCACCATGTAAGTGAGGTTACGCACCTGGAAGACAGCAAGGGCATGGCTTTTACAGGAATTGTATTCCCAGGATATTGCCCTACCTGTGCTTTGAATTAACTCAGCTGGAGTGCTACACACCTTTTAAACAACTGGTGTACAATTAAAATTGAAAGTATTTAAATAATTTAAATTTAACTGCCTTCAACACAATTCTTAGAGAACAGTCTGTTTAACTGACAAATTATCTGTTGAATTGACAGATAATTTAATTGACAGATTATTCCATCAGGGAATCTAGGGAAATGTTGGAAGTCCTTGAATGCACTCAGTATTCAATACTTCCCAGGTGAGGGAATGACTGAGAAGCACAGGTGGATGATACTAAGGCTCCTCTCTCAGGGGTGCAAGTCCTGTGAACTACAACCTTGTGGCCTGGTCTGGAGAAATGTAACAAGTGTGTTTGTTTTTGCAAAGGTCCCTTTTTTAAAATCCAAATTATCTTGAATGTACAATCAGTGGGAACAGAGTAGTAAAACATTAAAATATTACTAAAATCACGTATCCTGTTTTGACATCACATTTAGAAATGGAAAGGATACACAGAGAAAAATCTAAAGTCCATAGAACATAGTTAAGGTGATCAAAGAGAAGATGACAAGAAAGCTTGAGCACATGGAGCAGGAACAAAAGAACACAGGAAATAGCTAGGATCTGGGCTATCTATCTGAACAGCTACAGAAGGGCCATGGGCTGGAGTTGAAACTAGCAATTCATTGTAAGAGTAATTAGGCATCAGGATCCTTTACAAAGGATGCAGTACATCCACGAGAACCTGCTGTCCTGATTTAAAGATCAGACAGTATTATGAAAGAGAGGCTCTGCTTCACCTACAGGTTACTGAGGTAGGACCTCCTGAGCCAGCTTTCGTCCATGGCATACATGAGCCACGTGCTGTAGGGATGTGAAAAACTAATTTCAGTGTTCTTTCTGGCTCTAAGAGCTCTTAAATTAACCCAAAAAAGACAGGAATTCAGGATCAGATGTACTTATTGAAACACCAAACTGATCTTATTGAGCTGCTCTTCAAACATTCAAAACCTAAATAAATCAATCAGTTACCTCCCAAACCTGCACTCCTGCACTGATCATCCTACTCTGGTATGCCAATGAAAAACAGATCTGCTGCACATCAAGGTAAGTTTCATCATCCTTTTCACTGGGTGAAAGGAGCATGCAAAGCCCTGAAAGGCTGAAAGGGCTTCAGCTGGGGGCTGCAGCACAGTCCACAGCCATCAGAGTTAATCAGTAAAAAGGCACGGGCCAAAACACGACAGTCCAGTTGCAGGTGATTGAATGCTACATGCCAAGACCCGCTGGCCCCGTGACTGACCTCTGTGTGCAAAGGGCAATTGCTGTGCTCTGGAGAAATTTAGTGCTAATGGCCTTGCCTGACAGCACAGCTCTGAGCTGAGCTGCACTCAGGGTGAGCACAGTTTGGGAGCTCAGCTAACTCTGGCCACCACAGGCAGCGCCACAGCTTACCCTCTCCAGGTCCTGCCGGAGGTGTGTGAAGAGCTGCAGCCTCCTGAACAGAACATCCTGCTCCCGTTTAGCCAGATTGTCCTCCTCATCCTTCTTTGGGGTAATCAAAGGCTTATTGAAATTGGATTTCCTCTTCAGTTTCCAGTACTGGTAAAGGAATTCCACGGGCTCCTCAGGCAGCCGCAGCACTTTGGCCACTTCCAAAGACTCAACAAAGGTGTAGAACTCGTCCTCCAGCTGCTGGAGCTTCTGCTTGCGGAGGCTGACCCTGTGGGCCTCCTCCTGGTTTTGATCCATGCTGTGGAAAGGGTCCATGTGGGCAGGAAGGGAGGTGTCCTGAATCCCATTCCTGTTCTCCTGAGCTGGGCTTTCACTCAAAGTCTCAGCGTCCGCTTTCTTGGTGGAGCTGTGCTTGGGACAGTAGGACTTGAACTTCACCTCGTCGTTCTCTGCCAAGATGGTCTTCATCTCCAAGCCGCGGTCAAAGGCGCAGGTGACGTGAAAGGCTGTCCTGCAGTTCTTCACTGAACACTAGAAAACATGATTTACAATTTACCAAATAAATATAAAAGTTAAGAAGCCACACTGCCTAGAACTGCTGGAGAAGTCGGGGCTGCTTTGGAAGAAGAACTCTGTCACCGCGCTCTGCTTGCAAGCTGCAGGCACTTCCTTGCTCCCTTTAATTAGGGTAATGACTTAGTGCTTTCAGGCCAGCCAAGGATCAAGCGGCCCAGAGGGACAGGAGTGTTTAACCCCCCCTCCAGACCCACCATGCGATTCCATGCACAAAAAGCCACAAGAGGAACATTCCCACTGACACCAGAGCCACTTGTGCACAGCACTGTTACTGAAGTTAAGCGTTCCCCTTTGGAATGTGCCAGCACCAGGGGGAAGTAAAAACATTGTGGTGGCTCCAGGCCAGTCAGAGACTTTTAATTAAAAGTCTTTCCCAGCACCTGGAACCATGCTATCCAAAAGGCCTCTACCAAAGGGAATTTTTTTCCCCTTTATCCCAACTTTATAATGTCAAATATTAAATCACCATCAACCATTACTTCATTTCACAGCCTTCACCTTGGAGAGGAGGAGAACAGGAAATTGAAAAAAAGTTGTCATTTTAATTCCTACTCAGTGAACTCAGCCATTGTAGAGTGATGGGCACTAATTCAGCTGATTTAGCACTTCATTTCTATTATATCTAATTTCCTTTTGCAAAATGCTACTATACATACCACCAGCCACCAGTTGAAAGGTTTAAATACATATAAATATGTATATATACAGAAACACACATACATATGTGTTTGGACCCACTCACACCTCTGGTGAACAGGATTTGAAGTGGAAATGAGCATTAGTGCTCCTAACTAGGAAACAAATCTATGTTTAACCTAAGCCACCGACCCTGAAAGAGCAACACAGTGCACTGGGATGTTTATACAGCGCTTTGTAAAGAAGCCAAATCTCTCTCCCCTCTGGGTTTTCCTGCTCAGGCTGACCCAGCAGCCAGATGGCTTATAAAGGTATGGCAGGGTTTAAACTGCACAGGTTTCAAATGAGCAGTCTTTAATAAAAGCAACATATAAAAGGAATTTAAAAATACCAAAGTATCTTTTGCCCTTTCCTCTCCTACTACCAAACGGGTCAGGAGCATCCCAACTGGAACACTGGGTAGGGTACAGAGAAGTGCTTTAGCCATAATTAGCTCTTATTACAGCTCATGTTTTTTTGGGAGAAGAGAGGAAAGCCTGTCTCACCAGGAGGAAATCTGCTGAACCTGGGGGAATAAGCAGTCTTGCTTTTCTCAGCTTATTACAGCAGCTCCCTGACTAGCCTGACACACACTTCCAGCTGCCACTTTTCCTAATTGTTGTGCACATATCAGAAGGTGGCCTGGAGAACAGACAAAAACAGCTTCAGCTACCTAACAGCAGCCAAGAGGAAGGGGATGGCTCTGCAAGGAGGGATTATGGTTGCAAATTTATATGCTGTGGACAGATTTATTTTCTCTAGTTAACACTTACTATTTCATACATTCCTCACATGGAAGTGGACTGTGATAGGTTTCACTGGAACTACTGCTGTGTTGCTGATTTACAGCTCTTCCTGGCAGCCTCAATCAAATAACATGGGGCAGATGAGAAAAGTAATTTCAAAGTAATTTTTCAAAGTAATTTTTGTAATTTTCATTTCTTTTTGTGTCCTAATGCTGGTCTGACCACCATGGATCCTGTAACACCAGGCTAGCCCCAGAAGAAAGAGCTCTACCTCAGCCTCCTTATGAGACTGCAGTATCATCCCTCTCTGTCTCAGGGAGCTTCCTGAGGGTTGTTTTGCTGCTGGAAGGGCTTTGAGGATGAGGAGCATCACCACAATGCTAAGTTACATCTTACTGTCTTTTTCTACACAGGCACAACACTGCCTCAAATGGGTCACCTGTCTTACACTCCCTCATCATTTATTCTCCAGTAAAAGACATCAACATCTTCTCTGCTGTCCCAGTGTCTCCTATTTCAAAAATCTGAGGTTTGGTAATACGTTTTCTTAGTCTTTTATAGATTTTTAAATTTTTCTTTAAAGGATTATTTAACATTTCTGAGTGGTTCTCCACTGTAAAGGGTCTCCAGGTGCCTTACAGCTAACAACCCAAAAATAAATATGCACATGAAACAACACTGCCCAGTGTAAAATGCTCTGGTGAAGATCAGGTCAGTTAAGTCCATACTAACAACCAGCAACACATTTTCCTACCCACTAAAAACTGATAAAAGAAAACACATGTGGTTATTTGTGTGGTTAAATTACCTGTATAGAAGCTCCAACTTTCTCATTACAAAGGCTGCACACCAGTGCCCACCTACTGCTGGGAATGTGGGAAACTTTTGTGATAGGCTCCATTTTTTCGGGGCTTCCGATGCTCACCTAAGAGAAAAATGTCAAAAAACTGGAGTGACTATGACACTGTTAACTGAAAAGAGAAATAATTTTATTAGAGAAGTCAAATTCCTTGTGTGTATACACAACTTAGTGTGTCCCAAATTCCTCAGTTTATCAGGATCTAAAATTCTTTTTCAAAAAAAAACCAGTTTTGGACTTTGTGAACAAACCAACCAGTTTCAAGGTGAAGCCCACCAATTTAAGATTATCATACAGGATGAACACTATGACTATGAGAACCCACAGGAATTCTGTCAGATTTAAACTTCCTGATTCACCTTTAATGTTCTGTTTACAAAGTGAAATGGTATCTGGTGTCCTTGTTAAATGAGCTTTGCCAGCAGCAAAGGCCTCATTTTCCAAGGCCTAATTCTGATTGACAAAGGGGATTTAATTAGTTTCCTTACAGGTAAAGCATCATCCCCTGCCAGACTTTTTACCTAACCAAGGAGCTTTTATACTTCATTTTGAAGTTGAACAATGCTTTAAGGAGGTTTTTTTCTCTCCCAGAATCCCAGGACCAGCACCTGTGGAGTCTTTCCTTCTATTTTTGCCAGGGTCATGATTAAATGTGCAAGATGGTATTTCTTGTTCAGGCTCAGGTGTTTATTAGTTTTTATCTATATTACAGTCTCACAAACAGTGAGTTCTACAGCACTTCACTCGAACAAACTAAAAAATGGAGCTGTATCTCTCTCTCTACAAGGCCTTTAAGGATAAATTAAGAAATGACACCTAAATTATTTTAACTTTTAACCCAATAACTAATCACTCCTGTCCTGCAATGTGGACTTTTCTGTCCAATTGCACAAAACCACCCAAACCCACAAAGAAGAAGGTGAAGAAGAAGGACCAGCCTCCACCCTAAAACTTCCATCTTGCTTTATATATATTACTATAATCTAACACCTTAAACTCTAAGTTTTCCACCCTGTGATATAACACACTTCTATACAAACTACACACCCATAATCCCAGTTCTACAATTTTTACAATTCAATTTTGCAAGCCTTCTCCACGGCCTCAGCTCAAATGCAGTGTTCCCTTGGGGGGGGTCAGCACAGAAAGTCTGCAATTCTCAGCAGCCAGGGCTCCAAGCAGCAGGCAGCACCCACCTCTGGGATCCAGAGAGCACAGCTGACGTGCACCCACTTGGTGCCGCTGCGGGTGGGCTTCATGGCGCCGCCCTTCTTGGGACACAGCAGGCACTTGGGCCGGACGCCCAGCGCGCAGGTCCGGCACAGCCAGCTGCCCTCGGGCACCTTCAGGATCCCGTAGCACGCCTGCATCCCCACGGGCAGCGGGGCAAAGAGAGCACAGCAAACACCACGGTGTTTCTTTGATTACACACAGCCTCACACAACTCTCACAGTTATTTTTACTCAGAGGGAAAAGTGCAGGATGGATGGCAAATAATTAAGGGCAGGTTTTTCAGAAGATTGCATCCTTACGGAGCACTCTATCCCAATTACCATCGGCTTTAATGCACTTAAGTTGCAGATTTGATGTGGTCAGAGAAACCCTACAGATCTGAAAATACCAACTTTGCTCAGTGTATCTTGTGGATGTATCTGTGTATCTGTCACTTGTACTTAGAGCTGTCACAGGCCTAGTCCTTTATCACAGAATCACAGGATGGTGAGGTTGGAGGAGACCTCTAAGATCACCGAGTCCAACCTATGCCCTAACACCTCAACTGGACTATAGTATCCAGTACCATGTCCAGTCTGTTTTTAAGCACATCCAGAGATGGTGATTCTACCACCTCCCTGAGAAGAGCATTCCAGTACTTTATTATTCTTTTGGTGAAAAATTTTTTCCTAATATCCAACCTACACCTTCCCTGGCATAGCTTGAGACCGTGTCCTCTGGTTTTGTCAGTTGCTGCCTGGTGGAAGAGACCGACCCCACCTGTCTACAGCCTCCCTTCAGGAAGGTGTAGAGAGCAAAAAGGTCACTTCTGAGCCTCCTCTTCTCCAGGCTAAACAGCCCCAGCTCCTTCAAGCGTTCCTCACAGGTTTGTGTTACCAGCCCCTCACCAGCCTTGTTGCCTCCTCTGGACGCTCTCAACCGTCTCAATGTCCTTCCCAAACTGAGGGGCCATAACTGGACACAGCACTCCAGGTGTGCCCTCACCAGCGCAGAGTACGGGGGAAGAGTGACCTCCCTACTCCCGCTGGCCACACTGTTCCTGACACAGGCCAGGATGCCATTGGCCTTCTTGGCCACCAAGGCACATTGCTGGCTCAACCAGAAATGTTTCCAAACACTGAATGACAACAGAAACTTGTTAAAGCTGGGAAGGAAGGACAGGCTGATGGGAAGACACCTGCTAGAGTAAGAAGCATCCATGAAAACAGGCTAAAACTGTATCTCTTCTTTTACATTAAGAAAACTTCAGAACTACCACAGAAAGGTGACACACAGTAGCGCTTCCTTAGCACAGCTCTCCGGAGTAAACCCCACCTGTGTCCCTACCCATTGCCCTTTTAGAAAAGTTTGTCACATCTGACACCGTGCTGCTGCCATACCTGGTGCACACAAATATTGCATTTGTCACAGAACACCATTTCATTGCCATCCTCTCCATCTGGAGACTGGCAGACGTCACAGACAACGTCCTCGTCGTATTCAATGCCCAGCCCTTCCTCCGTCTCGATGGCGTGGTTCATGTTATCGTAGCAGCGCTGCTCAAACTCCTCCATCACCCTTTCCATGGTGTACTCATCCAGCTCCAGCATCCCTGCAAAACAGCAGTTGTTCACATACTTGAAGAAAAGAGTGATAACCATCACCACAAGCAGCTCCACCTTCTTTCTGAACAGCTGAGTAGACACAGCCAATCCTCACAGAGACACATTTCATTCCTAGACAACCATGCCAGTTCCAGCATAAACCAGGGAAACTGTAAAAAAATGGCAAAGTTGTCTTATAACTGTATTAAACTAACAAAAGTGGAGTGTGCAAATCTCTCAAATTCTGAGAAAAACTTTCCAAGACTGAATCTGGCTTCTTGGTCTTGTTCTCATTTTTCCTTCTGGGACAGCACTATCAAGGGCTTTTGCTCCTATTTTGCCACTCAGATGTTGGCTCTTTAATGAAACATTTGGAAGTATTTTGAACCAAAAGTGATGGAGCAGGGGGAGAAAATCAGTGACAAAATCTGCTATGATACTTGGAGGAAATACGCAGTTTCTAACAACAGTTGTTGGTTTATCACAAATTCCAACCCAGCAGGATGCAATCCCAACTGAGGTCTTTCTCAGACCCTACAACAATGAATTAATTTGTTTTAAAAAGTGAAAAACTGTAATAAATGCAACATCAAATCATGGACAATAACTAAATGCAATATCTAACCTGAAACTTGCTCTTTTCCAACAGCATCCATCAGAAAATTATTCATGACACACAGCTACAGACCCATTATGTTGTGGTATTTTATAATTCAGATTTGATTTGAAATCGAAAGGCCTCCCTTTTCAGGTAATTCCCCCAGTTTATATCCTGGGCATGACCTTCTGTCATGTAGAATAGCCAGGTCAGTTTGGGTCACCTGTCCTGGCTATGCTCCCTCCCAGTTTCTTTTGCTCACCTCCTCCCTGACAGAGCATGAAAGAAAAAAGAAAAGAACAAGGGAAAAAAAAAAAGCCCCTGATTTAGGATAACCACAGATCCCAAAATATCAGTGTGTTACCAACACCATTCTCATTACAAATCCAAACCACAACACTTGTAACAGCTACTGAGAAGATATTAGCTCTATCCTAGCTGAAACCAGGACAGAGAGGAGATGGCAATCTCAGGATGGGTGTTTTAACAAGAAAACTCTCCTTTCAGCTTTCCCTGTGAAAAACCGAGCCAAAAGCTCCACAAAACAAAGAATAAAAAACCTCTCTAGCTTCTCCAGATCAGAAAACAAACACTCCACAAAAGTACTTCCAGTTTCCCTTGCTGACAGGTAAATCCTTGCAGCAGGGATCAATGCATCTCGTGCTACTCAAACTGAGAAGCTGAAAAGTAGCAAGAGGGAACATCCAAAATCCTGCTGATGAAAGGATTTTGCCCTGCAACCCAGAACTGCTGCACCAGCAAAGCAGATGATGGCAGGTTTCACACCAGCTTCCAACTGAATCCTATCTGCTCTCACTTTGTAAGTGACCCTTGGAGATGTGACTGAGAGCCTGTGCATTTGCAAGGGTCACAGAAAGGGGAGCAGGGGCTGCAGCTCCTGTTCAGATGCTCACAGTCATCCTTTTACAGAACCACTGCATGTTCTCATGTACCTGAAGCACTCCTACAGGGATCAAAGAAAACACAGGGAATTCATGGTTCCAGGGACACCATAAGGAAGTGCTCCAGGTGCAGATCAGGAAATAGCTCACTTTTCAAATGCCCAGTTGTAGTATCTGCAGTGTGCAGTGTCTGACCAAGCACCCAGACACACATTTCAAGACCCCCAACACTGCCTGGCACTGACAGGAGCATTTCCTTCCCTCTGCATACAGCAAAACTGAGTGGGTAACAATCTAGAGCAAACAAACTCCATGAAACTACACCAAAACATAAAAAACATAAAATCCAACAAATTCTAGCTGTTCACTGTGCCATGTGCAGCATGCACTTTTAAAGGTTATGCTGGTGTAGCAGAATGGGGCTCCCTGCAGAGGTACAAATCTGCCCCTCTTGTGCTGCTGACACCCCACTATAGGAGCCCTTGTCTGGTTTTGGCAAAAAAGCAGACAGACTGGAGAGAAGAATATCAAACAAAAGTATATTTTTCCCCCAAGGAATGCCAAGGGAACTTGCTGCTGCTGTTCTCCTGAAGATAACTGGAAAGGTAACCTAAACTCTGGAACCATAAACTGAAGTCCTCTAAGCCCAAGACTAAATCTGAGCAGGGCTGATGTGAGATCTGGAAAAAAGGCCTGGACATCACCTGTTTCTTTCATGTGTTGGCTTAGAAAGGAGAAACAATATTATAAATGGTCATTTTGTGGTTTACCAGTTCTTCAGCCATGCCACCAATGGGCCACAGCCAGGTAAAACATGTTTGACTAAACTGCAGCCCAAAGGAGGGAACTGCCACAGGGTGAAAACAAAAACCAAAGGTGTTCACCAACATGTCCAAACCTCTTCCATCTGCCACAGCATTTTCCCTCAGCCAAACAATGTGGCAGAAGTTCTGTGCTGACTTACACCCTAGTCAGTTCTGCTGAAACCCTCCCTTGAAGCACTCACCTTACCAAGAAAGCATCCAGTTTGCTCCTCTCCCCCTGTCCTTTCCCTCACACAACCCATTCTGCAGAAAAGCTCCCCTTGTGACAGCTCTTCCTCCTGCTTTGGAACTACAGCCCACAGTCACAGTGAGGCTTGGGAGCTCCCTCCAATAAATCAGTGCAGGAATTCCTTCCTGTCCCATTCCTTGTGCCACTCAGCTGGCACAGATTCTCTAAACCTGCCAAACAAGTTGTCTTGCCTTCTCTGCACTGAACACTACAAGCTGAAATGATTTGTGCTGAAGAGAAAAATAAATAAATAGGACTACCTCGAAAAACCACCTGAGTGGTCTCTCAGATGTTCCTTTAGAGAACCAAGATGGCAAACTGGGAACTTTGTGAGATGGAAAGCAGCAGAGAAAAAAACAAAATGTGTGGCCAGATTCTGAGCAGGTCTAAGCAGATAAAACACAGGAGTTATCTTATCAACATCTATCTTAGGGCTTAATCACATCAGCTCTGCTCACATGATTGCCACCTCCTCATACCTCTACTACTTCTTCCCACTGCTGCCTGAGGAAACCCAGGGCACTGGGAATATTTCTCTGTCTGCTCTGGAATGCCCTGATCCCCAGGGGAGCACTGACTTTGACCCTCATTCATGGAGAAAGTCTATCTTGAAGTCTAGGAAACTAAAATCCACAAAAGTGTGAAATAGATTATAGAGAGCAGGGTGGGTGTATCACTTGGTGAAAAATTTAGGTTTTGGGATTTTTAGTGTGTTGTGGATGGAAGCAAGATGGAGGGCACAGGGTGTTGTCCTGGGTTTCTTCTTCATTCTGCTTCTTCCTCCTTCTTCATGGGTTTAGGTAGCATTTTATAATTGGGCAGAAAAGTCCTCGTTGTGTGCTTCCAAAGATCAGTTATCAGGTTAAAAAGGAAAATAATCCAGGAGTCAGTTCTTAATTGGATAGTTCAGTCTTATAAGACCTTGTACCAAGAGATTGTTGGCCATTTTGTGCCTTCTAATGAAAAGCTGTTGAACTCACAGCAGTGAGACTGTTTTACTGATAAGAAATAATAAACACCTGAGACCAAACACAAATTACTGTCTCACGTGCCTTCAATCCAAACCCAAATAAACTGACAACTGCCACCCCCACAGCTGCCCTCCCTGAAATTATTCTTAAGACTGCCAGCTTTAAAAAGAAACAAAAAGGTGACAAATCCCTCACTGCTCACCCATTTCTTTGAACTCCTCATTGGCCAGCTGCAGCCATGCCACGTCCACGTCGTTGAGGTCGTAGCGGCACACGCCGTCCGCCAGGGTCCGGATGTCCACGTAGCCCAGCTCCGGCGGCTCCGCGCCCGAGGACACGATGAATTTCCTGGGCCGCGTGAAGGTGACGGCTTTTGTCTCAGACACCACTCTGAAACAGACAGGGCAGGCAGGCATGAGGAGTGCTGAGAGGCTCAGCTCTAGAGGATTCCACATGCTTGGCTCTAAGTGACTAACAGCCACCTAACTGTACCAGCAATCACCTGGCACCACTGAGGTGGGGAAAACAGTTCCATGCACTTCCAGAACTGATTGGGGGTATTGTAAGAACTTAACTGGAGTTAAGAGTTTAACTGGAGTTGTCTAGAAATCCAATTCATTGCCAGAATTCTAACTCAAATTAAATATTAGAGGACAGAGCTGTGCTTGCTCTTGCCTAAATTCACACTTGTTTCAAGCCAAAGCAGGGATGCTGTATTTACATAGTGGCTGCCATATATACACACGTTAAGCTCTGGTTTAAGACTTTTTTTTTAAATCAATCTGTTTAACTAAAACAGTGACTACAAGAACATTCAAGGAAAAAATGAAAAAAACATTTCTGGCTATCTCAGTAGAGGACATTGCCCTTTCTCTTAGTCAACAGCACCCACTGAAATTGAGCTTAGATGAAACCCACCTCACAACACAGCCCCGGTCCCTCCAGGAGCAACTGGCCACGCTGCCAAATGCCTGGCTCCTGCACTACCACTGGAGGTGATTTTTTGGGGTGCTGGTGCCATAAGGGAGGAGATTGCACCACCCTCTGTTGCCACAACTCTCTGCTGGGAGCAGCCTAAGCCCCACAAGGAGCAGGACAGCATCGACACCCCATTCTACTCTGCCCCCAATGTGTTAACTCCTAGCAGAAACCCTGATCTGATGCTGCTGTATTTGCACAAACAGATCTCTGTAAATCCTCTATGTATTTCAGTCTTGCACATCCCTCAGGTTTCCCCTCTTCTAGCTTATTTCAGACAAGGAGAAATGGTGAGCAAGAGCCATATGCTGAATTTGGAGCTTCTGAGGTGCTGTGAAAAATACAAAAGTGAACGACCTTGCCAGCCTAGCTGCACTGCCCAGACTGTTTCTGGTCATATTGCACAGTGTTCAAATGTTACAGACTACTGTGTCTTCACAGTCAATGTACTTTAAACTGGGCACTTCTCTCCAAATCTTCTTTATCATAAATTCCTTCCAGAGCAGAAGGAATTTATGATAAAGAAATTCCTCTCTTTGGAAACCATAACCTCTGGGCAGCACCCTGCCACAGTAGTGGCACAGAAGAAACAAGCACAGTGACTCTGACCTCAAAACAACTCCCTTTCCTGGCTTTATTTCTGGGCTGGAAAGAAGGAAAAAAAGGCAACCCTCACTACACACTGCAAACCATTCTGAAATTGTCATTCTGAGCACATGCTGACAGTGAGAGCGCACATGTACTGTGTGTGTGCGTGCCTCTGCAGGGACTGGGAGAGCTCAGTGTGGAACAGGGCAAGGGTGTGTTCCCATCTCCTACACTGCAGAGCAGAGAGCAAAATGCCACCTTGTCCTTGGAGCTCCAGGTCCAATCCTTTAGAAGAAGGATGGACAGGATTTCCCTGATGTGCAGCTTTGCCCCTCCTAGTGGGGCACTCTGCAGGTGGCTGCACAGAACAAAAACAACACTAACAAACTTTCCTGAGGCCCCCTTAATCCAAGGCTAAAGCTGGCAGATACAGACCTTACAAGAAGCAATCAGTGTTCCATCATCACAAATTTTTTGCTGCACATCAAGGATTGAGCTGCTGTGGTCCCACCAGCTCTGGTGGGTCATTTGGTAATGCCTTATGGGCCAGCCTGGACTGACTCAAAGAGATCTAGAATGATTAAATGGCAAAACCCCTTGCTCTTATTTTCTAATAAGAGCATAAAATGGGCTGCAGCACACTCCTGCCCTTAGGACTGCAGTGCTTAATTTGAAACAGGAAATAGTATCTATGTATAACAAACATGGAAAGGAAAATAAGGGGCTTTTGGATAAGAGCTAGAAAATCTCACATTATTTAGTTACATGAACATCTGGATGGTTTTTAAAACAGTTGAAATGTTGTACAATCAATTTCTTAAGTTAATAAAAGAAATCACAAAAAAACCCCTATGAAAACAAAATAAATGTTTTTTTTTCTCTAGCCCTCAAGCCTGGTTTGTCCAACTGTTCCTTGAAAAGAACCTATGGCTCAGAATTAAGCAGAAGGAACACCAGACAAGGGCTCTTCCAGCAATGATAAATGAGCTCAAGTCTGGCTTAAAAATAGAAGCTATTTTTAAGGTTCTGTCATCACACCCCATTGCCAAAAACAGTTCTCTGACATTTGTGTTTCACATGGGCAGAACAGGCTTGACTCTTGACCTCTCTGACCATTCCAAAAGGTGATTCCAGGTTGCTCTTCATGTCTGAGAGCCAAGACCTTCCTGTGCAACAAAGCTCAGGAAGCCAAGGCAATGTAGCACAAACGTGTGTGTATTTGTTCCCATTCCTCCAATTGATACCTGGCTACTGGTTCTGGGATGGTCCCTGGGCTAACTGGCACCTGAACTCCCTTTTCCCACTCCTGCCTCCAGGGATCTGCCAGCACATAGTATTCATCAGGGTTCAGCTGGAAGGAGTCATGTAACTTCATGGCAGTGATCAGGTCCGTTCTGAACACCTGCAAAGAGAGTGACCAAGAGAGAAAAACAGAGACACTGACATTTGATATTGACCATTCACAGCTTCAGGGTAACCACAGAGCACACAGGGCAGCAAGGGCACTGTACCACCAGTGCTCTAGCCCAGCCCACTGCAGAACAGGGACTGGCTTCATGGCAGGGAAAGGGGTGGCTGAGGACACAAACACCGACAGGATGATTTCCCCTAACTGCACTACAGGTCCTGGAGCTCCTCCTGCCCTGGAGACTCGCTCTAAAAGTGCTGCCCACTTTCACCTCCATATTGGCTGCAATAAAAGCTGCAGGAGCTCCAAGCTGTAAAACAGCAGCACAAGATTCATTTTTGCTCCCAGGCTTTTTTGGATTTTTTTTTTTTTTTAAAGTATTGGAGCTCTGACTCATACCAAGACATTCTAGAAATTCCCTGTGGTAGAAATCAAGGCGTGACTCCACCATGACCAGCCTCAAGAGGAAATTCTAAGAAGATGACTCTTTGTGCAAGTACTTATAAAAATAACCCAAAAGATAAAAAATAAGACCCAAACTGGAATTCTGCTGGCAGCTCCCCATTCAGCACAGCTATTTATTCATCAGCTACAGACACCTCCATGTCACAGCTGTAATTTTCCTTTGCCTTTGCAAAGGCATCCAGCTCTAAAGCCAGCAGGATGTTTGGCAACCTGTGGGCCAGCAGCCACAAACAAGCAGCCATGCTGTCTTCAAACAGCCACAGAATGAAATAAAAAAGGGATTCACTCCTGTGGCAGGCCTGCTGTGGCACTGCTGGGGCAGCCTCAGACTGCTGGCATTGAAGAAAGCCGAGTGCTGCGATCACAGGCATCCCAGCTACAAGCCTGCACTTGCTGACACGAGTTCCAGCCCTTCCCACCCCCTGCTCCCTGCAAAAGGCAAGGCCCTCCTCACCTCTACAACACTGATTTCTAACTACTCCATGCCTCATTCAAAGGAAAGGGTTAAAAAGCAACCAGGTGACAGAAGATTAGCACCACCAGGACAAGAAAATGACAGGTAGAGGTCTCTGCAGACTTCTCAGTCAATGGTGGTCAAAACCAACATCCACAGAGCCCCACACTGCAGCTACAGCAGAAATAACTCTGGATTTTCAGGGCAGTGCTCTTAGACTCCCTTATGAGGCTGCTAAGGGGACAAAGTGACCCATCCTCCCAGCCCCAAAGCAATGGCCATGCTGTCACCTCAGCCCCAGCCTGCTGCTGCATGTGGCTGAGGCAGAAGCAGATGTGCACAGAAGCTACCCAGGCAGCCACTTCCATCACCCACCACCCACACACCTGAAAACCCTGGATTTTGGGGAAGTATTTTAGTGTAGCTGATGGCTAATTACACTTCTGAGAATGTTTTCAAGTGTGATTTGCCTTGCCACACTGCATCTCGAAACCTCTCCTCCCTCCCAACACACACACACTGTCCCACTTCTGTCTACATATGTTTCTGTTTCTACACTGGTTTTGTCATTAAAATAGCATAAAATCATGGCATTTTTCTTAACACTTGTCTTGACATGTTCAAAAAAACTGCCAGCATTAAAAAGTAAAGAAAGAGATTGCCATATGAAGAACAGGGTGAACACTGGTAATGAAATATAATGAAATGTTTAAAACAATTAAATTACAAGTCTTGTGAGGCTTCAATCAAGAAATGAAAAGTAAGCCACAAAATAAATGGGCTCACAAAACAAACAAGCACAGCTGGCCAGGGGATTCTGCACTTTTAAGTGATTTGACTTAAAGCAATCAAACGTCAAATTAAGAGAAGACTAAAAATATAAAATGGGACGCAAACCTTGCTCAATCTCTGAGCCAAAATAACTCAGGCTGTTGGATAAATTTGTCACAAAACTCCCACAGAAGCAAGGCTAATGCAGCACCTGACAGCCCAGAAACTCCTTTCCCAGGCCAGTGGCCCCATGACACCATTCTTTCTGCTCTAGCTGCTGATGCAATCAGAGTGCCTGGAGGAAAGCAGAGCTTACAGAAGTGCTGGCTCTCAGAAGCACTGAACACTTCAAAGCTAAAGGGTGAAAGCCTGGCCACGCTGAAGTCAGTGGGAATTTTGCCACCAAGTTCAATGAGCCCAGGATTTCACCCGGGGAGTCCCCGAGTGTCACTTTCCTGCCAGCAGCGAGCAGCGACAGCGCGGGGGGGAAAGGCTGGGGAGCAGAGCTAAAGGGAAGCACAAGAGAAGCTCATCCAGACTGAGAAAACAGGAGAGAACAGCACAAAACTGCAAAGATTCTGACTGCAAAAGGTAAAGGAGAGAAGAAAACAGAAGCACACAAAAAAAAACCAACAGCAAGACTCTTAATTATGTCAGATGATTTCTTGATAGCCTTTCACAAGTTGGTTCCCAAAAGCAGGTATAAAGGGCTACTTCTAAGAGATGCATGAAAGGTAACTAAGGAAAACAAACCTATTGTTAAAAAGAATAAATTCACCAGGGATCTCCACACTGGCAAAAAAAAAGGTCTTTAATAGCCCACAATCAAAGGAGTTTTGGAACTCCAGTACTAGGCATAGTTCACACTGAACGGCATTCTCCTTGTGAAAACTCTTCCCTGAGACTTAGGTACACTGTCATTAGGGAGATTAATAAAGCAGTTTTTCCTCAACACCACCCACTAATGTGTAAGAAATACATGTCCTGGGCAAGTGCAATAAATGAGAAATTCCATCTCCCAGAGCTACTCCTTTCTTTGCAGCTTCTACAAAGTCTGCAGTGTAGTATTTTGCCTGAAGACAGGAAGATTCGGCAAGAACATTTCCAAAGAAATGGATCATATTTTGTGTGTTGCTAACAGCTGATCCAACCTGGAAAGTTCAAAGATTTTTATCTCCCCTGATAGCATTTCTTCAAAGCACTAGACGAGACAGAACTGTCAGGAAGCAGATTTCTAGTTTGACAAGCACTTTAGCAAAGATCACACACACCGAGCCCCAATACAAACTATGAAATAAATGCACCTAATGTAAATTTCCACTGTTCACAAATCAAGCTGCAAATAAACCCCGATGCCTAAAATAGCACAAGAAAGACTCGGCAGCTATGCTGAATGGGTGTCAGACTACAACAAAATTCACAGATAGAAACTGGTGCTGGCAGTAGCTGTGCCAACAGCTGAACTCTCTAATCTTCAGGAGAGGGGGGAGAGGGGAAGAAGGGGTGAGGGAGGGGAGGTATGTGCCAGCCAAAATGTAAGGGGGGAAAAAAAAATTAAAAAAAGAAAGGCAAATCATAAAAAAATGGATCCATTACCAGAAAAGGTGTATGGATATACTGTGTGTACAGGTACTTTGAGAGATGTGACAAAATGCAAGCCAAATTCCAGAAATACCTCAGAAGGTTTCCGGTCCTCATCTCTGGAGCACGAAGTCCTGCGACGCTGAGATCTGGAATGCTGGGACCAGGTAGACAGACCTAGGATACAGAAATGATCACTTGCAGGCTTCTGTGACAAACCCCCAGGAAACTCTTTCAAAATGAACCAGAAAATAAAAGCCACTCAATCCTAAATTTCTGTGATCATTCTCCTGGGTGTGTTTTGTTTCTCATTTCCCAGCTGAGGTGTGCCTGTACTGGCTGCACTGCACTTACCTGCCTTCCACCCAGCATTCCAAAAACGCCACTTCAGAACATCCTTCCCCCTGAGCATCAATAAATGACTTCCTGCAGATTAATAACTGACCAGGAGCTCTGCCAACAGCCTGGGATGTACTCTTTGAAGCTAATGTCCTAGATACCTACACTGGTTACCTGATTTCTGCTGGCACAAGCCTCTGCAAAATGAAGCATGCTGCCACACACACAGCAGAGCCCACAGAACAAGCTGTTGTTTCTTCTCCCAAGCAAATCTCCCAGTGTGGCTGCATGATTTTTGTCTGCATAATTATTCACTACATTCCAAACAAATTATACCTTTTTGCCTTGAAAGTGTTTGACAGAGTCTCTGTCAGCTTTCAGAAATATTTTAACAGAAGGAAAGGAAAAAGAGAAAGAATCTGCACTCCTTTGACAAGATAGTGCTTTGACACCAGAATATATTATACCTGTGCAAATCAACTAATTCCAACACAGTAAGATTTACAGGTACAGCAGGTATTTTCCACTGCCAACTACAGAGCAGCAATGAGAAAGAAAAAAAAAAAGCCAATAAATCTTTCTGGTTTGCAGAGATGAAGGACTTGCACTAGGTCTATCTGACAGGGAAGCTAAGACCTATGTCATTAACTCAGAATTTGCAGATCTGGACATTAATTGTAGACAAATTGAAACAAACTGATGCAAAAGCCTTCCCACACTGATGATTCCTTCACTGTCTGTGCACAAACATGGTAGGAGTAAAAAGGGTAAAGCTACAGTCTGTAAGAGAGCAGCACCACCTCACACCAGCCCACAGAAACTGCTCAAGGATCAGAAAACCCTGTTCAGAAGCACAGGATGGGAGAAGTTCTCTATTAAAAATGTTAAAAAATCATTTTAGAAGTGAAGTAGCAGTTCAACATTTTCATTGGAAAGATATGACTGAATACATTATATTTTAGTTATCAGTTTTCAGTTAGTGATACATTAAGAAACCTTCCCCAATAAAAACCCTCTGGAACACAGCAATGAATAACAGACATTACACAGAATATGCATAATGGCCAAAATTGAAGCAACATTCCCAGCAAATAGCTTAAAATCTTATCTCCTGAGGTAGGAATACAGAGAGGATTCTTTTAAGCAAATATTAGTGTTTTAATGTAAAAGAGGGTGAAGTTATTGGCACTCTACCTTCTTTCTATGAAGGGAAAAAAAAGAAGAAAAAGAAAGAAAAAATAGTAACTGACTGCCATTTATTAATCTGTGAGAAAAGCCAGACTTCCAAGATCATTTAACTACCATCCCATTTAACTGTTCCCTTGAAAACTGAAGAAGAAACACAAATAGGAGTACAGACTTCTTGTGAGGATGCTATCAGACCATCCTCAAACTCTACTTAAGGTCAGAAGGGAATAAGTAAAATCCCTCACAAAAACTGTGAGATGTACAGCTAAAATGCATGACAAAAAAATCCAGCTTTATTTCCTGTAATGCAGCAATGTAAATATTAACATTTTAACACTCAGACAGATGTGATTTCTTTAATCAACAGCCTCCCTAGAAGACACAGACCACATACACACCCACACAGATTACTATTCAGTTCTCATGGGTTCTGATATTTTCCATTGGCAAGACATTAATATCTGACCAGCTAGCTGCCACTGCACCAGCAAGTCAGCACCTGGAAATTTCCAGTTCTTTTGTGGATCTGTGTGGTTTTGTACACTGTTGGACCTGGGAGAGAGAGCCTGCTCACAAGAGAAAGAAGGAAGAACAACAAGTTGTATTGGCAAGGTGTGCTAGATTCAAGGTTTGGTGAGTATTGTAAATGCAGACTACCCCGCAGAGGGGAGAGAATGATGCATCTGACTCTATCTTATCAGAAGGCTAATCTATTACTTTATTGTACTATATTATATTAAATAATACTAAACTATACTAAAGAATACAGAAAGGATACTTACAGGAGGCTGAAAAGATGATAATGAAAACTCGTGACTCTCTCCAGAGTCCTGACACAGCTTGGCCCCAATTGGCCAATGAGTAAAAACAATTCACAGCAGAATCCAATGAAACAATCACCTGTGGGTAAACAATCCCCATACACATTCCACATGTGAGCACAACACAGGAGAAGCAAATGAGATAAGAATTGTTTCCCTTTTCTCTGAGGCTTCTCAGCTTCCCAGGAGAAAAACCCTGGGCAAAGCAATCATGTTCAGGGAATGTGAATGCCACAGGTGAGAGATGAGCTCCTGAGTCTGGAGGCTTTAACACAGCTGTTCCCAAGTAAGTCAAGTATCTGGCAAAATTAGAGTAGTGGCAGTGTGATGTACTCCTGGGTCTTGACCAGTGTCCTTTAATTCAGCTCTGATGTCAGCTTATCATAAATTGAATTAATAAAGAGTATGGGCAGCTTTTTTCAGTTCCCTCTCATGCCACAAAGAAGCTACAAAGGTTAGGAGTAAGACAATCCCTGCCATATCACCCATCTCCATTTCCTCACTGTGTCATCTTACACATCAGAACAAGTGTCTTAAATGCACACTTCTATGTCCATGTACACAAGGGTTTGGTCACTGGATTAATTAACTGTTCCACATTTCACAAAAGGGCAACTAACACTTATCATCAAAACTACAGGAGCTTCACTTTAAATTATTTGTTAAGTGCTATATGAAAGCGCACTACGTAAAATTTCCATGCTTAAGAAACAAGTCAAACACAGCCAGCCTTCCTCAGGATCTATTAAAATGAGGTTGTTTGTTTTTTTTTTTTTTTCCACTGAATAAGGAAAGAAAGTTTCTCAGGTAGTTGTGTAACAGCCTCTTCTTTGCACACATCACTGGTGAACTCACAGTGGAAACACTGTTACTGAAGGGGCTGTTGGATTCTTCTGAGCAGTGTAAACTACATAATACTAGGAGAAAACAGTGGAAGAATTCCTCGTGGGACTGAGGTTTTACTACACACTGCAGCTAGCAGATGACCTTTGGCAAGGGCTTCACGTCAATAGGGAAAACATTTACTCACTGAATAAACAAAGCCAGACTTTAAGCCTTGAATTCAGATTCAAACCAGCACCACTGCTCAGACAAGAAAGGAAGAAATTGAAAGAGCCAGGCAAATGACAGCAAAATATCCAGCCCATAACAGTATTGAATCTAACTATTTCTGAAAACCCAAACAGAGTTTCAACTCTGCTTCCATCAAAGCTAATGGGAAAATGTCACTGTCTTCACCAGTGCCAAGCCCAAGTCACTGAATTTCCCAAAGCCCTCATTAATAAGCCATCCACCCACTCTGCCTACACCAACAGAAATGCAGGAGGAAAATTAGGGATGTTATTTGTCTATTTTCATATTTCCATACTTAATCCAGAAAAGGGACCTCACTGAAAGCAGAAATTCACAGCCCATTGCACCTACTTCAGTGGTTAATGATCTGTACATGTGAGCGCTTGCAGAACCATCCCTGGATTATACAGAAGGCAGAATCTACTCTGGTCAAAACAAAACACAGGATTCAAACAAACAGCTCTCCTGTATATGAACCTAGCTCAGTTATTTCAGGAAGATTCCAGACATTTGACCAAAATCATTCTCTTTCATTAAGTATCCAAAATCACTGTGTTTATCAAGTTTTATGAGTACTAGCCCTAGTCCCAAACTGCATTAGGATCACCAAGATTAGAAAAACAACTGAAGATCAAGATCTCTTATGGTAAAATAGAATTAATTTTTTCTCAAAAATCATAAGGCAAGTCTGAATCACTGGGATTTGGAAGATATAAAACTTCTGTAAGATACCATTATATAGCTCATGGGAAGAATGAGTTTCACAGCAGATGGAAAGACAGTGAGATGTTAAGAGAGCCCATGCTACCATAAGCCATGTGAGAAACAGTAAATATGAAAAATACACAACTCCAAGGCATGAAGCCAAATACAGATATCCAAAACATGCATTTCCATCATTGTTAAGACATCAGAGATAAAAGGGATCTTATTAAGAGTTACATGATCATGGCAAGTCCAGGATGAACACAGCAGCCTACCGAGCATCATCACTCTGGGAGAGAGACTAAGATCAATTGCATTCTTTTACAGTTCAGATTCCTTCAGATGACCAAGGTGTTTATGTGCTTTAAAAGGATTTCATCACTGAGAACAACAGGAGAGGGATCATACTCCTATTACCTGCTCTGAGTTTTCCTTTTGCAATTAGCTACTTAAAGACAAAAAGCAAAAAGGAATCCCAAACCACAAAAAAGGTGTAACCCTCAGCAAGGGAGGCAGAGCTCTAACGCACCACTGGTGCTGCAAAGGACTTCTCAGACTCAAACAGGAATTTTTTTCTGTTCCCCAAAGCTGCTATGAACACTTCACACTGTAAATACAGTGTTCTTATAATACTGCCACAGGGTGTATGTAACACACACGCCTCCTGATAATAAAAGAAAGCAATCAAGGAGTGTGCATTTTTTTTTCCCACTTGTGAAGAACACAGGCTTCCCAAAAGGAAAAACTTAATCAATTTTAACTGCATCATTTTATTAAATGATCTGTCAAGAATACGTTTTCATCCCAAGAAAAAAAAATCCAATCAAAACAGAAAATTGCTTGGAACCAATAAAACAATTCAAACCCTCAGGGAATTCTACCCCACAACTAATACACTGCTCAGCATGAGCAGAGAAGTCTCAGCTATTAGGTATCGTGCACAAGGCTGTTGTAAAGCCACCTGCAAGGCACCCAGCTGTGTCCCTGGAGAACTACCTGCTGCTCCAGCCTCCGAACACTTCAAAGCCTCGCATCACTGCGAGCACTTCTCCCACGGTAAATACACTGCTGCTACCCTGCTACAGCAGGCAGCACAACAGAGCAAAGCAGCCCTGACACAGATCCATGTCTGCCTGTCACTTCTGCTTAGCAGCAGCTCTTCCAGATGCCTGTGCTGCTCTGCAGCTCACTCCGAGACCAACGAGGTGCCGCTGCCAACGCTGTCACCAAGATCTACGGCCTGGGGAGAAAACAGAGGTGCTCAATCTTTCCATTTAGTGCCTGGCCCACAACTCCTTACAGCAGGATCTCCGTGCCACTTAGAAATATCTCCCTGCTTGGACTCAAATTCCAGCACAAGGCAAACAGAAGCAAACTATTCTGTGGGCAGTTTCCACTATGTCAGGTACGGAATGAGCTGGCTGGGCAGAATTCTTCAGGCCTTATCACAGAGAAAGCAGCATGCAAGCAAACACCACCTAAGACACCATTTCACAAAGCCAAATTTCTTTTCTCACTTTCCTGTTGCTGGAGGGCTTGCCCATCTATCTTCCTTATCTTTATAGCATATTATAATACAATAATCTCATCCAAGATCAAAACAGAAGCAGCAATAGCCTTTTATCTCTTGTCAACAGCAATGCTCCTTGAAATTTACTATCAGTTGACGACTCCCCAGCTGCAGCTGCTGAACAATGCGTGGATCCACGGGATCTCTGCAGTGCTTTACAGCACCACACCACAAGTGCTCAGTCTCTGACACACATAATGAGCCATCCCTGCAGCTCCCTGCCACAGCACTTTAACACGAGTTGCCACCTGTCATCCCTTTCCTCAGCAGCACGTATTTGAGTTTTACCATCTCACAGAACACACACATAACCACACACAGGCACATCTCACTCTTTTAACAATCAGGAATTCCCAGACCTCGTCTTGTTTTTCAGCACAAGACCCAAGTGCCACTCAAGCCCCACACCAATTCCCATGGTAGCCATGTTTTACCATAACAGGTTTTTTTAACTCAAGTTTATTACAGGTTATCAATTTGAGCACCTCCCACTCACAGGCTGATAACATGATGTTGTCAAGGCCTTGAAAGTCGAGTGGACTTAGGTGTACTCCATCTAGCAGTCTTGCAGAGAAAAATGAATGTGCCTCTCCAAAAATGAATCATGGCATCACAGAATGTGCTGAGCTGGAAGGGATCCATAAGGAGGACCAAGGAGTCCAACTCCTGGCCCTGCACAGGACCAGTCCCAGGAGTCACACCATGAGCCTGAGAGCATTGTTCAAACACTTCTTGAGCTCTGTCAGGTTGGTGCTGTGACCACTGCCCTGGGGAGCTGTTCCAGTGCCCAAACACCCTCTGAGTAAAGAACCTTTTCCTGATATCCAACCTAAACCTCCCTGGTTCACTTCACACCATTTCCTTGAGTCCTGTCTCTGCTCATGAGAGGGAAGGGATCTGTACCTGACCCTTTGCTTTCCCTCACAAGGATGTTGAAGACCACAATGTCTCTCCTCAGTGTCCTCTTCTCCAAACTGAACAGACCAAGTGACCTCAGCCACTATTCCAGACCCTCCACCATCCTTGTGGCCCTTCTCTGGATGGGTTCTCATGGCTTCATGTCTTTTTTTATACTGTGGCACCCCAAACTGCCCCCAGTACTGGAGGTGAGGCTGCCCCAGCCCAGAGCAGAGCGGGACAATATCCTCCTTTACCCAGCTGGCCATGCTGTGGCCCCTAGGACACAGTTGCCCTCCTGGCTGCCAGGGCACTGACTCACATTCAACTTTCCCTCAACCAGGACCCCCAGGGCCCTTCTTGTGGCACTGCTTTCCAGCCTCTCATTCCCCAGCCTGTCTGTACATCCAGAGTTGCCCCATCCCAGGTGCAGAATCCTGCACTCGTCCTCACTGTCCTTCATATGGCTGGTGATTGTTAACCTCTGCTATTTGCTGAGGTCTTGCAGGGGCTCTTTGCCCTCAAGGGAGTTGAACAGCATCTCCCAACGAAGTGTCCTCAGCACATTTACTTAGTATTCCTACCAGCTCCATGTCCAGGTCATTTAGGAAGACGTTGAAGAGCACGGGGTGAGGATGGAGCTCTGCAGAGCCTGGACACCAGCTGATGTCACCCCATTCCCTATAATCCTTTGTGCCCGATCCATGGGCCAGCAGCTCACCCATCATCTAACAGGGTTATCCAGCTGTGTGTTGGACATCTTGTCCAGAAGGATCTTTTGAGAGACAGTGTCCACAGCTTTGCTCAAGTCCAAAAAGACTGCATGTACTGCTTTCCTAGATCAACTAAGTAGGCCACCCTATTGTAGAAGGATTCAACAGCAGGACTTTCCCTCACAAAGCTGTACTTGCTGTGACCAGCACTGGTTGTGTTATCCTACAGCTGTTTTTCAATACTTCCCCAAATAATCTTTTCCATGACTTTACCATGATTAAATGTATCTTTTCCATGATTAGGCACTGAAGTGACACTGACAGAACTGTAGTTTCTGGGATCTTCCTTCTCGCACTTCTTGAAAATTGTGACGACATTTGCCAGCTTCCAGTCAGCCAGGATGTCTCAGGATTCCTAAAACCGTTCAAAACTCATCAAGAAATATTTTTCAACTAGCTCCTTGAGGATTCTGTGGTGAATCCCACCAGGCCCTATGGATTTGTAGAGATCCAGCTGCAGCAACAGATCCTGCACAAGTTCAGAGTCAACTGGGAATTGATGATTCTCACCACCATGATCCTCCAGCTCAGGGCACTGAGACCCCCTTGGCCCATCATCAGTGTTGAAGACAGGGGCATTAAACATCTCTGCCATGTCCATGTCCATGTCCCTGTCCCTGTTTGTGAGGTGACCATCCTCATCCTGTAACAGGCTGATGCTATTTCAATCCTGCCTTTTGCCATTAATCTATTTAACAAAACTCTTTATTGTCCCCCATATTTCTGGCCACCTTCAACTCCACGTGAGCTTTGGCCACATGAATTTCACTCTACAGTGGCAAGCAGCATCTCTGTGTTCTTCCCATGTTACCTGACCTTGTTGTACTGGGAATGCACCTTCCTTTTTTGGCTTACATCCAAGAGGGCATCCCTGTTCAGCCCAGCCAGCCGTCTGCCTTGCCTGCTTGACTTGGAACATTTAGGAATTGCCTGTTCCTATGCCCTTAGGAGGTGGTGCTTAAAAATTGACAAGCACTGATGGACCCCAGCACCCACAAAAACATTTTCCCAGGGCACTTTATTTACTAATTCCTTGAAAAGCTTTGTGGCCTGCTCTCCTCGTGTCCAGAGCTGTGGTTTTCCTGGCACTTTTCCCTCCTGTCAAATGATGGTGATCATTATAGGAAGTCACTTCCTCAGATGTGATACCCTATCAGGCAAGATAAGCCTTTCAAACCACTCTTCCAGACTGCTCCAGCAACTTCACCACAAGCCACTCTGCCCCACTCTGAGATGAACCTCCAGGTAAGATGCTCGTTCTTACCATCTGCCATCACTCACCAACCCTTTTTCAAAGGCACACAGTGACCAGTACTCTCGCTGCTTTGCCCAAATTCTGAGCACTGTAACTACATTACACTCTGTTGTTCAGTCACCATCCCTTACCTCCTGGCAGGCTCAGATGAAAACCAAAAAACCTTCCTCGCTTCCTTTGCACAAAGCTCTGCACATGCAATCACCACATTTCAGGCCAGCACGGGCTGCAATTCTACAGTAAATGACACGCACCCCCAAGGTTATGTACTCAGTAACCTTTGTGAAGGCACCCTGGGATCCATCTCAAACACTACAGGAATCCACTGGGATTCAAAGCCCTTTCTAAATCTAAGATCCTCGTCATACAGTCAGTGCAATGGATATTGGCAAAATTCGTTTAACTTTAAAATAACATTTGTTTAGCAATGATGGAATAAGGGTCTGCCTAAATTACAGAACTCTATTCCATAATCCATAGGTATTAAATCTTTCATTTCTCAGAACTCACGTGAAACTCTGTAAATCTTGGAAGTATTTTTCATCTGCAAGTGTCTTCAGTTCTTCTCTCGGACACTCTGCATGTAGGAGTGTGAAAATTGATAACCCCTCCAAGAATAAATGAAAAAGCATTGTGGGAGCAACCAAAGTCTGAATAAAATCATGCTTTGAATTCCTTCCTCATGGAAAATAGCACACAAACTCTCTTGGACACCAAGGAATGCCTGGATTTCACACAATATCCCCTATACAAACGTCCACGAGTTTCAGACCTTTCTCAAAAACAAGCTGTCCACATGTCAAACCAATTTATGCAAAAAGGAATGCCTTCAAGCTATAAATGGGAACTCCTCCACTGCACACCTTGATCTCACCAGGAAACAGCATATGGAATATTCAGCACAAACCACCTTTGCAGATTTACAGACCAATGAGGCTAAAAAGCCAGGTGTCAAACACTGAGCAGCAAAGCTAAATCAGCTTCAGTATCTAACATTTAGTTAGAGTAAGACCTCAAACCATAAAAAGAAGATTTAGCAACAGAGGAGCAAGCTGGAATGCAGTGTAACAAAATTTGCTTAAAAACTATCAAAGCCAGCCACCAGAAAATAGGAGTGTAATGGATTTGAGGTGAACATCACTGATTTCCTTTCTACAGGCTTTGAAGAATGCAGCATGTACATCACAAGGCTTTTATGAAGGGCCTGCCTAATATGAATGGCCATTATAGTTGCTCTACTACACTATCTAGAAGGCCACAGGAACAAACAAGCTCTGCCAGGTGAGCAAAGAAGAAAAGCTTTCAGGAGCAAAAACTCTTAGGCACTTCCCCAAGCCTCCTCTCTCAACACCATTCCTCTGTATTTAGACAGAAGTTCAAAATCCAGAGCAAAGCCTGCAGTCATTTTTCATTCAATTATATTTCACGGGTAAGATGTTCAAAAGTGACCTCTAATTTCAGAAAATGAAATCCCTGAGAACATGCTCAGATATCCAGGGACTCACTTCAGAACTGCCAGGCAAAACTGGCACTAACACCTCCTGCCCAGTGCTTCAAATATGCTATTTTGGCTTTATGTTGAAATGAGGATTTAGGATTTTGATTCTAAGGGGACACAGCTTAACAAGTTCTAGTAGTTAGGCTGAAATACATGAAATAAATACTTTTGGGGGCTTAGCTTTAGGAAAAGAATCAAGTCTGAGGGCAAAGAAGTGATGAGGAAAGCAAAGGTGGTGACTTTAAGCTGCAAGGCTCTAAAATACTACAAAAAACACATAAACAGCCACACTAAAATATCTTACATGAGTCAGTAAATACATGGATATACTCCAGGACTGCAGCCATGTTGTTAAGCTTTCTTCTCTGCTGTATTTCACCCCTAAATGAAAGCCATTCTCCCTTCTTTCATCTCACAAGATGAGAGCACCTTTTTCTCCCTCTGAAGAACTACTGTATCTCCAGAATAATGTATTTTTAGCACTTGAGTATGAGCTTTGTTTCCTTGTGGCTACTAAGGAAACTGATTCAGTTCAGTGATCCAATGAAAAACAACTTTTTCTTTTTTGAATAAATTCCATTATTAGTGGCATCATTACTATTACATTCCAATTATTCAGGATCCTGAGCTCGAGAATAAAATGTAGATTTCTTTTTTTCATCCATACCAAAATATTTTCCAGGTTGCACAAGCCTAGCCCAGAAAATCACCATTATTCAGGTTAGCCCAAACACATTTCCTCAGTGACCCTCATGATGAACCCGAGATGTCTGATCACAGCCTAGTAAAGCATGGTATGCAAGATCAGCTGCAGAACTGCAGCAGCTGGAGGCACAATCCTCATTTAGGATGAGGGAGAGCAAGGCTGAGCCCTAAGCTCAGAAACCATGAAGCAACAAGTCCACTGGAGGGTCAAGAGGCACCACTGACTGAAAGGGAAGCAGGTGTTTGCCAACAGGATTCCAACCAGGAATTGATTAAAATTGCAGCTTTTCAATTAGATGATTTCTGTTTGAAACACCCACAATAGTCAAATGTAATTGTTGTCAGCCTCTGGAAACTGTGAGAAGGAAAAACAGCTGGTGAAAAACTTGAAACCTTCAATACAGACCACAAAATTCAGTAGAAATCTTTCTATTTTTGGGGGGGAAAACTTGCTTACCCTTCTAAGACTACTGTAAGTACAGTAGAGCAGAGACACTACTGGCAAAGTAAGAATACAGAAACAAACCCAGTGAAGAGTAATCAGTAATTCTACCAAAGGCAAGAGAGATCCTGCGAAGGTGAAACCTGTAAGGGGACACCCTTGACATTCAAACACAGTTGCAAGGAACCACTGGTATCTCCTGTGACAGGAAAAGAGGAAAGGACCTAAGCTAAGTCAGTCATTCTTTTCAGGGAAGTCTGAATGACAGAGAGCCTTGGAAGTGCTGACCCCACATTAAACATTCCTTCTGAACATGTATATAGTAATAGAATGAATATGCAGGAACCTATCTCTTAATTCACTCAGTAACAAGAGACAAAAAAAAAAAAAGAAAGAAAAAAACATAATCAAGGAAAGAACAAGTGAAATGCAAAGTGGTATATATTTCAAATAATATTTGAAAACACTTTTAAAATCCCACTACCTTTGCCATGCAATTTATTCAGTGAAGCTATTTGCAATAACCAGGCTTTATAATATACAAATCATAAAAGGGCAAGAGGTTTCCTTCTCTTTTCTAAACTCATTTTCTTATATCATGATCTATGGAACAGATATTGTGGAAAATATAATTCACTAAGTTGATAGCTCTATTCCAAATAGTCATACATCAAATGACATTACAAACAAGCACTGCAATCAGCAACAGGTCAATCAATTGTATCTATTTCAGAACTGCAATTCCAAGATTAACTGCTTCATATTTTATTTGGTAAAAGCTGTTACACAAGGCACATGAAGAGATCAAAGACTTAAAAAAACAGCTAAGAGAGTGAAAATAAAGACTTTTATTAATATGAAACACTATTTTATAAAGCTGCTAGGGAATTTAAAAAGGGTAAAGCAAAATTATAATGGAAGACATCATGTTTGCTGCTACTTGTTTATCTTACAAATATAAACACAGCTTTGTTTCTGGGAAGTACACATCACCTTTAAGGAGGTACACAGATTTCAATTTAAATAACCTCAACTAAACTTCTAACCAATAAAAACATGTCTGATTTCTTTGGGGTTTCTTCTTCCAAAATCCCCCAAAACTGCAAGTAGTTCTCCAAAACCAAGCCAAATTCCTCACCTCTTAACAGATTTTGCTCAATCCTTACTTGGATTAACTCCTAATCAACATTCTAGTTCTTACCTTCTCTAATCCCTTCACCTTTACTACTTCATTTCAGCACCAGTTTGCCCAGGGTTGTTTAAAGAGGCAGCTTTGGCCATACCTGAGCAGATCCCAGGCAGCACAGACACACCTAAGAAATGCATGCAGGTGAAGCAGTCACCTACATGGAGCCACAGTGTACCACAGGGATAAGTTCTCAGAGTGAAGCTTTCAAAAGCACCTAGAAAACCACTCCAATCATTTTCAGGCTGAATTTTTAGAAAAAAACCCCAGACTTGAAGATATGCATCCAGATAGGTCAAAATAAAACCACAAAAACCTCTCTGACAAGTGGCTAAGCTGCAGTATTGTCAAGTGCAATCTACTTGCTCATTTGGGCAGATAAGACACCTTGGCACATTCCCCAAACTGGTATTTTGCCCCTTTCCCCCAGCCCTTGCTTTTTCTGCTTAAATAAAAGATTAAGATTCTGTTTAAATGTAAGAGTATCGAATCCAAACACAAGACAGAGAGAGACACTACAGTGTGTGCTGGTTACAGCAATACAGGAACAGTTAAAAACCATAAATACATTCTGTATCCAAACTAGTGATCTGCTGAATTCAAATTCTTGTAAGCAATTCCCAAAGAAAACCTTCAAATGCAGTGAGGAACAATTTTTATGCTCTGTTATTCTTTTCTGCTTAAGTTTAAGCACTATACTTGCCCACTGTGTAAGAGGGTGTGAGAAGACTGAAGAAAATTTAAAATCCTTTTGCAAACTTCTATGGGCAATGTCAGCAGATGTTTCCATGCTCACTCTGTCCTTATAATGATTAAATTATACTGCTTGCCAAGATTTCCAAGATGACCTCTGACTTTTTGTGGGACATGAATTTGTAGAGAATTTTTCAAGTTTGACAGAGGGTTGATATAGTATGTATTTGTACAGCAAATGACATTACAAACAAGCACTGTAATCAGCAACAGGTCAGTCAATCAAATGTCTCTATTTCAGAACTTCAATTGCAATATTAACTACTATTTTAATTGGTAAAAGCTCTTCTTTTATCTTATTCTCCAAAACTACATGGTTTAGTTCAGCTCTTCTTTTATCTTATTCACTAAAACCACATGTCAGTTCAACGGGGGGATCCTGGATCTCGTGTCCACCTGTGCTCAGAACGACTGAGCTCAAAACCAGATGCTTACAACACACATTGCTACCAGCTCAACCAATATGCAGAACGCCTCTGGCACATGAAGCACTGCGTTAGAACACGTAACCTCCTGCACTCTACACCAAAGGAGCACTTACTGCCATTGTCGTCAGAGTCCTCACTGCTGCTAGGAAGCCGATGTCGTTTCATGATCTCCCCGGGAAACAGCAGGCAGCCTGGGAAGCAATGAGACAGCACTTAACCCCAGGTAATGACACACACTCAGCAGCTTGTGCTTCTGATGGCATGCGAGCATTTACAGCACACAAAGGAAAACAAACAACTCCAACAGCAGCTGAAAGATGAACAGTGAACCTCTCAAGGGTGCTTAATTAGGCTGTTATCCTATGAGCAGGTGAACAGCACTGGAGAGTGGCAATGACAGCCCCACCGATGCTTTCCCCCCACCGAAAAGCTGGGTTTTGTCCTGAGAGGCGTTAAAATCACTAAATATCCGCAGCCAATGTGCTTAACTTCCCCTGCCTATTCTGCCACTAGATTCGCAATACAATAACGTTTTTACTGCTTGTGTCAATATTTACTTTGGCTAATACATTTTTGGAGCAATTTTGTTCCTGCTTAAAGTGCCAGATTTACGAAATAGGAGATTAAAGTCATCCACTTACACATAAAAAACAAAACATCAGCAGTAGCAAGCCCAGTTTTCCCAGATTAACTACACATGCATCATCTATGCCCTGGAAAGCACCACCCTCTAAGACGAGAGGGTTACTTCCTCCTGCAGGGACATTTCAGCACCATGCCTAACACTAACTGTTCTTTGGGAGTAAGATTGTTCAGATAATTATTCAGATAGTTATTCAGAGGTTCCTCCAAACTACCAGATTTCTACCAAAATACCAAATTCATGGGCACGTGGGGCTGTGATAAAAAGGCCCAAAGTTCCAAATCTTTTCAAGCGCTATTCTCAGGGTGTTGACATTTTCACGCGTATTCCCTGTGGAACGAAGCCAAATTCAGTAAAAACAAGGAAGCTGTAAATAGCTAGTCAGTATTTACATGTAGAAAGCTATTAAAAAGTGCAAGTTGAAGAGCAGACAAAGACATGACAAGCCAAGTCCAGAAAGGCATATCCACCATAAGTTAAACTGACAAGGACTCTAGATGCACATCAAAACCCCTGAGTCTTAGCTTACCACATATCAGCCGTGGTATCAATAAGGTCTGGGCACTCTGCTGGCAGCAAACCCCTCATACCTACCTCTGCACCCAGATTTGGAGATCAGATCCCAAAATATTCCTTTGCTTCTAGCTAAGTGCAGAAAATCTAACCTTATTTCCATGTGAGTTTGGACTTCCTCAAACCCTCTCAACAAAACACTTTGCATTGGTCCTTCAATGTAAGAATTAATTGCTTCAACTTTGTTCACTGAGAGCAAGCTCATTTTAACAAATTCAATAATGCCTTCAACTTTTATAAGGCTGATTCCCAAAACAAGAAAACCCAAAAGCCTAAAAAAGCTTGACACTATTTACAATAAAGCACAAAAAATATCTGCTTACAGAGAACTTAATACAGCTCTAAGAGCATGAGCATTGCAGGACTGCCTCCTCTTTGTTATTACATGTACAAACAGAGTTAGGGGGAAGCCTCCCTCCCACAGACTGACTTTTCAGAGTGGGATTTAATACACCTGTCATTGAAACATGTAACAGTTCTGAACTGCAAACTTTGCTCACTAAAGAGAAGCTGAATGGTTCTTCACCTCACCAAGGCCTTTTGTCACCATTTCATAGAGTAAAAGTTCACATACAGTATCTGATGCTAGAGAATAAAGAACCATCAATGGAAGCCTCTTAGAGGGTTAGAAGAATTCTCTCCAAAAATTGCTTTGAAGCAGGCCAGAACTTTGTGTGTATGGGAGATGGAAATGCTGCCAGTGGATAAATACCCACACCAGCCAGGACCATCAAAACCTATTGAATGCAGATCTGGTATAAATTTAAGAGATCCAGAGCCAAGTTCCTATACAGCCACTTAGAAAAACAGAAAGCCAGTATTCAGATCCAAAACAGGCTGAGACAGAGCTGAAAAATCAGTTAGTTCTTACAAGGCCAAAACTAGGGGGATGAATATCTATTTATCTGTAAGGTACTTTTTCTATTAGTTCACATATTAATAACAGCAATTTAAAAGAAGCTATTCACTTCACAAAAAATCTCCCATAAACACAGTAAAGAAAACTTGGAAGAAAATACAGGAAAATTGTTCTATCTCACAAGTGTAATTTGTATATTTCTGGTTCACTTCTTGGTTTATTTCCCACATGGTCTGAAAAGCACAATACACTGTTAAGCAAAACAGAGTTTATGTACACTAAGACACACCTGTGAACTTGCAACAAACAAGAAAATTTGGAGTTCTGCTCCTTCACATCTTTCTGGACAAGTACATATTGAGTTGATCTTCTCCTAATATACTTTCTGCAAATACAAAAAATAAGGAAAGAGATGGAACTTTTTTTCTCCTACCACATGTCTCTAAAAAACAAACCAAGCATCTCCTTTTTGGTTGCTGTTTAAAGGAAAGAGTGGTAACCACACCTCCCAGTTTAAGCACTCTCCAAAGTTTTTCAGGAAATAATCCAGAGCAGAAGCCACTTTCCTGAGCACAGAATACTAGATAAAACAGCTAATTTCCTTGTCCACTTCAGTCAGGCATCTAAAGTTGGCCACACTGAAAAGCCTGTGTTCTCAATTGTAACATTAAAAGAAATTTCCCATTTGATGAAGCTCCTGGGAGATTGTTTTATAGATCTATGTGGGGGGGAAAAAAAAAAGTTAAAACTCAGAGATCTCATTCTCCTATCTTTGAACCTAACCTGAGTTTACAGGGAGCTAAATCACAGATGAAAAAATAGCATTTGGCTTCTTAGAGCAAGACTCAAACCTCGTAAGATTAACCCCCTGGAACTTTAGTCATTAGAAGAACAGCTTTTTTCAACCTCTAAAATCATTTTAAACTGCTGCCACCAGATGTTCATAGCCACAGATCAGAACACATGCTCTGGAGATAACACTGGAACAGCTAGTGAGACTTACAACCATGCAGACTGAAATGCTACTGGTTTGTGTCAGGTGGTGGGTGACTCAAAGTCACACAAGAAACATGTTAAAAAGTGCACATTAAAACCAAACAGGGGTTATGGATAGTGAGGGTTAGATGCAGACTGATACTGCCAGTTTTTGCCCTGTTCCAGGCAGGCAGACACCACCATCACTATGCCTGTAAGCAAAGAGAATTCCCATGTTAGCATAAAAACAGCAAAACATTTGAGGGCAGCTTTAATACCAGGAGTAAAAGCTATGCACCCCAGCCTGCAACACTTGCAGGACAGGAGGAGACACCCAGATGACTGAGCTCAATTCCTAAGTGCCTGCAATCACATAATTGCTGTCCAGCCCAAAAGTACCCACAAAAATCCACTGCACCCACCCAGGCAGCGCAGAACGAGCTCCCACACCCCTCTGCAGAAGGAGCAGTGCTCTGAAGCAAGGACAGTCCTTGTGGGTGAACCCTGCATCCTCCATCAAACATTTCCACACCTGTTCTTCCCAAATTCTTACACCACCCCAAAAGGGCGTTTGCCCAACACACAGTCCACCTAAAGGGAAAGCCCAGCACTCCAAAAGCTGCTGCAGTCCAACAACCCTAAGCTGACGAAGGCTGCCTCACCAAGCCACACTCTCTGTCAGTTTCCAGTGACTCCTGTGAATTCTTAGTAACTCAGCAACTTACATAAAAACTTTCAGTTTCATTTCCTCGAAAGATGATTGTTTCTTTTTCTTAAAACCATCCTTTCAGAAATCAGTCAGACCAACACACAGCATGCTGATGATGTTTTCTCCTGACACTCCAGTCTAACATTTACCAATTTATTGAGGAGGAACTAAACTGGGTTCAGACTAATGCCAGCTTTCAGCCAAACACAGCTTTTGAGAAACAGCCACAATTCTGCCTGCAATGGAACTCCAATTCCATGGGCAGCAAAGCATCCAAGAGCACTTCATGCAGTCACACCACCATGATAAATGGCACCAATGGGACACAGACCATGCCTTTTTAGTCCCCAGTCACCCTCAGATGAGCTGGCCACACCAGGGCAGCACTGGTGAGGCCAAGCACAGCTTTCAACATGCCCTACTGTGCTGCTCCAGAGGCTGAAGGTGCTGCTCTGTTTTACAGAAACACACCACCAGTTCCTTTTCCACCCTTTTTAATCATGCTTGCCCTGGAAGTTAAGCTCTGGATTTTGCTCAACGATTATACAAACTTTAAACATAAGGATGCAACTCTGGACTTCCATGGTGCCTTTGCTCAAATTGTTTTTGAAGGCAAAATAACACCACCTGAAACTGACTTCTGCGTTTTGGAGAGCTTGGGAAGCCTTTTTCAAAACACTTGTAAATGCTGTGCAAATGAAATGACTAGACAATAATCCAATATAACCAATGTCAGGCCACACAACAGCATTTGAATTTACATATCCTTGTGGGGCTGAGCAACGAACATCTCAATCTCTACAAATAACTAGAGGCAGGTAGGCATACTGACTTTGCTGTCCACTTCCCAGTATTTGATGACAGATGCAGTGCAATGGGTTAGACTCAGCAACCTGACACAGCACAGCAAATTCACTATTTTCAGCAGTGTTCATTACCATGCTACTCCTTCCCTCTCCAAGAGATAAATTACCAACAAAACCCAAAGACCCCACTGGACAGTGATGTCAAGACCCTTCCTTTTTTCTCCCACACCGGAGTCCCAGGAGTTGCACTGATAAGAGTGTAAAAAATGCAAAGAGCAGAAATCCAGACACTACCCCATGAAACTGGGACAACAGCATGCACACACACACCCCCATGTGCCACACAGCACGTGCACAGTTAAGAACCCCACACAGTTCTTCACTCAGTTTGACCTGAAGTAGAGAGGCAATCAAAGAGAAAGATGTAAAGTGTGCCAGTCCTTGTTATGCAAATAGCTAAACAGAACCAGATTGTAAAAAAAAAAATTATACATGGGAAAATCTACATCCTCAGGTCAAAGGTTTTCCACAGCACAATTCTTACTGAAGTGTTTTCAAGGGCTGCATAAACCCCTGGGTAAAAGAGTGTATAATTCAAACTCTAACAGACAATTAACTGTAACCATGTTAACGGGTGTCACTGTAACAAACTGCACTGAACAGCTGCAGAGACAGAATGGGAAGAAAGCAGAGTTATGACAGATGTACACCCTGAAGACAAACTGAAAAACTGGCTTTTCCTGAAAGTAACCCACTAACTGCAATGAAACTAAGACCTAATTATCTCTAGTACACAAGAAATTGCTTCAGAACACCTATTGTAAAAATGGAAGTGAAGTGTGACACAGCTTAATAAAATGGATAGAAGATGCAGATATTTGGTTTCTATTATTGGGCTCTTTTTAAATAGCTTATTTATAACACCACCCCTTCTTCACTGACACCTGACATCATAAGAAGCTTTTTTGCTTCTACCCTAGACTAAAAAAAAAAAAAAAAAAGGAAGCACAGCAGAAATAAGCTGTATTACTAAAATCCAGCTAAAACTCTAAAATTCCATTATAGAGCACTGTCCACAGTGCAAAGAGTCACAGACCTTAAATCTGGAGGGAAAAAAATCCTCCAAGTCTCATGAAACAAAGAAGTACTTGGCAAACAAGGCCAACAGTGTTCTCCACAGGGAATATTTCTACTAAATTCAGAACATCTATTCAAAATTTATTGATATAAGAGAAAAGCACAATTTGGCCATATGAACCTAATACTTCTCAGGAATCCATGTGCTCATTTATGCACCTGTGCAAGCCAGCTCATAATGTCAGCTTCCTACCTGAGCAGTGGCAACAAATTATTCCCAAACTGTGGGAGTGAGTGAAACTGACCATCCAAAATCTCAAGCAATGCATAAACTGGGTTCCAAGAATTAAGGCAACCCAATCTGCACCCCCTGCAGTTCATCTCTTCCACCTAGGAAATGGTACCAGCTTGGTCATCTCCAGCTGAAAACAGGAGCATGAAGCAGCAGTACTAAACACATGGAGAAATCATTTGAGGAAACACTGGATGGTTTTTGTTTTTTTTTTTTTACTAGTTCTGTGAATTGGGAATGAAACCAGAGAAGCTGGAAGGGAAATCTGCAGCTGTGAGAGGAAAGGGGAGTTTATTATTATTATTTTATTTTAAACATATGTATTAAACATAGCTCAAAAGCAGGGAGCAAGTGGTATCTGAAGCCAGAGGGAAAATCCTGCCACTAAAACATACAATCCTTGCTGTTTCAACAATATCCCACTGAGTGTGAGAAACCTCTAGAAATAGACTCATAACAAGCATATTTTGGCATAACTTTAATGAAGGTTTTAGGTTTGCAAGTGTGGGCAGCTTCTGACTTAGTTAAAAGACAGCACCTGCTTAAAAAGGAAATTATTCCAAATAACAGCTAAATCTTTCTCTAAAAAACGGAGCTGGCATAAAAGCATCTTCAGCCTTTGACATTAAAACATCAACTAAGACGTGCTGCTAAATCCCGTTGGGATTTCTAATACTTCCACGGCCTGTTTCACTGGGAAGGGGTGGTGGCTGACAGATCTCAGGATGCCCCGGCTCTCACCTGCCGGTGAACCTAATAAACTTTCTCAGAATGAGGCGATGAGCCGAGGAGCCAGCCGGAGAGGACCGGCAGAAGTTGGCCGGCGGCAGGCGCTGCTCGCAGGTGCGCCGAGCCCCGGCCGCCGCGCCGCGCCCACGGCCGCGGGACCGGAGCCGCTTCCCGCAGGCTGACAGGAGCCCAGCCTTCGGGAGTCATTTCCAAAGCGGCACTCACGCCGACCGCCGGCTCCAGCCCGGCCGGGTGCCGCTCAGGGCGGCTCTCCTCATCCTCCTCCTCCCGCAGCGATCTCATCTCGGCTCCGGCCCCGCACCGCGCCCGCCCAGGGTTGGCGGCAGCGGCGCCGACCCCGGAGCCGCCGGGGCACGGCCGGCTGAGGTCACGGAGCAGCCTCCTGGCCGGGCGCCGCCGGGCTACACCTCCCCCGCGGGGGTGGCACCTTCCCGGCCAGCTGCACGGCCGCCGGCTTCCATGAGAAGCGGCCCGGCTCGCCCCCTCCTTCTCCTCCCTCCCGGCTCCCGCTCCTCCCCGCCGCCGGCCGCACCAATCCGCTCGGCCACGGCTGCAAATCAAACTTGGTGCCCCCGGCTCCGCCGCCTCTGGCTCAAAGCGCTGTCACTGCCCAAAACGGCCACGGCACCTTCCCCGCCCGCCCCCGCGGCCACGCCGCCACGGAGGGGGTGGACGGGACGGCGGATGGAGCGGCAGCTCGGAGACGAGCTCATTTTCTCTGTCCGTCTCTCCTCCCACTCCCAGACAGTTCTGGAAACTGTGTTATCACCTCTTGTCACAGGAAACCAACCAGCAGGCGGTGCAAACAAACAAACACCCTTTGCCTCCACCCTTCCCAAAATCATCCTATCGGGAACGAACGGGCGGGCGCGAACGGGAAAGGAAAAGCAAATAATAAAAAAAATTCCACAAATAAAACCGAAACAACAAAACATCCCCCCGCCACCCCCATTCCCCCCCCCCCCAAAAAAAAAAAAAAAACCGGACACCACCAAAATTCTCCTGGGAGCTGGCGACTACGCGAGCCCAGGGCCGGGCAGGGTGGCTTTGTCTAAGAGGAACAAGTGGAATGATGGCTGGAGCCGCACTCACCTCCCCAGGGAGAGCGGCCCGTTAGACAGAAATGCCGCAGCCCCGCTCCGCTCCGTCCCGCTCGCCAGCCACCGGGGCAAGAGCCGAACCGCGGAGCTGCCCTGACCGCCGCCCGAGCAAGTTGGGGCGTTCGCCGCGGCTCCCCGCGCTCCCCCCGTGATGTTACGTTCGCGCCCCAACACCGCCGGCCGCCTTTCCGCTCCCTCGCCCACAAACTCCGGCCCGGCCACGCGGATTCGCCCCTCGGCCTGCGCCGGGAGCCAGCGCCGGGAGGGGGCCGGGCCCCCCCCGCGTCCTGCCCAAGTTCTCTGCGCGCCCCCCGGGCCGCTCCCGCTGCAGCTCCCGCAGCCGGGGCGGGGGCCGGGCGCGGCGGGGTCGCCGTGCACCTGCCGGCCGCTGCCCCGATGCCCGCCCCGCGCCCCGGCGGGGCCGGCCAGCGCCGCACGCATTTCCCCGCCTTTTCCCACTCTCAAACACGTGCACTTCGGGGCTCGGGCAAGTTGCTCTCCAGTAGGAGACACCGCGCACCCGTCTGGGGGACGGGGCCAGCTCTGACAGCCCGGCGCTCCGTGCCTCCAGCGGAGCGCCCACCGGCGCCCATCGAGCGGGAAGGCAGACCGGCTGCGGCTCCGAAAGGCAACTTCTGTTTAATTTCACCGATGAGCAGTTTTTATGCTTTCCAAGCATTTTTCCTCCCCACAAGCCAAATCCAAGTGCGACTGGGGCGGGGGGAACAAAGCTGCTCCCGCACACCGAACACCTCCTCTCCCACGCACACCGCTCCCCGCCCGCGGCGAGAGGCGACGGGTCTCGTGGGCATCTGGGTAACACGGTGCCACACAGTGGCCATGACTCTCCCCCACCCCCTTCCTACACATCAGTATCCGAGCAAGACTTGCGCTCTGCCATTGCCATCTGGCTACCAAGTTGCTCCAACGCTTCCTACTTTCCGCGGCGGGAGATACCCGGCGCTGCCCCCGCGGCGCAGCCTGCAGCGACGCCTGGGGCGCAGGGCCGGCGGCACGGCGCGGCACGGCGCAGAACGGCACGGCACGGAACACCGGCGGCTCACTTGGCCGCTGCACCTGGGCAGCTGCGCGGTGCCCGCTCGCCCGCAGCGGAACAAAAAGGGAGCCGGCACCGGCCGGCCGCGCCGGGCGGCAGCGCTGCCTCCCCTCCCGCCTCCGCCCGCCACAGCCCCGCACAAGTTGCTAGTGGGATAGCGGAGCCGCAACTCGGCCGCCTCCCCTCGCCCCGTACCGAGCGGCGCGGCTCTTGGCGCCATGTTAATGACGTACTATCTTATTTCCACTAGGCAGCGACCTTCGGCACGAAACTGCTCTCCCGCCGCCTCCGGAGCGACAAAAAAACCCCATCAAATATGGCTGTGCTGGCGGCTCCGCGGCTGGCGCTGCGGCGGGCACGGTTACCTGCTGGCGGCGGCGCGGCGGCGGCGAGGGCGGGCGGCGCGGCCGGGCTCCCCCTGCGCGGAGGGCTCGGGGCCGCCGCATGAGTTCGGCGCGGCGCCGGGCAGCGGGCACGGAGAGCGGCTCGCTGCGCCACACACACACGCACACTCTCTCTCCTCTCACACACACAGATTCCCTCTGACTGACGTTTGTACTTGTTATGGAGGAAGGACTCCGTGAATCAAACTCGTTTCTGGGTCACTGCTGCCACAGGGGGGAGCTGCTTTAATCCCCTGCCAAAACTGGAAGGCGAGGGAAAGGGGGGAGAAATAATAATAATAATGCAGCGCCGGGGTGGGGAGGCGGCGGCGCGGCCCCGGGGGAGCCGCCGTTAACTCTTGGCGGGCCCGGCCGCACCGCGCGGGGCTCCCGCCGCCCCTCGCCGCCGGAGCCCCCGGGGAGCGCGGCCGCCCGGCTCCCGCCGCCGCCCGCTCGTGTTCCAGCGGGCTGGAAAATGCAGATGGGAGGCAACGCCGTGCGGCCGGGCGGCTGGGAAATGATACGTGTCTGCACCCGCATCCCGCCCGCGGCACTGCTGGCCTTACCCTGCAACCATTAACGCTTCTCTCCAAAAGATTTAAGGCGATTTCGCAAGCAGGAATTCTAGCGTTGCACTGGCTCCCCGCGCAGAACGCGTGAGTCACTATTTGTCAAGCAGAGAAACTGAGGGTACCAAGAGTTAAACGCCGTGGCCACATGCGTAGCGCATAATTGCCGGGGCAAGAATAAAACTGCACGCTCCCTATTCTCAGCCCCCAGCGTTATCCCTCTGGCTCGTTAACTTTGATACTTCTCAAAGACTAGAAAGAGCCAACACAATCTGCGGTTCAGTTCACATCTCTCTAGCAGGAGAGGAAATTATCTTAAATTGGCACCAAATGACATACTAAACTTGCCATTACCTAAAAAGCGTGTTTGAATGCAGATTTCCTTATTTTTTTCACATAAATCGCTTTACCTCACGCCATACACCTGTGCTCCCTGAGTGAAAAACTCCCCCTTTCGAGCAGAATTCCTGAGCAGATACAGTCTGAGGTAATAAACACCACAGAGAAGATTCAGCATAAGCTCAGACACAGAATTAAGGCGATCTGTGTAAAGTAATCCCCATAGTATGCAAATACAAATTAATGCAGCCTCCACAGCAACATCAGCCTGCCAAGGAATCACACCTTAGTTCAGCAGAGGAATTGGGTCGTTACTCATCCGTGCAAACCGAGTCATTTATTCTGCTGTCTCACCCACCCACCCACCCAATAATGGAACAGTACTTACATTGAATCTGCACATCCTAAAAAGTTGTACTTTACTACAAAAACATCCTCCCCCCTGGAGATATTCTTTCGCTGGGAAAATCAGACAGTCGTGGTTTTATTCACAGAACACCCTGAAGCACCTTCAGATTTTAGAGTCTAAGGCTTTGATTCCCTTGTTTTCTACTACATGAAAACACAAAAAGGCATGCATTCCCTACTTTTTCCCTGCACTTGCCTTGGCATCCAGACCTGTAAAGATACCTGTTGGCGTAGCTTTCAGATTAATTAGGAACATCGATGATGATCCATGCAACACACCCCATCATAGTACCTGATAATTATAATAAACTTTCTGACACACCCCTGTCACCTCACCCTGAACTTCCAGGGCTGTAAATTTTCGATACTGACTGGAGACTTAGTTGTTCTGTATTCCCTAAACCTGTTGCTGTGCCATGGTATAAAGCCCAGAACAGAATAGGTCAGAGTTTTTCCCCTGAGTGGTCTGCAGGCCCCTCAGGAGCTCAGGGACTGCTTCTCCCAAGTTCATAAAGAGTAATCACAGTTAGCAAAGCTACTGTCAATTGGCATTTATTATCCAGAGGCACGCACTTCTACTGGGCTGATACGATGATGTTTCTTCTAAATAATTTTAAATAATGCTGTCCATTGTAAAAGACCAAAGAATCAAAATAAATGCTATTTGTTCCACTCTCCTAAATTATTTCCAAGAAGTGCAGAACAAGCTTCTGAGAAGAGCTTAAATGTGAATGGGCTCTAATTTCTCAAGAGGAATGACAGAAACTTTCCTGTCTCAAGCTCTTTGGATTTGAGGCAGTATTTTTGTTCCCCTCTAATTAGTTTTCCTTTGCATATATAGCCAAGTTTGTATTACACATTGTATTTTAGGAAACATTTCTCTTGGAAGCCACATTTAAGATAACATGAATGTTTTCATGGTACCATGAATGATGGGCTGTGTTTTTAAAAAGTACCAGCTATCTCCATTACTGTAGAAATCTCCCCAAATGTGAGTCCTCTGTGCTCCACAAGCAGCTAGCCCAGTCTTCACAAGAAGGTAACACAACTGGAACAAAGATGCTATTTTGTCTCTGAGAACAGTGCATCCACAGAAACTCCTCTGGAATAATACACTTCTATGTTTTAAAAGGAAATACTGAAAAAATCAAAGGCTTAGGAGCTGGAAGAATAATTTTGGAAGTGATTGGAAAAGAAAAAGGAAAGGTTACTGCTTCAGCACTACAGGTATGAAGTTGTGTACCAGTATAGCTGTGGTCAAACAAGAGAGAGTAGTCTGCTACCTGCACTGACTAAACACCAAGGTGATGAGGAAAATTCTGCTGTAAGTAGAGTCAGTAGAAGTTTTGACATCAGCCTTTGTCTCTAACAGGTATTTACCCTCTCAGCAAAGCAGGCACTTTGTTATAATAAATAAAGTCATAAGGCTCTGTGCCTCTCTCACTTATCTATCAGTGTTATCATTTATTCCAGGAACACTCAGAGAATATGTATCCAGCTTAGAGTTAGGCTTTGTGCTAGCACACAGAACTTCTGGTCCCTTCTCCAAGTTGTTTCGTCAGATACGCTCACTCATATATTAACTTTAATTTTTTACTTTTAATTAGTTTCTTAAGGTTTCCCTCTTGGATTGGTAAGTTTTTAGCAGATACACAAATCCAAGGAAAGACTATGTGGCTTTTCAGCACCCTTTTGTGGAAATCTGTTGCTGTAGCAGTGGCTAAAAAAATTGACTTCCTTCCTCCCATCCTCCCTTCCCCTCTTTCTTCTTCCTTTTCTTATTTTCTATTTATACTCCTTTTACAATTGAAATCTTTTCCACTAATTCATACAGTCCTCACACATGAAGGTGGAGCTAACAAAGCTGAGTTCTTCCTCACTGTTAAATTTAGTCCAAGAGTAACACTTAAAATTCAAAACTGTTTTGCTCTTTTGGCTCCAGTTTTCAGGAACTTCCATTTTCTCTTTTTTATTTTGAAGACTAGAAACTTGAGAAGAAGCACAGTACAAATCCAAATCAGCACTGTCAACACTAGATTGTACTTAAAGAGTGGGATTTTCCAGAGTGCTTTCATATCTCCTGTGAGAGGTATTTTATAGAGCAGAGCCACAAGACAAATGCACTGTTGGGCCAATTCCTTTTGAGGTCCATTTTGTCTCTAGCTGGTCTAATCACACAAGTAAGGGGAAAAAAAGATTTTGCCTCATGCATATGTAAATCTATACCACTTACAAGTTGCCTAAGTGCAATATTTTTAACTCCTGCAGAAATAAAACTTAGTGCAGCTCCTGTATGGGCCATAGAGGAACACAGTTGTCACAGTTTTGTCCAACTCAAATACATCATTTATGGCAAGGTAGCATAGCACCTGACTGCTCCACAAAATTATGCACAGAACCCCCCACTGATTGGTGCTCTGGCTTTTTCATCCTTCTCATTATTTACAACTACCAAAATTTGGTGTGTCTGGATTAGGCAGGTCAAAAAGGCTGAGCTCAGGTAGTAAATTATTGCCTTTGACTCTGAAGCTGAGGTTTACAGCTACCAGGATGGTTTGTGAGAGTGATTTGTTTATTGCTAGGCCATACACCAAAGATGTGATTTCTCCTGTGCTCACAACCCTCATTCTTCTGGTTTCTAATTCCTTTGGTTTATTGAGATGAAGTCATGAGAGATCTCTAACTGGATGTATGGGACAGTACCCCAGGAAGGAGAAGCTGTGCCAGTGAAGGATGAGGATGGAAAGGGATGAAAATGATCCTCAGAGCTGAACTTTTATTTAGTGGGCTTGCACAGACAGACCTGTGTACTCTTTTTAATGACAAAACTTGCGAAGTAGATGATAACACTAATTTTATCTGTGGGTAGACAGGGGCCTGCAAAGGTTATGTCACTCACACAAGTCACATGTTAAGTCAGCATTAAAACCAAGAATAGAAACCTGAAGTAATGCCTCTCAGTCCAAGGTTTCTAATGATTAAACCATATCCTCCCCTTTGGCCTGGTCCACAGCACAGAACACAGTACAAAGTGTACCTCCATGACATTTTGCACATAGATATCTTAAAATGTTTCTGCAAGTCAGACACGATCTTTGCATGGATATGCAACTGCTGACACTGAAAAGGAAGCAGGGACAGGTATGCCCAGTAGGTAAAGTTAACTGCATTCAAAACTCTAAAAGTATAGGCACTGAAATCACATGCTTCCAAATTGTTGTAATTGAAAAGTGGAAGCTGACTGGAAACCAGTAGAACAAGAAGCTCAATGGAACATTGGAAACAGACTTGCAGGTCTGCAAGTTAAGCTGGATGAAGACGATGCATCACCTTTAAGGGAAATAACACAATTTTGTACATGATGAGAGAAGTAATTAGCAGCCGAGGTAATGCCCTGAGGATTATGAAAACCTCAGGCAAGTGAAAATTTAGCAGCAACAGATCAAATCTCAGCTGAAGTATCTACACGTGCCTATCTGGCAGCTCATCAGGCAACATTACAACAGCTAATCTAAATGAACTTCAACATTAAATTGTGTTTGTGCAGGCAGAAATCACGTAGTGAAAGAAAGGTGCTGTGACAAGACTTGTGGAAGAGTTCAAAAGAATCTGATTGCAGATTTTCTGATTGCAGAGTGCAACCTGATAACTGGTTGCTAGAAGTGGAGCAGTGGTACCAATTCATCACAGAAGTACAGAAAAAATATCTTTTTTTTTTTTCAGTAACAGCTTAGTGCCAAAATGACTGAAAAAAACTTTGCAAGTCTGGATTTTTAGGAATCAGAGAAATATTAACTCAAAAAAAGAAAAATCAGGTGTTCCAATTGCTATGAGCAGCTTGTGATAACATGCCTATAAAGAGCAGAAATCCTGGAAGTAACTTCCCACGTGGTCCTTTTGGGTTCCCTTTGGTACTTGATGGAATCACCACAGAGCTGCTCCTATTTGTGGTGTCTCCTGGGACAACTTCTTCCAAATGCAATGACTCACAGTTCATTGAATTGAAAGCTGTTTGCAGGCCATGAAACAGGTTTGCCACAAGGGCCAAGAAATCCTACAACCTCCATGGCAAAAGCAAACTTAGCACAATTAGCCATAAGATAGGAGGTATTCAATAGGTATAAATAAGCCCTTCTCCTCAGGTTCCATGCTTGAAATCCCACTTAGGGGTGTGGCAATCATGATTCCAACAAATGGCAAATTTTCTCCTTGAATAGTCAGAGGTCCACTTATTTCAGATGCAGTTGTGCTGAAACACTTGAATTATTAGTAATTTAGCTCAGTAGTAGACAAAATAAAAGGATGTAAAGAAGTGATCACTACTAGATAAAGGAAATCTTAGAGGCAATCAAATAGACAAGTGTTGTTTATTTCAGCTATTTTACTTTACCAATTAGATGTTTTAGAAATTAAGTTATTCAGTGTTTAACAAATAGGAAAAAAATTATTGAGAAAACTAAACTAAATATCTTTTTTTTTTTTGGCAATACTGATTGCTGAGCTTTTCTACTGTGTAAATAAGCACAAAAACCAGTTTGGGATGTTTTAATCAACATCAATGTTATAAAAGCTGCTTCATGGACTTAGATTTCACTACTGTTTATGCTCAGAGGTTCAACAGCATCCAACAGGACTTGAACAAGAGGTTTGGGATATTCAGCACAAAAGAATGTTTACAGAATAGGGAAAAGCTGGGCCCTTATCTAACCCTCCCCCATCTGTCCCACCCCCCCAAAGAAGTGGGGAGCTATTGGGATAAAGAGGGCAGCTTATGCCATATATCCATGGGCAGAAATAACCCTGCAGACCCCACAACCTTGCAGAAGCTGGCCCGAGCTGACCCTGTCATTAACACATACCCAAACCAGCACAGTTCTCACTGTTACACTTCCACTTTGCTAAGAGCTTATCAGAAATACATACCCAGTAAAAAATCCCCCAACATTAAAGAAAACCCCCAGTACCCTTATCGGGGAGAGAATTATTATCTCTTTTGCAAATAGGACACTGAGACGTAATTGTAAAGAGATCCAAATAAAAACTGCCTCTGGCAAAGCAAAGAGACTCGAATTCATGATTCAGCTCTGACATGTTACAGCAGACTAATCCTTCAGTGCTGTTTGAAACACACACAGCACGAGGGGGAAGCTACCCTTAACACTGCATCTGCACACTGAGTGTGTCTAATCCCAAATTTCTGCTCCAGACTCCACGAGAGCAGTGAGGGTTACAGGAGGTGACACAGTTTTAGAGCATGAGGATGTCCAGAGGCAGAACCCCCAACAGTTGCATGGTAAATTTTCAGGGCTCAGGATGTAAACAGCCCTCAAGTAATTTCATTCCATTTATGCTAGTAATTTTGAGGTTACTTTTTTATTAATGGACAAAGGAGTTTATTGCTTATTTAGAAGTTACAGCATCTTTGCTCAAAGGTGAGACTGCCACAGTTATTTTTAACTAAGTACTCCAGGAAGAAAAATTGGAAATCAGATCATTACTCCAGTTTCTGTGTACTTTGCTTTACTAAGCAAAAAAAAAAAAAAAAAGAAAAAAAAGAAAAAATAAAAGCAAAAAGTAGTCTGACCTTCCAGAACAACATTAAAAAAGAAAAAAAAAGTCTGATCTGCTTATGTGGGCAGATTTTGGCAGAGGGTAAACACCCATGTTTGCTTCTCAAATTGCACAAGTCAGAAAAGATTCTCTCTGTCTTTCATCCTGGCTTTTAAACCATGGCACATTTGTCTCTCTGACAATCTGAGGCAGGTTACTTTCTTCACATGGAAGAGTAAGAAGTGGGACAAAGTAAATGTGCCAACTGCCTGGAATCTGGTGTCCCTAAAGGGACATCCTATAGTGGGCACACAAATCCTAATGCAGCTGCCAAAACGCCAGTTCCAGCCTACTCAGCTCCTCGAGTGTTCATCCACAGCAGCATCTCTGCTAAAGGTGAGCCCACAGTGCCTCAGATCTCTTCTGGGAAAGGGCTACTTAAGGCAGAGCCTCAGGCCACAGCACACAAGAGTTTACAGAAGATAAGTCCAGGAAAGCCTGAAAGAGTGCCAGCCCCAGTGCCATGCCAGGGTACAGAGTGTGCTGGCACTCTGGTGTGGCGCTTTGGATCAATAAGGTGTGTAATAAAGCACATATTGACTGACAGGCTGGACAGGCCACAGACAGCAAAGGGATTTTTGTTCTCCCAGCATGTTGACAGTAGAGCCTAGAGCCTCAATTTGTCTCTACTTTTCTTTACATGTTTATGTTCTGCAAGAGCTGCTCCTGTGGGTTCTTTGGGGTCTCTCTCTTTAAAAAGAGATAAAGCATCCTTCACACCTTCCTTAATAAGTATGAAGTATAAGTATGAAGTATACTTCCTTGGAAGTATGGTGTAGTCAGTAGTGCCTCACACAAGGTTTAGAGATCCTGGATCACTTGTTGGCAGGAGTTTGACCTCAGTGAAGGAAGTCAGGGATAGCAAAAAGGTCCCCCACCCTAAACAAAGTAAAGAGAGCCCAAGATCACTGGTTGTGTGAGCAGTTCAGGTGAAGGGAATTAATAAGTACTGAAAATACTGAAAAGTAGGGAGTCTCATTGACCAGCTAAGATGGTTGTCCTTCAGAATGCAATGAACATCACCTAAGTCTTAAATCCCCTTAAAGTTGCCAAAGAGCCTCTAATATCCTGAATTCTATATTTTTTTCATGAAAAAAAAAAAAAAATCAGTCCAGAAAATCAAGCTACAACATCCACACAAAATCCTTTGCTACTCCGTACTCACATGATTTGTTTTCACAAGTATCTCAAAGCCTGAAGGTCTCCAAGCCCAGCTAAGGAAAGAAAACAATGATACTTTTCTTACTTTAAAAATTATTTCCATGCACTTAGAGTTTGTAAGCAACCATTGAAACCTAAAGCATGAGCTGAAAGTCTCTTTTCTTTGTGAATGGGTGTTTGTGCCACTAACATTTGTGGGCTTAGGCTTTTCCCCAGGCCTATGTTTTATAATTACAGAGAATTCTCTATAGCCGCTGCCATTCCAACTGTATGATACTTCTTAATGAACTGATGTATCACACACAACACTTTGTGCCCTGATTGAAAGCCATCATCTCAACCTCAAAATCCAGTGAGGAATTAGCTGACAAAGGGTTTAAAAGCTGCATCTCATTTCCAACACAAGCAGCAAATGAAATCCTACCTAACAAGGTGTTTGCTGATCCTAACCCTGTTCACACTTCACAGCAAAAAAATAGACACTTTCAACCCTGTGAAAAATAACACTTTTGTTCACATACTACATACACAGGACACCAGCTAAAATATCTTTTTTTGTACTCTAATTTCTATTAATAATTCCACTACGTTCATCTTACAGTTCCTATTGAGAAAGCGTTTTGTTTCATATACAGGCAAATCTCCTGTATATTTAGGCCACAGCTCACAAAAATAAACAAATAATCAATTTTCTAATAGATTTGGTAGGTGGAGCAAGTTAAAACAAAGGACAGAGACACTCAAAACTAAGCTCCAAAAGGCTCATCCTAGCAGAGCCCCATCTAATTGCCATCCTAAAGGGACTCGATAATCCTAAAGGTCTTTTCCGACCCTACTGATTCTATGGTTAAGTTCCTAAAGTTTCTTAAGCTGCTTGACAGTGCCAAAAAAACCCACAAGAATTTCCTCAAGGGAAAAAAAACACACTTTTGCAAGCAAGTGAGGTTGCAATTTTTTTTTCTTTGCATTAAGGTTACGTCACTTATCTCCTGGGTACAGATGACATTCATAACCATGTGTCTGGACCCCAGCTAAATTATCTCTTTCCCCTAAATAGTCTGAGGGAAGAAAAACAACAAGAGTTCTGTACAGGAAATTAGGAAGGCTCTGTTTTGAGCTTAATTTTGAAAATTCTTTCAGTTGAGCCTCCAAATTTTATTTTTGCTATGGCTTTTCATGTATGAAAGATTTATCATTTGTGCAGGCAAGCTCAGGAGCTGCAAGTGTAGCTGCCCAGCTGCAAAATGTGGGCACAGCACCTGCTGCACTAAAGCTCTCTGCAGACAAGTAGACACATTCCAGCTATTCACTCCAAGCATTTTAAATGATCTCCACCCTTCAGGAGACTTCTTTTTGCTTTTGTGGAAAATCCTTTAGTGGACAGGTTCCTGCCCACCTGCATTCAGGTGCTATTCATGATCAGAAATTCACAGCAGGTAGTACCAAAAGCATTCTAAGATGTCTACAGCAAAAATGTAATGACTTCATTTTAATAGGTAAACATGATGAGCTCCACAAATGATTGCTGAGGCATTAGACATCATTAGTCCCACAGAGAAAGCCCTAAAGTCCTGCACTATCAGATTGTTTACCACTAATTTACAGAGGCTGAGTCCACAAATACATTTCTATCATTTTGCAGTTGCCTAATTAATTACATATATTGAGCAAATTAAACTGAAGGATGCAGCAAATACTCCCAGGGCAACCAATGGCTGTGTCACCAGCAATTTGCTGCTTTTACATTCATACACAATTTTCTTTCAGTGGCAAAGACAATCATAAAAGGATGAAAGCAGGAATCTCACTGGTACAGCAGAACTCAAAAGAGATTTCTATTGCACTGAAATTAGTGAAATAACTCCAAGAGAAGAACTTGATAAACATGTGGAGGAGTGAGCACAGGTCCAGTCCTTGAACCATGTTGTGCCTATTGTGTACGTGCTTATTTTATGTCATACAGACAACAGAAACAATGAGTGAAATATCACCCCAGTCATTTATTTTAAATGTTCACACATTTTTGTTAATTTTAAAAGAGACTGATTTTTCATGGTGATTCAAAATCATCTTCCAAAAATAATTTCTGATACTTGTGGAGCTTTATTTAGATTTTTAAAAAAACATTGTAGGCATTCTTTTTTCCTGTACTACAAGAGCACAGGACATTTGAGGAGCACAGGCCGTGTCTTCTATCTTCACATACAAAAAAAAAAACCAAAAAAACTCAACAAACCAACCCAAAACATGCCCAAATCAGAAGGAAACATACACAAGGGCAATTCCACAGCTGTTTGGGTGGTACATGATAAACCATAATGTGTCCCTTAGTGGGTGTGCAGAATGTGCGATCCAGAGTTTGGAATGTCCTCATTTCTTGATATTTTTTCTTTTTTTTTTTTGTGTTTTAATCTGTGGAAGAACTGCTGACTGCCACATTTGATAGGGAGAAGCAAACTTATTCTTTGATGTTTTAAGTGCCAGACTTAGGAATGACTAATTCTTCTGTTCTAGTATTACAGTAGCAGTTCTGAAAGTTCTGAAAGAAAGCAGACAGTAAATGCCTCTACCCATCTTTTTTTTTTTTACACCAATTTTGAGACTAATTTTAGAATGATCTTGGAATACTCTATGAAATCTTAAATGTGCCCCATGACACAAGGTCAAAACCCCTCTCCACTTATTGATACCAGCATTTGTTCTTTGAATTAAAGGTCAAATAAATCAAACAAATCCTACACAACTAAAAGAACTCTTTCACTCCATATCCTTCAGACACTTACAGTGGTTTTACTTCAAGGTCCAAATCCATGCCATAATTACAGTAAACCTTTGTTGAATGAACAGAAAGTCCTCTGATAAACAGCAAAGGCAGGAAACTAAAGAATTCCATTGATACAGACCATAGCAATAACATTTTCAGGAGAAAATTGCTTGTAAGATATACCAAGCTCCAACCATCTAAGAAAACAATCTGCAATTTCTTGTCTTACTTCAAAGCAGGAGATGGCTATAAAGTTTTTCTTTAAACCCAAAATCTGATGAGCCACCCCTTCTGAGGAATAGGTAATTAAAGCATAACAGACTTTCATAAAAATATTTATAATCTACAAGGTCAAAGTGGATGGCACTTCTCAAAGTATCTTTTCCCCAGAAATCACAGGCTAGCTCTGTCTTTCAGAACAGCCTTTATATTCCCTTAAAGGTTGCTCTGCTGCAGTCAATACAAAATTTCCCCTTCAAAATTCTTCTATGAATTGAGGAGAACCTGTCTTGAGCCTTTTCTTCCATTTTAATACTTATTTCCTCTTCTCCTGTTCCTCTTGGATATCTTTTATTTTGTTTCCATTCCTGGCAGTTGTTCCTCCAGCAACTGCCCTGGCTCTTGGACTCTGTTGGCCACTCAAAAACATCATCACAGTCTAGGCAGTTTGGGCTTGCTTGGATGGAACAGGCTCAAGAATCCTCTCTCTCTCTTTGGCATCTTTGGTCCAAAGCACTCACTAGTTCCCCATCAGTCACTTTTTCATGCAATTTACCATAGTCCAATTGCTGTTCCAAATCAACCAACACTAACTTTCCCCAAAATAGGCTGTTTTCTACATCTGAGCCTCAGGACACTCCAATTTCCAGCTCATTTTTTTCAGAGAGCACATGGTTACTGAAGCAAACTGATCCTTAACTCTGTGTGCAACATATCACTTGGAAATCTCCATTTTAGCAACCACAAGCAGTTTGCTTTTAAAAGTCTCTCTTAAATTCTAATACATTGATGTGTGCACCAACCTGTTTCTCTAAAGAGTGTAAAAGACTAAGATTAAAGTCCTCTGAGTACACAATTATCCCTGTTCCACACAGAGCTGCTTTCTGAAACAGGAGGCACACCAAGCATCAGCTTTTCCTCTCCTCTCAGTGTGCTCATTTTCACCATCCCAAATGCAGCTGGCAAAAGACCTGTAAATCCAGATTTCTTCTCATGGCATTGCTCATCAAAGCCTTTCAGTTCCTTCACCTGCCAGCTGAGCCATTAGCTGTTTACCTGGCAGAATGGCCAGGGTTTTGGGTTGACCACTACTTCTGCCATAAATCATGTTAGACTTGTGGAACTCTTCATAGAAATAAAACTGAAGTGAATTTATCTTTGCATCCCAAAGCCGGCATTTTTCAGAGTACATTTTCCCAGTTATTGTACACTTGGTGAGAATGAAAGAGAATTCACAAAGTAAATCAGGTTTGCTAACTTATCTGTAAATACTGATGCTTGTTTATACTTTGGCACTACCTCCTTGTAAAAGCCAGCTGCAGAAACAGACAGAAAGCAGCAAGAATCAATTTTGGGGTTTTTGGTTAGTTACAAACATTCCGAGGAAAACCATAATGGTACATTTTTTGAAAGCATCCATGCCATGGTTTGGGCTGTGGCAGTCATGCTATCCATATTCTTGCTATTTAGAAGAAAAAACAAACAAACAAAAACCCAAATAAACAGGAAGGATTTTCTCTGGAAAAACTCTCTGGAGTTCTATGATGCCAGTGAGTGACATTCAGGTCTGCAAGTACAGTTCCATTAAAGTCATCAACATTAAGAGATAGTCCTCCTGCACTTCAGAAATGTGTTTCTTCTATACAGATTAGAGTCCCTTGAGGTGATTTTAGTGGTGAAAATAAGATCTACTGCTCTTTTAATTCACCAAAGAATATCTGTGAAAAGACTGAGTTCTATTTCACTCTGTAACCATCAACAGAATTTCCTACTGAAATTCTGTCCCATACATCTGAAAACACCAGAATTAAAAGATGCTTTAAAGACTGAGACACCAAACTGCTGTACTGATGACCTGCATTTTTCAGTAGGAAATATTATTATGTTGAATACAGCACCAAAATGCAGATATTTAAGCCTATTTTTCAGGCTCACACCACACTTCTAATATTTTTCTTTTAGGTGGGTGGGAATACAGGATAATTGAGGCTATAGTTTCATTAGCAAGTTGTGCAGCACACTCAGGAGAAGTCTGAAACAGGTGTAGCTGTAAATTAAAACCTCATGCTTACAGGTGTTATTGGAGAGAGGGAGAAATGCTTTATACTGGCTCTGCCCTGCCCTGAATGACCATTAGCAGTCACTATAATACATATATAAATATATGGTCCTGCAGCCTGCCTTTTGTTTTAGTTTAATCTAAGAGGAGCTCAGTTTGTGCTCTCCAGACAGTTTGACAACACCAACCAACAAAAGACAGGGAAGGTGGATAAAAAGATTGCTGTCACAGGGCATCTCCTCTCTGAACTAGCACATTAACACATGTGCCCCCCCTGTGATGATCAGCAGAAATACTTGAGGGAGAAACTATTTAAGAAACCCATAGAAGAATAATAGGGAAGAAAAGGATTGAGAAATAGCATGTTTTACATGAGGGTTCTGGCCCTAAAAGCTCTCCTTGATTTAATAACCTAGTAGCTTTTCAGGAATATTACAAAGCCTACTAACTGCGGAGTAACCATTTAGGAAGAGAAAAAAAAAAAAAGCCAAAATGTCCATTTAGTATTAAAGCACTTTAAGGAAATTTAAATGGGACAGAGAGAGAAAAAGTAAAGTCGGAATAAAATGTTGCATTTCTCAGACATTTCTTTCTTTGAAAGAAAAGAAGTTGTGTGTAGCAGTAGCACAGAGATATTTTTAAATACAGAAATAAATACAGATTCTGAGCATTAAGTGAACTTCATATCTGTGTATGGGTCTAGATTGTCTTAAGAAGAATGAGAAACAGATTCTGCTTTCCATTTCAGGAGTGCACCATGACTAAAGCATCAAGGAGCTCTCCAAGCTGTAATTCATTCACTACATCACATCTCTGAGTCTGACCATTCAATATTTATCTTCCCTAAACTTAAGGCATATTACAAATCAGTGTAATTAAACAGGAATTCTGACATAGTCACTGCCATCTTGTCTCTCTAAACTAAACCCAGGCCCATGGACCTAGGCATAGTAAAGATATTAATACTATAAATTTTGATACCTATTTTGATACCAATAGGCATTGCTAGTTTTTGATGCCAGTATCCATTGGCATCACTACCCATTGATGCCTATTAATTTCAAAATTGTGATATTGACAGGCATTGATATTTGTACAGATCATTATCTCTTTATATCCATAGGCACCAATACTTTTTTTTTAATGGCAGTTTCAATATCTATCTTGATGCATTCATAGGTAAAGTTATCAGTACCTCCTAATTTTGAAAACAAATTTCAATATTAGAATGCATCCAAACCTATTTCAATATGAATTTTGATACCAATAGGCATTCAAAGACTAAGGTGCCTATTTAAAGGAATCAGTACCCTTAATATCAATGCCTGTCAAAACTAATCTCAATATTGGTAAGCACACATAGCTATCAATTTCAATGTTGGATTTTATATTATTAGGCATTGATATTTACTGATATCAATGGGTATCAAAAGAAGGTATCAATACTTACTGATATCAATAGGTATCAAAAGATAGGAATTAATACCTATCAATTTCTGTAGTGATTTTGAAACCAATAGGCATCAGAAGACATTGCTAGGCACAAAAATCTATCCATTTCAAGAGTTACTCATTTCAATAGTCATCTTTGCCTAATGATTTTGATAGCAGTAGGTATCTATACCTATTGATATTGATACCTTTCAAAAGCAAGAGTAGTTAATATTTATCATTTTTTATTCCTACTGATATTGATACTGTGATTTATATAAGAATTTATACCTTACAATATTTTTGATAGAGATACTTATCGTTATCAGTAGGCATTCATACCAACTGATAAGTATCAACACCTCTGAATCTGATACCAATTTACTTTCACACCCATCAATATCAATCAATAACTGGGTATATTAAGAGGCATCAATTCCTGTGGATATTTACATACTGGCCAAAGAGCCATGGGAAGCTTTGGCGTGCAGGTTACAGGTTGTATTATTTGGTATGGAGTTTGTCCACTTCTGCTGTGCTTCCTAGAGCAAAATGTTGAAGAAAAAGCATATTAGGTGTGTAAAATCCTGCATTTCGAGGTTAGCCAGTGTGTGCCAAAATCACAGATGCAGGGGTCATTTGTTAATAACTGATCCTTGTTATTTAGACAAAGAAATATAGAACAATCTTGCAATGTCATTATATCCAGGATTTCTGAGTACTTGCATATGGCTCAAATTAATTTGGTTTTCTTGGAAGTCAGTTTTCTTTAAATCAGGTTCCTCTTAAGCATCTCTCAAGATAGCTCACTTGCAGCCCATGGAGATGCACTTCCTTCAGGTTTTGGAGAGTTACTAGTTCTCCCTAGATTGCTCTGCACAGTTCTGGATCCTCTACCATGCCCACAGTTTTATTTCTGAAGGCTGACAACACAGCCAGCCTTACCCCTTTTTTTCCTTTCAGCTGCAAACATCCTCCCTCTGTCCCACACACACCTCCAAACCCAGCAGGGAGAGACAGACACACTCCCACAGAGCTGTCTAAGAAGTTGCAGTGCCACATGGAAAGACAGTTGGATTTACTGGCATTGTTTCTAACTTTAAATATTTTGTCAGCTCTGGATTTGGGGTTTAAATTTGCTTATGTGACTACAGAACAAATGATAGCTGTAAAAGCTCGTTCATGTTATCCTAGCACAGATCAGTGCTGCAAGGGGAGTGTCAGCATGTGTGTTGTCACTGGCACCTCCTGAAGAGGCAAGCTTTCAAAGTTCACCTCTTGCCTGCTGGAGAAGGCTAGGATGCCCAGACTGACACTCCTTGCTGGTGGTAAATGTCACCATGGTATCACATTACTACATCTAGTTTAAAAAAGTCTGACATTTAAAAGATATGAGCTTGAAAATCTCCTCCCAACTCAGTACTGAGTGGCAAGGAAAAACCACTGTCTAGCAATTCAAGCCACCTCCCTTTCAGCACTTTTGGTTTTTCCAAGGGCATTTGCCATGCAAATAGTGACTCTGCTGAAATCCTGTTACCTTAAAAACATTGACACAATCACAAGCTTGAGAAGCACAGCTGATGGCCAGTACTGAATCAGGGAATTCAGAATGGGTGGAACACACTGCAGCAATACTTGTTACACCAAACCTGAGAATGGAAACTGAGAGGCCCCCACCCCTCAGTAAAGTCTGTCAACATAAATGGGATCCCAACATCTGTGCAGCTGCTTCATTTTTAAAAGAATAGTCATGATGCAGGATGGAGATTTTCAATTAAAACTGGAGTCATTTTCACAAGTCATTATAGATCCATTAGATACAGAAACAGGGTGATGCTCTTTGCAAAAAAAAAAAAAAAGTTGGAGGAAGAAGATAAAATGGCTCAAAATACAGGGCCAAAACCTTGGCTTTTAAGATATTCCTCATAATTTCTCAGCTTAAAGTGAGCTATTCAGCAGCTCTATGGGGTTGAAACACCTCATATCTCCTTTGTACTTGGTTCAGGGGGGTCACACTGGATCACAGCCTGGCCTAAGGCCAGAGCATCTTCATAAAACTGCTCAAAACTTTCTGAAGGTCAGTCATCCTTCAGGGCTTCACAACCTAAACCAAGGGTCTCCTCAAGCACCCTCTGTCTTCTCACTTCTTACAGATATTTCAGCACCACATTAACCTCACTTAGGAATGCAGTGAGACACAAGGAAGAGAGAGGACCATTTGCAGCATTTGGGCACCCATGGGTGTGGCATTCACATTTTCTGGAAAAATCCCTTCTCCCAGGATTTTTCTCCAGGGAAGCTGAGAAACCTCCAAGAAAAAGAAAAAAAAATTTCTCATTTGCTTCTCCTCATTTTGCTCATGTGGAATGTGTTTGGGGATTGTTTACCCACAGGTGATTGTTCCATTGGACTCTGCTGTGAGTTGTTTTCACTCTTTGGCCAATTGAAGCTAAGCTGTGTCGGGACTCTGGAGAGAGTCACAAGTTTTCATTATTATCTTTTCAGCCTTCTGTAAGTTTCCTTTCTGTATTCTTTAGTATAGTATAGTACAGCATTCTTTAATATAATATAGTATAATAAAATAATAAATTAGCCCTCTGAGAACATGGAGTCAGGTTCATCCTTCCTTCATCGGAGGGGAACGCAAATAAACACATGGTTACCACAGAATGGGCTACAGACCCCCTGTGACACTGGGCTCTTGTACTGGGCCTGTCTGGGATGGAGTTAATTTATGAGACTCTTTAGCTTGTTCCATGATTTTTTTTTTTTTTTTTTGCTTTTGGTCTTCCTAATCTCTCCCTCATCCAACTGAGAGAGGAGTCAAGTGAGCTGTTATGTGGGTGCTCAGCTGCTGACTGAAGTCAACCCACAAGAGTCATAAAGCCATATACCCTCTTATCATCAAGCTACAAGAAAGGAGAGCTGAAGGAAAGGTTGACAACTGTTAAAGCAGCAGCCTTAGCACAGCAGAGGGAACAGGGAATCATGCAGCAGCTATCTTGTGGGGGGAAATTATAATACCCTCCCAGCAAAAAATCCCTTCTCTTCACCTCTTTTATTGAGACATGAATTCCTGTGCTGTTTAACACCAGCCCCTCCACACACAAACACTCACACATGGACTTGGTGTAGCCTGTGCCATAGAGGAAGGAGGTAGAAAATATTTCCCAAGAATAATTGATCAGTGATCTCCCTATTTCCCAAGAATAATTGATCAGTGATCTCAGCACAGCAGCAGCCTCTTTTCTGGGGATCTGCTCAATCCCTGAAGATGAGGGAGATGCAGAGAATGATGTGGGCTGCCCCCTCTGCATTCTCTCAGGCACGCATATCCCAAACTGGTAATGCTGTGGTCCTGCATGAACCCCAAACCTCGTTTGGAGTAATGGCCTGACAGAACACAACAGCCAAGAGCCCTTTCTCTCTTTCCCACCCCAATTTATCCTGTCTGTGAGCTCTCGAATGAAACTAGGAACCAACACAGCTCCCAGCCTCCTGAAACAAGGGGGATGACTCTGTCCTGCATTTCTGCAGAAGGACTGTCACAATTACAGATGGTCACATCCTTGTGGCTCCCCTTCAGGGGCTGACACAGGATGAGTGACACAGCAACTCCTGATGTTGAGACATGCAGAGGAAGGAAGGGTTACTGTAATCCACCAGAACCTCAGCCAATAATTGCTTTGTATGTCAGAAAAGTGGTACTTAATCTTGTGTTTGTGGGTCAGGGACAAGCTCCACAAAGTTATGCCCTGTGAGCAGGCAGTGAGTGTGAGAAAGGAGCTGCATTGGAGGCTCTCAGCACAGGAACCTCAGAGAGCTGTGCTTTTGCTGCACGCATTAAACACAGCTCCCCAACACTGGGGCTGAGCTGGGTACTCACTCAGAGTAAGAACGGGAGAAGGAATTTCTGAAAGAGCTGTTCCATGCAGGAATTCTTCCCCAGCTGATGGCTCTGAAGATGTTTTAAAGGTATCAGACTAGCTGTGCACAGATCTTCATGGCTCTGAGCCCAGAGCTGTAAGCCTACCACAAAGGTCAGGCTCTGACTTCCTCCGGTTCCTAGAGCAACATAAAGCAGCTCATTTTGTGGGGCTGGGATCCAGGGCACAGGCACAATGGGTCACTGACTCCAGGGCTGGCTGGAAACATGGAAGGAGGTATTTCTTGGCCTGTCCTTGCAGAGACCCTCTCTGTGGAACTGGGATTGTGGAGCAAACTCCAGAACAGCCACTCTCTGGATTCTTCTACATGGTGCCTCTGTCAGAAGTTGTTCTTGAGCCCTTCGAGGGCTCTACCTTCATCTTTTTGCTGGTTGAATTCCTCACTTGCCAGTGTCCTCTTTCAACAGCCATCATGAGATTAACGACTTCCAGGTCATCAGCAGATATATTTGATGGCACTAAAGTCCCAATTCTTGCACAGTTCAAAGACTGTCAGATCTTTGGGGGCCCCAAAACTGCGGGCTCCTGAATTTCATGAGGTAAAACAGGCAGCTATGGACTTGGAAGGAGATTGTGAACAAAGTAGAGAAGACATTACACAAAATGGAAACCAAGAGGAGTAGGAATTCAGCAAGGGAAGACAGAAATAGAAAAATTGAATCATTATAGGGAAGGAAAAGTATTTCAATTCCAAATAGATATAGATGAATGAGGAATGTTTCTTCAGGATGCTGTGAGAGCCATCAGCACTTGAGATCCCCATCTTGACCCTTCTGTATTTAGTCTTCCAAGATAACCTCATGGTGGCAATCCCCAAACTGAAGGGTAGAGCCTAACAAATTCCAACACTGGAGCATATTTGGACCTGAACTTCCAGGTCAGATCCCTCCTAGAGCAATCTAGTTGTTTCTAGATCCCTTTGAACACTGAATACACATGCAGTAAATTGGAACAATCAAGGGCTTCACTTTAAAACCACTCAATTAAAATCCAGCTGCTAATATAGACACAGTTGCAGTCTTCCCATTACTGTTCTAAACCTTGGCCAGGTATTTTCTCTCTTCTGTTTTTACTTACAACAGGTAATTATTTTCTTGTGCTAAGATCTGAAGAACCCAGTATTTGACATTTACAAATGTTGTTATCTACCACTAAATGAACTACACTCATTGCCTAGTCAGGAAACTTCCCTCCTGCCCATCACCACAGGTATCTAAATGCTTGTTTAACCTCATAATCTAAGGATTAAATACACACAAACCTAAAATTAAGGATTACACTGCCTTTGAACTGATCATTGGAAAAACAGGGTATCCATTTCTTGGAGTTCCCAGGCTTTCAGAATAAAAAAAAAGCCTGCAATTATTTGGGAGAGGAGGAGTGGAACAAGTTCATTTTTCACTTTGTTCTTAGAGTCAGGGTTGAAAAGGATGTATTAGGCAGTGTAAGTAAACCTGTAAAATTGTTGCCTGTGCTACACATATTTTAGACACAAATTAAGATTATTTCACCTTCTGTGGGGAAAAAAAAAGTTTCATTATAAAAATATCTAAACTCAATCCCTATAAATCCTAAGGACTGTGAAGTCTAAGGTACATTCTCAGTTTTGTGGGGTTGAACTTGGAAGGGTCATGTGCAATGTTTGACCTACATAGTCATACCACATACAGAAATACTCCAAAGCTTTTCAAGGGCACAGGGTTCTGGAAAAAGAGCAAAGAAGGACCCTCCCCATAGAATTTACCTGCCAAGTATAAATCTTCCCAAACTACATTATTTGCTATAGCTCTTCTGCACAGCACACCTGAGAAAACCTTTAATTGCAAAGCACTGCTGATCTTTTTGTGGATTTAGGAGCCTCTGGAAAATGAAAACAACAAGTTGCAATCCAGCAGCTAATAAGAACACACACACACAAAAATCATTCTCTTAATAAAGCTGAAAAGCTCATAAATTTCAGTGTCCTTGAGATACTGTAACTGCACCTGAGGTCAGTTCCAGCTGATATTGGTCCCACAGGGAGTTTTTTACCCGCTGTTCACTAAGCTGTAGTCATTCCTACTTTTCATGTCAATAAATCATGGGATTCATGCAATCAGCTAGAACTCACTGTGGCCTGGTATCCCCATCTCATCATCATATGGGGGTCTAATGAAATTTACATAACCAGCACTGTACAGGCCAAAACATAAGCTAAGTGAGTCTTGCCTAATTATTTTGTCCAGAATTGAGACTCATGTTCACTCAATTTCAGTAAGTTAATTATTGATAGAATCTACTTCCAGATTCAAAGCAGTATTTTCCAAGCTCTGTTGCAGGGCAAAGAGAGATTGACCATAGTTCTAACACCTTTTCCCAACAGCTCCCTTGAAATAATCCACCTTCTCCATTGACCTAAGCCAGTCCTAGGAATCTGAAGGAAAATTAAAGAATCAATCAAATTAACCTTTTGGCCCTCCTGCACTCTCCCATTTGCTTACCCACTCTTAATTTGGGATCTATGCATTTCTGTGCAAATTGCTTCCAGCACTGCTTGGGACTTTACTACCATTATTGTAACTTACCCAGTCATCTACCTCATGTTCCTATTTGTCTTTCTTGCTGAATAACTGTTAAAGGGAAAATTCAGATTTGCAGTTCATACTCAGGAAGATTCTATCTGACAAAATGCATTTTTTTTGTCTTAAGAAGCTGCATTTCTACTAAGCTCCTTCTGAAAAAACATTCAGAACACCACACAGAAAAAGGTATGGGATTGTAAGAGCAGCACTCACACACAAAGACAAGCCTGTATCCTTTACAAACATCAGAATTGTGTCATTTCTTCCAGTGATAAAACTACCACAAATTCTGGTTTATTCTGCGGCGTCCTAAACTTTGGGTGTCAAATGCCACATATTTTTACCATTTTTTTCCCAAGCAATGGTCTCTGTCAAATAATCCTGAAATTAATTTTAAAAAAAATAATAAAAGAAGAGATAAAGGAATAAAAAGCCCTACAAGACACTTGTAGTTTTTGAAACAGTCTATGTAATATTAGAGTTATTTCAAATCCTGTGAGCCATCTGGAACATTATGGCTCAGTCTTGACTGCCAGAAATGGGTTTCTTTTGTTTATTCACTAGTAGAGAGTTTCTAGTCTACAGAGAGTCTTAGTCTTATCACTAAACAAACCAGAGAGTCAGTCATGAACAAATGAGTACAGTGAACCCTGTCCTTAAATGCCCCACAGCAACAGCCTGCCTGCCTCCCCTGGGATTTCACAGGAGGTGCTTCATCCATCACAGGTAGGCAGTGCATGATTGCTGCTGGTAGAAATGGGTTTTCCTCTCTGGAAATCCTTTCTTTCTGCAAATGCAAACCCCAGTGCTTGAGAACTTGTAATTTCCAAAGAATTTTCTGGAGAAAATACAAAGCCTATGTAGAAAGAAAATGATATTTCCATGTAGATGTACTTCAATATAAAAATGGCTGATGCAACCAAGGCTTTTTGTCTTTGCTCTCAAGAGACATCTAAAACTATATGTTAACATAATATGATGCAAATACATTTTGTGCATTTGGAATGGGTGTAACATCCCTGTTACTGAGACAAAGGAAATGAAAGTTCTAAAACCCCAGATGTTGTAAACTTATCACTTCTGACATTATTAGGAAGCAAGCATAGAAGGAAAATCCTTTCAAAAGGAAAACAAAAACGAAATCACTCCTCACCTCAAAACTATTCACCCCAGAAGTTTGGCAGAACTGTTGTGGTACCAGAATGGAGCAGCCTTGTTTTACAAACCCGAGTTGACATCTGTTTGCCTAAGACAAGCCTGTCCTGTCCTTGTGCCCTCAGCAGCCTCCTCGAGGCCTGATCTGATAACTCCTGGAGCTCAGAGGAAATCTCACACCACAGCTGTAATCATGCCATTCTGAAGCAGATGTGTGTTCTTATCATTGTTTGCTTGTGAAGCAACAAAGTCATTTACTCTTGCCTAATCAATCTCAGCTGTTAAGAGTAAACCCATTTGCTTTAGACATGGCCTTTATTGCTCAGCTACTTTACTGCTTTTCTCTCTCTTTCACCTCCTTTAAGGATATAGGAATATTGCTTAACTTTCACACTCAAAAATCAGAACAATTCCCTTTTTTTCTTCCAGTAACATCCATGCAACAAATTTTTGCACATTTATTTCCTTTTCTTTTTAACTCTCACAACTTTGTACACAGAAACCTAATAAATTCCAAAATGGGAAAAAACTGTTATATTGTACTGAATTTTAAACTTGCATCTACAAGATAAAGGAGCCAATGGATTTCTGCCCCAAACCAGAAATATGGTAACAGCTACAACATAATCAGTGTTTTGCTCTGCCATTGGACTGGCAGAGGTTACATCCTGAAGGTCTCAGCTACAATTTTTCCCTTGCAGGTGAACTATATGCCCAATTCAAAAACAGTGAGGTAGCATCAGCACCTATTTCTTTTCAAATACATTTTTTGATCCTTTTTTCAACCTCTTCTGGCTATGGCATTTAAGGCATTTATTTTTGCCAATTAAATTAATAAAGCATTTCAGAATTTTGCCTTAAAAATATTTGAAAAAAGCATCTGCAAAAACCAAACCAAACAACCAGTTTGTGCCAAACTGTGGGCAGCTGAGCACTGGGGCAGGAATGCCTCTAAGAGGCAGATGTGCCCTCTCTGCTGTCACCCCCTCCCCACCTCAGTTTGGGGACTTGCCCCCCCCACCCCCTACAACTAGTTCCAGTTTTTTTGACTTTTAGGGCACACTAAAAGGCCCATTTGTTCTCCCTAGATGGGAGAAAACTAAGAGGACCCTAGTGAGAGATCATAAAATTGGCTCCATTCTCACTTCCAAGAGCAGTGATTTGGATGTTAATAATAGGAAAACTGAGGGAGAAGGCTCTCCAGAAAAGCCTGTGTGTAAAACTATTCCCAAAGTGTATCAGAAACAGAACTGGACACTTAATTTCTAAACATTTATTTGGAAAGAAAGAAAGAAATCCATTCTGGTGCCTAAAAAACAAAGGTCCCTTATTTTCAGAGGTGCATAGCACATACATACCACACTCACCCAGCAGTCTCTTGTACAGAACATCCCATTTGCTCAACTTTTTAGATTTGACCAAAAAGGCAGGAAGATAAAAGAGGCAGTCTAACACACTACTTGGAACCATGGGCAAATTAACACATAAGATCATGACACCTTCATGAACTACCAAAAAAAAAAAAGCATAAAATATTTTTTTTCAAGCAACACCATTAAGAACCTGTGAGAAGTGAAAGTGCAGTGAAAGAAAGGAATATGATTAACAGTGGAATAAATTTTGAGTTTGAAAACAAAGATTTTTGGAAGCTAAATTGTATACATTAAAATTTTTACCAGTCCTTGGGACTAATCATTTTAAATATTCTTATTTGCTGGTATGTACTTGACAAAACCCTGCACGTGCTATGCTCTAAAGAAAAAAGAGAATAAAAGATAATTGCCACAAACTTTCATCCCAGATCAAGGTACAGTAAAGGCCTTCCCTCAAGGTGGCACATCAATGAGAGCCTGGTATAAAAGGTGTGGTACTACAACAGCAAGAACACTCATTCTGCCTGAACAAATGTCTACCACAGTTTGCACAGTTAGCTGTGCAGCCTTATTTAAAGTAAAAATTGCAGTGGAAAGTCTTTTTTCAGTTAAATCTGATTATAAAAGTACCCAATTTAGCAATAATTGTGATGCTTTTTGCTTTACATATAAATGCAGATTCTCTCTCCTGGGTCCTCACCAAATGGAAAGGAATTGTGTCACTGGAGGAGACCATGATGAATCCACAATGATGTACTGAATAATTAGAAATGCTCACTTGACAGCACTAAACTACAAGTATAGGAAGTTTATAATGATTAAAGTAGACCAGCAAAATACATTTCCATTATAAACTAAACCTTTCCAAAGAGACAAAACCATGATGATAAAGAGGCCAATGTGGCATTAATCAGAGCTACAATGGCAATACCAACATTTATCTTCAAAAGATGATGCCTGAACTTGTCAAATAACAACCAGCAGAGAGTTCCTTTCTGAGGGTAGATAAGTTCCACCTCTACAAACTGAATATTTTATAATCTGCTTATACAGCAGCTCATCCCTACAGCTGTCCCTTCATTTTAAATCCACCTGCTGTTTTAGCTGTGCAATAAAGTGCTGAATTCCATCTTCAGCATGAAGAAGGGTGAGAAATACACAAGCCCCTGCTCTTCTGAAACTTAAATGTAAATCAAACTTTGCTTTTCTTTTAACTAAATGCTCTTCCTTTGTACCCCACTTCAGATACCTTGTGGCAGAAAAAGAGAAAGGCAAATTATTTGTAGTAGACACATGATGCAATGCACTGCATGATGTAACTATCTCAGATATGATGCTGAAACCCTTCCCTCAAGCTGGCAAACATCTCCATGCTGACAGACCCCACTGGTATCCAGCTGGGCAGGAAGGTCAGCCTAAGAACATCCCATTGTAGCACCTATTGTTTGCCTGTGAACTGGGCCTTGTCCATCAAATTAGTCACTTAAAGAAATGAAACAGTTACTTGGTTAAATAACTGTTTCCCCTGACTATTAGACAAACTGTATTACATCTCCAGGCATATGATCAAATGACTGAGAGTCTGACCTAAATTTACTTACTGTGCTAAACAGCCATAGGAAAAAAAGAATTATGCCTCACTGCCTACTGTCAGCCACAAAGAATATCTATCAGTCTGTAACTGCACATGAAATGCAGTTTTGTAGTTTTCTGTGCCAGCTTTTAGGAGCAATTGCAGGTCAGGTGACAAAAGACATTTCAGAGAGTTAAGGGCTTTTTCTTGTTGCTTGGTGTTTTTCTTCCTGGAAGCTTTATGCTGACTGTTTTTGCACTTTGAGGACACTAAAATGGTATGTTTTAGAGGTCTTTTGACTAAGCTTTTGTGGAATTTCCACTTGAGACAAATGCAAGATGAATCCTTACAAAAATACCAATCTCAAATACAGCAGAAGTACAAACAGATCATAGTCTCACACATTTGCTACACCAGACTAAAGACATGTGCACTTTTTAGAAATAAGCTTTCAATAGGAGGAGGGGGCATTCTGAAATTTCACAGATTCCCTTGATTTCCAGAGCACCTGCTCAAAGCTATTAATATGCAGCCATTTGAAAACAGGTTGAGTTCTTTTATCATTATGTCACTTAAAAGAAATCTGGCAAAATATTACATTCAGTTAACAAGACTGAAGATTTCCAATTGAAATTCACATGTTTCGGGCATCCAACTGTCTTTAATTCTTTTATAAATAGATATTTATCTTCTGGTAACAGTAGTTTTTCAGTCCATAACACCCCTGAACATGTGGCTCGTGGCTATTTTGAGAAGCTGCAGGTGATGAGAAAGAGGGCTAAGGGAGTGGTCTGCACCAACAAAACAGGATTTGTGTGCAAAGCAGAACATGTAGGTGAGTGTCTATGCAGTCTCCTTCAGGTTATGGAATAGCCTGCAGTTCTTTGGGAAAAAGAAGGAGAACTAGGCAATACACACCAGCATATGACAAACCTGGATGCCACAGCTCAGAGGAGCCTGAGGACTAATATGAGCAGGGACTGCCTCCACCAAAAGTAGGACCTGTGTGCTGTGTGTGAGACCAGAGGGTCAGGCTCAGTTTAATGGAAGCACTTGTGCCGTGCCATGGCCAAAGGCTGTCCAGAGAAGACACTGCAGGACTAGAGGCTTTCTCAGGTGCCACCACCAGCAGAACAGGGAATAAAAGAACATAAAAAGCAACTTTCCTGGTTGCTCATCAACAAGCAGCCCACAGTGACATGCTTGGATAGTTGTGTGCATGTGTGGAAAACTTGTGAGCTTAAGGGACTGTCCTTGCAAATGCCATTTAGAATATTGTCTCTCCCACGTGTAGCTTTGCTGTTTGCTCTGTTACAACATTCAAAATGACGAGTTACATTCAATGTCATAGGTGGTTTAACTTGACAGAAATGCAACATAAAATAAGTTTTATTCATATTCCTCCCTTCATCTCCAGCTTCCTTTTGGCACCTCTCATCAGGCTCAACAAAAAGAGTTTGTTCTTGGTTATTCCTTTAACCACTTTTCCTTCACAAAAGCTGCTATCATGGGACTTTTAAATTTTTTTTTTCTTCTTTGTTCTTATGTGAATATACCTTTTTACAAAAACAAATGTCTTTTATCCCAGAAGAACCATTTTTATTCCCAATCCCAGGCACAGCCCAGCTTTATTTCACAACATCAAGCAACAGGACATTCAACAAGAGGCAGGGTGAAGGGAAGAGACACACATCCTGACACATTGAGAGCATGTTGACAAACTCCTTTAAACATCAAAAGGCTTCCTCCTTTTTGCAATTCATGTAAAGCTTTTGCTCCAAGGCTTTTGAACAAATTCTCCACTGGCAGTCCCTCAAGGATTAGTTTTTGAATATTATAGCTCACCCAAAAAAACCCCACTGCTTACAGATAAACCTTTGCTTCTGTGAGTCAAACCAGTACCCCCATCCACAGCCACATTTTAAAGTCTGGAGAAAATGAGCACTGGAGTCAATGTTTTCAAGGCACTTTGAATATATGTCTGGTGGCTCAAAAATGTCTCAAGCCAACCCTTTTTTTCCTTTCTCTGGAATCTGATGCAGTGACCATTTCTCTGATGTTTCAGATTATTAAACCTGGATAATAACTCCTTGTTGCCACTGAAGTTCTCTCCACCTGCCCCAGACCCCACATCCCTCCCTCCCCCCCAATAATTCAAATCTCTGCTCTTCATATGCCAAATAAAGAACTGCAGGCAGAGACAAGGGAGTTACAGCTGAGTTGACAGAGACAAACTTCAGGTTATACAAAAGATCTCCTTACAAGCTATGCCAAGCAGTATTACAAGCAGAGCCAGCAATCTGAACCAGCAGCCCTCTAATTTTCAGTGCCTGCGCTGTATTCCTACCTTCAGCAAAAAATCCTTCAGGGCAGCAAGAATAGCAGCAAACCTGTCATTAACAGCCACAGTGCTGTCACATCAGAGACTCCCCCATGTCACCTACAGCCTTTAGCTCAGCTGTTTGCCTCGTTGGGGACAACTTGCCCTGGCTGCCAGGAAATAGTGTGTATACATTGGTTCCCTCATAAGCAACAAATAAACAAAGCAGCCCTATTCTTTGGGAAACCAAAAACTTTGGGATTTTGAAAGAAGAAGCCAAAAGCTGCCTCTGTGAAGAGTCCTGCATATGAAGCAGCACAGAAGAACTTACATGTAAATAGATCATGTAGAATCACTGTGGTTTGCTTCCTTTCCCTGCACCAGCACTGGGAAAGAGATTGGCTTTAGCACATGCCTGCTATAGAAATGTGTTTCCAAAACACATCGCTGAAGTCCTTGAATCACGGCCAAACAATTGGCTGAACCTCTAGAAACCTACCAATCATTACCTTGGCCACTGGCATCCAAAAGCACAAAAAAAGAGCTAATTTTTAATGTCTCATCAGCCTTTGCGCTGTGTCAACACCAACAACAACCACCACAGATCAGGGAGCATATCTCTTCAACCACAGTTCTAGGTGCTACCCATTAGATAACAGCATCGGAAGAGAGAGAAACTTTAGAAAAGCAACTTTTCAGTGCAGGCAAAGCATTTACACCCCAGCTGAGTTGTTGCAGTGCCAGACTTAGGGCATTCTGATAAAGTAACAACTTCAGAGAAATTTGCAGCATCAAGACAAATTTTGAGGTGACCAAAATTGTTGGAGCGGATTAATATCTCTGGCCACCTAAAATACAGTGGCTAAGAGGTTCTACATGGGAGTGAGTTGAGAAGTAACGAGAAGTATGAAAATTTACTTGGTAGTGTGCTTAAGAGGCAAAAGAAAAAGTATAAACATCTTCAAGTTACAAAGCTCCACAGTACTGAAATTGGCAGGAAATTATTTCATAGCATGTCAGAAAGCTCAATTACCTAAATACACTCAGAAATCCAAATTAATCTAATAAAATACTTAAACCACTAAATCCTCATGCAGGTACTCTCATTCAGAATTATGCTGGATTTTGTGTTGCTCAAGCTGAATTCTTTTTAACAATTAACCTGGAAGAATAAACTTCACATCAGCTGTAAGCCCAAAGGAGCAAAGGTGTGATTGAGACAACAACAGCGCTGTGTACCTGAATACAAACCCCTGAAAAAAGAATGGATACAGACAAATGTATGTACCCCCCACTAGGCATGCTGGCTTTCATAGCATTACAAACCAAAGACAGAGATAAATTAAGTCATATAAAAATTGAGTTTCCACAATCCAACAAAGATACCTTTACATATCCAGTGCTGACAAAACACAGATTTTTTTTTTTTTTACTGTGGAATAAGCATCAGGATCTCTAAAACAAAGTAGCACCACCAGCCACTGGACTTATATGTGCAATGATGTACATCTTCACTGTGATGAATCCACAAAAACTTTGTATGACATGTACAAAAATAAATTACAAGTCATAACCGACAAATAAGGTATGCACTCAACATGGCTTGTCAAATATTAAACATTTTTAAAAGGGTCTGAGCTTTGTCTGTTCCTTACATCAGCAGTAATTTCAAATAACTCCTTTGATGAAGCTTTAGTAGTGATGAGTTGCACAGAAGATAGAGGAAGCCAGAGAAAGCTCTAGAATGATCTAAGCCTTCCTGTTAGCATCATTTCAAGAAATATAAAATTTCTACAAGTCTTCTCACAAGTTCTCCTCATTAGAATTGCTCAGTTTTACCTGAATTTGGTTAAATTTCTGAAAAGGAGCCTTTTCTGTTTTACATCCCACTTCTCTGCCACCACTGTTTGCAGCAGCCTCGCCTCTGGTGGTAACACAGAACCAGAACTGCAAGTCTATATATAAATATGCCATAAAATCCCCATATCTGTTGGGAAATATGAGACTCAACTCAAACATATTTGAGAGAAAGTTTAAAAATCACACATCATTTTTAAACAACAATTTCAACTCTCATTTTCTTCCTATTTGGTACTGCAAACTCCTCCAAACTCACAGCATAACTCCTAGACATCTAACCACCTTATTCTTGAGCCATCTCACCTATAACAGATTATTTTTGCTGCCAAGACAGCCTAAGCTCCTGGGATCCTGTTAAAAACAGGCAAAAGAGTGCCTCTTCCACAACAATTTACTCTGGAATGAACTTGATGGTGTTAGCAGCAGGTGGTGTGGGAGAAATAAAAAGCCTCAGAGGAAATCCCCTGCTGTTCTTTGTGTTCTTAAGGTCTCACTCAAGCATACACCTGTGACAGCTTCAAACTCTATAAGCTGAACAACATTCCATGTCATTGGTTTGCTTTCCACATATTCCAAAAACAGTTGTCACAATGGGCAGCTTCAGGTAAGTGAGTTTGACAAATTTTCTTGTTTCCTCCCATGATTATACTCGTGACTATGAGTTTTACTTAAAATAAAAACCTCTATTTTAAATTGCCTATGGAATTCTCCATTTTTCATTCCATTAAGAAAAATTAGTTTCAATGAAGAATTTACTCAGCACTTCTTCCTTGTGGGAAGTAGTCAATGCATGCCTGAAAAACAATTATATGAGGATCTGCAAGAAAGACTTGTCTGTTTTGGTAGGTGAAAGTAAAGAACCAAACCCTGAACTTACAGACATTATTTCTTTAAAGACATTTACCATGACAAAGCTCTGCATCTGGAATTCCTCAGCAACTAAATGAGAATCAGCTTTTTTTAATGCAAAGAGTACAGTAAAGATAATATAGGTCAAACACTCAGTTACCTACTTCCAGAACAGCTGCTTTTCTACAGTATTAAAAGGTTTTGAAAGTTGACAAGACTGAAGGGTCTACCAATTACATTAGAAACATGACTAGCAACCAAGACAAAATTATCTAAGGATGAAAATAAATTATTTTCTTTTAATTGTGAAGCACAAGTCTGTAATCTTTTAGAGCAAGGTCTTTCTTTAGTGGGGAAAAAATTCAGATGGTAGCTTGCAAATGCACAACAAGATTTGGCCTCTTTTGGTATAACCTGGATCAACTAAAAATGCTTTCTTTTATTTGTCTGTCAACAGCTCCCCACTGCTTCTATTTTCAGTCTCTTGATTTTCATTTTGCATGGCTTGATATGAAAAAAAGTAAAAAATACAGCTTATATTGATCCAAGATGCTCAAATGTGTGTATCATGGGATTAATAGGATTATGCCAACGTGGAAAATATGTAGAAAACATTGCAACAGAAGAAATACTTTCTGATACCAAGTAAAAAATATGAAAGTTGACACATAAGGTTTTGTGATGTGAAAGTATTTTACAATGTCATTTGCAGACTATTCATGATGATAAACAATGGCAGGGACATCAATTTTGTTTCGATGTAAAAATCTTGGATAAAAAGAAACCTAAAAAGCCATCTGCATTCATCTGTAATGTGTAATTTCACAGACTTGCATATTTGCTAACTGTCTATCAAAAAATTCAGAGTCAATTTTATGAAAAGAAACAAACTGATAGATCTGGAGGCCAAGGAATGGAGAGCACATAGACACAGAACAGACACAGCAGAAACTCAATCAGTACAGGCTCTCATGTTTTTGACTGGGCCTGAAGAAAACCCTCATGTATATAATTATAGTTCTGACTGTCCTACACATTTATTGATTATTGAGTCTCCTACCCATTTATACTCCATTATCTATGTGATGGAAACATGTTATACCTTATGTGATGATATTCATGTGCACCAAATAGCACGTGGCTTAGGTCTGCATAAGGTACTAATCCAGTGTACACCATCCTTAAAATTCCCCTCTAATATTTAAAATAGTTAAGAAAATGGTATGACTGTTATTTCCCTCAAGTCCTTTCAGTCAAGACAAGTCACTACAAATTATCACTGGAATTCTTACAGAGAAAAAGTGTTTCTTGGAGGCACTCAGCACTTAAGAGAAGCTGGGAACATTTGGGTTTAGAGATGGAAGAAATGGAGAGCTGACAGTCAGGAGATGGGATTGGCTGGAAGCAGCTGCTCATGCTACTCTCCAGCAATTGTAAAGAGCATTTCACAGGAGTGCTCCCTATAACTCACATGCTATCAAGAAGCCAGAATGGATATAATCCTATGAATCATGAATGGATGAAATATCCTGGAGCCTGTTACCTCTCCATCTAATGAATCACTGCGTCCAAGTGTTGAAGTAAACTTAGTACAGGTCCACAGCACAGCATCCCTTTCTACAAAGGAAGGGGCAACTGGATTTCAGATAAGGTTCTGCACTATCATTTTTTGCTCATATTTAGTCTTCAGAAACATTAACATTAGCATTGACTGACATAATCAACTTCTAGTCAGGTTTTCCTACTGCAAGATAAATTAGGCTGTTTCTATATTCTCTTCCCACACAAAGCTGTATATATCCTTTTTGCTGGATGAAGAAATTGGAACTGGCTAACATTAGGCTCTTACATGACAATTAAGTTCAGCAGTGTTAAGAATGCCTCCAATTCAGTTATTCATATTACTGAAATTGGGTTTTCTGTCACATAATTGTTGCTATTTCAGATACACTATAAGTAAAAAAAAAAAAAGAAATTTTTTCTATTCCCTCTTTATTCTTAAAAATTGTATTGAAGCAAAATTTCAGTGAAAGATTAATGCAACACAGGGTGAGAGAAGTGTCTAGGAAAAGCAAAATGTGAGCATTAATTATCAGCGTGAATTGAGACAAAGTTCCTCCTCAGGATGTTTCTATCCTGAGGTTCCAGTGTCAAAGGGAAGAACTTGCCTTTCCCTCTTATCTTACATATTACACTAATTAATTTACTTTACACAAATTGAGAGGTGTTATTTCCCTGGCTCTCCCTCTCCCTATTGTACATTTCCTTGCACTGATTTAAATTCAGAGCTACATGCTTTGGGAAGCATTTAGAAGGGCTCAGAGTTAAAGAGGAGGGGTTTTTTTTGTAATTTGGGACTCAGTAGCACAGTTCAATTAAAATTCTTGGAGTATTTACTAAAAAGAGTGTAAAATGCTCAAGACAAGTAAGGAAGAAGCTTTCCAAAGCAACAGGCAAGGAGAAATGCCTGTGTCACACTCAGGAAAAAAAAAAAGCCATTTTCCTTCACCTTATGAAAAGAATGAAAGCGCACAATTTTCACATCACAAGCATATCCTGATGGATGTTATAGCTTCCAATGTGTGCAAAGCAATGTATTTTAAAGGTGATCTACAATTTAAAAAAAGACCAGAACCAAAACCTAGGGGAAAAAAAAAAAGACGCAAAACAAAACAAGCAAACAAAAAACCAAAACAAAACACAAAACAAAAAACAAGCCCAAAACAGTCTTAAACATTTTGAACTTCCCTGTATTAGAAAGGAATTAAGAAAAACAGACTTATTTTTGTAAAACTGCACTAAAAATAGTTATCTCTGATCTTCACTACCTTATATAACTTTTTATACCAAGGCTTCTCAAATAAATGATCCTTATCTCTGTCTCACCAGTAATTTCTGAATCAATAAACTAATTTCCTCAATGACAGTGATTTTCATCAAGCATTACGATATCAGATAGTTTAGCTGAGAAGACACTTCAACACTTGAAGAGAGAGAAAGGCTGTAACTTTTGTTCCAGCCTTACCAGACAAGCAAAAATGCCCACACAGCAGCAGGGTTGAAATCATTTTATCTGCAAAAAGGCTGGATCTCACATCTTCCCAGACACCAAAAACTCCAGCAACTCCGGCATATCTGCAAGAAACCAGTGTCTGTTTGTCCTGCTGCTAGTGAAGTGATTTGACTGAGAACTGCTTTCACAGTTTTTGTGAAGGCAGTTCAATTGACTTCCATAGCTGAGCAGATAATCCAATCTGTTAACCTAACTTCCTTTTATTCCTCTTTGGAGACACAGGCAGCATTCATCACATCTGCAAGACAACTTCAGATGAACAAACTCCTCCTATGGAAAACAATCTCAAAACCATCCACGAATCACAACATAAAAGTTTATGAAAAAAAAAAAAGCCATGTAATTTAAGCACATGACAATTATGAGAGTGCATAAGGTGACAGAGATGTCCCCTTCAGGTTATCTTCAACCAGATAGCTCAGATCTGAGGAGTTCTGAGTGGGAAAATGTATGCAAAACCCTTATAATTACATCACAGTCATTTTTCCTTTGGTCTGTTATTGCAATACTATTGCTGGAAAACTAGATAATGTGAAATATTTTAAAAATTGAAATAAAAATCTAAAATAGCCAAAATATCATCTTGTCAACTGAAGTGTTTTCGTTTTGGCAACCAGAGAAGCTGTGGTGAGCACTCACATGTGAATTGTTCACCCATTGCATACTTTGTTATTAAAATTGCTGCTGTTACTGTTTGTTTCCTATTTCATTGCTGTTTCAAGTACATTGTTCTTATCTCAACCAGCAATCTTGGCTTTTCTTGCCTCCAATTCTCCTCTCCATTCAGTCACCATCATATTTTCTGGAAAAATCCCCTTGCCCAGGATTTTTCTCCTGGGAAGCTGAGAAGCCTCAGAGAAAAAGGAAAACAATGTTCTCTCCTGTGCTTCTTCTGTGGTTTTTTTTTGTTTTGGAATGTATCTAGAGATTGTTTACCACAGGTGATTGTTTCATTGGTTTCTGGTGTGAGTTGTTTTCACTCATTGGCCAGTTAGGGCTAAGCTGTGTCAGGACTCTGGAGAGAGTCACAAGTTTTCATTATTATCTTTTAGCCTCCTGTGAGTATGCTTTCTGTATTCTTTAGTATAGTTTAGCATAGTATTCTATAATATAAGATGATAAAATAATTAATTAGCCTTCTAAGAACATGGAGTCAGATTCACCATTTTCCTCCCTTCGTCAGGGGTTTTTGTAAATACAAGATCATTCCACCTCAGGGGGAGAGATACAGGGAGTGAGTGAGGGGCATGGGGTTAGGAGTGTTTCACTGGGAGCACTAAACTGGGGAATACCATTCCTAAACCACAACAGCCTCATTTGGTGCCCAATGCAGGGCTCAAAGGGCTGAGATAGCAACAGGTCTGACCAGAGCAGGTTGGAAACAAATTTGGTTTAAATATTTGTTGTATTAGCACTGGACCTGCTGGTCACAGAGTTGCTTTGTCTACCCACATGGCTGTGGAATTGTTTTGTTTGATAACTAAGTTTAACAGTAGAGCTGGAGAAAAATACCACAAAAGGCAGTGTGATTCCACAAGCAGCAACACCCAGTTTTTGTCAGTGTGCAGAATGCAGAACCAGAGTTATTCTTTGGGTAAATAATTCATGCTACATACTGCTTTAGGGAACTGCATGTAGCTTGTTTTCCTCCATAACTGAGAGGACAGTTTAGCAAATGAATTAAAGCTTTCCATCCTGATGTGCACTTGCGCAAGAGGACAACAATGAATTCATAATTAGGTGGACAGGTTTTCTCTCACTCCTCCCTGTTCCTCATACAAGCAAGACTAAGCTATTTGTCGAGCTTCATTTGGTTTTAGAACAGCTTTGATGATTCAAGTAATACTGAACTCAAATTAGCACCACAGTCTCTTATCCAGTTTTGTTGAACTAAAAATTGAACACAGTATTATTAGCAAACAGCAGTAAAAATCAGTGTGCTAAACATCACTTCTTTTATCAAACACCAGAAAGATTTTCTTGTGATTTTCTACTTAATTACAGCTGTAAAAGAAGCCCACTCTTTGTGGCTTTTCCTTATAGTTATTTCTGTGGGCTTTTGAGAAAGTTTATCCTAGAATCAGGCCATGGATGAAAGCCATCCTAACAGATTTGACAAGGAGGAAGCATTCCTCAATAGTAAACCTGAAGCGTGCAACGCTTGTAGGCAAAGTTCAGAATTAGAATTTATCAAAATCTGTGAAAAAAACACAAATGCTGATGACAGGTTAAGGTCATCTGGTCACTTTTTAACTTTCAAGCACTTAATTTTGCAAGCCTGTCTGTGCTAGCAGACATATTGAATAATATCAAAGGTGTTGTGAAGACTTTGGGAAAAATTTGGCTCAATAAGCCACATGAATGCCATGCCATTTGGATTTCTCATGCCTTGCTTTCATTTTATCAACATACTCAAGTGTTTGTTCTCCAGTCATGGATGTGCACCTGTAGTTTCATGTTCCCTTTGAGAAATCATTTGGGACAAGAGAATTAATGTATAGCTATGAGACATACTGTCTTGAAATAACAATTGCAATTGTCGTGCTCACTAGAAAGATATTAATTGACAAAGCCCAGCATAAATTATGTAATTCCAAAGGGAAGAACTGGAAAGACAGAAAAGACTCTACAGTGGGCATGGATATGTGGGCATTAATTGCTCTAGTAATTGTTTCAACTAATGGAAGACAGCATTTACCCAGTAAATGGATTAAATCTTTTCTTCTCTTTCTGCATACTACTACTACTGCATTTCCTTTGTGCTCGGCTAAGCAATTGCAGGTAAAAGGCACCTCAGCATTACCCTAACTAGACATAATAAGGAAGAAGATGTAAAAAACTTTAATTGCAGGAGACATCGACAATCTCTACTGACTCCAAAGAGCATCTGGAAAACATCTGGAAGGAATAAGACTATCTGCCACAAGCTCTGATGCCATTCCTGTATCAAATCCTATTAAAATGAAACTGTCCTCACAGCACCTTGATGCTGTGATTCTTGTATATAATGGTACACATTTCACAGAGGTTCTCTGTCATTGCTTCTTCACTTTTTCCCCCCTCTCCTGCCCCCCAAAAACCCCAACTCTCACAGATGTGTACTGGATTTTACACTCCATTCCTCAGATCACAGTGGGCACCCTCAGAACACACATGGATCCAACCCATGACTTGTCCTGTGTAACAGATTTATGTGTTCCTGATTTTGGAATCCTCCATGCTCTTCAATTTTCCCATTTAAAGGCAGACAAACAACTAAACAACATTTGTTACTCTGAAGTATCTACCTGAAATTCCCATGACTGCTAATGGCTTGGGCATTAAGATCATAGATGTGAATAGCATAGCAGATGTTTTGATAACCCTGGGTTTCCAGGGATTAATTCTGTATCTTTTTCCTTACTTTACAGCAATGAACCACCAAGCAAGTGTTGCTTGTTTTGTTTAAACACACAAAATTATGGGAGCCACTTGTTTTGAATTCTCTCTCACACAGAAAGGAGTCTTCAGCAGAGTGCAGACTAAACACCAGCCCAGATTATCATGGCACCAAGATTTCACAGCACTGTATCACAGAACAGAATGTCCTATTCCAAAATACAATTAAAATCTCTTTTTTTCCTCTACTGATATCAAGCTTTCCTGAGGAAGGTGGTGAACCACATGCCTTGGGAAGCTACATTTCTCCTAATTGTTGTCTTCACTCGAGGCATTCTCGGCAGTTCCAGGAATGGAAACATATCTGCAAAGATTTATACACCACAGAGACAGCCAATTTTCACTATTCTGATTTCCTAGTGCTTCAGATTGTGTTCTGTATATTTCATAACCTCTCTTCCTTCCCATTGGCTTGTGGGATTTTGTCATGGTTTAGGAATTGTATTCTCCAATTTAGTACTCCCTGGACAGAGCCAGGACAGATTTTAATTTTAGATTCAGATTGTTTAAGATCGCTGCACTTGATAAAAAATATTTTAGGACGTTTGCCTACTCTCTTCCCATTAAGAAAAAGAAGAAACTCTTACATTACACACATTTCCAATTCCATGCACTGCATATAAGTGTTAGCTGAACTATGGTGCAGAACTGCAATCTGCTACAATAGTGCACAATTGAGTTATACAGTACTAAGATTTTCACTAAAAGCCTCCAATTACTACCTAGTTTCCTACTCAATGGGATTTTGAATTTTATTTTTTAAAGGAAACAAAGATTTTGTGATATTCCTGCAGAAGTACTTATACACACATAAGTAAGAGGAGACACTTCTGAGAGGATAGGCCCACTTCCATCTCCTCTCAGAGATGGTTCACAGGTTTCCTACAGGAACCATTCTCTCCACTAGCCTAAAGCAAAAGGGAACCCCTGAAATTAAGTGATTAAAGTTATGTGGTGTGACCATCATGATTTACATTTGCAGAAGTCATGTTTGTTTGAGTCCTATCTTAAAATGTCAACATGGAAATAGTCAAGTACTTCAGTGTATAGTAAACTGGCTATGTCAACACAAAAATCAGATCCAGAGGTGAACATACTCAATGGGCCTATTTTATGCTCAACTCTTATAAATCTAAAGCCAAAGAAAAATATTTTTTTTAAGAAATTTATCTTTCTAAGGAGACCAGAACCTTCATAGTAACTTCACTGTTTTCTGGAGCAACAAAACAACAGAAGGGGAAAAAAAAATGCTACAGCTTTCTCTGAAACTACATTTAGGGCAACACAGCTTGCCACTGTTAGATCTAAACATAAATTAGGCAAAATACATATCCAGTGTGTTGAAGCAACAGCTGAAGTTTGATATTAGCCTGGTTGAATCTCTGCCAGCAACTTAACATTTGGATACATATTTGAAACTTACTTAGACATCAAATCAAACATGTGTACCATGCAGATTTGCATGCATAACCTTCTTTTCAGCAGTGAAATTTTGCCTGAATAGCCTTAGATTTTAGCAATTACTCTCTTTCAGCTTAAAAGAAGGAAAGCTCTAAAAGGCAAAACCACTTTGCTATTCAACTAGCATCCAAAGTATTTACACCCTGTTAAGAGAACCCAAAAGCAAATCTGTACTGTCCCAAAGTGATTATTTCACATTCTATTTCCTGCCCATGACCTGCCGATCCCTGTGAATAGCCACACTGAGCCATTCTATGGCAGCAGCCAGCAGCAAATATCTGGATAAAGATCACAACAGGAGAGATCCTGCACCAAAACATCCCTCTCTTCTTCAGGCACCTTCTGCACCAGAGAGGACATCTTTGCCTTCAAAATACCCTCATGAGATCTTATTTGCCTCATCATTCTGAGCCCAAGCCTACCTAAAAGCATTTGTATAAGCATATGGCAACAAGTGCCCCAGGATCATTATCCTGGAACATTTCCAGCCTGCCACTGCCTCAGTATAGCATTCACATTCTCTTAAAAATCCCTTCACCCAGGATTTTTCTCCTGGGAAGCTGAGAGGCCTCAGAGAAAAGGAAAACAATTCTTATCTCATTTGCTTCTCCTGTGTTGCGCTCATATGGAATATGTTTGGGGATTGTTTACCCACAGGTGATTGTTCCATTGAACTCTGCTGTGAGTTGTTCTGACTCTTTGGCCAATGAAGGCAAAGCTGTGTCAGGACTCTGGAAAGAGTCGCAAGTTTTCATTATCATCTTTTTGGCCTTCTGTAAGTGTCCTTTCTGTATTCTTTAGTATAGTTTAGTATAGTATTCTTTAACAAAATATTACTATAAAATAATAAATTAGCCTTCTGAGAACATGGAGTCAAATTCATCATTCCTCCCTGCCACGAGAGTCCCTGCAAATAGAATACCTCCATATCACTTGAGGTGCCTCCAATCCTTGGGCTATGAGAAAATGTGGTTATTTGCTCCTTAGTCACCCTTTCCATGCCACCCAGGATTTTACAGTCTTCTGTCCTGCCCTCTTCACAGCCTTTCCCCACCCTAAGGAGGCCAGGTTAAGCAGCTGGGGGTTTGTGTGGGAGCTATGCCCCATCTCTGAGTATCCCTGCCCCTGTGCCTGCCACAGTGGGAAATGAGGAAGGGAATATCAGAAGTGCCCTGAGTTTCAAAGGGGAGGCACAGAGGTGTTTTAGATGGGTATGAGCCATGGGTTTTTTTCAGACAGGGTTAGAAACTTGGCAATCTCAGCTTGGAACTGGCTAATTCTAAATGAACTAGCCCAAAGACAGGAAGCAATTCAGCAACTTCAAGCAGCACTTTGCAAGTGCTAATTAACTTAGCTTAAATTTTTTAAGAAGCAGTCTGAGCTAAGTAAAACAAACATGTTTCATGCACATTCTTCTGGCTATCTTTTCTCCTAGTTTCCAGTCTCCCAGAAAGCTGTCATAAAAGGCTCCCTCCCTGGAGTCGTGCCCTGTTTTAGCTCCACTCATTTTTCCTCCTCCAGACTACAACACACAGAGAAACAACTTCTGCAATTCCTCTTCTCTAGCTCTCATGCACCTGGCTTCTGCCCAATAATTTTATAGCAAGGAAAGCCCCTATTTAACTATTTTCTGAGCGCCCAGCTCCCAGATTTTTTCCCATTTTCCTCTGTCCTACAGTTGTTTGCAGATCTTGAAAATGAGGAATATCATGGGAGAAGGGAAATAAAATTGAAGGTAGGAAGGCGAGGTATTTATATAGTCAAAGATATCAGGCAATTATTTCTCTGACCTCCACAAACAAAAAAAATAACTGAAAAAATTCAAGGTCTGTATGCTATGGAGACATTCTGAAGAACATAAATCACTCCCAGTGTAGTGAGGGGAAATGGGAATTTTGACTGAAACAAGGTAATGAGGTCAATACTGCCCCTTCCTAGGGTCAGAATTCTGGACTAGAAAAATTATCCTTATCTATCAGGAGTCAAGATTTTCCTAACCATGTAGTGCAGGCTGTTAAATAACTTCTCAGATTGCACTCCTAATATAGAACTTATATTAAAGGAAGAATAAATTTCACAGTCAAATTTTCCAGTCAACATTTCATGGCACAAAGAAGGAAGACTGAAGTGCAAAGTGCACAAATCTCCATCATACATATGCTGAAGGCATGGATCCTACCAGACCAGTAGCTGTAAAATGCTAGTAAAAAGCATGTAATTGGTTTATAACTTTGTGACCTTAAAACCCACTTCTGAATAGGCTTCTGAAATGGTCATCTCATTTCATTAGTAAGGAAATTATTCAGCTGTCTCTCTTCTCCACAGTTCTTAAATTCACCCTGCAGTGCTCCACATGAAGACGCACACACAGCTGAAATAAACACTGGGCATGTTTTTGAGCTCCTCCACAGCAAGTAACTGGACAAAAGCAAACCCTGACTCTGTTCATACACTGAAATACTCTGTTAGAGGCCCTGAAGATCCATTAGCAGCTCTCTCCTGTGTTTCTTGCCCTTCCACATGCAGCCAGTGAGAAGTGGGGATGTTCCATATTGCATTAGCTATAAGCTATACACACTGGGCACTGAACAGGATGACCAGAAATCTTGCAGGATTTAATTTACAATCTTGCATGCTGTAAGCCCCTCAGGACAGGAAACTCTCATGGTTTTATGTATCTATAAAACAACATGCATACCTATGACACTGTATAAATAACAGAATTGGATTAAAAACATCTGTAGTTACTCTGGCTGATCTATTGTCTTTCTGCCTGCTGTCTCTTCATAATTTCTGAAGGCAGACAAGCCATTTCACACAACAGGAATGCTGGTGGTGCTGATGCAGCTACATATAAATCTGTAGCAACATGTTCATAAGAGACCCAATGAACAGAGAAATTAAAAAATAATAACAATCTGTCCTTCAAACGGGACCTCCTGACAGGTTTCCACTTGATTTTTGTTTACTTTTGGCCAAGAAAATATAGGAAACATAGATAACTCAAACAAAACAGTTTCCAAAATGTGGGAGGAGGTGATAAGGACAACATTTCTTTGATTCAGAGCTGAGACTGTTGTGATACTCCTTTCTCTGTCTGCCCAGAAGTGTCAACAAGGATTCATGTATTGTAAACTGCTTCTGTGAAAGCAAAAAGAATGTACGTCCACAACATGGTGATAGTCACAGAAGATATAAAGAGATTCACACACTGTGCAACTATTGAGTTCAGAAATAATGCTAAAAGGGAGGCAGACTGTTATTGATACCAAGCAGGGAAGGGAACAACTACATTTCCAAGAGAGAGGCAAAGAGGAATCCTAAATTTAGAACAAAATTCAGAACTGAAGCCAAGATACTGTCACCAGCAGAGCTGCGTGAACATCTCACAGAAAATCCTTCAACAGTTTTAAACTCAGCTCACTTAGGTTTAGAAAAGGGGGGGAAATCAATTCCCTTCACGTGAATCATCTCTGTGTCCTTCAAATCACCATGTAGAAATTAAAAATGAAGCACCTCTCTCCCTGCCCAGCTATATGATTTTCTAAATTGATTAGAAGCCTTTCCCTCTGACTCCCTAGTCCAACTTCTGGCAGCTGGTCACACGGTAGGTCTGCTGAATCCAGTGAGTTTGCTCTGGTTTTGCACTACACCTCAGGCTGCTCTCATCAGACAAGCATTAATTAAATCCACTCCATCTAATAAGAAACTCCCCTTTTGCAGTGAGGAATTAAGAACAGTTTGAAAGATAGAGGAAAATGTCATAAGTGTGAAACTGTATGACAGATGTTTTCCTCAAAAATGAGATGATCCAAAGATATTCAATCTGATCGTTTCACATGCAAGTGCTTCCCTCCACCTTTCCATGTTATTCTCTCAGATTTATCCATATTTTATATCATCCATTTTCCTCTGTCCTAGCAGCAAGTAAGTGATTTACTGATGACACTCCTACAGTTTTACATGGTGTTTCCTATTTGACTTTTACCACTAATTTTCAAACACTCTGAAGCCTAACAAGAGAAAAGTGTTATGGGGCAGAATAATTCTCCCCTTACTCTTCTGGGAAAAGAGAATTGGACATATATGTACAGATGTATGAAGGAGTACATATAGGATGCACTTAGTTTCCAAATTTAGAGTGTGTGAAGCATTTACAGTGTTAGACTTTTTGTCTTTCATGTCACAAGTCTGGATACCAGAGAATTTTGTTCTTCAAAGACAACAGTATGCTCAGTTTGATCAGGACATGCACTTAATAAGCATCATCCATAAAAACTGAGATTGTATAAAACTGAAATTAAGATTGTGATCAAACTGTACTCCTGCCTGCTACACAACCAGAGGGTGCCAGGCCAGCTTGCTAGCAAGGGCTTAGCAGGTGGAAAGCACATCTGTTGCAGCTGGCAGCATTTTATATGCTGCTGCTGCATGACTGCAGGTATACTTAAACCCTTCTTTCTCAACCTCCTCCCTGTGCCCAGGAAGGGACTGACAAGAAAATAAGTCAGAAGCTTAGCTAGTTTATTGCTTACTATAAGGGATTTTTATTAAAACACATGAACTGCAACAATAAAGCGCCGTGGTGAGTAAGGACAGAATCAGGTTACTACTTGCACCAGCAAAAACAAGAGAGGCTCTGGCACCTTCCTGCTGCTGCGGAAGCAATTGGAAAAGGAAGGCACTAATTAAGGCAATTGAGTAGCTTGGAAAACATCAAAATCCAGGAGAATCCTAAATACTAATCCCTCAGCACAATACAAGCTTTCCTGCTACACCCCGTGCTCCAGCATTTACTAAAATCAGATTGTGCTTTTTAAATGTGGTCCACATTTGGGAGTATTATTTATTTGGAAGAACTGCAGACCATTAGCTCTGAGCCTACTAATCTCTATGGATCCATCCTAGATGTGCTGTTGCTTTGCCCATATAACTTTTTGTTTCTTTTTCAACTCAAGAGGAAAGAAAGCTCACAACTTAGAATTAAATTCTCAAGGATGCCAGAAACAGCTCACAAGAACAGTCTGGCTGTTTCCTAACAAAACCTTATATATAAAACACTCAAGTATCTCTTTGGAAGTCAGGAATTGAAACAAATAGATTTTTAATTGTGCCTTTTTTAGGGCTTTAAGATTAATTTCAACAAGGACTACAAGCATGTGTTCATTCACCCATTCAGACTGATAGGTAAGAGAGAAGATTCATTCCCTAGCATTCAGAAGCCTTTTTTCATTGTATGACATTTAAAGTCTTCACAACTCCTTTTAAACACACTAGGAAGAGCAGCAGCTGTGAAGTTCTTGGCCAAAGTCAGAAGCAGTTCCTATTAGACCTGGATGGTAGTAGAGAAAACAAAATGGACCAGCCCATACACACACACCACCTCAACAAAGCCATTTTCTGCCAAAAGATATAGAAAAATAAAACTATTAAACAAAATTGAGTCTTTTTTTCCCCAGAAGACTATTAGGAGAGAAGAGAGAAAGCAGAAAGGGTATGGGACACCTACAGGAGTTTTGAGCATTCATTTTGACTTTCTATTACCCTGAAGAAGAGTGATTTTTGTTCTTGCTAATACAAGCAACTGGTGAAGAAAAACATTAATTGGGCATCAGCCTTTCCCCCTCCTGTAAGAGCAGTTTAAAGTTTTTTGGTTAGCTTTCTATTCTGAAGGGAATGAACTCTGAAAACTCTCTCTTAAATCAAGCTTTTCAGCTAGGACTTCTTGCCAGCTGCCTACAGTTATTTTCCAAGTAAGAGGAGGAGGAAGACAAATCAGAATTTTGTATACTCTTTCAAAATTATCTTCCTTATCCTTCCCCTAATACTCACTCAAAAAGATCTCAAGCAGCTCTTCAAATGACCCAGACCAGTTAACAACATGCCACCACTGTACCTATAGTCACTTAAAACAGCTGAAAAATCTGACTCCCTGTGTCTTTTGCCTTTCAAGTTCTTGATAAGGAACCTTTTCAATACACAAAGGACTGGAGGTATGGAGTTCTAGCTAAATCACTTCCCTTTTGTCTTGGTTCTTAACCAAACCAGCTGTGTCCCACACTGTGTCAGTTCTTTCTCTTGTTGCTCCTCTTCAAGTGACTTGAAGGGGGATCTCAGCTCTGCCTGCAGCACCTCCTGCCCCTCCTTCTGCACTGACCTTGGTGTCTGCAGAGTTGTTCCTCTTCCACATTCCTCCTCCTGTGTCCAGCTGCAGGTTTCTGTTTTCCCTTCCTTAAATCTGTTATCCCAGAGGCACCATCACCAATGGGCTCAGCCCTGGGTGCACCTTGACTGGCATTGGCTGTTGGACTGGGGGGAAGCCTCCAGGAGGGTTTCCACAGGTCCTTTTTAGGGCTTTGTCACACAAACCCAAAACACTTGGCATGTATCTTCTGCTTGCTATTAATACAGAAATGCGAGGCAGAAATTTTATTCAGTGAAAGGTTTCTGCCTTTTTCTAGAACAGCAAAAGGCTGTTGCAGAAGCAGAGAAGAAAAACCAAATATTATCCCAAGGATTTTTCATTTCTCTCAAGGTACATAATGATCCCATTCTACATTGGCAAAATTTAAACATACCAAATGCCTAAAAAAAAAAGTATAGAAAACTTTAAGACATACTCACTATTAGCAATAAATGATTAAAAACATCTGCATGTGAGGATGCATGGCAGGAAACACAAGGAGTCATACAAACAATGCTCTGTGATTTATCCTAATACTGGGAATCGCAGGATGAAGGCTTTTAATCAGGTGGTCCTTAGCTACAGCCCTGCTGCTTGGGAAGCAACAACATGCAGGAATGTTTTTAATAAAGGCATAATACAGCATGTGACATAAAATGAGCCTTCATTTTGCAACAAAATAAGTTGACATTCATCACAGTTAGATGCATGTAAAGTTCCAAAGACTTTCACGGTTTCAGTCCTGCTTGCAATGGTACTTTCTTATATTTCTGTGTTTAAATTTACGTACCAACTTCCAGAACACAGAGAAAGGCAGACACCAAAAGGATTTCCCAGGGAATAATTTCTGCAGAAGGAGCATAATAAGCTCTTTGAGATACAAATCTGCCTTTATTTTCATGTGCTATATAGCACGAAGCTAACAACAATAAATCCTAAGAGAGGAAAAGAAGTAAACGTAGCAGTTGATTCCATCTCAGTTTTCCTGTGTACTTTTAGCAAAGAATCACTGGATACAGAGTGGCAATACTTGAGGGAAACATAACTACTACAATGCAGTGCTAGAAGAGGAAGAAAAGCTTGATGCCACCCAGCTCCTTCACACTTCAGAGTGAAGGAGGCTGTGACTGCTCAGCTGCAATTTGGACATAGAGCAGAGGCTGGTGGGCTGGAACCAAGTGGCAATCACTGGGATCTTTAACGACAAGCTGCCACATAAAACAGGACAATGCAAACTGATGAATCACACAGACTAACGAGGAGGTGCTGAAGATGAGTAGCCCAACACCAAGCGTGAGAAATAATTGGCAAGATGAAAAGATATTCCCGTGTACTGTGCATATGGGCAGGAAATGGGAGTACAACTGCCTGGCTTTACAGCTTCCTAGTGGAAACACAACACCCTGGTAAGCAGGGCTGGAAAACTGTCTGTGACATGTTGTTTAACCGCTCTTTCAAGTCCAAATTCTGCACCTTCCAGATTCCAAAGCAGTTTCAAGGAAAGAAGATGCTCTGACTTCAGTGAACTCTTTCCCATTGACATTCGGATCACAGGTTTTCAGGATTTCTAAGCATATTCCTTTTTGTTGAATACAGTACCACAAAAACCCAGAGGCATTTTGAAGAATTTCCTTTTGTTCATCCAACTGTAACGTCTAAACAAGTTCCTGTTCAGCAGTTTAAGCACCCTAGATGTGCTCTGCACATTATCAGGCCAGATACACTGTTAATATTAGGTGAGCCCAGTGCAAGCCTTTCACTGACCAAGTTATTTTTGTCCAAAAAATAAAATTAAAAAAACAAATTGCCATGTCTTATAATAGTGTCCCAAATTCCTATCTATCCAAACCACTATCCCCAATGCCAATCACAGTTTTACACCTCAGTTTTACACCGCCATCATCCTTTAGCTTCAGTTAAGAAGATTCCTCACCTGTGTGCTCTGCACAGTAACAAATTATGAAGGAAACACTCTGCAGTCTCTTCCACTTGAGAAGGTGTCTGTACCTTACATGACAAATCAGGATTACATGATGCATCATGACTAGATTTCTTTGCCTAAATTCTTAGGAATCTCAGCTAAATTCACTGCTACACTCTAATTAATTTGTACAACAGTAAAGCTGTCCTTTTAACAATAGAGCGCAGATTCAACAACAAACAGGATGTAGTATTTAAAATAACAGAAAACTGATTTATCAACCTCTGCAGAAACTACTCAGACCACAATATTCATGTAGGTCAAGACCTGCTATTTTTGTTTGTTGAAGCAAAAGGACAAAGACTGGTACATTTGCATTGTTCCTTCACCAGCCAGCTAGCACTTGCCTAGAATTGTGACATCCTACATTCATTTTGTCAGGAAGCACCACTTCTGAATGCTGATGTTTCTGGGTATAGTCACTGGAGATGGTGAAAATGAATAGTTTGGAAGTTTTAAAAATGTCACATTTTTTTCACACCCTATCAAGAGCTGAAATGGTGAACTAGGTCAGGAAGATCAGCAATTTCTACTATGGCAGCATTTGTTCTTGTCCAGGATGGGTCAGTAAAGGGGTTGTTTCCTTCCAGGTGGAACTCTGGGTAGGCACTCAAAGTCCACACCAAAACTCAATAGCAGAGCTCTCCCTTTGTTTTATGAACAAGTGGATTCTTAAAATGGGTTATTTACTGAAAGAGTTTTAAAGCTCCAAATGGTGAAACTGTCTCAGTTTATGTGCTGTGTTGAAGAAAGTCAGGCTTGGCACATGTTTCTCATTAACTGTGCTAAAGCAGCTCAGTTTCCCTAGAAATTCCCAGATTCTCCTTTGCAATAGGGTAATCTAGAAAGCCCCTAATTTTAGCTCTTGAGTCTGAAAGGGTGGCACATACATAAGTAGTGCTGGGTGAATGCTGCTGAAATGTCTATGATTGTGTGGAATGCTAAAGAAAGTGGGTTTTCTTGGCATATACATCATTAAAATCTTCCAAATAATGCCTAAAAGAAAGGAAGTCCTATAGATACTTGTGTAAAGCATGTCACTTATGAAGTTCTTACACGGCTACCTTACACATCTGTCAGTGCAGCCAGGTGACAGTGTGAGACCCAGGATCCCAGTCACACAACCTGTTGCATGCAAAATGGTCAGAGCTAAAAGCTGCTCCCTCTGCAACCCCATGTGTTGTCTGTGCCCAAATTCAGGACAATGTTAGCACATCTGCAGGTTACCCCTAGAACCTGGATACCTACCATTTCTAAATTTTATTATTACTTCTGAACAGGAAAAAGTTAAATGGGCCAAAGCCATGACAGTTTATCTAGCACTCATCATAACAAAAGTGTTGTGTGCTTTCCCCTGACTTTCTCATTTTCAGGCAGATTAAATCACTTTTGAACTGCTTGCTTTTTTTTTTTGAGAACAGCTTTCAAGATGAGGTAATCGAAGGAAACCTATCAATTTAGTATATATTTTCAAGTTAATAATGTTGACATACTGTTCAAATAAATCCCCAATTTAGCACAATCTGTTTTTAGACAAGCCCTCCATTTTAACCTCCACATGGAAGGAAAACTAAGTGACTTCCTCATCTCACTTAATAGAGAACATATGTTCAAAGATAATGCTGTGGGCTCGCTCTGAGAAGCTGTTCCTCCTCTGACAGAAAAGCTGGGAGCTCACAGAGTAACACTGATACATAAGGAGTGGACAAGTTGCAATAACTCTCGCTCATGACAGAGCTCACTTCAGAAGAAAAGACTGCTGATCCAAAAACACACACACAAACACAAACAAAAGCACCCTGGCAACAGGTGAAAAAAGCTGATATAGCCACTGGAAGGATCAGAACTAAAAGCCACCTTAACTCTAATTTTTTTGGAGGGATCTGAAGGGTAGTATTTAAGACACAGAGGGAGGATGGAAAGAAAGGGATCTCTACTACCACAAAGCACAAGAAGCAGCTCTGGAATAAAACTGTTTTAAATCCTTGCATTACAAACTCTCTGGAGCAATTTGAGGTGGAAATGCTATGGTAATATCAACAGTCATGTTCAATTATTTTATGAATATTTATGTCACTCAGATTTACTTTCATAGCTTACAGAAAGGATGTAATTGTCACTTGCTTCTTCAAGTCCCAATTTCTCAATCTACAAAAGAAAGCCAATTCACCTGCCAATGTCATTGCACTTGAGGCTGGAAAAGTCACTGATAAAACTCACATTCTTCGAATCCCAGTCAATCCACTGATTAATCAGGCTGTGCCCATAAACAAACAAACACTTTATTTGCATTTGGAGACAAATCAAAGCCACCTCATTCTATTTTGCTCAATACCATGCCCTTGGTCACTAAGGTGGGGGCCAAATACAATCACTTACAACCAGTAATAGAACAAAAACAAAGATTCATTGCCAGACTTGATTAACATTTCTTCTCAGATTTATTTGATCCTACAAAGCCATTAAACCTTTCAAGTTCAACTCCAACCAAGTCAATGACAAGAATCACTGACCAATTTTTCAGTATGTTTTGGCACCCCCCCATGTTAGAGCCACTTGCCTAAAATCCAGAAAGTATAAATTGTCTTAACAGGGAGAAGGAAGAAAAATAAATGGGTAGAAACTGGCCACATCAGAAACCTGAAAGCTACATTCTCGGTTCATTCTGTGCAAACCCTCATTCACAGAAACACATTCAGGAGATGTAATTAGATCAGAGGAATGCTACCCTGGAGGACACAGATAACATAGCCTAGATCTTCCCCTCAAAGTCACCACTTAGAGCCAACCTTATCAGCTCAGGATCAGCCCTTGTACCTCCAGCTGACAGCCAGATATCTCAAAGCCTGAACACCTGGAACAGGTAAGGGTAAGCACATGACAACAGAGTCATGGGCTGAACAAGGTAACATTCACTTCCACACTCAGAAGAACAAAAAAAAACCAAAACACACACATCACAAACAAAAGACTGTTCACAAAGATTTTGCAAACAAGCCTTTAAGGGTGAAAAATGAAGCTATCCTTAGACCTAGGGATTCCTGGGAAGAAACATGCTTAATAACTCAGTAACTTACGTTCTGAGTTATACGAACTTGTTCTGAGTTGAACTTATGTTCAACTTATATGAACTCAAATTTCATAAAAGTCCAAAACCCTTCTTGGCCCAAGATCTGAACTCCAAGCCACTGGTGGTCTGTTGCTTCTGTGGCTGGGTATGTCCTAAATATTTATCAAGACACAAAGAACAAATTTGATCTTTAGGGAACCCTCAGCATCGATGCCATAAGAGAGGGACAACTTCACATGCATTAACTTGTGTTTGAAACACAGACCTGAGCCAGAGCCTGAACTTCCTACAGTATTTATACACAATCCCTTGCTTGAGTACAAACTTGGTGCTCACTGCAGATCATGTCAAAGGGGAAAGCTTAACCTTATTATGCCAACCTCTGGCGCAGCAGTAACAAAAGCTGTCATCTGTTTGCAATGTGCATGCTCGGACCAATCCCTCAGCCACATAAATTTTGATGCTTCAAGTACCAGCATATGACAGACACGCAATCCTGAGCTACCTCTGCATGCAACAGAGGTTTGGAAATGAAGCAGGTGGAATACTTCATTCTGCATTCCTGGCTAAACTTTGTATACAAGTTTCTGGAAGGTGACAACCTCAAATGTAGATGTTGGGTTGTAGAAACGAAAGCTTCATGAAGAGCAATTCACAAACAAAACCAAAACAGAACACCAAACAAACAAAACAAAAAACAGCAAACCTTCATCTGTATATTCCAAAAGACATTTGTGGTTTTTTAAGCCTTGCAATACTTTAATGTCATGCCACACTTTTTTCCAAGGTGTCATTATTTCAGCCAGCACAGGGTTAATTTTTGCAGTAGCCAGGAGAAGGCATGGGCAGGACACAGAAAACATTCTGTACCACCTCACATCACTGCTGGGAGCAGGGGAAAAAGTCTCTTCAGGAAGAAGGGGCTCCAAGCAGTTGAGAAAGCTGGCAGAGGGAGCCATCCAGTATTTCTGTTATCAGGGAGGTGTCCCCAGGTGAAATGTTTTTTTCTAACACCTTTTGTTGTTGTTACTGCTCATTTCTTATCTCATTGCAGTTTCCAGTAAATTGTTCTTATCTCAGCACATGATTTTTGCCTTTTATGCCTCCAACTGAAGGGTGGGGGGAGCAGCTGTGTGGTTTTTTAGTGGGAGGACTACATTGGAGAATACCATTCCTAAACCATGACACATGTGCACGTGTATTACAAAATTTTAAATGTAAGGTGTTTTAGTCTGACTTATTGCTTGGAAATCCTTGCAGATCAGTGTACAATGAGTTGCGTGGGCTTAAAAACCAAGCTTGGAATATCAGGGTGAAGAGGAGATTAACTGTAGCATCAGAACATATGCAAGATGAGCTATTGAAGAATGAATACATAAGCTCCAGCTGGTTTGTCACAGATGTTTCTTCAAAAATACAAAATTATCAACTTTTAAGCCACAGACCAAAGTTCAACAAACATGAAACCTTTATAAATGCACAAGTTACAATTTTTAAATTTGTCATCAATGACACCAAAAAAATACAAATCAGTTTGAAATGAAATTACCATAAAGCCTACCCTAGGTTTCTATAACTCAAAAGACAACTTAAAAGATGATTTTATAAATCATTTGGTAGAGATTTTTGTTTTAGCAGAACTGTTTGCAGCCTGTCCCTATAAAATGGATCAGTCTGGCACCAGTAAATATTACTAAGCAGAGGACAAACAAAAGTTTGGAGTCAGTTAGCCAGTTTCAGCTGCCCCTGTACACACACTGAAAAATTATTTATTCTAGTGTCCTAGTTCTGAAGTAGCATTTTAAAGTTTGTAGAGAATTAAGTTCTGGGCATTCAACAATTGATGTATAATAGATGAGTCCTTGACTATATTCTACTCCCAACAAAGTGAGCAAGAGAAAACACTAAGCAAGCTATAAGCAAACAGTGATGTGTCTGCAGAAGGCACCATCTCAGCTATCAGGAGGACTGAAAAGATATCTTGCAGTCCTTTTTATTCACAGAGAGGTTCCAGGTTACTCATATTGCCAGGGTCAAAGGCTCCCAGGATCCAGGAGTTTCTATTCTAGAGTTCAGTCTCCTTAGCAGTTGGTCATACACTAAGTCCAGTAAGTTTCAGGGCACTGTTCAAAACACTCTTAGAAAATGGTACCATGGAACTCCAGGGACTGGAGGAGTATTTTTTAAGAGAAGCAAGGTGTTTCACAAAGCAGTCTTTCCACTGTCTTCTGTAAGATTGAACACAACCATAATTACTGTCTGAAGTTTAAGTAAGTCAATAAATGAGACATTAAGAATGTTTATTACTATTTATAGGAGCAGAAATTGTGACACTAAAAAAAAAAAAAGTCTTTGAAGATCTGGAGTCCAATGCTTACAGATACCATCTTCTGTATCTGGTACTTTAAACAGAAATTAAGATAACCCAGAAAAGAGATGGAATGAACACACAGCTGGTAGTCAGATCTAGGGGATTTTTAATAGTGCTAGTATAATGTGAAGCAGCACATTTTCCAAATGCTGTTTGCATCTTAATATCATCAACTTTTAGCTGACCACTACAAAATAGTCAAACACATAAAAGTTTGCAATACCCTTCTCAAAACTGATTCACAATCATTATTAGGAATTATCCATACAGTTAATTCCAACATTTGCCAAAAACATTTAAGTTTTAAAAACTAACATCAGGAATCAATTATAAGCTTTAGCTCAAGTGACCTTATCTCTTCTTGTTGCACAATACCAAAATGGGCCTAATTCTCTCCCCTATCTGCACTGTCTGTTACAGCAAAGCTGCTGGATCAACCAGCTGCAGGCTCCTCTGATTTGGAGATCTAGGGAAAAACTCACTTCCTTTTTGGAATGAGTCCCGCTTGCCTCTCTCATTTTAGCAGTCCCAAGGTTATTCTCCACTCTCACTCCATGATTTGGCCCTGTGACATTTTGAGTCATACTAAGTAGTCCATTTGTCTTTAACAAGATTACTCCTTGATTATCTCTTTGGAAGGCAATTGATCAATCAATAATAATTAATTCATTTAGACAAAGGACCTAGCATCCAAATGCATGTATTCAAAATTGAATGTCACATTTACCTTCAAGTTCTTTAATATTATTAGTAAGGAATCTACAGAAGTAAATATCTTATTAGGTGCCAATAGCTTCATTACAAAATATTAATCACCTTTATGGCTGCTTCTTACTGGTGCCTGAAGTGAAACTGATTTGAAATATGAACAGCAGAATTAGAAAAGAGTGACTTCCTACAGCTTTAGCTCTCACACTGGATTCACCCATGTCCACAAAAGCTGACAGAAAAACTGACAGGAGCCATCAGGGCAATTCATACCATTGCTGCCACCTACAGATTATCTGGTAACAGATAAGGGCTGAGCTGACACACATTTTCCTAATGAGAGCGCTGATAGATAGCTGGGAAGGAGAGATGGATTGTATTTTCATGAAGCTCATGGAAATCAAGTGGCTTAAAGACTGATCTCCATCATCAGCTTTGGTTGAAATCGAGTGAAAGAAATGAGACAAAGCAATGAAAGAATGGCTTCAAAAGTCATTAGGGGAGGGACATGCACCAAGAAATTACACTCTCACTCTCATTTCCTGAAGAAACTAGGCTTATAATGTTTAGTTTGTTACCATACACACACTTTTCAAACAGGTTAGATCATTATAGTCATACTGCAACATTTTATTTTTGCTAGGAGAAACTGAGAACCTTGTCAAATGAGTATGACCTAGCAGCTCAAGGAGCCTTACCAAGCCATCCTCAGAAAAAACCAGTGTACTGCTGAATTCCTCAGTCTGAGGGGTTTAATTCTCCTCAATAACACTGCTCAAGTCACTGCTGAAAGACTGTCCTGCAAACACTTGCAGTTTCCCCATCAACTCACAGAAAACTTACAGATTACCACTTGGTTGTCATTCCAGGGGAGATTTTATTCCAGATAATCCCATCCCATACCCTGAAGCACAAGACCAGTGAGTCTCAGAGAGCATTTGCACTAAGTTTCTCCTCCATTATTTTGAAGTGTGTGACCAGACCTGTTTTAGCACATTTAGGACTGCTTGGGAAGCCTGCCATTTACTAAGCTCCTGCTGTGCTGAGATTTCAATTAGTTTATTTCCCTTTCTTCACCTGACAGCAGCTGATCTGGCTAAGCAGCTTCAGAGTCTCTGCTAAACTTTGCTGAGCCCTGTCCTGAAGGAGCTACTTTATGTCTTTGACATTAAGGGAAGCTTCAGCAGACTAGGATTCCAATTTTGTCCTGCTACTGACTGTACTGTAGCCATTTGTTAGTGATATATTTAATGAGGTCAGCATAACTCAGCATAATGTACTCCTAAAAATATTTAGTATTGATTTCCTCCTCTTCTCTAGCAAAGTAATGTTGGATGGAGTGCCAAAATATTAATTCATTTTCCAGGCATTTTTCTTTTCCTAAGGTTGATTCCAAGAGTTAGATTTAGAAAATTTAATCTATCATCTCTAAGAATGCACTTTACATCCAGGTGTCCTACTGTTTCTGCCTCTTGGTATCCTTTTCCTCACACTAGAAAGCTGGGCTCTGAGCTCCTGACAGTCATTTTCTCCAGCATTAAAGTCTGCATTCAGCATTTGCCTTTCCTTTCAGGTGCTGCCAGTGAAAAATCTACTTCTCCTCGGTGGCAGGCCAAATCAGTCCTCATCCAACTGACTGGGAGGACATTTTAAGCTCAGAACTGCTTTCCTCAAATACTCACAGAAGTATATTTTTCCCAGGAAATCTTACCATTAATTTCATCATTTTTGGCTAAAAACATGTCAGCTAGCATCTGTTCACAAGCCTGCATAAGGCACACTCCCTATTTTCTACAGATGGCACTACAATCTTTTTATCAGCCTTTGTATAAGACAGCACACTTTCATCCAGCTTCAACAAAACACTGAAGTAGGTAAACTGACCCATGTATTTCAGCATCTCCCAGACACAACAGCAGCTAACTGGGAAGAATCTTCAAAACATCTTGATCCACAGGTATCCCTTACAAGGCAGCTTAAGCTTTAAGTTTTCCATAAGACAGCATTAAACATTACCAAAAAAAGAAAAAAAAAACCACAAACCCAAAACCCTAAAAAACAAACCAATCCACAAGTACACCATTCCACAGGAGAGCTCCAAAATGGAAAAGCATCATTTGGAAACAGCAATACCAGCATGCAGAGTTTTCTTTAAATATAATCACAAGCGTTATTTATTTATGATTATAGAATAAAAATTTCCAAGAATCCAGGAAACCCAGAGGATACCAAACCAACAGTAATTTCAGTTTTGATGCTCTCCTTGCATGTAATGTTTTCAGTACCATTTGGTGTGTTAACATCAAACATAAATTAGAAATACAGTCAGTGCAATCAAATCAGCTTTCTGAAACATTCCCTTTCACTTTCTCAAATACACATCACTAATTGCATGTTAATTTTTGTACTTTTAATATAAACTAGGAATTTTCTCTCCTTGTTTACTAATTCTAGTGTATTTAATTAGCTGCATTGATAGACATTTGCTTCCTTAGGATCTATTCTTAATGAGACTGGAAAAAGCTTCCAAAGCTCTCTGATAAGCTGTTCTGAAAGCACACTCTGCTTTTCCCAAATGTCTCTTCCCAGCCTCTTCTAACTGCCCCTTCTCCTTCCATCTTGTAGCTTACTTCTAAATATTTCTGAACTGATCTAGCAAAAAAGCACAGTCTAGTATTTCACAGGTGCACTCATGCTCTCCAGGGTAAATGTATCACCCTGTCATCACTATGGTCAACACATTCCTCACAATCACATTATCAGCTGCTTGTGTTGTTTCTGTCCTTATGGAGTGCTTGGGAATGCACACAACTGCCATGTGAAAGACTTCCAGGTGCAAGGTTATAGCTTTGCATCTGTTTTGCTTCTCATGAGAGAGGTTTTTTTTTTCCTCTCCAGTCTTTATAGGACTTCCATGTGGCCTTATTATGTTATCACTAGCACATGAAATATACCCAGTCTTTAAAAGAACAGAAAATACTATGCAGAGTGAAAGCAATGCTGGATGACAAGATTAAGGTGATTTTCCCAGGGTTTCATTAATAGAAACACTTGAAATAAATTATTGCAGGCTTATGCTTCACAATGATTATGCTACCCAGTACTCTCAGCTATCCTTCATTGTCTTTTTTCTTCCAGTTACATATCTCCAAACTGCCTTTTACCTAAAACCCAAGAGCCATCTTCCTTACAAGACACCAGTGTAAAAGGCTATCATCACTTAGACAACTCCATATGTGAATCGCCAAATGTTTTCCAACAACGCTTCCAATTTAATTTTAAGGAAAAAAATGTCATCCTTTCAGGACCTTAGTGTCAGTTGGGTTCACATCTGGACTTGGCATCCTTATAAAAGACAGGAAACAAAAGCTCTTCTACATCTGAATCCAACCCTGGAAGTTGAGGAGAGTCCTCAAAGCACACTACCAACAGCAGATTCTGGATTATATATTTTAGATTACAAATCAATAAGGGAGAATGACACTGTGAGTACAGATGCAATCCTCAGTTAATCCTTCTGTTATTACATTACAGGCAGTTGTCACAGAAGGTTACAACTGAAATTTTTTTTAAAAGAGCTAAAACCTGATTCTAAATTAAGTGAAACATTTTATTTTCAAGCCCTAAGCAATTCACTTGTTGCAAATGAAAGGGGTTTTTGTTTCATCTGAATTTATTTTTAAAGGGTTCCTTCTCATCAATTTCATTATTACCTCAACAGTATTAGCTGCAGGTTTGCTTGGCTAAATACATAAATGGAAATTTCATGACAAATCTTTAGGCTTTGTCACTAAGCATTTACAGAACATCACAGTCTGTGCCTCTTTACTGGTCCCACCTATCACAATTTAATACAATTCTCTCTGTTCTTCCCTGTATGAGGTATTCAAGTGTAAGGGCTTTCTTTAGCCTCTCCAAGTACCTCCATTTTCCAGAATTCATTCACATAGAGAAATTGAAAGATGAAGATTCTGAAATTACTTTATAAACAGACCAGAACTTCTACTACATATCAGAAAAAACCCAACCAATTTATTTTTATAAATCAGTATATACTTAAACTCAATCCAGTGAATATAGCAAACATCTCTACAATTTATTTGTGGGTAGCAATCCTTGCATCTCTTGTCACTCAACAAAACAGCACATGCAGTTTTAGTAGCTGTTACGTTAGAAAACACAACTCAGAATTAAATTATGGCAAAATTGGAGTCCAGAAGATTTATACTCTGCCAGATTGCATACGATACTCTTGTTACAACTAACATACAAGCCAAGTTCCAATGAATATATTCTTATGAAATGATTTTAAACTCTGTAACTTTAACCCTGCTTTGGATTTCAGCCTCTCTTAGTGCACCCCAACAAGTAGCTTGCTGTTAAAATATCAACTGTGCCACTTTTTGAGTAGACTTTATAGTGATATTTTCTCTACTATATAGAAGGAAATTGTAGAAAACCATAAGCCCAGAGAAAAAAACAGAAGAGGTGTCCAGGGAGGTCAGTTTTCTCCCAGGGCTCACACAGCTTAATCAATACTCAGTATCATTGAAGAACCTGTTTTTACATATCAAAAATAGTAGGATAAAAGAGCCAGTAACCTCTACAATAATTTAAACTTAACTATTTAAGTTTTATATTTTGAATTTTAGCTACAAAGGAATTTTGAAGATTCCTCAATATCAAAGTAATTTGAAAAGACAACTAAAGTGACTTTTCTTAAGTATTTTAATAATAATAAATAATAAATAAATAATAATAAAGTTTGCTAACTTAGTTGAAAATTAAGAAAAAAATGTGACATAAAAGTACTGTAATTTTAGGAAGAATATATTCCATGTATAAGAGAAATATTTCAATAAAATAGTTTAACATTTACAGGCAAAATTGAAACTCCCTTCAGCAGAGACTTCTGAAGAGCTTTACAAAGCATGTGTTAATAGCATCAAAATCCACTATCTTCTATGGATTCAAGACATTAGAGAACAACTTTTTTGTGATACACATACAGACAATCTTTTGAAAAATAATTTTGTTCATTTTGCCTACATTTCACCCTCAGTGTAACCATACTGAGATCTACCAAGAAGCACAGGAACAGCCAGGTATAAATACTAGATTAGCTCTCCTTTCTAAAGAGGCCAATCATGTAACATGTTGCTTTCTTACCAAGAACAATTTTACTTTGACACATAAAATAATTTACCATCATCTGGAGGCAAAAAAAAAAAGACCTCACATGACACCATTTTGCATTAAAATATCCTACACTGACTTTTAACTCATTGATGGAAGACTCTTATGTCTGTAACCCATCCCTTGGAGATACAACTGAGTAGAGCATGGATTCTGAAAAAACACTGGAAGACCAAGCCTATTCTCTAGAAAACAATAAACAAAGCCAGTCACCACAGTAATTAGATTGGAAGGGGACCATTTCTCCAAAAGGTGGGACAGAGGCTCAGCAGATGGGGTGGGATGGGCAGCTGTTCTCCCTGGTGGAAGGTTTGAGCTAGGTTTTGAGCTTGCTCTTGGAGTATGAGCATTTGAGACCCTGCAAAATTCAGCAAATCAAAATACCCATTGTAAACTCTGAATAAACTTGCTAGTCCTCATGGAGAGCATGGTCTGGAGGCACTCAAGCTCTTTCTGGGTTGAAATAAGGGGTTTGAGGACATGATTCAGTGTCCTCAAACCTACTTTGACTGCTTAATGAGCAAATTAACTCCAGCAATGCAGAGCTCCAAGTATCTGACCTAAAAATCTTGACACTTAGATGCAAATAACCAGACACAGTAACACTCCGAGAGTGAGGGGTGGAAACGGGAACCACTCACAAAACCCAACCATGATTGTTTCACAAACCATATGACAGAGACAACAAGATTTCCACACAAGGACCAAGTTCTCAATTCAGTGCTCTTTTCTGGGTGCTCTGAGATTTATGGAGAAGGTGGAAGCCTTGCTCTAGAGATCAGGGCCATCAGCAGCAGACTCTGTACCTCCAATCAGTCATTGAGATGTGGTTGTTTTGCAGGCATGGTAAGAAAACTAACTCCATTTTAAGCTGTTTTATATTTAACAGAGACAACACCAAGAGTTGTAAAAGTGGAGTAAAATTAGCTGTGATGAAGAAGTTTATGAAATTTTATGTCTTAGAAATTGATACCTGGCATTTTTATTGAAATAAGCCATGACACCTGTAAATTGAAACTACTTATACTAGTGGCAAAATGATGCCCTTCATGTTTGGAATAAGTCCTGTTTTATTCTCATGACTTACAAGTCTTACACAAGGGCAAGCAGACAGATTCTGACATTGTATCTGAGAGTGTACCTGTAGTGTTTCTCAAAGTTAGGATGAACTTCAATGGTGATATTCCCATGGGAACGCACAATGCCAAAGCTCTAATCCCCCAAAGCCCTGAAATACATGCTCAAAATCACCTATGAGTTTTGCAGAGTGGAATAAATTTATTGATGCACTTACATTTAGGTGAGTGCCTCAGTGCATGGTTGAATGCAGACCTAGATGTTTTTGCTAAGCGAGGATGCTTTTTATTTCAGCATATCATTGATAAGAACTTTCTGAGCAGATTTTTTATACTTTTCTATATGTGGATTATGCTTAGATAAGTAGACGGTCACACACATAGGTATTTTCCCCTAACTATGACAGATACATGAAACACTGTCCTGTCAAGCTCTATTCTAAACTAATTTATTCTGACTACCATAAAATATTAATGATGTACAAGATGATTCATGAGAAAAGCATATGTGTTAAAACTATAGGTAGAAAATATCAGAAAAGTTGTCACCTTTCAATTAAAAATAATGAAATATTAATCTTGAGGGAGAATGTCAAGATTTAGTGACACAGTATGCATTAATGAAAGCAAAAATTACCTAACAGGAATTGCTGAGCAATCACACATAAAAATGACCTGCATAAACAATTTGGAAATTATTGCAGAGAGCACAATTAAAATGGAAATCTGTACAAATAATCTGTCTGAAGCATTTCACTGAATTTGCATATTTACTGTCTCTTAATTACCTTTGAATAACAGGTGTAATTTTCACCCAAAAATGGTATATGTTTATCTACAAATATAATTTAATTATTATATTTGCACTCCCTGTATTAGCTACACAGAAAACCAGAAAATCACCATTTAAAATTTATGTGATTACATTAATTTCATTGTACTTGTTAACACCTGTAGGCTAATTTCTCCACAGATACAAATTGGGATAGTTCTCTAATCTCAATTGAAGCAGTTTTTTGCCAGCTGAGCAGCTAGCTGTGTTCTTTTTGTTTTGTTTCAATAAACATGTGGTGGTAATTTGAAAATGCAGATATGGGAATTTTTTTTTAGAAAAATTATTAACATTGCATTATAACATAGTTGTGGTTTTAAGCTGAACTGTAAAATCAGGCATGAAAATTCAGATTCTGGAGTTATCTTACTTTGGACTATTTCTTGAACATAGAATCCCCTTTCACCTGAGGCATTCAGAAATCCCCTTCATATTCCCAAGGGTTTCTGCAAGCTCTGCTGTCACAGCACATCTGAAGTAACAGCCAACCTCTGGATAGTACTGTGGCTTCATTTCCCTAACAAGATACAAATTCTTGGATAGAGTAGAAGAGCTCAAAACTATTCTCAGGAGTGTGGGAGGAACTAATAACTCACGGAATATGACATTTTTATTAAGCACCATAGCCTAAGTTTCCTCAGGAACTCACTTTAATAATTTGGTAGTACATTGCTCTGAAGGGATTAATATTATTTACTTATAAGCATGGCTTGAGGCAGGACTGCTAACACATCCTGTACTCTTTCATCAGCTCTGCATCTGATTTGGGCTACACATAATTCAGAAAAATCATCACAGAGTGATTTCCCAACTACCTACGTGTCTCCAAGCACAGGCAAGGGAAAACTCTACCATGCATTAAAAAATGCCCTTTAATATCACAGCACACCTTTTCAAATGCTTCCCTAAACTAATTCAGCAAGGCAATTGTCTGTTTGTTCAGGAGAATATTGCAAATTCTACACTGTCATTTATAAGAAGATCAAATTGGGACCATCATCAGTATTAATCACTGCTCTCAATGTAGATTTTATTTTGCAATCTCCATGTTTTTTTAAACATTTGATAACAGTCCTGACTGCTCACTGTTGATAGTCAGAGGATGGCAGACTTTTAAGAAAATGACACAGCTGTAACACTTCAAAACAGAGTATTAAGATAGAAATAATATATTCAAAAGTGTTCTTAATGTGTCATTGATGAAGCTAATCTTATTTAAGTTGTAATAATTTCAAAATGCCTTTAGAAATACCTAATTTTAAAGGTATATCAGCAGCAAATTCTTACAGAATCTAATATGCAGTTATCAAGCACCTACAGTTATGACAACTGAGTAGAAACCATATTTCTTCCTATTTTTAATTAGTTTAATTTTTTGTTTAACTATCAGAAGGATTCATGCCTACTGGGAAAGGTTTAAGAATCCCATTTTTAGGCTCTTTAAGACTTAGGAAAGGTGATTGATCTCCCTTTCTCATAGTGGGAATTCAAGGAGGGAAAGAGGAAAAAGGGAAGAGGAAAGTTGTATTAAGGGTAAGTACAGGAATACATGCAGACAATAGGAGATACCAAAATGTTCCCTCATACAAAAAGGAAAGTTCCTTTGAGTTAATAATTATCTCAAGCATTAGGAGCAGGAACTAGCTGGTCTCAGCCAAGAACAAGGGAATCAGCTGTGGCTGATCAGCAAACAATTTCTTCATTTACATCACTTCAATCTACTTCAGGGAGTCACTCAGATGATTAACTACCTTGGGTTTGCTGCTGATCACAAAAATATTTTCCTTGACACCTCAATAAACATGGTTTAGAGATTAAAAGTTTCTGGGATTTTCCATAGTAGAGAGCCAGAAATGAAAGATACTGTCATACTGTCAGGTCAAAAATAATGGCTGGTGGCAACTGCTGCCTCTCTGTATTGAGGCTACAGACACACCCCTGCAAACTGACCCTGCAGTAGGTACATTTTGTAAAAAGAGGATGGCTGCTCCCTGAGAACACCAGTAACAGAGTTCAGAATGCTTCATAATGCTTCAAATAAATAAATACACAATTATGTATCAAAACTGTGTTAATGCACAACATGTGGAAAACAGGAAAGAGGATGGGAAAATAGCATTGTAGTCCTTCAGGTTTAGTACAGCCATTAATGTACCTGATTCTATTTCATCAATGAAACATTTTGACATGCACACAAAGGTGAAAATGCTTGGTTTGGCCTGAGTCAATATGAGAATACCATCCCCAAAGGTTAAGATCCTGCTCTTCTTCCCTGCCTTTTGTTCTCAACCACAGAAGGATCTTCAAGCCAAGTCATTTCAGTGATCCAGTTTACTGTGATTCCTAAATAATGCTATATTGGCAGATCTGAGGAGGCAGGCAATTTAAACACAGGACATGTGGAAACAAGCCACTGAGAGAAGGAGACAGTTTTCTAAGTTGGCTTTCTTGGGGGAAACCAGTGTCTGGCAGGCCTGCACATTTACCTCACATGTATTTTCAGAAAGCACAGAGTTTAGTTACTTCACTGACAGCATATCTTGGTGTTCATTAACTACCTATTTTAGCAAAATAAACTTAACTAATGACTTTTTATTTTCTGAGCCAATGTAACATCATTCTGCTACCTGGAAGAGCTGTCTTCCTTCCTTCACTCACTCTCTTCTTCCTTACAGCACTTAGAGCACTCATGTGAGCCCTGTGAGAGGTGCTTCAGCTTCCTCCAAATCACAGAGAACAAGTCACTTTTTTTGCTAGGTTAGCTCTCTCTGGTTTAGTGAGTGGACCTAGATTATAGTAGGATCAAACATACACAATCAGCAACAAAGAAGCAAACTGGAATATGTGGCCAGGAGAAAAGGAAAATTGAGTTGACCCTTTCAGCACTGCAAGCTACTAAACCAGTTCATCAGAAAAAGAACAAAGCCTTCCTCTGACTGAGGATAATACCAATGGCTCAGTTACTGTTGGCTGTAATATTTACCCAAACAGATAAATTTAACAGTTTTTCAGAGAAACTCTTGTGACTTTTTATTTTCTAGGTATAAAGGGTGTAAGGGAAAAGAGCTGCAGTTCTCAGTAAGATAAGCCCATCTTCTTGGCAATGAAAGCAATCTGCACCATGATAGGCAGCAGCAGAGACTATCACTGGTGTCCTTTGTAACCCTGATAGCAATTGATGAGCAGATACAGCTAAGGTTGTGTTTTTTGGGCTAAGATCACCACAGAGCACTTCCTCAGAAGGAAGAGTTCCTCTCCCTGCCCCACTGCCCCCTCACTTAACTCCTTGTCACCTGAACTGCCTTCTGGGACACACAAACCTCCACCCCCACCAAATGCGTGGTGGCTCAGTGCTCTTCTCCTTGGGAAAAGCAGCATCACTCCTGGCCACGGGGCAGGGAGGGTGGACATTTCCATTAGAAAAAGACAACCACAGGGGTAAGGAGGACCCTGTGAAGAGGCCAAAGGGAACAGGAAAAGGACAATAAGGGCAGAGCTAATCTCAGAGCTGCCTGTGACAGAGCACAGCAAAATCGAGTGCCCGCACAGACAACCCCGGCACACAGGAACCAGCAACTGTTTTGTGTACATTTAGAACTGAACCATTACCATGTCTGAAACCACCCACTGCTAATAGTAAGGATCCTTCAGGTGTTGTTTTCAAGCATGAGAAAGGGGTCCATGGGAAAGATATTGGCTGGGCTCTGTCTAAAGATTGTGGGAAGATAATGGTCACAGGAAAGAACCACAGCTGTTCCCATCTTAACACCCGCAGATTTACTTCCATTATCCTCTGGGCATAAAGAACCAACCTGCTTGAATGGTGCCCTGCAGGTACTTTTTAAAATACAAGATGATTTTACATGACCTGCATCCTGAGGTTTTCTTAAGCAGAAGGATAAGCAAGTCTTCATCTGGTTAAATTTTGTTATGGATCCAGACTGATGCCAATTAAGCCATAAGCATATATGTCTGACTTTTGTGGTACAGCAACATGCCATGTGAGACTACAGCAAGAATCAGCAGGCCAGAATGCCAGAGTGTCAAATGGGTATTTTTCAGATGTATTAAAATATTTAACTTCATGTGGTCTTGTGTAATTCTGGAAAATCCAAATGTAGCCACAAAAGGATTTATTTTCTTAGGACATCATCTTATTGGGTGTGTTTGAAGCCAAGTGGCTGTTGAGCCCTTGGGAATGAGCGCTGAAGAGCTCCGAGAGCTCCAGGCACTCAGCGGTGCAGGGTGTGCTGCCACCTCTTGGCCATTTCCTTCAAAAAATCCTTATCCCCATTTTTTAAAAACCTCATTAGTGCATAACATCATTTCTTTTTCCATAAAATCCTTCTGTTTTGGAAATTCTCTCTCCCTTCTTTTAACTTAGATATTGGATATTTAATATCTTTTGTTGCCTTTGATTATTTGGCCATTTTCTTTTTTAAGAATGCTAAGAAGACATTGTGATTGATTAATTTGGAATAAAAACATTGTTGCAGTTTTATTCACACTTGCAACAACACTGATATTTGTGTCTACAATCTTTAGATATTGCTATCCTGGAGAGATATTAAATATGCCCTTCTTTAAAATAGGTGTCACAAATAATAATAACAACCAATAACCCTGCTCTGAACCATAAGACTGGAAACCAATATCCTCAGGAATCGACAGCTTTCAGTAGGAGACAAAAAGCCACCAGCATCCATTCAGTCCAACAGATATTTAACACAGGAGACTGATTTTCTCCTGAAAAAAAAGTCCCCATCTTGCATTTTTCTGAAGTCAACAGGAATTCTGAATAGAAAGTCCCAGGTTGAAACTTTTCAGAACACACTTGTTACTTCTCTATATGAATTACTGAATTTCACTTGACTTCCTATTCACATGTAAGATTTACACACAGCTCATGTCCTAGTGAGAAAAGGAAAAATGCCAGTTCTTAAAATTTCCAAAGGTCCTATTCTCTGGCAATAGAAATTGAAGGAGAATAGACAACACCTTGCCCTGTCAGGCAGCAGGAGAGTAAACTAGCATATTTACTTTTATAACTTTAAATCTGTATCAGTTTAAATTGTACAGCACTCAAAGTCACCACTCACCTCTCCTCTCTGGGGTCACAACCTTCTTAGTAGGACCTGTTGCAACAGATCTAGGGTTAATTAATGATTTTGCACTAAAAGACAGTAGATTCAGACTAGATCTAAGGAAGAAATTTTTCCCAGTGATCATGATAAAACAACAGCACAGGCTTCCCAGAGAGGTGGTGGATGCCCCATCCCTGGAGACATTCAAAGTCAGGCTGGATGGAGCTCTGAGCAACCAGTGGAAGATATCCCTGCTGTTGGACTAGATGAACTTTGGAGGTCCCTTACAAACCAAACCATTCTAAACTAATGCTTTAGTGGAAAGGTGGGGAAACTGGGGATTTTCAGACAGGTTAAGAAGCAGCCTTGGGTTCCTTCAATAACTGCTCTTTCTCCTCCATTTCCCTAATGATCTTACATCACTCCAGCCAGAAAGAGAACATTCATGTGAGGATTCCCCAGGGTACAGGATATATTTTTCGTTTAGTGACAAAAATGTTTGCAAAATTGTTCCTTTTTCTCAGAGGGTAAAAGGCCAGGGGTTACTTTGACTGCTGCATTAGACCCTTATGGTTGCATTTTCAAAGCTGTGCCTGTGTTGGCAACACAAATCTTATTGTTACAGAATTAGTGTGCATAACTTTCCAAAAGCAGCTCTGAGAATGGAGCCAAGGAATATCATTTGTGTGTACTTTTTGGAATTAAGGTAGGCTCTGATTATTGGCCAGTCATTCAATAACACTGTTGTATATGCATCTTCTGATGTCCTGTCTCTAAATACTCATTCAGGCTTGTCTGGATTTCTTTATTAGTTGGATATTATTAAATAAAAGAAATTATAAGACATCAGTTACAACCTACCTTTGCCAATGATAAATGCAATTTGTCTTGCTAACACTATTCCTTGACTTTTCCCCTTTTTTTTAATGTCTCTTAGGAAGAAAGGCTGAAAATAATTAGGATCATAATCATTTTTATTATTTAGTTCCACTAGAAACTTTAAGCCTGTGCTGCAGCAGTGATGGAATAAATATGGCACTGACACTGCCAATTCCCCAGTTCCTTGAGTCTGATTAAACTTTTCCTGCTGTTCTGAACTAAACCAAGTTTTGTATCTTATTACATGATACAATTGCTTCAGGTGAGAACTGGTTTTCTCCTTCTGTTACTGGGCAGCATCTACTGCAATCATAGTGGTAATTTCAAACTGTAAATGCTTATTTTTTTCTATGCCTCTGTTATCAACTTTTAAATGAGAATGGGCACTTCAACCATGGTTTTAACCACTAAAATCATCAATTATGGTCTTGAGATAAAAATAGAGGAAAGAAAAGAATTTGTCTTATAACAGAGAGAACATCTAGTTTCTGTAGGTGGATTACATTGAGGCAGAACCTGCACTGCCTCTCCAGCACTACCACTTCTCAAGCAGTTCCAGACATGCCTGGTGATGTATCATCAGGCTCCTAGCACACTTTGATGAAGCCTAGAAATTGGTACCACATAAGCAGGCCTTTTCAGGTTTCTAATTTTGGCCTGAAGTGTCCTTATTTCGCATGTGTCAGACCTATACACTTATCCTGATGTGGTTTTTATTCCTGACTTTGCCATTCTTTTTTTCTGTTTATACAATAAAGTAGGGAGTTTGATGCTGTTGGTATTCTGTGCATCAGCAGGGTGAAAGGGACTCATTAGGAGAGTAATTCTGTTCCCTGTGGCGACTCTTTCTTCTGAATTGCCCTCTAGGTGGTAGAAATCTCTTCCTCCCAACAATTTTGGAATGTTCTAGGAAGGCTAATCAACCAACACAGGCCTTGAAGTGCCTTGAATGGGAAGCACCCACATTGCTAAATAACACCCCTCTTGCATGGGTCAAACAGCAATATCTGGTTTTTATAAAGGAAGGGAAATTGTGGTAGTTGTTTTATCAGTTATTGTCATGCTCACATCTAATACAGAGCTGACATGCAGTCAATATTAAAAAAACATTTATCCCACAAACCACATTTCAACTATTTCAAGACTGAATCTTCCACTGACCTTTTCTTTCATCTTCATATTTTGTAAAAAGTTTTTAGGATTTAAATATAATCCAGCTAGAAAGAACAGAGCTTATTTCTTTGGTAAGTAAAGATAATTTCTCTTGCGTTGGTGTGTTATAAATACAGACAGCATTCAAAAGTCTTACAGCCACTTGTGTAATAAAGTTCTTTTCCAGTGTGATTTGACATCAAATAGTTTTAAAGAACCCATTTATAAAATTTGAATTTCAAATGCTTATTTCCCTGTCAAAAATCTTGTATTATGTTCAGACAGCTGAACTATAAATCCTCCTAATTTTTAAACTGCACTGGCCAAAAAACTATATCATTCATTAGATAAGGATAGTGACTACCTTATTTAAAATGAATTCAAGTAGATGACAGGCTGTGGAGGGAATATTTTTGAGTGTGACATGAGCCAGAAATAGTTACCTAAAGGAAACAGCATTGAGGGGTAGTAGATATTAAGCAGGGAAAATGCCTGCATGATGATGACTGTAGAAGGAGGCCATTCAGAGTTTCCCACAAGCAATATTTCTCATGCAGTCTTGACTACAATCCAAGATTTCATACACAGATATATATATATGTATTAAATACATGTGTATTAAAAAGTGCACAGCCCATCCTGGGCTATATAATTTAAAACATAAATTAAAAATACTTACATATATTAATCCAACAGCTGTGGGCCACTTACTATGAGAGTCCACCATTATATGTTAGAGGAAATAATATTTACAATATTATATTGTTTATTTTATTATTTTACAATACTATTGTTTAAATACATTTGTCTTGCAATTTACAGAAAACTGATGGTGCAAGTCAGGATCTTATGCCTCATTTGGCAAGAAACAAACATTTCTAAAGGTTTTAATCCTCTGAGGACAAAGTATTAATTCTGTTCCAATTTTTGCACATGCCTATTGCAGGCTGTATTAAAAAAACAAACAATGGGAACGTTCACATGAAGAGATTTTAGGCATATTCATGAATTGGAAGAACTTTGGCCTTAGTAAGTACCTGATTGAAGCAGTTTTACAACCAAGTCAAGGAGAATGGTCTGTAATGACTGCACAGGTGAATCACTTCTAAAAGCAACTTAATTCATGACAGCAAGATGGAGGGAGTGGTATGAGATGTTCTTCCAGTGCACGGCTAAGGCGGGAATATAAAGCTGAATTCAAATTTAGCCTCAGAATATGAGGAAAATTCTTTCAGTTACATTTTGGTTTTGTCCAGGACAGTTCTGCTGACATTCAGTATTCCCCCCCCCCAAATTTTAAGGTATGGGGTACCTCCCATCAATTGTTCAGATGCATTTCAGCCCAGAATGCAGCAATAAGGTCAAGAGAAGTTTAGAATTTATTACAAAGACAAGATTGCTGCAGTGGGACATCTCTGGCATCAAGCCCTGAGAGCAGCCCCCTGGAACTGCTGGTCTACACAACCTCCATTGTTCTCTCAGGTTTCACAGCTGCAAAGGTTGCTTCCTCTTCCAGAAGGCAAGAGCTTTCCTCCCTGCAAAGCTGCATAGCAGCTCCAGGACAGGAAGGATTTTGCTCTCTGTGTCTCATTTTGGGGAGGGAGGGGTGCTGGCCTTGCTGGTATCACCCTGCCCAGAACCAAATAACTTGGCCTGAATAGCCTAGTGGGTCTCAGGAGGCTGCAGCTTGATAAGGTATTTCCTCTCCCTGTGCTGGTCTGGATAAAAGTTATTTGAAGGACACACCTTCTAAATGATATAACATTTATTTATGTATTCAAAAAACAACTTCTGCCTTACAGATAAGAGTCTGAAAAGAGGCCAATAACACATTAATTGAATATTTTAAAGTCTTGTTTAACTGACTGCATTTCTCAGAGACACTCCTGTTGGTTCCTAAGAGGAACCTTCACCTAACGTGGAGGGTATACATGTTTCCCAAACTCCTTAATAACTTGATCCCTTCCTAACTTGATCCCTTCCTACACTGGAATTCCCCTGTGTCCCTAGCAGGAATCACCCACAATTCCAAGCTGATGACAGTCTGGAAGGCAGGATATTTGTTCAAACTATAGTTTGAACAAATCTCTTTCAAGTTTAAAAAGGAATCTATCCATGTTTAAGCTTGGAGCTGTAGGGCTGGTGTCCTGACACCCTGCTATGGGGTAGTGCCATCTCGTGGGCTACAGCAGCTCCTAGCAGAAAGCAGAGGAGACATGGAAGATGGAAAGGAAGATGGAGACAGAACAGGTGTTTCAGGAAAAAAACCCAAACCCTATTTCCATCTGCTCTGCTCCTGATGTAGCACAGCACTCAAAGCAACCTACAGGCATCTGATTACATAATTATCATCACATGCATTTATCCTGGAGTGCCTTCGTGGTATTTTCAAGCAACATGGATGTGAAATTGGGGTGTGACCACTCCAGAAAGCTCAGACATAAAACATGTGAAGAGTAGGTCCAAAACCTGAAGGTTAATCATGGGTAACTCTAAACAACAAAGGCACTAAAAAGAAACCCTTCTACAATAAAAAAAGATCTAAGAGATTAATACAGTCTTTCCATTTAATTACTATCCTCTCTTACTATTTGTGCACAATTGTTCATATTTAATGCAGTTAAAAATAATTCGTTTACCCACAAAACATCTATGTAACATCTAGGGACCAGAAAAACTTTGAACTTTTTATTTGACAAATTTTGTAGCCTGAGAAGGACACTATATCATTGGTTTGTTTCTGATAATGTGATGTCCAAATGACCCTATTCCACTCCAATGGGAAGTGAAACAATTTTGATATATAATGATTTAAACTCACAGACTTTAATTGGAAATGTAATCTGACATGTTTCTGAATTCCCACTCTGGCTGCGCACAGACATTATTTTGTCAGTACAGCAAGCTTTTAATTACTATACTTCCCAAAATAAATGCATCTCTCATCAGCAACTAAACACCTAAAACAACATCCACTCTGAATCTAACCTTTTATAATAAAATAATAAACTATTATCCAGATTACAAACTACCTTGTTTTTTTAGGTAGGTCACAATTTCCTTCACTTCTTTGCTTATTTTTTTTGTTTCTGACATGACTTGAAACTCTTTTGCTAAAGGAAATGTATCTGCCTTGATTAGATGAGGATTTGGCAGCAAACTCTGCAATACTGTGGTCTGTCATATCAGATGACACCAGGGCTTAAAACTTTTCATATTCATTTAGTTACACATTGTAGCAGAGTTCTGCACAACTTCTCACACCTGAATTTTTAAAAAGCCTTGGGTTTGCTTCCTGCCTGAAGCTCAATGAGCCCAAAAACTGGCACTTGATTTTATGGAACAAACTCAGTTTTTTTTAGACTAGAAAAAAAATTACCCTGGCTTACTTCCACCACTGATGCATGTGTCACAATAAATTTCTTGAGAGGTGCCTACAGTCTCCATAAAATGAAGCAAATTCAGGCATTCAAACCAGCCAGCTTAACACACTGACACCTAGGCTACCAGTAAAAGATGACCCCCCAGAAAAGAAAAAAAAATATAAAGGAAAGGACCTAATATATGCCCCACCAGTTAGGGGTATCCCCTTATTCAGGGTTCTTAGCTACTGGCTCTCCTCTAGAACAGCTGTGTTCCATCAGCCCTTCCTCATTAAAAAACCCTAAGCAAACAAAACAAACAAGCAAACAAAAAAAGAACAACCAAAAAAAACCCCACCAAGACAAAAAAATTCACACTGTTTCCCAATTTGCAATACTTTGTAACTTGGCTTTTGTAGGGGTAAGGGTTTGTTTGAATTCCTATTCTGGATAAACTGAAGCCTTGATTTTTGCTCTTCCATAGTTGATGTGAGTTACCTGATTCTTCTGGATACACCATCAATGTTTTCTCCTCTCCCTTCAACTCCAAATATAGAAAACAAGAGATTCAGACACTCAGCTCCAGGTAAAAGCCCTGACTAGTGTGTTCTGGGGAGACACATAGAAAAACTTGACACTTACTCTTCCTATTGTTCTTTTACATTGATGGATCTAGACCCAGTTGCCATTAAAAAAACCCAAAACTACAAAAATAAAATAAAAAAACCCCACCCATAAACCCATAGACCTTCATGCAGTATTTTCAAGATTCCTTAATCTATGAGTGTGACATGGTTTCAAACTGGTTTGGTGAACATTCTTTACAAATAAATTATTTAATTTCTGACAACAGTACAGACTTGAGAAGGTGGTTTTCTCTTTTTTTAAGAATGGAAAGACCTGCCTGTCAGACTCAGTAAGATTTTAAAATGCTAATCCACTCTTGGAACATATAGCTGACACTGACAGAATGTTTTATGATGTGATCTCTCATGCCTACTTCCAGCTAAGATTAATAAAGTCCTCACCTCCCCTTTGGCCTCCAGATCTTATTTCAGCAGGAAATCACACCTTAAAGTAACTGATCCTGCCAAAAACATCTTCAGCTTCCACTAAGAGGGAAAGTGGAAAGCATGTTCCATCACAAATCTTCCCAAATGTGTTGAAGTGAAAGAGGAAAAAAATTAGATTAAAAAATTAGATTCATCTTGTTTATCTACACCTGTATCTTCTATTGTTATAGTGAATATACTTTAGACAGTACACATGTGAGAAATTGGTCTACTCTGAAGTTTTTGGGAGTTTCCTACTGCAGGCAAATTTCATTAGGACCTATATTTTAAAATATCATCCTAATTTATATGATTAAATACTTTACACAGATACATTTCTGGGCATTACTGCCCAGTACAGCACAGTGCATTTCTCTGAAATGTACCTAGTTCCAGAAATATTAACATAAATATTATAGTGGGTTTTAAAAGAAATATAGTGGAGGGAAAAAAAAACCCAATTGGAGAAAGATTTTACAACAGAGCAGGGAAGGTTGTTGAGGGCTCTCTTCTCATCAGGCCAGAACCAGTGAGAGGACTGTGCTCAATGCCATGTGGGACTGCCAATTTCAAGCATGGTATGACAATGCAGTCATGTGCTCAATCAAGGTTTTGCATTATCTGGAAAGCAATACCAAACCTGGATTTTTCAGGCTTTCCCTTTTTCAACCTGTAACATTGCCCAGATATAATTCATTTATTGTTCTACTCTAAGTTATTACTCCAGATTTCCAAGGGGAAAGGAGGGGTATTTTTCCCTACAGGGTTGCTCTAAGAAAACACCTGCATTTAGAGTAAGAAATTTCACAGAGCTATGAGATATTGTCCAGGGTGCAAGAGGAAATATTAAGAGTTATATCCCATCCATGACTGAAATTAATGTATTTTAAATTTGTTTCATTTTTGCACATATGGAATACGTGAAATAATTCTCAATGCCTGTAGAGTACCTTAAACCCTGAGATAAATTTACTGTCAGAAGAAGGAGCCGTGTAGTCACACAGAAGTCATTGCTCTTCGTCTTATTCCACATTTTAGCCTGAAATCTAGTGAGCATTTTTGTTACCTCAACAGAGGATCTGACATGAAGAAAGCATCTCAAATTATAATCCCACAACCTCTAATTTACTTCCATGCACACCTGAAATCACAGCTGAGTCATGGCACCCAGATTTTGCCAGGGCAACATTTTAGTAACAATATTAGAAAATGTTTTCTAGTTTTATAGAACTTTACAAAGAACAGGAAAAGATGGGGGGTACAGAATAATCACATCCTCCCAGTGACAGCTGTCCCTAGCTAATTCTTCAGATTTGAGATAAGAACACATCATGGGATTTTGATAGATTATTGGGGTATTTCAAATAAGTATTGGCAGATAAGACACAATTTAGCTGTGCCACAAAGGTAATTCTGCCTGGGGGGGTCTTCACTGTTTCATAGATTTCCCCCCACACTGAAATGTCAGAGTTTTTGACTGGATTTTGATCCAGGCAGACATTTGGTTTTGGTCTAGACCTTCAACCTGAAACAAATGCTTTTCACATGCTTAAAGCTCCTTCAGACCAATTACAGGAAATATGCAACATCCTTCAAGGCAATCACAACTGATTTCTTGGGATTACTATGAAGTACAGTGTGAAAAATAGATATTTCTATAGAAATAAAGTTATTATTTGCTGTGAGTGAACATAAGCCTGATGGCTTTGGCTCATACATAGGACATGCTATTAATTTGTCTTTTTCATTCAGACCACAACTCTTCCTGCTCTGACTCAGAAGCAATACAGTTGGGCATTGTCACACTGATTCTCCCTACAGGTTTCAGAATCATCTGCAGTGCAATTTAAAAAATTGTCTATTTTGCATTACTGAAGCCTATGGATAATTCTTCAAGAACAATGTAGTTTGCTTTTTTTCTTTTTTTCTGATTGTCACTGACTGAGATTATTCCTCCTTGGTTACCTCTGACTTTACAGAATTATTAAATTCTTTGTCTTTAAAATTATTTTCTTTTGCATTGACATGAAAATAGATTATCATATTATTCTTCAGGATATAATATATATTCATTATCTTCCTAATTCGCCTGCTTAAAGCTGTAATGTACTAACATTTATTCTGATCTTACACTTCAGTTTCTATACCAACAGTATTTTAAAGATTGCTCTTTATAACATCCAAGTACAACAGCCTTAGAGCCAGGAACTGAAGTACATTATATTCAATAGGTTCAGAATTCCTGTTTGAGCTACATCCATGAAACAATTGTATGCATGCGTTTGTGGCCATGACAGAACAAAACATCCTGTACATTTTTAGTGATCCCTTTAGTGTCTAAGTTCCCTGTTAAATACCATTAGTTTTCTCTTGTTCTTTATAAAGGAGCCTTTTTTCACAGGGTATGGAAAAACAGCAAACCCAAGCAGGACACTAAATTCATCTCAGGGCTCTGCTGACATCAGAAACCACTCCATCTTTGCTCAAGAGACTCTTGATGTATTTATAACCCTGTCATTTACAGTTCCTTTCCATTTACTCTCTACATGGGTGACCTAGCAAATGTATGCACAGCAGCCAATATTCATCCCTTACAAGCTGACTCTGGGCTGCCTGATGTTACCCCACTCCAATCAGCCTTGAAAATATCTTGGACAAAAATATTTACCATGGAGCAAAAATAACAGGAGCTGCCTTCTAAATACTGTCCATAGAAACAAAACTATTGGAAAATGAGCCTGACAACACCCAAGCAAAAGTTACAAGATGAGAAGAACATTTGGGATTAGCATAAACACTGCTGGTTTTCTTAATCAATGTATTTCCCTCACTGAGGTAAAAAAAGAATAATTTTCTAATCCTATCCACAGAATAATCCATTATTATTCATTTTGAATAAAATCTTGTTTTTTAAATGGGTTTGACAGAACAGCTTCTCTTAACACCTGTTCAGAAGTAAGCTGGACCTTAGAGCAGAAATAATTCAAATGCCACTGAACATTTTTTGTACTCTGTTGGGAATAACATTTTTCTAGATTTTTTACTATATTAAAGCACTCTTTAGTTAAAATAATCCCACTCCCATTTCATTGCAGTCAGCCCTTCTGCTTCAAAGCTAGTTTAGTTCCTTTGGTTTCTGCTTGTACCCTCTTTGACACAAAGCTGCCCACAAAAAAGACCATTAAAGGGTACCCAAAAGTCCTCCAGCTTTGTTAAAAGATTAATTCAAGGGAAGGCCAGGAGCCAGCAGCTGCAGGACCGTACAGGAGCAAGCCTCCAAAGTGAAATAATTAGGAACCTGCTTCTCACTCTTATGCTGTCTCTTCAGTCATAACCAGATGGGCTGTAAATACTCATGAAACAAATGTTTCAAAACTAACTTCTAACCTCATAACCAAACAGTAACTGGACAAACTTCTGTGAAAATATAATTGAAGCAGATCTCTGGATTTAAGTGTAAGGAATATGGAACATATCATAAACCCTAAACAGACTTTTTGAAAATTATTTTAGAATTTGAAAAACCCAGTTTTGCAATGACATTTAACAATCCTTACTAAACTGGCCCCTATTGTGCACAGAAGAAGATTTAAAAGATTAGGACAGGCTTGGTTTAGAAAAAGATGAGGAAAAAAACTGGCCTCAGAATAATAAATGTCATATTTTATTTTTATCCATAGGGCAACAACAAATGGACAATCATAATTATGACAGACCAGCATAAGCCTGTAAGCTTTGTGCTGACATGTAAACTCAATTCTGTGACCATTATTTCTCTGAAAAGCTTCTAACTTTTTTATTCTTTCCTTCTGCATTTTTCCACTTTGAAATAAATACACATACAAGACTGAAGTCTTTCCATTCAAGAACATATTAATGAGAAGTATGCCAAAAGGGGAAATTTTAATAATTAATTTGTGCTCACTCTAGAAAAGGAGGTTTCCTACAAACCCCAGACAACTGTTGCTCCTCATTTGTAATTGTGAAAGGGCAAAATTGAGGTAGGCAGTGGATCTCATGACTTCTAGAACTGCTGGAGACCTTTGAAAGAGAAACTAGAACAACACAGATTTTTCCACACTGATGTCTCTATAACAACCTATTATCTGAGGTCAGGATTAGGGGTGAACTACAAAACCCACTAAACAGCAAGAAAAATGCATGGGCTTAATGAATTTTGTGAACTCTCATGGGAAGAGTTTGGTATGCAGGTGCTTATTAACCTTGTTTTGTTTAGCTAAAAAACTATGGCTGATTTGAAAATCATGTTCTAAATCTGTCAATTCCACAGTTTTAGTTGCAGCCTCCCCACTGAAGGGGTTTATTGATGAACCACATCACAGAACATGGTAAAATGCAAACCCTGCATAAACAGAGGAATACTGCAGTATTAGTAGTCCTCAGACAGAAATAATGGAAGTTGTCAGAGTACAAAAGTGGGCTCTGCCATGGCATCAAGAAAAGCTGTAATACCTTTTGAGTTCTCTTCCCATCTCCAGTAAAGGGCGGAGAACAAATCAGAAATACATTGTGTTTACTCCTTGTCTTCTAGAGGAATATAGTTCCCTATATATTTAATGGAACAAATACAACCAAGCCAATATACTGGACACCTCTGGAAAGATTTGTAGCTGTTGTAATGTGATGTGCAGAGTCTTTTTGGTTCTGGTAAATGAGATAGTCAAAATTTACACCTGAACAATAAAAAAACCCCATGGTGGCAAATGCAAATAAAATAACCAACTGATACTGTGGTTGTGAGAAAGGATAGGACAAAGGCAGTACATAACAACAGTTTTTTGAGGCCTGAGCAAGCACACAGTATTCAAATAAACACCCAGCTCTAAGGAAACCTATGTTATGCTCCAACAAGAGAGTCACAGCTAATAGAGGAAGGAAAAGGAGGCGCTCACATTCAGTGGTTCTATGTTACTCAGCTCTTTACTCTTACAGGTGAATTCCTGAGATATTGGCCAACTATGTACAGTAGGAACTATGCAAAATCTGCTAGAGTGGGGTCCAGAGATGAGCTGAATGCTTTCTGCACTCATCTTCTGCAAATACCTTATTTTAACTCAAAGTCCCACAGAGCCTAAATATAGGACTCCGTTTTCAGGTCTGGGAAGTACTTAGGTTACCAAATAAGGTATAAATTTATGGTGGTTCTAGATAAAAACAAACAAAAAATAAATCCAAACCTGAAAGGAGAGTTTCTGTAGCAGAAAAGATTGAGTTGCACTATATCCTCACAACACTGACATTCTCTATTTCTGTAATAATCACTGCAGCAGGAGAGAACTGTGATATTCTAACTTTAAACTCTATTACCCCTTGTTGAAGAGAAGCTGCTAGAGTTTACAACCACAGCAACCTCAGCAGTGGCAATTTTAGACTGAAAATAATGAAGACCTGAAATGTGCAAAACCCTGAAAAGGATTATAAAGGCAACTGTTGTACCACAGCATGCAGCAGCTATTATATGGTTATTTCACCATTCACAAAGTATCTTCGACACACTTCTGAAGCTTTCTAGAGTAAAATTTATTTATGTAGATAAAAAAATTGGATGCTTTAATTTTCTATTTTTTTTTAAAGCTAGATTTAGGCTGGTGTTACAAAAGTCATTCTCTATTTATGCCTCCCCAGCCTATGCACTAACTGAAACAGGGCACCCCTAGGCAAATTATAGGCTATCATGTAATTGTACACTGTATCATAATGTATTCACTCTAGAAGGCAAAATTAAAGATACATTTACTTTCATGGGAAGAAAAAAGCCAGTAATGATGGTGAACATTTTAGAAGCCTGTGTTTGCTAAGAACAGAGAATTAAAAGGCTTTTAGCAAATGGACTTTTTCTAACTGGTAAAAGTATTCCATTGATATTCCCCACACTTACAACCCCAACAGTGGTAGCAATAATGGAAGTGATGATAGAATTAGGGTTCAAGGCACTGAGGCTCAAATTGCTGTCATCATCAAGGGGAAATGCTGCAACTAATCACAGATTCTCAAACAATCAACTGGCCTGATTTAGTCTGATGACCCATCAAGACAGGATACCGAACTTAAGCAGGATTTTCTGGAAATTGTTTGTGTATAAGTTTTCAATATGACTTCTGGAACACACTGCTCAGATCTTGTCCTCTCCACATGCAGATTTTTAATTACTTTTTGCCATACCTTATGCCATTTGACAAAAAACATTAATTAATCAAAACCTGTAACTTCATGGAGATTTGAGTATAAACCCAAGCATGACCTCTAAGAGGACAACTCACGAGAGCCAGTATTCACAAAGTCCTCAGCTCTCTCAGGTTCTCAATGACAATAAGCTAAAACTTTTCACTCAGCTGGTTTCTGTTCCTTGTTCTAGTAGGTAATTAATTTAAATACTAATAAATAATCATAAGCTTTTATCTTTTTCCTGCTGCTGGAATAACAAAGCAACTCCCAGTATTACTCAAAGGGTACTTTACAGATACATATCTACTTATCAGCAAAAGCTGGGAGTATTCCAATTCTACATTTCAGTTCATGTTTATTTCCAGTAATAGCATTAACTACACTTCTTAATAAACTAAATTGTACAACACTGGCATTTACCCTTGAAAATATGCAATTCCCATATGCAGCCACTGGATGGACTTATGGAACCAGTGAAACCTTTTGACTGTAGACAAGATGCACAATTAGTGAGCAACTGGCAAGAAATTTCCCTTCTGGCCAGGAGAAGCTTTCTGCAAAAGAGGGTTTGAGCCTAAAAAAGTGAGGTGAAAGCAGAAATTTTAGCTTCTCCTTTTGAATGGAGTACTTGTTTTTCAATACATGCAGTCTAAGAACAAAGTTGTTGAAATGAACCAGAGTGAAAAGAAAATTGGTTTGAAGAACACACAGGTCATTTCCAAATGTGATTGGAAATTTGGCATGCTCATGTTCTTTAAGAATAAGATAGAACAGTATTTGCTTAAGCTCCCTTATCATTTTCTGCAATAGGAAGCTACTATTCTGCATAGTAAGTGTAAAACTAGCCCTGCATCAAGAGTGTGGTCATCCATGAATATAAAAACTTTATTTCTTTTTTTATTGCAGGTGTTAAAATTACTCCTGAGTATTTTGTGTATATTATATTAACTTATATTATTATGAATGCATTATATTTATATTACAACTAATTTAATGCACTTTTCTAGACCAGTAACCATTTTAGTGCATACAACAGATAAAATACAAATGTAATTCTATTCCCTGTGTTTTTCTGTTGTGCAGGTAAGAGCAATATCAGTTGTTTTAGGAAATTGTATTAGGTATCAGCTGTAGCAGGAAAACTCAGTTAATTCACCTCCAAGGAAGCAAATAGGGCTGCTGTGGGGGGAACTAAGTGAAGTTGGGGAATCAGAGTAGAGATGTATGAGCTCAGGAGACAAAGAGCTGTTGCATAAACCTCCCCCTACCTGCAGTTGTCAATCTGTGGGCAGTGACAACGACAAGCATGCCCCCACCCCTCCCCGCAGACACACTCAGTTACAGGATCTAAAAGGGGATCATGTGGTTTTGTCATTTTGTCTGTCTGCCCTCACCCTATTCTGTCCCAAACAATTCAGAATGGCACCAAACCTAACTGCTCATGCCTGGATTTCTTCAGTCTTTGTGTTGTGAAGGTCATATGCAAAGTCTGTGTAGGGAGTTAATGTCCTCTGACTCTTTCTTTAATTGCATGGGATAGTCTTACTGGGTACCTATTATAGCCAGGATGAATGGGAGACAGTGAGAAAAAAGCACAGCCAAGGAAGGCTGGGTCAGGTTCAGTGCTGCTGTCTAGTGCTTTCAGTCCTCTGCTGGAACAAGGCATGAAAGGAGACTGCAGACATTTGTCAACTAACAACCCCTACCCAGCCTAATTCACTTCTTCACTGTGTGTAACAGCAACTCTGTGGATGATGAAACACCTGCAGAAAAATATTTCTGGATCTCACTGGTTTTGCTGCTTTTTACCATATTCTTTCAACTCCTGTTATTTTTTAGAAAAGCAAACAAAGCCACTCTCAGGGCCCAAAGGAACTAACTGAGCAGCCACATTTAAAGTTATGCGTGCACTCTTAACACCATTCTAAGTCAGGAGCTGACATCCATGAATTTATTACCTACAAGGATCACACAAATCATGGAACAGGATGGAATGACACCTCTTACAATAATCATGGTGCCCATCACTGGACACAAAATGCATGCAGGGTGTCCCTAGCATGCCAGGACTCCTGAATGCCATATGCTGTCCTGACCTCAGATGGGGGAATACCATCTGGCATAAAAGCCCCACAGTTGGCACTGCAGACTGCAGGCTCCTCTCTCTCCCACCCCATTTCTCACCCTACCCCTCTTGACAATTAGAGAAACAGTAATCTTGCAGGAATGAAGTCAGGCTACAGGAATATTGGATGCCTGAGTCAGAGACTAGGAATGGGGCTGGAAATTCCAGAGCTGCCTGACATATATCATTGCCTAAAAGCAAAACTGTGACAAATCAGGTTCTTCTGTACCACACAGCAGGCAATGAGATCCCTTCCCTGTTCTCCCTACTACACAGAGACTCATGTCACAGGTGTGTGCTTCCCTGCTAAAGTCTTCCCCAAAAACATCATCCCTCTGCCAGGAATGCTTGCCCCTGAGCACAGTTTGCTATTCTTGGCTTGTTCTGACCTCCTTTAATTTCTTGACTTTGTTCTGGAACTAGGTGCTGGTCCACTTTTAACCTCACCAGACCAAGCAAGCAGGAATCCTCCCATACCAGTGTTGATTTGAAAAGCCTTTACTAAGCTGCTGCACTGGGAATCTTCCACCATACAGAGATTAGGTCACAGACTTCCTTCCAGGGTAGGTGGCACCAGAAGTTGCCAGCTCCAAGTTTAGGACAGTAAAATGGGTGGGGCAGCACTGGAATATGACACAGGGAGATGTAGACAGAGCCCGTGCAATTAGTGGTATCACTAATCTAACCACCTACATAAGCAAATCAAGTGAATCATTTGCCTTACTGGTCTATCAAGCCTCTGGCACACACATGATACTGGGTATATAATGGGGGACTGGCTCACATGAATTAGATTTTTAAAGTGCTTCTAAATTACATGTTACAATTCAAGTTGCTTAGAGACACGAGCTCACTTTGGGAGTGGTCCTCCTTCAGACAGAAAATCTCAGCAATTTCTTATTCTGCGTGAACCACTGAATATCAAACTGTTTATTCCTATGAAGAGAATATTTGTCTAAAATTCTAAAACCAAGAAATTGAAGAATAATTTCATTATTCTACTGCTATGACAATTATTTCAGTCTACTCTAGTTAGGAAATATGAAATATCTACACCCATAATGCTGCTTTTATGTAGAGTTCTGTCAGGCAATTAGCTGTTAGATTCACCAATGACAAAACTGATGCAAAACTCAGAATCTTTCTACTGACAGATTGTCTGGTAAATTGGTTTATTTGCATTGGATGCACCACTAAAATCATTCAAATTAGTAACCAATCCGTTCCTGTTACTGTACACCTGAAAGTGTAATAGCAAATCTGTCCTGCTTCAGCCAAATAACAAAATATCAGGAGAACTGGTGCCAAGGCTGCCTGGCTTTTCTGTGTTGAGGCCTGTGGATTCCCACCTGCTCTGTGCAATGTCACTGTGTATATTAAGTCACAGCACAGGCTAAGCACAGCTTGGAACACTGCAAGTGTGGACGACATATGATACTCAATATGAATTCCCCTCAATTAATTAACATTGTGTACTTTCTTTGACACACACAAAAAAATTAGTAGTATATTCTGAAAACGTAGAGATTTGGCTTTGATTTCTCTTTGGCCATTTGTACATGCCATTCTGAGGAAGTAACAAGATAATAGTGCTCACAGTGCTCAACCCCAACAGTTGAAATGTCTAAACCTCATGCCAAATCATTTTCTGAAAATCCAAAGTGCTTACATACATGCATGCTGATAGGTGTTTTCTTATCTCCTGACAGTTCAGATTAGCTTTTTAAAGGTATAAAGACTACCAGGACATGCTTCCAATGCATTCCGTAACACATTTCAGACTTTAAGCCTATGTGTGTATGGTATCAGAAGTTTTCTCATTGAAAGCAAATTCCCACGCAAATGTGAAGGAAAAAGAAGAAATCTGAAAGGAAAAATAATCATTTGCAACTCCTGAAAAACAGATAAAGTTGTTCTCCAGGATAGAAGGCTTATAAATATTTTTAATGCATAATCAAATTCCAAAGCCAGAAGTTGATTAGAAGAGATTTGTCTCCCCACTAGCTAACGTGCATCCAGAACTGACCAATTTAATTCCTAGGCACAACGAAGCAGGTCCTGATCCAGGGTAGCCCTACCCTTATTTTGCTGTTCTTCAGTGACTCCATGTCCTATGTCCCTGCTATCCATGCCTGACTTTGAGCCTCACTGCTTTACAATGAGGTATGTCTTTTTATGAATTGGTTCTTTATCTAAACTCACAAAAATCAGATGTGGAAGCGTGTTACACAGTGTATTTCCCCTTAGAAATGCAAGTCTGATGTGTAGATTGCATGCCATAAATCCATCTTCATTAAGCAGCCAATCCAACCCTAATAAGGGAAGGGATTCCTGGAAAAGAAGTGGGAAGAACAATGCAAGGTAGTAATTTCATGTACCAATATGCATTGGTATGTACCAATATGTATTCTAATTTCATGGAATGGATGCATTTCCTTTTATGCCATTCAGAGCCTCTGGATGAGCTCAGAGCTAATGATGACTCTGAAAATCAGTGGAATGGTCTTTATAAGTACATTTGAGACAAATATTGATGGAAATGGAGGCCACAATTACATAGCGAAAATGTACATTCAAGTGTATGGTAATTAAAGAGGAATAGGGTGGTTTAGAATAAATTGTAAAACTCAGTACTAGGAGAACAGTGAAGTGTACTGTGACCTTTTTTGTAAGATGCTGTTCTTGCATTAAGTGGCTTCTAAATATAGCAGCATTCTGTAGCCAGACTACTTAGATAAACTGGAGTGGCAATGCTATTTCATCTAAAAATAGAGAAACACTTCTCCCTCAGAATACCTAGAGCCTCTACCTGTGGTCTCACAAGGCAATCTGTTTGCACAGTCATGGAAAGCAGCTGTCCTGTCCTCCATCTCACTTTGTAAGGATCTGCTCATGGTGATAACACTCCACTTTACAAAATGCTGTTAAGCCCTGGTCAGAGGCAGGAAATTTGGCCTAATTTCTTCCTTGGCCAAATGCAGTTAAACACAAACCTCTCTGAGGTGTGCTCTGATCATCAGGCTAACATTTTGCTCTTGGATGGGGGCTGGAGCAAAGGGAATGGTCAGGCTCTGGTAGTACTTGAAGTTGTGCTACTTGAAGGGAAAACAGAATTCCAAGATCATTGGGCAAGACAGAAAGCACTACACTCATCCTTTTATGTAAAAAGAAACAAAGAAGGGACTCATCCTCATGACATGATGACCAACTGCGGGTATGGGAAACACAGCTCTACAGATGAACAAGGGAGAAAAAAGATTTAGCTTTCTCATATGTGAGCTGCTAATTACTGTCAATTAAAATCAAAACAAAAACCCCCAACTCAAACCACAGATCTGTCCTCTAAAATTTTAAAAGTCTGGGATTTTTTCATACATCCAGGAAGAACCTGCATGCTTATTATTTAAATTTAATTTCTTTTGTCAAGTATTATATTATTAATTTACTTCACATTAATTTACTTTATCAACTCTGCAGTTCCTGTGCAAGGTAGCACTCATACAGAAACCCCAATTTCCATCTCAAATTCCTTCCCAATTTCCAAAGTTATGTGAATAATGACAAACAATGACAGGTATTTCTAAAATGTAGCTTATATTGTTGTCCACACAAATTGGATTCATTACCCAGGGTGCAACCAGCCAATAATTACACACTCAAAAGAGATGCTGATTATTTAATTCAGAGTTGCACAAGCCTGGGTGCTCAGTAGCATTCCACAAACAAGGCACACCAACTACCAAAACTTTTTTACTATTTACACACTTTAGCAAGCAAGGGAATTAGTGTTCATAGACTACTAATTAATAAGAGCATAAGTAACTTGTAGCCAATCTTCTATTGGTTAATGATTCTCTCACTTCTAATGCTAGTTAGTCTGCATGCTCAGTCTTTCTCTTCTTTGGGGTCAGTATGTTTCTTGGACTGGTGATCTGCGAGTTGGTGGCCACAGATCTACCCCTGCCAAAACTACCTTTCACCCACTTGGAGCTGATTACAGCACAATTGCTCTCTTGGCTTCATAAGTTTCTTTCTTATCTTGGGGGTTCATCCCCTGAAGTTCTCATTTCTCATAGCCCCTGAATTCTGCATTCTTTGTGTCCTCTATGAGTGGTACATCCTTCTTCCCAAGCTTGGTTAACCTCCCTCTGAGATCACTGAAGCATGTCCAGCCCTAAATCTTCACAAAGCAATTCTACAACAGGTAATTTGTCTAACACCTGAGCATCACTTAGATCTTGTTAGGTGCTACCTGCTTCCCAGATTAAATCTCCTTTCTTGCTGTTGAGGCTTGACAGTATACAAAGATCAAACATATAAGAACACCCTTTCTTAAAAAAAAATATGTATTCCACATTTTGCAACAATCAGCTGTCAGACTTTTTGAAAAGGCACAGACATCAGCAGTCCTATTTTTGGGTTTCCCTTCCCTGAATTGTACAAAAGAGTGATGAGGCTACAGAGCCTCATTTCTACCTTTTTCCCTTCCTATGGGCTGCAATGATTGCCTTTCATTCTCAAGATGCTTGCAATTGTTAACACTAAGGGAAAAAAATTGCTGTTACAGAGATTGTAAAACCATGAAACTCCATGTCATGGGCCTTCTGACACCTTTCCACAGACATCACACACAGAACTTTCATCCTCAGCCTCAAAAGCCACCTGAAGACTTTCAGATTGGACTGTCCTGTTAAACCAGTATCTCTGCTGCTCTTTAGCAAAGAGCTTTGTCATGAGTTGACATTCAGCCACCTGAATTTTCAGCTCAAAGAGCTGCCATGTCCTCCCCTATCCACAGCAACTTCCACACCAAGGCAGAACATCTCACTCAGATGAACTCCCAAGTGCCAATCAACAGAGAGGACACAGAAGGCAAGATCAAGTATTAGCCACAAACTGCTGATCCCTAGCAAGACAATCATCAACTGCCCATTCTAGTTGAAGTCTGCAGTAAGTCTCAGAGCTTGGTTTTCTTTTTTCTGGATCATGAAGAGCAGTTGCAATGGGTATTTCTAAGCCACTTTCAGGACATGGAGTAGGAAGGTATTTAAACAGGGAGACAAGAGTGTATCAGCCACTCTTTGAAGCTGGCTATAAAATAAAGTAACACTTGTATGCCTACCTGTAAAATGTCTGGAATTCAGTCTGGTTTGAACTCTGCAGAATGTCTGCATATGTGGGTCAGTTCACAAGGCAGGACGCTGCAAGTTACTTGCTGTATCTGAGAAACGTATTGCAGGTCAAAGAGAAAGAAATAAAATGTTCAGGGTGGCCAGGTGGCTGCTAGTGGCTGGGAAGTGCTGGCTGAGAGGATATTAGTGACACTGCAGCATCTCAGAATACAAGGAAGTATTTTCTAAAATAATCTGCTTTGGCTGGGCAGGAGAAAGGAAAGGAAACTGTTTGATTTTCAGTCTGCTGTTCTTGCAAGATCTCATTCTGCTTGTTCACTTTTAACTGTGATCTACTTCAGAGTCAAAAAAGAGTAAATATAATCAGCTATAGATGGGACTCCTGCAGCTCAGAAACCTGCTATTGCCTGCAGCACAGCTAAAGGCATAGAAAATTTAGCTGAGATGTGAGATTTTATGATTGCATTAATCAAAGTGCCACTGAAGACACACACTACATAAGTGGGCTGGAATGGAACTATTCACAGCTGATTGCAGGAGCAGCAGAGGGGAGGAGCACAGGTACAAATTACAGCAAACAGCTCTACTGATGCATGGAGGGGCTGTACTCTTGCTGGGCCAGCAGGTGACTATTCCCCTTCCCCATCCCATTTTGTACAGAGGGAGAAACAGATCATAGCTACCCACAACAGCATATCTCCAGCTGGGCTTCTTTAAACTCAAACTAGGTCTGATAGCACAATTGGAACTTCTGATTTTTCTTAGGCAAGAATAAATTTTAAATATTCTTGCACTGAACAATGCTTTTACAAAAAATATCTCTTTTTGTTCAATGAAATCAAAGAAGAGTATGAAAGGGTGACATAATGAAGCATTTAATCTACGAACTCTAGCTGTGCTTCATTTTCCAAAATTAATTATCAAAAACTTCTAGGATCCTGCAAGAAGAAACAGAACTTTCTTTTTTTAATACTAGATCAAGTTTTCTTTCTTAATAATTCCTTTCCTTAAAAGAAGAGTGTTTTTCCCTCTTCTTCTCATATGTGCAGCCTTTAATTAGTCCGTTAGACAAAAGCGGTATTAGTTAGACTCTGTCACAATTACCCACATTTGGTAGCTAATTACTCCTTGAATAGTCTTAAGGCTACCAGCAATTTTAGTACAATTGGCAGCCTGGGGCCCCCAGGAGCTGTTCCAGCAGCCAAGAATAGCTGGAGCAAGGGGGCGGGCCAGCCGTGACCCTTTCTCCTCAGCCACAACCTAACGTATCTACTATGCCAAAGGCAAAAGTAACACAGAAATGAAAATATTCCCGAGTGGTTAAATGTGCTCTCTTTATAGCCTTTTTAAACTAATGGAGTGGCATAAAGGGACTATGGGGAAATAGAAAATAGGACCTTTTAAATGCTAAAGCATTGGCAGGACTACTAATGATTTTTCAATTTTGCAATGTTCCATTAAAACAACAGCACTAACCACTTATATGGGATCAAATTCTGACACGAGACTTTTATTCTAGTGCAATTTTATTCACTGATGCCTCATATTGCAACAATTTACATCACTGCAATATGGGTGTCAAGACAATAAAAAATGCTGACTTGATTTAGTAACACTTCACATGCATTTTATACAGGTAGAAATTACTTCACAAGGGACATAGCAATGCCTGTGATTTCAGTAAAATTATTCCTGCTGTACACTTGTGTGACATCAGTGGAAGACTAAAATTAACATAAAAATTTAAATGAGGACCTCAGTTTTAAATACACTCCTAATTCAGATTCTATTCCACAACTGTGAAGAGCATTGCTCTGCAAATTCCACAGCACTGTGCTTGTAAAGAGCCAGGAATTCCTTTTAAAAAAAATTCACATATCTATGAGGAATCCCTTTCCACTACATTCTTTAAATTTAACCTTTAGCTTGCCACTGCTGATGAGCAAATTGTTATGAGTACATGGATGTGGCAGCATTGCAGAGGCTGACAGGAAGATGGACACAACAGCAATAGCTCAGCTGTCAGCAGCAGCATCACAAGGCTGTAAGTTTGGACAGACATTGTCTTGGGCTGCAGGATTGACTTAAGGTACTTCCAACAAATTTTTCCTTCCTTGCTGTCTGTCCTCTCAAGGGCCATATGACTTTTATCAACACAACTATCTGCAAGGGCACCCTGTGAATCAGGCCCAGGGAATTTAATAGGTATTAGAGAATTTTTTTTTTAAAAAAGCATTGTTAGTCAGTTTAACCTGAAGCAGTCTCATAATTCAGTTCCCAAACATAAACACAAACAGCTGCATTGGCAGAGCTGAAAGGGTTTCAGGAACAAGCAGCTGGCAGTCGAGGTGGGTCCTGGCAATGCCTGGAAACAGGCTGCTGCTGGCAAAAGTGTGCATGGAACAATACAGTCACTGCTGTCCATCCTGGCATTGCTTACCTGCACGTGCACTGGCCAGTTACAGGGCTATTGTCCACAGCTTTACGTACTGCAGTAAATTGAGGCAGCAGTAATCCTTTACCAGAGCTTGTGAGGGAATTTGCCTGCATTTCTGGGAGCAGAGCAAGGATTGGAGAAGCAGCAGTGTTCCTAGCACCTGACTGCAAATCACCAGCCTAAAGGAAAACAAAAGTAAGACATATCAAATTTGGGTTGCACTGAAGTGCAAACCTTGACCCTCCTGACTGCCCTTAGCAAAAGGTATTCCTCAGCTCAGCTGTTCAGTGGCAGTTATACTAAGACCTTGTCCAAAGCACTGCACAAAATCCTCACTGGTTTTAAAATCCAGAAGGATTCCCATGATAACTCTGTGGGGTCTGACACAAGATTTCCTGCCAGTTACGCTCTGTGAGCATCAGAGCCCAAGTGCAGCAGACTCTGAAGAGATAAAATTACTTCATAAAGTTGTCTTGGTCACAGACTAGATAGTAGGACAGATGGATTGTAGGACACACAGACAGAACAGCTACTGTGGGAAGAAAATAAAAAATAAAGATAGTCCAACAGGTTACCTAAATGTGTCTCTCAACTCTCCATCCTTCAAAATGCTGCAGGATAAAGCCCCAGTTAATATGATCACAAATAGCCCTGCTTTAGTCTGAGACTGACCAAGCGACCTCCAAGGTTCCTTCAAATTAAATTACTCTGCAATTCTGTCACCAAGGAGTGCCATGTGCATGATGAGCCTCTAAGGATTTCAACTATGTAATAGCTCAGGAACAATCCCAAAAAGTGGTGAAAAAAATAATCAAAGCCTCAGTCTATCCTTTTTATCACATATCTGTTTCCTCAAGCTCTTAAGGTTACACAAAAAAAAAAAATCCCCTTATTTTTAACTTGAATTCCCTGCTAAACTATGACAGGTAAGCACTTGATAGCAACAGGTGGTTCAGAGAAGCTCAGTGTTTAGAAGCAATACCAGAAAGATGAAGAGTTCTGTTCAATTTCAGTTTTGATAGTAGCAAAGTTTTTGATCTTGGGTTTTGAGACTCTTTCCTGATAATGGAGATCATATGTCCTTTCCCACCTCTCATTTCAAAAGCTTTAGAAATGAAGGAAACACCCACAGCTCTGACACTGGTAGTAGTTGCATCAGAGCACAGAGGGAAACAGGAGCTTACTGGCAGCACAGGAAGTGCTCTCACTCTTTCTTAGCACGTCTTAGAAGAGCTTATGGGAAACCTTGACACTAGGGAAGCTTAAGTGCAATTCAGGAAAAATTGAGAAGGATAAGGATAGGTAAAAAGCCTTATCTTTCCAAAACAAAAAAACTGTTGCAGTTGAGATTGCCACCACACACAGAGTATCACTGTACAATTTCAGATAGCTTTAAGCATTTGCCCATACACAGTAACACCTTACCCCATCAGGAGGCTTCTGATGTCTGCCCACACAGAGACCATCCTACCACTTCAGAAGGCTGCAGGCATCTGCCCTTCTCGTCCCTCAGCCCAGCCTTTTATCCCCTCACACTGATGCCCTGCACCTGTGTGCCCTCTGCTCCCTTTGGTGGTTGGTCAGTGCCCTGGGCACTCGTTACCTTTAATGCTGCTCACCTGCTGCTCACAGCTGCAGCCCATTGGGGATGGAGCTCAGCTGCAGCCCCCACTCCCAATCACCACAAACTGTGTGCCTACAAAAAAAAAAGAAGTAAAACAAATACTTCTTTATAAGAACAATACTATTATTTTCTATAAGGCTGGAAGACCTTAAGAGACCTATCCAGGAAATCAGAATGTAGTTTTGCCTTGCATTAGAGCCTTTCCAAACACTTTTTGTTTGGGGGAATTCCTTTCCTATCATCTGTGGGCAAAGCCTAAGTTAGGTGTGTCATTATCATTGCTGTGCAATGAAATCTAAGCACACTGGGAGTTAACAGCATAGCAATTATAATAATTGTATATAATTATAAATTGTGTAAAATGTTTCTGTGTATTTTGCCTCACTAGTGCAATGTGAGAGCTATGGGGTTTTTAGAGATTTCTATCTAAAAAAGGCTAATTAGACCTATACAAAACCTGTACACATGACATGTCAAAAGCATACCAAAAATCCCTTGGTATATTCCTCAGCCACATCCCACTATTCTCTCCCATATTGTCCATGCCCCAAATGGAAGAGTAAACTGCCAATGTATTTTTTAAATATCCTGTATATTTTGAATTCTGATAAAGGCCCCTCATGTGTGAATTTTCCTCTTGGGTATCTTCACACCTTCTGCTCTAATACATGCTGTACCAGGGCCTGTGACCAAGCTCAGTTCACAAGTGGCCTCCAAAAGTTTGAATTCTAGCCCTCCGTGTACTTTTGCCTTTTCTATACAAAGAGCAAGAACACTTAGGAGTTCAGCATAGCATTTACGGGAAGGGCACTGAAGAGGCAGAGGAAAAATCTGACTCCTAGAGTGTGATGTTACAAAAATTTGCCATTACTTTACAGAAAAATGCACCAGGAGAGATCCCATGCATAGAGGTTTTTGGGTTTTTTTTCCACAACTCTGATTCCCACCTGGTTTACCCCAAATTAACAAGCCCTATCATTCAAGGAGATTGGATCCTCTTGGAGCATCTGGGTCAGCCATACTCAATAATCTTCAGCAGTTCCTTTACTTAAGGTTTTGTGGTCAGTCCTGAGACTTGGAGCATCCACAGCAGCCTGTCTAAGAGAGTGCCCCTATAAGGCCTGCTGCTCAGCAGCAGGATCCATTCCATCCCAAGTGCACTGGAATCACAAACAGCACAGCAGGTGTTTCTCTTGCAGGTAGAAGTCAAATATATAAATCACTTTTTGGGTTCAAACTGCTATGTATCATCAGCCCTTAACTTAGTATATTTCACTAAATATTGCCTGGAAGTGTTTTCTGTTTATGAGCTTTTTGCAAAATTCGACCCCAAAGGATGTTTAAAGTTCTTGTATATCTTTAGTACTTGCATATAATATAAAGTGATTGCAGCTAAAATGGCACTGCTGTGCAGATTACATCAGAATGGTCTGGGGTCCAAGCCTGTGTCTGTCTGGAGTGAGATGGGAGTGCTTTGTGGGAGTTGAACTGTGGTGCTGCCAGGTTATTCCAGCACAGGAAACTGGGTTAGAAATACCAATCTCTCAGTACAGTCTGGTCCCATTTGGAGAACAAACACAAGCTTTTAAGAGGTAATCGTGGTAGAAGTAGTAGTAATGGAAGAACGCTAAATATGCTTCAGTTGTGCCAAGACTGATTTTGGAAAGTTCACCAAAATGTATTCAGGGAGGTCAAATGGCTGTTCAACTTCTAAAAGGTAACTTCTACACTGTCCTACAGTGCTAGCTTAGTAGAATAACAACTCTACAAACTCAGACCTGCATAATGGAAATTCCTGTTTGATTGGGGTGTGCAATGTTTACAGTAGATGGGTATTTTATTTATTGATTACTGATTCCAATTTTTAGGAGTGTTGTACCTGTAAAAGTTTCATTAGCATCACTCTCTCAGTTAGGAGGAAGCTTTTATTAACAATTTTACCAGCACCACTAGTATAGATGTAGTCATACAAGACAAATCTGACATACAGCCCCCAGTGTATGCTGTACTTTCCAAGTGTTCTTGTATCCATATGAGTGCATCTACTTCAGGATATCTTTTCCTACTGGGAAGGAGGTACAGCTATGCTCTTACCTCAAGTTTGTCAGGGATAATACTCCTTTCAGTTTATTCCACACTGCCATCATACTCTTTTGCCAGGTCTGCCATAAGTTCCCAGATCCATTTGTTTTCATAGACTGGGTAATTGGAAGGAAAAAAACCCAAAAAAACAAACAACCAGTGGTAGTGCCAGCTGTCATAATTCCTGCTATTCTTCAGTTAAATCAGTTCCACAGGCTGGTCTAGAAGCACCAAAAAACCTGCTATTCCAGCCCAGTAAAGACTGCAGTACAAACAAAGGTAGACAGGGTGGTCTGAACCATGCTAAGCGGTGCTGTCATTGAATGTTGCACTGCAGTCAGTCACAGCTCCTGGCCAAAGACTGACAATGGTGCAGTGACAAAAATAAGTTAATAAGTTCTAATGAAATTTAAAGGAAAATTAACAAAATCCCAACAAAAGTCTTACAGGACCTCAGCCAATTTTATATCCAAATTGGTAAAACCTGCATATGCTTACTGATGGATTCAGCCCTCCAGCTTAGGAGATCTCAAAAATCATTGGGTTCACTCTATAATGTTCTGGTTTGCTATTTTTACTTCCCACAACTATTGTCATGACAATTCAACTTCAGAATGAAATGCCAAGTATTCATAATATGGCATGGAAGCTACATGTTTAAAAGATGAAACATGGTGGGACACATATAATCAAATCCTTTGCCTTTCACAACATGGGCCCAAACCTAACCAAATAATTTTAAGAATTATGTTTCTAACTATCACTGTGACTCATTTTTTTCCCACCTCATTATTTACATTTACACATGAGTACACTCAAAATTTCTATACAAATCATATTCTGGAACATTTCTGTACTTGCCTAAGGTGTAAAATATAATGTGAAATTGTGACTTTCCCTCTGAGGAAAAAATTGTCAGTCTATTTACAGCTAATCAGCTATAGACATGCTTTGACTTGAAACAGATTTTTCTAAGGTCTATGCAGGGTTTATAGCATATTAGGGTGGTAGGCTATCACTCTGTGAGATTGTAAATAGCTTGAAGAAATAATTTTGTCCCAGGAGAGGTCCTATCAGATGAGATACTGTTTGGTCTGTTTGGACCACTCTAACTTTGTGCTGGATCAAGCATAATTTATCCAGCTCAACTGACAGAGAGCTGGCATAAACCCTGAATAAACAATGTAACATATGCTCTGGCTCATTTGGTAAAAATGCAGTCGTGTGCTCACACCAATACAGATCAAATTTCAGCTGCCAGGAAATCCCACATTCACAAATTTTATGACTTAATGCAGAACCCCAGCCTTACATTGCTTTATTTTCTTCTACATATTAATTGAGTTTTAATTACTTTATGACGATCACAAATAAAGAATACAGATATTTAAAAAAATATTTTAAAATCTCCCTGACAATTACTTTTTGGAATGAGTCTACTATAGCATAATGGTTCTTCAAGTAGGGAAAAACAGGAACTCCAGAGAGTCCCAATGTCCCTTTCATAACACTGGTGTACATGATTGTGTACCTTTATGGTGTCTACAGAAATTAACACACACAGCAAAGCAGGCTGTAACATCCTTCTGCAACAAAGATGTTGGACTGGCAGTGTATCTGCACCACTGGAGACAAACTCATGTGCTCTTTTGGGCTACTTTTCACCTCTCTGCAGCCATGAACAGCACTGGAATAGAGAAAACACATTACTCTGACTTCCAACAGCTCAAAGTCCTGCACAGGCTTTATGCTGTGCCTGAGCTCTCCTGTGCACCTCTACATACTTTAATCCCTTTTCAGCACAAATAAATACAAGTGCATGGTTGATGTTACCATTGGAGGAAAAGTTTAGGCTTTGAGATTACTTCAAGTCTGCATCAAACACAGATTTTAACAGCAAAGTTCCCAAATCCTTACCTGTGTTAAAGACAACCTCTCTGACTCTCTCCAGAGACTGTTTCTGTCTAATGCCTGTCCAGCTCCCAATTCTAAAAATCTGATTGTTAAATTATAATATTGCATTGCCTCTTTGGAACATGGATTTCTCACTCAGTTTCAGCCTAGTCCTGGCCATTACTCACAATCAAAAGGAAGACACAGGGGTACAGAGATAACAGATGGATATACACACACTAAGCCTGTTTTTCCAGTGTCTTGTGTTTTCATTAGTCACACACAGGCCTGCTAGGTGAGCGCAGGACACAGGACAAGGGCTCCTATTTTAATTTCTTAGTATTATTTACTTACTTGCAAAAAGGTTTTAATAACCAATGATTTGCAAGGTATCTAGTGTACCTCACTTGTGAATTAGAAACTCTGAATCTAACCTCGGGTATTCTCAGACTAATGAGTACAGTCAACAAAATGTAACAAAACACACAAATTATGTTCTTCTTCTTCTTTCCAATTGTCCTTCAAATCTTTAAATACTTAATGTATTTATTATATGCACATAATTACACTCCTCTCATGGCAGGATCTAGATTACTCCCAAAAGGATGTGGTTGTGGCTTCTCAAATAAGGCTTCTCTACATCAACTACCATAGGAAGTACTCCCCCACAGAAAAAGTTGGGCCTAATTTTTCCTCCCAGAAGTTTTAACACCAGAAGAATATAAGTCCAGTTCTGAATGTTTTGAGGAATTTGGTGACACCTATGTCAACACCACAATTGTCCAGTGTCAAGCACTGAAAGGACAAACTGGAGCCTCGCTCAGAACCAGTAGCACTGCTTGCCGTGAATAAGCAGTTGTTAACACACTTGGGTCAACTTCATCCACCTTCTCCTGACATTATTTTAGGAGCAAGTCCCAGACAATGTGAGACCTGCAGAGAAAAATCAGCTATTGTTCTCAGCCACTGCTGAAACAGAACACAGGTCTGGCAGGCAGGACAACATGTCCTTTTATGCTATCAACAGTTTACACTCATTTGTAGCCTGCTTCATTTTGCACCTTCACTTAAGAAACTGAAAGCTAGGACTGACAAGGTTTGGATCTTGCAAACTTTTTGCTGGGAGTTGGTTTGAGCTGACTCACACTTTTGGGAAGCATCCATGCTTTTGAAAAGAAATCAGGGAGACTAAAATTAGAATGACTACGTGTATTCAGATGAGGCCATTTTAGGGAACAGTTTATGGCTGATAGATAGGGTGGTTTGGTGCTAGAAAAATGGTTTGGAATCACCATGCCTGTATGTTATGAGGCTTATATAAGCCCGTGCTGCTTATTCTTTAACAAGCTTTAGGTTAGATGGCCATAAATTTCAGCTTTATGGTGCCAGAATCATTGTAAGCTTTCTATAGGGTTGATTGCTTTTATAGCTGGCATGTCAAATTAAACATAAATCTTGGCTTGTGCTTTTCGGTGAACACAGGATGCTGTTATAGCTGATCTCACAGGTTAGTTGCTTTAATTGTCTTCAAAAATTCTGAAAATGGCATGATGGCCATTTCTTTATGATTAAGTGAACAAAAATGTCTAAACAAACAACTTAATTAATATGAAAAACATCTAAAAGGAAATTTTTAAGAGCAAGGCCATCAAACCTTGTCAGCTAAGAAAACCCTGGTTTTAACTACCTAGTGGAGTTTGGCAGACCAAAGCTAAAGTGAAGTCTGTGGAAATAAACTCTATAAATGCACTGTCATAACTTTTATGTGCTACACTTATACAAGTTATTGCTCAGGGACCTTGTAATTAGTCGTTACAGAATTTGTATCTGCACACAAACTTTAGATGCTGGAAACACTTTGTTGCCCTTCTAGCAAGTGCCTTATTCCCTCATTTTTCCTCATGACATTGTCAGAGTTTCTTATCCTTTGTTCCTGTAGTACCTGCTGCAAGTTTGGAATTTGGTGTTCCTCTTGTGCATCTCCACAGCAATGCCACTGGGAATGAGATACAGTTCCTTGCTACCTGTAGCAGAGGCTTTGCTCAGCCTCCTAACTGGCCCTTCCATTCTCTGAGTACCTGAAAAACTGGAGAAAGAGGATTTGTTGATCTGAGATTTCAAAGAAAAATGTTGTCAGGCTTCTCCCTGATAAAGGCTCCAGTTTACAAACCGTAACACAAAGGCTGTGCTGTCTAAGAAATGAAAAGGTGTTGTGTTCCAGCGCAGGAATGTCCTCAGCCAGGGAAAAGTTTTGTAGACTCTGGTGACAGGACCATGTACCAGTGAATGTGAATCCTAATAATAGAAATTACCCATAAAAACTCACCTTATTAATCAAACCAATCAAAATTCTGGCTGTGGAATTAAATTTGTAGGTAGTATTTATTAGAAAGTGGCAAAGGCTACTGATGAGTTGCTGAATGATCCTACCTGATACACAAAACCTGACTGTATTCCTCAACTTCCTCCCCTTTCTTCATCAAAAATAGACAAATACAAAGGGCAAACCCTGAAATAAACATGGACTTTGCCACAGAGGACTTCAGCAATTTACTCCTTGCTAGGACCGCTGGAGCTGCATGTGTGCAGTTTTCACACACACCCCTCCCAAAAAGAAGGGGAAAAAAAAAAGACAAGGACAGACTGACTTTTGGTGACTTTGAACCCTGATAGGCTTTGTCCAGCGAAGAAGTCTAATTATCATGACAAGTCTATCTCAATCTATTTGCCATTATGTGTGAATGATGCGGTTCTAGATGATGACAGCACACAAAAGCAAAGGCACCGAACAGTATGAATGGTGCCTATTTAAAATATATAGGTCACTACTGTGACACATTTACACTTGGCTGTGTATTTACCATTCTCCCTCCTCCATAATGAGGAGGACTTTGAGATGGAAGAGAGGCCATAAACCTCTGTGTAAGCTCAAATGGCTTTTGCCCTTTACAGAAGCTGATCTCTCCAGGAAAAACCAACACTGTAACAGACAGGGCTAAAAAAATGGATGTTGGCTTGAGACATTGGTTCCTTCACTTTGATCCTGTGAAACGGTATGCACATGTAAACACAACGGCATTTTACAAAGATAACCCCAAGAGAGAGTTAAAATTAAAAACACCATTTGTAAAGACTAAGAAATAACAGTTGATTTGTTACCAGTGAAAAACTGAGCTCCAGACCAGTAAGTCTGAAGAATTTTAACTCTCTCCTAGCCCAAACCTGCACAGTAGGCCAAGATGAATTTTGTTACGTGACTGTTCATACTGCATTTTCAATTTTTAAATGAAATTCCTGAACAATTCAGCAATTCTTCATGATAAGACATGATATGAAATGATTTTTCATAGGACTACATGTAGAACTGGAAATAAATATGAAATAAATATGAAATACATGCAAAGGAATTCAGGCAGGTACTATCTTGAAACAAGACCGCAAGCATTGCATTGACCTCATCAGTGTTTCCAAGCTGTATCAGCTTAAAACAAAATGATCAGTGCATCCCATACATTAAGCTGGGTTTAAAAATACCCCAGATCAATGGAGCTGATTGATTGTTCTGTGACTCCAAATTTACACATTCCTTCACACACAGTCCACCTCCTAATCCGTCCTGTGGCCTTGTCCTTGCACCATAAGAGATGTCTCTTCAGCTTCAAAATCAATGGAAAATAGGCCTCAGCCATGAGAGTGGTTGGCATCAGAGTTCCATTTCTGTCCTTAAAGCTGGGCTCTCCTTGTGCTCTTCCCTGAGTTGTCTTCTTTCCAGAGGCTGTAATAAACAGTGTTTGAAAAGTAAAAGTGAACAGCATCACTCTGAGTCCAGGCATTCACCTCCTAATGGATAAGTTATCCAGATGATGAGGAAGCAGAACAAGGTGAGACTGTGTGAATGCAGTGATGAGTTATTCACTTTCTAGGTGTACTTTGAATTTTCTCAGGGAAACAAAAAAAACCCTATAAAATTAAGCAATCACTCAAGAACAATTAAAGCTATAGCATCTGTAATTACAAACTTCTTTCATACATTTTTTCCAGGGCTTACTAAGCACTTTATGGGAAACTGTCATACGTAAATATTATTACTATTGTGTTTGCTCTTCAGATCAAATCCATGTGAATGAACTCGCTGTGCGTGGATCTCAGAATCTGAAACATTCTGGTGTTTTTTTCCCCACAGATGCCCAACTTTCACTCCTCTAATCATATTGCTGCAATTACTCCCCTGACACCAGCAATTATATACATTAGCTATACCCGGGCTTCCCAATCACGGATCAGGATCTACAACAGCTGGCTGTCAATCAGATCAAAATAAAATTTGTTCACACCTAAATAACCACTGAGAAGCACAGGTAAAGAACAGCAGAAGCAGCACAGCAATGCTGAGAGACTTTTGGAGACCATTTATCAGTTGTGTAACTCTTACACTGTGCAGGGAGAGACTTCTTGTCTCGGCAAACCAGTCAGGCAAGGAAGAAACACTGGGAAAAGTCTTAGAGGAGAAACTTTTCTGGCATTTCTTTGGCAGGTCAAGCTAACAGCACTGTAACAACATTTGAGAGGTTTGGAAATGGTCTAATCCAGATTTATTTAGTGTTTGTCTATTTTCTACTGTTTCAATTCCTTCAAGCACAACTCTTCTAAACGTGGTCTTTTAAATTATTTCATGTCCTTAGGGCGGGTTCCTGAAATTCCTCTTGGTTTCCAGCTCTTATCTGGGGATCAAAAAGAGCCACCATGGCTCACAGAACTAAGCCAAGGTGACCCAGCCAAACCCAGGTAGCAATATAATCTCTTAAGAAAGCATCCAGAACAGGAAAAAATGAAGATTAAAAGGAACTGTTGGAGTTGGCACACTGATTTTTTTAAAGCGTTCCTGCCAGGATTTACCACACTACCACATCCATGCAGTGGGAAACCACAGGTTTTCAAAGAAACATGTAGAACAATTTAGCCACTCTGGGTGAATTTAGAGGCAAGATCTTTCTAGGAAGATGGGTAAAAGTACTTCACATCTTTTACCACTTGTTTTTGCTTTCTGAACCCATCCGTGAAATACAAAAGAAGTTAAGATTATGTGGAAAATCTGTATTAAACCTAAGAAGGAAAGAAATCCAGAGATAAGACTACAACTGTTTTTTTCTGATCTGCACCATAGTTGAGCCCAGACAATTTACACATGCTATAATTCTGTAATAAAAACTGTTGTTAACCACAATCAAGCTGCGACTTGTTCTGATAAAAGGACTTTCTTAATAGTGTTTACTTAGACATGTAATAAATAGAGCCAGCTAGGTTAAGGAGAATAGTGATAAGTATTTTAATTGCAGGTCTTTAACTAGCAAGAACTTTATCCTGTTTCCTCACAGAGGTAGTCATTACTGAACCGGCTCAGAGGGCAGGAGATTAAACACCTAATCATTACATAGGGTGTTGAAAACTCGGGGCTTCACGAAAATGCCAAGTATCCTTAATGTTATTTCCCTAGTCCCCCGCACTAAAGTCTTCCCGGCTTTGTGAAAACATTTGACTTTTCCAAGCAGGTTACATGATGTGAATTACTCCCAAAGCTGGTATTAGGCAGGGATGCTTCAGCACCCCGGAGTTACGGGGAGTAAGAGCGTTTCTCAAGTCCGAAGTACTCCCTGCACTGCATTCCAGCCGCAGGGAGAGTGGCTGAGCCAGGCTTACATTGCCTGAGCCCTGTTACACATCCATAGAGTGGCTCTGCTGTATTACCCGATGAGATGGTCCGTGCTGCTGGGAACACCTTCACCAAGTGAGAGGTGCACAAGGGCTTCATTCTGCTCCCAGATCTTTGCCTTCTCTGCAGGTGTTTTCCTGAGACGAGCTACACGCACCATGTCTAACCCCTGGAAACAACAAAACCTTTAAGAAGTCTTTCTCCTCACGTAACTGAGCAAGCAACTGAGGAGCACGGGTAGTACGTAACGAGGTATACGAGAGCCATCTATGTGCTGCCAGCGATACATTTCACAGCACGGGAGGTGATTCTACCGCATCAGCCCTATACCAGCAAGGATCCCGTTTTCTGACAGCCAGAAATGGAAGAGCACATTCGCCCTAAGCAGCGAAGCGCACCGAGCAGCCCCCCGTGCCGCCTCCGCCCCACAGACCGGCCCTGTGTCACCCGAGCGGGCAGCGCCGCCGCCCCAGAGCCCTGCGCAGGCAGACGTGTCGCTCGCTCGGCAGCTGCCGAGAGGGCCCCGCACGACGTGGCCGCACCGCGGTGGCCGAAGGCCGCCGGCCGGCCTTCGACCCTCTGGTCGGTGGCGGGGACAGGGGTCGGTGGCGGGGACAGGGGCCGGTAGCGGGGACAGGCGCCTCCTGCGACCGCGGCGCCCTCAGAGCCTCCCGCGGCTCCCGGCGCTTCCCGCCCTTTGCCGTGAGGCGGCGGCGCGAGCGACCCCCCCCGCGCGCCGCTCGCCGCTCGCGCCAACGCCACCTGGGCGCGCGGGGGCGAGGAGGGGGGGGCAGAGAGGCGAATGGCGGGGGGAAGGTGAGGGGGGGGGCGGTGCGCGCGCACGCGCGCTGGGGTGCCGCGGCGCCTCTCGCGCGAGCGGCGCGCGCGCGCCGTTGGGCCGGGCGCGGGGCGTGCCCGCGTCCCGATTCGCCGGCGGGGCGCGAGCCGGGCGGGGGCGGGGCCGGCTCGGGCCGGCGGCCAATGGGAAGCGGGAGGGGCGGCGGGCGGGGGCGTGGCCGCGGCCGGGCGTGTCCCGGGCGGGCGCGCGCTGTCCGGGCAGCGATGGCGGACGATGGGCAGGGGCGGCTCAGGACTGAGGAGGGCCGCGCGGGCGGCGCGGCCCTGGCGGGCGGCGAGATGCTGCTGAGCGTGGGGCTGCTGGCCCTGGCGCTGCTGGCGGCCTACCGGCTGTACCTGCGCTGGGGAGCGCGGAACGGGCCGGGGGGCGCGGCCCGGCAGGGCGAGGCCGTCGCGCTGCCGCGCATGAAGCGCCGGGATTTCTCCCTGGAGCAGCTGCGCGAGTTCGACGGCGCTCGCAATCCTCGCATCCTCCTGGCTGTTAACGGCAAAGTCTTCGACGTGACCAAAGGCAGCAAGTTCTACGGGCCCGGTGAGACGGCGGGGGGATGGGGGGAGTCCCGGCCGGGGACCCATCGGCGCTGTTACACTGGTGATGCTCAGCGGGTCTGGGTTCTCCTCAAGCAGCCGTCATTTTCCCAGATGCCTTGATTTGGATGTGCCGTGGTTAATTCAATTTTTTTTTTCCCCTTCTGTCTCTTCTAGTAGGTTTCCCAAGTGCAGCTGAGCAGTGCTTTCTTCGTTCTAGCGCTTACGGCTCAGGAGAGGAAGCCAACCGGCTGGTTATTTATTTAGGTGTAAATGCCATATTGAGTGTGACTTTTAGTCGGGATAAAGATAGGCAAGGAGAGCTCTGGGACTAGTATGGTGCTGCTGTTGGGAAGAGTGCAGAAATCAAGCCAATCTCGTAAACAGCCAGCCAGCCAGCACTCCTCTTCGCAGAGGAAATGTGTATTTCGAAGGTTCAGAAAAGCAGGCTTCAGAGAAATGTTCTGGTTTTGTATTCACCTTGTACACTGTGAAACTGCAGCACACTTTCTCGTGATAAGCAGCATTCTTAATAATGAGGTGGGTAAACTTACTGGTGAGCACTGTGTTCACGACTGATGCCAAAGGAAATGAGGCTTATGACTGCTGATAATTTTCTTCTTTAAACAATGGTGGTTTGGAAAACTTGCTCTAATCAAACTATGCAGGAGTTTTCATAATAACTGTGGCAATCTTCCTTGTGAGAGTGGTGGGGGGGAGAGGGGATATTTCCCACTCCCCCAGGAAATAGTTCAAGTTAAGTAATCATTTATTATTATTTAATAATTGAGGTTCCAAAAAGAAAAATACAAAGCTGGCATGTTACAAGCCTTTGGTGCTTGGCGGGGAAGGGACAAGCAGTTCTGTGGTTGAACTGGGCTAGAATTTTCTAACTTCTTTATGCTCAAAGTTTGTGATGCCAGTTGTAGAAAGTGAACCTGCTGTAATTGAATTGAGATGCTTTTTTGGCTGGATACTGTAAAAGTTCACAGTGGAATCTGAAGTACCTTGCCATGCTTTATGTTGTTTATTAACCAGTAAAGCTGAGAAAATGCAGCCTGGTGAGCTGCAGCTTTCATGCCACTTAATCAGGTTAGTTCTTTTGTCTCTCTTATTTAGGGGTTTTTAAACTGAGACCTGTGTGCTGACATAAAATGCAGGTAATACACATGCTGCATGAAACTTAAAACACCAGTAAGCTGCCAGAGTGCTCTGTGAAATAATACTGAACCCTGATCTAAACATTGATTTTCTCCCTTTTGTGTATCAAACTTCAGTTAAATGTTAGGCTCTCGCTCCAGATACCATCAGTGTTCACACTGTCAACCTTTAGAGACCTCTTTTTGTGAGGAAGCTAAAACTTAATGTTCTAGGACATCAATCTGCTTTTTGATAACTGGTAGCAGATTACCAGAAGCTGGTTTTCCTTAAAAGCAGTGCTTCTAGCTTTTCATCAAGAGGGACAAAGGCTTTTTTTTACTTTTTTTTTTTGTCCCTGTAGTGAAAGATTACCTTTTTCTAACAGGGGTGACATGGTTTTCGTCTGTCAGATCTGTAACTTGGGATGTTGCATGTAAAGCTCAAGCAGTGCATCATCAGCTGTGTGTTCTCTGCCAAACATGATGATTTCTGAATTGTGCTGATGTGGTTTCCCTCTTTGGATACATATCAGGGAATTTTTTATTGCAACTGTTTTGTGGCTGAAAAGAAGAACACTAGTAAATAGTTTGCAGGCCTTAAAACCCTGGAAGAGTTGAAGTGGAAAAGTCTCCTACAGCTGGTTGAGATCTTTTCAGAAAGGCTTCAGCCAGAGTAGCCAGATGTTCACAGCAGTTCTCATGGAAATTTTATGTCTCATAGCTGGAGTGTGGCAAGGGAAGTGCAAAGCATACCAACAAAGCATGGCCAGATTTTAACAGAAGAAAAAGCTGAGGACTTTGGCTCTGCTGATATTTCAGGCTCTGACTGTGAGCCTTTAGTAGATTTAGCTGAGGTACTGATGTGAAGAGAGACTGCTTCAGCTTTGAGGGCAGTGGAAAGCAGTGGTTGAGGGCTCACTGTCAGTCTTCAGCAAGTCTGCAGGCCGGGGTTAATGCTGAATAACGTGGCTGCCTCAGGGGGCTTCTCCTGTCTTATCAGTAAGGTCTGGTTTTCCTTCTTCAGTGTAGTTTGGATGCCAAGGTGTTCCTTTTTTTTCCTACTTATAGCAGAAATTTTAAAATGCACAAAATTGTCATCTAGTCCAGATTTTTGTCCGAAAATTGAGATTCCATTAAAGTTTCCACCAAACTTCTGATTTGATTCAGAGTTCTCCTGGTTTTAAGTTTCCATCCAGTGAATCCTGTTATACTTTGGTCCATTTCCTTGAAGAGCCCTTTACATACATACGGTAAAGGTATTTTTAAATAATGATAGAGTGTTGAAGCCCTCCTTTCAAACAGCCATGACTGAAAATTTCATTTTCTTAAACATCTAATCCAAATGTTTCCCAATTTTTTTTTGTTTTGTTTTTGTCATGCTGTCTTCTTTAAGGCTTCTGCAGTTTATCTCATTGGTATCCTGTTAGTCTCTGGCATCTCTTCATGTATTTTAGCTAAGAGTAAAGAAAGGCTACACTGCACATATAACAGTCTGTGCCTCCAAAAACCACTTTGCTCACATTGAACTCTGAATTTAAAACTTTACTTCCCAAGTTCTTTTCCAAAATGCTGCTCTGTCCTGCAAATAGAACATTTGTTTCAAGACTTCACTTAGGTGTATTATTCCACCTCTGCTTGTGTCCAGATGAGTAAGTGACCTAGAATGCTTTGACTGATTATTAAATCTAATTAATTGCCTTTCCCTTTATCATCCACAAACTCCAAAAGAGAGAAAGCAAACAGTTAGTGGTGCACTATTAAAAATATCACATAACAGACTGTTAGAGAACCTCTGTTGGGATGATTTGCCATCTGTAGTCACATTTCCTGACTTAGGGTCTAGTCATTAATACCTTCTGTGTGTGCTGTGTTGGTTTTATATCTTACAATGAGAGACAGTTTTTTACTTTTCATTTATTGTAACATTGAACTTTGTGTGTTTGTTTGCATCAACGTTTCTGGTTGTATATTTGTCAGTAGAAGAGCATTGTGAGAGTCAGTGTACTTTATGTAAGCAAATTATGATATTTAGCAATTAAATTTGCATGCCAAGGTATTGCCATAAACAGGTTTTGCTTAGCTTAGTGACTACTTTGTGTATTTATGAAAAATATACATCTTCGAGCATGACAAAGCAAGATTATATGCAACTGTTCACGTCACTTCTATTTCTTAATGTTTCATGATCTTAAAAAAATCAATTTCCTGACTTTCTTTCACTGCAGTATGTTGTCACTGTCAACTCATCTCTCATCCCGCTTGTCTCGCACCATGTCATGACGATCTCTGATTTTCCAGGAAGAATAGATTAGATAGTAGGTGTTCCTTCCACAAAAAATATTCCATCATAGTTCATTTTCCAGGAAGGGAAAACTGCCTTTATTTCATTGTAATAAACAGCCATCATTTTTTCTGATAATTTGTATAAAAATAATCTGATGCTGTTAGACTTTCTTTGGAATTCAGTGCCATAAATTTCACTGTGTTTCTGCTGACCACATGGCAATGGTGCTTTTCCATACATCCTTTCCAAGGGTATGGTTAGAGTGAAATGTTGCAGGAGGGACTCTGCATATTTTGTATTTGGAGAATACTGTTAAGGGTGGCCTTATCTTAAGAACACAACAGGCTGAGGGGTTACAGAAAAGTAGAGAGGATAAGACTGGGGGAAAGAAATATTTTCTGTAGAGTGTGAAATGTTTTCTCAGTGGTTCTGATGTTTGTTACCTCTTTGGTTGTCTATACAGTGGAAGTGTCTCTTGCCCTGGGATTCAGTTTTTCAGAGAAATAGCCTTTCTGGACAGAGAAGTGGAGTTCCAGCCAGAAGCAGTAAAACTAAAAGGTGTATGCACACATATTGGTGAGAGATTGTTTCCATACTTCTGGTTAAAGGGAGTAGTGCCTTTGCTACCAGGGTAGAGGTTGTTCTGAGCCTCCAGGCCATGCTCATGGAGAGCAGTAAAGTGGTTCTGTGCAGGAAGATCAGCACTGTCTCCTCCTCTGCTTCTGCTCTGTGTGTCTGTCAGCTCTCTCTTTCTTGTTTTTTAAATTTCTTTTTACCTTTTTCACAACCTCAGTATATCCCTTAAAACTTGAACAACTGTGTGTTTCATAAGAGGTCTGTACAAATTCCTAGTTCCTATTTAAACCAATTATGTTCCAGTCCAGAATTGATTAGGCTGGAAAAAACCTCTGAGATCATTGAGTCACTTGACATTTGAGGGGCCTGATGAAGCAGGTGTGCTCAGAGCAAGATAATATGAAATGTGATGGTGACATCATGTGAATTGTTAGTTAGTTAATATGAATTGTTACATGTAGATGTTAAGTCCAGTACACAGCTGCATCAGCCTCATTGAATGAAAAAGCCTGGCTTGCTTTGCTTGTCTTATTAGGAAATAAACTGGTGGTCAGAACATTTCTCACTAAACAAAGATGTGAAATCTAGGTCCTTCTCAAGAGCTCCTGACTGCTGGCCTGTGGGCTCTCTTACCAGTGCTTGTTGTCTGCCCCTTTAGTAGAAATTGGGTCATTGATTCTTGCACTTTTTTTTTTCACAGAGTTAAAGAGTAAGTAAGCAAAAGAGAGAGTGAGACTCTCTGGCCTTGTGCCTGAGGAGTCAGGTTTAGACCCCTGTTTCTGGGCAGTTCCCACCTTAGCATGTAGGCTTCACATCTGTAGAGCTCCCCTTTAGCATGTGGATTTGTCTCCTAAGGACACATACTTCCATGCAATTTGTAACTTAAAATTGACCCACATCTTCCCTTTCATGTAAATCTGGAGCAGTAAAGTTAAAATTATGTCACCTTGAATTCCCAGTGATAAATGTTATTAGAAACCTTCTGCTTTCAAGCTACATCTCCAAATGGCTTAGTCTGGCTTTCAGCTTTTTCATTCTCTCATGAAAGATGCAACACTGAGCAAACACGTGTCAGGATTCAGATACAAAATTTGAAACAGCCAGTCAATGTTTCACTTCAGTTTGGAGTGGAGAAAGTAAGCAAAATGATAGAATAATGTAGTTGTTAATCATTTTGTAGCCCGTCTCCCTTTGCCCTTACTCACATTAAAGGGGAGATTAGTCCTTACTTTTGTCTGCAGATTAACAAGTGTTGTCTGTGAGTATTTAAACTTCAGACAAAACTGGGGTTTATTTCCAGTAGCTGTATGGAGCCCACAGATGCACATTTGGTGATTGCTTTGAAGTGCTTTTTGACTAGTTGAAGAAACCAAAGCTGCTGGTTTAACACTGAACTTTGTTGTTAACCTGTGTGACTTCTTTAGAGAGATCACATGGGCCTTGTGAAAAGGAACACAATTCTTAGCTCACCTCTCACTTCATTAGCTATAAAGTCCACATGTGGCTATCTGTGGTGTATTCCCTGTATAAAGTCCACATGTGGCTATCTGTGGTGTATTCCCCTTGGAGCCATCCAAAGTTCAGTGTACAACGTTACTGGTGTTGGAGCAATAGTCTGGGATGTTCCACAAAGCTGCTACCAAACTGAAATGGTCAGGGAGCCTTTTGGCAACCAGGGATATACTCTGGATCCAGCATAGGTTTTCCTGGGGGAGCTATTGGCCAAACTGGCTGAAAATTGAAATAGGTGCTGTTCTAAGATCCAGTTTACCCTGTTCTGGAGGAAGTGACTAGAAGCAGTACTTCCAAATAAAAACTTTGTGGTTAAAAATTTTTAATATATTGCTTTAGGTTGAATAGATTTTTTTTCCTTGTCTGCAACAAGAAATGAAATCTTCATTAGAGAACCAAACCAGTGCTAGGAGATGCAGAAATCTTGAATTATTTTTATGATCTGAAGAGACTTTGACTTTAGCAATTCTCAAAGTTTATTGTGAATAAGGACAAATGTCAGGCTGAACAGGATGTCAAATTCATCAAGGCTGCTAAATTCTTAACTGGATTCTGAAAGGAAGTGAAGCTCTGCAGGTGGTGGGTAGCAAGGTTTTGCATGTGTTGTAGCTTAGAGAAGGGTGTACTTTATACAAGGTGGAGTTGTAAGGTAGATGAGGACTTTATACAGGGGAAATGCAGAGTGTGAACGTGGAGGTATAGATGTGGAGATAGGCAGGCAAATACGTGGGCTTGATAACTGGTCTCAGAGCTAAAATAAACAATGGCTCTGGAACAGAGGTCTTGAAATGTGAAAGCTGTGATGGGAATAAAAGCATTTTTCAAGGAGCAGCTTTCCTTTATGGAAGACTTGTACCTCCATATACCCAAGTAACATGTAGCAGAAATGTTTTAATTGGTTTTGACACTTCCCTGACTCTTGTTGTTGTACTATCCCAAATAGTAGCAGGAAGAGAATTTTTTAAAGACATATTTGACTGTGAAATGGCTAATTTGGGGGTACAGAAAAACAAACAAACAAACAAAAGACTGAAATGATGTGATATGGTCTCAGAAACTTGCTTTGGTTTACATACCTGTGCTACAAGCCACTGTTCCTGCCCTCTCTTCAGCGTGTCTGTCATGTCATGCTGCAATCAATTATTTACAGCAGGAGCCAGGCTAAATAGGTGGGCAGACAAAAGGAAAGGAAAGAAGGACTGTGGGTAGGGCCTGCAGAGTAAATTGCATCAGGCCATGAAAGAACTCTGTGGGAGGGTGTCTAGGATTGCACTGATGTCTCCACCTCAATCATGTTCCTGAAAGATATTTTCTCCCTGGGATTTTATGTGCTGGCACCTTCCTGGACACTTCCCCAAGTGCAGTGAAATCTGATATGCAAAATAGCTTTTTCAGACTGTTGCACCAGTTTTTTATATAAAAGTGAGTAATAGGCTAGGGCTTAGAGCAGAACCCCAGAGCTGTATGTTTTGTATTAATTTAAAATACTGTAGTTAAACTCTGTGTAGAAGCACCTAAATGGAAGCTTTAAATCTTGAAGTAGATCTTGCTCATACTGAGATCGCTGAACTTCTGCTTTAGGAACCAAGGTGAAGCCAAGCTTGCACCATTTACTAATAATCACAATTCAATATTTACCTTTTAGTATAGGATTAAAGAATAGAACACATTTCTAAGTTACATTTGCAGAGCTGGAATTTAAAATGCTGTCTGCCGAGTCCAAAGGTTGGTCTTTACAAGTTAGCATTCCACTGAGTGCTTGGACGTGGCTTGATGAGTCCTCTGTGACTTCTGAATACTTCTGGAATAAACATTCTGGAATCTTAAAGTTCAAATTCAGTTTTAGGAAAGAAAAAAGATACTGGTGTAAGAGCATCTGAGATTACAAGATATTGCAGAAATTTTGCATCCACTAATCTTAATGCAAGCTGATATATTCTAAAAGTTTTCATGCTTTCAATTATGTGTGTTATTGAGATTTAAGAATATTCAGTGCTTGATACAGATAAATATAATTCTCTTTTTAATATAAATAATTGGAATCAAGCTGGTGGACCAAGAGGTGTCATCTCAGCAGGTGCTGTGAAACTCCATAAACCACTAAATGCAGGGTAGAATGGAAGGGCAGCAGCATCTGGTTAGCCAGAGTTTGGAAAGCACCTTGTGCAAATAGTAGGATTTATGGGCATATTTGCTTGAAAACACTTCAGAGAAAGGGAAAAATGGGGACAGAATACTCTTAGTGGGGTCACTGCATAACAATTTCTAATTGCTTTTAAGGATTTACTAATTGTGGTGTTTGTAAGAGCTGTTTATAGCTCCCATGTTCTTCCTTCAGAACATTGTAAACGAGATCACTTGAATGAGAAATCACTGAGTTTTGCTTGAAGCAGAACTTTTTGTTTGAAGAAACTCTGTGTTGTTTTGCAGATGATGGTCATTGCTACCTCTTAGCCTGTCCTGTGGAAGTGACCAAGCATGCAGAGTGCATTGGTATAGGATTGATTTCAGTCTCCAAATCCTGCTTTTCAAATAAATACCTAATGCAGGATGCATATAGAAAGGTAGCCCTCCTCTTGGCTTTGTTTCCCTGAAGTACTGTACCTGTAGTCCCTAGTTCCTGAGGCAGTTCTCATGAGTGCTGTTCGTGGAGCTAAATCCCTGAAAGGATGAGCACAGAGATGCTGTTCATCATTATGGTCAGACTGGTACAGTGCAGGCTTCCAGCTGATAGTTCATTCTCTAATACCTACTTCTTGTGAAATTGTGCTTTGAAATCAGTTGGTTTATTTCCAGAGAAAGGAGGGAATTGTCTTTGGCACACAGGACAACCTTTTGTTCTCAGGTTTGACTGTAAGCAGCTTAAAATGCCAAACACTCTGGGGTGGAGAGACAACACCAGTTCTGGTGAGGACATCATTCTTCTGATCCATATGGTGCTCAGGTTCCCTGCTTCAGGAGTTGTCCCTGCTGCATTCAGCCTGTGTCCCAGCCCTGGAGTCAATGCCCAGCAGGAGTAGATAGGTGTGGTAGCTGCAGTGAGCAGCCTGGGCAGAGCCAGCCTTTTGGAATGATTCCCCATGGCTCATCCTGGTGCAGAAGAGGTCTGAGCTGCTCCAGCAGGCAGTTGAGGGGGTGAAGGACAGTGTGTTGCCACTTGCTTGTGTTCATTCTTGCCCAAGGGTGCTGCCTTTTCTTCGGGCTGATGGCCACTGTTGAGAGGTAAGCTAGAGAAGGGTTCTGGCCTGTTCACCACCACCTAGGGAGCACTCTGTTGGGTATCTCTGTGGTCCTAGGCTGCTGCAGTTAGTGCAGAAAATTATAAAGTGTGTTGTTTTGTTTTTTGGGTTTTTTTTGTATTGGCTACAGTTTTTTAATTGATCTGAATTTAAGATATTTGGGTGTAGGTCAAGAAAATCTAAGATAACAATACGTTTAAAGTTCTTTCAGTTAATTAAAATTTGGGAAAGCCAGTTACCCATCTTACCCTGCAAATTGTTGGTTTATAAACCATCCATTTCTCTCATTTCACAGTCATTGCTCCAAATTTTATTGGGATATTTGTGCTGCTTTGCATTGGTCAAAAAGCACAGAGGAAACAGTTGCTTTATATTCCTAATGTGACAATTTGTGCTGGTTTCAAGAGCATTACAGGCTAAGGATATAGGGGATCTGCTGGCCAAAATAAGTGAGGTGATTTCCTCAGAAATAAGAAATGTCCCAAAAGATGTAGAAAGTTCTTGTGATTCTGTAAGTGCACTGAAATCATTACTTAGCCCTTAAGTTCTGTTTATTTATAATAATGGATTTCTAATTAAGAGTCTATGCAGTTTGCTTTTGTTCATATCTGACTTGTAAATATTCAATGTGTTGCTTAATAGAAGTGTATTTCTTTTGAATTCCAGCCTCTGGTCCCTTTGGAATTTGCATCAACTGGCTTGCATCAACTGACAGGGATTTTTCCAGATATCCCTTCAAAGCTATTTTCCTAGTTCTGCTTCTCTCAGCAGACTTGATCTCCTAGTGATATTAAAGATTGAATTGCAGTGCTGTTGAATGTCAAACAGCCATGGCATTGAAACTGCTGCTGTTCCCATCACTGCAGAAATTTAATGTATGGCTTTGGCACACTACGTAAAGAACTGAGCTTTGGTCACCATAAGCAAAGACATGAAGGTATCAATTTTGTCTTTTTGTTTTCAGAGGGTCCATATGGAATATTTGCTGGCAGAGATGCCTCCAGGGGACTAGCAACTTTCTGTCTAGATAAAGATGCACTCAGAGATGAATATGATGACCTATCGGACTTAAATGCTGTACAGATGGAAAGTGTAAGAGAGTGGGAAATGCAATTTAAAGGTAAATTCTGAAATTACCAGCTTAAGGAAATGCTTTTAATAAAAATGACTGATTTGGGCTTGGGGAAGCTTTTAAAGAGGTGTTGACAGTAATATTATCACAGAATATGCTGAGTTGGAAGGAACCCCCAAGGATCATCAATTTCAACTCTTAGCTCTGCACAGAACCATCCCCAAAAATCCCACCCTGTGCCTGAGAGCATTGCCCAAACACTTCTTGAACTCTGTCAGGCTGGTGCTGTGACCCTGGAGAGCCTGTGCCAGTGCCCAGCCACCCTCTGGGTGAAGAACCTTTCTGTAATACCCAACCTAACCCTCCCCTCACACAACCTGGCGGTCACCACAGCAAAGTGTCTGCCCCTCCTTGTCCCCTCATAAGGGAGGTGTAGACTGCAGCAAGGTCCCCTCTAATGTGTGTGCAGTGTCACTTTACTGTGAAGACCAGACCAGGGATCTCAGGCCTTTCTTCCACAGAGGCTTTCACTATATGTCACTATACCTTTTTTAACCTTTCATTTTTATACAGTAAAACTATTCTGTTATGTATTTGGCACAGAATTTCACTCCCAAATCTCATCTGCATAGGTGGTGGAACTCCTGCTTGAGGTTGTTGGCTTTGGATGCCATGGAATTATCATTAGGACTAAGAGTTGTTTTAACATAAAGGGTTGAATGAGTTTGTCTTGAAATAATTTCTGACAAATAAGGAATTATGCCTCTGGAGGGAGGGGGAATCATTTTTCACACTAATTGAAATCAAAACAGGCTGAAGGATTGAAAAGCATTGGGTTTTAACCCTCGGGTGATAACTTTTGCCTGATCAGCTGGAGGAGAATGGAAACAAAGTACTCACAGTTAGAAAAAGTAGTGGTAGAAAGATTGCTTTAGGAGGCTGAGTTTGCTGCTAAATTATCATCAGTTTCAACGATTGAGATTTAAAACTGTAGTGTGTAGGAGAAAAAGTGAATTTGCAGTAATATGGGCTAGCAAGCAAATGCAGCTGTATTTCATTGTAATGGAATCATAAATCTCTTTCAGAAAAATATGACTACGTAGGTAGACTCCTAAAACCAGGGGAAGAACCATCAGAATACACAGATGAGGAAGATACCAAGGATCACACTAAACAGGAATGAACTTTGTAAACAACCAAAGTCAGGGGCCTTCGGAACTGCAACCTCTTATTCCCCATCACAGAATGTCCTGCATCTTTGGGTACAGTTCATCTGCTGCGAAAAAACATTCAACAGGTTTTGTACAAGGAAAATAATATACTCACAAATGAAGATTTGAATACTAGACATTCTTTGTGCTGCCAAATTTTTTGTTGCAGTTTATTTGTAATGTCTGGTTAGGCTTCGTTAGTGAAGAGGGGCCAGGGATGTAAAGGCAAAAATGCTATTCCTTTTTATCAGTAAGCTGAAGCCTTCAACTAGTGTACCTTACAAGCTCTCTAAAAGATGTGAGTCTTCAAGCTCAGAGGAAGGTTTGAATCTTGTTTCGTGTGTGTCTTCTCCTTCAGCATCAAAAGAAAGATGTACTCATCCACATCAGCATCAGTAGGTGAGACTACTGAAGCCGGTGTTAAAAATGTGAATTTCCAGTTTTGTTTTGTGTGTGGGCGTCGGTAGCCCGGCAGAATCCTTCAGTTCTCTAAGAGAAGTCCACGTAGATTAGGATGGGGATAAAATTCATCCTTTTCTCAAAAGGATTGGGTAAAAAAAAGTTTCTTCTACAACAACTATTATCTGAAACCTGCCTCTCCCCCTTTTTCCCATCCTCTAAATCAAATCAAATATTAATTGTGCCTTATTTCGCTTCCATAGACTTGAATTGTTTTAAGGGACAGCCCCCAAATTGCGATTTCATAGTCACTACAAGCAGCAGTGAGACTGAATTGGAATGTTCTGTTGACTGGAAAACCTTGATGTCATTCTGTGTATAGAATGTAAAAGAGGAGCACTCAGTGTTACTGCCATATGTTAATACTACATATACTTAAATTAGCATTGTGATGGCCAAATGCATACTCCCATGCTTCTTTTTAAGGAATTACAAACACACAAAAAGAAAAAGTCTCCCTTCCTCCTCTTCCAGAAGCTGCCTAACTTTTGGGAGCATAGCCTTCACACCCCCGTAGAGTGAAGGGGCGTTGCGCGCGTGTGTCTGTGTGTGTGTCTGTCTGAATGCAAGACTTGGGAGGGATTGTTTCTGCAGATATTGTAAATATGAGTACCATTTTAATAAAGCATGTACAATACCACATGTGCTGTCAGACTCTGTGTAGAAGCTGGTAAGCAGAGCTGGAATATGATGCAATAAAAAGGGGGAGAAGTCTTGGATAGATGAAGCAGCCACTGCTCTTTGTCCTGGTGGAGTTATTTTCCCTTTCAAGTCCCAGCTGTTGAGGAATCTTAAAGACTTACTCAGGTAAGCTGTATTTAAGAAACTAAACCTATGCCAGTGAATTTATTGGGGGGAGGGGGGGGGGAGGAAAGTGATACAAATAAAGCATTGTAGTAACTGAGTGCAGCATAGAGTAAATGTCATATGGCATTAACAGGACAAGAACAGAAGCCTTGTGTTTGTACCTCTGCTTGCAGATTTCACCTGTGTTAAGTCTACAGTAACAGTTTATATATATACATTCTGTTGAACTGTAAACTCTGAAATTCCAGGGATGACTAACTTTTTTATTCCTATTTGACTGAATGAGATTCATATTGATGTAAATGAAACAAATAAAAACTCCTCTGTGGAATCGTGTGTAACTCACATGTCCTAGAGGTGGAGGGAGGGTGAACTCTCTTTATTTCATCTCCTGTCTTGAAATAGAATTGTTTTGGCCTGGAAGAGGTAACAGAAATGGAGCTGTTTCTTCATAGAAGTTGTGTTTGCAGGCTCCTGTAGAGGCTGGACACTCTTGGGAGGTGTGAATTCAGCAAGCACTGGCTTCTGTTTGAGTAACGTCCTTATAAGCTGAGCAGTGTTCAGGCTTGGATTGAGTGTCTGCTAATCATCTAACTCTGCTGAAATGCTGGGCATGCTGCTGTAACTAACCACAGAAATATGTGGTTTAGATGGAGCAGTGGGAACCAACAGGATAAATAAAAGCTTCCTTGCATAGGACAGGGGCTGGGAGTAATTAAACACCAGTTCTATATCTGGATGCTTCACTAGGGATTTTTTTTCTTTTAGGTAAGTCTCACTATAAAAGGTTTTACAGTACATTTACAGTATGCCTTTCACTTTTAGCTATTGCACAGCTGTTGCAGCTCATCATGGCACCCAGCTTGTCTAGCTGTGGAACAAGAAAAGGCAGTTTGCCCAACCATCCCTTAGGATAATCAGATAAGTGTTTGTCCCCAGGCTTCCACATGAAAATACATGTATGTGTTACAGCTTCTACTGTACAGAGTCATAGCTGGAAGTTCTTGACCCTTGCTCTGAATTTCTCTGCTCTTCACTCAGTGCAGCTGTAGCATTAGCTGCTCCACATGCTTGTATCATGCTTGTATCTAATTTCCTACTGGTGCAAGAAAGGTAACTTTTGATGGGAGAGTAGTTTTGTATCTGCTGTGACTTGCTAGCCCAAGTGCAGTCTTTATTTTCCCTTGCTATCAGAAGGGCAGTGAAGGTTAATCACAGTGAAATTACATATAGTTCTGCTGCTGGGGTTTTAAAATTGCTTTAGGAGGACGATGTTTAAAATTAACTTTCAGGATTAGCTGAACAACAAGATGGGTACAGGGTGAGTTTTGCTTTGAAGCACCTTAATGGTAACTCTGAAGGATACAAAACTTGTCCCATAGCAGCAGAACATTGCATAGACTTAATGTCTAGTGGATTTAAATTAGCCTCATCCATCCTACACACAAAGTCACTAGTGATCTAAAGCTGACAACCTAAAAAAAGTGCTTTAAAGCACACTGTAGCTTTCATATTTATAAAAAGTTGACACACAGCATAATTTAGCATAACATCAGATCCATCCAAACTTCAGTGCAATTATAAAAATTTGATGGAGGCGTTCAACCTTGGAACATCTGTGTCAATCTCTTGGTCAGAATTCACTGTTGGGTAAAAGGACAGGCACGTTGATACTGTGGTACATTTTGTTTAAGCAACATGAGGGTCTTGATGGAAGAATGTCTCATCTTCAGAAACAAAACACATTTCCAGTTTAATATATGACTTGTTTTCCTAAGCTAGACTTGGTGTTAAATTAGTTTTAGTCATCATTTGTTTTGACACTTCTGCCTCATTTTGTACACCACTTCCCAAAAATGCTTCATTTTGGCAGTAGATATATTTTCAAACCTCCTTGGTTTAAAGGGAAAAAGAAAATACCATGTTGTTACTTGGTCTGAACATTTTGAATTTCCAGTAAGGACTACAGAATTATCTCACATGCTTGTACTTGCTTTTATTTTTTTATTGAGCTAGATCTACTTTTCCTTAACTAAGGCTTAAATTTTCTATCATTCCGAGTTGGACACAGCGTATAAAATCAGTTTGGCACTCTGCTGTGGATGTTGTTGCACTTCAAATTTTTCAGTGCTGAGCTATTTTCTAATTTTTTTTCCTTTCTGCAGAATCAGTTTGATTTTACTGTCTTTGCTGTAAAGGGCAGGGAGCAGTGAAACCTTTCATAGGCTTTGTTAGAGTCTGTTTGACAATATTCTGTTAGACAACACAGTAAGAGTTTGTGGGGTTTTATTTCCTCTAGGAAAAAGTATTATTCCTCTGTATGGAACAGTACAAAAGATTTGGCTATTTATTCTTTTCCCCCTAAACATCAGCAATAATGTAACTCTGGCCTTGCAGCCTTGCTTACAGATGGAAAGCAAATCCTTCTCCTGGCTTTTAATTTATGGTTAAAGGTGAATGTTTCTTAACAGGTGCTCACAGCTTGGGTTTAAGCTTGCTTTGACACAACCTGTGTGCCAGGTGAAGGGTTGTTTACCTGAAATCCCAAAAGCACAGAGGCTGAAGACAGCAGAGAAGAAAGCTCTTAAGGTGACAGATGAAGCCTGGTGTGGCTGTGGGATTTGTCAGGAGGAGATCCTTGGCTACTCTGAAGTGTCCTCTCCCAGGGAGTGTCATTTGTCACCTCAGCAGTGCGGGGAGGCTGCCATGAATACAAACTCCTTTCCATCCATTCTAATGCTTTATGTCCCACAGAAATCCAAATCCCTGTTAAAACACAGACAGGCTACTGCTGCTCAGTGTAGGAAAACATGATCTGCTCTCTAACAGGAACAAGAGCCAGCTTGAATCTTCCATTTTAAAAAGCTGTTTAAAATCCAGTGTTTTGAGCACGACAGAAATCTGGGTTTAGGCAGGGTAACGTTTTGAAGGGTTTGTATAGTTATTTGTTAGCAGAAGAAATAAAGACAAACCTAAAAGTTGTTTAGCAGGCACGTGGGAGAATTTTTAGACAGGGTCCAATATTTGCAAAATGGTCAGTTATAGACCACTGTCTTAAGACATAGTTAAGTTTGGAATAAATGGACCTAAAAGGCATTGGAAAAGATGTTGGATACGCAACTATGCCCTGCACCAAGGCCCATCAATTCTTAAGAGGTGATGAAGCAGACAGTGAAACCATCAGCAATACAAGGATTGTTTTTTCCACTATCTGCAAGGGAAGACAGGAAAGCATTCAAGCCTGTAGGAAGTGAAAGGGACATCCCTGAGAGGCAGCCAGAGCTGTGGATGGACTGGGGTGGTGTTTTTGTCCAGCTCACTCAAGGGACACCGAGCAGCTCTAGAGGCCAGCAGGTGAAGTATTCACTCTCCTTCCTTGCCTTGTATTTATCATTCACCTGTCATATTTTTGACAAATAATCATATGACAAAAATAAATCAATATTCTTCTCTGGATTCTTTTGAAGAAAGCTGGCTTGCATTCCAAGAATCGCTTCTGCCTTTACCAGGCAACACCTCAGCGCAGCAGAAATTCCCATGCAAATCTACAGCCTTCCACTCTTTCAAGTTGTTTTTCTTCACACTTTTTGGGGAAAAAAAAAACTTGATATACAACAGTGTTAGGGTTTTTTGTTGTTTTTATAAAATTTTTCAAGATATCACAAAATTACACACACTAAAAGCTTAATCCGCACATTTTCCAATGAAAAATTGAAATATCTTAAATTTATTACTCGTATATACAATTTCAATCCAAATTTACATTCGCATTTTCATGGGTAGCAAAAGGCATGGATCAAACACAGGATTGAGATGTGTCACTTCAGCATATTTATAGGATATTTACTTCAAATCTTGGTATGTGTTCATTTAAATTTATTTAAGAACAGGCCACTGACAAAAGGCTGGATTTTGTGCTGAAATGGTAGAAACTGTGGGGAAAGTCACTGCTACCATCCACTCCTTTCAATGCAAACATCCATCATTTGTTTCAGTGAGATTCACAGCACAATGACTGAAAAATTAACAGATTCACTATAACCTCTGAGAGCTGTTAGTTTAAAGCTCCATCTATGGCTGTGCAGTCAGTTTAAGGCATCTGTGCTAGACATCACTTTGTAACTTTTTCTTTTTTTTAATTAACTGAAGTAATTCTGCAGTTAACTAACCAAAAGCTGGAATTCCTCTCACCTACCCCAGAAGAGAAGTTATTCACTTGGTTCTTCTTGAGTCTTTAAAAACAAAGTAGTGAAGTTAATAAGACATGACAGGTTATAAACATCCCCCTCTTTCAGCTACAAAAATGGATTTGTATTTGAGTAACTTACATTCAGTGAAATTGTCTTTAGACCTGTTTGAAATCATTTAGGCTTAGCGAGCACAATTTAAGCAGAACTTCATTCAGATATTGCAAAACAAAGCAAATTAAAATTAAAATTTACAAGGAATACTTCCTTTCCCTCCAAACTAATTATTACTTGAAGTATGGAGAAAAAATAAAATTCAAAATTATGCCTCTCCTGCTAGACTTCATAATCATAAGAGAATTCAAATGAAGACACCTCTCAAGCCCAGAGTATGAATAGTTGGCTATTCTAACAATCTGCACAAACTGTAGATACTGAATGTTAATTTAAGACACTACGAAATCAAAAGCTCAATTTTCCCCTGTAGTTTTCTGTTGCTTGAGTTATTAAAGAACCAGCACTGAAGGAAATACCTGCAAGACTATCCCAGTTATGTCCACTCAAACTCCATACTTAATAAAACACTAACTATGGAGACCCTGAAAAAAATAGAAACTCTATCTTTAAATAGAATCCAGAAATGCAGTTTCATATACAGCTGCATGTTCTCGAATGTGCTTTTGCAGAAAAACATACTTTTTGATAGTTAGCCTTGAAAGCAAACCTGTCACATAGATCCTTCCTTTCCATTTAATATTCTACATATAATCTTTTTTTTTTGCTTTGGTAAAATACAAATAACAGGGAGATATGGGTGAGGAAAGCACAGTAAATAACATGGGTATACATCATACCTTTTTTTTAAGAAATCTGAGCTGAAATGTAAGGCATCCCTCGAAGTATTTTTTGCATATGCAAGGAATGCAGTTCTTTGTAAACAAAAGCTTGAGGAAAGCAATACTGAAGCCAAAGAATCTTCCCTAGCATCCTTCCAATGATCCCATAACCAAGAGCAACTCTCCTAGGGCAAGTGGTTTGGAACTATATCCTGTGAAAAAAGCATCCCATCCTTTGTCTTCCCATACATTTTTAATCACGTAGTAGAGACTGCCTCGCCTTGAAGATCTCCAGATTAGGGGAGTGATGCCAAAGTTGATTCTCGAGGGCACAAGCTCATCCAAAGTCTATTTTTCTGGTACATCACTTTCTATAGATTTTGTGGCTTGCACAGTATTCCCACAGGAAACGCTTCCCAGTGCCCAGGACTGACAGGCAGCGGCGGGTTTGGTGGCGGGAAGGGTTTTAGAAGAGTTGGGCTGATGTCTGTGGTGTCCTGAATCCTCACCTGATCTCCTCCTGCCAGATTCTTCACCAAGAGGAGGCTGAAAAGAAACGTGGGCAGCCTGTTAGGTGCTTTCCATAAAGCCAGGTATTTTTTGCCTCTCCACAGACTTGTAGGATTGAAAGGATTAGGCTCTTCAAATTTATCAGGCTGCCATTTCATGAAATCAAACACTGCTCTCAGATTACCTTGCAGTGAAAATATTTGTACACCAAATATTATTTAAAATAGGCATTGAAACTTACATCCACCCTGAAGTCCTCCAGTCTCTTAAATTTACTCAGGTATTCTTGCAGTTTGGGGTCAACAGCTGGAGTCTTGTGCTGAGAGTATTTTAGGTAAGCCCAAAATTTTTCCAGTCCATACAGCTGACCTAGTAACAGAAAAAGATAATTTTACTGCTTACAAAGGTCAGATTTAATTATAAACTTAATTATTCACTGGTAACTATATTTTTAAGAGAATTGAAGATAAAAAGAATATGAATAAAAGCTATTCTTGGTTAGTTAACAAGTCAGTGCCAAGGAACTGGGATTATCTTCAACTAATGTTACCACAGTGTGAGCAGTGACAGGCCTGTGATAATTACCAGCTTCATAGTCCCTCTTGGTTTCCTGTTGGAAATCCTCGAATATTTCTTTCCTGAATTTCTTTTCCAGGCCATAGCTGTAAAATCTGAACAAGCATTCCAAGCCGTACCTGGAACAGAAAAGGAGAGGTACAAAAATCCACCTTGTTTCTTTGGCTCAGAGAAATAGAGGTGGGGGAACTGGGTGGAAGGAAGGGAATTATATCCAAGAGCTGAAGGGCAGTGACTATTTCCTTTGTGGTCGTTTTTCTGGTATTTTTGTAAGGGAAGAACCAGTTTGAACAAGGAAAATGAGGTTTAAGAATGTCTTCACCTACAGAAGGAAGAATTTGAGGAGTGTTAGTACAGAACTGACTCGTCATGGTCAACAAGCTAGAGGATTTTGTAGAATTCACAACTGATTGCAGGTCAGGAAATGCTGCACAGTCTGCAAAGCACAATTATATACTGATTTTTGCTATTAAAGTAACTTACACACACCTCTATTTTAAAGATTTACAAAAAGTCAGAGGCAGTACTAAAAATGTTCACTGCAGACGTAAACTTCACAGTCATTGAAAGGAATGGTAAGGCCTCAGGATAAAATACCTGTAGTGTTCTTTTGCATCCTCTAGAGCAAGCTGTTTGAATTCTTCATACATTTTCTTGTTGAAGTGATCTCTCAGAAAAAAGGACCAGAAACGAAAAAGTGTGTTCATTTCTTGGGACTGGCCAATTCCCAACCGTTTCCTCTCTGGAAGAAAAAAAGAAAGGGAAGAACAAAATCACTATTTTAATTTTTCATCAGAATATTTTAAAGTGCCTTGTCTTTAGTAAAAAATCACACCAGATTTTCTGGTAACTTCAGATTTGAGGGTGATTCTTTTGTGAGGGAATGTAAAGTTAAATGGAAAGCAGAGGGTTCCTAAAACAGAGGCACCAAATAAATTTTCCTTGCCTTTCCCAAGAAAAATTAAGGATGAGGAACAATGGGAAGAAAAGTGGTATCAGACAACACCTGGAAGCTTCTAAAAGTTTTAGGAAGTGCATGGAGCAGCTTACCTGTCAAACACCTCCGCCGGTATTTGTGGTACACCTGCTGAGTAAAGCCATTTTCCTTTAACAGTTCGTGAGATGGGTGCTGGAATTTGGGAAGAGAATTTGGAGTACAGCCATAACCTGCCAGTGGAGCTCCTTCTGAAGGTGAGGCATTGGAACTGCTGGAGGAAAAAACCCAACATATTTGTGCCCTGTAAACAGAGCTTTTGTGCAGCATCAGTTCTCACCCACTCTGACCCACACAAGAGCTGAAGTATGGTCACCCGGGGACTGCTGCAGTGCATCTGGGTTTGGGTGCACCTCAGGAAAGTCAGATTTTGTGCCAGTATGTCAAAAATAAAACAGCTTTGGATAATAATGAAACATTACTGTCCTGCTTGATTTTAAATGGCCACTGAAGCCAACATCAGTGCCTCAAGTGACATTACTGCTGCTGTATCACAGATCAGACAACACTGTGAACACCAAGCAGCCTAGCTTGTTTCCAGACAGCTCTGTATTCTGTATTTTTGTCTTTCTTGATCATTCTTTTCTTGCTTCCATTGTATTTATAAATGGCCTTTTATAGCCTGCTTCTCCATTAGTGGTGAGAACTACCTGCCAATAAATTTTGAGTAGCAGCGACAGCATTTACCTCACAGAGGAAGTTCTTGGCCTGTGGTCTCTGGAATCCATCACCCAACCAACATGGCATTCCAAGGGAGGATTTGTACTGTGGCGAGTTTTTCTTTTTCTTGGAGCCTAAGAAAGTAAATGAAGAGTTTATTTCCCTAATTTGACTGCACTCATTGTCTCCCTTTTACAACAGAGATCTAGTAGTTTTCTATTCCGTTATCTAACAAGTTACAAAGTCACAAAGCACAGTTTCATAACCTGAAGATTAGTCTTATGTAACTAATCAAAAGTCTTAAGCATTACACTTCTTTCAGTAAGGACTTTCAAGGAAGAAGACTCAAAAAGCATTTCACAGAAATAAAAAAGTGAATATGAGAAATATTTTGGAGTTAAGCAACAGGAGTAGAAGCATTTAAATTTTTGCCTTTTCATTTTTATTAAACTGTACGCACAAACATGAGTTTTATAGGCTTTTGCTGTTTTGGTTTTATTTTTAAATATGTTTTTCCATTTACCTTTACATCAAAGGATCTTGCTTCTTTAACAACAGGGTAGAACCTGGGTGTTTTGTTGGGATCCTGGAGCCTTGGGGTGCGAGGTGTTCGTGGGATGAAGCCCGGGTGGAAACGGGGGGAATCTGGGACTGCTGTTGGCAGTGATCGAGCCATTCCTGCTGTGGGAAGAGCCTCAGCACTTAGGAAATTACAGGCCAGCTCCTCTGCTAAAAATGGAGGCAGGAAGGAGAAAGTGAGGTGGTTTTACTGAGCTACTTTACAGATGCTATTAGCATGTAACCCAGTAAATGTTAATAGTATCACTGTATCAGAAATAGCAGCAGAGATAAGATTTGGATGTTGTGACTGCTCAGTAATGGTATGATACAAGCAGTAAATTCTTCTAATCTCATTTCCTTCCATCCCTGTATCCCATAAAAAATGCTGGTTTCTATAAAATGTTTCACAGCTTCGGTTTAACTTTACACATTGTAAATTTCAAGCTAAACAAAGAGCACCTGGTGCTGGTGGAGAGTGACAACAAAGCAGAACAAGCACCAGCTTCTTGTCATTCAACTGAAACCACACTACCCAGGAACTGTTGGCAATTTGAAAAATTAGCAAAGAAAAAGCCCCCTCAGACTGCTGACTGAACCAAAATTAAAATACTGCACAGGCAGAAAGAGTCAAAACACCTACAGAGTTATTCTTTATTACAGGGATTCTAAAAAACAAATACTTTCATACTTACCTTTCTGTAAGCCTGGAGGTCTTGGAGGAACTTCTTGGGTTGGATCAGCAGTTTCTGGTGCAAGACTAACAAATTCGTCCTTATTAATGAGGTTCAGCTTCTTAAAGTTCTCAATCTCTTGCTGAATTAGAGAAAGCAAATTGTAAATGCAAAGCAGGGCAATAGATACCATCCTGAGAGACAGCTGCATTTCATGAAGAGAAAATAAGGCAGAACTGACACACAAGTACCCACACACCTGTATCAGGTGAGACATGCACAGGCTGGGCATGAAAAATCTCATCAATCATTGGCAAGTCCATCCCAACAACAAAAAAGGAAATATTCTCTCTAGCAGTTTGCTATTTCTCACAGTTCTCTTCATGTTTGCTGGTTTTCTTGGTCCATTCTAATCTGTATTCTAAATTCTACCTTTATTTCTTGCTCTTATTCTCAACAACCATTTCCACCTTTCTCATCTTGCTTTTCCATGTTCCATTTCCATGTTCCATTTGTCCATGCAGCTACTTTCCCCTCTTTGTGCACAGATGAAGCCCCTTTCCCTCACCACTCAGTGTTTAGGTAACTTCACTCTAACTATTGTTCTAACAAACTACAAGGCCAACAGAGCCTTAATATAAAACTATTTTAAAATTACTTCTTCTCATCATCTCACCTCTGACATGTACCCCCTTCCCCTCTGGGTAAAGGTTTGCAGTTGTTATGAAACAAACTACTCACAGAACAAGAAAACATTGGAAAATTTGAACCATCTCCAAAATGTTACAAAAAAATATTCATTCAGTGTTTTTGGTCAAGTCTGTTTTTTTGCAAGTCTGGCAAAACTTGAGTTTGCTTTCAACTGTAAAGACAATTCAGCAGATCTGCAAATTACTGTCACTTTACTATAGCATTTCACAACTACAGAAGGCTGAAATTAATTTGGAAACTGTTTGGACTGGCATGGTTTTCTAGTCAAAAATTAAAGAGAATTACCTTCATCATGGCATCATTTTCACTCTGATCCATCCACAAATCTTGTTCATAGTAGTACAAGCCATCATTAATGACTTTAGCGAGTTCTGATGTAATTTTTGCACGGCACACACGGTTGCCGGCGCGGTCTCCACAAGGATGTTTCTTCACAAATGGTGGTGTCTGTGTTACAATTAAAATCTTGTTTACATCCTGATCATCAATTTCATAATCAGAATCACTATCTGACCAATCAGTAAATTTATTTTTCCGACACTGATTTTGTTCCATCTCTTCATCAAACAAAAATTCAAGTTCTTCTTGTTCTTGTTCCTCCTGAGGTGGGGGTGGCTGGTGTTGATCTGGTGTTTGATCAGGTACAGGAGCAGTCTCCTAAGTTGGAAAAGGTTTTATATTTGAATTGGATAATGATTTTCCAAACTTTATTGCATTCTCAAGCACCACATATGTTAATATGTTTAAACCTTGGTTTATAGTGCAACCTCAAAGTTGGTTTTGCATTATTTATTTAGACATTACATAAAGGTTTTTGATTTTACCTTTAGCTTGACAGTGGATGCACGATGCCTCTTCTTCACTTCTATCCAAGGTTCAGAGTCCAAATCAGGCAAACTTGTAGACAGTCCTTTAGATATTGTCTGAAAATTATTTGATTCAGCATTTTCCTTTGGACTCAGAGGGCTCCCCACTCTTGGAGAACTTGGTGCAGACTCTAGCAGTAGAAAAAAGTAGTTCAGTTCCTGTTGTGCTTTGGTTCTATTTTGTTTGTTTTTCAAATGTTTCACTGGTCTTTCTTTTAACCACAGCTACCATTTTTCTACCTCTCTGGATAAATATAACACTGATCAAAGAAATTTTCATTTTTAAGAGACAGCTTTTCACAGTTCACTCAACATTTCAGAACAAAATCAATTCTAAGAACTTATTTCCATGGAAAGTTTCTTCATAGCCTGTGAGACATTACGTGTTGTTGAGGAGAAAAAAAAGAGCAGCATCATTAGGATCTTGTTTTCTCCATGTCATTCTCTAGCCCTGTGGATGGGTGCCTAATTCCATCTTCATTCTTCCCATTTAATTTCAGCCAACATTTTAGGAAAAGATTCCCTTGCCAAGGGTTGTCAGCAAACAAATGCATCTCCCTATTAAAAATGTGAATGAGTTTCCCATCCAAAACAAGGATGCCCCAAATAAAGAGTGAACTTCCAGCTGCCACAAAAATGAAGCAGAGTTTAGGACTAGTTTAAGATTACTAATTCCACTGTAGGACTAGTTTAAGATTACTAATTCCACTGTAGGACTGGAGCCCACCATCCTACATTGTGGAGAACAGTCACAGCCATAACACACAAGAGACATTTTTATCTACTTCACATCAGCCATGTGACTTGGCAAGTGCAAGGCTGGCAGCCAGAGCAGCTGAATAAACCATTACCAAAAGTACAACTTCTATTATGAAATCAGTATCATGAGGCAAATTTCCTAAGCTAGACAGACAGCCCTAAACTTATGTTTCTGTAAAAGAAATCCTTTACCAGTATGAGAGCCAAAAGTTTGGCCTGGTATGAATTCTGGACAATTGATGAGCTGAGAAAAGTCAGTTGGAGGCAGGTTGCATGGAGGAGGACCTGGAATTGGCCACTTTTCTGGATCAACCCTTTTTCTTAGTTTCTGATCCACAGTTTCAACTTCTGTGCTGTCCTTTAGAGCCTGTGTGACAAGCATAGAATAACATGAAAAACTATCAAAAAAGGAAAAAACAAACAAACCACAAAACACCAAAAACACCAACTTGGCCACTTATAGCCTCTTTATAGAATCCTTATCATTACAAACAGAAATTTTTCTTAACTTCATAGCTCTGAAGCTATGGCAGCACAGAATATACCAGGCAACTTTTCAAACACATCCCTCTGAATGATTTTTACCTCCAGAATGAGCGCGGCGTTCGTGGTCAGAGCTTGCATCCGACGGAAACTGGCGATCAGTGACACAGGCAAAAATCCTTGTTGGTCCATCTTCCTCCTCAGGAAGAAATCTCTCTCCAAATTTTCTGTGCTGAAATAATACTCACTGCAGAACGAAACACACAAACCTGAGCTTATTCTGTGGTTAAAGAAAATCCTAAAGCAGCAACCTAGATTCCTTGTTAAAGGCTTCCATTAAAAAAACCAGAGTATTTTGATATCAACAAAACCATTCTTCAGCAGAAGACCCAGAGAGCAGCAAGCATGCTCGACAGGTTAAGACAGATTTACGACTCAGTTGCAGCACAGAGGGGTAAAAATCAAAGCCTTGTGACATTTGCACAACCAAAAACTACTCTCCAGTTTTCCTTCAGCCACGCCCTCCCTCATTACTTACACGGACAGAAGGGAACAACACTGTCTTGGCCCCCAGAGAGATGAAGGACAAGCACTGCTCACAGTCAGAGCATAACTCATGTCCCACACAGCAGTACCAGTTCATCCTGAACTGCATCTTTTATTGTCCCAGTTTCCAGTGTGTTGGAAGGCTTAAGTATCCTATCTGAGTGCTGAGGCACAGATAGATACCCTGAACCATCAAGCATGCTTGTGGGAAGATGAGGAAACAAAACCAGTCATGTTGTATTTGGCATGAAACTGTAGCAAAAAAAAGGGCACAACAGTTCATGGAGGAGAAAAGCCTTAAAGAATGGATGATGTTGAAGGACAAGGACATCTCAGGAATCTGGTAATACCACAGAGACAAGGGACAAACAGCAGAAAGACAAATTTTCAACAATGAAGGCGCTCTAGGAAATAATCTGGGTGTCAAGATGTTTTAAACTTAGTGAAGACAAAAAGTAAGGAATTCAAATCATGATCTGTCACACAGAGCAAGGGAATGAGACATGGTCCTATGGAAAAGAATGGAAAACCCCCTCAATTTACATGACAACTGAAATCTAGGCCTTTCACAGAGCTTACACAACACAGCATGATTTTGCACAGTACATCCAAGGAAGACTAACTCCACATTCAGAAAAACACAGACTTCATGGAAAGCAGTTCAGATTGTATGACAAAAATAGAGGCAGCACACAAAAGAAAATGAGAGGGTATTAAAATGCTGAGGAAAAAAGCTGCACATGCAAATGTAAATAAAAAGATCATTCTACTTTCAAAAAAGAATAAAACAACAAGTGTCTCCACTGAAGCTGGGATCAAGGCCAAAGTCCCCAAGAGCAGGGCACTCTGATGCAATCACTGACCCAAGCAGCACCTTAATACCATTTCTTTCTCTAATTTTTTGTAGCTGAAGAAATTTGAAGGAAAAGCTTGCTCTATGAAACACACAGATGACACACACAGAATATTCTGAGCTGGAAGGGACCCACAAGAATCCTTGAATCCAGCTCCCAGGTGAATGGCCCATGCAGGGATGGACCCTGAGACCTTGGCAGTATCAGCACCGTGCTCTGACCAATGCTCAGCTCCAAGACAGAATGAATGTAAAGTCTCAATGCTGGACAAGACAGGACAAATGGAAACACTGCTATTAAACCAAAGCAAACAGAGAAGAGAACAAGGCTTTTGGAGAATTAAGCTCTTAGAGCCAAGTGTGATCAGTGAAGCAACTGGGCACAAAGAGATAGCTTCTTTCAAGAATATCCTGCCTACTGTCCTGAGCTGCTAAGTTCCTTTTCCCCTCCCAGTCTAGAAGATAAGCAAGCACAAATGCCATAAACCAACATTTTACTAGTGTTACCTTTACAATCATACAGTAAAGGTAAAATCCTGTAACGATTCACCTAGTTAAAAATTCCACAAGCAGAAATGGACAATGACTGAACTTGACTCAAACTGCCTCATTTGATGTCCATCACTCTAGAAAAAGGAATGTGAAAGACCATTAATGATAAATGAAGACAATGCACAAGTTTGCTCCAAGTAGAGGGACAAACCTAAACACACACACCCCCTCCAGCTTTTCTCTTCTTCCTTTTCCTGAGAGTCCCTTTCCTTATTCTTGAATTGATATTTGAACTTTTATTTGTTTATTTTCTAAAGCAAGAGGACTTTTTAAATAGAGTTCTGCTGCACCTTGCAGAACAAGGAGCTGCTAAGCACTGAAACCTTTCAGGCTGACAAATTTTAACCACAAATTGGGGTTAAAAACATAGAAGATATGCAATCTAAATATTACTCTCCTGTACATCGAGTGGTTCTAGGGACAAGCATAAATATCTTGATAGCAATGTGTTTCTTCATGTAATTACACATCAACTCAGTTGGAGAGTGTCTAATATTTTTCTCTATTAAGCAGGTGAGCTTTTAAAATTTATTCATCCAATAGGATTCAATCTCACTTCTTTAATATATCCTGATTTATCTTGGACTCCAATAGGAACTCTGGGACATAACAATTTTGTGTACCTTTATTCTGTATATACTTTCTTCTTTAGCTATAAAATATGAGAGTGACTATGCCAAATTATGAAAAGCAGACAAAGCCACCCCAATTTAGAGGGTAATAATAGGCAACTAAAGAATAAAGTCTGTTTCCCATCATTATTAATGTGATAAAAGAAGGGAATAAATAAAAAACACCTTGTTTTTTTGTCTAGGGAGAATAAAACTAGTGAAGTTCTGTTCTAAATCTGCTCAGGAATCTCCCTCTCATGGAAAGCAAACTCCAAAACCAAAAGCCTCAGGAGCTGACACCAGGCAAGCAACCGATGGCCGTGGTTACCCAGCCGTGCCAAGTCTTCTACCTGCCGACCTCTCGGTGCCAAAAGGGAATACCAATGGACCCACGAGTCAGATGTGACCAGTGCTGTAACTGACATTTTTCTCAGCAGAGGGGACATCATCATGTCCTACCTTAGCAGGTCTGGATTCTACACTGCATGCCCAGAAATCTGGCCAACAGTGGAGTGGCTGTGATCCTCCCCCACTTGTCTGAGGACAGTGAAGGCCGAATATCCTGACATGGGGGTACATGTCCACTGTCAGGTCTCATAGGGGCCTGGCAGCAAGAGCAAAAAAAGACTGCAATAGAAGTTTTGAAGTTGATAGCCACATGTCAGATACTTTCTGCCCTTTAAAGAGGCTTTTCTCTTCCTTTTTGCGTCAACTGTAACAAAAGAAGCGAGAATAAAATAAGCAAGTTGCTGTACGGAACACGAGGGCAATCAAAAACCACCACAGAGGCATCGCAGAGAAATGCAAGTACAGAGGATGAAATATCTGCCAGTGGTGGAAACTGTCTCTTTAAAATGAACTAGTGCTTTCCAGGCCCTTTTTGACTTGTCTCCTGGTGATAATCAGTCTTCCAGATGGTTTCTCATTGCCTAATGATATACACGAGAAAGTAAACATTTCAGATTATTGAAAAATCAAGTATCATTGCAAAACTACTCTCTCTCTCTCTCAGTTCCATGTTTCAGGTGAAACACACTGAAAACATCAAACTAACGAGACTTCTCAAAGTGAAATTGAGAGCAAATAGGGGAAAACATCACCCAAGAAGAGCTTTACAGGCAAACAGACCAACAGTACTCAAAAGCACAAGCTCAGAGACATCCATATCTCAATTACATGACAACATAAAGAGGGCTGTGTACCATAAATAAAGCAGTTATACAAGTTAGAGCCAGACTACAGCACAAGATGTAGAAACAGCTTCCTTTAAAACTCCTCCCCATTACTCAAGATTTTCCACCCACCAGTGAATAAATTCGAGCTGACACTAGTAATGGTTGAAGTTAACTCAAAAAGTTAAGCTGAGATCCCTTAATCTCCAATTTGACATGGATAGTAAGGATTCAACACAGCTTGAAATGAGTAATTTTATCTTAACTAGACCTCTGAAAATATTTACACGTTAAGCAACCTACTTACATTTGGTGTTTTATATATTCCTTGAGAAGTGCTTCATCCACAGAATACATCTGCACTCCTGTCCCATCACCATAGTAATAAATCACACCAGGGTTAAGCTCAGGCTGAAACACTTGGTCAATTCCTTCTCCGTACAGCTCTTGATAACCAACTGAATAGTCAAAGTTCACTTCAGCATGAAAGAGAACATAAAACAACAACATCAGAAAATGAAAACAACATCACAGCCCTAGTTTTGGTACTTTCTGCCAAGTGTCTGTTGGATTAGCATACTGCTGGGGTTTGCTCTGCCTCGTCCTCTTCCTCTGCTCCTCCCCCTTCCTCGGCCCCTGGAGAAGCCTCGGACGCTGCCGCCGTCGCTCCGCACGCTGCACACCTCGTCGTGGTCCTCCCTCTTGTCTCTGTCGCGGCGCCAGCCTCCAGGAGAACGAGAAAACACAGAATAAATACCTGCAATCACAAGGAAACATCCTGGGGGCTCCAAGCCCATGCCATCCGTGGTCCCTCGTGGCACCAGAGTTCTCAGCCTGAGCCCGGGCAAGCCACAGCCTTAGCCAGAAATGCTGAGACCTCAGAAGCTGAAGCTGCAGGAGAGGAGAGGAAAAGTGTGCCAGCCCTGCCAGAGGGTGAGGCAGGCAGCAGGGCTCAGCAGCAGGTGGTCATGGATGGACTGGCAGCCAATGCCAAATGCTTCTGAAGCAGCTGGATGCTGGGGTACCAGCTGTGGGTTTCTCTGGGTCTGGATTGAAGGTACATGAGATGGCAGCTCATGTTCTGACTCAGGCGTTTGTTATTTCTTATCAGTAAAACAGTCTCACTGCTGTGAGTTGGGCAGCTTTTCATTAGAAGGCATAAAATGGCCAACAATCTCTTGGTACAAGGCCTTTTAACACTAAACTATCCAATTAAGAACTGACAGTTGGTTATTTTCCCTTTTAACCCAATAACTGATCCCAAAGAGCCCCAGTGAGGACTTTTCTGCCCAATTACAAAATGCCACCCAAACCCACGAAGAAGAAGGAAGAAGCAGCATGAAGAAGAAACCCAGGACAACACCCTGTGCCCTCCATCTTGCTTCCATCCACAACACACTAAAAATCCCAAAACCCAAATTTCTCATCAAGTGATACACCCACACTGCTCTCTATAATCCATTTCACACTTTTGTGGATTTTAGGCTATCTTGAAGTCTAGGAAACTTTCTCCATGAATGAGGGTCTAACTCAGTGCTCCCCTGGGGGTCAGGGCACTCCAGAGCAGACAGAGAAATATTCCCAGTGCCCTGGGCTTCCACAGGTGGATACCCTGGTGCCAGCTCAGAGGTCACAGCACCCATGATCAGTTCAGGGATGGAAGGAATGATGACAACAGCTCAGTCTCCTCCTGTGGACAACTCCCACCGCTACTGGAGTGAGACAGGAATCACAGAATTGCAGAATGGCTCAGGTTGGAAGGATCCTTAAAGACCATCTGGTTCCAGCCACCCCTGCCATGGACAGGGACACCAGAGCTTCATTCAGCCTGCCCTTGAACACTTCCAAGGATGGGGCATCCACAGCTCTTCTGGGTAACCCTACTGGATCAAACTGAGAGCTGCTCAATTTAACAAAGGACTGACTAAAGATATGTACTAAAAGTTGTATTAAAAACCTTGGTTTAGCAACAGTTCTTAGTAAGCCCTACACATACATGCTCACACACTCAAGTCCTGTCAAATAGGGCTCTGAATTTACAGAGGATATAATCTGTATGTGTGTGGTTTTCAGTCATCCTAAGAAAAAACTGCTGAAGGGAATAGTGATAACTGGTAAAAATCCTCCCCCAGCCCTATCCATCCTTCAGACATCCAGATCAAACTCTTATATCCACGTTCCTAAAATGACTTCATAAATTCCCTATCAGTAGCATCCAGAATTTACTATAATGAGCAAACATTCAAACTGGGAATGTATACTGCAATTTTCAAACTGAAAACAACAAACTTCCACTCAGCCTAAGATTTGTGCCACCTCACCAGCTGTGTTCACAGCACCTGGGGACCAGAAGCAGCACCAGTTGTGGTGTTAGTACAGCTTTCTGCATAGCTGTGCTGAGAAATAGGTCAGGGAGCCGGGGGAATCGGCCCAGCTCAAAGGAAAAAACAACATCAGCAGAACTGCCAAAGCAGAGTTCAAAGTGTAGCTCCACAAGCAGCTGCTCTGGTAGCAACAAGCTGTGGGAATAGCAGCAGAGCAGGGCTGAGCAGACACCTTCTGAGGCTTTTCCAAACTTTCTGCATTGTAAAATTGTGGTGTGAGATGGTGAAGAGGAATATAATATAAGAATTCTATTCCTGCTGGTCACTGGCAAATATAAACACCAGGTTTTACCTAAACTTTGACACAAACCGCCAGCTCATGTGATGTTACACTTTATTTGCCACCAAGAGCAAGACCCAGAGAGTGAGAAGTACTTACTTCTTGCCTCATTCCTCCTGTTGTTATGAGGTATTAACTTGTTTGTTTCCAGCACAAATCTGGAGCTCGATCGAGAGCCTGCTCTGTCTTGACTGTCCGACCTCACATCGTCCAAGTGAAGTGGCACCCACTTCTGCTTGTTACCTTGAAAAGTTAATATATTACTCTTTATTATACTAATACTTGAGGTTTCAGCTCCTGAAAAGACTCCATAGAATTTTCCTTGTAAAACTAGCAACAGTTAATTTCAAATTTTAAAAGGTGGGAGAAGCTTAACATGTCAATTTTAAGATATTACAAATGACTAAATCAAAGCAGTAAACAAGAATTTCTGAAACTGAAATGAGACCTCAGCTAAGCTTCAAATACAAGAAATAAAGGCAAATGTTTTATTTAACGGCTTTTTAGATGCTCCATGATCAAGAATTTACATCAATGTCTACACATTACATCTAAGTGTTAAATACAGACAGTAAGTTCCTTGCTATATAACTTCACAGCTTGTATATGAAACATTGAGATTTAAAAAAACCATATAAAATTACCCACCATAATAAAGATTTCAATCCCAAATCATACAAGTTTTTCCTGAGAATCTAGCTGTGGTACTGTACTTTCACCTTGAGATATTCAAAGTTCATTCACATGCATCAAAAATCACTTTATTCTGTTTTATTTGCAGGCTGGCCTAAAGATCCACTAACAATTTATTTAACTACAATATTGATTGGCATTGTGGGATCCATTCTTTTGTGGCTAAGAAATATAAGCAAGTACATAAAATGTCTTCTCTGCACTGAGCGGGGGGAAACATGTTTTACCTGTGGAATGCTTTGCTTTAGATTTCCACTTAGACTGAAAAAATTTGAAGCAGTATAGGGTTTTTTTAATATATCTGTGTATATAGGAAGATTAATAAATCTGAACAGCAAAGGTCTTTAGGATCTGGAAGAACACCAGCAGGGAAGCAGGAAAAAGAAGCAGCTGATCCTGATCTTGAAACTCTTTCTGCTGTGTCTCCAGCCTATTCCAATCTCCTGACCAAACAAGGTCTGCTTCCCATTTTTAGTGTAACTGATTGGATCAAAAGGAAGCAAATAACCTGGTTTTGTTCTCAAATGATCACTTCAATGTGCAAACTAATAGTAGAGCATGAAAATGGAAGTGCTGGTGTATATGCAGTAACACACACACATATATATATTTTAAGTTAAATTAACACAGTGCTACCTATCAAGGGAAACAAAGACATCAGAGACAGAAATGGCTTGTCCAGCCAGGAAAAACTCTTCCAGAAATCCTCAGAGCTCCAAGGACCATCAGCAGAGCATGAGCTGCTCCTCCCCCTGAAATCTGACTGAACAGAAGGCTCCAAACCCTGAGGGAGGCAGCCTGGCTGAGGCTTCCATGCAGACACCAAAATATTCTGTATTCACCCAGCAAATGCACATCATGAGAAATTTTATTGAGTCACTCAGCTGTAATCAATGCAGCTGTATCAACAGTGACTTACTGCATTACACACAGTGCCTAAACTCACCTTTTTTCCTTTGGTTATTAGTTTGAGCTTCATCTTCACTAGTGTTATCTGCTGGGCCATCTGGCTTTGCCTCTGGATTGTCCTTGATGCCATTATTGCTTTTTTGATCAGATTTCTCCTCCTTTTCTCTTCTATTTGTTGGCTTCTTACTATGACTTCCAGTCTTACACTGTAAGAGACACAGGTAATTATTTCTGGCAGTACAGCTGCTGATAGGTGCACATTTCCTTCAGCTATTAAAATTCCTTTTTTATTACCTGTTCTCAGCCTCTTCAGCAGGGTGAACTTTAGGAATTGTCTTGTTTTGTAAGGTCTTTTTATAAATAGCTTTATTTTCTGCTAACGTGGCAAGAGCATAAAACGGATTTTTAGATTAAGAAAGTTTTTGGTTTTTACAGAAGCGTGCACAGCAATCATGACTTCAGGCACGAAACTTTATTTTATAGGGAAGAAAGAAAGAAATATTCTCACTAGGATCTACTGTTCAGAGTTATTATCTTTAAAAAGCTGGGCTCACAGAATCCTGGGAGGGAGGGAGGGAGGGAGGGAGGGAGGGAGGGAGGGAGGGAGGGGATTCTGCCCCGCTCTGGTGAGACCCCACCTGCAGTGCTGCCTCCAGCTCTGGGGTCCCCAACATGAAAATATGGCCCTGCTGGAGAGAGCCCAGGGATGGCCAAGGATGATGAGAGAGCTGAAGCTCCTCTCCCATGAAGAAAGCTGAGAGCTGGGATTGCTCATCCTGGAGAAAGGAAGGCTTCAGGGAGACCTTTCCATGGCCTTCAATGCTTAAAGGGGGATTACAAAATGGGGACAGACTTTTTAGCAGGGCCTGTAGCAACAGGACAAGGGGGAATGGTTTTCAAATGAAAGAGTTTCAGACAAGGTATAGGGAGAAATTTATCACTATGAGAGTGGTGAAACATTGGCACAGGTTGCCCAGAGAGGCGGTTGGATGTCCCTGGGACATCCTGGGAAACATTCAAGGCCACGCTGGATGAAGCTCACTTGATGAAGTGGAAGATTTCCCTTCCACTTGGGCTGGACTAAAGACCTTTAAAGGTCCCTTCCAACCCAAATCATTCTGTGATCAGATATAATTTTACCTGCAACATGAGAAGTTTTGCAGCCATTTCTGCTAAAGAGAAAGAATTTTTCTATGTTATGGAGACAGCTTTGAACCTGCTGGAATACATACAGCAGATACTGCAGTACTGTGCTCTAATTAATTTGAGCACAAAGCCTTCCCCTAGACAAATAAACTAAGTTCAAGTACAAACTGAATGTTAGTTTGTTTTACAGACACTACATGAATTTGGACCCTTTCAGCTATAAAATGCATGTTGTTGATCCCAGATGTTGTAGTTTTCTTGACCAAGAACACAGTGAAAGCACCACAGGGATGCTGCTGCTGCAGAGCTGCAGCACTGTGAAATGGCACCTCACCATTTGCAATAATCTGCGCTCTCTCCTTGTTTTAAATAGCATCAGAGAGGTCTAAAATACATTCTGCAGTTATCACTTGAGATAAAGGAGGATAATTTGACAGAACAGATGTTAGTTTAAAACCCAGAAAGGGAAAAATATATCAGCAGAATAAGATAATTAAGAATAACTAAATTGTGTTCAGACAGTGGGCACTCTGAGCCACAAGAGAGGGCAGCAGATTCACGACTCAAAAGGCCTTTTCATCTGTGCATAAACAGATGAAAACAGCAGAAAAGGTAAATGAAACTTTTTAAACAGTGGAGTTAAAAAATAAGGCATTATTTAATGCACATGTCCGTGGCACACCACTACCAAATTCCAATGCCAGTGCAGACAGTTAAGCACACATCAGAACCCTGAATTACTGACAAAGCTTCTACTGAAACCCTCCAACACTCAAAGCACAATCTGGGGGGTACAGCATGAAACAGGTAAGCCAACGTGGTTTAAAAAAAAAAAGGTAATAATCCTGAGGATTACAAAGGACACTCACTTCATTGTTCGCTATTTCGCTCGGGGTCGGCCAGCTTGCGATATCGCCCAAATCATCGGCCTGCAAGGGTGACAAACAGTTTATATTCCTTCCTTGACACAGCAAAGATGTCAGTCATGGCTCAGAGAGACAGACTAACCCCTGGAGCAGAGCTGTCACAAGTAGCAATTTTAAAAAAAAACCCAAGAAAACAAGCACACAACTTTTGAAAGAGTTCTGAGCTCACATCAGACCATTGTCAGATTAAATGCTGTCCTACACATATGTGATTAAAAGGTGTCTACTGCTCAAGGCTTTCAGTTTTTTGAAAACCTTGACAGCTATTCAACAACCTAAAAGGGGTGGCTGTACAAACTATTAGGAATTTAATGTTTCAATAAAAGGACTCGCTGTCTCCTGTTGCAATGGTGACTTTATGCACATAAAGGATGCTCACCACATAAGATGCAAAGAGGATCTCCAAAACCAATCTAGCATCACTTGTGCTCGAGTGATGCTGGTTTTTTGCAGCCCTTTCACATTTTTATGCAATCCCACTGATTTTTTCAACAATAATGCCTTTCCTTATCCCTCATCCATACACCAATTTAGCAACTCTCCTAATTTTAATTTCCTTTTATTTAATTTGTCTCTGTTTTCGAAATTGTCTATTACCAAGGCATAACATAACACTTCTGGTTGGAGCTCCAAAATATCTTCTATCTTTTTATTAGGGCACTATCAGCTATTTATCATACTGAATATTTACAGGTAAAAATACAGACCTTGCTGCTTTTTCTTGTCCTGGCTTTTCCCGCTTTTATCACTTTAGTGGAATTTTGTAGTTCTGAAAAGGAAGAAAAACATTTTCAGGTGAAGAATTAGGCTGCACTTTTAAATGAGCAAGGCAGGTGTGTGTTAACAACTCTGCCATGCTCTATAATACTACACCAAAGTGTTTCTGAGGGCTTGATATCAAAGTCAATGAGCTTTTTTTTAGTGAATAAAGTCACTAATAGTACATGACACTGAAAACTCACATGCATAATAAGGGGCAAATCCTCTTGCATACCACATGTACAAGATGCTGCCTTACTCTGTATTTAAGCATTTTTTTTCAACTAAGAAGTTAAAATGCTGGTATTTTAACCTAAGAAGTGGCTAAGAAAACCCCTGATACACATTTAATAAGTCCTCCTATTAAAAGCTACATTTATAAGGCAGAATTTATGAAATATATAATTATGCAAGTAAGGGGGGGGAAAAACAAAAACAATTATATATTCCCAAATTCCTAGTAACTTTCTTTTCTAAGTAATTACTCAGATGCCAAATAGAGTTTAGCCATATAGCTCAAAATCAAACCAAAGTAAAAAAACAAACAAACAAACAACAAAGGAAAATATGCAAAGAGAAAAATACTACTTAGTTAAAGCCTAAGCATTATAATAATGATCCCATCTGATCTCCTCAGCAGGAGGAAACCATCTCTTAATTTCTTCTGTTCAGCCCTGGCTCTCCCAGTGCACGCCTTCCCATCCAGATGGGAGTCACAGGCATTCCTTGAAACCTCCCATTTGGTGTTTTATTGCAAGACAAGCTTGAAACACTGAACGTGTGTGAAATCACAAGTGGATTATTTTATACAGGGATAACATCACCTCCTCAGCCCTTATCTCTTTCACATCCAGTGACTAATCTCCCTTATCAGGGCTCCACACTGGGAGCCCCACCCTTGTGCCCCAGTGACTCTGGAAAGCCTCTCTGCTTCCTGGAATACACAGAGAACGTTACAAGCACAAACTAATGCTCACTCCACATTCCTGCCTCAGTTTTAATTTCATTTCTAGCCATAGAAATGATGAATTTCATGGATGTGCTTCTTACAACTTGGACATCTCACCAGACACGAATCCAGTGAATCCTGGCCACCATTTGCCAGCAGGTTTCTGCCTCTCCTACAGATCTGCTTCTTAAAACAAAGACAAAACACACATCTCAATTTACTTCAGACTGAGAGCTTTAAGAAACACACAGTGACCACGTAACCCTAATTTTCACTTGCCACTCAGTAGTAAACTAATTACCCTTTTACAAAACAAGACAAACAACTGCAGGGGTGGAGCAGCAAACAAATTTGTAATTCTCTCCAAGAGAGCTGCCAATTAGCCACGCAGGTAAACTGAGTGGGCTGTAAACACACATCCCTGTCCAATTACCTGACTGAAGCCCTTTTTCCACCTGACAGCACTTTTACTGAAATTGCTGCTGAAGGACTGTTCTGCCAGAACTGCTGCTCTGTGTGTCAGCAGGGCGTAGCGAGGCACCCACAAGTGCAAGGCTCATTGTTGCTGCACTGTCTTAGTCATGGGATATAATTTATTCCAGGTGGCAGGAAAAGCTATCTGAATGGAGCAGAATGAGACCCAACTCGTTTGAAGGAATCTCTCTTATCTGAGTGGAGTAATCCAAGACTTGGAAGATGCATTTGCAAGCTAAACAAAAAGAAAATATTGGGCAATGCACCTCCTGGTGGATGATGCCCTTTTGGAACTCAAAGGGCTTGAGATTTCATCTCACTCTGTGCTTCCCCACCTCCACAAAGTTCCTTGTCCTCCCAAAAAACCCATGCAGAAAACCAAATTTACAACCAAATTTACCAACAGGTCCTTCCTGGCCAGCTTTCTGGGGCTTATCACGTGGGAGTTGGACTTCAATGTGAAGCATGAAAGGGAAGATAAAGGGGAAGGAAAAAACAAGAAGGAGGGTGGGAGAGTAAAAGAACATAACATGAGATCACTGAAAGGTTTTTACTCAGCTCACACCTGTTCTGTTGTCATCAACAGGCCTAGAACCACAAAACACTTGAAAAAGCATCTGGACACAGGTAAAACACGTGGTCAGATAAAAGCCCCCAGCTTAACATCACCCTGGGGTTTGGTTCTAACATCCCATAACAGCACTGGGTACCCCAAAATGGCATCTTTAGTCCAAATAAACTATTTCACTTGTTAATTCCAACACAACTGCATTAAAATGGTTTATTCTGTGATATGCTGCAAGGAACCTGTTAATAAGTGGTGTGCTGAGCTGATGAAAGAATTCTCTGATCTTCAATGATTTTACTCACTGGGTTTCAGAGTTTTGAGGGTGTGAGAGAAATAAATAAATAATGAATTTAAACTGCCTCAAGGAAAAAGCAGTTTAATTGCCAATGATCATCTTGCAATCACTGAACTCCATCTAGTAGATATAGCATTCAGATGAAAACAGAAATCAGCCTCCAAAGCCATTTTTATTAGGGTTCTTCCAAGTTTCCTAACAGACCACATCCTAACAGGAGGCAGTTCCTGCAGAAAGACAAGGCTGTACAAGCATGCCATGAGCAGCATGTCAAGATAAATGAAACAACAGGTCTGAAAAATGAAAGATGAATTCTGGAAGCACCAAAACTGCTTGGGGACAACAGCAATAGAGAAGGAAAAGCAAACTGGATGGCCGAGGAGCAAAGTTTGTACAGAAGATATCTCACCAAAATACCCCTGATCACAACCACCATAGGGTCACAAGACAATAGGATCACAAGTAATAGGACTTCAGAAAGGATGGTTTGAAGATCTGCAAATCAATAGCCAGCAAGTAATTTTTTCTGATGGAAAGAGAAGATGATATTGCCAATTTCTTCTAAAAGCCAAGTCCATTAATATAGGTGGAATGCATTCTGATTTTTGATACAAACACTGTTTATGCTGTGAGGCTTTCTAGACAATAGTCAGGTTTTATTTTTACTTGGACTGCAGGTGTGCTCTCTTTTGTGAAGGAACAGCACCACATAAATACCAGAAGTGCTTCAGGGAGCAGATAAAATCACCCAGCTCTTCAAAACTTAATTGGAGCCTGTGTTGAAGTTGTACAATATTTTCTTTCAATGCTCAGTTTGAAAGCTGATCATATATTCCATTTTTAAACAAGGTGAGCTATGCTTATATCTATTGTTTTATAACAGATGGATTATTGTAAATGCAACAAAAATTATCCCTTGGAGAATATAATTAATTAAAATCCAGAGCATGGATCAGAGAAGAGATTCTGCAAAGCAATAAAAAAGAATCCTAATTGCTATCCTAACATTCTGCCCTACAGGAATTCTAGGATTTTATAGCAAGAACTTCATTAGATTGTCAATCTCCACAATATTTGAACAATTAACCAAGGCAGTGAGTTATGACACCTGCATCCTTCCACCTATTTATGCTCAAAACCCCATCAATTTTTCAACACAACAAGCAACAGGGGGGGAAATCCACAATCTATAATTGATTCATCATGATTCTATTTATTTTCCTTACATTTAATTTCTCAGTTCCTCTTTTCCTTAGCTTCTTCATAGAAAACTGCAACCTGTGACTCAATTTTTAGCAAAGTTTTCATGGTTAAATGCAGCACATGCCATAGCACAGGGAGGTGGGTTTCAGTTTCATAACAAGTCTCCAGTTTAGAAACAAAAATCCCAGACAAAAAACAGCCACAGAAAATTACATGTGCTGTTATGTACAACTAAAATACAGGCAGCAGCTTTGCATTGATAACATTTTTAATCCCTTTAGGGTTGGAAAAATTGTCAATGCTGAAACTTGTAATAATGCTTTGAATAATTTTAGGCACTGCTATTAAAACACTCCATGAATTCAGAAGAACTAATGAGAACACCTGACTTAAATACACCCAAAAGATTTGATAATCAGATAATTTATGAATTTGCTCATCTAAGTTTTGCTATTCCTAGCAACACAGTGTATCTTCACCAAACTGTACCTTTACAACCTGTTTTCCTATCAGGCTAAAGCAAATGATTTATACAATGGCACTACAGTGAAATGGTTCTGCTACCAAAATATCAAGCAGATAAAATAACTAAAATAAACACAATAAGCACAAAATAAAAGAATGAAGTGTGCACTTATTTTAATTAACTACATCATTCAAGCACACGCTAATAGGCAAACCCACTTCAACCACTTCAGTAGCACAAGTATTTTGCTTCACTGAATATCTTCATGAATTTCATGAACAACTTTTAAATAATCTTCTAATAAGTCATTAGAGACCCATATCATCTATACAAATCACACGAAGATTTGAGAACTTGTCATTCAGATCCCTTTTTTGCAACCCCACAAAAAGGGCAGTGCTAAAGGTTTCACCAGATGAAGAGGTGGGAGAACTTTTGAAATAAAATTATTTCAGCCACTCAATCCTGGGTGATTTTTTTTTTTTATGAGGAGGATGGCAAACTCACAGTTTCAGCCTAAAGAAGTGAGGACTTGCTGCAATCCATTGGCTTGGCACTCCAAGGGAGGAAGGCACATCTCAGAAGCACCTTCCATCACCTGGCAGCCTCTGTTGAAGCTCACTCCATCCAACCATGATCACCAGGATTAGAATCATGGAAAAGACCTCCAAGATCATCAAGTCCAACCTTTGACCAAACACCACCTTGTCAACTAAATCCTGGCACTGAGTGATTCCTTGAACCCCTCCAGGGACTGACACTCCACACCTCCCTGGGCAGTGTGTTTCAAAGCTCAACCACTCTCTCAGGGAAACAATTCTGCATTTTATACCTGATTTGAGTCTCTCCTCACAAATTAAAAGCAGATGAGGATGTAAAAGTAGCTTCTGAAGTTATTCTGCTTAAAAGTGAAGTTTAATGCAACTCTTGGTCAGAAATACTGAACTGTGGTGACAAACACACCATGAAAAGTTCAGGTGTGTTTGCACCGGGTGTTTGGTTTACTGCAATGACTAAAACCCACTAAGGCATCTGAGACAAAAATATAATCAGTTCTAGTTACAACACTAGTTACAAATACTTTAGCCAAAATTTTACATTTTCCTGGTAGTATCAGGTGACAATTACAGTTTGTTTCATAACAAGAGCCAGGTTTGCCTCTATCACAAACCAATCCCACGCTAAATTGAAAGTCCAAAGATGACAGGCTGGAGCCAATTTTCTCAAGTCTGTAACTATCACTGAACATACCATAGGTGCAGGTCTCAGGAAACTTTTAACAAATTACACCAGGATCAACAAGTCTAGCAGGATCCAGTCCCTGCTTTGATGTGAGATCCTTTTACATTTTATTATCCTCTTTACGGATAGTTCTACATTCCATCCCAGGAGTATTTCTGCTCATCCACTTATTATTTCACATGACTAATTTCCATACTACAACATTCATAAGGGCCTAGTGTGACAGATTTTGCTTTGCCAACGTGCAATTAGTTTCTTCAAAATACATCCCTTGTTGCGGGTGGAGGCACATGGCAATTTCTTCCTTCAAACAGCCAGGAAGGATCAGCTGCTTTGCCTTTTACAAGGGTAAGAATGGTGGCTTCCTCACAGTGCCTCTGCTGGTGGCCAAACCAAAACACACACCCTGGTGTGTGTTCTTCACCAGTGCCACTGCCAGCAACGCTGACTCCCTTATTTGCTCAGTTACACACCTGGCTGCTGAAAATTATGTTCTAGTACGACTCCTTAGCTTAATTATTAATTCCATAAATGGCAGGCACAACTTCTTGCAGGAGAAAAACAATATAAGGCTCTCCAAAATCATGAAATGAAGCAGATGAGGCACACAGTGCACTGCTTGCTGCCTCCTCCTTCCTTCAACAGCTATTTGTGTGTTTTACCTCTGCTGGGAAAGCAAACTTCACAGAGGTGAAGCACTCAAGGTGCTAACACAACAAAAGCAGCTTTCCCACTGCTTCTGATGCAGCACTGTTGCTATTGCTGCCACAGCAAGGCAAACGAGTGACAAGTCCCCTTTCATGCATGAAGCAGACCACAAGCTTCTGCCCAGCCAGCTGGATTTTGGAAACTGGGCACAAACAGGTACTTAGGAGAGCGTCAGTACACCTAAACAAAACAGTGCAGATAATAAAGGTGGGTATATATATGTTGCCAAAAGTTCTGCTCTTTAGACAAGTAGAGATTTTGTGGTCTGGAATGCGGTGTCTGTTTGTATGACCTGTATACTTGAAACTGTAAATTATATATTTCTCTTTGTCGAGGAAGTACGTGTTTAATTCAAGGATAAAAGTGACCGAGAGATCACAAAAAAGGTTTGTCAGGTGCCCTCGGGAGCAAGTGCTGAGATTGAAATTCTCAGGAAGCACTGGTTGAAGTATTTATTTTGAGGTCAGCAGTTTACTTGCAGCCAAGAACAATACTCCAAGAAGCTACAAACTTCTAGGAACTCTTTGCTGGCCTAAGCACAAAGCCTGACAATTTCAAGTTAGGTCCTTGATGACCAGCTTTGTAAAGCCATATGCCCGTTCAGTCAGCGTGGTGCCCATAAAGCAGCTTTATCTTCCATGTAGTGATTTAAGGCCAGGAAATTATCCCGTGGCTCCTCTCCCTATGTAAACACACCAAATCCCAACAGCGAGCGAACCGTCCGCTTTGGTCAGTGCTTGGAACCTCCGCAACCCCATCCTGCAAACCAAACCCAGCTAACGGATCCTTCCCAGGGCCTTGCCGCACAATCAGCCAAAAAAGAGCTGCGGCAAAGCGGCGTTTCTAAAGGAGGCTAAACGAGACGAGCGGGCGAGCAGCGCTTTTTGCGAGCGCCAGGGGCCGGCAGGAGGTCACCGCCGGCCCGGGGTGGCCGCTCGCAAGCCCCGGGACCCGCAGGCAGCCCGGCGCTGCCGTCCCCGGCCGTGTCCCCCGCCCCGAGCGCTGCCTCCCGTGCCCATGTATGTCAAAGCCAGCGCGCCCGGCCCGGCTCCGGCCGCGCTGCGCTGCGCACGGGCCCGGCTCCGCGGCCGCCGGCAAACACGCGCTTTTCCTCCCGAAAAACGCCAAAAAAAAAGCAAAACCAAAACCGCCCCGGTGCCATCGAGGCGCCGCGCACACGCTCCCGGCCCCGCACCTGGTTCCTGCGCTCCGAGCCGCCCGTCCGGCCCCGCGGGCGGGGAAGGGCTGTCCCGCCGGGCTCTGCGCCGCGTCCACGCGTTCTCCTTGGGCGCCGGGGCTTCCCTGCTCCGGCCGCCCTCCTCCGCCACCTCCTCCCCGCGGGGCGAGCCGGGCTCGGGCTGCCGGGGCTCCTGGGCCGCCCCCCAGCCCCGCCGCTCCGACACCTGCGCCGCGGACATGCCCGGCCGTGCGCCCGCCGGAGGGGCCGCAGCCGGGGCGGCCGAGGCGAGGAGCCCGCGGCGGGGGAAGGGGAACCCGCCTCCTCTCCTCGCCGCCCCGCCCCGCAGCCGCTGCCAGCGCCCCCCGGCCGGGCCGAGCGCCGCCGGCTCCCTGCTGCCCTGCGGCCGCTCGCTCGCTGCCGCGGGGGGCGACGCGCGGAGCGAGGGACAGCGACAGCGACCGCGACCCGCCGGGGCCGCCGCCGCCGCCTGCGGAGGGACGGGCGGCGCTCCGGGCGCGCTGCCTCGGCCGCCCCGGCCCCGCCCGCGCGGGGGAGGGACCCGGGGCTCTCCCGTGCGCCGTGACCTCACGCGGCCGGGAGGCTTTCCAGGCCCTTTCGGACATTTCGGCTCCGCAGGCCTCGCCCGCACCTGCACGGCGCGGGGAGGGTCTGGGTAATGTGGGCAGGAGGATGAGCGCGTCTCGTTGGTGAGAAGGGGGGTCCCCGGGGCGCAGCCTCGAGAACACGCTCAGCAGGCGCGGGAGAACGTACCTGGGGTCCCAGCAGCGAGGGAATCCCGTATCATTTAAGCATTCCAACAGACAGGTACCTCTGCCATCACACCATCTCTCCTCTGCCAAAAATCTCCCAGAAGATCATCTCACAGTAGCACGTGCGCTCATTCCACACTCACTGGTTATACCCATACTCCGGTCACAGGATGAGGAAAGCCACCACAGCACGACAATAATCACTTCTTTCCCTCTTTGCCAGCTCCTAGCGCTCCCACAATTCTCCTTGATTACACCTGAAGACACCTGCTCCTCTCCCATTTCTTTCATTCATCTCTCAGCCGTGTTTTACTCCCTTTCTTACAAAACGTCTTCCGAAAAAATAACACTTTTCCAACGCTTCTTTAGTGAACTAAGCAAATTCCCAAATAGGCTTCTGTTAAAGCTAGTCAAATATTTTTGAGGTAGTGTCACAAATAAACAAATTTCCTGCTGGGTTTTGCAGCACTAAAATACCTTCTGATTGGGGTAATGCTGTTTTCTGCTCTAATGAGATCGTGTGGAGTTTTAGCTTCATCAGGAAAAAAAAAATCCACCACAAATCTACCAAAACCTCAACCAATTCCCACCACGGCTGACGCCTCAGGCACTGAAACTTTTTTAGGATTATTCTGGAACTGTGTGTCCAGTAGTAGCAGATCAGTCCCAGGCAAGCTGGGACTTGAGGAATTCTACAGCTCAGGAACCTAAAGAGAGCAGGAAGCTAATTAAGGGCTAATTACTTGGGGGGCACTAAGGTTGATCAGTTATGTGGTACTTGAGAAGGTTTTGTCCGTACTTGCTTTGCTCTGTAGGATGGAGCCTCCTGCAGACTTTGTTGGATGGACTGGGACTGAAGAGGATATAAAGAGCTGTTACAGTGGCTAGGACTCATCCTTCACATTTTGTTCACTTGTATCATCCTCCTTGTTACTTTCTAGCAGGGCGAGTCAGACTTCTCTGGCAAAACTCTCTTTCCTTCGGGAACACGGTACTTAAAATGCTCCTGTTTGAAAAAGGGGCTGATTTACAGCAAATGAAAGCAAGAGAATAACAATTCTTGTTTATGTTTTAATGCTCATGTTTTATCTTGTGTGGAAGCATCCAAGCCTACCAAGGAACACTGCAAATTTCAGGATTGCATGGAATAGCAGTATTTTACTAGTACAGGGTAAAAATTCAGGAGGAATTACAGGGTTACAGACCACCCCAAAGCTCCTTTCCATGCTGTGTAACTTATCATTACTGCCAAGCTGGCAGAGAACCTGACAGTCTGAGATAAAGAAACTTCCCTGCCCAAGCAACAGCAGTTCAGATCAACATTTCAAAAAAAAACCAACACAAGACAGAAACAATTAAGATAAATTAAAAAAAAAATACCTGCCTCAAAGTGTTAGCAGCTACCAAGCAGAAATAGTATTCCGAGGATGCAAGGATTTTCACTTTTTTACTGTTTAGAAAGTATCTCAATGAGAGCCATTGACATTCCAGTAAGAAGAAAGAAAAGGCAGCAAGACTCCATTCTTTCATACAGTGTTTCCTTTCTGGAGTAATAAAACACAAGTGATCTGTCCTTGCTAAAAAAAAAAAAAAAGAAAAGAAAAAAAAAAGAATCCTGAGTGGTTCCTTTTGAGTTGTTTGGAGGGTTTTATTTGCCTTGGGGGAAAAAAATAGAAAATGCTTCATCTGACAATTATTAGACGAGTTCTGCACTGGCAAGTGTAAAACTGGAATCACAATGATATCTTAATTAGCTGATACAAGCTTATTTTCTTTGCTAGGTTTCTAGGCATGTAGAAAAACATCAAAGCACCACCAGTGTTTGTTGAGAGAAGCTTTAATCGTGCCATGTAGATTACCTGCTCTCCTCGTGCTACAGCCCTAGTAGGGACAGAAAGGACTACAGGATGACAGTGGGATGCATTTGGAACACCTGTTAAAAAGAGAGAACAAAAACCCCCTCACACCTAAATGCTTTTAGGACTTTTATTGAAAAAATTTAAAACCAAAAAATTACCAAGGCCAATTTTACAATAAATTTAAGACACACAGAATGGTTTGCTTGCTACACAGAAGAAACCTTATAACAATATTTCTCTCATGCAACTCCTGGATTAAAACCACATTCTCATTTAACATCAAAATGGATTTAACCTTAAAATATGATTTAAAAAGTCGATTTTCCAAGGGTTAAAAACACATACACAGCAAGATTCCCTCCTTCCCAACCCATCTCCCTATGTTTGATAACTGGCAGAAATAGACCACTGAGTTCATTTTTGCTTTTTTTTGTTATTCTAACCTGAGAAATTTCCTAAATAATGCTTACTGGACTTTCATATTTGGCAACACGACTTCAGTTACAGAGCAAAGTGCAATTCCTTATTCTTGTCAGAAACCAGTCTTTCAGTGCTTGTCCCAAAAGACACTCTCAGAACCAGGAGTAGCATTTGTCCCAAAAGACACTCTCACAGCAGGAGTGATATTAGCCCAAACCTCCTTCAGTGCCCTTTTGGTAGGTTAAACCTTGTTAGTAATACCATTGGGACACTAACCTCAGGATGCAGCGTTCCCATCAGTTGTGTAATTCCCAGTATTGTGCGCTTTGAAAATATTTACTTTGGCATGTTATACTTTGTAGCAGAGTTGATTTTTTTTGTGCTTACTCCTGGCCTTTATAAAATCTGTCTTTTCTCTCTTGCATTTATTCAAGCCCTTTCCCTTGCCACCAGTTATCTCCCTTTCTCATAGCTGCAACAGAAGCAGGACACAAAGCACACAATTACATTTAAAATGTCAGAGCTCCAAAAGCTGCTGAACAGCAGACAGTGCTCTGGTAAAGCACTCTTAGTTCATGCATATGCTTGTAAACCCTGTGGATCTTTTAGTACACTGGTCAAGACTTCAATTTTAAATTTGGAAGATTATAATATTTAATTTCAAACCCTCCAAATATTTGGTGTTTAAATGTGCCAGTCACTTCATGCATGCCCCCCACATATAAACCAACACCGTCCAAAGAAATAATGAAAAACCACTTGAAAAAAGCAATTTAACTTCCAACAGACTATAACCTCTTCTACATTTTCAGTAAATTTGTATGTTACATCATTTGGGTTATTCAGAATTGTTTCTCTTCAGTTTTATCTGAACATACCTGATTTTCAAATGAACAATGATTTCCTCACAGTAACTAGTCCTATCTACCTGACAAAAATCCAAGAGAATATATAAACTGAGCTTTGTTTGCTCCATACTCTGTCTACTAAAAACCTTTACAGTAACCATGGAGATGAAAAGTGCTTGATTGGAAAGGTGCAGAAGTCACACATCCTGAGAAATGGGTGGATTTTTCTGTTTGTTTCACAATAAAACTGTGTGAAATACTGAAGTGTTTCAGTTTTCAATTTCTCTGCAGATTGGCTTTAAAAGAATGTTATAGGAGATTACCAGAAAAAAAAAAAGACCTGGAGAGATACCCACACAGTTGGTACATGACACCCTTTTATTCTGCTGTAATTTGTTGGCATTTTTGATCCCAAAAGAGGAAACAACAGACTTTTGATTTTCTTAAATGTGTTCAAAATCCAAGTTTCTTTATTTTCCATTCAATTAAAAAAGACAAGTGTTGAAAAATAAGGAGCAAACCTAACTGTTTCAATAACCTTTAGTCTCACGTTTCTTTTAAATTATACAGTGCAAGTGTATTTTGCATATCAGCACTGAGTGCACTTTAGAAAGGACATCTGTTGAAGTATTTCCAACAGGTCTTTATAGCACCATATAATCTGCTGTCAATTTAACTGTTAAGAATCAGCCAGGGCTTAGAAAGTAAAATGATATTTCTATTTCATCTATCAATCCAAAAAAAGAAAATAAACCTGAAAGCTTATGTTATCCAAATGAATTAATGTAAACAATTAATTACCAGACACTTGATTTTCACTTATTCCAGTTTTGTGAACCTGGTTGATGAGCTGCTACATGATCCTTCTGTAATGGCACGGTTTAATTCAGTGGCAGGAAAACTTCACAGACATATTGAATGAAAACATCTCTCTCTCACTTTTCCTTGGATTGTCAAAGTCTCTCTTTCCAAGATGTGGTGCTGAGCCTTCTGCTAAGGCTCATTTTCAATTCATAATTGAAGAGAAAAGCAGTGACAAACACAAGAGGCTGAGTGCTGGCAAAGCCACGGTACAACACAGCAGGAACAGCAAGGCCATGAGGAAGCGAGAGGTAACCGAGGTATCTGGAACAAACCAAAACTACACCAAACACAAGAGAGCAGCTTAGCCCCACACCACATTTTACATTCTTCCCATACTTGGTTGGTCTGTTTTCTACTGACACACGGTTCAGAATTTATTCAGAATTGAAGGAACACACCATCTGATTAGACATGGAGTACATGAACCATTCATGCACTGACAAAAGCTGAGCTGCTGTTGTTTTTTCACAGGTAACGCTGAAGCAGCTGTGTCAGAATGGCACTGAGTCGAAATGAAAGCAATGCTGGTACTTTACCACTTCTGGTAATTGTTACCTACAACAGTCAGTGACCATCTGCTCAACACTACAAGAGGCTTGTTTTCCAAACATGAGTTCCAGTAAGCTGAATTACAAATGAGATCAGTCTGAATGCATTAGAAAGATCACATGGTGTATTTCTGGAGGAAGCGGTCAAAGGCGTCGTAAATCGCTTGTCTGAAATGAAGAAAATAGAACAGAATTTGTATAATCTGGGAAAAGGCAGATATAAGTGGCATTTTTACATAAGTTTACAAATATATCTACAAAGCTATCATCACAATTTCAAAACAGTGTTCAGTAAAAATGTGGTATCAGGTGGTATTTTCTCCTTCCTTTATTTCTGGGATCTCTCACTTCAATCTAGTAATATATTTGTGCTTCAGGAATGAGTGGGACTATTTTCCAAGTTTATTGCAAGTGGAAATAGAGATGAATTAGGAGTTTTCTACTCAAACACATGAGAGACATGCATTGAAATTTTTAAGCAACTATCATAAAAGCGAGGCTGAAGTTTTAAATAGCAATAAACTACTGGTTAGCATGCATCAACCTGATATAGTGCTATTTTTTTTTTGTTCTTGCTTAGATGTCCTAAATTGAGTGTATAGTCTTCCTAACTCCTTGTATTTTAAAATTACCAGCACAAGTACTTAACCTTTTGAAAACTACAGAACTGCACTCATAAAACTGGTTTACATAACTGTCTAGAAAATCAATGCCTGATATTGCTAAGGCACAAATTCATGCAAATACTACTAATTTAATTTTGATTAAATCTAAAATTTAATTTTAAACCTTTCTGTTCACTGTACCTGAAGAGTCCTTGTTTAAAGAGGTAGGCACTGACATGACCTCCATCCAGATACCTGATTTCACAGCCCGGCCAGATCTCCTGGAGGCTGCGCACGCCGGTGCGAGGAATGTACGCATCCTCCTTGGCTTGTACTACTATGATTAAACTTGGGTCAACTGGAACTAAAGGAAAACAAAGCACAACTGAATTCATCTTTGCTAGGAAATAGAAACACAACAGCTGAGATTTCTGTTGTCAAAATGCTATTTTTACAAAAAATTAAATTATTCAAAGCTTTAATAAAATCACATGTTCTAAAGTGTCCAGCAGAATTTATCTGGTTTGTGATGTTACAGTGGTGAGACCATCAGTGGAAAAACAAACTAGCCCTTACCCTTCTCACCCCTAGAGCAGAAACTCCTCAAAGACTTGAGAAGTTGACAGGAGAATTTTCTTTCCTCTTTTCAACAAAACTCTATAGCATTCATGTCAGTTCTTTGAGATCCCTTTTTACTGGCAAAATGAACCATGAAATTCAACAGAGTAGAAGTTTCATATATTTTTTCCCCTCAAGGAGGAAAAAAAGACAAATTTTCATACAAGAGGTCAGAAAGTACAGCCCATGTTCACTTTCTTTTCTCTTTCCTACATGGTTTACTTGCAATATAAAAATCCCAACATATTGTTATACATATTTATTACTCATAAGCAGAACTAAACCAATCAGATTACTAGCAGGAATAACACCAAAATTATGTTGAATACAGAACATTTCTCCCTTCAAAAAGAAAATATGTGATAAGTTAAAGGGTGACCAGCCAAGATGACTGGCAATGGGGTGTCACAGATAATTTAAACTTTTCCTTCTTTCATTCTAAATCATATACAGGGAATATGCAATGCTAAGATAAATTCAAGTCTTCCATTCAATTTTCCATGAAATCTGAGCATTAGGCAGATTTTCTGAGGCTCCTCTCTGGCCTCACTCCAAGGATAGCCTGGCAGGGAATGCCAAGTCTCACAGAGAATGACAAAACCTGTGAGACTATTGACACAATGGACTCCATCACTTTGACAAGTGCATCAGGGTCACAGGATCCTTTCTAGTTCCAAGAAAGGTCAGTGCTTAGCTAAGCAATACCTGGGTAAGTCTAGATAAACAAGAAAGTCTGCACATGGAATAAAACTTTCAGGGCTTTTTCTGTCTACTGAAAAAAACTTTAAAGGCTTTAAGGAAAGCACTTCACTGTTATTCATCACAAAACATCTCTGGCTAGCAGTGAAAGAATCTATACAGGTGTAGATTCCTTTTATTGTGTGTTTCCTTTTATTTATTTTTAACATTTATTTAAATCTAAACACTTGTACAATGGAGTACAGAACGCCAGGATTAAGAAATGAGGTGGCACAGGGGCTCAGTACCGAGAAAGCTTTGACACTAAAAGACAACTGTGTCTGAAGTCAAAGCATGTTGCAGGAGATGCCTTCAGCAGGTTCATGCACAGCCAAACCACGAGCTGCCACAAAAGGAATCCTGAGCCCCCACTCCAGCAGAACCTTTTAAGGCGGCTCTAGGAAGCAATCACTTGTTTGCATTGCTGCAAGGGGTTTGTCCCGAACGCCAAGGAATGCTGGGCTACAGCTCCCCCTATATGCTATGCCTGTCCTGGGAAACGGCATTCACCAGCCTGCAGAAGGACCCCCAAATGCTTTTACTGGAAATATCATTCAAGCTTGGGGCTCAGCTATGCAGGCTTCTTCCCATCCGAAGTCAGGATGAGATTTCTGCTTGAAAAACCTTATTAATTAAGATTAATTACACCTAGGTATTACTCACATCACACAGGTGTTTTCTTCCTTTAGATAATACAAATTTACTCTAGCTCATGTCTGAAAAAAAGCCACAGCAAGGCAGAGGAGAAAAATGTGCAAAGATACTGAGAGGCAAATTTTTAATTAACTTTCTCATAAGTTGGCCATCAAGAAGGAACAGAAAAACAATTAGGAAATGGAGTAGTAATAAACACTACAGAATAATGCTCACAATATTTCCATATGTCAGCAAAGGTGCCAGCAGGTTTACACTTGGAGAATGAAGAAAATACCTTTCTCCCCACTGTATTTTATTCAGTTTTCCACACTGAAACAAAGAGATACATACCTGGGAAGTTAGCTACGTGGGTACATTCATCCATTACTCCCTTCATGAACATTAAGGATTCTCTCTGTAAAGTGTCACTCCTTCTCCTTGTATTTATCCTGTGTCCTTGTGGGCTGGTTAAGTTTTTATTGCTACTGCTGTTGGTGGAAAATGTTTGATTTATACACTGCATTTTAGGAGCATCTTGCATTAAGAGTCCTTCTGAAGAGGCACTTAGAGCACTTCTATTTGTGGCAAAGCTGTGAACAGGTTCCTTAGATACAGTGTCATTCAAGGACTCAAAGCTGAATATTCTGGAAGTCATGTCCATGTCTGCCAGACTGTCCACACTGTCAGGGAAGTTCTTCACAAAGTCTTGTCCCATCTTGAAAGAATCCGTCTAAACAAAGACAGCAGTTAAGGGTTGCTCCCTTAAACTAGTTGGTTAATTTTATTTTTAAGATGAACTCATGATTTAAAATTTAAAAAAAAAAATTTAAAAAGACACTACCAGCACTCCTCACTTCTATTTTCAGCTTGCAGGTTATTCAATTAAATCCTGAATATCATAACCTCTTGATAATATCATTGTACATGTCTATCAGTTTTAAAAAATGCAGGAGGTACTTACATATACAGAAGCTTGTGATATAAACAATTGTTTTTCTTTCTATATTAAACTCTGAATTTGTAATTACAGTCATTTAAGTTTAAATGACCTAATAATAATAATTATAGAAAAACTAACATATGCAACCACGTCTAATTTTATGTTTAAGACTGAAAAATTGACAGTCTCTAAATACTAGGGTGACAAAAGCTGAACATCTTGAAAAATGTTTCTTCTTTTCATTTTGTCTTCTCCATCAGTGTTGTTGGAATATATTTGACTTAAAAATACCAAGTGCCCAAGTAACAACTATCTGCACCCCAGCTCCTCTTCTCCTGCTGTGAGGTATTAGAAAAAGAACTATCACAAAGGAAAGTATCTTAGGGGAAAAAGAAAAAAAAAGGCATTTATCAGAATTTTGATAGAATACATTTTATGTTGTCTATTACACTAAGTCTAATCAAAGGAAAAACTTGTAGCAAGGGCTACACTTTAAACTCGTTATACGACCAAAATATTAGTTTTGTTTCTCAGGTTTTTCCTTCAAAGACTAAATTCATCAAAGCATAAAGAAACAACATGCCAGTATGTTCCAGCGAAGAATTGTCTGCTTTTGGAGGAAGTAAAAAGAAGCTGCATTATTTGCTAGATTTTCACGTGTAAATATTAGCAGCTGGGTAAAATAAACCATACTTACTCCACAATATTCAAGCATTTGAATGATTTCTTCTTCATACACAGTTTGTGTGAAATACTGTTTCTCCAGCTCTCTCCAGTTCACTGCCTTACTCAGCACACCCTGAGATGATAAACAAAAACATTCAGTACACAAGTAAAACCCAGAGGTCATTCTAAAATAATGATACATGCAGGAAATTGACTTGTTCCTCTCCGGATTTTTTCAGTGGAATTCTGTTCCCAGACAGCCCTCAGAATTATTGCAATCAAAGCACAAGCACATAGTATAACACAAGACATGGAATCCCACCTCCTTTGTGGCCAGCCCAAATATTTTAATTTACATTTCTGGTCATAATCTAACATATTAACAAAAAATGTATTTTGTAATTCGTTAATTACCGTAGTGAAGACTGCAGAGGCTGTTGACCAGGAAAGACATGGAATCAATGGCAACGGTTTAGGCCAGTTTGTCACTGCCAGTGAAGCCATCTAGAATCAAAGGCACTTATTACACATTTTAATATTGAATTCACAATATAGTAAGAAGAACTCTCTCATCTTCAATTTCTTTGTTAACATGGTATTTATGAAACACGTGGTGCCAAAGAGTTAAGGACTGTGGCAGCTGGATATACTTTCACCTATTTAGAAGTTACTATCTAGTCTCCAATGATATTTTAAAAAATAAATGTTGCTCTGGAAAGGACTAATTTCAAGGCTGAATGTGATTTGGTTATAAGAATTCCCAATGGAATATTTACTAAATATTCCCTTTATTGCAATTAAAATTCAATGAATTATATTTGTAATCCATTAATTAGCGTTATAATTATAAAAACTAATACAAGCTATTAGTTGTTTAAAAACATAAAAAACTTCTATAAAGCTTTCCACCAAGCTCTTGCAAGTTTATTTCAAGGCAAAAAACAGGCAATCTATGTGAAGGACTATTTAAAATTCTACACTTTCAAAATTTGTATACAGGAAACAAAATTTGAGGGACGAGTAATTCAACATGTTAACAGCACTCTTTTTTCCTGTCCTTTAAGATTACTTTTGCATTAGTTCTCAGAACATATTTTTGTGACTATTCTGTTTATCCCAGAAAAAGCCAGAGCAAGTAAGTTCAATGTACAGAAGTTCCCCACATGATACGTTCTTGACAAATTTTATTTTATTAATACGAAACACCTTGTGTCTGTTCTAGATGTTCCAATAAGTGGATTTATGCAACTGAACTGTTCTAATTATTCTATTCTAATTATTTTTACTAATAAAAAGTTACAAGAACGCCACACATCTATGTTCTGATTCTCTCCAGCAGTAGAAGTCTCTTCACTTTAGTGGAACTGAATCAATGCTTACAACCTTCCACTGTAGAACACACTCTATAGAGGATCAACATCAAATATCACTTATTTCACAGAAGTTTCTGATTCAGCAGGGTGATGTTGATGTAAACCAAAGGTGCTCTGTACATTTATGACATTTACAGTTATTAAACAGTGCTTTAGGGGAATATTTTCCTTTTGGGAAACACTACCATTACCAACATTATTTACTGAGCTCCTAACAAACAAAGATATGTTGTTTTAATCAGCTTTGCACCTGTGTCTCACAGAGCTGTGATAATCTGCAGAGACACAAGCAGTAACATTTTAACTGTGTATTAATCTTTCAAGCACCTTAGTGATACACTGCTGATTTAGTGTGAGCATGCACAGTATCACACAGAAAATGTTATCCACCTCACCACAGAAATCTCTGATCAGTACCAATGATCACTGACACCAAAAGTCACCTCAATTACAACATGCCTACAAAGAGGGGGTATTTCACACAATGCATTAGAACACAAAGGTTTAAACAAGAAGAAAGGAGGAAAAGAGGGAGAATTAGCAATCGATCAGTGCAGACTTTCTTTCAGCAAACATTTCTGCCCCCCACCCTTGTAGAAAAAAAAACAATTATGTGAGAAGTTGATATTCTTATTAAGCCTGCTGGGAGATGGCTGACAAAGGGCTCTATGATTTGTCAGTACATATTAAGGATTATACTAATTCAGCACCACAGAACAGGAGAATTGCCAACAATTTGTTTCTCATGACTCTATGTGTTTATTTTAAAGGACTTCTGAGATCAACACTGTAAAACAAATTATTTCCATATGCTACATGATCAAATGAGAAGTTAAAACAAAAATTACTGAACAGGAGATATAAAAGCTTACATGTCCTCCCATGGATATTCCAGTCATCCCTAGAGGTCCATAGCCTTCTCTCTCTAGCCAGTGCAAAAGAGCTGCCGATTCTAGAATTAGAGCTCCTCCCATCACAAACAGGTCCGAGACATTTTTTAAACATGACCGTCTTTTCTCCCCAGAAAAGGAAAATAGAGGGTTTATTTTCTAAGATTAGATTCTGACAGTTCTTATCATTCTATACATACTTTTACACACAGTTTCAGCAAAATCTCAGAGATTTTTGGAGCTGAACTCCTGTTGATTCAACAGGAGGAAAAAGCAAGCCCAGATTTTCTGACACCTGTAATTTTTTGTCTAAATGAGGACTAGAAATAGACACCTGCCTACGCTTTTAATGTAATATCACTGACAGCTTGGTCTTTTGGAAACAATTACCAACATTAGCATCTCGCTAGTAGCAATATTCTGTCCTGTGAAGTTGTAAGAGATATTTTAGAAATAGAATCAAAGTGATACAATCCTAAGCATACACTAGCTTGTTTGCAGAAACAAGTATTTTTTTTCTTATTTACCTGTTTTACATCATTGAAAAATTGCACACAACATTTGAAGAGCAATCAGTATGTCAGCTTTGGAAGCACTCATCAGTGTCACTGTAAGACTGAAACTGTAAAGTGGGAAGTTTGTCACGGTATTGAGAAATTCAGGCAGTGTACTGCAAAGCACTAAAACACACAAGACACAAAACAAGTAGAAATCTATTTGGCTCAGCCATCAGAGGGACTCTAAAAATAATGGACCTCTAACTTGGGGAGGGGGGCTGAGTATTTTCAGTACCACAGCCAGGTTACAAAGGGCTCCTGGCCTCTCCTGCCAACATGCCAGCGTCACATTTGCGACACTCTGAAGCACAAGGACAAAGCTCACTGTGAAGTCACACAGAAATGAACAGAGCTGCTGCAGAGCAGCATTTACAGCCTAATGCAATTCTTTACTACAGCTCAGTGAGATTCCTCAGCCCTCTGCAGCTGCTGTATTTACTGAACACTGCCACCTGTTACACTGGGGCTGTGTAACCCTGTACTGGAGAGTGACAATCACCTACTGGAGCATTAAACTGAGCATTCCCCTTGAAACAATCCTGACACACTGGACAACTGAGAACAGGGTTATTTAATTGATTCTTCTGCATCTGATTCCCCATAACTGGAAATTAACCTACCCATGGATGTATTCCAGCACAGTGTTTCTCCTGTCATTTTCCTATAATCTTACAAAAAACACCTTCTCTGTGTCTTCTAGTCATGTTAAATGTCTGAGTTAGGATTAAAAAGGATTAAAACACCAACTCATATTTGGACTTTCAGAAATATTGTGAGAAAAAGCTTTGCCTCGGACACATATCCTGTTGAATTCTAATAATACATCCGTGGTTTGGAAAATGTAAAAAAGTAAAAAACCAAAACTGCCAATTGCCAATTCCAATTTAAGAAACTGACTGAAGAAATAAACCCTGTAAAATTCTGAATATTGCATAGTGTCCTGACTAACAACCAATCAACACCAGGTCTATTCGTATGCCTGTAAATCGTTAAAAGATCTTGGAAAAACAAAATCCTAGCAATTATAATCTATTATACAAATTTTATAAATTATAATGGAAATATGCTATCTGAGCAAAGATTATTCAGAGCTGACTGAAATGTAACAGCAGCACTTGTACTGCAGATGTGAGTCAGGAAAATGCAATGGCCCTGGCTTGTACTCACACAAGATGTTTGCATCTCTCTCCATACTGCAAGTTCATCTTGTGCAAACTTTCCTGATCCCTGAGATCTCCTAACACAACACCCAAAGCAGTTCAGCAGAGAGCAGATAATCTCACATTGGCAGGTTACAAGTGGTTTTTGAAATGCTTTTTTCTTAATAACAACTTTTGGCTCAAAAGAGAAGAAAAGAAAAGCAGTATTTTAAAAACACAGTATCCACAAATGTAATAGGAATACTTACAATTGATCCTTAGGTTTTCTACAGCCATGTAAAAGACTCCAGTTAAAGAAAGTAAAAAAGGTTTTATCAAAACTGGTCATTAAAATAAATAGATAAATAGTCTGCATAAATAGCATTAATTAATTGAAATTTGGAATTTAAACTCTCAGTGTTTAATTGTCCCTACAATAAATTCAATCAATTTCAATGATGCAGTTTGCAACATTTTACTGTTGTCAGATATATGGATAGGAAAAAAGTGTAACTTAAACAGAATAATACTGCTATACAAGATGACAGAACAAAACTTTACTGTCTTTTAAAAAACCCATCCAAATCTGAAGTGGTAACAGCAAGTTTCTCATAAGTTAACCTGAGGTACCATAAAGTTGTGCTTCACATAATGGCCATACTTTCTTGGCTTCTATCCACTGGGTACGAAAAAGTTGATATTTTATGAGTGTGGTAACTCTTCCAGCTTCCAGAGAGGACATTAAGTAACTACTGTGTTTTCCACAAAAGGATATAGTAAGGATTTTCTAGCAGCAGGGAAGCCATACAGGCTTCTTTAATCATTGGCCGTGCCATTAATGTGCGTCTCCTCCAGAAGTACTAAAGACAAGATGCACAAACAACATAGATAAGGCAAAATTTATGATTTAATTTCTCAGTAACAATCAATTTTACATTTTACACACTCACATGGTCTCCAGTGCCTGCTAAATGAATGCACACAGGTCTGTGCTTGCCATTCCATCTTCTGGGTATGATGAACTGAAATCTGTGAGAAAAAAAATATCTACTTTAACAGAGTAAGAGTATCTAGTAACAAGCTGCATCAAGAAAAATTAATTTAAAAGCAAAACCAAAACAACATAAGTATTTGTAACCCATGCAGGTAAACTGCCGGCAATTCAGCAACATCATTTTTCATTAACGCATTCAGCAAACAAAGGAATCTGAAAGTAGGACAGAAGAAAGGCCAAACAAGAAAAGGAGCCAAGATGAAAGATCATGTTCCTAAAAAAGACTACTACCTCATCATCACAATTTAAACTTTGCAGAGTGGAGAAATGCAACTTCAGATAAAGAGCAGCCTAAACAAGCATGTCCAGCTCTCCTAGGCATCATTGCTATTTTTCTCCTGAAGGTACAACAGCTGAAATTGAAGATTAAGATGAGTAATAAATTTAAAAAAATATCAAAACCCCAGCATAAAAACCATGAAATTATTTTATACACTCAACATCAATCAATTAATGTCTTCTGCTGCTACTTATTTACAGCTTAAACTACTGGAAAAAAAAAATCCCTTCTGAGCCACCATTATTTTCCCCACAAGATGGAGCACTGTTCCCTACAAGAGTGTTACACTTCGGGAAATACATTCATACCATCTTGAGGGAAATTTGTACAATTTTCCAAACTGTCACAATACTGGCCAAAGTAAAAATTATCAGAAGTTGGCTAAAAAGCACAAGAGACTAGAGATAAGGAAACAATAAGCATATTGCATTGTCCAGTGTGGCACTAAGTAGTTTGATAAAATATTAACAAACAGTTTCTTTCTCTAACCAGTAGCAGTAGAACAGAATTGATTTCTTGAATCAACCTTTTTCTCACATTCCTTAACATTAGATGCTTAAGCACACATATAAAAACATCAACCAGCATTACTGACAAAATTTACAATGTCAGTATCATCTTGATGTTTATGTTTAAGCCCAACTTTTACGTTAATGTTATTAAACAAACAAAGTCTGGGAAAAAGATTCATCATGACATTCCAGCTCCAAACTAAAAGCAAACAGAAATTATGCTCCATTTGCAAACCCACTCCTCATCTGCAAAGAAGTGTTAGTGTGAAACAAGCACTGTTAGGGAGCCTCCAGCTTTCCATAAGAATGCTTTTTTTTAATCTTTTTTGGGGTTTTTGTTTGCCAAGTAAGAAAGGAACCAGATTCTCTGGCTACAAAAAAATCAGCTTGCTACTTTATCACACATACAAAATTTTTGTATTCAATGGGAATGGAAAGCTGGAAAGGCTCTTTCAAATACAACATAATATGCTTTGATATAAACAGCTTCTCCTGCTACATATAAAACAATAACTACTGTTCTTAATTTCCAGCATCCCCCTCATTTGCAAAAAGTCAAACCAATAATTCAAAAAAGCCAAACCAATAATTCAAAAACCTCAGGGTATTCCACAGCTTTATGCAATATCATTTCCACAGTTAAAAAAAAAACAACAACAACAAAAAAAAAAAAAAAAAAAAAAAAAAAAAAACAACCAAAAAAAAACCAAACAAAAAACCACCAAACAAAAAATTAATACTTTGCCAGTGGATCTATTTTTTTAATACATAGATTGAACTATCACGTGAATAAGATTTTACAGATTGTTTGCATTGCAATCAATTAGTTGCACAATAAAACCTAATTTCAGAAACACCTCTTGGTTTCTCTTACCTTGCTACAAGAGATTCGACTGGCAGGATACCTGGGACACAATGGGCCAAGGGGGAAATGAAATGCCCCTCAAGGATTTTACAGTCTGATTGCCCTTCAACCTGCACAAAGAATGGGACAATAGCAATAAATATTATATCAGTCTTCAGTTTGTTCTGAAAGCAAATCTCTTACAGTAGAATTTTTTATAGCATAAAAAACTTGCTTAAAAAACTCCAAAGTTGTGGACTACTCCTAAAAACACAGATACATTTTATCAACAGGGTCAAAACACTTGTTTTCAACTTGGCTTTTATTAAATAACCTTTTACAGGAATCAAACAAAGGTGTAATGCTATCCCACTTTAAATACATTTGATAACACAAACTAAGTTTTGAACACTTTTTGAGTTTTACACACTTGACATCTCACTGCCCAACTATTGTACTACAATAGGAAAAAAAGGAAAAAAAAGTTTCTGTACAGGCACTGCTTTAGTCGCTATTTCCTTCCATTCTCTTTTAGTAACCTATAAAAGTAGTCTGGTGTTAAGTACCAAGTAATTTCACCTTTAAATACCCTTAGGAAAACAAATGTAGTTAAATCACATCATCTCTTGCTTTGAAGTACCTTGTCAATGAACACTGGGTAATCTTTGGAAACCAGCTTCTGGCATTTTTCCCTGTTTCCAATAATCTTTCTGAATTCAAATATTCTGTTGAAAGGAAACAAGTAGAGAAGATTCAACTTTTAATCTAAAAAAAAGAAGAGACATATTTATATAAAATTTCAGGAGCTAAAGCAAGCAACAAACACAAGTTATGAAGCCAGCATTGCATTTACAGATTAATCAGGCCACCATAGGGTAGGTAGCTACCACAGGATGCTTTTAAGTTAAAAGAAAGTCTCAGGTACCTTGCTGGGAAACAGAAAACTAGGGGGCAAATCTGGTTGCTTTCTTCTGCTAGTTAAATGGGCTGCAGAGCCACACAGAGTAAATGAAACAAAACTCTTCTCAAAGGTATACATGTCCCTCCTTACTGAAGGACATGAACACTGAAGAGGCAATTGGTGTGTGCTCCAGTGCAAGAAATCCCTCCTGGAGCAAAGTGAGAGATTGCTTTCACAGTTAAGCACATGAAAAAATAGCCCAGGGAAACTATAAATGATCCTCATCCTCAAGGGATGAACTGCCAAGTGACTTGAAGAAACAAAGAAACCAGCTTTCTTTTAGACAGGGATTTTGACTTGATGCCCTCACATTGGCCCCTTCAACTTTAAACACTCCATAACTTGCTCATTCCTGTGCTCATAAATACACCCTTTATCTGACAAGCTAGAACAGTTTTGAGTGACAAGTACAGAGGAATGACCTGTTCACCTCTCCAACACCACAGAAAACCCAGTTTATTAGCACACAAAAAATAGCTCTACTTTTTAACCTTTGCTTTTCTTATAGAAAACAGCAAGTGCATGAAGTATTTCTGAGAAAGCAAGGGTAAAGATGTGAGATGTGAATATTAGGCAGAGTAATCTGTCACTGAATCTTAGATAAGATTGAATAATGATCACTCATCACAGTCATGAGTTAAACAAAAATAAAACCCCTCCTCCCACAAGGCAGAGTGAGGAGGCAGGAGGAGGCAGCATTCTTCCTTCTTCATCCAGGTCAAGCCAGGCTGCTGGGGAAGAGCTCATCTTCATCCCAGTCAGGGGCAAAATAGAATAAAACTTTCCTCCCCTTTTCAGACCAGCAAACTTGACTCCTGCTTCCCCCTCCCCCCCACTTTTGATCTGGTGGGAGAGGGTTTTTCCCCTGAATGAAGAAGGAGGAATTGTAGCTGATGTCACTGCTACCACCAGCAACACTCCCCTATTGCTGTTGGGTGTGGGTTTCATCACCTCCAGAGCCCAGGCCAAGCCTTAAACTGAGAACAGCAGCATCAGTCAGAAGCTCCCTGTATAGAGACACCACTTGGACTAGAGGGAGATGGGGCACTGAAACTTCCCTGTCTCACCCGAAGGTCTTTAAAAGAGAGGGGTTTGATAACATTAAAGGACCCCATTTTGGATACACACATGGAATAGGATACAGAAATGCTGCAATCAAAACAAACCCCACTGTTTTTGGCTATTCCAACCACAGCAAACACTCTCATTTTGCAGGCAAGTCTGCTACTTAGGAGAAATATCAACTGAAGACAGACACACAAAGCAATCCAAGTGCCATTTCTACATCAGATCTTGCACATGAACTTAAAAAAAAAAAAGCTCCCATAAAACTCCACTGCTATCCAGTGCACAAGATTTTATTTCAGTAGTTTTCAAATGTTTCTTTATTGATTTTCATATACATAAGAGCGACCTCATTAAATGCAGGTTTATCATTTCCTTTTTAAATACTGCACAATGCAGAATATATATACTGTCACCTCATTTTTATACTTAAGAAATACAAGTGCACAACTTCAAAGTGTTAATCTCAATAGTAATTAATAAAAACAATAAAATGCTTAAAAATTAAGAGATACTTCAATTTTTTTTTTTCTTATTTTCAAGACAACTAAAAAGAAAGACTTTTGGGCTACTTTTATAGTACTACTTTGGGCTGTGAGAGAAACTTCTGATTAAATTTTACACTTTGAAAACTAATTAGGAAGTTACACAAAGGTAACAAGAACCACTTTAATGTTAAACAGAAACAATTCTTCAGCAGAAATTCATCAAGTTTTGCTTTTGGAAAACACTTCCAGAGATGCTGTTTCAATTATGTCATCAGATAAACACAAGTAAAAACATAGTTGGACACACAGACATTCTCTCAAGAAGAGCCTCTTTAAACAGGAAAAAAAAATTGCAAACCCTTTAAAGGCTTCTTTTAAATCCAGTTAGTCCCTTGGTATAGAGACACATGATTTCTGGAAGAGAGCCAACTTAAACATTTTTGGTATTTTAAATACAAGATAGCAATTACTGTTGCTACTTCAAGGGTTGTGTTATTTTCTTTTAATGTAACATATCATTTATGCTGTTACTTTTTAACAAGTCACCTTTTCAGATCCTCTGGCTTTCCCCATCCTCTGATGAAAAGTTTAGTGAGGAGAAGCTTTCGGTACAAGACATCTAATTTACTTACACCCATTAGTGGCACACTGTCATCTAGGGAAAAAGCAGAGGTAAAAACAAGGCAGTTAAAGTCTACATGAGTGACAAATTCATTGATTGTAACACAAAATGGTTTCTTATTCTGGTTTCTGCATTAAGGAAAAGCCATCTAACGTATTTCAAGAAAGTTAACCTCGATATTCAGGTCAACTCTTTTCATTTTGAACAAAATACAAAGGCAGTTGATACAACATGTAGAAATTTAAAATGCTGATTAAAACCAGATATTCATTACACCAGTGATGACAAGGCAGCTGAAGAGGCACATCTGAACTACATCAAACTACATCTTCAAGCAGTCCTAACTGTGCTGTACTTGAAAAAAAGAGCAGCACTGATCTCTGTCCTCTCAGCAGAGCTATGATGGCAAAACTCTTCAGCCAATGTGGGCTGTCATAAACACATCTCATATTGGGAGCTTGAAACAATGGCTGGGTTTGAACCATCAGAAGACTTCATCTGCTTAATGGAGAGAAGGAGAGAAAAAGGAGGAGGAAGGAGGGAGGGAGAGAAGGAGGTAAAGAATGTAATTCCATTCACTGCTGCAGAGAAAGCTCATTTTTGTAATCTTGCCTTCCTTGGTGGAGTAAACATATATCCTTATCCTTATTTTATCTGTTCCTTTCCCATTTTGACACCTCTTAGAGTTTTCTAAGTGATGCTCCCACCATTCCTTTCTAGGAGGAAATCACACCCTCAAAATCCTTACCAGGATCATTTCTCTTTCTACAAATACACCAACTCAAACAAAGCTAAATCTAATGAGATTTTAGGCAAGCTGAGTATTATTTTCAAAGCAATACTTACTGAAGTGAACAGGGAGCCACTGCTGAGCTCTTCCAAGGAGGAAGGAAGAAAAAAAAAATCACCCAAACACTACTAAAAAGAAGAATTTAAATCTGGTTTCTTGGTCAGCAGGATACAGGTTACTCAATTAAAGTCCAGGATCTGTGTGCACCTAGGAAAACAACAGATTTAATAATCAAACACTTGGTTAGTGAGTTCATTTCAGGCATTTTCTAGTATTTCCAGAACCCTCCACAATAAATGTAGTCCATAATCTCATCCCACTCCAAAATAGTGTAATTTAATTTATGGGTTTTTGAAATTTTATTTTATCCAAAAGCACTTATTCTGCCACACTCCAATATGGTCATTTTTAAAAATAAACTTGTTTGACTATAACAAGTCAAAATTGTGGTCAGATTAACAAAAACATTCCTCTGTACTTTTAGAAAGCCAACATTTAAGAATCAGTATACAGAATAAAGAGGAGAACTCTCTTTCTAGAGAAAACCTAGAATAAATTACTATCAGAAGAGAAATTATAGGCATTTGAATTTTAGAACAAGCGTGCTAGAAAGCCACAGTGGCTCCAGGATGGTTCAATCACTGCAGGGCAAAAAAAAAATACATGAAATGAGCAGAAAGTCATCATGGGGATGCTTTGTTTTAAAAACATGAAGATGTAGATTTTGCTTTGAGTCCAAAGTCTAGACTGACAAGCTCTCTGCTGCACCAAGGGAGTGCCAAAACAACTTTCTAGGCAAGTACATTACATATAAATGCAATATTGATTGAGGCAAAAGCATTGTCTCATCCTCTCTTCTGCTTCATTGATGGAATGGAGACTCTGAAGTAACTCAGGATATTTCAATTAATCAGAATCAAGATAAAAGCGCTACTGGAAAGAGTACAGGAAAATCAAATAAAAAAATATTCCTAGTATGTCAAGCATGCTGCATAGAGCTTTTCAGAAATATCACTGAGATAAAAAATTTGGGAGGATGGCCCCTACTGTATCTCTGTAACAAAAGGGCAGGACATGCTCCAGCCACTGCCCATCCATGCCTGCATGGCAAGACAATTCCAAACACTTTTAGCGCCAGCAAAGGCAATCCAGCTGTTGGAAGCTGAAGTTTTATAATTTCACATTAACAGGAATATTTCAGCAGTGAGGATTTGAAATGAATGAGAGAATCAGGAAAGGCTGTTTCAGATTTCCTCCCCCTGACAGCACACATGCCACATCCCGATCCCACTGTGAGACAGGTCAGCTGGAAGCAGTGACCTGATAACGATGCTGTGGAGCTGCGTAGCCCAAGAGACAGGATCTGTGTTATGAATCTGGAATGAATATACTGTTAACACAGAAAGCTTTACATAACTGTGATCTTAAATGGAAACTGCAGCAGATACAAAAGCACGCTAAGAAGAAACATAGAAACAGACACATAAATTCATCCAAAATCCCATACGCAAAAGGTCAGCTCTTGGCTTTTTACCCGTGCAAAGAGCTTCAGCGACAAGAAAATCAGCCCTGGAAAGTACAAGGCCCACAGTGTAGTTTCTATTCTATACATGGATGTGAAAACGCTCCCACCCAGCAGTCAACCTGAACAAACCACCGAGGCTGTTTTAGAAGGCGGAGCTGCCAACTTCCCTACCTTATTAAAAAAAACCTCTCACAATTAACGCCAGGTCCTTTTCTGATAGAAGAAACGACTGTTTAGGAATGAAAGAAATCACACAGAAGTCACGCCAAGGCAGACACAAGCCCCACAGGAACTCCACAAACGGGACGGGCACGCAGGAGCCGGAGGATAAACAACGGGGCCTAAAGCAGGGCTGCGAGTAGCTCCCCGCAAGCCTGACCCGAGCACTCCAAGGGGGCAGGTGAGGCCCCGATCCCAAACCTCCGCCATCCCCCGATCCCAAACCTCCGCCATCCCTCCCTCCGAGCCCGCCCGGGCGGGACCCGGCGCTGCCCCAGCGCCCGCAGGAAGGGGCGGCGGGAGGCAGGACACGGCCACCGCGACCCCTCCGCCCGCCCCGCCTCAGCTCCGCCGGGGCCGGGCAATGCCGTGAGGGGGAGCCGGTCCCGCCTGCCCTCCGCGGGAGCCGCTCTGGCACCGCTACCCCGGCCCGGCCCGCGAAGGTCACCCGCTGCTCACCCGAAGCGCTGCCGGTGCTGAGGCACCACATGGGAGGGCGGGAGCGGGAAGTGGAGGAAGAAGCAGAAGAAGCAGAATAAGACGAGGAGGAGGAGGAGGAGGAGGAGGAGGAGGAGGAGGAGGAAGGCAAGGCGACGAGCCGGACGGGACGGGCGGGACGGGACACAGCTCACGCGCGCGGGCTTGGCGAGCGCGCGTGCGCGCGCGCGTGGGGCACTCAGGCGTGGGGGAGCGCGCGCGCGCGCGGGAGGCGGCCGGTTCCGCCCCGCCCCGCCCCGCCGCGTGCGTCACCAGCCCCGCCCAGCCCCGCCCATCCGCGGCCCGGCCCCGGCCGGCAGCGCCCCCCAGCGGCGGGCAGGCGGCAGCGCGCACGCACTCGGGCGCCCCCTGGCGGCGGGCGTGAGGCGGGCGCGGGCGGGGCCCGGCGCTGCGGGGCCATGGCGGCCGCGGGCTCTGCTCCGGAGGCGCCTCCCGACGGGCGGGAGCCCCTGCTGGGGTCCGCAGGGGATGAGGACGAGGAGAGCAGGTAGGGGCTGGTTCCGCGGTGACGGCGGCGCCGGGAGGTGGGGGGCCCCGCCGCCGCGGGTGCGCCGTGGCACGGGCAGCCCGGGCCGGCGGGCGCTGCCCGGGCGGGGGTCCCGGCCCAGCCGCCGTCCGCAGCGCTCCGGAGCTCGGAGCCCGTGTCTCGGAGCGCTCCGGGCCCGGCTGCGGGAGCGGGCCGGGGGCTGCTTCCCTCTGCGGGAAAATCTAACGCGCTGGCTTGGGAAGTTCCAAAAACACGCCGAACGGGATTAATGTGCGGCAGAAGTCTGGGCGTTTAATAGCGCCTTCGTGTGTGGGCAGCTGTTCGTCGCTTGGGGTTTTTCCCCTCCTTCTGACAGCAAAACAAGTGTCTTGAACTTAAAATCGCAGTTGTGCCTAAGCCTAGGTACGACTTGCATAAACAGCGTTTGTAAGCTATGTTTAGGCATCTGTATCTATAACCTGACTCTGCATCATCTGAATAAACATTACTTTGTAACTTAGTTTATAACTTCTATTTTAATTTTTTTTTCAGCCCTTGCAATCTACAGCAGTATCTTTTACGCACAACTTTTACGTTGTATGTTGTTATTTTGTCATCATAAAAACAAACTGGTTGTAGCTTTTAGTCAAATCAAGAGTTGTTCAGGTTTGTGGTTAACTTTTTAAGGTTACCGCTGTGAGGGGTTTAACACCCACTTTTTAAAGGTTTTATATGATCTGTGATGTTCCAAAGTGTCTATACAAAGAGTTTGCAGAATTGAAGACCTGCCTAGATCAAGATCACTCTGTGACATTTGGTGTGTGATAGCATTTCTGTTATTTTGTTTGATTTGTCAATCTAGTATTTTTCCAGCAAAAAATAAATTCTTTATAGTCTTTGCTGAATGAAAATCCACTCCTGCTTAACAAGTTACTCAATTGCATTGAGAGACTGGTGAAAAATGTTTTCAGTGTCATGTGGGAGCAACTAGAAGAGGATCTGATAGTGATTTCTTTCTCCCTCTTGCTTTTTTTTGGAAACCAGGGATGTTGTGGAATCACAGGAGCATTATAAGAGCAGGTGGCGATCCATCTGGATCATGTACCTGACAATGTTTCTCAGTAGTGTAGGTGAGTAAATGCATGTGGAATTTGATGTTACTTGTTTAATTAATATACTTTGGTTTGAAAATGACAGGGCTTTCTAAATTCCAACTAGAGAGCGTCTTTGATGCTACTGATCTAATCTCAAAAAAGGTGCATTGTTTGATTCTTCAAAAGAGAATGTCTGAATCTTAGCAAATCAAACAGAAAGTTACTCCTGATGAGAGAAGTAATAAAACTGCTTTTACACAAAGTGATGGATTACATAAGTCTGTGGCTTATGACTCCCTAATAGTTTGGTAGTGGCAAGGTAAGGGTACTGCCCAGAACCCAACAAAACAAAGGTTGCACTTTTATCATCCAGAGTGAAACTTCATGGGAATGAAAACAGAAATAACATGGCATTCTTTATGGGAATGTATGGTGTCTATTTCAAAACAGATATCAAAACTTGTTTTCTCCTGCTGGACTTTGCATCTCCATTGCAGGGCAAATAGAAATTTTATTCCTAAATAACTCCCCCCAGAAACAAGAATTGATTTTTGACCAGTCAATGAGGTTAATTTTTGACATTTGATGATCTTCTGTGGGCCTAAAAATGATCTTGAATTTGATAGGATACTTCAGTAACCCTTTTTGGTTTATTATTATTATTAATTAAAATCTCTGTGACTAGTGAATACAGATATGTCAGTATATCAAGAAATGCTTTTTACTTTGCAGACCTTGTTGTTTTTCCATTGGGAGGACAACATAGGAGGTTTTTTGTTTAGTGTGTATGAACCTCTAAAATGATCTTTTGAAGATAGTTCCTCCTGAAAGGAGGAATTAGCACTCCTTAAAAAAAGCAGGAAATGCACAGGTTTATACTACGATACATTTAGAGGCAGAAAAATAGACTTGTAATAACTGTTTCAGGAAAGAAAATTACTGATAAAAATGGCAAATAACTTCATTTTTTACTGTGTTACAGGTTTCTCAATTGTAATTATGTCTGTGTGGCCGTATCTCCAAAAGGTTTGTAAATATGGGGTGCTTTTTAAAAGAATTGAGAACAGAAAACTCCTGCTCAGAAAGTAGATAATACAAAACCTGACATTTTATTTAGGAAAAGAAAAAGTAGAGGGAGGTGTGTGGCTTTAAGAGACTTTTATTCTGCCATCCACTTAGACAGCTTTTATTATTTCTTGCAAAATTGATAAAGGTAAAATTGATAAAGGTACATCATAATCCAGAAATGTTTGGTTTTCCAAGATCATGATTTCAGATCAATAGGATTCTTGTTATTAAAACATAGTAGACAAGACTTGTCTGTGTTTTGAAAAGAAAAAAAAAACAAAGGAAACTGAAGGTAGAAGTTGCTCTGTAGATGTCACATTGTTGCGCATAGGTCTTGGTATTCCTAACAGGAGGTAGCCATTGTTCCTGTAATTTTAGTTTATTTGGGGATCTTAGATCTTAAATCTAACATCTTAGATCTTAAACCTCTTAGATCTTAAAAGCAGCACAAAAGTCCCTAAAACCTCAGTTTAATCTGTGCTAGGATTTTAGTGCCCCTGGAACTGTAGAAGGCAGTTTTCAAATGCAAATTTGGAAGAGTATAACCTGGGCAGGGACCTAGAGGTGTCATTGAAGGTGAGGCTGATGCTGAATTCTTGCAGAAGACAAGAAGATGCATTGCCAGCCCTGTAAATCAAGAGAGATTCAGGCATGTGCAGAGACAGTGGAAGTGTCTCCTTGCTCCTGGCACAGAAGGTGCCTGCCATGCAGCTCAAGTTCTGTCTCTAGCCCAGAACATCAGCAGTGCTGTACAAAAACTCCTGGAGTTTGATGCAAGTGAGCCATTCCCAGGCTTGGAAGCAAGGAGGGTTTTATTGGTTGGGTGCATTGCTGGAGAGAGTGAGGCAAGGTTTATTACCCCAGAGAAAGCATGACAGTACAGAGTCCTTGGTGTCCCAGGTAGTGATTCTAAAAGGGTGTTGCTGGTAATATCCAACACTGCAGTGCTTTACCCACAGATCTGACTCATGTGTTCCTGCAGATTGATCCAACAGCAGATGCCAGTTTCCTGGGCTGGATTATAGCTTCATACAGCATTGGCCAAATGGTTGCCTCTCCCCTCTTTGGCCTGTGGTCCAACCACAGGCCCAGGAGAGAGCCTCTGGTCATTTCCACTGCTATTTCAGTAGCTGCTAACTGTCTCTATGCCTACGTCCACGTGCCCCATGCCCACAACAAGTACTACATGCTGACTGCCCGTGCTCTCGTGGGGTTTGGAGCAGGTAAACACAGCAGGATTTACATTTCTGGAAATGATTACATTCTGTGTCTCATGTAAGATGGTTAACATTAAGTTTTAATACCAGATTTACCGTTATGTGAAGGAGAACTTAATATTGAACAAAGCAAAGGGTGGGCCCACAGTGGTTTATAAGAAAATTGTGTAATTGTGCTGTTGTGTAAAAATACTGGAGGGAGTGCTGGCTTTTATTATCTTGCAAAATAAGAAACCAACCCCTAAAATGAATGTCACTCAACAGTTTAACAATATGAACTTGATACTTACATGAACACTTGCTTGGTTTGGGGTTTTTTTGAAGGAAATGTGTCTGTAGTTCAGTCGTATATTGCGGGTTTGGGTTTTTTTTGAAGGAAATGTGTCTGTAGTTCAGTCGTATATTGCGGGTGCTACTTCTCTGATGGAAAGAGCAAGTGCCATGGCCAATACCAGTGCCTGCCAAGCAAACAAATCCCTGAAATAAATGTCACTCAACAGTCTAACAATATGAACTTGATATTTACATGAACACTTGCTTGGTTTTGGGCTTTTTGAAGGAAATGTGGCTGTAGTTCGATCCTATATTGCGGGTGCCACTTCTCTGACGGAAAGAACGAGTGCCATGGCCAATACCAGTGCCTGCCAAGCAGTTGGCTTCATATTAGGCCCAGGTAAAGCAAAATCTTCTTTCCTCACTTCTCTTCTTACATTGAAATTGGGCTTTGGAAGTAGGAATCCTCAGCAGCTATGTGCAGGGGATTTTAAGGCGTAGTTTGTCAGTGATATCACAATTGAATAAATTGTGACAGCGCTAATCTATACTTCTGTAAGCCAATATAAATGAAACATTCTTGTCCAACTGCTCTGCACCAATTTAAAATTTAATTTAAACCCCCTCTACTGTATCTTTTCTCTCTACTTTGCGCTTATGCAAACTAGACCGATGTTTTCCATTAAGAGTGTCACTATAGGACATGAAAGGACACAAGCGTACACCAGCGTTCTCAAGGTGAAGAGAAAAGGGAACTTTCTTTTCTGACTCCAACATTTATAGTTTTCTAAAAGTGACAGTGGATTGGAGGGTGACAGTGCCACCTCTCCAATGACACTGGACAAACTAGCAGTCTATCAAATTTCTCCTGTTCTATAAAAGAATGTAAAACAATGAGTTATTTACAGAAAGTGTGTGAGAAAGTTCGCTACAATAATGTCAACATTAGAAAGTTTAAAAAATCTTAAAAAATCAGGGCAACATTAAGAGCAAGAGGAAAAAGAAATTGTCTGCCAAGAAAATTAATTATTGGTACACTCAGAATTCAGTTCTATAAGTGTCATGATGCTGTTTGTACTATTTATTTTATGTAATCAAGTGCTTTCCTGGCTAGCTGAGATCCCACTGGGATCTATTTTGTTTATTTAGAGTAGAATTCTCAAAATGTAAAAGGTTTGACAGGTATAATACTTAAAATTTACTTGGCAGTTAAAACAACTTTTCCTATGTGTTCTAATATTTTCTTAATGATTCTCAAGATTTTCACAGTACATTGATGCTTTTAAGTTTTTCAGACATGTTTTACACTTATTGGAGAAGAAGGAGTAACGTGGAAATTCCTTTGTCTTCAGCTGAACATGTACACAACACCTGTGTTATTTGGAGCTCTCTTAGGAGTTATTAATATTATTCTCATCTTTGCCATATTCAGGTAATCAAGTAAAAAAAAACCTTACAAGTTTTTATTAATTTTTTAAGTGTTTCTACCTTCTTTAATACCTGTATTTTTCTGAAGGTCATAAATGAATCTTGGTGATGTTATGGTTAGAATGTAAACTGATAATAAAAAGTTAAAGATATTAGGCTTGATATGGTTTAATGATGGTAGTTGCTGCCCATGTTTTTTCTCTAAGGAGAAATAAGGTTTGCTTGTCTGTAGGGATCTCACTGTCTGTGTCTTTCCTTTAAGATTCTCAAGGGGCATTTTTATTCATTATCCCACTGGTGCAAATGCATATGGATATATGATATGCTCCCACTAGAATATTTCCTTTCTTGAATAGTGTTCACTGCAGTCAGGTGCCAGCTTTGTAGATGATGTTTAATAGAGCTGCAAATAATTCTCCTATAGATGATACCATCTACAATTATTTTAATAGAAACTTGACTCAATAGTAGATCAAATAAATATGTGTATTAATGAAAAAAGTTTTACATTTCTAGGGAGCATCGAGTGGATGACATGGGACGCCAGTACAAAAGTATCAATTCGGATGGAGAAGGTACCAGTGTTTCCTTGAAAACTTATTCTGTGATTATAATTTTGAAGTGCTCTCTTATTACATAGAAGTATTCTAAAGTCTGATGCACTGGGAAGTTGATGTGGAAAATAGGCTACATCTCTCCCTAGCTGGTCCAGAAATTGCTTCATTTATCATGTTGTGCCCATAGTGCTGTCTGGTAGCAAAGAAGGAAAAAAAATAAAAATTGCATGGATCCTTCCATATTTTCACCCTGAGAATTCTGCTATGTGATTTTGACCTTTGAAGAGAATTTTTTAGTTTCCATTGTTCAGATATTTCAAGAAGTTTCCTTATTTTGCTGTCATTCAAACAGGACTCATTGGGAAAACAGACCATGTAACCAGTTTGGAAATAATTTCCTCTAATTGACAGTGGAATTGAAATTTGAACAACTCCATTTTGATGTAAAAACTTTATACTTTTATACTTGTCAAAGTATAACTGCCTAGCTGCCCACCAACTTACATGCTAAATACTTGGAAGACCAAAGGAATCATTGTTGTTTGTAATTTGTGACGGTATAAGCAAAAGCTCAGTGTGCAGTTCAGGTAATTCTTTTCTATTGCTGCAGGAAGTGATGTTCTGGATCAGAACACAGAAGGAAGCATTGACCACGTCGCTGTGGTAGCACTCAACGTTCTCTTCTTTGTCATCCTGTTTGTGTTTGCTGTCTTTGAAACGTAAGTTAGTCTATTTTCTCTCAAAATATTCAGACATGTAATTAGAGTGGGGGTGCATTTAAAGGCTTTTCTGTTCTACTCATCTTCCTAAGTAAAAGTCCAAAACCGCAAGCAATCAAGCTGATGTGTACTGATAATGTATCAAAGGTCAGTGACAACTAAAGTAATGGATTAAAGGTCAGCAATAACTAAAGATATGTACAGAAGAGTACATATCTTTACCATATCTACCATATTTGTGGTAGAGAAATCATTAATGCAAAAGCTTTTGAATGGAGGCAAATCCATATCCTCAACTTTTTAAGTATTCAAAAAAACCCCAAAGCTTCAGAGAAAACATGTTTTCAGTTGAGTACCTTGTTCTTTATTTTTTGTTTTAGTTTTGTGTGATTTCTTAGTATGATTCTGATTATCTCCAGTGCATCTTTTATTTCAGTAATGATTAAAACAATTGTTTGATAGCTGTATTCTGAAATACACTGTTTTATATGACTGGGGTTTTTTTAGCTTAAAGATGAATGTTATTTACTCCCAAATTTTCTGTCTGTAAGAAAAAAAGTAAAACATAGCATCATTATCTCAGGCTCAAGTGTACTTCATTTTTTAAACTTAGGAAATACTTTGAGGATATATGATTTATTCTGCAAGCTTTTTGAGCTCTAATGTAGTTAAATTTTTTTTTATAATATGTCATGAGTTGCATTATTTTTAGAAAATTTGAAGTTTTAGGGACTGGTTAGTTGCTAAAACTTAAACATTATCAAAAGTTTATTATTTTTGTTCTCAGAGGGTCTGATTTTTTTTGTGTCTCTATTACCTTGGCTTGGCTTTCATTCCGTCATCTCTTTATGAACTATCAGAAATAGATTAATGATGCTTCAGAGTATGTCTGGTGTATACCAGATATATGTATGGACACTAATGTATGGAAGAAGCTTTTTATGATTACTGTATTTTTGTTCTGTCATTTCAGCATAGCTACTCCACTGACAATGGATATGTATTCCTGGACCAGGAAAGAAGCTGTTTTTTATAATGGAATAATCCTTAGTGTGATAGGCATTGAATCAGTTATTGTTTTCATGGTAGTTAAAATACTATCAAAAAAGTAAGTTTTTGGGATTTTTTTACTTCTCTTGGATAAATGTGAAAAGCTTTATGGCAAGGCCAAATCCCTTACCCAAGTCTTTTACTTGATAATGAGTCTGGGTTTACTATGACAATTAAATGCTTTCAATTTTGGCACAGCCTTGATGTTGGGGTTGTTCTTTATTCTGTTAACATAACCCCCTCTTATTTGACTGTCTTTTACCCATGAATCACAAGAAATGCTGGTTTTAAGTTACTGGGATTTTGTAACTTTTCTTGCCAGTGTTTTGGTCAGATATCACTTCCACAAACTAATGGGCTATGTCATTAGCAGCTACCTAAATTTTACATTAATTATATGATACACTTAACTGCAATTTCATTGTTTGGTAGGACTGGTGAGCGTGCCATACTCCATGCAGGCTTACTGATTGTCTTGGTTGGATTCTTTATCTTACTGCCTTGGGGGAAGAAACTACCAAATATCCAGTGGCAAGGTATAGTTCAAGTCTTACTAGACCATCTTTTGAAAGCCTTTCACTGCACTTTTGTTCTTAATGATATGAATAACTTATTTTTACAGAAATAAAAAACAACTCGATTCCCAGAACAGCCCCCAGTGAAATGTTAGCACCTTTCTGGAGCTTGCCAGAGCTGCAGCTGCCATCCAACCACACAGCAGAACCCGTGGGCTGCCCTGTCACACAGTCCTGGTGCCTGAACACTCCCATGATCTACCTGGCCCAGTACATCAGCTCTGATGTGCTCATAGGCTTGGGCTATCCTGTTTGTAATGTCATGTCCTACACTTTATACTCAAAAGTCCTAGGACCAAAGCCTCAGGTAAGCACCATCCCCAAATGGTTCATTTCATTTGCTGTGCAAGACTTACACTCTATTAGAATGAGGGGTCTAGTTAAAATTCCTTTTGTCATCAGTCAAATAATACTGTGTTTTAAGCAGGGCAGAACTTTGCAGGAGCTTTTTCAAAATCCAAGGCAAGTCTCTAGGGGAATTAGAAAGCAAAAGGCTTGTGCTACTTATGCAAATCTTACATGAAAATTTCATTATTGTTCTGGCAGAGTCCTTTTCCGAACCACCAATTACATATTTGGAATACCAGCGGGGAATAATGTCTCTAACTTAGTTTATTATATAAAGACTACAAATAGACTACTATAAAGACTACTACTAGACCCCCAGTGTGGGCATTTTTTAGTAGTGCAACACTATAGGAAACTTACATTATTGCATAACAAAATATTTTATCCCCCTTTTGCCCATTTTTTTCCTGTTATATTTTAGTGAAAGAGACTTAATGCTTTGAGCCAGAGCACAGCCAGAACTTATTTTTTGTTAGAAAGCGGTAGAGTACTTATGAGTGGAGCCTTGGAATTAAAGCTTGGAGAGGCTGAGCAGTACTCCTGGAAACAAAGTAATCAGTGTCTTAATGACTTGAGAAAGATAAGTGGTTGTTTAAATACTTCTACATTTTCTAGTTAGGCTAATGGGATGGAATGAATGGCAAGCTAAATAATGCCACTATCATTTACATAAGCTTTTGATCTGCTGTAGGGTGTCTACATGGGATGGTTGACTGCCTCTGGAAGTGGAGCACGGATCCTTGGGCCTGTTTTTGTGAGCCAAATCTACACTCACCTGGGGCCACGCTGGGCATTCAGCTTGATCTGTGGAGTAGTTGTAGTCTCTCTCTTACTCTTGGAGATAGTATACAAGAGACTAATTGCCTTTTCTGTCAGATATGGGAGGATGCAGGGAGAGAATTGTTAAATACCTATTTAAAAAAAAACCCAAACAGTAAAACCAAGCAGAATACTTAATTTATTACTGCTTTTCAATGAGGAGTACTTAACCACTGACCTTGCTGGATGTGTGCTAACTGTACACATGTACTTACACATTGACAGAACATTTAACTTGGTCATACCCCAATACCTGGTTACCCCTGCTGCAGCTGGCTTCTGTGTCCTGCTTTTCTAGCAGCAGAGGAAGGAACGTGACAGGTCAGAGCAAGACCATGGCACATTTGAAGTGTGTACAGCTGATGTGATGTACATGTGCACTGAGTGCAGCTGTGAAGGTCACAGATTATGTGCATCCTTTCCAGAAAGAAGTAAATGAAATATTATCTTGATTCTGTGAATCAGGATTAGTAACTGTTTTGTAACTACAAGATTAGTTGAGCTGCATGCACTTTGTATGGAGATGCCACTACTTGAGCAAATCTTCTGATGTTGATTTTGTTGGCTTGTAAGCATTGGTTAACACAGACATCAGGTTCTGGAACCTGTTACCTCTCCTCCAGGATTCCAAATGACAGGTGACAGAAACATAGAGGAAGGGAGGCACCCTCCATACAGGTACTTGATGTGGGATTTGGGTCTTTAGGCTGACCAAGAGCCATTGAAAATCAGTTTCAGCAGCTGTTACTTGAACTACAGTGAACCAAATGTGCAATTTTTCCTCTACTATTTTGCTGAATGCCTTTTTGTAGCAAGAAGGAAAACCTGCAGCGTTGAAATATGCACAACTTTTCTTAACTACAAGAAAAAAAGTCTAAGTACAATAGTTTACACTTTTGTGCTTGGTGAGAATGAATGCACTGTGCTGAGCAGCAGTCGTTAATTAGGCGGAAGAAGAAAACTGGTTCCTGAGTGTTCACTATTATCTGCAGACTTCTATTTATTCTGATATTAGTGTACAAGAAGCAGGAATTTACACATTCAGGCTTTATTTTAAAAAGTGAGATTCAAATTTTCCTTCATCATGGGGCCTAAGCTCATCTGTATGGGTTTGTTTAGCTGTTTTAATGCTACTGGGGGAAAAAAACCTCTGGACTAACTCCAGTATGAGAGTTGTGGCTGCTGTCTAATGTCTCTACTATTTGAATTTAATAAATGTAATTATTATTCTTATGTACTCAATTGTTCAAACACTAAGAGACTACTGAATTAAAAAATGATTTTTTCAATACTAACTGAAGAGGATACAGAAGTTTTATTCTCATGGGCTGTACTGCTACAGAATCACAAAATGTTGTGAAGAAGGACTTCACTTTTATAAGCTAATTCATAGTAAGTGCTGTATGTTGTTCTTGGTGTTCCTACTACTTAATTCTTTATTTGCAAGCTATTTCCTTGATTTGGACATGACAAAGCAACCAAAGTTCTGTCTTTTAAACAGCACCTGAACAAGGAGAACTAGCTTGAAGCAGTTCAGCTGAGCTGTGCTTGCACACAGCCAGCACCAGCTCCTCTGAAACTCTTCATCCTCCCCGCTCCAACATCATTTTGGATTTAAGATCTTTCCCTGCCTGATAAGGAAGTCATAGAGTATTTAAGTACAGATACAAGCAGCGTCAGGAGTGTTAGCACACTTGAAGCCAAATGCTTCAAGTTAATGCTACTTCACTTGCTGTAAGTATTACTCAAGGTGTAAAACAAGGTAAAACCACCTAAAGTTATTAACTCTTCTCCTTTAACCATTACTTGACCATGAAACAAATAAATAGATCCAGGCAATTACCACTGCATTTATTTTTTTTTTGTATAACATGCTTGTGCAGGGAAGTTTTAAGCTGCTGCTACAAAAAATAAAAACAGACTTATAAAACATATACATATTTACATATATTACTTGTAAGACATAAAAATATAAGTTATTTACAAATACAAATACTTGAACAGCGCAGATGCATTTTCCTTGATTGTTGGCACTGAAGCAGTGGAGTAAGAAAAAAAAAATACAACAGATTCAGATTATTTCCAAAGACTTAACACAGTCAAGAACTAAGTTTCTCAAAGCTTGGCTTGAGTGAGTTTATCCATCACTTTAATGAAAAATACGTTTTGTATGAGACTTCACACACAATTTGCTACACATAGCTAGCTTCCTAGCTTTTTACCAGATTTTGGAAGAATCTCTGCATAAGCTGAGTAAGATCAGTCACTTTACTGGGAAGTCAGTGAGTGAGTTTATTAAGCTCTTGTGCCATGACACCCAGTTTCCTTGAATCAGTGAGGACCAGCTGGATTGGTAAACATTACAAGAATAGAAGACAGACAGTGCAGCTTCTCTTTGATGTATTCTGGCAACTTATCATCTTCTCCATACCTAGAGTGGCAAAGCAGCATAGAAAAATTGAGATGCTTAAATAATTTGTTTTATTTCATTACAGTACAGTTATTTCAAAACACTACTTTCCTCAAGCTCCCTGTGTTTAATACTACACGTGAATAATGGCTGTACTCTGGAGACCAAGTAGATTCATTCCCAGCTTGTTTTAGTCATTTGTTATCCAGATAACAAATGAATATTCATTTGTTATCAGTTGGCTATGGGTGCTTCTTTTATTTAATAAGCTTACATAAGCTAACCAACTGTGAAGTGATGGCAATGCTATGGTTTAAAATTTACAAACCCAAGTCAGTAGCAGCTATGAAGTTACCTGATGTACATCTGCCTTGGTCTGAGTTCCCTGGATGTTTTTATGGCAGGAACAGACTCACCTGGTTGTCTGGCCATCTGGAGAAGTGTAAGTGATGGAAGAGACACCTGCTTGGGCTACCAGCTGGGATCCATCATTGAACTGAACCCATACTGCTCCACTGGTCAGCTGATAAGAGAAGTTACATTGTGGTTTGAGCATATGAAATACAAAATTACAAACCTAGAACTCTTCTAATAATGGAAGCTGAAAGCTTTTCAAAACTGCTGAAGGGACTTAGGTATTTTGTCAGTCTTTTAAAGATAAAGATTGCATGGATATTACTTTGGAGGAAGTAGTCTCATGCTGACTTCCTCAGGTTTCAGAGGCTTGGCTTTAGTTATCCATGTCAATGTCAGATAAATTAAGAATTACCTTTAGCTTTACCACTCCTAAAGAAATTTTATGAAGGGCCAAACTCTAAAAAGAGGCCCATTTGTGAGAGTACACAATTTAAAGTTTATACACATCAAGAGAACTTTTTCTGTTGGCGCAGGAAGCTTACTTTATCTGGATAGCCAAGAACAATGTTTTAAACCTAAAGCTTATCCAACAGAAAAGCAGAGGGAAGATGGCTTTGCAAGGAAACAGCTTTTCCTGCTGTAGAGGAAGATACATTTCTCTTGTACAGATCTGGTATGTAGCTATTAAAAACTTTGTCATGACACCTTTGCATCTGTATTAGTGAACAGAGTGAACAGAGAAGTTAAACAGTTTCAGTTTTTTACTAGAGTCAAATTTAAAAGACAAAGGACACTGAAACAGGCAGTAATTGCCACAGGAAAATGGTGGTAACTGAGATACTGAATTATTATTTTGGTTTCTTCTACTTAGATAAAAACAATGGTGAACTATATAAGACACTTATTTAAAAGTATCTTTATGCATACAACTTTTAGACTTAAGCTGTAGTGCACAACCAAATGATTCCTCACAAATCAAGTTTAAAGTTAATGACTTAAAAATACATATCTCAAATTAGTAGGAAAAAGAACAGACATGCCTTCTTTATGAATTTCTCACCTGAGAAGCCCAACCAACATTTTTCACAAAAACAGATTTGACAAGTTGGGCTGAATTTGGGCTGCATTCCGTTTGATGAACAGAGGAACAGGTCTTTTCAACAGTGTTAGTCAGAAACGTAGGCTTTTCACAGGGCACCACCTAAAACCCAGAGATGCACAGAATTAACAGAATTAACAGCCTTGGCATTAATCCTCCTGATGAGCTGTAGTGGTCAGTTGCCACCTGTTCATGTATACAGACAGATTTAGCCTCTATGCTTCATTTCACAGCATTACAGTCTAAAAACCCCACAGGGACACAAGTTTTTATTGTCAGTTCACTTCAGTCAGGTGGAAACGGTCAGATTCTGTACTAGGGACATGAACTACACAATCAAACAGGCGCAGATCCTACAAATGTAGATTGATGTATATTCAAGGAAGTTCACAATACAAACTCAGTGTGCCAAGACCCCAGTATAATTCAGTCAGCTGAGGAAGTTTTATGAGGAACCAAAGCTTGGTGGGCCTTTTAAACCAGATGAAATTGCTCACAAGGCCTTATTGGCTACACATATATTCTCACTTACCCTTTTCTTGTAAATACACTAACACTTGATTATTTCAGAACAAGTGCCAATATCCTTAGTGACACAGCACTGGGGGCACATCAGAGCTTTCAAACTGAAGACTGCTGCCTAACACAAATAAGCAATTTTCAAACTCTGTTTCCAGGAGGCATTTGTGGTAAAGTTTTGGAGTGTTATTTTTCAGATGCTCTTAAATCCGGATATCAAAAGTCAGTTGAAATCAAAGCTAACATTTCTAGTCAGTATGCTCACAAATGGCTAATAAAAGCCTATGGCCATACAAATGTAATTCCATTAATTCCAGTAAAACAGCAATATGGGAGACTGGTCTCCATGGTACATCCTTCTGTACTTACAGGAGCACAGTTTGGAGTCTGAACTGGAGTAGAACTGGCAGCTTGATTTCTATCCAATGCCACAACTTCTTTTGAATAGTTTGTCTTGTCCAACAGTGGAGGTGCTACAGCCAGTGGTGATTCAGTATTACCAGGTTTTCTGGAAAAATAATGAGAAAAATGGGGAAAAGGTCTGTCCCAAAAGGGATTAAAGAAGCAAGTGAGGAAACAGCTCTTCCTTCATTTTACCATGGACTGTCCAAAGCACCTGATGGCAGGAGTCTTCAACAGAACTGTTTTTCAGTTCAAATACATAAGTATGCAATAAATATTCAATAAATACATAAATATTCAAATACATCAGTAATTTTGAACTGAAAGGTATTACCTTCCAACAATTATTGGAAAAAATGGAGCACTTCCACTCCTTTTCTCTTCTTCCAAAACAGCACATTCCAGTGCAAGGCATATACGATGTCCCTGAAATGAGGAGTTTATTAAAGTTTTAAACTGAGACTTGTATAACCATTTCATACACATGTAGTGTGGCAAGGCCACCCAAGGAAATTTCAACAGTACTGAATTTTTCAAGTTGTATAAAGCAGCTTCACTTGTTGTGTTTAATCCTTTCACCAGACAGGCAAACCTGCTTTACACACTAGTAAGAATTTCCCCTTAGTCTTGCTTGTGAGGGATTGTTGAACCATTACCTCTACTCTGATATTTGCTCTTCCAAAAAACACCATCCTCCCTCCTTAACAGTGTAATGAAAAACATGGAAATCAACACAGGAAGCACATTTGTGAAAAGGAAGCTGAACTTTCAGGAAGTTGCTTGGAAAAGGTCTGTGTAAAAAACCTTACCTCATTTGCATGATCCATATAAGCCTGGATTTCCTTCTTCAACCCTGCTTCACTTTCTCCTTTCAAAGTGAAGGATTTCCCTGACTTTTCAATCACACGAGTTACACCAGCTGTCTTATGGATCTTTGCTCCTGCAAGAAAATGTGAACACTTTCAGTGTGAGCTGTATAAAATAATAGTTCAACCGTGGAAAGAAGAGCTCACGAATAAAACCAAAGTATAATTCAAATAACACTTTTGCAACATGTACTTCCTGAAGAAGATATCAGTAAGGGATTAAAGAATCAACTAATCTACAAGTGCTAGAATAAAGGCAAGGTGTCCAAAAACTGCTTATAGTGCACTCATTTCTTCAAACTGGAGTGGTGGTTGTTTATTCTTAGGTAATATTTTAGTGTAGCCCTAAAATCATGATTTAGCTATTTGCATAACTGCAAAAATGAATACATACCATCATAAAAACAAATTTCAACATCTGCAGGGGGTGAATTTTCCATCAACATGCACTTGGCATATCTTGTATAAAACGTCACTTTGGGGGTTTTTGTTCTCACCAACTGCACAAACTTAGCTGCATACTGGTATTTTTTCCAGTACTTTTCTAAAAAAGAAAATTTAGAATTTAGCAGATTAAAGGCTCATGTACCACCTTGAAGAGAAGTAATTTAAATTATATATTTGATAGCTGAAAGTTGTGAGTAGTATTTAAGTACTTGACAGGCATGTTTAGAGAAACTGACTTATTTCCACCAACAGCTCCCACTATGAATGCGGAAAAGATTACAAGAGCTTTAATTTTAGTACACTGCATTGTAAAGGGGAGACTCCTTAAAGCTCCCATATAAAAGGAATCAAAACCTGTGAGTTACACTTCCTTATGAAGTTTCAAAACATTTTTCAGTTAAACTGTAGTTTGAATCTAATTCTGAAAGGAGTTTTACTTCAGAGTTATTTGGAAAGTAATAGATAAAAGCTATAAAGTCACAAGATTCACTTAAAATATCACATTCATCATGATAACTTTTAAGTAAATTTCATGTTACCTGGCAAGTTGTCAAAATTATATGTGCAGATGCCTTCAGGAGGAGGAGGAGGAGGTCTGTCATCAAGAAGGAAACCTCTTCCTTCATTTGGATGATAAACTGCAATCTACAGAAAGGGAACAAAAATTGTGTGTAGCTGCCATTTACTACAGCACTGTGCACTTTTAACAGGTATGGAAATAAATCATAGTAAGTAATTAAAATGTGAGTTAACATGAAAGCTCTATTCCTCTAAGTCATTACTTAACAGCAGCACTTTTTCACCAATACTTCACCTATTCCAAAAGTCAAATCCAATTTTTTCTCTGAAATAATTGCTTGCTCCCTGTATTTATATGGCTTTATTATGGAGGGGAAGAGTTTACAGCTGTGCATATATAAACAGTGGATTTCAAAAGAAATAATCACTTAAAAAGAAAAAAACAGATCTGAATGAACTCCAAGCTTCATAAAACAGTGAAGAAATCAAAAATGTACTCACCACATTTCCATCACAAGATATTCTGAGAACTTCTTTCACAAGTTCCTGTGAGCGGTGTTCTTTCAGAAACTCCATACACACTTCCCCAGTATCTAGAATGCTCACCTAAAATATATTAAACATTCATTTACTTTCTGCAAAAGATAAGATACCAATTTTTTTGCCCCACAAATGCTTTAATAAATGCTTTGCTTTTTCCTTAAAAGCACTTCAAACAGATAAATCCTTCTTACAGTAACTTTTGTTATTAGTGCTATTTTTTTTAAAGAAGAGCACTTCAAGATGACTGAAGGGTATCAGCCTGGTAACTCAGGGTGAGGCTTCTTAAAAGCAAGATCTGGTATATTATGCTTTAAGTATTCTCTATACAAAAGCTAAGATGCATCTTATTATTCTGAATTTAAATTAAGTTATTCTAGATTCAGTTTCCTAAAAACATCTATTTCTATTTTACCAAGTGATTTTTAAGAGGCAGTCACACCATATTAAGCACTTCAATTGTTCCCATTTTTAGAACTGATACTTACCACTGCATTTTTGGTTTTCTGCCTGATGGGTTTCAGCCTGTGAGCAGTGAGAGGTGACACAACACTTCTCAGTGTAGGTTTGTGGTGTGCTGATGCTTCTTGGCCACAAGTTTGGTTTTGCTCTGGAGTTGACCAAAGGCCACATGTCATTCTGGAGTTCAGCCAGAGGCCAGGCTGAACTTTCTCATTTTTGCAGACAACTCCAGGGATGCATTGCTTTGGGTTTCTCTGGTTTAAAGAATGTGGACAGTCCCCAGATGCTCCATGATTCCTTATGTCTTTTAAGGTGTTCCATGCATTCCTTGGTGCATCCTGCTGCACATCCAGATGGTACCGAAAACCTCCCTGTGTGTTACTCTTGCCACTCAGGTCTGCAGGTGGTCCCAGAGGATCTGAAAGCACCACAAAGGGACATTACAGATGCAAAGAGTCAGAACCAGAAGGAAAAAAAAATCTGGTATAGCTTTAAAAGCTTTTCAAGGGATTCTCTTAGAAGGCTTATTTAAGAGAAGAATGGGATTTCTTTAATTCTCAGTCCAAATCATCAGGTCTTTTAGTACCACCAATACCAATGCTAGCAAAATTCCAGTGCTACTTTAAGCTGTTCCTACATTGCAGTTATGATAGTCTTCAGTTTTTATACATCAAATAATTTTTAAGAATAATTTATAAACAAAACACTAGGACATCAAATAGATTCTTATATAAGAATTAGTTTAATTTGTTGAAAAACAGCTTATTTGCCATTCAGATAACCACTAGTAGCAAATTTCATAAGTTCCAGTTGATCTAGCTAATGTTTTACCATCTACCAGAGGTTTTAGTACTAAAAATGTTAAATGCAGACTCCAAGTCTCTTGTTTTATTTTTAAAATCCTTGTATTTATTTCTTTTAAACATCTGTTTTTATATTTAACCTTCCTATAACTTCTTCCCTAGTTTTGATATTTAAGCCCTTGATCAACTTTCACTTCACCCACATCACTATTGTGCTCCTTCTGCTGTGTGGCTGAACAGTTGAGAAGGGACCAAAAATTAAATAGGATTAATCAGACCATATGTTCTCTGATTCCAAATCGCTGTAGACAGGAAGGGAAGGAGTCCAGTAATATCAAACCAAAAAAGGCCAGAATGGATTTATAGTTTATTCTTATGATTAAATTACTTTATTTGCAAATGATGTAATATGATGCACAACAAAGAACACCTCCTTCCCTTCTGTGTCTTTGTCCTTTCCTCCACCCATCCTTCTGCAGCCTTATTATCTTTCTCATTCGTTGAGGTCCCTCATGTTCTCTTATTTAGTTGTAATTGCACAACTAAATTAACAGGGCTTTCAAGTCACCCACTAATATTTTGTCATACATTTACTCTGACATATTTACACAACTGAGTAATTATGGCAAGGTCTAAAATTTTGGCTTCCTCTTTGTTTTGGGTTGTTTTTTGGTTTTTTGGTTTTTTTTGCTAAAGAGTAGTAGAAAATGACAAGCTTGTTTTAGGAAACTATATATTCAAATTCAATGTACAAAGAAATAAAAGAAGAATAGAAAATCCCACTGAAACTATTACAAGTCTCTAACTTGACTGCAAAAATACAGAAGTGATGAAAAACACACCATTTGTTTGCATGCTTCCAAGCCACTGCTGCATTGTCTCAGCCTGGGACTTCTGCTCTAACAAACCAACCTGGGGCTTCACTGGGCACAGATAATTTGATCTACAAAATAAAAGTTACACACTTAATCAAGTTTGCATCAAAGACACTTGCACAACAAAAGTTAAAATGCTACAGCTGCAGAAACCACAACAACTTAGAACATTTAGGAAAGGCAGGTGGCATTTTGTAGCTCTAGGCAGCATAAAAGGTGGTGCTTTTTATTTTATTTTCAAATAAAATAGTTTCCAAATGGAATGAAAAGTTATGATAATGCTGCCAGCAGTAGCTGTTCTTACATCCAGCTCTTAATTCACAGCCTTGGAGAGGACCCAGAGATGGCATGACACTCTTGAGCCCCGTGTATCTCACTCAGCAAAACAAACATACAGCTTAAAGATGCCAATCCTACCACCCAAAATAATTTGAATTTATACAAAATACAGTCAATCCCAAAACTTATAATGATTTTTTTACCAGCTTTTTAGACGATCACATATATGTAGCCACAGGTGATAGAATCCATGTGTTGAAGGATAAAGAATACACACAAAACCAGTTACTGCAGAGTCACTGATCTGTTGTAAATTCACAGTAAGCTCCTCTGAGGTTTTTTTATCTCTATAGCCTCAACCTGTCTGCACTTTCTTGAGTGATGATGACTGCTTTACCATTGGCAAGGGCTCACTTATCACCAAAACCACAGAATATAAACCATCTAATTCAAGTCTTAGGACTTGCATTTAAGATTGCTGTGCAAGGTAACTACAGGTGTAAGAGGCTTTCCTACAATCAGCCATATAAAAACAGTTGTAACCATTAAGTTAATCCCCACACTCACATGAATATTCTCTTATGTTTACATTCAGCACGGCTTTGTGAAGTCATGGGGAACAAAAGTAAGCATTACAGTAACATTTGTATAAATTTTTGATTTATCAAACATTTCTCAAACTAGAAAGAATGCACATGCCCACTGAACTTTGCTTACATCAAACACCTGAGAACAGTCAAGAAAACTTCTTACTCCATTTACTTTTTTTACAGTTTCCTGTTTGTCTTTTCCTTGAACTGATTTGCAAAGAGAAAACATAGGAAATTATGCCAGTTCTTAATGTGGAGAGAAATGCAGGAACTAAGATATGAAGTCCTTATATTAAAACAGAAAGTGATTACTTTGATATTCTGCTCATAGAAAGTCAAAGAAGCTACAAATAAGTACAGGACTCAATTTCAGATAACTATCTATGACTGAGACTTTCCTTCTGGTACACCATCTTTATAATCTATTGCCTAATCTTTACTAAATTTTTGTTTCTTCCTCTCTAAGCACAAGAAAAATATCACCTCAAGAGGTCAGCAAGTAAAAATGTTGATAATTGCACTCTGAATGTCTTCTCTCCTTATCTGTCTCTTCTACAAAGAACAATAATCAAGGCTCTCTACTACAATTACAGTGGGCAAAGAAATAATCGACTTGCTGCAAGTGGAAAGAAGACAATAAAGGAGCTCTAAATTTCATCAGATTAAAAAACTGATTCTTACTGTGGTTGATCTTTTACAGGTGGAGATATCTGCTCTTCAAAAGAACCAGAAGTACTAGAAGTCTTCTCCTTAAATATTTCTCCTATATCAGTATAGCTGCTGGCAGGTGAAAAGTATTCTGTGTTTTCCCTTGTTCCTATTTTAGGCTTGGAAAGCACTTCCAAAGAGTGACATCGATCCATGATGTTGGATATGCCTTGAGTGTGGCTGTGGGATGTGCCAGACCTGTCTGAGGAGTGGGCTCTTCGGAGGTAGCGGGAATGTGGCCTCTCCTCAGCAGGCTGCGTGGTTCTTCCCCTGCCACTCACTCCAGTTTCCTTTCCCTGAATTCCCCACTGCTGAAAAGAGCCACTTCCATCTCCTGATGAATTATTACTGGAATTCTTGTTTGTAGGAAAGAAAGTAATTTTATTTGGGAGCGGCTGTCCAACTAACAGCTTCTTCTTTTCCTTCAAGCTACCGCTGGTACTGATGCTGGAAGAGCCCATGAAGGTCGTAGAGATGGTGGCATTTCCACTGTCCATGGAATCTTCTGAGGTTCCCAGATCTCTGCTCCGTGCAGAGCCACCCCTGGCCATAAAAGGATGATCCAAGACGGAGGAAAGGCTCAAGCGATCGGCGGGGTTTTTGCGCAGCAGCCTGTGAATGAGGTCCTGCGCCTCTCTGGACAAGAAGGCTGGCATTTCATAGTCTGCCAGCACCACTTTGTTCAGCGTGTTCCTGACCGTGTCCGTGTCAAAAGGCGGCTTGCCAATGAGCAGAGTGTAAAACATGCAGCCCAGAGACCACACGTCCGACTCCAGCCCGTGCGGGCTCCTCGTGGCTATCTCCGGAGAGATGTAATTGGGAGTTCCACACATGGTGTAATGCTTCTCGTGAGGCATCTTCAGCTGGGTGGCCAACCCAAAATCAGCAATCTTGACATTCATGTTGCTGGTGAGTAAGATATTGGAGAGGGTGAGGTCCCGGTGCAATATTCCGTGGGAATGAAGGTACAGCATACCCGTGATAATCTGGTGCAGGAAGTGTCGCGCTGTCAAAACAAAACCAGATGTTGCACTCTTAGATGTGAAATCCTAGCTCTGAAGATAACTCAGCTTTAAGTCTGCTATTTGTCTTGCTTCTATTTTTTCTTACAAAGCTGTTTAGGTGTCAGACTAGTGAAACTGGAATTAACATTCTGCTTTAAGCAAAATGGCACAACTTTATTCTTTATGTAACACAGAAAACAGGACTGGAAATAGTTTCAATTGCTCCAAACTTTGTAAAATTTGGTTCTTAAGAATTAAAGTTGCTCATTGCTTTTGGAAACAGACACAAGTTAAACTAATGATGCCTTTAGAGCAATACCCCATTAATCCAGTCCTGTGGCCTAGGTCCCAAAAAATCCCTAACTATAGCAGTATCAGGGAATTAAATTAGAAACTGATAGAGAAGCAGGAAAGCTTGAAGAACTGAGCGAGAGGTGAGCAGTGAGGTGAGTCTGGAAGAAGTAAAGGCAGAAGTTGCCAGTCTTCCTGTTTTTCTTTCCTCTTCCAAGTCTTGACCAACACTTCAACACAATTCTAAGTACAAAGGAAAGCTCTACTTTCTATCTGTCTCTGTCTTCTAAGATCACCATCTTTTCATACTCCAAAGAGCTCAAACAGAAACAAATATATATAGAAATGCAAGTGAATATATGTACAATAATAATCAATCTCTAGATTATCAGTTACCACAAGATTTTAAGGTATAGAAACTGTGATGGCAGCTTTAAACACTCTTCCTCTAGAATTCAATACTTATTGAGTGAACCAAAACATTAATGCAGAGGGCTTCACAGACCAAAAAAAAAAATCTCACCTTCATCTTCTGAGAAGGGTTTCTTTCTATTCTTTATGTATCTGCTCATTTCGCCGTTGTGACATATCTCAAGTATCAAGTACACATAGTTGCTATCTTCAAAATAGTTATAAAGCTGGGAAAACAAAAAAGGAAAAAATGAAATTCCATTTTGTAGATCCTGCAGCAAGTCACATATACAACCCTCTCTACAAACCCCACAGTTCTTACCTCAAGTATAGATGGATGCTTTAGCTGACAATGTATTTTCACTTCATTCTGAACCCTCTGGACCATTCCAACTTTGTGCATGGCTTTTTTGTCTATCTGTAAGTGGATCACAGCATAACTTAGATGTTCAGTGCATATTTGCCTGGCAATTTTTAAATATGAAGTTTTCACATGGTTTAACTTAATGTACTCTTTTAATGAACAAGTATAATAATTGGAGGAACAGCACAACTGAAAGCAGTCAAGAGTTAACATTATCAATATTAACACTTATTAATAATTTGCCTGAAATACTTAAGCAGAGAAACCTAAACGTCATTCCACTATGCAGATAGGCTAAATATAGTCAACACTAAATAGCATTTCTATTAGTTACTAAGTCTTTTTGGTTGTGATGCATCTTTCAGGATCGAGTCGCGATCTTAACGTCCGTTATTTACAAACATTCAACGCAAACATCAGTGCCAAACGACATAACTCCAACCTGTTGCAGCTTTGCATTTAGTCTCTAGGGATACGGATACTTTCTTGGCCGCCTGCCTTACCATTTTGATGGCCACTTCCAGGCCGGTTTTCAGGGATACTGCTCTGTAGACCCCCGCGAAGGAGCCCTTCCCCAGGAGGTTCCCCACCTTGAAATCCTGCAAGACCAACAAACCGGCCTCGTTAGCCTGGGGCTTTGTCACTCAGGCTTCGCAGCGCCTTTCCCGATGCGGACCCTCCCACCAGCGCTGGAGATCCCTCGCACCGCCGAGGTGCGGGCAAACCCCGAGGCGGCCCGGTGCTACCTGGAGGGAGCTCTCCGGGGCGCGGCGGCGGGCCCGGCCCGGGCCGCACAGCCATCCCCGCCGCATCCTCCTGCCGGCACCGCACTGCCGCTGCCGCTGCCCGGGGCGGCGCGGCCGGGCCGCCTTCCCGCCGCCGCTCCCGCCGCGGCTCCCGGGACGCGGGATACACCCGCCCCCGGCTGCCATGGCAGCGGCCGCGGAGCCGCCAACACGTGGGGACGGGGGGAAGGCGCGGGAGGAATCGCGCTCCCACCGACACCCGCCGGGAGCGGGACGAGCCCGCGTCCGGCCCCTCCGCGCCCCGAGGGGCTGCGCGCCGCACCTCTATCCTCTCGCCGATGCAGGTCGCCATGGCGCCGGCCGTTCTCCCTCGGGTCCCGCTACCGGTCGTGCCGAGAGCCTGGGGCGCGGTTAACCCATCAGGGCGCCCCGGGCCGCCCGCCCCGGCGCAGCCCCGCTCGCTCCCGGGCCCGGGAGCGGCCGCTCCGCGCCCCCCCCGCCGACATTTTGAAAAGTCGCGCCGTTACCCCCCGGCCCCGCCCCGATCCGGGACGAGGCTGCGTCTGACGCAAGCACGTCACGCAGGGGCGCGCGCGCGCGCGGCCCCGCGGCCGGGCTGGGAAGGGGAGGAGCCGCCGCGCGTGCGCGGGGCGGGGCGGGGCGGGGCGTGGCCGGGCGGCCGTTAGGGCGCGTGCGCCGTGAGGGGCGCGCGTGGGGCCTCAGCCCGGGGTGTCCCGCAGTGGCGGAGTCCTGGAATATTTATTGGGGGCTTTCCTGAGCATCCTCTGGTCACAACCCCCTGCCAGGGGCAGGGAGACACCTCCTGGATCAACGTATTGAAATTAGTTTGGGCTGGGGAAAAGATCCTTATTGTTATTGTTTTCTATTTGTTTAGCCTGCCCCCTGAGTTTTCCCACATTGTAAACATCTTGCTGGTTCCTGTCGTAGGGGAATGCTCCCGAAGTTATTTTCGCCACGGGAGGCATCCAGGATGCAAGGAGGAGGTGCACTGATTTAGCACTTCAGTTTGTTTTCCAGCTTGTGGCTGTAAACTCCAGCAGTTCCCCCACGACCTGCCGAATTTCATTGTTGCAATAAAAACCGGCTAAAATCAAGCTGCACTTTCTCCCTCATGCACTCCTTCATGGGTGTAAAATGGATTGTGGATAAGCGTTTGTGTCAATCTCTGAGAGTCCTTACAGATAAACCAGGAGCTGTGTGAATTAACAGTCATTACTGGTTTGAGTAACTAGGGTGGAAGATTAGTAAAAAAGGGGCTTTTAATTTCATTTCAAGGCTAGATTATTTACCAGAAGAATAGTGAAGGTGTACCTCCACTGATTGTCCTGCCTGCAGCATGCAGTGAAATGATGCTTTCCTCTGCCTCATTAAAAAGGAGCTCGAATCACTCTTCTGTTGCTGGTTTGCATTTTTGACTGCAGGGGTCAGCGTGAGACCAACCGTGTAACAAATCCTTTGCTAACTCTATCAGAGAGCACAGATACCTAACCTTATTCTCAAGGCATAAGCATTGAAAAAAATGCTATCATAAAGTCTTCTTTAAAGAGTAAAAGGACTCTCTTAAAATAGGGCATGCAGGCCTTCCTTCAACTTTATTTCATGACCAAAATGTAAAGATTTAGGACATACTTCATCAAGTGGAGAAGTCTGATTATCAACAAAAATAAAAAGGAACCGAGTAGGAAGGATAATAAAAAGCAAAAGGCAGCATAAAGTTACATTTTAGAAATTGTAATACATGGTCGTTTGTTGCTCTGCAGCTTTGCTTGCATCTTGGCTGCAAGGTTCATGACACTGGTAGTTTCACATATTTCCCATAGCTATATTTCTTTCTTATTGCTACTTTTCAGAGACACAGGGCAGCTTTCTCAGAGGTATCTGCTAGTGCCAGTCTAGACAACAGAAGCTGAATCTTGGAAACGTCGCTGGTGTGTCCTGGGTAGATGGATTGTGAGCATGCAATGATCCATCAGTCCTGGCTTCTGTTTGACCACTAAGACTTAAAAAAACAGTTAATACATCAAACATTTGCTTTGATTTGTTAACCTTGTATTCTAAATATTCAAATAAATAAATGGTGCTTTGCCTTCCCCAGCATCTGCTCAAGAGATGGCTGTGACAGGGCACGTGTTTCAGTGGCAATGGGGCTGGGGCAGCACAGCAGGACAAGCACCCAGCGCTCCTCCAAGGGGTGTGTCAGCAACACGAGACACTCTGCACACTCTGCAGTTGTAGCCAACTCCTCATGTCAAGAGCAATTTATTTTTAAAAATTGGGCTTTGTAGTTGTACAGTCACAAAACTTCAGTGGGGTATTTTCATGCCTAACACCACTGAAATGCATGTTTTGTTTTTGTGTTTATCATGACTGCCCTGTGAAAGAGGACCCAGGTGTTGTTATAGATTGTTTTCTTCCATGTTCTTCATTCTGGAGGGTAATGCTAGAAAACTTACTCAGGGAAGGAGTGATTTACCCAAACCAAAACTGAATCAAATCCAGGTTATGTTTGTTGTGTATTTTTTGTTATTTACTTTATTAAGGGAAAGTATGTGATCATGGAGACTTGGCTGCTTCTGTCTCTTTTTCACTAAATTGAATTCTATGTTTCTACAAAGAATAGAAAATTTTATCAAATGAGAATTTGCTTTGATTTTGTGCCCACCCACACAGATGCTCTTGGAGCTCACCTTTCAGCTGTGCTTTCAGAGATGAGAAACCCTTCTCTTGTCATTTAGAATCACCTGTCTGATAAAAACATGAGTGGTGAAAAGCAAAATTTCTGTCAGTAACAATTCATTTCCAGGCACTTGTTTCAGTCTGGTATTTCAGCAGTTTGATCATGAATTTTGGAACATACTTGCTGGATGTTCACTCTTTACAGTGGTCTGCACTCTTCATACCCTGCTTCTTAAGTTAAATGTAGTAATGTCATAACTGCAATAAGTACATTTTACAGATGAGCAGAAAAAGGGGTTTCCACTCACATACTTTATGTTAAAATGCACTGGGCCAAAACTTATGAGAACAAAACCTCTCTGTCTTGATTGTGCTGAAGCTTGGAATAAAAGTTTTAGCTCTGACTGTGCTCCATTAAGAGTATATGACTTATTCCTTACGGGTATTATCCACACCTTCACTGTCTGTAAATTTATTTTGTGCTCTAAGTTACAATCTAGCCAAATAATTTAGTGTTCTTCTATGACTCAGAAGATAACATGGGAAAAAAACCAAACCAAAAAATGCTTCGTTTTTGGCTTATGCAAAGCACATTCCACCTCAGACTTAATCTGAGCTGAATTCAGCCTGGAAAAATGAGAAGACTGCAGCATCAATTTATTGCCAATGCATTTTATTCATGTTAAGGCTTCAGTCTACTATTTCTCTCTCTTTCCATCTTGAGCATCCAGAGGTGACGCTGGTCTCCTCAGATGAGTTTATCCTCAGGTGGAATTTTACCTGTTTGTCTCCTGCTCTGCAAACCTTTTCTCCTGGCAGCTGAGAGCCACGGTCACTGGAAGTGCAGCCCTGCAAATAGGCATTGGGTGAAATGTGCACTCAGTGTGGTTTGGTGTCTGAGGATTTGCTGGTCTGTTGTTTTTATCCTTGCCCAATGTTTCCACCTTCCTCAGAGTTTATTGAGGTGTTGGCTGGAGTTTTTCTTGGTCTCCCTTGATGAATATTCAATTGCCAGCAGTGGGTGTAGCTGCCAGTGTTGACAGCTAGTCTTACCTGCAAAGGTGTACTGCTCCCTTAGGCACAATTCCTTTGTTAATTGTGTTTCCAAGCTATATCAAACTATGCAACAATCATGAGAGCAATTACTGTCTTATATTTTATTCCTTTTTTTAATAAGCATTTCTTCTTAGATATGTTTTCAGAACTAGGGATTAGCACTTGCCTGTACACTGAGCTTACTGTGAGCACATTAAGTTTTGTCTGTATTCCACAGAATGCAAAAGACCTCTGAATAAAAAAACACTGGATTTTGAACTTTATTGCCTCCATGCAGGAAGACACAGTAAGAAACAGTTTTTATATTAAATAAATGGAGCATTCATATCTCAACAGTCTTTTAGAGCCCACATCTTATTGAGTACAGATCTTTTAAGACATCCTGGGTGAAAAGATTGAGTTAATCTGCCATAGTAGAACTGTTTATTCACTCTTCTCTCAGAAGAGAATGAATGGATTTACTCTGTGCTTTACACAAGCAGCAAAGGAGGAATCATACGTACCTGTAACAGGCAGCACAGTATGAGGTGTATTTATTTGTGCTGTGAATATATAGGATGATTCACTCAGCCATCAGGCATTACCTTGTGTCACATGAAGCACAGAAGCTCTGTTGTGGCAATGAACAAGGTGAAATACCCATTGCTGTATTCCTGGGATCCCATACAACCTGTGACATTCATGTAGCTCCTGGGCCATAAAAACCTCAGCTTCCTCTTTCTCTAAAATAAGAGGAGCTTAGGAAAAGTGAATATGATTTCTGTCAGTTTTAGCAATAGGACCAATCACTAACTAAATGACTGTGGTTAATTCCCATCATCTTGGCTGAAAATAAATTTGAAGTGCCTGCTTAAACCATGCAACTCCTCTGAAGCAATCATAGGACAGCATTTTCCAAGGACAGAAAGTGTTGTGGATATTTTCAGCTCTAAACATAAGCAGCTGTAGTTCCATTGAAATTGGAGAAGTTGTATAGCTTTGTACAAAGGTGCAATTTGATTCTTAGGTTGGGATTTAAATTTTTCAAAAGCAGGGATGTTATATTTCTTCTGTGACATTTGCATCTCAATAGTGAACAGCCTTGGTCATAGTGAATAGGAGGGAAAATCAGAATAAGGGGGTTTTTTCCTCTCAGTGAAATTCACATTTGGCTTGTTTGTTTTTGCTTTTATTCTGCATCCTCCATTCTCAGAAGTGCTTTGAGTTAATTGTTTCACATCTGTGTCACTTCCATTACAACCATGTGTGCCTGGTTTCACTGGAGCCAGAGGGTGGGCCTGTGTGTGAGGATTAAGTAGCCTGTGCTGAGCTTTGTGCTGCTGTGACTGCACCAGGACTCAAACAAAGTGGTTTCAAAAGGCCAGGGGTGTATTTGCAATGTGCCTGAAGTTTGGAGGTACATGAAGCCGTGTGTTCAAAGCTTGGCTTTGAAACTCCTTTCTTAACCAAAAGCCTGTGCTCAGCTTTAATTATTGAGCTCTTAGTTCTCCTCCCTGATATTCTCTCCTACCAGCGAGACCGGACTGGTTTCCTTGAGAACTTTCCATGACATGTTTATTGCTGAAGTCTGACTAACAGTAGCATTGCTGCAGTGCAGTACAGTCTCTGTTTTCACTTCCAGTAGCCCAGGTTTTGCTTGTTTTTTGTTTGTTTGGTTTTTTTTTTAACTTTCTCTACTTCAGATTCCTCATGCATCTGCTTGTAGCCGCATTTCTCTTCACAGAGAAAAGCAAAGCACAACTTCCCAAGGATATTTTCTGAGGTTCACATTCTCTTAACCTCAGAGAAAGAAAAAACAATTCTTATCTCAATTGCTGCTCCTCTTGTTGTTCACAAGTGGAATGAATACATTGTAGAAGATTGTTTACCTAAAAGAAATTACTAATTAGATTCTAGTGTGAGTGTTTTGATTCATTAACCAGTTGAATCCATGTGTGTGTGTTGGGACTATTAACTGACAGTCATGAAATTCTGAGCAGTGGAGTGAAGTTGAGTGCTTGTACAAATTCAGTTTACCTGTAGTGTAATACAGTATAGAATAATATAATAAAGTAATTAATTAACCTTCTAATATCCATAGAGTCCTCCTTGTCACTCCTCCCCGTCGTCGGGGTTGCCCTAATTTGCAATAGCTGCTCAAGAGAATGACATTTCTCTCTTCAGCATGCTCAGAGGAAACGTGAATTCAGATGGCAGAATCTTTGTGTTGAGACAGGCTGGGAGCTGAACAAATATCTTGAGACCTGGATCACTTGTGATGCTTTGCCTCAGGAAAGTGCTGCAGCTCTCATCTGTCTGTATGATGGCGAGCTCTCCAGAGGGAACATGGTCCAGACAGAAAAAAATAACTGAAAACTTCATCCTGGAACTGACTGTGCCACTACTGTGCTAATCAAGAAAAAAGATGTGGAAAAAATTGTTTTCTCATCTCCCCTACTTCTTTGGTAGTGAAATTCAATTTATTTCAGAGAAGGAATTTTTTATTTAAATCTGTATCTTTAAGAAACAAGTCAAACTTGTTAGCGATGTGATTTAGTTTACTCATCTGTAAAAGTGACGACATGTTTCATCCTTGGCTGAAGGGAAATCATTTGTAATATAAGTGAAGAAAAAAATAGTTTGTGAAAGAATGATTCTGAGAAGCTGGTTATTAAATATAATCTGTTTTGAGTAAAATCCTTGGTGTGGCAGAAGGCTTTGTTGCGCTGACTAACACATTTTTATGGACATTCCAACTTTGAACCCTCCTATGAAGTTACTGGCCTTAAGCCTATGCTACAGGAATATAGTGTTGCTCGTGTTAGTGCTGTCAAAGACAGGTGGTTATTTTGTTTTTACTGGTTGTGTTGGACTATAATGGCAACATTTGGTAGCCCAGTGGGATTATCATTTATGCCAGCATAAGTTTTTCCCCCCTCAGATCTTCTGTCCATTTTAGTGAAGTTAGAGAATTTGTGAGTGTGTGAGTGTATGAGTGGTACAGTCGAGCCTGTCTCTGAGGATAGCAAGGGTGAGCTTAGTCAGTGATTCAGCACCAGAGCCAGGCTGACATCATGCCTGTGTTATGGAAACAATGAGGTCATTGGAATGATTTGCTCATTTGGCTGATGCCTCTCCTGTAGGTGTCTGTGTTTGTTGCTGTATGGAACACAGCCCCAGATTGTGCCCTGTTCCTGAGCAGGACATGAACCACTCTGCAGGTTTTTCCAGATGCCTTTTCTGTGATTCTTTTGATTGTACTGCACTTGCGAGCACAAAGTGATAGTTTCTAATAGAGAAAACTTTTGCAAGTCAAAATAAATTCCATGAAAAAGGGTGGTCTCAGCATTTGACCTGTTTATTAAGAAGACCTAGCTTGGTGTGGAATTATCATTAAATCCATCACACAGTCTATGCATTTTTCATCTCCACTCTCTATGCTAAAATCACCATAGAAGAGTATTTTGTCCTGCCTTGATATTGTAGACAAGACAGTGCAAGTAGATGATGGAGTAGGTGGGGAATATTTATTGCAACAGGAGCATTTGAAAGATGTGAAAAGTAAAATGGGAAAGATTATTTTTGGTTGAGAAAGGAAACTTCTTGGGCCACATCTTCCTGTAGTATTATCAAGACAAATGTTTCCTGTTTTGTTTTGTCATTTTATTTTCCAGGAGTAGTTCTGCTGGTTGCTGCCATGCTTCATAGGAGGAACTCAAAGCTCTGGCTAGGATTTTTGTGCCGGTGTGTATTGCCTTCCTGGTGGTGTTGGCTCCTTTTCTGGGAATGTAGCATGTTTTTCCCCTGCAGCAGATATTTTGTGACTTGAATGGATCACTTAACTTCACTGTCCTTCAGAGGCATAATTAGTAACCCACATTTACTTTTGTCTGTTCAATGCTTATAAAATGCTCAGTTTTATTCCTGGAGTGTTCTCTCATGTGAGGATAAGGATATTTTCTGAAGAAATTTGCAAGTAAAATGCTCTTGACCAGTAGTTTTTAAACGCTGTGTTTGCTGTGGAAGGTGTCGTTTTCTTCTTTGTAATTGTAAATGCTTCAGCACTATTGAAAATCTAATTAACCTTATGAAAGGAAGAGCACACTGATATTTGCAGGGAGAATGAAGAATGTGGGACAGAGTTAAACTGAGAAAGTAAAGGATAATATTTAGTTGCAGCCATGGTAATGATCACGGGGGCACTCTTGTTTCAGAAGCTCTGTGACAAACACAGTCCCTGTGAATAAATTGTTTTTATTCTGCAGGCAGCTCATTTCTCCCCGAAACTGCACCCAGCCAGGCCCTTGAGGCAGTGTTAGGATATTACAGTTCAGAGAAGCTGGTTTTCAGGCAAATTTGAAATTTAGGTCCTCACAATGTACTTAAGCATTTGGATGGAAATACTCTTAGCCTTACATGGTGGCTGTGTTTTTAATTCCTTCAGAGTTTTAGCTGGCTACCTTTAGCTGACAGGACCTGAGGGAATGGCTTGAAGCTGTGTCACAGTAGAGTTAGGTTGGATGATGGGAAAAGGTTCTTCACCCAGAGGGTGTCTGGACACTGAACAAGCCTCCCTATGGAAGTGGCCACAGCACTGGCAGAGTTCAAGAAGCATTTGGACAATGCTCTAGGTGGGAATGCTGGGGTGTCCTGTTCAGGGCCAGGAGCTGGACTTGGATGATCCTTGGATGATCCTTTTCAACTCAGGATATTCTGTGATTCTTTCAACATTGACCTTATTTTGCTGTAACAGTCCTTTTGCTGTGTGACAATGGGATACAACATCCTCGCACAGCTGGTAAATCCTGGGGTGTGAAGGAACTGATGGAGTGGTCTGAGATGCTGAGACAGCAGAGTAGGTTAAGGACAGCATTTTCCCCTGTACTGATAAGGGGAAGTTGGTTTCTAGTGTACATTTTTACATATGCACTATATATGAGCATGTATAACATGTAAATATATACAGTTCTTTCAATAGGATCTTTCCCCACCCCAAAATTCCAAACCTTTCCTGTGAAATTAATATAGCTGAAATATTTTATTGTTTATTGAGATCTAAGAATGCAAACCCTGGATGAAATGCAGGCTTTGAGGAGCTTTTAAAGTGTACCAAGGAAGACGGATATAAAAATGTTGAATCGTGTTGTTTTGGTGCTTTTGTGTTGGTTATGCAGAATTCTACAGTCATTGCATCCTGGTGGAGGACACAGGGATTCCTCTCACACTTGCTAGCATGTAGGGAAATTCCTGGAGGAATCCCACAGTTTGCTGCTCTGCATCTGCTCAGAGAATCAACTGTGCCCAAAGCCATCAATTTCCCCCAGCAGTTCGAGGCACAGGAAAACTGCCTGGAACTTGTATGTTGCAGTAAGTCATTCATGAAAGATGAGTTACTGGGAACGTGGGAATTTGTGTTCATCCAAACACAAAGATGTGATGGCAGCTGTGAAAAAAACTGCAGTTCCCCAGAGGCAAAGCAGTGCTATGTCTGAGCTGCAGCAGCTTGGGCCAGAGAAGGTGAGAGAAACCACAGCAGGACAGGTGAGGCACCAAAAATGCCTTTATCTTACCTGTGGCCTTTTGGGCAAACTCCAATTGTATCAACCCACGACATCAGACAAAGCTGCTTTAAGAACACTGATGCAAAAATGAGGTCTTGGGTGGTCATTTCTGGTTCAAGTAGCGGTTTATATATTTATTATAATTATACACAACCTTGACAATCTGTATTGCCATTCAAAAATAAATCCAAGTCTTGTCAATTTGCACATGATCTGTCACTACTAAGGATCCCATTTACATACATGGTAAACATTTTCCATACTTAAACACTGCTTTAAATTCTGATGCTCCCATCTCCTCCCCCCTTATCCCCTGGAGTTATGGTTATCGACTATGGAAAGAAACTTTTCCAACCACTGCAACATTCAGGTACTTCCACCTTTTTTGATCAACTTAATTAAACTATTTCAACACTTGGTAGAGGTGGCTGGTGGGTATAGCTCTTCACTGCATTTTTGTTTCAAATTATTCTTGATGGATTTCATTGCAAAGATTCCTGGTTTTCATTGCTTGATGCTTTTCCTTCTGACCAGAAAGAAAGAAGGAAACCAAAGTTTAGCAGCTGTATCAAGTAAGTCACATCAAGCACATTCCTGGTTTAGTATTCTGCAGTGCTAACAGTCACATTTAGTTGTTTTCACTGTTATTTACATGTGTAGTAAGTGTTTGAAGTCTTCTAATTTCAACTATAGAAAATGAAGAATTCAGCTAGGAGTCAGCCACCACACACTTTTAAGAGCTTGTGTTTATACTCCAACTGCTATCTTGGGAGCTGAAATTATAATTTATGAGACATTAACACCTTTTGTTAAGCAACATGTTTTTTATCACCTCTTTTGAGATCAAGTTTCTGTCTCCTGGTGCCTGAAAGATGAGAAAATCTAAGAGTAGCAGAAGTGTAAGAGGCAACAAAATATTCCTCCACCCAGTTAATAAACTCACAGCTAGTGGCAATTAATATAAGCATCCTTAGAGCAGGCAGACCTTATACCAGCCCACAACTCAAGTTGGGGCATCTGAGCTTCACTTGAGAAGGGCTTCCAGAAGTGTGGAAGTATTACAGTGTGATTACACAGCAATGAGAAGTCCTATTTTGAGGAATGAGCTTCATGATGGCACTGATGTATGGGAATTGAATTTAGCTTCTTTTCCTACAGCAGCTGGGCAGGTGCTTTGAACCAGCAAATGCAGCGTGTTTGCAACACGGCTTCACGTCTGGGATGCTGGCATTGATTAACTGACAAGCATGGAAAACCAGAGCTCTGACAAGTGTAGATTCCAACTTTTGTTAAGGCTGTTCATTTTTCATGCTGGTGTCAAAAATGATTGGGAAGAACACCCTTCTGCCAGCTCCTTGCTTGTTTCCTGAAATTACATTTACACAACCCTTACAGGAAAACCCCCACCTAAATATGGAGTATTTGAGAATTGTTATTAGCAATCTGTAGGAGAGATTGGAGTTCAGCACACAGAGATGTTGCAAAATACTAAGGAATTTCAAATGTTGAAGGTACAAAGAAATCTCATCAACACACAGATTGGATGCTTTACCTTAAAAGCTTCCACTTGTAGGTGGAAGAAGCAAAACCTCCATCCCTCACACCACAAGGTGTCCAGAATCCTGGAGCTGCACTGCAGACACTGCACTGCCCTTCCAGTGCTGCTGTGCCAGACAGGGCACCTTCCCCCTAGCTCTGCCCCGGGGCTTCGGGAGGGAATACAGAGTGTGGAATACAGGTTGGGTGTTTCCCAGCTGCCTCTGAGCAGTCAGGACCAGCTGCTCACTGCTCTGCAAGCATGCCCCAAAGGCAGTATTTAAGCAGTGCAAGGACACTGCCAGAAGCCAGCAAGGGAGAGGAGTCTCAGTTCAAATTCAGACATACCAAATCAAATCCTTCATTCAAAATCAAGGGGTATTTTGTCATGAAGCAGCAGCTTCAAGAAAGAAGAGCATAAAACCCTAACTTGAGTGTTACAAAGCTGTTTATGTTACATCTGAAGTTCAAAGAAACTTCTTGGAGTCTGAAATACCATAGTAAAAAAAGTGGAAAGGAACTAATGAAACTGAGTTTAGTCAAGAAAATTAAAACAAGCTAATTTTGAAGTCCTTTCTAGAGCAAATCCATTAATGCTCCAGTCAGGCGAGAGAACGAGCCCTCTTTAAAGGAAAGAAGGAAGCTCTTATTGGTAAAATGAACCAATGTATCTATGCTGGTTTGTAACTAGATCTTTACATGACACTTCAGAAACTGATTTACAAAACTTTTGTTTTTTAAACAAACTCTACTGCCTTTACAAAGATAGTGTTGCTTCCTTTTTTTCTTTTTGTGGGACATTGAGGGAACATTTTCAAATATTAGAAATGTATTTTGCCCTCAGCAGAAAGTTTCAAGTAAGACATTATCAACAAATACCTGCTGTTATAATATAGAAGATGCAGAGCAGCAGACTGCTGCTGGTTCCCTACCAAAACTTTGTGTTGCAAAGACACTCACTCTGGTGCTGTCAGGGGAGGCAGAGGGACATTGCTCATGGAGTCTGACACACAAAACCTCAAGTTGTGCATAGTGTGTAAGCACTTAAATCTGTCCTGGTAAAATCTCCTCTTTGTAACAGGAACCAGATTACATATGAGCAAGTCATATATTAATGTGAACCTCACTGTGGAAAGATCAACTCTGCCATCCCAAATGGGATTCCCAACAGGGACCTCAGAGCCAGCTTCTGTGGGCAGCATTCCTCTTCAGCAGGGATCTAGAGACAGACCAGATGCACAGCAGAAAAAACCTCCTATTCTAAGAAAACTGAACTACAACTGTTTGTCTGAACCATATCTGCTTTTAAGCGTGCAGAATTATTCTAGCCTTTATCCTAAGCACTGCCTCAAACATCTGTGATGTGGTATTAAGCATCTGATGGCCATGAGCAGAGGACACTCAGTTCTTGCACGTGACCCTTTAGCTACTGGAGAGCTGACACTGGAGATTTCTGCAGTTTTGTGCTCTTCTGCCACAGGCACCAAGAAGTCTACCTAGACAAATGACTGTGTAGCTGGATTTTAGGAAGCCAGTACTTGAGAATGCTGCTCATTACACTGCTGTGGTAAAAGCCATTAGGATATAAATGGTGTTAAAGCCTACAAGACCCAAGCCAGCCCAGGCTGACTGAAAGGACAGCTGATGCTGCAGTACAGTCACCCCTCAGCACCAGAGGTGTGACTACCGTGGCAGAACTCGAGACTGAGGTCACAGAGGAGCTGCAGAACAGCTCTCCTCAAAGTCACCCAGTTTTTGTTCAAGGACATTAAACACGTAAACTTAGCGTCAGACAATCCACACTGATTGCATGGAAGAGAGCAAAGTAGATGCATCTCTGTCACCTGATGTCAGTCATGAAGATACACTTCCAGCACTTGAACTAGTCTGGCAGATTTCTGTACAGACATGAATGATGCTTCCTTTTTCTGTGAAGGTATGAGAGAGTTGAATTCACCTCTCCCAGGGGTCATGAGTTACTTTTTGTAGCATGAACAGTGGTAGCAGATGAAGGGCTGAAGATAAAATGGCTGCCAAAGCCAGAAACAAGATTGTGGCTCTTCACTTGTTTACAACAGCAACACCTCCGATGGGAGAACTGCTGCAGGAGTGCCTGGTTAACATCTGAATTTGTTTCTGGGACAGAGTTCAAGTCACTGAAGCATTACACTGCAATTTATTTTAGTTTCTTATGCTAGGTAAAGAAACCACTTTTCATAGTTAGACTAGCCCACTGCCACTCTGGTAACAGAAGAATTCTGAAGTCAATAGTGACTGGCTTCAGCAAGTGCTGCAGCATGTCAGTGACTGACAGAAGCATTTGGAATATATTTGGGACATACATAGGACCTTGACAACGTTTAAGACATCAAAGAAAACAGTGATTCTACTGTGTAATACATTGTAGACACTTTCATTAGAGAGCTAAATGACCAAAGCTAAGTGGTAAGCGATGCAAATTCATCAGGTAGATTCCACCTTTGGGGTAATAATATCCAGTTTTTAAGCTCTTTTGTTTTGGTCCTTGACCAAAAAATTTACGTGCTGAGCATCAAGGCTTCAATAAGCTCTCAGCATTTCTTTCAAGTTTGCACCGAACAGCATTTAAGCCACCTCAAAATCGGAGTGGTGATACTCAGTTTGCACAGCACTGTTTCTGTTGTTTCTCCACCCCAGGATGAGATACAATCAGATGTAAATTGAATTCAAAACAAAAGAAGTGTCAATAGTTCCCTGTGCAATAAGACATTTTCAAGGGAAAGCTACGCAGCAGGCCTTGAATGCTCTCCCCTCTCATCCTGTTCTCAGCAGCATCACCCTGTCCTAAGCTCAGCAGGGTAGGTACAGCAATGTGCAGAGACCAGGGACTCCAGCACACAGCAGAGCCACAGTGCTGGAGCAGTCTGCAATGCAGATTGATAATGGGATGGGAACCCAAAAAACGCTTAGGCTGGGATTATTCAGTTCCTATGAAAAAGACCGTACAATTCTCATGGTACATCAACAAGATGGACTGGTATGCCAACTAACCTATATTTTAATATTTAAATTATAACAATACAATAACTAGAAAAGGTCAGTGCTTCAAGTGACAGGTTATGCCACTTCGATTCCAATATTTTTCCAAAATAAAGATGCGATTAAGATCTACACTTGAGCATCAGTAGTGCAATACAGTATCCTTTCCTGAATAAAGGAGCTGAGGTTTATCCACAATAAAAGCTTTAAATAAGGTAGATTGTTGCCATTTATATATCAATTCTGTATGTTTGATATAAAATATATTGGGAAAGCTTCAACTGACTTATACAATCTACATTTGGCTAAAGCTCCACATAAGCAGCATCAGTGGAAATGAACATCAGAGGTGTACTTAATATAAAACACTTTCAAAACTACTCAGCAACAAATGACAGAAGTTTGGCTAAGAATAACTGAACATCTGAGGTGTGTACCAGACAAAAAGAATGGACCCTGTGGTTACTTGCACTATTTTAATGAAGTAAAAGAAATGCAAAGTTTAGTCCACTTCCATTTCTCCGGGGGGTTTGGTCTGCTGAGGGTTGTCCTTGGCTGGTTCGGGCTTTGTTTCGGCGGCGCTCTGTCCGTTCACGGGCCCGTTGTGCTCCCCGTTAGCTTTGGCCTGCCCGTCACTGGGAGGTTCTATCTTCGGCTTGGGCTTGGACAGAATGGGGTTACAGAAGCTATCCAATTCCTAGTTGTGACACAAGTGAGACAGCAAGGTCATTTGGTGGCACAGCAACTGCACTCAACTACAATGCCTCTGATTTGTATGGTCCCTAATTGTCACCGTGATATTTTTGGAAAAATCCCTTTGCCAGGATTTCTTCTCCTGGGAAGCTTCAGCTTCTCCATGTTTTGCTCCTCTGGAATTTGATTTGAGAATTATTTACCCAGTATGTGAAATCTTTTTAATTAATAGCCAATCACAGCCAGCTGTGTAGGGCTCAGAATCAGTCACAGGTTTTTATTATCATTCTTGTCTAGCCTTCTGATGTCTCCTTTCTCTTTCTTTAGTATAGTTTTAGTATACAATTTTCTTTTAATATAATACCATAATATAAAAAAGCAGCCTTCTAAGAACTTGGAGTCAATTCTCATCTCTCCCCTCATCCTGGGGACCCTCACAACACCACAACACCTAATGGCCTGGAATGGCACTGTGAAGGACCAGACTTCTCTATTCTGCAAAGTCTAGAAACTTAAAAAAACCCCTTTTACCACCTAAGGAGATTCTGATTTGTTACAAACCTGTATGACAACCCATTCTGTAGAAATGTGGTGCTGTAACTCAGGGTATTTTAAAAAGGCTTGTGCAGAGGTACTACTGTAAATCAAGAGCCAGCACTGAAGAGTGCTGTAACTGCTGCCCCCTCTGTATAGATCTTTTAATAGCTTTAAAATCTCCGCAGGTGTATAATTCTAGCTCAGATCTAGGCTAAAATCTGGTTCAGGAAAAACTGATTAGAATGCAACAAGTACAATTATTTTTTTTTTACCTTAGATTTTGCTAGTATTTCTGCCACTTTGACAACTGGATCCTGAGTTAGACTGAGTTTGTTCTGAGCATTCATTTTGCTGTTCAACCAATTCATAGCCTCATTAATGTATTTTTCAACTTTCTCCATCTCAGCAGGATCTAGGTGGTCGTATTTTTCATCCTAAGGAGAGAGAGAGGTATATTTGTATCACCAATTAGAATATGCTGCTCACCCAATTAAGTTAATCTTCAAAGTTACAGAAACACCAATAACAGCTGTTAAGTTCAGAGATCCATTTCAGGTGGTACCAGCCACCATAAAAACACACAAATCTCTGATTTATGTTCTCATGCAGCAGCTCTTTCTGCTAGCAATGCTGAACAAGTTTAAAGCTCTCAGGAGCAGAAGTACAACAGCCCTTCTAAAACAGGGTAAGAGGCAACTTTACAGGATTTGTTTAAACACAAAAGACTCTACAGCCAAACTCCAAACACCTACAGTCATTGAACAGCTAAAGCATTTGACTTCACCTTGTTTTTGTATGCTTCTACTGCTTTCATAAGGAGCTGAATCTTCTTCCCCAGTTCATTTAGAACTTTTGGTCTCTCTTCATGTTCCATGCATCTTTCCTGGATAGGCTGCCCAAATTTCTGGAATAATAAGCACAGAGATCTTTACAAAATGTGCATTTCCTTTAGTCTGCTCTAAGAATGCAACGCAGCATGGGAAGGAAGGCTGCCTTTAACTCCTCTTCTCACCCCTTCAGAGAGCCAAGTCTTTGCATATTGCTTTAGCCCAACAACAACAAAAAAGCAGAAGTTTAAACACAGGAATAGTGACTGTGCTTTCTAGGGTTGGTATTTCACTGTTTTTTGCAAAAAGAGCATTTGGAACAGAAACCAGTGTGGCTTTAAGGGATGCTGCTTTAATTTTTAAGAAGTTAGGAATACAACTCACATTAAACTGTACTTCTAGTTCTAAATACGAGTAAGTTTTCTAGAAACCAACTTAAAACCTTACCTTTAATTCCTGAAGCTTATCCATGTATACTTGTTTTGGCTGGTCCTCTCCATCTTCATAAAGCCAGTTTTCTGTGTCCTCCAACATCAAGGTCAGTTTGTTTGAGTCCTACAAAGCAAATTATGGACACTCCAAGTCAGAAAGGAACACATCAAATGAGACTTGTCTCCCTGGCACAAACCCACCCTACTCAAAAAAGGACTGCTTCGTCAGCTTAAAATATTCCAAGTGAGAGTGAAGGAAAACAGTAATTAACAGACTTCAAAGCCAAGATTTTACAGTGATGAGAGAGGCAGGACAACCCTACTCATGTGATTTGCAGGTGAAGTTTACCAGAGTTATAAAATCAGTCCTGAGGCCATTTAAGGCAGTCCATGCACCTCTGAAGAGTGTTCCATATTATCTGTTCATTTCCTTTTTATTCCTACCCACTCATGCCATTCAGAGCCTCGTGGTGATCTGTCCTACTTTCCTATGCTGACCATAGGGTTTTCACTTTCTGCCTGCATCCCTGACCCTTCCTTGCCACTGAGGAGCATCTCAGGCAGTAAAGAACTCTGCAAGTCAAATGTCATGTGTAAGGATTAACCTGAGCTTCAGTGCTGGGAAGTCAAGCCATCTCCTATTCCAAAACTAGTCCAAGAGACCCCTGCAGCCTCCAGAGAACACACACCCAAAATTTATCAACACAAAGGAACTTTTCCCATCAGCTGAAATGTATAAACAGGTCTTACTTCTTCAGTGATGAATTTCTCAAAGGCTCCACACAGCTTGTCTCTGAATTCATACACATATTCTTCAACAGCATTCTTAGCATCATTTCGTTCCTTCTCAAGCTTGTCTTGCATCATCATCTTCCCCTAGGGTGGAGAAAGGCACACTGAAAACTGAAAGCATTTTTAAGTGTTAAGCTTAGGGACTACTCTTCAAACTGTACCTCAGAAGCTGGCAAAGGCCTGATAATTCACAATTACTGATTAAAAAAATGTTCACCTCTGTGTAAGTCATCACTACAAACACAATCAGAATGGGCTAAGTTTAGTCCAGAGAAATTGAGTCATTTCACCAAAAACCAAAACCACAACCAAAGCCTGCTATAATTATGGGCAACTTCCTAAAGAATTCTAAATTAGTTAAGTCAATGATTGCAAATACTTTTTAGATAGTTATTTACAGTGACATTAATTTGAGCAGTCACTTCTTTATGCTGCTTACCTCATTTTCTATATAGGAATTGATCAGATCTTGTCCCAGCTGCCTACAGAGGCTTGCCTGTATAGGGAGGTCAATACTCTTAACTTTTGTTTTAGGCTTTGGCTGGGAGGGATGATCTTGCTTGTCTCCAGAAGCAGCCTATGAAAAGAGTGACACTACTAAGAAACTTCCAGGAATCTTAAGCATTACTACATTTATGATCAAAAAAGAAAGACAAATGAAGCTAGTTAAGACAGCAACAAATTCTTTTTATGTAAATTAAGCACCTAATTATTTCTCTGTATTCAAAATCTATTACCTAGTTTGGAACCAAACAGGTGAAATTAATTTCTTTAAAGAACTGTTAAGTAAATTTGTTCAAAAGCTTAAAGCAATGCATATTGTTCTTCACAATGTTTCCTAATCTCACTAAGTTCCATGTTCATTATAATACCAGGTTAAACAGCAGAAACGTATTTCCCAATCTTAATCATGCAATGTTGAAAATTAAAGTGCTATGGTAGGATTCCTTACTTATCCCTTTCAATACAGCTGTCCTCTAAACACAATCCCATGTTATCAGTTAAGTGTGAGAATACTGGGCTAAAAATGTCCTACCAATACTGAATACAAACCTTTGTTTCATTTCCAGCATTTTCAGTTTCCTCATCTGCCTGGTTCTGTTGTTCAGCTTGACTTTTCTGCACACCTTCTTCTTGATCAACCTGCATTTTATCCTGCAGAGAGTTACATAACTGAATGCAAAGGTTTGCTGTAAGACTGAGGACTGATATCAACTACAGTAAATCCCAGACAACATATGAACTTCACAATCAATCTTAAAAATTTATGGTTTACCATGTTTAAACAGGCATTTTGATGTACTATTTTGAAGTATTTGTATTTATAACTTCCAAATTAAATGAAAATTCTACTCTGCTGCTTGATGTTGCTGCCTGTCCCCATTCCATAATTACACTAAGCCTCGTGAACACTCACTTTAAATTAGAAACAAATACATATAAAATGAAATCAAAGAACATTCTAGCAACACACCACCAACACAGAAAACAACAATGGATTCTCTATGGAACAGCCAGAACTCTGACCTCCTATAATTTCTGACCTAAACTTTAAATTACTTCTGCTTTGGGTTGCAAACTTTTAATCACTACAATTATTACCTACACCTATCTCACAAGGCAGTGAAATCAATAGAAATTAGCTTCTGTAGTGGTAGCCTCTTGGAGTACATAAGCAACTGTGTACTTCCCTCCTTGCCACCCAAAATAAAGAGAGCCTCACTTAAATTTTTCAGTAAGTTTATCACTTATGCCTTATTCTAAATTTAGCAATCTGATTGGTAAATTACTAGTGCAGATCACTTGGTTTAAGTGATACAGCTCCATGTCATAACAGAAAAACACTTTTAATGACACAGTAATGGGCAAGCCTGATGTTTTCAGGATGGTTCTAATACTCAAGAGATCCAGAGCATCAATAACCAATAAGCTGTAGCTAAGGTCTGAAAGGTCCAAGACTGCCTCCATTATAAGGAATTAGTATTTCTGGATTCACAAACTACATATGAATGTAGAATAATTTACTACTAGTTCTGCAAAATAATAAAAACAATTGTTTAAGCATTTCAAACTCTAGCACAGGTGCTTATGTTGCAGTTTAAAGCGGAGAACAAGAAGACTGCTTCAACCAAATTTAAAGGTTTGTCACCTGAGAGTAGGAAAACAGAAATACCTAAATCCTCACTTGCTGTTCTTACTGTTCACACAGAAAAGCCAAGAATTGGAAGGAACTGCTTTACCTACAGGAAACAGCTAGAGGGGATAACAGGACACACAGACAAGACAAACCTCCTCCTCAGAGTCGAGGGGATCATCCTCAATACTGAAAGGTAATTGCTGACAAGCACCATCGTGAAACAGAAGATGTGTTAGATGAATGAAGTGCTACAAAGGGAAAGCCTGAGCATGGAAGCAGCTACTCTCACACTGAATTCAGCACACTCCCAGTTAGCTCCACATGCCTCTTACACTAAATGCCAGCTCCAGCACTTCCAACCTTTGCTCCTTTGATTACCAACATCATGTATGGAGCACTTGCCCATAAGGATATGCACCATGCTCAGCATTTCAAATATGCCCACATTCCTGGAAAGCAGCATAGTGTTTAAGAAGTTGCTTATACCAATTATGTAATGCTAGTTGTGTAACCATTTGCTCTAATTCCCGTAGAATATCCAACTAAGGTGGGAGAAGCTAAGGCCAAACCCTAGGAGAAACGCTGTCAGGCCCAGTGCTGGTGTTGCTGTTTCCAGCTCCAAAGTGTTCCCTGGCACCCAGTCCTCAGCTCTGCACTGCAAAAGGGCTACTTTCAGGAGGCAGAGCAGTTCTCCATGTATAGAGAAATTCTATCTATTTTTTAGTCATTGAAAACATACTTTGTGAGGAAAAAAATACCTTTAATTTGTCAACAGATCTCATTAAATGCACTGCCTTTTACTAGAAACACTAGATAATGCTAAGACTAGTAGATGATAAAAACAATGAAAAAACTACTTTTATTATTTTTTTAGAATCCGTTTTCCCATTCTTTGTTCTTATTGCCACACTCAAGCAATAAACATGAAGAAACACGTTACATAACCAAAGAAGTAATTTAAGGGTGGAGAAGCAGTAACCATCAGAAGCCAAGCACAGCCATTTACCCTGCAATTATCGGCTCTCATTGTTGCCACAATGACAGTGAAGATGTTTACAAGCTTTACATACCAGCTCCTCATCTCTGCCTTGGTTCTTACTTGCTGACTCGGTGTCCATGGGGGTGTCGTTGTGCTCCCCCTCGACGCTCTGCTTCTCGATGATGGACGCGCTGGCCACGCTGAAGAGCCCGTGGATGTTGACTCGCACTTTCACCTTCACCTTGGAGTTGTCGCCGTCGTGCTGGGGACCCACGTTCTGAATAGTGAAACGCCCTTGGGAACGACAAAGGTGCTTTAATTGTTGTCCCAAAATGCACAGGAAGAGGGGAAAACAACCCCAAACGCATTCCTTTAAGGGTGTTAATTTAAACAGCAACTTGACTGTTTGGGAACTTTCTATTTAGCTGACAATCCTACAATGTAAGCTGCAGGTAGATAAACTAAAAGCTGGTTCCCCTATTATTATCAGTTCACTGATAATTAATAAGATGGTTTTGCTTTATCTGTATTCATAAAAAAAAGACAGTACTTTACTAGGTGTTCTACTTCTCTGTTGCCTTCTGTAACCACCACACTAGAGAAACTACTCTGATTTCATCTCAAATGGTTTCTTTTGTCCACGTAACTCAAACTTCACACTGAAAAATAAAACATTGACAGAGATAAAATATTCTGCTTAAATTTGATAACATGGCTGCACTACACTTTTTGGAAAACAAATAGTGCTTAAGCAAGGTTTCTGAAAGCAGTGAGGTTGATACTTTATTTTGCAACTTGCTGAAAATTTAAGTGTAGATGATATGCATATGCAAAGGAGAATGTTTCTTCCTCAGGACCACAGACTTCTTGCATAGACAGCCTAACAGATAGCAGCAAATTTGTACCTGATTCATGAATCAGTGAATAAAACAATGCATTAAAGACCCTGAGGAGTGTACTAATAACTGCAAAAAATGTAGCATTAGCTAACAAGAAACTTATTTATGCCATCTAATTCTTTAGATTCTATTACAGATGCTTAAACTGAGGAAACACTTGTATTTTATACACTCAGATTAACAGAAAGAGACATGACAGATAGCATAGACAAGTTATCTGTCCAGACAGGCAACAGCTCCTTTGATCCAATTTCTTTGAGAAGTACAGGCTGGCAGGCACATAAGATCCTAATCAATTTTATAGAGACTAAAAGAACCAGACAATAGAGCACTAAACTCTTGGTGCCTACTTCTTTTGAAGCATTCAGAAACTGTAAAGATAGACAGAAGGATGAATGCAGAATTTTTTTTAGGCATGTCAAACAGAGATGTCAATGTGGTTTGCTCACTACACCTAAATCAAGAAGCCTGTGCTGAGCCTTTCTAAAGAACCTAAGCTTTTCTGTAAGCTAGAAAATATGGAAGTAACATATCTAACAAGAAAGGAGAACCACTTTTTCCTGTATCAATAGGAGTTAGGGATGGAGGTCTTATTCCCATGTCCTTACCTATTCTGGAATCAGGATAAGGCACTTCATGTGGATGGGTATAATAAGCTTCCAAGTCAAAAGGCTCTTTCTTGTGGAAAGTAATTACTTTTGAGAATGGAGCAGCGTGGTTCTTACTGAAGACTTCACACTCCCTACAGCAATAAACATTAGACAACATTAAACCTCTGAGCATAACTTCATAGATAATCAAAGTCAAGGTATGTTAACAATCAGCAGCCCTTCTGATGAAGCAACTGAGTGGTTTAAGTCCGTTTTTAACAAGAGTTGGAGGTCGAAAGCCTCTAGGTCTCAAAGCTGGACTCTGCACTTTATGTCACACATTAAAAATTAGGCAACTTCACCCCAACATTTAAATTAATTGTTATTTCCAATTGTTAAGCAGTAGCTGGAACCGAAAAGGTAAAATGCTAAAAAATGAAAATTAGAATTTCAACATTTTTCTTTATATCCAAACACACACTGTTTTGTAGGCACTGTACAACTTACCCTGTTCCTTCTTCATAAGATGATTTCCATCTCAATGTTATAGAGTAAGGAACAACGTCTGTGATGGAAAACTCACGCACTTTAAAAGCTGGAGAAAGAATTGCACACTAGGGAAAAAAAAAAAAAAGAGACCAAAAATTCATTATATCCATATAGTCAAATAAATAGCAAGTACAAGAATTACTACTTATCATATAGGTCATATGGAGGTCCTGCTTATCACAGACTTTTTTTTTAACAGAAACTTCCTAGAGTTAATTAACTAAAAGACTTAACTGAAGTAATAAATGTTATTTCCTCAGTGATTTTCAGTAAAGATACCCAGCAAAGCACAACACAGAAGTAGAACAGCAGAATTTGGGTTCTCAAATTTAACAGATCTTTTTAACTAGCCCGTCCTCCTAATATGACACAGAATGTAACAGAGTAATTTCTGATATGGTCACTGTCACCAATTAGTGCAAGAACAAGTAAGACTCTGCATCTTGTCTCAGCTGCAGTACCTTTTGCTTGTGGTTAGCTGTATTTCATTAGTACATTTTGTTAAAGAAGCAACACTAAAGTTTTATTTCAGGAACTATACCTGCAAGGCACAGCCTCTTGCAACAGCTTCATCAGCATTTAGCGTGGTGCTTATCTCTTTACAGAAAAAGTTAGAGATCTGTTCCTTCACTGCTGGAATTCTAGTAGCCCCACCTACTATTTCTATACTGTAGATATCTTCACGCTGAAGTTCTAGAAAAGAGAGTGCATGCCCTTAAGTTATCATCAAGGTATCAGAAAGCTATCTTTGGACAAAAGAAAAAAAGATAAAAGTTCTCTTATTATCTAGACTCTGACAAGCAATGCATGTATTTCATGGCTGAAAAGATCTTTAAAACGCTTTGTCCCTCCTGCAGGCTACAAAGTTTTCTAGTTGCATAAACCTGGGAAATGCAGAAGCCAAGCATCAATGAGAACAGCTGTTCTTTAAAGTTTGTTGTCCATGTGCATCCCGTTTCTGCTCTGCATGAATTCAGAAAGGTGAAATTGGGTCTTCTGCACTACTGGACACTATCTCACCTCTCCCAAACAAAATGAAACCCAAAGAGATCTCATTTTATATTTGGCTGAACTTTGCTTGCCAAAAGAGAAAAGAAAACCTTTTAAGCCAATATATGTAAAAAATAGCACATTGTGCTTGAAGGTTAACTTTTTGATTCTGGAATCAGGATATGTGTATGAAGGCATCTCGAACAACTGTCAGTCCTTGAACAGCTCTGCTCAGCAGTTACTCAGGTTTTTAAATCCTGTATTTGCTATTGAGCCAAGTCACAAGATCAGCAGAATTCTTCCCTTTTAGTTGAAGGTGCTGGAACTGGGGGTAAAACTTTTCCTGTTAAAGTCTACTTCTCTCCTTTATAGTACATTAGGCAAAAAAAAAAAAAAAAACAACCCAAAAACCAACAAACTACTTTGTTATTGGCACATGCTTTAGGTAATTCAATTTAAGAATATACTGCCAAATTACCAGGTCAGTGAGGACATGTAAGTACCACATGGAACAGGCTGGCCAGAAGGTTGCAGTAAAGAATAAGATATTTTACCATCATCATTTTGGTTTGGTTATTTGGGGTTTATTTTTAAATAAATTCAGAGTGCCAACCTTTTCCATGACACAGGGTGAATAAAGGTCAATAACCAAGGTTGCAGAGTAGCATGTGCACTAAATGAGGCGGGAATGGGATCATGCATTCATGGCAAGCATATGAATGGAACTTACATTTAACTTTTCAGTATCTAGCTTTGCAATTCTAATAAATACAAAAATACATTGAAAAGATAATCATTAAGAGATCAGGAATGACTGGATTACTAGCAGCACCTCAAGCAACTTCTACTTACTGGCTTGATCCATGGCTGCTCTTAGAGGAGGCTCCACTCTGGCCAGAAGGGCAGCACACAGCTGCTCGAACTGAGCTCTGCAGGGCAGGGAGAGTGCTTGGTGTTACCAGGCTGCTCAGAGACCACAACCCCCTGCCCCTCAGTGGGAACAACACCCAGTACCTGTTCATCTTACTGGAGACATCCAGGTCGTTCATGAAGCACTCGATGTTGAGGGGAAGGTCGGACGCGTTGGCGCTCATCAGCTTCTTGAGCTTCTCGCATTCCTGATACAATCGCAGCAGGGCTCGGGGATTCTCTTTTACATTCAGCTTGTATTTTGTCCTAAATTCTTCAGAGAAGTAATCTACCAAAGCCTCATCAAAATTCCTGCCACCTACGAAAGGGTCAAAGGTAGTGGCCAAGACCTGGCAGAAGTCAAAGAACAAGATCAGACGTTATCAGACAAGGTTTGTGCTGTGTCATTTACTCAGCGCACCAAGAGGTGCCATCATCGCCTTCCACACAGCTTCAGGTGGCATCTGGCCACCACAGACAGGCTCACAAAAGCACTCAGCCTTTAGTAGGTCACAGACAAAAAAGTCTCCAAAGACTGTTCAGCTTTGCTTCACATCCCACTGGATTTAGACTTTGAACTGTCATGGATGGCACAAAAAAAACCCCCCAACATCTCAGAGCGACTCAAGACAGTTCAACAGTCTCCCATAAGTGAGTCAGTTGCACAACTGCAACACTTAAACTCCCTGAATATGCAAATATGTCAGGGACATCACACAAAAACTGTGCAGTGTCCTTAATTATCAAGCATTTTCCAGAACACACTTTAGGATGCTACACTTCTGCATTTTACAGAAACTGACTTGATGAAATAGCCAAAATTCAACAGAAGGGTTCTGTATTCCACATTTAAAAAATATTTTCTATAGACATCTATTTTTTAAAAAACTAATCTTTCCACAGGGTAGCATTTTGAGTTTTAAATACTTCAGGCTTTTTATGTATGACTTAAAAGATTACCTTCAGTTTTCCCTTGTTAAAAGCACAGATGGAAACCTGATATGCAGAATGCCCCATATCTACAAAGACCACATTTCTTGGCTTCTCTTCCAAGGCTGGCAGATCTTGCTTGTATATTCCATAGGCTAATGCAACTGGAAAACACCAACCCATGGAAGGTAAGGGGAAGGCACACACAGCTGCAGACCATGCATTAAAAGCACCACCAAGAGACAGACACTGCCCACACTCACCCTTTCTAAAGGCCATCCTAACTCTTATTAAAAAGAGTTATCAAAATCATGTTGAAAACACATTTTTTTTAATTGACAAGAGAGTAAGAGATGTCAAGTGAAGGTTTAGCACTAATAAGGACTTCCCCCTGTATTTCAATTCTGCTTGTAGCCAAATTAACACTGCAATTTGTGAAACTGCACAGATTACAACTCATGCCTACACCTCTCCCCTGAAATGCCTTAGCTTTGAAAAATTCAAGCATGCCCAAAAGATAAAGGAAGTGTTTGGGAAGATTCATTTACACATATCTAAGCTTTCATAACCAGCACTCATTTGGAAAGCTTTCTCAGACTTTCTAAAAGCAAAGAGAACCAAGAAAAATGCAAATTACTGATTTAAGCAGCTCCAACTTTAGTCCCCATGAAGTGTATTTCTATGCTCTACCTTAGAATTCTCCAGAACCAGAAGAGAGGAGTAAATTACTTTATAGAAACAGGTGTGCCATTGCTACAGCAAACAGGACTGCCACAACCTAAAGCACAGATGCCAGGTTTATTTCCAAAGATATTCCCAAGTGTGATGTGCTCAGGTTAGGAAACCCCAGCTCTCCTGGTGCTTCCCAAGTGCTGCACACCACCCCACTGCTGTGTTTCCAGTTCCCAAACTGGAATGGGCAGTACTAGCCTGGACAGCTCTCTGCCAAGCTCCCAATTGTGTAACAGCAAGGTGTCATCCCCCTCACATTCAGCAGCCTCAAAGGACAAAAAAAAGTCCTGGCCCTTTACCTGCTGTAGTTTCATTCATCAGCTTCAGACAATTTAATCCTGCAATCTGTGCAGCTGCCATTACAGACCTTCTTTCAGCATCAGTGAAGAAACTGGGGACCTGTTTCCAAAAATAATGACATTGGATATTATAGGATATGGATTTTTTAATTTAGAGTAGTCAGACTTGCCCATCAAGCTATCCTATAAATGTCATTACCACAAGAAACTGTTATAAGCTAACCTCAAATTATTAAGGCTGCCTGAATAAAACAGCTAGCTAATTCATTTCAGTTCATATTTTAATTAAAAATTCAAAATATGCCAAAAATGAAGTTGCATCCAGGGCTGTTTTAAATTAAGCAGATTCTAACATGCCAGCAAAAAAATCCTGAAAATGTTTTCCTAGATGGTTTGAATGAGTCTTTCCTCTTAAAATCATCACCAGGTCCTGGAAACACTTGTGCAGGACAAAGCCAACCCAAAAAATATTCCCACACAGCCCCACAGTAAGTGACTGGGCAGAAGCACTGCAGCAATGCTGGAATCCAGCTTGAACCTGCATCCCATTTTCAGCTATCACTACCACCACAGTGCCAGCTTACAGTGTGCTCCAAGGTTCAGTGCCACCAAAAATAGCCACAGCACCATCAGAGCCCATTTAGGATCTGGCTGCAATCAGCTGGCACCTCCTCAGCAGACTCTTGGGTAGAGCTCCATTGTGTCGTGTGTTTTGTTGGCTACCACTGTGGGGCATTGCCAAGGATGCCTGGGTGTGTGGGAGGTATTCTCCCAGCTTAAGGAAGCAAGGAAAAAGATCAAAGCAGGTTTTTAACAGCTCAAGTACAGAGCTTTCCAGTTCCCATGGCTCTGCCTGACAGAGAAGGAATCACTGCAATCCTTCGTGCCCAAACTTCCCACCAGGGCCAGTAAACAAAGACCATGTGAAAAGCAGACACAGGACTGTGGATCCAACAAAATAAAACAACTTTTTCAAACAAAGCCAAGTGGTTTGGGAGTGTCACATTATCAGCATGACCCTCAGATCCCTAAATTCAGGCAACTCTCAACTGCACTACAACAGTGTTCAACCATGCAACAAGAAAGAAACTTAAGAATTCAGGAAGGTTCTTTGGAAGCAAGGAGGAAATGCTTACACCTAGGACAGCTCCCATTTGTAACAAGAACTACAGTAATCAGAAATACTGTCTGTAGCCCTTGGAGACAGACAGACAGACTGCATCAACTTCAGCACTGTGTTCTTTCTGAAAATACAGTCTGGATTTAACAACCTTTTCATCTCCTCACACACGCTTCAAGAAGTATTCTCATTTGGAAAAACTGCCACAAAGGGTGTCATTTCTAGGGCTATGATTTCTATCTGCCACTTGAACCTCTTACCACGGTATAAATGGTCCTAGCCTGCATAAAGCTGCCTGTGGATTGCAATAAATATACACAACTCACTGAAATCACACAGTCAGCCACTGGTTTCTTCAAAGCACTTTCTGAAGTCTCCTTCAGCTTGGCCAGCAGCATTCCTGTGATCTGTTCCACTGCAAACAGTCTCTCTTCATCCAGGTACCTCACCTGGAACAGAGAATTGGGAATCTGTGATCAATCATCTCAACCTTGCTCTCAAGATGTGTAACTTCATAACAAAGATAAATTATTATTCATAACGTTGAGCATTGAGACCCACTGAACACCAGGCTCCAGACACAAGTAACTCCCTGTCTATTGATCTGTGCTCCCTACAACACATCTTCAACAGTTTAGTTTGTTTGTTTTTTTCTTTTATGGGACGCTTAACACCTCAGTTATCTCAAGGGACTATTCACAGTGATACAGTATTTCTGCTGCTTGTGTATTTTGAATTAAAAAAAAAAAAGGCAGCAAAAAAAAAAGAGCATAATATAAGTAGGATCACATTGTGCTATAACACAGGCTAAAAATAAAAGTTTTGGAGCAAGCCCAAGGAACACTGGCTTCCTGCAACAGTCACTCAAGCACAGGAGGCAGTGAAGGTGTAAACCAGGCAATTCCAACAATCCTGCCCTGCTCAGGAAATACAGTTGAATCCTCAGCCTTCATGTGTCCTGAATTCCTAACAAGCTAAAATCTCTACAGCAATCCCAAGCACTCCTGCCATTAAGTCTGGAAGCAAATTAAAGATAATTTGTTCAAATTTCATATTCAGAGCATTATGTTGTTTTCCTGACACTTGGCCTCTGCATGTCTGATGGGAACTAATAATCTCACACTGTAATTATACAGATTTGAAGATAAATCTAGTAAGGCCAAGTGAAAAGCTAATGTGACTAAGGAAAACTAATATGATTGATGAGAAGCCTCAATGGACATCCTGGAGAAAGTACAGACTTCTTTAGAGACACAGGAATGTATTCAGTTTTCTAAAGGAAAATGCAAGTGACCACAGGGGAAGTTAAGTGACAAGGGCCCAAAGTGCTCATCTCTACCACCAGAAAGATTCCACCCAAAGCTCTCACTCACCTTTACTCCTACAGAGCCATTTGGCATCTTCTGAAGTTCATAGGGAAGTTTGGCCCTCTCAGCTTGGATGTAAGGATCTTCAAATGCTCTTCCATGAAGTTTTTTGAAGCCATGGACTGCATTTTTTACATTTGTGATGATCTGTGGCAAAGATATTTTCATTACCCATGACATTCTGATACAGAGGACTGTGCAGAAAGGATTTTTTCATGTTGGGCTTAATGCACACACTGACCTGTGTCAAGCCCCACACATTCACCGAAAAGCAAAGTGTGAGAAGAGTGAAAGAATCACCTACTTTTTAATCTATTAGAAAAAATTGACATGTACTTCTCTCTGTAATATCCATTAACTTGCTGCCATCAATTTTGACTGTACTTTTTATTTTAGAGGAGCTTTCTGATACAGCATGAAATATTTAAGATCCTATATTGTTGCAGTGGCTGCCTGCAGGAACTAATGAAGTTATTACCTACATTAACCTTAAATGAACTTTCAACAAATTAACACATTTCCCTTCCTTTAAAGTTCTCCTCTAATTCAGATCCCATCTGGATGTAAAGCCTCCCCACACCTATTCTCTCATCAGTGTTTTAACCTAGTCATTTGCAGCACAGCCTTTTAACCAAAGAAAGAACCAAAACAAATAAATAAATAAAGTGAACACAATACTTAAAGCTATCAAAATAAACCACTACAGGACAATCTTCTCCAAGATGAACTTGTTCACCAGTCAAAAAAGTTTTTGATTCATTTACCTGGCTCTTTGCCGCATTCCCGATGGCTCGGGTCTTGGATCCTAAAGATATACATGCTCTAAGAAAAAGAAAAAAGGAAAAAAAAAAAGAAAAATTCAGCCTTAAAAGAAAACATCATAAAATATTTCTGTGGTACTTTAGAACACCCACAAAAATTCAAGCAGCAGGACACGGATGTGTTAAATAACAGCATTACTGCATGAAGTACCAGAAGGTGAAGTGGAATTCTGGTTATTTTGTTCTTTGTAAATTAGCTTAGAAACAGCAAGCAACAGCCACTGCTGCCATTTTAATTGCATTTAAGGAATTCTGTGAAAGCTGAAATGTTCCACAGATCTTATCACGAAGGAAAGGCACTGATAGTTACTTCTGGGTCACAGGTTAAAACCTAAGAAGCCTGTGAGATTTCATCCAAACCCCTGAACTTTACCAGCCAGGCTCTCTCGACGGAACAACCCTTGAGTCTCACAGGGCCACATTCACACTCTAAGAGACCTCAGCAACAACCCTAAGACAATCATTAAAAACCCCACAAATCGAGGGAGCTGAACGAGCTGTGAAATGCTTCCACAGCTGAGCACTAGCAGGTCCCTACTGCGAACAGCCATGAAAGGAGAGACCTGGGGACAGCTCCCTCCCAGGCACTACTGTAATCCACAGCTCCCTGCAGCTTCCTGGCTACCAAGAACACCCCCCCGGATCAGCACAGGCTGCCTCAAGCCCCAGCCACCATCTGGCCTCTCAGCACTGCCTTTGGAAGTGTTCTTTTCTATTCTGGAAGTTACTAACACCGCATCACCTGAAATACAACTCCGCCCCAAAAGGCAACGACCATTCAGGAGTAACAGAGAAACTCGGATTTCACGCAGCTCAGATGTAACTGTTTAATGCATGCATAAAGGTCACTCCAGCACACTGCTTCCTGCTTCCCCTCCATCGCTGAGGGCACCGCAATTTGGCAGGATTTTCTAGCAACCTCTTCTCCCTGACATCCAAAACCTTCTCCAGACGGAACTGCTGCAAACACGAGGCATTCCCCTACATTTTCAAAGAGGCAGTTCAGCTTGCACAAACAACTTTCACAATTTTTGACGTCACCACCACGCTACAGTTCCCCAATTCCTCCTTGTTGTAATTAGGGAAAGTCAGATAAACGAGCAATTTCCATGGCAAGCAAATGATTTACAAACGAATGCTATTGCATCACACCTTTCCAGTGCAGGAATCTGCCTCTGCTCACAGCCAGCACAACCTGCACTTACCCCATGCAGAAGCAGCTCAGAGCCAGCACAGCTCCTGCCATGGGTTATTTCAATTACTTCCAGCACAGAGGGATGGAAGGCTTTTTCCTCCTGCAGCTGGGAAGCAGAGATGCCAAAAAAATAAACGTGCCCTCCTTGGCTTCAAAAAGTTCAGTCGTTTCCAAGATTCCTTATTACATCATCTTAATTACAGCATGTGATCACATTAATCACACCAGGTGTGAAGTAAGTTATGAGCTATCAGCAACGGCCCTGTTTTCCCACAAAACCACAGTGGTGGGGCAGAGCACCTGAAAGCACCATTTGCCATGAGTTTAACGTGCCAGAAGCACTGGAAATGTGTTCAACAGCCCTGCTGAAGTTCCAGCTCTGGAGAAATCAAGTGTCAGTTTTCAAAGAGATACAGGGCCAAAAGCCAGGAAATATCCAAGTTCTACTGAAATGCATGGCTTATTGGCAGGATCTTTCCCCTTCTTTGTAAAATGCTTGTGCTAAAGCTTCCAGGATGAGACGTGGTTGTACTGACACTGGATTACAGAATGTAATTAACTAATAGCTAACTCAAGCACCTGCATGATGTGAGCACCTCCATAGGAATAAGTTCATTTAAATAAGTCCACATTCAAATAAGTTCATTTACTGTGTTGCTGCTATGTGCAATAAGGAAGATTCTGATGATTGAAGAATTAGATCTGTCTGTATCACTCAAATCCCACTCGAAGTAAAGATTTAGCTACTATGAGAAACTTACATAACAATAACAACCTGTTACATTTCTATTTACCTTTGTTTGATTTCTCTCAAGACAGTAAGACTAGAGAAGTGTTCCTCAAGGTCTCCTGTATTACCACATCTTGAGACAGAAAAGGTCAATGAAAATGTCACTTAAAGAGTGACAGGTACTGTCTTTAAGTGTATGTGCACTCCAGATACTGTAATTGTTAACTTGAACCGTTTTCATAATCACTTCACAAGTATCTTGGAAGTACAGTTAATCAGACATCGGTGTGAAAAATATCAAATGCAGGGAAGCCTACCTGCACAGAACACACTCCAAAAAGAGCTAAAAATTGGAAGTGCTCTTCATCACAAGGGAGAAGGAAACTGCAGCTGCCTGAGGATTCGCTGGGCACAATTTCATGGGGCACTTTGCATTTGAAAGGCCAGAGAATTTCAGTTCTCACTGCATATCTAGTGCACAAGGATAATTACTTCCTGAGAGCTAATATGAGAAGCATGTTTTTCTAGACAGTAAAAAGAATTTTCAAGAGTACTCCCATTAAAACAGACGGCATGCTCTTCGACCATCAACTTCTTTGTACTTTTAAAAATCAACTTTTTAGAAAGCAAACCTACATCTCCCCGAGACGAGGGCAGCAGCGCTGAGCTTACTACAGTCTGGCACGGCAGAAACAGCTTTCTCTTTTGGCTCCAAGTCCCTCCGTAAAAAGAGAAGCACCATCCAACCCCCGATTTTTATGAGTGTTACACGAATCCCTGAATCCTCCTTCAAAATTATGCACAGATGGAGCTCTAAAAATCCTAGACGTATCCCATAGAAACAGAGGAGCAATATCTCCACCTACTCTTGCGTCTCCCATCATCACGGACGTTGCCCAGTGCCCCCCCCCCCCGCCAGACCTCGGTATTCCAGGGCCAGCAGATGCGGTGCAAGCACGAACAGGTTGAAAGAAAGGGAACTCATCGCGCCGCTTCCCCGCTGCTGAATCAACCTCCTCCTCCTCCTCAGTCTCGCCACCACTCGTGCAATTGTTAATGGGAACGCTCCCAGCCCTGGCAGCCGTTCGGGAGCCGGGCGAACGCACTCACTCCCGGGGCAGCACCTCCGGCCGCCCGAGAGCGGAGCCCAGCGAGGAGCGCACCGCCCCGGGCTCCTCCGGCGGCGCAGCGCGGGATTTCAAGGGCACGCCGGCACCGCCGGCAGCCGGCACGCACCCCGCACACCCCGCTGCTCCCCGGCACACGCCTTCCCGGCAAGGGGCTCCGTGCCGCCGCCCGGCTCGGCCGGCACCGCCGCGCCGGGGATCCCGCGGGGGGACGCGCGGGCAGCCCCGGCGGGCGGGGCCCGGCGCGCCGCTACTCACGGGGTGCAGCGGTCGCTGTACTCGTTGGCGATGGTCTCGATGCCGCCGCTCCGCGCCACGCCGATGTAGCAGTTGAGGAAGCCGAGGTCGATGCCCACCACGGACATGGCTGCGCCTGGCGCTGGCTCTGGCGCTGGGACCGGCACTGGGGCTCCGCGCCCGCCGCTCCCCCACTGCGGAGCGCCGGCACCAACCGGCAGCGGGCCCGCCGTGCGCAGGCGCCGCCGGCGGGGAGCCCGCCCGGCCCCGGCCCCGCCTCGGCTCTTTCCGGCAGGGCTCGGGCGGCGCTGCCCTTCCAGAAGGATCTGGAACGGGAGGGATGCGGACGACCGGGGAGGGAGCGGCGCCGCCCACAGCGGCAGAGCGTCAGCGCTGCGCAGGGACCGCCCCGGCCGCCTTAAAGGGTCCGGGCGGCGGGGCTGGCCCGCGGCTGTCGGCGCTGCACGGGCCGAATTAATGAGATTGTAGCAGTCGCACAATTAGTGCAGAGACGCCATCGGGGCCAGCGGCGCGGCTCTGCTTGCAGAGAGCCGTGCTTGCACCGAGCCGCCCTGAGGAGCCGCCGTGAGGGGCGGGCGGCTCCTGGAGTGCCCCAGAGGGCCGAGGTGCGGGGTGAGCCCTGCGGTGTGCGAAAAAGACGTGTTTTGTAATTGGTTTTTTGCAAATATTAAAAGGAATAGCATATGAGTTAATGGTAGAAAGTTATGCTGTATTAATTTTTTTTTTTAATCTCTTATCAGAAGAGACGAACTTCTTCCCGCCTCGCTCAGCCCTGAAGGCGCCGTTAGGGTTCAGAGGAAGAACTTGACACTGACCAGACAGAATCCTGTGTTTGAATGGAATTTATGCATCATGTATGAGATGTATGAACATGCAACAGATAATTGTTTTAAAGGGTTAATCCTCTGTTAACCTGTGTCCTTTTTCGGGCTTATTTTGCCCAGAAAGATGTACCCAGACCGTCCATAACTCTTTGCTTTTATTGTCTCGTATTGTCCTAATCACAATTGTCCAAATTTTTATTACTCTAATTATATTACTATTTTTACAACCATTTTATTACTATTAAACTTTTACAATTTAAAAAACAAGCGATTGGCGTTTCTCACAGGTGGAAGCCCAGCTGGGCCCCGGCAGCTGTGCCCACCACAGAGATGGGCACGGCTCTGGGCACCTCCTGGGCCAGGCATAGGCACATTTTGGGCCCTCTGCTCCTTCACTTCGCCCATTGCCAACACCTGTGGAAGAGACATCCCCAGCTGGGCTTGGGCTCTGTCTATTTCCAGAAACAGCCTTGTCTGTTTTCTTTTCCTGGGGTAAAAAATCAACTCGAACCCCAAGTGTCTCTGCTTACCTCATGTTTTATGGGTATCGGATGTTTATGGTTTGAAACTCCATAAAATAAACCTGCAGGCTGGAAAAGTTCCCCAAGTATTTATTTGCTTCTAAAAATGACACTGTTTCACACAGCAATGTGACGTCTTTGTGACACAGCATGTGACATTGCACTGCACGGTTCTGTTCCACTGGAGAGATTAAAAATAAGCACAAAACGACTAAACTAGTTTAACATCCCTGTCAAGAGGCTTGATTATCTCTCCCATTTGTGACGGTCTCACTGGTCTACTAAACCACCAGAATTTTCCTAATGAAAACATGTTCTTTTCCTCTAAAACCTCCAGAGGCGAGAGAAACTACTGGTACACAGAATTATTTGTAACACAACTCCTCCCCCTGCCTTGATTATCTCATCTTTACTTGCTAGGATGAGGATCAGAAAGGCAAACTAGCTCCAGTCCCATCTACAGTAGCTAGGGAGGCAGATCCCCAGCTCCAATTCCTGCTCTGCTCTTTCCATCCCAGTTAGAAAAAAGGTGGTTCAAGGTATGGCAGCACCACTTGAGGCTGACTCTGACTGGATAGAAACCTCAGGGGCAAAGAGATTAAATGCAAATGCTCCTGTGTGGTTGTGCAACTCCAGCCAGCTGGTTTGAAGCTGCTCTAGGGAACAGCAGACTTGTGCAAACGTTCCTGACAGCCACCAGAAAGTGCCAATGGACTTTTTATTTGCTTTGTGCAGAGTTGGAGATGGGAGTACAAGCAGGCTAAGCCAAACTCTTGGAGGCATGTCCTAAAAGTCATCTGTGTGCTTCAGTGTCACGCTGATGCCCAGCCTGTGAGTGTGAACAAAACTCACTGCACCCAGATAAGGCACAGACTTACCTGAGCACAGCCCCCTTCTCTGCATGGACTGCCACTGTAGCAGTCTTGGGACTGAGGTTGCCCCAGTCTTTCCAGTTCTTGGCCTGTGGATCACATCTGGTATTTTAGCAGCTCAAAAAAAGTATTTGTACAAATTCCATGAGCCAAGGGTTTCATGCCAAACTTAATGGCTGGAGTGAAATCTTAGGAACACTGATGGGATTAATTTCCTTGAAACCAGGCATTTAAATGCCTCCTAAATGCTTCTTTTATCCTAAGTTATCAATACTCCACATGGTTTGGTCTTTCCCTCTTGAAAATCATTACTCAGAAATAAGAGTTAATGTACATGCTAAGATATATCCTCAGTACTGAGAAGGCTCCTGAGCCATTTTAAATTTTCTCAAGAAATACAGTGCTAAGTGTTCTAGGCCTCTATATGCTAGGCTCTTTATATTTTAGGACTGTGTTTTGGCTAAAAATGCTGCCGCCAGGTAAAAGCCTTTTCAATGTTGTTTTAGTATGAACAAAATGGAAACATTGAGAATTTCAAATAAGAAGCAAGTATTTTCTTGGATTCCTTGGTCTTTCTGTAGTAAAGAACACTAAGGAACTTTCCCCCCAGTGGATCACTCCAAAGGAGGATCTTTTGACCATTAAATATTTATCTGGTGTCACACTCTGTTAGCTGGTACCAATGGCTAAATTTAGAAAAGCTGTGATCCTTCTTCTGATGCTTTTTTTAAGCTCTACTGGGCAAGTAGAAGGCTTAGGAATTAAATGAGGTCACTCCCATCCTAAGGGTGCTCTGAATTCTTTCAGTGCTGTTAAAACTTGCACAGCTCATTTTTTTCCTTCTTTAGTATGAGCGAAATAGTTTTTTACCAAGTAGATTGCAGTTCATTAGTGATCAATAGAGTCCTCTAAAACATTTTAGGGGTTGTATTAGGAACCAGCACTGTTTATTTGTCTTCACTTGCAAAAAACATGCATACTTTTTTTTGGGACAGACAAATCCAAATCCCCAATGATATTGGAGAGAACTCACTTTTTTAAAAATTATTATTGATTAAAATTCAGCTACATCTGAAATGAAATCCATTTGCAATGTCAAGGTAAAGTTCTAGGTCCTCCATAATGGCAGAAAGACAATCTTGTCTAATTCAGGCCACTGATACACACATGTGAAACATATCTTCACAATAAATACAATATTTATGTTCTTCAATATAAATAACTGTCATAACCTAGCTAAAAAGCATTTAGCATATTTTGTTTTGGATCAACATGAATATATGCAAACAAGAGGCTATTTAATAATGGTTGTTGCTGCTTAGCTGACAGAAACCAGTTTTGCTGAAAGCAGCAATTGTAGTAGGGTTGTTGTTTCAGAAAGTTATCCCATTTGGAAAACACAGTCTTAACTGGAGAAGTAACAGGTGATATATTTAATTCAAGGCCTCCATTTGGATCAGAATAAGCAGCATGACAAGAAGTTGTTAAAATCATACCAATCAGCTTCATTTGTACTTCCAGAACAACATGAATGAAACAAGGATCACTCACAAAATACATTTATACACCCACAACACATATACCTCCTCTCATTCTCATATTTTGTGCTAGTTAACCCATTACCTTACTCTAAATTATTATAATTTGTGGTTTTAGTAATCTTGATACTCTTCTCTATCCTAGTGGTAAGTTAATGACCAGAAGCAGAGGCAATTATTTGGCAAAGCCTGAAGAGGCACAGCACTTTGAAATAAAACCAGCATGAACTGCAGGCCTGCTGCTCAGTTTAAGCATAAAACGGTGCAATCACCTTTAGTCTGAAAGGAAGACATCAGTAGTGCTAATGGGGTAAACTTCAAGGTTTGTGGTATTTAGGACAGATTACCAGAGGTATGCAGGGCATTATGTAAGAATTTAAGTATCCTTGGTATTTCATGAAATGACCTAAGCAAGTTCTATGCCAGCATTTATTCAGATTTTATTTGACTTCCTGGAATACCAGGAGAAGAGATCCTTGAAACGAAACACTTTGGAACTAGCAACTCCTTCCTGTTATCAGATGGCAAAACTTCCTCAGGGATGCAGGGAACAAAATCCTGCTTTCTCAAGAGCATTTTCATGTTTTTTTAATGAATTATTTATTTGCAGATAATCTTCACAGCAAGAATTAGCATTATTAAATGTACTTCAAATGCTACTGAACAACCTAGTAAAATTATTCTACCCACAAACCTGCCCTACTCCAAATACTTGGCTCTGAGTAGGAAAAGGAAAAGCAATCCTAGTTTTCTACTAAAAACATTCACCAAGCTGTGAACTGAATATAATTCCCCTAAACAAAAGTGGAAGCCTGTAAAAGTTCTGTAAAATCCAGTAGATAAGAAATGTAATTTTGATCAACTTCTCCTACTGTAGAATGGCTCTTCAGTAATAGTCTGTCAGGCACAAATAACTGTAAATGGAAAAGCTGTTGCTAACACCCTCATGAATTTTTAATGAATGTGATGATAAAGATTTAAAAGGTGTTCATTTCTGTTTGTAAAAGCTGCCTTAGTGGTGTCCATAACATCCAAAACTGAAGGCTTGGTGTACAGCTGTGGTGGTGTTTCCCAGGAGTCCCAGGATGAGGGAAGAGATGAGAATCTTGACTTCATGTTTCAGAAGGCTGATTTATTATTTTATGATATATATTATATTAAAAGAAAATTATATGTTAAAACTATACTAAAAAAATAAAAGAAAGGATTTCATCAGAAGGCTAGCAAGGAATAGAAAGGAATGGAATGATAATAAAATCTTGTGACTGACCAGAGAGTCTGAGACAGCTGGACTGTGATTGGCCATTAATTAAAAACAACCACATGAGACCAATCACAGATGCACCTGTTGCATTCCACAGCAGCAGATAATTCTTGTTTACATTTGGTTTCTGAGGCCTCTCAGCTTCTTAGGAGAAAAAATCCTAACAAAAGGATTTTTCATAAAATATGTCCATGACACACAGTAATTCCCTGTACTGAAGTACCCAATCCTTGTACAGGCCAGGCAGCCCATCTGTATTTGTAATTGTAATAATCCAGTCCCCAGTTCCTGGAACTGTTGCTCAGCAGCACCTAAGAGAAAAGAAATTTATGCACATTGTTATGCATGCAGACACTCTGCTTTTCAGCACAGACTGCCTGCAGAGCTGAGACATTTAAAAAGAGATCACTGCTTTGTCTCATTTCTAACCAAGCACAGAGACCTGGAGGGGTGAAGACAGAGCATTCAAACAGGTAGTGACTTCCATTTGCTGAAACACTTCCCAGCTCAAAAACTGCCATTCCAATGCTGCTGTCATTCAGCAGAATCCTTATGGATCAAATTCTCTTCCTCTTTCTCTAGAAAGACTTTTTTTCCTATGGAATACCAAGCTTTCACTTCCTCCCCACATATTCTTGCTCAGATCTCAGCTTTTCCCTATAGTGGAGCAAAAGTTAAAAAGTGTATGGGACAAAGTTAAAAAAGCTAAAATTATACGTGTAGATTTTCAATCTGTTTTCCAGCTCTTGGGATTCTCTACAGATGAAAACATGGCAGGCAATAAAGCAACCTTTGAAGGAAGAACTCCAAACTGTGCACCTTCTTATACCAAAGGCATCACAAAATTATTAATTCAGCCCAAGTAAAAGGCACAGGGAGCAACAGGTGAAGCAAAGCAGCCAGTTCCTGGGATAACCTCACACAGACAAGAACCAGAGTTAACTTGCCCATTGCAGGCAAATCAGGAAAGCCAGCAGGCCCAGAGACAGCAGATTTCTCTCTGTACTGCAAAACCTTCAAGACACACATTTCAGGAAATAAATTTTACCTATTTGAATGAATGAAATGTATCTAGAGACATAAACTATCCAGGAATCAAACTATCCAGGAATCATCTCCACTTGAGAAAATCTTCAGTTGATATTCTTGATACAGAACAAGGATGGTCATTAATTCTTTAAAATAGACCCCATAACACCCAAAGTCAGGAAAAACCAAACTCCTCTGGTTTCTGCACCCAAAGTTGGCAAAATTCAGTTAAAACTTTTCCCTACAGAAACTAAACAAATGCAAAACTGAGAGCTGTGCTCAGCACTACTTCCAGAGAAATTTATTTCACTCTGCTTCATCCTCTTCTTTAAAGATTGTGCATTTCTTGTAATTTTTATGCTTGTAATTGCACATTGGCATTTTTTTAGGGAACAGGAAGGATTCTAATACTATAGTGCATTGGTCTGCCTCTAGAATGAAGTAAATAGAACAGCTGAGGCACATCAGGTAAAGCTGGCACTGCCACTGCAGCAATTTCCCTGCCTTCCCCTGTAGGAGCACCATGCTCTGACAACTGAGCTGATCTCAGTGGATCTGGCTCCTGCTGCTCTGCCAGCAGCCAGGTTTGCCAGAGTGCCCTTCCCAAACTGAAACACAAAGATTGCTGCATACAGCTATGAAAACACAACATTACAATATTAAAATACTGACCTTTGTACTAAATGAAACCTCAGAGCACCAAGAACAAGATCCATCCAAAACACTGTATTTACAAAATAATCAGGAAACGTGGCAGTCTCAGAGAAACTCCTACAATGAGGTTTTTTTATCTTTTCACTGGCATAAGCTGATCACAGTAGGAGAAACATTTTGCATACCTTTTTACAGCTCTGACATAGCTGTACTGCCTTTAACTGCACCAGGGGTACATCTTGAGCAGTAAATGCAGACCATGTGGTTGTACCCAAAACCACTTTTTATTTGCCAGTTTGGGAACAACTCTGCAGCTGTAGTATCCCATTTCCTGTCCTGAACAGAACATGTAAGACAGCATCCAAAGACCCTAAGCTTCAACAGTGGGTATGCCACTTGGCTAAATACTGTACTTCCAAGGAAATCAATCTTGAGCATTATTCATGGAATGTTTCTAAAATTTGAGTCACGAGCTCATACACATGTGAGCCATCTGGAAGCACTTCCAGGAGATGGAAGGGAGATTTTAAAAACTATAAACAGTGTTATTTACACAATGCCTGTTTCACTTTTTTCCACTCTAAGTAAAGAAAGAAAACAACCTTAAAGTCTTTATGTACAAAATGACTGTAATTGAAAAAGGACTGCTTAAGAATTTGCATGTGATATCAGGAGATTAATCAAACTTTAGTGACTGACAGAATTCCTCCTGGTCAGCACTACCAGAAAAGCCTGTGGCAAGGAAATTTTCTGGCACTGTAGTAAAGAACTGTCAACATGAGAAAGCACAGAACGCTGGACTTTTGTTTACATTATCAAAACCTAATCAAAGAAATCCTGAAAGAGATAACTTAAGACAGAGACAAATGAGGCAGATTTTCCATCTATTTTCACATTAAACAAACCAGATATGAAGAATTTATTTTCCATTCTGCTGATATGAATGAATTTTATGCAATTTGCCAAATGCCAGTATCAACATTTCACACTCCAAGACCAAGATTTCTTGTTCATTATTTTCACACATGCGTTTCAAGAATCCATCTGAATGGAGGGACATTTGCAGGCACCTCACAATGTCATTATTCATTGAAGACCAAAGCCCAAATTTTGTTGATGTAACAAAAGGCCACACAGGAAACCTGCTTCTCTACCACCACTAATTACCAGCCGTGCTGAGGGAAAGAAGTGCACAGCTCTTGACCAGATCTAATTTGTTGATTAAAATTAATATGCACAAGATTATTTTTACCTGTTTTCCTTTATTTCCTTCGGACATAAAAATATGTTTTTTAAAGCAACCTTTAGAGCCTATGTTGGGAAATACTGGGTAACATTTGCCAAACAGTGCCAGAGATTCTACAGAGAAAGAAATGGATTTTTAAAAACATCTAGAGATTTTGAAATTTCCAAAGTTTATACTACACCAAGGATATTATACAGTATCTCTTCTATTTGGTATGAGCTGCAACAAGGCCAAAAATCTTCATTTTCAGGTCCTTTTTTTTTCCAAGGACTTGCTTTTGGAAATTTGGATTTATTTTGAAACTTGCCAACAGTGTATGAATTTGTTGTTAGCACTAGAAGATCTCAAAGTGATCCAACAGTAATATGAGAAATACCCTAGATTTCCAATTTCCTTACTTCACTCATTTCTAGGACTCGGGATACCAATGGAAAGGGCAGGAGAGCAGAGCACTAACAGGGCTGTGCAGACATTGCTCTCCTGAAGCAGCCTCCCTGTGCATTTTGGCTGACAGAGGGGGTGCTCACATTCCATCTTAAAGCAATGCCTGACAGCTGATACAGGTACCAGAAACTTGGTGGCACTTTTAGAATTACATTATTCTTCTAAATTAAAGGTTCTCCTGGACACGAAGACGAACAGCTGAAAGCACTGCAGCAAGGACTGCTTGCTTTCCTCCACGTTCCTTCTTCCATCCACCAGGAAATCTAATGCCCAAACCTCAGGTATTTTAGACTTCTGGGAGGTGTAGCAGAGTAACTCTCCCATCACTTGATTTATACACGGGGAACAGAGCTAACACACTGCTGCTGTGATTTGCAGGCCTCAGACTGAAATACTGCTGCTCATCTGTTAGGAACCGTAAATCCTGGAGAAAGCTGATTAGCAAAGTCTTCAATCACAGCTTGCACTTCAGGCCCAAGACTTCTGCAGCTTGGAACTGAAGCAACTGTTGAGTGATGAAGACAAGCTGTGAATCACCCTGTGAGCACGGCAAGCATTTGATTGACTCTTTTAGGACTACCCCAAACGGTGTCATTTACTAGTGAGAACAAGATCTAAAGATTTGGCCATGAGAACCCATGAAAATTGAATTTGCTTTCCTGAACACAAACTTTTTGATCCCCTTGTTTAAAATGGAATCCTAGTTACGCATTTTATGAAAAGCACCCGTGAAAAACAAGTAGAATAAAATAATAAAACAAAAGAGAAAATACATTAAGTAAAAAAAGAATAAAAAATTAATGCTTTACTGTTCTTTAACAAATATACATTTTTATTATGAAATTATGAATACAAAAGAAGCCAAGCCCATGCACATCTTAAAACCACCCTGCCCACTCCCCTTCTTTTTTGCATCTTCAAAATTGCATTTTAACAAATATAAGTATTATTTATAGTTAAAACTCACGGAGTCAAGTAAAACATCAACCACACTATAGTCCTTGAGTGTGCAGGAGAGCAAAAATGGTAAACCATTAGTTTTGCGAGGCTAAGTGCCAGGAATTGTCTAAAAGATTTCTCTGTTTTGATTAACACAATGCTACTGAAAACATCAGTATTTTTCAGGCCCTCAGAGGTACAAAATTTTAAGTAACCAGAGAACTTTTTTTCCCACCATCATCAATTTCCATGTTCACAGAGTACTTTGAGGATCAGCTTACCATTTTATGTTGCATTACTGTACACTGAACAGCAGTGAACATACAAATGATGTGGTGTTTTCATATAATAAAGTTATGACCAGGATAAAAAAAAAGTGATAGTATATAAAAATAAGAACTTTGGTTCTCTGAAAATAAGCATTCAATTGATGAGAAGCACCACTGAAGTTTCAACTGCTTCATACCACAAGGTATTTGATTCTTTTAAAGCAGTTCGAAGATGCCCCATGGGTGGCAACCAAATTGAGTTCATTTCCCTTTCTATGGGATGTTTTAAAGAATGAACACCAGCATGCAGGATGCCTGAGTGTGCAGGAAGCTCAGCTATGCAGCTAAGCCAAAGGACAGTTTAAAGGCCAGCTCCACAGCAGCTTCTGTCACTGAGTCATGGAAACACACGTAACACTCTTGAGGTTTGGGATGGAGAATGAGTCTCCTGGGGAAAAAAAAAAGAAAGGAGACAAAGAAGAATATCATCACAGGTGTTATTCCCCCCCCACCAAATGGTAGATTCTGGTTATACTGCAAGGTTTCAGCAGGAAGTTAAAATAAGCTGCTGTGTAAGACAGATGGCAAATTTTGGTGTCTGTCCTGCATTACTTTGCCTCTTTCAATACACTGGATTTTTAAATCGAGTTATTCTCTACTCAGTTTTTTTTAAGGCTATGTAGGGAAAAAAATCTTCAGGTTTTCAGGGTCTTCTGGGTCTGTTTGCAGCACTCCAAGTTTGTGGACTACAAGCTGCAATCCTTGGGAGCAAGCCCCAGGATTCACATATTTACTAATTTTTCAAGGTAATAACATCTGGGTAGTTACATTCCCACATATTAATCCAATGAGCTCTTCTAGGGAAAGAGCTAAAATAGAGAAGTTGTTAATACCTGTGCATTACAATTATTTTTTAAAAGGTATCAACAGTAGCATAAACATTTTTGCAATGTTTTAATTAAAGATTTTAATTTTTCCACACAAACAGCAGTTAGGTACATTCATGCTGGGAAACAATTATTTTCTTCTTTCTCTTTAAACATTTTTCTTCCCAATGAAACAGCCTCTTTTATCATATAACAGTAATTATAACTGTCCCCTTATTTGTTTATGTCATTGACTCAGCAGCTGTTAAAAGTGGAAATTCACATCAATGCAACTTCCCAGTGCTCTTAAATTAAAGCTACCTCAATCAGTCAGCTCAAGTATTTCTGTGATGTGCTACACTTAAATTTATTTTAAAAGAACACAATGGCATAGTGAAAATGAAAAACTTGAGGTGAAATTTGTCTTTAAACCTACCCCACAACCCAGTAGTTCATTGTTGGTGGTGGTTTCTTCTGGTCAGTCCAGTTTTCAGGAGAGCACTCAAAAAGCAGCCCATGTTCTCTTACCAGACCTGGATCCTCAGCTGCCTTACTGAATTCTGAAATCCCACTGCCTCCCTTCTTCTTTTTCTGTAAAACAGCAGGTGAAATGTTAGTAGAGAATGAGACATTTTGACATCAACACAGGCAAATACAACCATGTGATTTGTTCAGGACTGTGTGATGGATGACTCTGCTGTCAGAAAGCCAGGTTTAGAAGATACAACTGACTTGCTTACATGATTCTTTTCTCCACAGTTTTGTTACTTTGGCATCAAAAGGCTTTTCATTGTTACACAAGTTGGAATTAGACACATGCTCCCTTTGACTTTTTTTCCTTCTAGCTAAACACTGTTTTTCTAATAAGACATCTGAGTTACTACTTTAAAAAAGTGTGTTACAGCAGCTAAAGCTCTCATCTTTCTTTCTCTGTGCCTCCCTAATTAACAACTGTGATAGTAAAAGTCTATTGAATAAACTTGGCCAGGCAGGAATTTCTTTTTGTAAATAAACAGCTGAAGCACTTTGCTCAGAGCATTTTCTGACTCTTACTTGGTATGAGGGCATAAAAGCACAGAAGATAAAAATATTTTTGTGTTTTTTCAAGATGTTAGAGCTGTGTTTTGAGCAGAGCTTTTGAATAAACCTTGCAAAAGTTCATCTCTGGATCTGCCAGTGAAACATTTGCTTCAAAGGTGAAAGAAAAGGTTTTTTTAGAAAACAACTCAAGAAACTTCTGTCTGCTATATGCAGATGCAGAAACCACATTGTTCAATCTGCCTACAATATTGAAGATGAAGGGGTGCAGATCTAGAAAACATAGTCAAAACATCCTATTTTTGGGTTTAATACTACAGAGCTTACTTGTGCTCAATTTGAGATTTATTCAAGACTCCTGTATACATCTTAAAAGTAAAATTGTGAATTTTCAGTTTTCAAAAATTGAGTAAAAATTAATTATTGATCAGTTTACAGTAACTCTGCATTACTGGCGCAGTTATCTGGATCTCAAACTGTAACAATATTTAGCAGATGACAGAGAATACACAGTATAATAGTACATTTCTATATTTGATTTTAAATCATGTACAATGAACAAGGCAAATTTCTATTTCTTCTTTAACATTCTCCTTGTGCCAATTTCAGCATTAATTGCTGGAGCCAATCTGCAAAAGACTACAGCAAATTTTGCTGAAAGAGACATGTCCATCAGTTATTTCTGACTCCCAGCTTTTATGGCTTGAACTATAAAATGTCTGTTTAATGGCTATAGCCAAAGGCAATTTGATGCTGAGAAATACTCATTTATTCTCTCTGCTTGCTTTTGGGTTTCTACATCTCTGAACAGAAATGCCCAAAATGCATGGCTCATTGCCACAGTCCTACTCGGCCAAACCCCCGTGTCATGTGACCAATCCACCAAATTAACACTATTTTTAACACTTAAAAATTCCTAGATTTACAGGGCACATGGGTCTAGCCAGAAGTGGAAAAGAGAGAGCCTCAGAGAAAAAGGAAAGCAGTAATTAACTCATTTGCTTCTGCTCTGTTCTGCTCATGTGGAATGTGTTTGGAGATGGTTTCACTGGACTCCGGTGTGAGTTATTTTGACTCATTGGCCAATCAGGGCAAAGCTGTGTCGGGACTCAGAAATTACCTCTTCAGTAACATCAAAGAAACATTAAGAAGAACTATACTGCTGTTTGCAAACTTGCCTTCATTCAATCTGTACTGTTATTTCCTCTTTTCTCACTTAACTCAGTCGAATTGTCACTTTAGGATCTAAAAAAATACAACTGACTCTGTTCCACTTTGGTTTAGAGTCTGCAGACATGCAAATACAGCTGCTCGTGAACCAATGAAATAATGAAGTGAAATGAATCTTGAAATACTGAATTGAGAATGTGATTGGACAAAGAAAAATCCAAATTTCCATACCTCTTTCTTCATGGACTGCTGGAAAATGGAACGGATTGAAAGGCAGCACTGGTAGAAATTCTCAATTAACTGAGGGTGGATGGAGCCACCAAGCTGGGCTACTTCTTTGTGAGTTGGAGTAATAAAGATTCCTTGCATTGTCTCCAAAAACAGATAGTGGAAGAGGGTGTTCTCAGGACCAGATGTCAACCTTAAAAATATCAGAGAATTAATTTAAATAAAATCATTACAATAATTTGCAGCTTTTGTTTCTGAAGGCAGAATTGTTTTTCTAATTACAGTAGGGTACAAAATGGATACAGTACTTCAAAGGTTCCCTATCTCCACACCAAGGAAATCCTGCTGATTTTGACTGTAATACTCAATTTAAAAAACCAACAAATTAAAAACTGTGCTGCTAGTTAGGCATTGCAACATAAATTTGGGTTCTCAAAAACTGTCCCCAAAAAAGGAAAGTGAAATAAAAGCTTGGTTCATTGTACACCTACCAAGAGATAACACAGAGGCACAAAGTAAGTACATGTATGGTCCAGAAACTTCTGCTTGAAATTCCAAGGTCACACAGATGTGGGACAGGTGTGCACAATACTGACATAATATTCAGAAATAGATGTCTTTTAATATATTTTTTCAAATTTTTATGTTTAATTAAGCTCCCAGTTTAACAGATTCACTTCTGATAATCTTTGCATAGTAAAGCTGTGGTTGGGATAAAATCACAAGGGGACTTCTGTGATATGTGTATATTTAAAAACCAATCTAAGCATGGCCTAAAAAATGAAATATTCAATAAAAAATAGTTTCTTACTTCATAGCATTAGGAAGTTCTGTATCTTTCTCTGAGGAGTTCTTTTTCAGGGTTCCTGAATGAAATGGGTTTGGCAGGGTGTGTTTTTTCCTAGTGGCCTGAAGAACAAGCAGATAGATGAAATAACAGAGAACACACAGCTAAAGGAAGAACAGAATCCAGCCAAACCAACAGAAAGAAGAGGACAGTATTGTGTTTTGAATAAGGCCCAGTTATATCAGTTTATATAAATGTATTTTATAGCCTATTTTAGACTAAGCTTGGTTAGAAGCAGTTGTACAACTGTACAGAAATTAGTTGTGATAGGTTATTTTGGAGATAGTCTGCAATTATATCTGCTTTTTTTCAAAACAGCTGTGCCCACTTCAGTCATGTGAAATCCCCAAATATTTACAAGCAATAATAAAATAAAAAAGTGTGATGGCTCTGAGGCTGACTCAGCACTTCCCAAGGCAACAGAATTATTTTATAGGGAATTCAGGGAACTTACTCTTTTACAGTGTGCTGTTTTATAAAAGTTACCTTGAGTTTGAATGAGCTGCCCTCTCCCCAAGCCCCCAGAACCTGTTCAGTTCTCTCTGTGTCTTGTCTGACCTGCTCCAGCAGAGGCTGTGGATTGGTGCTCTCCTCCTCTGCAGGCCCCTCGCTGCCCAGCTCAACCGCCCCGCTGCTCCTTGGGGGGCTCTGCTTCCGTGGGGTGTGCACAGTGTCCCCAAAGAGGCTCCTCTTGCTCCCTGCACTGCTCCCAGCTTTGCAGGAGCTCTGGAGCTTGCTCAGCATTGGTGAGGTGCTCAAGCTCTCCAGTCTGTCCCGTGCTGCAGGAAGGAACCAGTCAGCACAGGCTAAAGGCGGGATGGAGGGAGAATCCAGCCTTTCCTCAATGCTGGCATCTATTCCTTCCAGCTGGAGTATGGTTGCTTTGACCTGGTCTACATAGATACAGTCTGGTCCTGGGTTCCCAATAGCTCTGGATGCACAGCCCCCTGCCTCCAGCAGGACACACAGAACAAAGTGTCTCTGTAAATACAAACAGAAAATACTGCTTACAAACTCACCAGCTGTTAGTGGCATTCACATTTTCTGAAATATCCCTTCGCCCAGGGTTTTTCTCCTGGGAAGCTGAGAAGGAAAAGGAAAGCAGTAATTATCTAATTTGCTTCCCCTGTGTTGTGCTCATGTAGAATGTGTTTGGGGATTGTTTACCCACAGGTGATTGTTCCATTGGACTCTGGTGTGAGTTATTTTCACTCATTCAGGGCCAAGCTGTGTCAGGGCTCTGGAGAGAGTCATGAGTTTTCATTATTATCTTTTTAGCATTCTGTAAGTCTCCCTTCTGTATTCTTTAGTATAGTTTAGTATAGTATTCTTTAATATAATATAGTATCATAAAATAATAAATTAGCCTTCTAAGAACATGGAGTCAGGTTCATCATTCCTTCCTTCATCTGGGGGCAAAGCAAATACAATAGCTGTTTGCTTGAAAGAAAGTCCACATTTAGAAAACCAAAACCGGACATTTCTGACGTGAGCTGTCTGAAAAGAAGATAGAAACATTTTCAACTGAAGTGAAGAAAAGGCATAAAAATAATGAGAATTTCTTATAAAATGCTCCCTGGGAAATTCTATCCCATGAAACAGCTACAATTTGAGCATTTTGAAAAAATTACCCAAGTATCTGAACAAGACGACCTCTGTGGCAGGGAGAGATGATAAAGAGGACTCCATCTTATCAGAAGGCTAATTAATTACTTTATTATACTATATTATTCTATATTACATTACATCTCAACTGAACTCTCAAGCACTCAACTGCCCAACATCTTGTGACTGTCCGTGACAGTCCCAGCACACACACACACACAAGTTAAACTGGTCAGTGAATCAAAACACTCCCACCAGAATCCAATTACCAATTCTCTTCAGGTAAACAATCTTCCACAATGCATTCCACTTGTGCACAAACACAGGCACAACAAATGAGATAACAATTGTTTTTTTCTTTCTCTGAGGTTCAGAGAATGTGAAACCCAGAAATATCCTTGGGAGGAATTGTGCCTTGCTTTTCTCTGTGAAGAGAAATGTGGCGGCACCCAACAAAATGCATTGAAGTGTTGATCTAGCGAGCAGACAACTCACAACAGCAAAAGAGGCTCAGAGAATGGGCATGCTGCAGCATCAACTCACCAAGCCAACTATCAGTAAGAAGTATCTTGCTTCAGGTTCCCTGTATCCTGTGAAACTTGTCTCCTCACAGGGCTGGAGGTGATGCTGTGGGAACACTTCCCGCCAAATCACCAACTGCCCAATCCTCTGCTCCGCTGCCAGGGCTAACAGACAGTAGTGCTGGCAATAGAATCCCACATCAACAAGGTCTTCCTTTGGCAAGTGATTACCAATCAAGTAACCCTTAATTAAGCACAGAAAAGGAAGTGTGTTCAGTGAGGATACAACACCACCATGCAGCACTGCAGAGTACATTTCATACAGAGATATCCCTGCTCCACGTGCAGGGAGATCTTAAGGTTTCTGGCAACAGACTGTCTTTTTGGTATACAGTTGTACAACACTGAGCTTTTGGGCCACTTCTAAATAACCAAAACACTAAATATAAGCAAATCAACCATCAGCATATAGGCAAGTTATCAAAGGTGAGCTGGGCTTTCCCAGCTTGCAAAACAGCTACAGTACTCGAATTCTCATTTAATTCTCTCTCCAAAAATAGTGAGCTTTCACTGGAACTAATAAAAATTTCAAAGAAAATCCATAGTACAGTGGTTCCAGCACTAAGGGCTTTACAGCTGAAGTGCTGTTATGGCAGATACTGTGCAGTTCCATTTCTCTCATAACGCTCCCAGCACAAAAAACAATTGGCTGATAAAATTCTTAAAATGCAGGTTTTCTTAAAGCAAAGGCTGTTACCTTCCTCTTTATACTGTTGATTACACTGTACATTTACCAAAGAGAAATAAAGTTATGAATGAGGCCAAAGTGAAAAAAGCTGTCAATACAATTTCTCAAGTCTTGGATTTAAAGACAGATTCAAGATAGAGCACCTGCTATAGGGATGAACAAGAGTTCCTATTAAAATATCCTACAGTCTCAGATGAACTGACTGAACTTTCTAATTACTCCCTCTTTCCAATCCTTGGATTGTACACCAAGAAATTCCAGTTTTTAAGAAGTATTTTTGTCCTTGCTGTTCATACAGTACATAGCATTTCCCAACACTGAGTTTTTCTGTTATGGTGTTTGAGCTTTAGGTCTGTCACTAGAAATACATGGTTACATCAGTTATATATTCACTTCAGATGGGTGAGATTCTGAAAGACTAAATCAGATTTCTAGATGCGTTTTCCTAATCTTTAGGTCCTAATCATTAATATTACCTTATAAAAGAGACAAGAGCCCAGGATCACATATAATCTTCTCATGTCATAATAATCTTCAGACTATTGGGGAGAAAAAAAAGCATAGTGTAATTTTAAATTCCATATTTTTTACTTTATTTACCAAATGCAAGTGAACTAATTCTGGTCAACTGTAATCAATACTTTAATACTTTCATATTTGACCACCTCTTATTACCAGTACAGCAGTTAATACTGAGCATTTAAGGGAAATACCAAATGTTTAGCCTCCATTACTGAATTTTGTGTCATTACAATTTTCTCTAAAAATTTCTGCTCAAAATAACTAGTATCTATTTAATTGTTATGTGTTCATAAACTATTTTTGTTAGGATATGTTCATGCTCACAAGTTAACAGCAAAGTAGCTTTAGCATAACTACTGACACCAGGGGCCCTCCTAGAGTAAAACTTACAAGTCAAAGCATTTTTTTCCAGCCTTTGACATTTTACTCAAAATATTCCCATTCATTCACTTTTTAATACCCAGTGCTCTCCCATCAGCAGCACCGTTTTTAGATAGATATACTGTATTTTAAATTAAGTAGGTGGAATCAATTTCTGTGCACGAAACTATAACTTAAAAACACTGATTTCTGTTAATAATCACCCAGCTTGTTCACTGCAGGGATTCTTTTGAATAGAATTTTAGAGTAACTGTTCTGGAGCTCAACAGAGCTCTTTCATTACCAAGTAAAGCTGGAATGTCAATGTGTTTACACCTTGCACAGCTAAAATTTACTTAAGTAAATTATATTATTATTATCTTCTTTAATAGTGTTAAAACCAAGCAGAATTTGTAATTGCCTTCTGTAAACTAGAAAATTAAATTCTGATCCATAGATGTTTCCAAGTTTGTTCACAATTGCTTGGGAAGGAGACAGTTATTTACACAAAGAAGAAATGTGACAACAATCAGCTCCGTGATTTTTGTAGACTTCCCATGGATTTAAATTATATAAAATCATGGATTTTCAGTGACCAATCCTATAGGATTATGTTATAATATTAAGCATGGAGAGAAATAAGGATAAACTGCTTTGACTCCCACTTCATTAAAAGAAGCTGATGGATTTTGAAAATAGACTTTGTTTAAACCACTGAATGTGACACCAAGGCAAGGAGATACTGTGCAAAGCAAACAAAAATAAAATCTTTACCAGCTCTGCAAAGTCAGCTGCTTCCAGATCACTCAGTGCTGTGTCAATTTCCATCTGAAATAGTCAAAAAATGCTTTTTAATAGAGATTTGCAACGCATTATATTTCCAGTAATAGCACATCTTGCTCTGTCTTGCTCATCTCAGATTGGGATTTAAAGTGATTGGATAAAAATTTGCACCTATTTTTTATTAGTAACCTCAAATATCAGGAGAATACCTGGGGATCCCAGAATTAAGAAAAATCCTTTCTAATTGCTGGCTATTTCCCTGCTCTTTGAACTGTACCATTTCTCTGCTTGTGTGCCTGCTGAGCCCAGTGTTGGTACAAAGGAGATTTCAATCTTACTTTCAGTGTGCTTTAAAACACGAGGTCTAGAGAAACACCTGGCTCACTACTGCATCCAACTGAGTTTTCAGGAAAATCTTTTATCCAATGGATTTAAGTTTTTTGGCTCTATGAAGTCACCAAAACTCTCTCACACATAATTTTTGTTCTACTGGAACTACTTGAAGCTTCCTTATTTCTGTAACTGCAAGAGCTGTTGGTTAAATCAAATTTAACTATGAGTACTTTTCTTGGTTCCAGGCACTGAAATTCATGACATAAATGTGCTCCTTAATGAAAAGAACCTGAATCACATGGTTGCAAACTTCTTGAGCTGTTTTAACATGCTGCCTCCAATTGAAATACAGCCAGTTTTCAAACAGGGAAATGTCAGCAAGCCTGTTGGCACTCAACAACTAATCATCCTCTCAGCTTTTCCCCAGTCAAAATATAAATGGCTTTCTGCCTGAAGAACTGACATTTTTAGCTTTATATTCCTTATAGAATAGAATAGCTCTTCACCAAAACTCTGACTGGAAATGCCATCTGTATTGTAAGTATCAATGATGATGTTTCCTAAGTCCTTTTAAACTTTATTATTTTATAAGAAAAAAGCAGCCTGCAAGCTAAACTGGAGACCAAGGCACAACAGAGCCTCTCTACAGAAACTTGAGAAATAAGAAAAAAGCATGGGAAGACCCCTGATCAACAAACTGTAAAAAAGCAGTAAAAACCTACAGTGCAAGGGGGAAAGAACTAAATACTGATTAGTCTGTGACTAAAGATAAAGGAGAAGACAATTCTCCTTTTAAGGAGAAAAGGGAGAAAGCCACACTAGCAAAGAGAAATCTGTTTGGAAACAATGGCACAGACTGACATATTTTAAACTGGAGTCACAGATACTAAAGTCATGAAAGTAGGGTTTACAACTGGTAGCCAGAATGTTATTAATGTTATAATGAAGTGTTATTTACTGTGATCTACCTTTTGTCTTACTACTGCTTAAATCACAACTCAGTTTCTAACATGGAGGTAACATGAAATGCACAGTGAAATGGTACAGAAAACTGTACCTGTCTGGCATCAACAAATGACATATGGCTATTTATTTTGATTCTGCAACAGCCATTTATAACTCTCCTAAATTATGATAAGTACATGGGCTTCTAGAATAATATTTCCTGCCTGCCAAAATACTTCAGTGGTTAAAAATCAAACATACAGCTGCCTACCAAGGGCTGCTTTTTCTACTCTTCCTAGCTAACTCTGAAGTCACCGAACTGCACTCACAACAGCAATCCTGTGGGAATCTTGAACATTTTAGGAAAACAGACCATCTGGGACGGGCAAAGCACTTAGATAAATCAGACAGGAAGAGCAGAAGACACCTGCACTGACTTTTTGGCCTGTCATGGCCAGGTTTTCTTGGAGAGATGTGAGAAGGACATGACCTTGACTTGCTGGGGCAGCGTCAGCCAGCGCAGCCCGGGGAGGCTGCCCGGGAGCAGGGCACTGCAGGGATCCTGGAGCTGGGCACTGGGGCTGCTGCCAGGCTGGAGCCTTGCAGGATGGAGGGCACGCTGGAAGAACAGGTTGAAAAAATGATCCAGGCGAGAAACATTTTCCACCTGGCAAAAAGCACTGGACAAACATGAACTTCAAGTTAGAATAACACTGAGAAATGTGCAGCTTGTTTATATAACCCTTGGTGATACACAGACCTCTTTACAGCATGATGCTACATTTGGATTTTTTTTTTTTTAAACATGAAAAAAATGGGTTTTTAACATGAAAAAAAACTACTAGGCTGATATCCAGGCAGTACCTACAAAGAATAAATTAAACTAGTGTGGTGTTACCATACAGCAGTGTCACGGACATATTTTATGAAAAATGCTTTTGCTAGGATTTTTCTCCTGAGAAGCTGAGAGGCCTCAGAAACCAAATGTAAACAAGAATTATCTGCTGCTGCGGAATGCAACAGGTGCATCTGTGATTGGTCTCATGTGTTTGTTTTTAATTAATGGCCAATCACAGTCCAGCTGTCTCAGACTCTCTGGTCAGTCACAGGATTTTATTATCATTCCATTTCTTTCCTTTGCTAGCCTTCTGATGAAATCCTTTCTTTTATTTTTTAGTAGAGTTTTAATATATCATTTTTTCAAATATAATATATATCATAAAATAATAAATCAGCCTTCTGAAACATGGAGTCAAGATTCTCATTCTCTTCCCTCATCCTGGGGACCCTTCAAACACCAGCACAGAGCAGCTTAAGGTGAGTGAAACATCAGCCTCATCCTTTTGGAAACTGAGATTTGTTCTTTTTCCCTCATAGACACATTAAGCCTGAATTGAATGCAAGAATATGAGTAATCCACCTGGGCAATTTTATTTAGGTAACAGTCGGACTGAAAGTCTCCTGGGTGATTTCCAAATGCAAAGACACTCACTCTGCCAAATGGAGTTTGGCACTCCAGACACTCACTCTGGAGAAGTCCAGAGTGTTTACTCTGTTAAAAATGTAACACTGATACACATGTATGTTTCACAGACACAGAGGGTAACATTTGCAGAGTGCTGCTGACATCCACAGTGACTTGGATTATGGGAATGATTTAACCTGACCAAGGACAAAACTTTCTGAAGTGACAAAGCATGCTGCAACAGTGTCTTACTAGTGCTAAGACTGAAACCAAAAGGCAAGACCAACAGAATTCTTGTTTTTATACAAGTGTAAAGGAACATGCCAAGAAACTCCCTGGAAACATTAAAATTAATCCTTACATTTGTCTTTTTCAGTGACTGAAAAGAAAATACTTCTGAAAGAACTCACCTGTCCAAAGAACTGTACATGAATGTCAAGGTCCTGACAATGTTTTGAATCATGTTCCTCAGCTGAGAAAGTGGCACACTAACAAATAAAAATGAAAAGATCTTTATGATGAGTAAGTAGTCCTCCTAGAATGTGTAAGTATGTAATATTACTGATCTTACTCAGCAGTCTCTGCAAAGAACTTGAGTTTACCAAATCCTAGGATATTACTGTTTTCTTACTTCCTGATATTTCTGGGATCTTATTCTCTTCAGAGGAAATGAAAAAGAAATTACAACAATGGATATATGAAAGATGTGAATAAAGTCGATCAAAATAGTGAAATCACAGATGTAAAAACTAATTACAGTAAAAAGAATACATTTTAAGCCCTTTCTTGCCTTTTTTGTTAGAAGAGTAGACAAAATAAATTTGAGGACGCAAAATTTAAAGGAAAACAAAACATTTCCTTTGAAACTCACTTTTCTTCAGGAAGGCCAATTATAAGCAACTTGTCAGATTCTTTCCAGTAAACAACTTGAACCAGTTTTTCACATAAGAACAGGGAGGAACTAGAAAAATGAAACCAGAAGTATTTCTGTTAACCCTATGTAGTTACAAAAGAGTTGAAAATCATTTCACTGAACTAAAAATCCTAGCTGCTGCTACCCACTACCACAAAACTCCCCCAAATCAATTTATATCCAGGCTGAGCACTCCAACTTCAGGCATGCTGTTGTAGTTAAAGAGTTACTGCCTAAACAGGTTGAGTTGCTCTGGTTTGTCTAGAACTTGATGCATGAGCCCTGTTTGCTGTACATGTATGTATAAAGTGATAAAAAGAGTAATTACATTTCAAACACTTTTACCTGATAATCTCGGTACCAGTAACACTTTCCAGTATGTCAGACAGTGTGAGAAATATCCCTCTCACACTTTTCAGTTTTTGGGATGCTTCAGATATGGGGTACTGATAAATAATTTCTTGCTGTGAAGAAAGTTAGCTGTTAGTAAAGTAAACCAAAACCAAAATCCCTCCAAAAAAAATCCCCACAGAAAACAAGATAATGATTTTTTCATTGTGGCAACAATTGGGGTTTTTTTTAAACATTAAATCTTTTATCATTTCCTTTCATATGACATTGAAACAAGCAGTGTGCTGCATGGGCATACTGGAAAGTTCTAAAAGGCACATGAATGTTTCTACAGTTTTTCTACAGTTTTAAATTCTGTATTTTATAGAAAAGCATGACTTATTTAGATTAATTATTACATGGAGAAATGTAAAATGACAGTGTGGCCACTGCATCTCACCGCTTTAAGCACACTGTTAACACATCTGATGCCAAGAGAGGAAAAAATTCTGTATTGTGAGGGAGCTGAGGTCCTCAAATTCTTTACTGTGAGGTTGCCCAGAGAAGCTGTGGATGCCTCATCCCTGAAGTGTCCAGTGCCAGGTTGGATGGGGCTTGGAACAGTCTGGTCCAGTGGAAGGTGTCCCTGCCCATGGCTGTAGGGTTGGAACTGGATGATCTTTAAAAACCCTTCCAACCAAACAACTCTGTCATTCTCTGCTGCAAGTATTGGTACAGTTCTTTCAATGCTTAAATTCTGACTTAAACCATCATCAGATATACAGCCCTTGAAAATGAACACAGAATAAGAAAATTCAAGTCTCTCTGTATAACCCTACCTGGCTGCTTTATGTGGATAGCATACAACATAACTGAGGAATATGCTCTAATTTTAAAATACACCACTAAGATTTCTCATGAAACATCTGACCAAGTACACTTACACAAGTCATTTGAAACCAAAGCTCTATAGAGGCAATTATTTGTGAGATATTTTTCTTTTTCTAACCCTTTTTAAAAAAATCATTCTTTCATTTAAGCACTTTCAAGAATTTTGTATTATTTCAGCAACTATAAAAATATAGTAATAAGCAAGCATGATTGCCCCTCATTTTTTGCTTTCTGCCAAATCATGATGGGCCATTATTTTTTTTTGCATCTTCTCCACTACAAAGATTATAGTAAATTATCTCTCTCCAAAACAAATGAAACACAGGCATGATTAACCTCCCTGTTTATGTGACTAATCACATTTAGCAAGTGCCAACACCCATTAGAAAATTTTCCCTTATCAAGACTAAAAGAATGCAAAATTTCATTAGAGAAGGACCTGACAAACTCTTCATTTATATCCAATTTAATTAACTCTATTTATAAATACTCATTAGTGACAATGATCTTTTTTTCTGCAATCAATCCCTCAACTGGAGAAACCCTGCTGTTTTCTATTTGCAGCATTGCAAAGGGCTAGAAAGAGACTTTTTCTCCCTCTCATCATTATGAACTGGGGCCTTTACACAAAATTTGCTTGAGAATGATCTGAACACATTCCCAGGAAAAGAAAAGCTAACTGTAACAAACAGGCAGAAGTGTTATCATGTATGGATACAGTGATTTAGCAAGGGCCAGCACATGCCACCAGATCAGCTGTCTCCAAAGCAAGCCCAAAGGTCAAGGCCAATGACAATGGAATTAATAAATACAAGCAGTTCATTTCTTCAAGTGTAAATCCTCCCTCAACCCAACCCCCAAATCTGGATGGAGTCTTCCAGTAATAGCAGAAGGAACATGAACATTATTCCTTTTATGACATGCTATTGCCAAAATCAGGTCAAACACAAAGATGTGAGTGTTGCACGCTACTGCAAATAATGCATAATTGCAATGCCCACCTTAAACTAAAATATAAAAAAAGGAGGATTGACCTTACTCACTGAGAAACTGTTACCACAGGGACACCCCCCACACATCCCCAATGATTCTCAGTACTACTTGCCTGTGTAGCTGAGCAGGCAGAGCTTACAAGTCTTAAAGCTCATTAATTCTATTTTAGGTGCCAAAAGCTCACAAGTGGAATAGTTATTTACAAGTTCCAGTTGCCACAGTTTACACGGATGTGATCTGCATACTGTGCCTCCCCTGGATATGGGTGAAGCAGCTTCTTAAAGGATCCTTATATTTCTATTGGGCAGGATGGCTTTGGTGTACCATAACTTCATTTAAAGTACTGCTTAAACTAAATCTGGCACAGTACATCTACAGGACAGAATTTGCCTGAAGTACAGAAAATGAAATTTAAAGACAAATGCCTTAAAGAAGGTGGCATTCTTTTGCAAGGAAATGTTATAAAGAGCTTCATTATATCAGCAAAGCATCTCTCAACATATTTGGGGCTGCATAACTGCCAAGACTGCTCAGGAAACAATTATTCCATGTTGTGAAGGGACAACAAGGGCATTACAATCCCTCTTTTACCTCTGCTCAATGTTCAGGATTAATCCCGTTTCTTGGGAGAATGTAAAGGAACAATGGGGCAAGAAACCAGTACTCAGTTTACTGTGAAGTGCAGAATTGCAATCAGGCCTTTACATGTGTAAGAGAAAAGCCAGAGGCTCTGAAATAATTTTTTTAAATATTTCAGAAAGTTTTTGTGGTCAAGAAAACACTGGTTTTGGACTAGTACATATTATGACATCATGTAGTTTTTTGGGGCTCTCCTTCTCAGCCCTGTCTCTAGAAAATACAATTAAACCCTATTTTTGTAGCTGTAACACTTTTTCTCTATTACCCACCACCAACAGAATGTAGATTTGTACCAGTTGAAAAATAGTATTAAAAAAAGTAAAGGTATCTCAATCTAAGGATAAATTCCAAGGGAGAGAAAGCAAAGTGTTTTCTTTCTGCTCCCTACTCCATCACTGCCATCTTAGTCCCTGATCACTGGAAAAATCTCTGCTTTCTTTGATGTCTCCTCAGCACAGATAATACAAGATCACTGAGACACAATGCTAAATTTGAGAATTCACACAAAGGCAGAAGAGTCTTTTCCCAAATGTCTGTTCCTAAGAAGTCCACTTTGTCCCCTTGTCGTTTCCAGACTGGGCAAGAGGCCAAGCTCAGCTCTGTGTCCCTGCCTGGAGAGGAATATTTGTAGCCATGGCTACATCCTGAACAACTACACAAACTTACGTGCACACTGGCAACATTTTCCCGAAGAACACAATAAGGAAAGAGTGAAAAAAAGCTTTACAGGACAAAGGAAAAGTGCTTCAGTGGCTCTAAAAACGCTGCCCAAGCAAGAATCAGCAGCTGACTGCTAACAGCAGACATGCCAGAGCCCTCTAAGAAAAGGCACATTAGCATTTCAAAGGAGGAGGAGCCAGACAGATTATGGATGTGGACTGCCAATAGCTCCTGCAGGGGGATATTTTTTTGACTAGGCAGATCTTGGCGTTGAAAACCTCCAGGTCAGCATCCCAGAGACAGCTTGGCAGTGGGGAATGCACCTTGGCTATGGAGTCATCACCTGGCTGCTCCTCACCTGCTCACAGCTGAGTTCAAGTCAGGAGTTTGTCAGCAGGGGTGCTAGAATTTCACACCTTATTCCTACCAAAATGGCTATTTTATGGATGATTCCCAACTCCAAACCATTAGGAGGATTTTTAATTTATCCTTTTACATCAAATGTCCTAGCAGCTGCTGTGGTGAGTGAGCTCAGGTTGATTGAGATAGGCACATACCTCATCCTTGGCTGTCTCAGAGTCCAGTTTCAGTGTGAGGAACATGACAATGTGAGGCACATCCTGCTGAAGGTCCAAAGTGTCCTCTCCCCACAGGAGCCGAACCAGGTTGTTCATACTCGACTGTGTCTGTTTGTTCCTTTGCTCAGAAGTCCCTTCAGGCTCAAATACTGAGGTTTCAAATGTCAGTTTAACCTATTAAGGTAATTAATTACTGTGAGAATGAAGCTGTAGTTACAATTACTTTGCAGTATCAGATGAAACAGATGGAGTTTGAGCCCTTTAAGAGGTTAGGTTTTCTCAGCCTCAGCTTTACTGAAGAAGATGTAAGCAAACAAAATTCCTGCTGTTTCAAGAAAACCAATTATACATTCAGCATTACATAACCATCTATTACAAAGGACAAAGCCAGCTATTACATGGTCTGTGAACCATGTGAGTAAGCATGTGGTTTGCTGTGTTTTCATACTTAATTCTTATGGTTTTGAGAATGGAAAAATATACTTACTGTTCTGGCTTTGTCTGAGCACAAAAACCCATTCCTGTGCCTTTGAAACACACATAGTATTTGATTTCTTTCAAAATGTCAGCAGTTTGCTAAGTACATACCCTGAAGGCTCTTTCTTGAGCATTTCTTTGCCATTTTGAGTGGACTGACACATTTGCACAGGGAAATCCATTTAAATTTACACTGGACTGCAAAAGTCTGTTAAATTGTAATGGTAGCAATTCTTTCATTTTCAATATGTTACTGTTCCTTTTTTTAACTGTAAAATCAGAAAATAAGTGGGGTTTTTTTTGCTGTGTTTAACAATTTACACAACTACCAAGTAGCCTAAAATTACTTACATCCCTTACTGGGCTATGTCTTCAGAAGAAAAAAGATCAGAACTCAAACAGAACAGCCTCTCTTAAAAAAAACATTTCAAGTTTAGATGACCAAGCTGATTTTGCAAAAAAATTATGTGATGTTTACTGTCCCTTATTTCCCAAATAAGTTTAAACCCAGGAGTTTTAGAATAAATGAGTATTTTCTGACACACAAACAACATATAATCCAAACTTGATGTGGGAACATGCTTCAAAATTTGCTTTGCAGACCTACTTTTTAAAGCCCTGATTTACAAAAATTATGTTTGTTAGTTTTCTCAGCAGTGATGAAAGTGATTTTTTTCTTTTCTTGTGTATGAACACATTATCCAAAGTGTGAAGGGAGGAGATGTGAGAAACATCTATCTCTTGACTGAGCATAAAATAGCTAGTTCCAAGGAGAAAAAATTAATTATGTCCTTGGATGAGACCTTATTTTTTATCAGAGTGACTGAAGATATATTTGGACTAAGTAGGCATGCTCTTAGTTTCCTCTTTCACATGTTTTTACTCAAGACTGTTTGCCTGCCTAGAAATACTGTAACATGGGAAGTTCTGAACATAACACATTACACCAAATCCTGCTTCCTTGTTAAAATCAGTAAGGATGCAACAAAATCCATTTTTCTTTTCTCAATTGCAATAAATTTGGAGAAGTCCAAGCAGATAATTTATACATTTAAATCAGATAATTTTTGTAATTGAGTGTGTGTGCACACAAACTTCAAGAGAGGAGTGCCAGCAAGAAATGATGCTTTAAAACACCCACTGTCTGTCAGACTTGCTAGGAGAGAAGTGCCATCCTCAGCTCTTACAGCTACATTTGTCACTGGTTGCCATCTTCCACTTCACTCCCTCTCCCAACATTTTTCATTAGTTTTCCCCTCACCTATTTGGGCTGCCATCAGCCTTTTTCCTCCTCCTCTTCCCTGGTACAGCACTGCACTCAGTCCAGCTCTCCTGTCCTGTACTACCTCTTTCTTTTCTGACAGTAACTCATCCCTCACCCTCTCCTCACCAGTCCAGTTTTGCTTCCTGACACGGAATCAAAATCTGCTGAGAAGCAGCTGCTTTCTAAGAGCCAGTAACTTGACAGTTGACAGTTTCAGAAGTGTGTGTTTTCTTCTCCAGCATTCTGAGACTTGGTTCTGTTTCTCTGTCACGCCATCTGCATCTATTTCAGAATATTTTCCTCATACCCTGTCTAACTTCTTACAGATTTCCTTAAGGCTCAAGAGTTATTCTCTCAACTTGTACTGCATCTTTTCTCTGGATATTTAGTCATGACACTCAGGCTACAGTCTCTACATTAATGACACACACATGTCATTCTTGCTGCAGTCTATCTTTTAGTCTCTCAATTAAAAAAAAAACCCAAACTTAGTCTGTCTTAAGAGACACAACCATATGATCCTCCAGGGAAGAGCTCAAAACAAACTGGACTGAACAGAACTTTAACTCTCTCTCAATCTGGAGTCATCCATGCTGCCTCCCACATCACTGTAATAGAAATGGACCATGAGACTTCATTTTAACATATCCTAAATATATTTTTTTTTTTTCTTGTGGAGCAGAAATGAATCTTCATCCTGAGCAGTGCATAGGATCTGATTAAATATGACTACTCGAGTCCCCTTTTATAACTACTGACTGTGAAACCTTGCACAGCTTTGATTCCATTTCTCCTGAAGAAAATCAGTTCAATGCACAACAGAAAACAGAAAATTACATGAAGAATGAGAAAAGCATTAATATTCCACTCTATATATCATGCTCACGTTCTCAACACTTAGAACATTTCTCAAGAAGAATTTACTCAAATGGCAAGAAGGTGGCAGGAACAGCAAACTGTGAGGGACATAGATCATCATTTTCTGCTTAGGGAAGGCGACAAAGTGGAACAAGACAGAGCTCTCCACAGCCATGGCAGGGTAAGACATGAACAGTTAATTTTTTCTCAGAACACAGGAACATGGGGGTATGACATGCACTTGGTTAGATGGCCATTTGAAAGGCAGTGATAATTAACATAATACAAATCAGTCACATAAATCACTCCAGGATGCTGTGGAGGTCCAAGGAATTTTAAGAAACAAAGGAGAACACAGAAACCCTTAACTAATTTTACAAGTCGTTGCTGGAAGCTGGAAAGTAATGATTGAAAGGTCCCTCTGTAGTTAATCTGCTTCTTAATACCATTATACATTTCTCAGTGGAGAAGGAGAAAATGGAGCTGTTGTACCACTGGTCTGCCCCAGAAAGGCATGATTTCATCTGCAAGAAAGCTGTATGGCTTGGAAGATGGATTTCATTACAGAGAGAGCTGGGGGCATTGCCTGCCTTTTAAAGACTGCCTGCTGCTTCCTGTTTCCAGTATCTGTTTGCCATGTGCTTATGGTCTGCACAACTGGAACTCAAAATTTCAGGCTGAAATTTCTGATTTTAGATGTCTGCCTCAGGCTGGATATTTTTAGAAAAATGGTTCTGCAACTTCTGAGTATCAGAGTAAAGAAGAATATATTCCTTCAGCATATCTTGCCCTTCCTATTCTGTCTTCTCTGTCTGGTGGTGCTAGGAAACAGCATTGACAGAAATGTAAAACAAAGGACTAATGTAGCACTTGGACTTCTATTACTCACTAAATGCACTAAACTAGTCCTTACAAGCCTAGATCCACTTGCCTAAACTGAGGTAAGAAAAACAAAATTCTGGAAATACAATAATGAGATCTGTTACGTCACATAGTGCAATTGAATCTAGATAGTGAAGTTTTTAAAATTAGTTCCAGCAATTTTTAACATGAATCCAGAAGAGTAGGGACTTCACTTAAAGAAATAATATATGTATGTAAAAAGGCTTTAAATTGCATATTTTTTGATATTCTGCAAGGCAAGATGAATGAGAACACAGTAACAATTTTGCTTGTATTACAGAATGTCAGCTACAGCAACCCTGTGTTCCTTCAGCAGCATGACTGCAGTGTACTGCATTGCAAAAAACCCAGAAGTCTGTATCTACATCTCCACTGGTCTATTCTAGCCACCACTTGTCTGGCTTGACTCAAACTGCACAGTGGAAAAGGAATAATTGCACTTTAATGAAAGGATTTGGAAAGCCACCACGACAAACTGTTCCACATTTTAAGTAATCTCTGCCTGCTTGACAGATTTACTGACAGAGCAAACACTGACACTGCATCTCCAGAACTGCTCTGTCAAGGGCTGCACTGCATTTGAGCAACAAGTAATACCTACACCCTCATCTAGAGAGGCTGCAATTACACACACTGCATCATCTCTGCCTTTTTTTCATCATTCTGTATTTAATAACAGTCACAGCAACTCTGTATTTGGTCAAAGCAGACAAGAGAAGGTTTTTCTCCCATGGAGCTCTGCCAGTACCTGACCACAACTGCAGTAGCTCAGGGAAACTTCAGCCTGTCAGATATCTTGGAAAACTTCCTGAACTGACATCCCCAGTACTCAATCTCACTGCAACTGAAGATATATTTTCCACAGGAACTTGCATATAGAGCTTTGTGTTCAAGAAAACATAAAATTTCCACTCTGAAAAATCTCTGGACAGTAAAATATATCTATTACTATCATTACCTTGTATATTCTACCTGAAGAAAAGCTACCAAGAGACACTAATTTTTAACCTGCTCCTGCTCATACCTCCAAGTTTCAATTTTTGTCTTGTCTTCCTGTCCATCAGGAAGTGGATTTAAGCAGAGTAACTCAAAATACTCCATTTTATGCTAGTAACATCCTAGGTGAGTAACACTCTCCTGGCTTCACTCTGAAATAGCTATCTAATTCTTCCTGACTTATTTAATTCTTCATTAGAGCTCCAAAATGATTCAAACTAGAAGAAAAGATATATGCAGTAGGTTTTGGGGAAAGAAACATCATTCATCAGATTTTTTGCAACTTTTTTTTTGTTATCAATTTTTATTACTAACTTCTATCAGTTTCATCACTGTTGAGTTTTGAAAGAACTTGAAAGTATTCAATCTAACATCTCTAAGAACCCCAAGAATTGATTTTTGTATTTAAATATTAAACCAGTATCAATTTTACAATTTAAATGTTCTTAAATGTTTTTAACAGCACTCCTTGTTAATTCAGGCTTGTTTTTCCTCTTGTGGTTGGTGAGTCTCATTTATATTGATGAAAATATAATTATTCTATGTAAGTATTTTCAGAGCAATTATTACCATTTTAAATACAGTAATTGGCAAAAAAATCCCCTACTATTCTGCTGACATGTTTATTTTTCAGGTAGACATCAGCACCTACCTATTTTCATAGGATTTTTCTGATTCTGAGTTTTATCAGAATTAAACTCTGAAATTTGTACTCTGACTGAAGTCAAGCGATGCAGTCAAAAGATAAAGGAGGAAGTTTTAAGAAAAAGGCCACCTAAATTTTGTTTCCTCAGGAAAAAAAAAGGCTAGAAACAGTACTAGTTTTTACAGAGGATTTTTGGAATAAATGTTCAACTGTACTGTATACTGTACCTGCATAGGACCTGGAATGCAAGACAAAACCCTCTCTATGTTTTCAGAATTCACATCGACATCATTTACAGCAACAAGAACATCCCCTGGAGGTGGAACAGACAAGACATGAGAAATTCAGTTGCTACTGCATCACAATACAAAGCAAAGTACTGTCTTAACTTAAAAAAATAATATGCCATTCAAGCTGTCATAAATGTCCATTTGTTATATTTAAGTAGATGTTTGTTGCATGCAACATTTACCACTTTTAGTCCATCATCTCAGTGCTCCTAAGGCTACCCTCACATCATTTGACAAAAATCATAGAAATATAAAGTGGTTTGGGTTGGAACCTTGAAGACCATCTAGTTCCAACCTTGCCACAGGCAGGGACACCTTCCACTAGATCAGGTTGCTCCAAATGCCATCCAACCTGGCCTAGAACACTTCCAAGGATGGGGCACCCACAGCTTCTCTGGGCAACCCTTTCCATGTCCCATCACCCTCACAGTCAAGCATTTCTTTTCTCATATCCAATCCAAATCTACTGTCAGTTTGAAGACATTCCCTATTGTCCTGTCACTGCATGTCCTTCTAAAGTCTCCCCATCCTTCCTGAACTCTCCCTTCATGTAGTTCAAGGCCACAATTTGGTAACTGTGAAGCTTCTCCAGGCTGAACAATCCTAATTCTCTCAGCCTTTCCTCGTGACAAGTGCTCCATCCCTCTGATCATCTCCATGGCCCTGCCATGTAACAACTCTCCAAGCCTCTCCCCTCCATCCAGGCTTGTACCACTCTTGTTACCTGACCAGATAAGAGCAAATTTCTTAATTTAGTCCTCTCTCTTTCATTCCTTGCCCCTGCTGTGGGTTCTGCTCTCCATGTTTTTTTCTGTCAGTTTTTCCTGCCTAAAGGCATCTTGTGTTTTCTACATCTTGCACCCTTACCATCACCGGAAATGGGGGAAAAAACCCCTTAGGGTCCCAAAGACAAAATCATTAACTGCAAGAGAAAAAGGCTTGAAAAATTAAAGGCACCACTACAAAAGCATACAGACCCAAATTATAACTTAAAAACTTAAAATTCACGTTACAGTCTAAAGTACAAAAATCAAACTGGGATTTCTGTATGAAGGGAAGGAAAATAGTCACAAGAATTATCCCAGTGGTAATTAATTGATAACCTATTCCTCATCCCCCTCAAAAAGATGCATGTTAAAGCATGGAGTGTGCAAGAGGGATGTGAGACCTGTGGAAAAGAAAACCAGCTTGTGAAACTAGAAAACATACAAGTAAAATAACATCAAGAGATAAAACTACATAGACCTGACAAAAAGAATAGAAATTGGAAAGAAAAAATAAAAGGGTTTTTGACCATTCATTGTTTGGCCTTTCCTTGGAATGCAGGTGAGTGATCCCATCCAGTTTACTCCTGACAGTCCTATTCAGCTGTGCTGACGAAAAAAAGAAATCAAATGAGATCAGACAGACAGAAGTAATACTGCAGCAACCATGGGAAACTAAGAACCTCTTGGTTAAAGACAAGGTGAGCAGAGCCTAGGTGAGAAAGCAGCTAGAGTGGAAATCAGAAGGTTCTGCAGACCCTAACCAGAGACTTTCTACAAAACTTTCCAATAAAGGTACTAAGAGCAAACTACCTAAAATGAGTGGCACTAGGATTTGATGGTTCAGTAGTTCCTTCACAGAGGCAAATAGTCAACTTCAGAGTAAGAAAACAGGCCTTATTTTCTACTTGATTGTCTTTGGTGGCACTTTCAGTTGTCTCTGCTTTCTCCTGTGAAAAACTCTATTAGTTTCTAGCTTGTATTTTCTGTAGATAGGGAAATAAAGAAATTAGCTTCTTATTTAACACTGAAAATGACCCAACTCTTAAATGTGAGCTAAAGAGCTCCTCTGAACAAGCAGATTGAAAACCAAGCTTCATTTTCCTTGAGCTGCACAAAGACTCCCCTAGAAAGTACCTCCACATCCTCTCCAAGATTATTAACATGGTGTTCATCACTCAGGCAGTGGAAAGGGATTAGAAAAAGGACATGGATTTGCAGCAAAAGTGCATGTTTAGCATAGTTATATTTTAAGCCTTGACTTGGCAAGAAAGATGTCATCAAGTGCAGAAATAAAGCACTGAAGCACTGTAAGGTTCAGTGAGTATTTCAGTTTTCCAGGCAACTGACACAGTGCTAATGACATGCACACTATGGAAAAGCACAGCCTGAGTCTCTGAGGTCTCTCCACTCCCTGAGAATCTATTCAAGGCCACAGAATGCTCAAGTTCAGAAGAAGACTGATAGTTACCAGGATTTCTATATTCTACCTTGGTTTTAAATACCTTCAAATTGCAACTGGGATTTTTCCTCAGGTACAAGGTGGATTGCTCAAAATCAGCAGTGATCAAAATCAAGGCCAACAAGAGACAGAACATTGTTCTTAACTATCAGTAAGGGCACACTCATTACCTCCAAAATGCAAGCAATATTCCTCTTTAATACACCAGGCAAGAACCAGCTGCTCACTCTTTTACATTAAAGGGAAATTTATTCCTAGTCCTTCTGAATACAAAACCAAGAAAAGGCTAGATTTTATTCTACATATAAAAATGTTTCAAGTTTTTCTTTTCCAAGAAACAGCTCTTTCCCTAACCTCTGTGCTTTCTGATGCACAGCACAGTTAAGTTTTAGCCTGTCAAATCTTCAACACAAGAGTAATTCAAAGACAGAAAAGCTGAAAGTTAAACAGCATTTAAAAGGAACTCAGTAAGTCCATGCCAGAGCCCCAGGACATGAAAATTAGTAATGAAAAGCAGAGCACTCAGGCTACTCTAATAAAACAAGAATTATAAACAGGATTACTATGTTCTTTGCTAAGAACACTGTATTACAGATCATTATACACAACTACAAGAGAAAGCATAAATTGCTCTTGTACTCATCTTAAATGTACTCATCTTAAATTCATCTGCTTAAACAAAAGTTGTTTTTGTTCTGTTTGCTTGACTGGATCTTTAGGAATTCTGTTGCAGAGCCATTCAGAGGAGCTACACACCCTTTGTGAAGACATCCACACCTCAGCACTTGAGGGAATGTTTTGGAACCACCAGGGTGGAAAAGACAAAGACACTTTGAAGGGAGAAGAGCCATCAGTATTTACATGTTACATACTGCAAGGGTTTTATTTATTCAACGCCTAATGTACACATGTAAAACTTTCATTGCAGCAGTAAATATTTATTCCATCCAATTGGTAAAAATGTAATCATGGACCATACATGGAACAGCTTTCCAGAGCACACAGCCCAAGCAGCCCTGTAAGGCTGTCTTTCCTCTGCCAGAAAATGCTGTAGCACTATCAAAGAAGAGCAACTTGATACACAACAGAAAATCTGTACTGATTTGTATGGATTTTCCAGAATTGGGAGTGGAGCCAGTGAGGGGTGGGTGTTTGCATTTTTTGCTACTTTTTCTTTTTGCCACACACAACAGTGTCAAAGAATAGAGACTGTGAAGTAACAGAATAAAAAACATCACTGTATGAGTGATAAGTAAAAGTATGAGCTGTGTGAAATGACAAACCCAGAGTAGTCTTAAAGCAGGACATGATCACAAGAGCTACTCAGTGTGATAATTAACTGCATGCAAGCTGTACTTTGTAAGAGCTTGACATCTACATTTGATTTGAGAATTGTTTCTTGCCCTTTAGCAGTGTGAAAAACTTCCAGAAAGACAAACTGATTCAGGTCTTCAGACATTAATTATGTCAAAAAATTAATGCAATTGTATTAAGTTTAATCTAATTTCACTTACCTAATGCTTAAATAATTCAGGTGAAATTAAATCAAAGTATACATAGAATATATACAAAATAAATAGCTTTTGCAATTGTTTAAGTTGGTCTAACTCAATGGTCTGCAGAGTTAAGTCAAACCATCCCAATCTAAAACATCACTGACTTAAATATATAGGGAGAAACATCAGAACAAAGTATCACTCAGTTCCACTGCAACAGAGGAAAGGAATTTTCTTCAGGCAGCTCCAGGATATCATTCCTTAAGTCAACAAATTTATCTTTAGAAAAAAGACAAATTCTTCTGGAAGAAAATAGTTTAGACTACATATTAGGAAGAGATTCTTTCCTGTGAGGGTGGTGAGGCCCTGGCACAGGTTACCCAGTAGAGCTGTGGCTGTCCCATCCCTGGAAGTGTCCAAAGCAGGTTGGATGTGTGTAGTGTGGGGAAAGGACTAGGTGACCTTTAGGGACTCTTTCAACCCAAACTGTTCTATGATTCTGTGACTCTTTTTAAAGAATGAGGTAATCTCAGAATAATCAAGCTTTTGAGGGCTATCACTTACTGTGGAAATATTCTCAGTTCACAAAGAAACTCTAAGACATCCATGCATGTTCTCTATACAATGTTAAGCAGGGCTGAACTTTACATGAGTGATGAAACAGAAAGAGGTGAGGCAGGAAATCTCTATATTATATTTGCTCCCATCAGAAGAGACTTCTCCCATCCAGTCAGCAGCAACTAAGAGCAGTGTGTTGATCTGAAACACCCAGTCTGCACACAGCTGATCGAATTCATCCTGCCGCTTTAAGGACAGAGTTTAGGAAAGCTTTTGGCACTGCTGACATCCCTAGAATGTTTATTTCAGAACTGCCTCTCTCTTTGCCACTTGAGGCACAAGACTATGGCTCCTGTTAACCATCCCTTCCCTAGGGATAAACCTGCAAGCACCTTTTCTAAAAGCACATCCCCATTGGTTAAGCCCAGGGACACTGACTGTCAAGTGAGCACCACTTCCATACTGTGATGGGAAGGGCACATTTTTTTTCTGATATCATGAAAATCAAGTTGTTCCCATGGAAGAGGATGGAGGACACTTTTGTCATGGGATCCTGATATTTAGTTTTCTCCATTCTTGGTAATGAGTTGGTGGGAGCACTTAGAAAAGTTCCCATATGGCCTTCCAAAAAAGGCAAACTATGGAATGCATTCCTACTGAAGAAAGGCAGATCAATTACTTGTTTTATATGTTAGCAGGCTGCTTTCATCCAGAGCAGCGCTGCTGTGCCTCAAGAGGAGGCTAAAAGAATAAAAGCCACATCCCAAATGCCACAGTGAGAACACAGCAAAGCTTACACACACTCTGTTTCCATCCTGTGAGCCCAACATCTCTACTCTGGAGAGTCTTTTCAACAAATACACCATGTATGGTAATTACACATAAAAATCACAAACTTTCCCAGTATTCTGGTCCTTTCAAGAGCTTTTTTTCCTGACAGGACTCTAAGGATATAGACCTTTCAAGTGAAATTTGCAATAGCAGCTGTAGCTTTTGCATACATGTTCAAAACTGGATTATTATAGCCCATCTTTACTATCAAACACAATTGCTTCTTGTCAGTGGGGAGTTTTCACAATTTTTTGACAATTGTACATACTGATAAAGTGAGAAGATTCATGCTGAGCTATTTGGTTATGAGAGCAATAAGATACTTTCAAAGAGGATAACAACAGTGCGCTTTGTTAGTGAAAAGAGCTTTGCTGTATTTTCAATGTCACTGGAATTAATTTTTTACTTTTACTATGGTAAAGATGATGCTTAACAGCATTTAAAAGAACTTTTCCCTGGCATGAAGCCAACATGTTTCAATTTGAAGGAGGGTGGGAACCAAATTATAATGGCATTACCTATTACAGCCCTTTTTTGTCAGGATCTAGATGCATTTTGAGAAGTTTGTCCTCTTGAAAGATATGCTCAAAGTTTTCCACAGCAGACCAAGCTTTGCATAATGTTGCAAATTAACTGAAGCAAGGAAAATGTTTTGCCAAAAGTACAGAAGACACTTAAAAAGCACAAGACAGAAGCAACTGTATTTCATCTTAACCAAAATGAAAGTGGCAGCAAGCTTAAAAATCAATGAGGGCTTTTCTGTTTTGAAAATTTAAGATGGATGCTGACCTGCTAAATGTAAAAAAAAAAAAAAAGATAAATGAACTGATAAACAACACATGGACAGAGTGCCATCTTCTTAGAGTTACAAGCAGCAGGGTTTTTTAACTTGCAAAACTGTTGTGTTTCCTTTCATATGGTCAGTGCCTGCATTCCACTTGGTTAATAAAGTACAGCAACAAGACTTACGACTTCCATATGCAATCTTAAAACCAAAAATTAAAGTGTATTGTGCAAATAATAAACAGATGTTTGAAGTGTTCAAAGCTATAAAGGATACACATTTCAAAACAAATAGGGGAAGCCACCTGAGGAAAGTGATTATTAAGGATGGAAAAAGAAGTTACTTCTACTAAAAATGCTGAAGCATAAACCACTTTGTGAGTCAACATGAGTGCTGCAAATTCTCACCAGAAAGACAACCAGATGTCATTTTAAAGCATGTATTTTTAAAGGAAAATATAATTTGGCTTTGCCTCACAAAAGACTACTGCCAAGCTGGTCTGGACCACTGAAATATTATAAAGCTAAACAAGAGCAGGTTAATGTTTATACACATGCAGGTCAGTGGATATAAACAAAGTTATAAGCAGAGCAGCCAGCAGGCATCCTGCTGTGCTGATCAGGTAGTCCTCCTTTTTGGTGACCTAAGAAGCTGCTCCCTTTTGTGCTAATTCTTCAGCTTCAGACTGAGCACAAAAACATCCTTTACTGGCTGTTTCTACAATTCTCCACACAACTCCTACAACCTGCTTTGATCAAGAATAACTGAAAGGCAAAATCCTGCTGTTATTGTTCTTGAACTGTCTGTCCAACTTCAGCTCCTGTGACCATCTGAGGAGCTACCTATTGAACTCTAGTTGCTTCTAAACCAGGCTTTGGGTGTACACCACATCTATCCCATCCTGTGATGTGCAGCACAGAGGCAGTAAACCCAACAGATTTTTGACAAGAACAGCATTTTTTTACTGTGTATTCTTTATGCAGACAAGACTGAAATCTGAGCATCTAATTTATGCAAAGCATCCCTATTTCTAGACACCACATAAAAATTTTCCAGAGTACTCAGCTTCACTATAGATATATAATTTGAAAATATTTTTATATGAAAATTATACATTTTCCACTGTTGGCACTGAACACAGCTCATTTTCCCAGTTAAGAGCTGAATAACCCCAGTATGCTTAAAACTATTTCATTTCCAATGTGCAAAAAACACAAGGCAAGGGTTGATGATAGCCTGGGACATAATAAAGTGCAAGACTCCTCTTGGATGAACTTAAATGTTCTTCTATTTGAAACAAACAAAAAAACCCCACAGTTTTTGTCCTCACTAGCTCTGGGAAGCATTATTGCAGCAGATGAAATACTGTCTCTGGTTAGGTCACCTTGATCTCCTGGCTCTGGTACTTGCCTACACTGTTGACACTTCCCACCTGCCCTCACAAAAATGTTCTATGCAAATCTGTATCCCCAGATTAACTCACAGGTTACAAACACCCACTCTTACACTAATTACATTAAACACCCTTAAGCAGATCAAGTTGAAACTCACTCTTTCCTCCCCCACATCCCCCACTTCTTGACTAATCAGTTCTTGCTGGCAAAATTTGAAAGTTATCCAATTTTCCCTCTGGAGTATTCTTTAGCATCTCTACCAAAAACTTGTGCTGGAGCAATCAGGCAGTTGAAGCACGATGTGCCTTTTTACACACACAACACCGGAATTTCAAAAGCACTCATGCTGACTTTGTGGGATTTGTGCTACTTATAGCATTAAGATTTTAAATGATCTTCTAACCAACATCACATCTTTGCTCTCCCACTCTGTGAGCAACCAGCTTCAAGGGTAATTAAATAATCTTTCACCCTTTACAGATGTGGCCTGCTTGTCTCACATTTCCTGTCTCTGAGGTTGATGTCCTGTGAGTGCCAAGTTTTGAGTGGCCTCAGTGCTGGGAGTGGGAGTATTTTTGCTCCCTCAATACCTCTGACAGCAGTTCATTCCCCTCCATCATTCACATTTGGGTGCCTGTCAGACCTTCTGTGACCCAAGCTTTACTTACTGCACCAGCAAAATACTAGACAGCCAATTTCTCTTCTGGGTTACTTTCCTGCCAGCTTATTTCATCAGCTCATGGAAGTGCCCAAGCTGCCAAGCCACCACAAAGGCTGTACTGGCTCACTGCCTCCCCAAACTGCCATGGATTTGGAGCCTCCCAAAGTCACAACTGCTGAGGAAGCTGCTGTTGGACTTGCTAAACAGAAAAATAACCAAACAAGGCTGTGGAGAAAGTTTGTAATGTAAGAATGTATCTTACTCAGTATTTTTCCCCTCATTTTTATGATAAAAAATCCATTTAAAGCATATATAAGCAAAGCTTTTTATCTAAGGGGATGCAGTGGAGAAGAAGGAAATCCAAGTACAGTATCTGGCAGACTATAGGTTTGCTCCAGTCCCACTTATCTACTGAGCAAACCCTCAGCTAAAATCCTAAGTCAAAGGTGGTGGTGGGGTACTTCCTGCTCCAAGCTGCTCAGTCTCTGAACACTAAAGGATGGTCATCTCCTTACTGCATTAACACCTTTTAGTTTATGCCACATGTTCTAAAACTCAGTAACCCAGTAAAACTGACTGGGTACCAAACCATCAGATGCAATGACACTGACTTAAAATAACCCCTCCAGAAATGATGTAATTGCTTACATCTCAAGAACATTCAAGTCAGCTGTCTCTAACAGCAAAAACCTCGTAGATCTTCATATTAAAGGAAGAGTGCAGCAGTTAGCTATTCCTGCAGTTACTCACCAATCAGGATTTGACCTGTTTTCATTGCAGAACTACCTGGCACCAAGCCATGTACCACAAGCTTCTCTTCACTGACTCCTCTGGTGCCTTTATCTTTCCTGCCTTGTTTTTCCACTCTTCTGCTGCTCCATGAAGACTGATGCACAATCCCTACTAAGGCTTCCAGCAGCCTCTGCTGTTCTTCTTCCCCAGCACTGTAGAGGTTTCTGGGATTTACATAAACAGACACATCTTTGTACTTTTGCTGAACAGTGACACCCATTTTCTGAGCAGACCGGTGCTTCAGTATGGAAGTAGGACCAGAGGAGTGCTCATTGCAGCTTCCACTGCCTTTCTTCGCAGAACTCTTTGGTAAAAGACTCTTCTTTTTTAGCATTTTGGTCCATTTCTTCAGTTCATACTTTCTTTCCTTTCGTGATCCCTCTTGAATGATTTCAGCTTCATTTTCACGAAACCTGACATGATTCACTGCTGGCATTTCTGGACAGCTGTTCTGAAGCAGAACTTCTTCTTCACTTTCACTTAATTCTAAATAAAATAATTCTCCATTTTTCTGCACACTATCCAACCACTCAGGCTCAAGGTCACTGGAAAAGAAAGAAGAATGATCAATGAGTTCTGATAAGGAAAATCACTGTGCAAGTGAGATCTGATTATTTAAAACTCAACTGCTTTAAGTCTGCATGAGGGTTAGAGCTTGTTTTGGATAAATGATGGATATGGCAAGGAAAGACATCCCTCTCACCAGTAAAATAGTTTCTTTAAATGCCTTAGAGGAAAACAGCCATTGCAAAAAGCAGTATTCTCTTTTCAGAAAACAAACATTTCTTTGACATGCAAGTTTTAATTAGTAATTACATTCATGTGCATGACGGGACTTTCTCTTAAGAGAAAAAATTCCATTCTGTTTTTTCTCTCCCATTATTTTTTCCTTTATGCATTTGTAATATAATCATGGCATGATTTTTGAGGTGGTCCTGTGCAGAGCCTGAAGATGGACTTGTTTATCCTTGTGGGCTCCTTCTAACTCAGGATATTCTGTAATGCTATGGCAACACAGATTGCACTGCCAGCCCTTTGGAAAGAGAAGATAAACATTTTAAAAATCACTTAGATTTAACATTAAAATAAACCCCAAAACAATCTAAGATGAAATCTAGGTAACAGTTTTTAAAACCCAAGTTCCAAATAGCATCTGCAAAAACAAATACTAAAAATGCAGAGGCAGCAGTGCTACAGAAACACATCTGGCAGCTGGTATGGATCACCCAAAGTCAAGAGCAAGACATTGCTGCAAAGCAAAGGCAAAGCAGCTCTAGGGTATAACAGAAACATCATCAGCACTGTGCAAAAAAATTTTTGTCCTAATTTGGCAACAGTGATGTGCCAGCCATGTCCAGTTTTGGATAGCAGGTTTTAAGAAAGATGTAATAACTGGAACACACCCAGAGCAAAGAGACAAATGCTATGTAGCCTATAAACACATTTAAAGGGAAGGAGACTGAAGGAAATCATACTCTTTTGGCTGAGGAAAAAAAAAAAAAACAACCAAAACCTGCCTGCTGAGGGGCAACAGACCAAATGAACCTTGAGGTGAACCGTGAAGTGTTACTCCAGATAGATGAGAATCCATGATGGCCAGAGTAAGAAGAGTACTCAGAAGTTTAATTATCTGGGATGTTCTGCATGGAAGATTTTCAGGAACAGACAAGACCAGTTAATTCTTCCTAACCAGGTGAGAAAGAGGTCTCTCTGTTTCACAAAAATCATATAAAGAAAAAGGAGACTGGAGATTTATATCATAATTAATATAGTAGTCTAAAGTTAACACACATCCATACATTTTAAACTAGAACTACTTTTACTGAATAAAGAGTGCAAATAGAGCATGATTAATTTGAAAATACAGATAAATGATAAAAGTTTAGCTGAATGGAGAACATTATACAGACATTGCATCAGAGCACCTTTAAGGGCTCAACAAGAGGATCTGGCTGGACTAACAATACAGCAAACATTGGCATTATCTTCTTTCTGGAGCCCCAGTTATTGAGAAAAGTCTATGGATCTTGCAGACAAGAAGAAACATCACCTATCTCCTCTGGATTTATTAGCTTTTTTGCCCAAATAGACAGTTTAAAAGAAGAGCCACCACTTGTGATAATCTGGCTAGACCTGAGGGATAAATCCAAGTTTGTTATTTTCAAAACCCCGAGTTCTTATTCAAGAAAGTATCAGAATGCTGACAAAACCTAAAGGCTGTCAAGGGCACACTCTTTCTGATCCAGCTTCTCTCAGAAGGTGGTAGGCAAGAAATAACAGGAGAAGAGTTTTTCCTTGGTTTGGTTTTTAAGGAGGACTCCCACATTCTGGCATGTGTAAGCAAAACTAAGCAAAAACAAACAAACAAAAAACCTCCAAGAAAACCCAATCAAAACAAACAAAAAACCAAAATCCCCCAACCAACCAACCCACTCCCCCCCCCCAAAAAAAACCCCAAAAAACCAAAACAAAACAAAAAAGGAAAAACTAGAAATTTACAAAGAAATTACATCTGGATTAGCAAAAACTCCAGTCATATATGACAGCATTTTTATTCCCTCTTTAAAAAAGACTGATCTTTGGAAAAGCTGTTTCTTCTTTGGGGTAAATGTCAAAATTTCAGCCTGGACATGAGTTCATACAGTCAAGTCCTCCAGCTTTGTTCTCTATTTTGATCAGAACAATATGGACCATGGGCAAAGAAAAAAATGCTGTGGGCATGTCTGGTGTTTACTCTGAGTTCATCCAAAGAGAACCACATCCAGAGAGAGGTCAAGAAGGAACTGTACTGTAAAAAAACCTCTCACTTTCCCAACAGAGATCCATACAGACATCTAGAAAAGCAAATCTGAAACAAGAAGTCTACACCTAGAATGAGAGGTTTTTTCCCCCAATGCTGTAGTGTCACAATAAATTGAAACCAAGGAAGGCAAAAAAAAAAGGAAAAAAAAATATCTAATTTTGATCTGTTTTCTCTTGTGTCAAAACAAATGCTTACACAATAACCTCAACTTGCCTCTAGGACTGGAAGCTTCAGGCAAAGGAGCTAAAAATATTAAAGGCCTGCATTTCTCTAAGAGTAGTTCTACTCATCCCACACAAGTATTTCCTCTTTGGAATAAATGCCTGAAAAACTGTGCTGGTTGAAATTGTCCATTTATGGAGGAAAGATAAATTACAAAGAAAGGATCTAAGTTCTGCTGGATAAATTGTTATATAGATTATTATTAAAAGTATTACACATATTATTACAAATAGTAGACATGTGTTATGTGCTGAAATCCGTGGAACAGCTTTATCTCTTAAACAGATATAAAGAATAACAGTAAAATGGCATTTAGTTGAAAGAATTGAGAAAAGAAAAAACCCAAACATACAAAATATTAAAACTCCATGGCTTCAGGCTGAAATGTTACAGTTGACTTCTGGCTTATAAATATAGGCATAAAGTAAGGTAGGTGTACATACAACAGCTTTGTCTCTGAGCCAGAGGTACAGGGCAAATACAAATAAAGCTAGGCTTGAACACAATTCTAACTTCTCCAACTTAAACCTTTTTTTCCCCTTCCCTTGTACTGCCTGATGAAACTGACATGCTGAATGAAATGCTATTGATTACACCCTGAAATACACATCTGAAATGTCAAGCACAGCTGTCTTAACACAGGGAATCAAGTCAATGTTGTAAGTTGTAATCAGCCAAGCTGCTGTTGTAAGTTTAACTTCATTTGAACTAAAAAATATACAAATAAACTAAAACCTCGGAGGTTGCATGTATAACTTTAAAACAGGTATTATCACAGAACTGCCTTCTGACTTAGAAGATATGTGACATACACATTCGAAGTGTAAAGCAGGGCTGTTTTAACACAGGGAGCCAAGTCAATGTTGTAAGTTTAACTTCATCCGAATTAAAAAATTGACAAAGAAACGAAAACCCCGGAGGTTGCATTTATAACGTTAAAACAGGTATTATTACAGAACTGCCTTCTGACTTAGAAGATGTGTGAAATACACATTTGAAGTGTCAATTACAGGTGTTTTAACGCGGGGAACCAAGCTAATGTTCTAAGTTTAACTTCATGCGGAATGAAATGCTATATCAAGTCAATGTTGTAAGTTGTAATCAGCCAAGCTGCTGTCGCAAGTTTAACTTCATCCGAACTAAAAAATATACAAACAAACTAAAACCCAGGAGGTTGCATTTAAACCTTTACCATCCGTATTATACAGAACTGTCTCCTGATTTAGGACACGGCAATGACAGATTACACCTTTCTTGCTGCAGCGTCTGCCAAGTCCGTCCCTGCCCTGCGCTTCCCAGCGGGGACGCGGCACTGAGCGCAAGGACCGCCCGCAGCTGAGCCCACGGGCTCTGGGTTACCGTCACGGCCCTGCAGGGAGACGCTGTCAGAAAGCTGCCACTGCTCTCAGCTCCAGGAGCCAGCCCAGCTTAGCTAAACCCAGCTCAACCCAGTTTAGCTAAACCCAGCTCAACCCAGTTTAGCTAAGCCCAGCCCAGCCAAGCCAAACCCAGCAGCGCCGGGGCGCTCCCGCTGCGCACGGGCGGCGCGACCCCGGCTGAGCCCCCGCGGCTCGCCCTTCTCGACCCCACCCTTACTCGGAGCTGGCGGCCAGCGAGGAGCCGCCGGAGCCGCTGTCGCTTTCGGTGCCCGCGGGCTCGGCGCCTCCTCCGCCGGACGCCTCCATCCCCTCGGCAGCGCCGCTCCCGGCGGCCGCCCCCGACGCCATGATAGCCGCGCGCCGGACGGGCCACGTGATGCGCGCCGCGCCCTCCCATTGGCCGGCGGCCCCGGCCGCCATGGAAACGGAGGGACGCGCGAGCGCCCGGCCGTGAGGGGCCGCCCCCCGCGCTGGGGCCAGCCCTGCATGGCCGCGGGAATTGCCGTGTGCCCGGCATCGCACGGCTTCTCCCGGCCCTCGGACGCCTTTCCCTGGCTCAACAGGAACGCGCCAGACTTTATTTCGTTGCCTGATTGCAAGGTCCCAGCACCCGTCCCATAAAAGACACCGGTAGTGTGTGTTTCACCTGTAGTGAAACTCGGGAGTCCTGCACTGAGGATCAGAGCGTTGTAAGCAAACAGTGGTCAGGAGGGGGAAAAAACGAGGTAGAAAGCGGTTCTGGGGGCAGCTGGTAAGCAAGGGGATGCCTCTGTGCTTCATTTTAGGTGCTCTTGTATCAATTTAACGAGCTGTGAGAAATTAAGGGAGGTTCTCCTTAGGTTTGTCAGGAGAGCAGTGCAAGGAGAAGCAAGGATGTGACAGACTCAAACAAGTACCTTAAAACAGCCCCTGCAGTCTACACATATAAAATCGTACACAGTCGAGAGAGACACACACACACACACAAAAAAAAAAAAGAGCCCTACTCGGTTTTTAGGACTTGAATGATTCACATCCATGAAAAACAAGACCTATGGCAGCCCTGCAGACAACTTGCAGTGTAGCTGTGTCAGTAAACCCATCAGGACACACATGGTGAGTGGGGAAAGGGATGGAGAATAATTGTTGGAACATGTTTCACGGGCTGGATTTAATCTCTGCTCTGTGGGATATTTGCACAGCTTCAGCAGTGAGGTTTTATAGCCCTGGAACACTACAGAGGAATGACAGAATCCTGGTATGAAATTGCTGTGCTTGAAATTGCTTTAGGGAAGCGTACATTAGTAAGCGTGACTTCAAGTGAATTAACAGACAGAAATGTTTTGGACTCACATCCACGTGATTAAGGCTTCAACTGGAGTAAAAATATCTATATTAAGTACTAAAGGGCCATTCTGAAGTCCCTGGACAAGACCTCATTTCACAGATAAATTACTGTTGCAGGGTTATTAAGACTACAAACCTATCCAGAGGGGGAGACAGAAACACTTGCTCAAGAAAAAAGCTTGTGCTTTGTTGGTTTCATTTAGAAGGTGAAATATACTGTCCCACCCTCCCTAATTATGCTTACATTTGCAAGCACTTCTAATACTCTGAGCAGCACACTGAAGTGTTTCTGTAGAGAAGTGATAGTCAATGCCAGATGGTGCTGTGTTAGTTAAATTTCTCTGAGTTCAAGAGCTGATTAATTGGTTCCAGTTGTTTGCTCACTAAGTGAGAAATACAGGCTCTCTCTCAAGGAGGCAGTGGTTTTACACCACTTGCTATTTTATGGGAATAAGCATATTGTGAATGGAAGGATGATGGAAGGCTTTGGGTCCTCTGAGAGGAGTAGCTGGGAGCCACCTAAAGACTTTGCTGAAACGAATGTGGAATTTCTGCTGCTGTGGGAACAATTAAAGATTGCAGGATATATCTCACACAGCAGGATCTTATTTTAGTGAAGACACAGATTTTCCCACACAATCCCTCTTGAGAGGAAAGCCTCTCATTTCTTGGGCAAAAATATTAGGATGAAACTTGAAATAATTTGTCTTCTGGCAGACACTTTACACTTAATCCAAGTAGCTGGGGCTGATGGTCTTCACTAAGGGATCCATGAGCCTTCTATGCCAAGTTGCTTTTTTTAACATGCAGACGGTAAAAATCTGCCAGGGGGTATGACTGGCATCAATAGCACTGCTCACCCTCACTGGACAACTGGGTAATGAGCACTTAGCAGTGGATAATTAAAGCCTGAAGGTTGTTCTGATTAGCTGTTCCTGCAAAGAACAGCTTTCACGTGTGGAAATTTATTTCCTGAGCAAGAGTTTCTTGTTACTTTTTTTTTTTTTTTTTGGCTTAACCTGTTTTAGAAGCTGTTGTGCTTTAAAAATAACAGCCTGCCTTGATCCATGCCTATATTCAGAAGGAGACTGAAATTAAAAGAAGACAGGGTATAGGACACACTGGTTCCATGCTTCAAATTACAGCTCTTCATTAGTGATAATGAGGTAAGAAGGCCCTAAATGACTTGTTAATGTTTCATTTTTTCCTTTCTTGATTTCACATCACAATATTTCCAGGAAGGCTCTACCAACAACTGGACATACACAAATGATACACAGATAAAACATGATACGTTACAAGCAGATAAAACTAAGAGGGAAATAGTTTCATCTTTGTTTTTCAGTTGTGTTTCTTGCTAACAACTGTTCACTGAAAGAAAAACTAGCCAAAAAATATGAGTGACATTATCCTTCAGCAATTGATTACTGGGTTTTTTATTCCTCCAGGGCACAGTATGAGCAAAACATGTCAGAAATAGTTCATTCTTTTTAAAAGATCAATGACAACAACACAACTTTCCCCTCCCCTGCCCAAGTGTTTCTTAGAGGACAAAATACGTATTTCACAAGGATTCCTTAATAATTAAGGTTTTTTGATTAGAAGGTTTCCATAAAACCGTGTAAGTCTGTGATTACAGAATCCTCTCTTTACAGTTCCTCTGACAGGACTGTGTAGAGACCATCCACAGCAAAGTGGCATGAACTGAAGAGTGACACTGGGCTGTCATTTTAATTGGGATATTGACATATAAACAGACTCCACAGAGAATGAAAGCTATCTCTGGGACCAAAGGAACAGAAATTTTGCGAGCAAACACTCTATTGCTCAATAAATGAAACAGAATATTCTGACTTCTTAAGCTTTCTGTATCAGCTCTGATCACAGAAGGTATTTCAGAAGAACACAAAACCAACAGGAAGACAGCCATGAAAAATCAGGGAAGAGCAGTACAACTCATCTCATTCTTTTGAAAAACACTCTTAGAGAGTCGAGTTTTCTCCAGAATGAAAAGCAGCTGTAATTTTTTTTTTCCTTCTGCTTTTACTTCACCTTAAATGTTTGAAATGCTCTTTTTTTTAGGATCACCTGCGATGCATAGCAGACATGTCAGGCATGAAAGAAAGCCATTATTTGCAGTCAGTCAATATGCAAATATTTCAAGCATGAGTAGCCCTATTCCACTTAGAGTATATTAACGTAAGCAATACCACGGTGCAGCAGGCTTTTAATCCAGCTCTGAAATAGAGCATTTTCTGTTAAGTCACTGAAAAGTCCACGGGGTTCTGTTTGCACACGAGCACATTTATTGTGCATAAAGCAGCCTCGGAGTGCCGTGCCGGAGCAGGCTGATTGCAGCGTGCCCTCCTTGCCGAGCTCTGTGTTTGCATCCCCAGCGCTCCCAGGAATGGATTTCACACGGCTGACGCCTTGAGCTGGAGTTAACAACCACTTGTTAGTTTCCATAGCGAGAGCTCCTTGGAGCTGGCACTGGAAGCGCCCGTGTGCTTTTTCTGTGCAGCTGGAAATAAACCAGCGTGGCTGAGAAAGAGGAAGCAGACACTTTAGCAGAACTGGAGATGAGCTTCTCTTGGATTCTGCTGAATGGGATGCGTTTTTCTTTGTAAAGTTTCTGCGGCTCTCAGCTAAGCACACGGAAAATGCCATCAAGGGTGGCTTTCAGAGTCCTGCACGGGCCTATTGGGCAAGATCCTATTGTCGAGATGTCTTTGTAGGGGGATACCGTGGAAAATCGCCCATTAGGGATGGTGAATGCAGGAGGAAAAGCAGCTGCTTCTCATATGGTGTGCTGCCTCCTGTACATCCACTTTAGGATTTCTTTCCCATCCCTCTTGGATCTGTGTGCGAGTTAGAATACATTATCCCCTGCCCTTAGAGAAGGGTTCAAAACGCTTATGGCACGGATGCAACAGCATCAATCCATATTAAAGAGTGTCAGCACGTTTCCCTGCACATGTAGGAGTCCCTCACCTGCACATCATCCTCTTCTCCTCCAGGAAGGAGGGAGGGAAGCCCGAGGGCGCCTCGGCTCCCCGCCGGCAGCCACCCCTTCCCTTCCCTTGCCGCGCATAGAGGGGCAACCACGGCTCCTCGCCCGTCCTGCCGCCACGACAAGGGGAGCTCGCCGGGGCTCCGGTGGCGCCGCTGTCCCTCCGCCCGGCGGGCGCTGCCCTGCGGAGGGGCAGGGCTGCCGGAGCCTGCCGAGCTCGGGAAGCCATCTCGGGCAGCCGCCCCCCGCTCCCCGTCGCGGGCACTGACCTGTGCAGCAGGACGCTCTGCACCGAGTCCAGGTCCTCCAGGTTCCTGGTGACGGGCCGCGGGATGCTGTACCTGCCCGCCCCGAACATCGCCCGGCCCGCGGCACCGGTACTGCGGGCGGCCGCGGGCAGGTGGCGAGAGCCCTGGAGCCCCGCAGCCCGCCCGGCCCCGCCGTGCCGCCCGCCCGTCCGTCAGTCCGTCCGTTCCCGGGGCCCAGCGGCGCCGCGCCGCGGGGCGCGGGGGAAGCGCGCTCTGCGCGGCCGGGAGAGCGCGCCTGCTCCACTGCGCTGGGACACGGTGTGGTTTCTGTCAGGAACTCGCAAAGAGTGAAAACCAGACTTTCAGATAAATAAAGTACAGCAATTCCTAGCTGCAGCCGTAGATTTCCACCTCCCCACCACCCAGAGCTTCATTCCCAGCGCCCACTATGTGAGAAAATATTTTTTCCCCATGTATTTTCCTGCTGGTCAAAGTAGTGAATTGCCCGTTGATCCTCTTTTATTAAGTAACAATGTGAATAATTACCAATCACACAAAATCCAATCCGGTCTTTGATTGCCTCTTTCACAAAATATTGGTTACAAGTGGTTTCAGATGATCACGGGACTCCTTGCTGGGTTCCCATCTGTAAGATTCTGGTGCAGTATATTGAATGAACAGGGACATGAATGTATAAAACCCATATCTTCACTGTTTTTATTCTTTCTTGTGAATTGCCATAATTGATTTTCTCTGCTCCCTTTTATGGGACCGCTTTTCTCTAATTTTTCAAGATGTGGTCATCTCCTCCAGGTTTTCTCCAACAGCTGACATAAGATCAATAGCTAATAAAGTCTTGCAATCTGTTACAAAAGCCATGAACTTTAGTTTCCCTCAGACATTGTGCCTGAGGTGATTACAGAAGCACAGCAATGCAGTAGTTTCACAGAAAGACCATTAAGAGGAGGACCACTGGCATGATAAGCAATGGATAGCAAACTGGAAACCACTGAATATTTTAGCACCACACACCGTGGGATGGTGGCCACCACATGGAGCAAAAGCTTGAGCTTTTTTGGAGACTTTGGCTTGAGTAGGCAGTGACAGCAACTCAGTTTGGAGAGGGTGAATGCAGAATTACCGTGAGTCTGTGGGTAGGATTCTCACCAAGCAGTGTGACTTGAATATTTAGGTATCTTAACATTTTTTCATTTTCTTAAAATTTTGTTTTCTTTTTCTCTTTGATACCAGCATGAAATTTTAAGAGAAGGACAATCCCCTCTGAATCCCACTCCTGTCAAAGATGAGGAACCACCATCCTCTACTGAGGTGAGCAACAGCAGCAGGACTAATATCAATAAAGATCTTTGGCACCAGGGTGCCAGGAAAGCTGAATGTACACCAGGATTTTGTGTCTAAGTAGTAGTGACCAAAAGAGTTTGGTATGTACAGTATCAAGATCAGCATAATGCTTCCACAGTGGCACTGAACAGGAGAACTTTTTGCATTATCCACATCTTGATTTCAGAAAGCTGATGGAAAATTCCTGGTGGTTGTGTCACCATTGCCTTAGAAAAACACTTAGACACCATCCATATTTCAGCCTTTTTACCTTTTTCATGGCCTGAGGGAGCAGAGATGTTTCATTTGTACACAACAGGGGTGTGTTTTCCCCATTCGCTTAGGACAGTACCAACCCCACATCTGGGTTTGGAATTTGATGGTAGAAAAGCAGCAAAACCCCTAAATGTTACTATCAAAATCACCCTGCGTGTCCAAAAGGCCTTTCCAAAATCCTTGTCAGCTTTTCTTTGTCCCTGGGCTCCTTCTCACTGGGAGACTTTTTCTCTTTTTTTGGTGTTTCTTAAACTACTGAGCTAATGCTGAATTTAATGGTAGTATTATCTGCTACTAATATTTTACTTTTGCATGGGTTTAAAATTGGTTGTGAAGACCTTAATTAGAATTGCTTACAACTCAACAAAACTAGAATGTGCAAATATAAGTATAGAGACCCCCAAAATGAGAGAAGGTGACTTGGGTTTTGTGTAGCTTATGAAATGGAAGATCACATAGCACTACACTGCTGATAAACAGGCCAAATTACTAATTTTAAAATCAAATAGAATGTTTTTCTAGGTGTGAATTACAACTTCTATCACATTTAATATGCCTAGACTCAATATTTATGAGTGACACAACTGGAAAATGAAAGAGGAGCAGAGAGTCAAAAGTAATACAGTGGATACTTTCAGAGCCTTATATTTTTTCCAGAATATATTTGCATTACCTTGCACATAAATTTTTAAAGTTAAAAGGCAGGTATCTTAGCTAGACCTGCAGATACCCCAGCCTTTGACATTTACAAGAATTGCTTTATTGAGTTTTGTAGTTTGCGTTTTCACTGAAATGCAAAGTGCAATTGCACTGTATTTTCTGCAAGATTTTAGGCAACTTAAAAGGAAGGTCATGATTCCATGTGATGTTTGTCAGGTCTTGTATTTGTACACAAATGAGAACATGGCGTTACAGCACACTTTTCTGAATCCAATAAAATATGTGCAGTTGGAGAAAGATTATAAAATCCTGCAATGCAGAGAAAACCAAACCAATAGGGATTGGGGAAGGAGGAAATTCAACCAGTTTAAACACAAAGAAATGACAATAGTAGAGAATTTTAAGAGACACCCTGCCTACAAAGTAACAATAGCATACCTGGGCTCCCCTTCTATTTGTGGTACTTTTGCTGCTAGCTGAACTGCCTTGTGAAAACGCTTCTGCTTTGTTACAGAACCATTCTGGTGTTGCTGATGTAAAAGAAAAAAGAAATAGCAAAATACTCTGATGCTGTGTTCATTACATATTCCTCTTTCTGAATTTATACTGTGTTTTTTCTCCAACTGATGTTAGGCTTTAACAGATTATGCCACTATTTCCTATGCTGACAAGGTCAGAAGTTTTTGAGTCATAATCCCCTTTTGGAAAAGACTAAAAGAGGTGGTAAAGCTACTTTTGCAGCGTTCAAACACTTTTAATCTCCTTGACTTGGCTGGTAAGTTTTAGTGTGCCCAGGGATCAAAGATTAACCAGCATTCATGGGTTGCACAAGGTGGAAATCAGCTTATTACTTCATATGTATGGTGTGTCATTTATGTCATGAGTCATGTTAGCACATGATGAGGAGAATTGAAATGTTTTGGGAGAGACATTTTGAAGGAAAAAGTCCCTATTTTTTTTCCTGTTGTGAGTAAGGGACACTGTACTTTATTGTATTCAATTCCCAAAGTAAGGTCCATGGCAAATGTTTGTTAGGGTACAAGGTTACTTTCCTGTGTCTAGAAACATTCCTCACATCTGCAGTGGTTTATTTCTGGTATGACTTGATCTTCTGCTGATTAACAGTGGGTATTGATGGCAGTTCTGTGGTGTGGGTATTGTTGTTCTTGGACAACAGGGAAGGTTCTCTCTCACCAGAACAGACATCCTCAGGCTGCTACTGCCTGTCTGTGACCATGTTTGAAAGACTGAGGAGTGGAACTGGTAGGGTATTTTTCCAAGGGGATGTTTCCTGGCTGTGCCTCTTGTCTACAAACAACTGTAAAGATTTTCACCTCTGACACAGATATGGACATCCACCTCTGGATTTGCTTTTATTCCCATTGAGGCTAGTGGCATCTGAAAAAAAAACCCAAACACAGAGAGATTTTGGTGTTACTGCATCACTTAAAGAATAGCTCCTTGTTTTGTGTCTGTGTGGAGACAGCTGGGTTGCCCAAGCTGTCCTGTTATCTGCCTTGTGTTACATCAGCACTGCACTGCAGAGAGCAGAAGGAACAGCTCTGCTACACTGAGTTTAATGATCTCTTCTTGTCAGACTGCAGGGGCACTAAACATTCTGTGCATTCCAGGTTCTGCCTTCAGCCCAGCCTTGCAGCAGCAAGAGAGAAAACCAAATTTATTTGTCAAACAAATCTCCTGCAGTTCTGGGCTCTCTTCAAAAGCAGCCACCAAGGCAATGCTTTTGGCAAACTAGTGAAGTCAGCAGTACAGGAACCCCTGGAAATACAAATTTATAGTCTGTGGGGAAACCATTAATCCAAGGAGTAAGTGATAAGCTGAGCAGCAGCATAGGATGATGTCACTCATTTCATATCAATCTTTCACTTCTGCCAAGAATCTTCAGCTTGCAGAACAGTGGGGACAGGTTGGCAACATGTGGCTACTTCGTGGCCTTTAAAATAACTTGCTGGATTCTTATTACTTCCTCTAAGACAGTTTTTATACCAACAAGAAAACTAAACGTCGTTGAAAAAGCCACCCTAAAAATTATTACGTGACTGATATATTGCAAAGACTGATAAAACATGATTAGACTTTGTTAAACTGAAGCTGATAAAGTTCTTGTAAATTTGTCTATAAATACAATTTGTGGCCATGTGCTCTTGTGAGAAATAGATCAGAACCATAAAAAGGGGCAACTTATGTTTTATATGAACATCTGGGCAAAGTATAAGAATATATGGCAAACGTGCTAAATAAAAAAAAAGAATTTTGACCCCAGTTTTATTTTTTAGGATTGATTTTAAATCTCTTTCTTCCATTTATCCCCAGCTTCTGGACTTGTCTGAGTTTCTGGAGGCACAGACTTTGATGCATTGCTTTGAAACAGCCTGTCTGTAATTTAAAAATTACACATACTTTATATGTGCCACCTCACAAAACAGCACATTTGGATTAACAGGAATTTTCTTTTTTTGTATGAGAATCTGAGAGAAGCATTTGTAGAATTTCTATGGATTAAACAGTTTATAAAACTAGTTTAATCATGAGAGAAGTAGGATTTTTTTAAAGACTTTTAAAATTTTCCTATCAGGTGTGTTGGGAATTCTCTGCTTCTTAAATATATAAACGCATAACACCAAAAGCAGCCACAACTAATTTACAGCATGGGAAAATAGATACAATTCTCACTCATTTAGTTTTCATCAGAGGTTATTATTTTAAAATGTAAATATTTTACCAAGCTACAAAATTTTAAAAAAGCAAAATAGCACCACCTGGTGCTGATCAAAGTTTTTACGATCAGTTCCAGTCTCTCAGTTTGAGATTACTGCTGTACAGATAAACCAGTGGCTTTCACAATATCAATTTTAGGTCAGATAAAGAAATAACCTTATCACTATTTCTATTATTAATGCTTTGACTCCTTTTTCTTGTAGACATTTCTTCCCTCTGAATCTTTATCCATTATTTACCAGTTTTTAGGGACTTCTAGAAAAAGTTCTAGTTTAAACGTTCTGGATATGTGTAAGGAGCTATTGATTAAAGTATGATTTTTAGGTTTTTCTTCAGCTGGTTTAGATTTGAGGTTATTTCTGGGCTTTCTTGTGGTGCTCAGAAATGAAAACATGATTGAGGTTAATCCCTGTATCCTGAAAGGACTTGAGCTGCCTAAAACCTGTCAAAATCAATGGGCAGTTAAGTGCCTGAGGATGAATCCCTAAGAATTCCATTTCTAGGAATTATATATTAATTTCTGAAAAAAAGTTCCCTATTCATTCCCTCTCAGTGACTGATGTAATGTTATGGTCACTTTGTCCCACAAACACCACTTTGTGTGCCACTGTTTTGCTTATGTTACTTTTTGAAAATGAATTGCATATCATTTCTTGTGAAGTAAAAAAATCATAAAGCCAGCACATTCCTGGAATAAATATCATCACATTAAATAAACAAACCAACAACTAGGTAAACTCTGACAAATGAGTAGGGGATAGCTTGGGAGTTTGCCACAACATTGTTTTGGAGCCTTTTTTCTGTTCTCTTTTGATGTGTTTGAAGTAAGAAAACCAACTAAAAATGGATTTTTCTTCAGATTAATGAAGCAGTACTAAGAAATTGCTGACTAGGAATCTAAGAGAGACTAGGGACATATCTGTGTGAGTGCACACAGCAGGAGGGTGGGGAGATCTCAGCTACCAGGACCTTGCAGAACAAGGGTGATACTTTGTGAGAGAGTTGCTTGAACATAAAAGCACGATCAAAGCTGTTTAGCTTGGGCACAGTGCTGTAATGATACATTGCTGCTGCTGTGCTGCATGTCAAATCAAAGCAGCCACTGCTCCAAAAATAATTGTTATTTCTTAGATAGTTGCTAGCTAGATGACAAAATCCTGATGTTTGTATAGCTTTTATGATTTCTGCCATTTTGGGAGAGAACTTTGGAAATACATTGTGTCATGTCTTGGCTTGACTGCTGTCTTCCAGCATCAGGACTGTTTCTCAGTGTGTACACACATAAAATTCAGGGCAGTCATGGAGTGGTGGCTTAGGCTAGGGTGCTCTTCTGTCTCTGAGATAATGCAATCCTAATCAAACTACAGTGCAACTTTAATTTCTTCTGGTATCTGCAATCTCAGCTATTTGTTTGCTTTCCATCTTATGGAGGATCTGTGTTTCATAGTGTGGCTGTATTTACAATGGGTTTCTTTTCAATATCCACCAAGGGACTTAGAAAACAAAACTTCACTCTAAATTTTAATTTCCAGGCAAGAAACACTAGAGGGCATTGCAAGTTCTGTGCTCATCCGTGTAGTAACTGCATAGTGCTCTTTTGTAACAGCAGTTTTCTCAGTTAAGTAATAAATAACTCAGATTAACTAATAAAAGCTTGCTAACATGATGGGAAAAGCTGTGGAGACCATTTGCAGACTGCAAAAAAAACTTCTGGCGCTTAAATGACAAATACAGTGTTTGCTTTGGTCAGCAAGCACACACTGCACACACCATCAAAACCAATATAATGTGAAACTGCACATGGATTTCTCTGAAAATGGAAGCAAAATTATGTTATGGATATCCATGTCTGCAAATAGAATTGTGTAACTTGTGACTGGCAGCTGGCAGGGTTATATATTCCAAGCCGTCTCTGGGCTGAAAAGTAGAATATTTTTTCCCCATATGCATTGTACAAGTTCTGTTCAAAATTTAAAAAAAATAGCTGATAATTTCACAAGGGTCAGTTTTAAGTGAGTTCAAAACTGTGTGTGTGTTTTTATAAAGAGAGAAGAAAAGTACAGACAGAATGTATATACACAAAGGGGGGATTTTAGGAGTAGTTTGGAAGTCAGTGATGGGAGTAGGATTTCCAAGATTGTTCTTTGATCCTGCTGCCAAAAATTCAGGCTTTTCAGAAGCTTCTGTCCCCTGTAAAATGTCACTGATTGTTCTTCCCGGAAATAACAGTACAGTAAAAATTCCAAGGACACAGAGGTCTCTTGAGACGGAATTGCTCATATGGGATGCACAGAGGAATGTCTTCCTTTGAGGAGACAAGTTCCTTACCCTCCCTTATCTCTTTATCTGTTTTTGTGTCTGCATGTGTCAGACTTCAAAGAGGTTTGTGTTTGTTTGTTTTGCTTGCCTTCTTGTTTTTTTTGTTTTGTGGGTTTGTTTGTTTGTTTGTGGGGGTTTTTATTTGTTTGGTTTTTTGGCTTGCTTGCTTTTTTGTTTTTTTTGGAGAGTGCAAATGGTGCCACAGTGTCAGAGGCAAGGGAGTGATGCAAAGTGATGCAAGGAAAGGCAGACTCCTCCTGCTTCCCTGATTCCTGAGAGCTTGGCAAACCTGCACAGAGCTGTGCACTGTCACAGGCTTTAGTGCTTAACCAAAAATAATAAAGCTTGGGTGTTTTTCCTTAGTCATTTTGCATATTGGTAATTTACCCAGCCCGTGGACCTGTTCAACAGTGTCTGTCACAACTGAGCTGTTCTCAGGAATATTGTAGATTTCATATCAAGAAAAAGACATTACTCATTTTTCTAACTGAGTTTTCTATTTTGGAAAAATCACAGGAAATGGAGAACTAGGATACATACAGACACAGATGTCATTATCAGGAATATCAGAAAACCAGAAAGACAACTACAATGAACTTTGCCTCCCATGACTTTAGGCAAGTCTCATCAAAGCCATATTCCCTTTAGAGAATGAAGACACTTAGGAAGGAATCCTAGGAGGTTCTGCAATAGGAAAACAAGCAGACAACTCTTCTCTTTTGATTAAAGTTTTTGTGCAAAATCCAGTGTAGAGTGTAGCATATGACTTGCAGATAAAAGTAATGGTGACTAAAGCCATGCTTTCACAAATAGGAAATATATTATTTGAGGGCCTGAATTTTGTACTTTGCCTACAATATACAATATTGTATACAATTTCAAAAAAGTATGTTTTGTAGGGAAAAAGAAAGAGAAATTATTTTTTTTCATCATTGGATTAGTGTTTCGAGTTCACTTTCAAAAAGTCTGGTAATTCAAGATAAACAAGAAGAGAAATGTGATCAGCTCTGAGAACACTTGTGACAAGGTTATAGTATATAGGAATAAAGAACAACTTTCAGCAAGGGAGAGCATCAAATGAGTTCTCTCTACCTGTCATAAGCCCTGGGGCTTACAAAAATAACAGACATCTTATTGCATTCTTCACAAGTTGTCAATAAAAATCTGTGAAGCTTGAGGTCACACAGAAATGTTTGGAAATGACAGAAAATCTGCAGTGGAAGTTTACAAAATGAGCACCAGAATTCCTGTAGTGTTTTCCAGCGGAGCAGCATCAGATTTGTGTTTGGCAGTTCAGGCTTTGGTGAATTGCTTTCTCTTTCTTGTTATGAAAAACTGCTAGAGTGGCTACTAGCTCTAGTTTTCACTGGAACAATGGCACTGTAAGATTTGAAATGTTTCTCTTCAGTGTCAGATGCCATGGGTTCTGCTGTTTGGTAGCAGCTGTTATGACAGGGAATTTAGGGGCTGGCAGGTCAGCTAAAGCTCATCTCTGATGAGATGAAAGTTAGTAAATGAGAAACCTTCAGGAGCTCAAGCACAGTATTTGCACTGGAAATACCTTATGTTTTGTCATGATATTTATCTTTAAATCTAGTTTTCTCTATCTCTCAAATATTTTTTCTGTTCATAATCAGTTGTAGTTAAGAACATGGGCAGTTCATCATGCTTACTTATCATCCATTCCAGGTAGTGGCAAATCACAGAATCCTTTTTTCTAGCTATGGCTACTTAGAAAATTATTTTTGCTTCTTTAGGGGTGAACTTGCCACAGCAGTCCATACATTGATCTGCAGCTTTGCAGCTTTCAGGTTCCAAACAACATAAACTTTAATATCTACTGTCTACTCTCCCTGGCACACATTGTGGCAGGGTTTCCAGCACCTTCCTGGCACAGACCAGGTAAAACATGGGACAAGTGTTTGTAGCCAGGTTGAAGAGACAGATGCACAGCCAGAACTTGGCCAAAATGCATTAAAGAACTTTTTATTGACTGTTGCTGCTGTCTAACCTGACTACAATACCTTTGACTTCAACAGGAAAACATGTACATTGAGTTGAACATTAAAGTCACAATGTACTTTATGCAGATGTAATTACATTTTTAAATTAGCAAGATAAGCCTCATTTCCTTCTTGGGAGAATTTCAAGTGCTTTAATCTCTAAATTATGTGTACATCTTTCATGTGCATAGAACAACTGTGTGACTGCCTGTTAATATTCAGTAGTTGACTGAGAAAGAAGACTGAGATTTATCAGGAAGATTATTAAGAGAAACCAGATCAGCCTTTTGCCAATCAGGAAAACAATATGAAAACTCCAGGCCGTGTTGAAGGAGACTGCCATGAGACATGCCATATATACAGGGAAAAAGGAAATATTCTGTTAATTTGGAACATAGACTAGTTTAAAACTCTTTGTAATGTCTGGTACCTGCAGCACAAAGCACTGCAACTTATGTTTAGTTGGAGCTCTCTTAAGCACAAGTGGTTTATAGGAAGAAAAAATTCAATTGCAGTACAGCAGAGCACATCAATTTAAACCAGCATGCCAAAATCATACCGATACATTCCAGAAACATCTATAAAGGCAGAGCTAATGCAACTCTGCTTTTATTAATACCCAGTTATATCAAGATGCATAACAGACCTTCATTATTGTCATAAATCAGTGAAAAGGTATGCCATAAAATCACATTGGAGCTTAGCTTTTTGTTTTCTGATTGGTATCTGATGAGGTCAGGCTATGGATTTACTGGAGATCGCTGGAAGGGCAAGGTGCAATCATATTGTTTAGATTATGCACTAGTTTCCATCTCATAGTGAACTCTAAAATACTCCTCTTTTTTTTTTCTGAAGTGTTATTTGAAACATTTAGAATATTTCTGCATGTATTACATGTAGACATTATTTCAAAAACGCTTTTATAAAGTAATTTAATACACAAACACTTCAAAGCTCATGGATCTTATTAGCTCTGGTGCCTTTTCTGACAAGTGCCTCATAGTGGTAGTGTGCAAATCTTTGGATATTTACTGGTTAAAGCATCCAGTTTTCTTCTTTATGTCACTGAAAATGGATGTTCAGAACAGAGAGGAATAGTTAAAGAGCTCTGAAAGCAGCAGCTGATCAAGTAACTAAAAACACATTCTTTAACTTGGAGGTCTGGATTCTCAGCTTTAAGGCCTTTCATTAAAACAGAAATAAAATTTTGTCATTTATATTGCATCGGTTCCATAATAAATAAAATTTTGGAGTGTATGCAGATTTTTAAAGGGTAGTTCAGCATCTGACTAGAAGATAGAGCTTTCAAGAAGAATCTCTCTGATTTCATGCTAAATATTGAGGAATGCATTGAGAGAGCGAGTCCAGGACGTTCTTTTGCACCCCCAAACCAGAACATAAAGTTACTAACAAGTTACTTTCCAGAATTCTTTTGAGGTTGTATGTGGCCTGATTGCTCTCATCATTCTGCAGGGCAGCAGAGGCAGCTCTTTCAGCTCTGTAAAGGGAGAACACTACAAATTGCCCTCTAGCCAGTTAAGGAATTCTGTAAAGGTTAAGGAGTTACATTTTTGGAGAGAATCCCAGTTTGATCTCCTTCACAAAAGAGGCCAACAGTAACAGCAGGGTGTTACTGATTAAAGGCTGGAAAATGCAGACAACACGATTTCACAGAAGACTAAAGAAAAAAATATTCATATTGTGCAATTTTAAAATATAGCAAAAATATAAAGTAAAGATTTAAAACCAGTACCTGTTTCATCAATTGTAAGAAATTATTTTAAGTTACTAAGTCATTACAACTAGCAACTTATGCTATAGATAAACTTTAAATAATATTTCTGTATTTGAAAACTTTTTTGTTTCCTCAGATAAAAACATAAACATTCCAGCTCATACTTTGTGCCCAGTATTAAGGAGTTTTTTCAAGTGCAGGACTCAAAGAAGTGAATTCTGCTTAATCTGCAGGTACCACTGAAAACATCCCCAGCTAGCTCCTTCCCCAGAAATCATGGGAACTTTTAATAAATACTGAGCAGAGGAGAGGGGCCAGGAAACAGCTCACTGCAAATTACTTTGTGTGTTATTTGACCAGAATTGCCTGGAATCACTTTACACTTCATATGTCAGTAAGAAGTTCCTGATAACCTTTTTCAGCATCTTAGGTCATTATCTCTTCTGTCTTATCTGATACAACTAATGAACATGAACTTTCAAAATCCTAGACGTTTTCAACTCACAGTTGTGCTCATGTTTGCTGAGTCATGGAAGACTTCCTTTGGGCAAAGGTAGTTAACAACCTTGTAGGTATAATGAAAAACAAGAAGCATTTTGAAAGATTTCCTTCCTTACTTTGCTATCTCTTTAGTTGTTGGCCAGCATTCTAACTTATAAAAGGCAGTTTAAGAACTCCTAAGAAGTCAAATGGGACAATATTGTTGCCTTTCTGTCCTTATATAGTGAAGAATAATAAACTCATTATTATTTTGATGTGTGTTTGAGAACTCCTAAGAAGTAAAATGGGACAATATTGTTGCCTTCCTGTCCTTATATAGTGAAGAATAATAAACTCATTATTATTTTGATGTGTGTTTTATAGTTGAGGCATCTATTTCTTTAATGGTGAATGCAGTTAAAAATCTGCACCCTATCTCCAGTTTAAATTTGTCTTCCTTCAGCTACAGCCATTGTCCACATTGTTCTTGTTAAATAGAATTTGTCTTTTTTCTTTTTCTGGAGAGGATATCTCTTCAGTTGTTGGGTTTTGGTCCTTTTTTAAAAATAAATCAGCTGACCAATGTACATTCTCTTACTCTAAGGTGATGCAAGGAGAGCAGAATGTGCCTTCATGTCTGTGGCATTAACTTCTCTAGCTTATCCCCCAGACTTCCAGTCTGCCACTCTTCATGGATTCTGCACATTTTCTCAACTGCAATTTTATATTCACTTCCCAATCATTAATCAAAATATTAAATACCAGTAAACTTAGGCCTAATAGCAGGAAAATCCTATCAGATACAGTTTTATTGAAGTAAGATTTCTAATGGATACACACTTTGAGATATATAAACAGATTTTTTAAAGCTAGTTAATGTGCTATTTTAAAGAATAATTTTTTCAGGTATAATTAAAAAAACTACACAAATTTCCATTCAGTTTATAATGTGGTCCAAAGCCAAATATAAATCAAGGGAAGCGTCTTTATTTTTCTCTTCTTTACAAGTTTTTATTAAATAAATGCGATTTATTTTTTCATTTATGTTTAAAATTTCTTATTAGGAACAGCTTAACCCATCTTGATTAACTGGAATGGGAAAAAAATTTACAAAACCATGTTTGCTATTGATTTGTCTCTATAGAGTGAATCTGAAAGCAGGACATCCTGGTTTTAAAAAGGGCTGAAAATCCCTTTTACTTCTGAGTATTGAAAGTTTCCATCAGATTGCAGAGACAAGATGAATGATTTTCCCACAGTGGGTGATATGGTCACCATCAACAGGAGGCTGCAAAAGTCAATTTAGATGACTTATTACAGGCCAGATTTGATTTTCTGATGTTTCACCTCTTCTGTTGGCTGCACTTTGGGTTGTTTCAGCATGTGCACAGGCACTGAATTTGATTCTTTAAGAGACAAATACAGCTCTCTATTTTTACAAGCTCACATATTTATTTTCATGATGTTGTACTAAACATAATGGGTGCATTTAAAAATATGCACAGCATTTGATTACTTAGCATTTTTATCTCCTAGTGTTCCTATCAGAAGAGGAGAGCTGTCAGCATGAAATGGGATCCTGTAACTTCTCAACCTTATCTAATGAAAAAAAAATAATCAAAACACCAGGACATTTTATGGATTTTCATTGTTTGGAGATGCCTGTAATTGCTTTGTATTGCAAAAATACATGCCATGTTCCAACTATGCTCTCCAGAGAGCTGGATCAAGAATCCCCCTTGCTAGCTTGTAGTTATATTTCTCTGCCTGCTGGGACTTTTGTTTTGAATTGCCCATCCAGTCATTAACTTTTGCAGATTTTTTATATTAAACACAACAGTTACAAATGCTTTAATTTTATATTTTATTATTCACTAAAGCCCTCCAGCTGGCCGGATTCCTCCTGTGTCAACATTCCGACACTTTTGTTTAGAGGATATATCAGCATGTACAAAGCAATGGCCAATGAAATCTCCATTATCTCTGTTTGACAGGGAATGCTTTGAAAGGCTGTGCATTTTTAATGAATAGGAAAAATCAAAGACACAAGAACATCTTGGGCTTTTGCACATAACAAAGGGGGCATATTTATTGACTCGTTAATACTGAATGTCAGATGGCTGTGCGGAGAGTCGGCAGTCTCGAGTGTTCCATCACCTACAGGGAGTATTAAATATAGAATAAACAGTCCACTATAAACCAAGGGGCCATTTTTCTATCACAATAGCTGGTGGGTCTATTAACTTAAATTATTAACAGTGAAACTGAAGTCACAAAGCCTCAGATGAAATTCCAGGCAATAACTCATAATTTTATAGCTTTCTATCCTTGATTATTCCTTCCTCCCCAAACCTTGAATATATTTCTTTCTACAACAAAAATAAACCACCTTCCTTCTTTTTTTTTTTTTTTTTCCCTTCTCTTTAGACTCTTCTTTCAGGCTTGGTATTGATTCTATTTTTTCCCTCACTTCCCTTGCAGAAGTTTTAACAGCTCATCTCCCTCCATTCTATTCCCTTCTTGTTCTGTACTACTGACACATCTTCCTTGTTCCAACACTCAGTATTGGCTGCTCTAATTTGTCATCTTATCTTTCCTAAGAGCTCAATTTTTATGATAGAACAGTCATGGCAGCAACTCCAAGAGGTATGGTTGTTGTGTATGTAAAGGAAAAAATTAGTTATAGTGGTATGATTTGGGAAATGTAATGGCCATGTATTCATTTTCCCAAAAGTATGTAATTTCTTTTGGCTCCACTAGGATATCAGATCTAATTCTTTATGTATCTAGAAAGGCCAACCATGCCTGAATTTCAATTATATAAATAAGCCTAATTTCCTGATAAACAAACGAGAAAAACATTAGCTCACAAGTTTTCAGGCTCTCAGACTGTTTGGGTTGGATGGCTCTCTGAACATTCCTAAACTGACCACAGAGTGATATTAGATTTGTATATATAGAGGAGCAAGACCTTAAATAACTTAAAGATTCAAGTTTTTCCTGACTGGAACTGATCATACTGATTCTTGAATGTTTAAAATTGGACTGGGACAAGACAGTCTTAAGATGAAATGTGAGCAAGAGATTTCCATGGTGAATCCTATGCACAGGTGTTTGCAGGTGTGGAGGATAAGGCATTGAGACCTTGCATTGCATAAAAACTGCTTGGAATCTGGTTTGCTATCAACAGGCCAGAATTAAAATCCTCACTGTGTAGAACCAGTGAATTAAAATCTTTGGCAATGGTAAATATTTTCCCAAATAAATATTTGGAAAATCTTCCACTGGTAAATATTTTCTTGCTCCAGCAATTTCAGCCCCTAGAATTTTCCTGGATTGCATGAGAGTTTACTAGGACAAGAATGGGTATAAGGTCTCAGGACAAGAGCCATTAACAGCCCATTTGATACCTTCTAGCAAAAGCTCCAGGAAAGTGTATCCTGCAGTTGACCCTGTGATGTCAGCAGCCACTGCATGTGCTCTGGGAGACTCAGCTCAGGCACTTATTTGATCACAGGCCAGGCCTGCTGATTGCTGAATGTCAAAGAAAACAAGAAAAACTGAGCAGATAACACCAAATTGTGTAGAGGAGGAATTGTTGCTGAGAGAGTTCAAACAGAACATTTTGGACCAGAGTCAAGAAAAAGATGAGATTATTTGGAAAAGAGTGTAAGGCAAAAGGATATGCCAGTGAAAAGGTCAAAAAGGAAGTTTAAGGCAAAGCAACTTGTCTTAGATATTTGAGAACTTTGAATTACCAGACTAAAGCTTGATATCATTGCAAAGAACCAGCAGCTTTCTCAATTAGGCCCTATCAGGCTATTGTGTTTATGACTAATGCATCCTGGAGTCCTGCTCAGACACAGCAAGGCTGGAGTAAAACATGTCCCAGATTGTACAAGGTAGTTCTTACATGGAAAGAGCAAGATAGGTGTAACCAGTTAGCAAATGTAGCTCCTGCTGCAGAAGCTGTGTAATCTTCTGTAAGAAGATTAAGTGTGCCCTGACTCAGAAGGACTGAGAGACAACAGTTTTCTCTTACTTGGTGACAAGAACTCTTAGTTTATGAGCAAACCAGTTCCTGTTCCCATGATTCTTTAACACATATTTGGGACAGTTAACTGTTTCCAAAGGAGATCTAGAACATCTCAGAAACAGCAGCTGGGATCCCTTGTGTTTTAGGGGCCACCACAGCCTTCTTAATTTTGTTTGCCTACCCCTAAAACACTTCCAGGTGAGGTGTTGAGGCAAAAATAGGCACTGGACAAATTCAGCAAGTAAAAGTTTCTTTTGATAAATAGTCAATTTCACAGGAAGTATCAGCAAGTTGTGAACATTGATTAATGAAGAGAGAGCCATTCATTACTAATTTCAACATGACCTCTAAATTTCTCCACAATCATTGCAGCACCAAAAAGCCCATCAACTCTCCACCAAAATCTTATTATATGTGTTATGTATGCATTAATAATTATTATTAATTAATCCAGGATTTTAACTGTTTTTGAAAAATAAAGTAAAACTTGAGAATGGCTAGCATGCAAGAGCACAAATGCAGGGCAGAAAAAATAATTACCTAACATTACATGTTTCCCTTTTCAAAATGACAAAATTCTTGACTGGTAGGATTGTATTTGTATACACAGGTTATAATCATTGGAGTCACAGATTTACTCTGTCAAAATTCTCCTTGCAAATGGTGGTAGACCTCCCTTCATGGTCCAGAAACATCAGATTGATACAATCTGGAGAAGAGAGTGCAGTCTCATTGTATCACTTAATGATGATTTAAATAGATCATCCAGAGAGAGAACATCAATAGAAATTCTGTGATAAACAGAGCTTTAAATTGGCTTAATAAAATGAAATGTCTCAATTGTTGTGAAAACATTGCTGAGAGCTGTAAACAGACTCCACGGCCTTGTTTTTAACATTCAGCTGAATTCTATGTGTGTTTGAATATTTGTTTGTTCTGAAAACATAGCAATCCGCCTCAGGCAGATCAGGAGCAGGCAAGCTGGCATAGTCAATTGTATAAGGGATTCTGAACAAGCAGCTGAAAAGCAACTATTTAAAAATCAGCCATCCTGATTCAGGGAACAAAATAAGAGACTCTGAAGCATTCTCTTTACTAGGTTTCATTACTATTTGAATTGCAACAACCGGGGAGAAAAAACAGGCTTCTTTCTTTGAATGACATTGTTGAAGAAATTCCTTTCAAAAATAACAGTGAAGCAGAAGTGAGTTTCTTTACATACAGGCCAATTTGCATCATTCTTGCACACACAGAAAAGTCAGTAACCATGCCACTTTTGTTTGAAATGCATTAAATATAAGAAAAGAGACCTTCACTTGTCTTTTTGGAAGGAAAAGCATTATGAAGTTATAGAGATTATTTAGAAAAACATATTCAACAAGTTCCCATTAGAATTTGCCTTCTTAGCATACATATTTGTGTCATATATATCAATAATTCATCTTAAAACTCACCCTCAGCTTTGCCTGGAGTGATTCTGAAGGTGACAAAGGGCACCTGTTGTTTTTAAACCCAAATGCATCTCTTCCAGTGTAAGAGCACAGCTGGCTCACCTCACTCTCTGCCTCCCACTCTACTAATTCCAGGGCTCCAAATCTTTTCTCTTTCCCATTTCCCTAACCTTGACCTAATCCATTTGCTCTTACAACAAGCATGTTAATTGTTTCTGTCAATAGGGTGGGTCAAAATGCTTTCCTTTTTAACACCAGTGACTTTCCTGAGGCTGTTTGTAATAGCGAGGGAGAGATGGTGTTTTCTCATTAAGACAATAAGGAAAAAATCTCAGAGCAAAATATTTCTGGGGATTTAATGCATATATGTATGACTGTCTCTTTCATGTGTCTGATATCATGCAGCATCTTAATTTTTTTGAACTAGTCTCCTGTAAAGAGTTTTGCTCCTGTATCTAGTTTTATTGCAACAGAATCTGAGTTAGCTACACTTGTAGCGAGAATTTAATGTAGCTCTGTTTCATACATAGGAATAAGTAAAAGGAAGTGCTAAACTAAAACATGAATTACAAAGATTTTATAGCTGAAAAAACAATATCATAGTTTTAGTTGGCCATTTTATAGGACTGTGTATGTTTTTTCTATTCACAAAGGCTGTTTTCCTTGAATTTCAGCCTTTGAGGAAATTTGGGGTTTTTTAGTTTTTGTTAGTGATGCATACAGTGAAACTATGAAAGCAATGGTGAAGATTCACTATTTCTTATCTGGAGGTGATTTCGATGCAGAGTTTTCTTTTGGAAGGTGGAAATTAATATTTCAGTTTCCTGTGATGTCATCAGTGACTTGGGTATATCAAGTAAAATAAATGCTATGTCAAGTGAAAATAATGCTGCAAATACTCCCAGATTTTACATTACTGAAAGCTCTGAGAAAACATCACCTGTCACCTGACAGGACAGGAATGAATTCACTTCAGCAAGAGAGTCTTCCTCTGTCTTTGTGGCTTCAGAAATTCAGGCAATGTCTATCCATAGAAGAATTGCAGAGTCATAGGAGTAGAAATGTGCAGAATAATTAAATTTTCTCCATTTATTTGGGAATGATGTATCAGATTATGCTTTTGCTATCCAATATCTTCAAAGCTGTGTCAGTGGAACAGATTAAAAGAATACCTGCTGTTAAAAACATATTGGGACATGATAATCTGTACTGCCTTAGGGGACTGACTTGCTCTTGCACATATTCCTCATGTATGAGAGTTTTTATACCCTTATAGATCATGGTAAGAGAGTTTTTTCTGAAAATAGAAAAGCAGCTCAAGCCCTGTTCATGTGTGCCCAAACCAGCAACAGTATGTTTAAAGAACAATAAGCACTGCACCTGATTCTGATTGGATGTTCATTATGATTTTCTTAGTAATTGGTCACAATTATTTGTGTCCTTAATTAAATGTTTGCTGGGGATTTTAGAGTATGAGTGTAAGCCTTGTGAGGTTCTTGGATAAAATGGCACAAAACTGGAAAGGCAGTGGTTCTATAAAAAATTATTGGGTTTGGCAAGAGAGAAAAGGCTTGGATGGGAAAAAGTAATGTTCTGTAACTTCTGTCATTGCTTGGATGTCATAGCTTAGATTTATTGAGAGCATTTTCTGTTTGACAGAGTAAAGTGATACAGGAAATTCCATGGGCTAAAAATAGATTACCCTACTGATACAAAACTGTCAGTGAGAGTCATTGCAGTACGTGGCTGAAAATATTGGAAATGGGAAGAGATTAGCACTGTTTTCTCTTGGCATCTTGTTTAGTTTGTTTCAAAGCTGGCAGTCAGGCATTGTGTGGTAGTTTTGTGAAGTCTTTCGTTTTGCTTGTTGGCTGAAATACAGCTTGGACTTTTTTGGATGAGTAACAGGTTCTTGAAGAATGAATGGGTTGTCTGTAATTATTAACAGAGCAGTCAGAGGAAACGATGTGATTGTTTCCTTTGCTTTTGTTGTCATTCTCTGCCCATACTCATTCTTTGTCTAATAATATATTGGCTGCAACATGAGCTGGGCCTTAAATCCCATTTTAGTGTTCCTCTTCAATAACAGGACTAGTTACTTCTACATCTCTGTGTCAAACAAGGTGGTCTTACACTGGATATTTGGGTGACAACATCCTGCTGCCCAGCTGTGATAATAAATAAGGGGCATAAGATCTGGTACTTGTAAACTCTTTTATTTTGGAAGCTTCTGTCCAACATCTGGATAAAATTATTCAAAAACGTATTCTTCCAAATGAAATATTTTTATCTAAACAATCACATGTGCCATGAATGCAGATAAACTAATATTATTCAGATACTCTGATTAACAGCAGCAACATGAAAATGAAACTATCTCCCTCCATCTTTGTTTGATGTGCATGCATGGTCTTAGCCCATAAGATATTAAGTTATGGCTGTAAGTTGTACCTCATTCTGTACACATTTTGATCAGTCTGTGATTCCTTTTCTGGTACCTTAATAAGACAGACAAGAATATAAAAATGAGGATGAGTCAGATACCTGAGGTGTAGGTATCTAGTGTTATTTTAGGTGCTTTGGCATATCCCAGCTGGTTTCCAGCTGCTGATAAAGAAGGACAGCTTTCCAGCCCAGCTCTGCCATTTGTCAGACCCAGGCAGGCAAAACTCCTGCGTGCCCGAGGGTACCCAACATAACAGTGGTTGCCACTCTTCAAGCACATGGATTCTTCCAGGGGCTCTTGCTGGTACTGCTGCAAACATCTGCAAAAAAGGGCTGGAGGTGAGGATTTTTCTGTTAGCAGAGCTTCCTACTATGATGGAAAGTTTAATCCCAAATCCAGAGTATAGCTTTGGCAGCATGTCTGATCAATAAACTGAAGCAGTTCTAGGTATTTTCATACATGCTATAAAGCTGACTTGGCCCAATTGAGATAAACAAAAAGGTTTTTAAGGATCAAATCTCAGAAACACTTTAAATTAAATCCCATTTATAAATAGTGTTTTAATATCTGTTACATGGTTTCCAGATGGACTCCTGTTCTTTTGTAGCTAATGATCCAGTATGTTGTACTTCTTTCTTGTTACATTGAATTCTCAGCAAGTGATTCCAATTGCAAGAACTATAAATAGGATGTAATCCAAGTAAATATTTTAAAAATATGCCTGGTTTATACCTTTAATAGATCATTTGAAGTCTGAATTCTTTCTGTGGTATCAGAGTTTTGTTTGGGTTTAATAGGGCTTCACCACTGTGTCTCAAAGTGGCTCTGGGCTGTGTCCTGATCATATCCTGGGCTGCATTTAAAGCCCTCTGGGCAGCAGGTCGGGGAGGGGATTCTGCCCCTCTGCCCTGCTCTGGTGAGAGCCCACCTGCAGTGCTGCCTCCAGCTCTGGGGTCCTCAGCACAAGACAAGCTGTTAGATCCATTCCAGAGGGGTGTCACGGTGATCAGAGAGGTGGAGCACATCTCCCATGAGGAAAGACTTAGACAATTGGGATTGTTCAGCCTGGAAGAGAGAAGGCTTTGGGGTGACCTAATTGGTGCTGCCCAATACCTGAAGGAAGTCTGCAAGAAAAATGGAGAGAGACTTTTTACAAGGGCCTGGGATGACAGGAAAAGATTTTTAGATTGAAAGAGAGTAGGTTTAGATTGGATATTAAGAGGAAATTTTTTGCTGTGAAGGGGGTGAGGCACTGGAACAGGTTGCCCAGAGAAATTGTGGATGCCCTGTCACTGGGGATATTCAAGGTCAGGCTGAATGAAGCTCTGAGCAGACTGATCTAGTGGAAGGTGTCCCTGCCCATTGCAAGGGGCTGGAATTAGGTGATTTTTGAGGTCCCTCCCAACCTAAACCATTCTATGAAAATGGGACAAGAGTCCTAGTTCCCATACACTATCTCTTCCCAGGAGATTTATGAAAAAGTAATTTTGATCAGTTTGATTGACACCCTTTTAACATGTCCTGAATATTTTAATTTTCTTCATGGATATGTTTAAAGATAGAATATATATATCTGTACCTCTGGTAAATGTCTGACTCTCAGATCCATAGTATGATGGAAATAACCTGTGTTACAAATTTGGTCTTGAAGTTAGAGATTTTAGTGAAAAAATCTTGATTAAGTTGGTAAATGCACTTGCCACCTTGCCCATTTATTAATGAGTTCCTTCTGAAAATCCTGTAGATATTTCATTACTGCCAGTGTATGGAAATTGACTGATTCCTATTGTAGTTACTTTGTCTTTTTAATGAAGTGATTGAGTTGCAGTTTCCTTTGGTTTTAATTAGATTTTTGTTTTTTTCTCATAAAGAAAAATATGTTTTGGGGGTATATGAGACTGCTTTTGTCTTTTCCCTTTTATTGAGCTAGTAGTTGAAGCTATGTCATCAACAAAATCTAGGTCTTCAAAATCTATATAATATCTCTTTATTTCTAATGTTAAAGTCAGTGGAAATACCAAACATGACAACATAATTATTTAATATCAATCTATATGATTAACCATTCCTTCAAGCCTATGTAGATCTATGCAAGCCCCACTATAATGATGGCAATAATTTTTCTTGGAACATAATAACAATTCAAGATGTTTTGTACTGGTTTCTGATAGAAGCTCTCCATGTGCTGGGGAATCTATGAAGTTTGTGCTAAGTGGTAGAAACAGTATTTGATGCTTTCTTTGATGTTTATACTGAGGGTAAAAAATCTGTCCAACACATGAGATGCAGCTTGTCCTTGTAGCTTGTTCTTTGTTGACTTCAGCTCTAAAAGAAATAAAGAGGAAGAAGGGTGCTTAAAAGGACTATGCACGTAGTTTTGCCCACCTCAATCACTGCTACAGTAAGTCACACTCATGTGAAATGCTTCTGGTATCTCAAGTGCTGTTATTATACCAAAAGTTTTTCTTGGTCCCATATAATTCCCCTACATTCTTCATTTTCACAAACTTCAGCTGTTTGTAGGTCTTCCAATTATCACTTTGTGATGAGACATGTTTAATGTTTAGCTCTGGGAATGTAATCTCATTGGTGCAGTATCCTGTGACGCTTGCTGAGTTAATCTTTGAAAAGTAAGACTTTTTGAGTTTTTTTCTCAGTGTTCAATTTTTTTTCTGTTTATTATTGACATTTCCAGATAGTGTAAACTGGCTTACTGTTACTTTATTAAACTGATAAAGTAATTTATTATTCCTTCTTTCAGCAACCACTTCAACCTCTTTGGCAGTGTTGTGCACATATTTCCCCTTGCCTTTTGTCTCCATTTTCTGGTGCCTTCTCCTTTGTGTGGGAGCCAGCTGCAACTCTGTCCCGCCTGTGATATTGCCATGTGAAAAAGACTGTCACATATTCCTGATGCCTTCTTGTGATGGCCTTGGGTGGTATAATAGCTGAAATCTGCTCTTCAGTTTAGTTTGAAATTGCTGCTCTAATGGTTTATATTTCAACTCTTTGATAGTGGTTTTTGGTGGAATTTCTTTTCCCTAGTTGTGAAACCTAAAAGCAAGTGCAGTTTTGCCAGGCTTTCCACACACCCATTTTGAGACTGGCTAAGTTTGATTGTAGCACTCAGCCTCACTTTCCATGTCCCCACCCTTTATTCAAAAATAAGTTATAAAACACACAGGGTTTTGCAACTAAAATAGAATTTATTTACTTTCTTGGTTGAAGCTATTGCACTGAGAGGATAGCCACACTCTTTTGTTGTGCTCCCACAAAAAAATGTTACAGATAATCCTGTGTAGAATACTGGCAGTACTTTTGTGGTCATGTTGTTTTTTTAGTTGAAATTGAGACAAATTCAGTTTGAGAGTTTGATCTACAAGCCAAGGGACAGAAAAGCCATTTCATTAAATTTTAGAGAAATTGTTTGCGTAGTACAAAATACGGAAAGGCATGGAGTAACAGGAGGCAATCTGGTGCTCACAATTGCTGTAGCAAGTGTTCTGTAGGGTAAGGATGCCTGAATTTTCTTCTGCATTGAAACCTGGCAAATGGCTACAGACCACCAGTTTGAGCTAAAGTGCTTTCATTTGGGATTTGGTTTAGAAATAGAGTAAGACTTCAGGGATGTGGAAAGGTGTTCACCTGCAACATTGTTTTCCACATTTCCTTAAGAGGCCACATTACCTGGCTAATAGCTACAGTCTGGCTTGCAAGGGAGATTAAAGACTCTTTTTAATTCTTTTGACTTGTCAGTCATTCTATAATACTTAAGTAAAACATTACTAGGCAGCATCATTATATTCATGACACTTTCAGTGTATAACACTAGGGATTAAAAATGTGCAACTTCATCTACCCTCATCATAAAAATAACTACCCTGTCTTGACAGATCTTCTAAAAGATGAAAGTGAGCATTTTAAAGGGGTTCATTAAAGTTCTAATATGCACTGTCAGCTACATTTTTATGCTAAGAAATTATGTCTTTCCTTATTCATGTAGATCTACCTTAGTTCCTTAAGCTTGCTTTCTGAAGACAAAAATGATTTGGCAATACAATATAAATAAAATATTACAATATTTGAGGACTCATGAAGAAGAGGTAACCCTCCCTGGCTTCACAATGAAATTATTAAAAGAAAATTATATATTAATCATCCCAAGTTAAAACTGTCAGAAAAAGAGGCAGAGAAATAGTCAGCTGATGTATTTGCAGTTTTCCAGCAGGTAATTAAGTGACTAGAAAGAACAAACATGGAACTTTGAAGATAAATCTTATTAAAGCAGTCTAATTTTCATCTCTGGCAGGATTCCTTGTGTAGATTAGAAACAGCATGTCACATGCACCTTAAAAAAGCTTTGGAGGTTGTCTCAGATGGCATTCAGCTAAACAAATGAGTATAGTTTGGTGTAGATTAAATTACTCCCATGTGAACCCAGATTTGGCTGCAAAGTAATATTCTCTGCATAAAAGATTGCAAGCAAATGGAAAAATACACCAAGTGGAGTTCTTCAGGATTCTCTCTGGTGTTGATTATTGTTCACAGTTTCCTTAATAACTTGAGTGGTGGAATAGAATATTTTATTGAAATTCCTGTAGTGAAAATAATCTTAGAAATTACTAATTTCATACTAGAATTAACAGATAATAGAATTTTAAAGTATCTTGATCAATTGCAGCAGTTTTGAAATATTTAAAAGTACAATTCACCCATGTTGTGTAAAACCCACTGCCCTGAGTAGGAATAATCAGAGACTGTGTTTTTATGAGATCAAATATTGAATGATTGTATTCTGTAGCTAAGACAGATAAACATAGAGCAGGTCTCAGAGAGAACTTGTACATATTTAAGAACAGGTTAGAAAAACATGTATAAGAGATTCTTTATGTCTGCTTAATGCTGCCTCCTGGCAATGGGGTGGATCAGAGAGCTTCCCAAATCCCCAGTCTGCTATGGAGTCTATTATCCAAAGAACCCAGTGTGCTGGCAGTAGTCAGAGCTGTGAGGATCTGATCTGATGTCCCACAGCTGCCTTGAGTGACTGAGTGGTTTACATGACTGTAATTGAGCTACAAGTTAAGCCCTATTTGTGGGACTTTCAGAAAATCTCGCTGTCTTTTTTGCCCTGAACACAAGGTGCAAAATTTCCACTCGAGTTATCTGGCCTTGAGATAAAAGAAACACTTTTGAAAGTTTCATTCTATGTTATTTATCAGATTAATTTCATTGATGGATCCACATCACTGAATGTATCAATACCCTGTGGTTTTTGCATCCATGACTGGATGTTGGTGCCAGCAGGGATGACCTGCATTATTCTGCGGCATGCTGGTTGCTATTCTTTGTTCTGAAGGGTGTTGACAGTTGAATTAATTTCCCTCCATTGTTTTCTTTCTTTAATGGCATACCCAGCTAAATCTTTTTCTTCTCACTTCAAAGCTGCATGCTTTCTGACAGGCCAAAGATTTGCTGATGGCAACACTCTGGAAATGTTGCTGGTCTTGGTGGGAAGAGAAAATAATGATACATTTTAATTTCTCAGGTTGCCTCAGAGCCAGCACTCTTGTACAAAGGTTCTATTTCTGTATTGGCAGCTCATGAAACCACAGCAAAGCAGAGGAGGAAAATTTGGGACAGAACTCCAGTATACCCAGAATTTAAAGGTGTCTTTATGACCCATTTTCCTCATTGTGAAGCTCTCCCCTCAAATATGAGAAGAGCACTGAACTACAAAATGCACCTTTTCTGTGCTGAGCAAGTTCACCTGCTCTGAGGGGTGACACTCCTGTCTCAGCCCAGAAAACAGCAGCAGTACAATGGGAACAGGGAGCTTTGTTCTCAGCTGCTCAGCCTTTCAAAGTAACACAGCATACACTAACCATGGACAAAAGAGATCCGTCCACTCCATCACCTTTCAAGGATCCATGCACCAATCTGTAACTCACTGAACATCTGCAATTTAAAGTGGACCTAGAGCGTCACATCCACTGTCCCAGATTCCTTTGAACCTGTCACTGCTCTGAAGTCAGAGCAGACCAGGAACACTGTCACAGAAATTATTTTCTCAAGTAGTGAATTAAGATTTCTATGAATCTCTGGCTTCTTTCCTAAATTGTCTGACTTTGGACAAGCCTGACTTCTGTCATATGTGTGGAGAAAATCCAGCAAAATTGCTGGACTTTGCTTTTTAGGTGGAAAAGTCTTTCTGTATTACCATAACATTTCAGTCTTGCAGTCCCCTCCTGAAGCTGGAGATGTGATTCACATTGCTGTGAACATAGAAATACCCATAATGCATTCATATGCATTCAAGTGAAAAACTGCATATTTTTGACAACTGCAACCTTTCCTAATAAGAATTTATAAGATAAACACCTCTGTATTTGGAAGCTAACCTCCCTTTCTCCCTCCTTGAAGAGGTCAGACCTTAGAACATGTGTGCAGTGAAATTTCTAATATTTACAGGAGTACTCACAGATGTTTGCATTAAACAAGCTGTAATAATTCAATTCATACCAACCAACAGATGATGTCAATTGTCATATCCTATGATGGAGAAAGGGGAGTATTGCACAGAAGTGCTAAAGAATCCTGGATTCCATGTCCTACTAGATAAGCAGTACCTCCAGGTGAACACCACCACCGTTGCACAGGTTCCTTGGCACTCAGTGGCACATTAGGGGGTACAAAAAACATTCTCACATTCCCTTTTTTCTGTGTCCCACTCACTTCTGTGGAGAATATATATAGATGTCTGCTGATATTTTTGTGTATTGACAGCCCATGAAAGTTCTTACTGTTCCACTTTCAGTAGCACCTAGCCTATCAGATCAAAAAGAAAAGAAAAAGTTTGACAGGAAGCAGAAAAATTGGAAGTAAAAATGAGTCAGTAATATTTTAAATTTCAAAACTCCAGTTGAATTGCCTGCGCTAAATGAAACAGTTTTGGGGGTTTTTAAAACTGGAATAGGCTCCAGATTTTTTAATTTGAAAAGGTGAAAGAATTTTAAAATCAAAGCTCTATTGTGTGACATAGATATTGAGCTAATCTGTGGCTTTTAGATTAATTTTTTTAAAACACTATCAGATCTATTCACTTTTTGCATGAGTCATCCTATTAGGGGCACATGGGAAAATTCAGGAATAAGAGCAGCAAATTCTAGTCTGTGGTGGGAAGAAGAGTCATAACACCTGACTTTAAAAGCCCAGTCTGTTCTGATCTTTTTTTTACAATTTTAATGGAAAGGATCACAGGATCACGCCAGGATGCTGTGCCTGAGGAAGCCACAGGGCCATGAGCGTGCCACATGATGAGGAATTGCAGGCTGGCCATGAGTGTGCCACATGATGAGGAATTGCAGGCTATACCAGTTAGCACTGACAGCAGGCTAAACTTTCCCTCCATTGCCTTCTTCCATAGAACTGGTGATCAACTCAATCCCAGGACTGCATGGTGTGTTCTCCTCTGAGAAAAAAGAAACAAAACAAAGCCGGATTTTTTCTTCTTGCAATATTATTTTTACCCTTTCCTGTGAGAAACTTGACCAAAAAAAAAAAAAAGAAAAAAAATTCTGACTCAAGGTTCAGTGGAACTTGGAAGTAAATGTGAGTTTATGTCCCATGGTACTTGGCAAGCAGAAGTTCTGCTTTCCATTTTCAGATGGTTGATTGCTAGTTGTGTTGTAGAGTCTAGCTGTGAACTTTGGCTTTGCTTTGGCCTAGACATGTGGCACCTAGCTTGTTCCAGCACGGAGTATGTAAAGCATTCAGCTCTATAAATCTCCAGTCTCAGAGGAGCCATCTTTCCATATCTGACATTAATGAGGCACACCTGCACAGTGTTTGACTATCTCTGTATCATTCCATGGATCATGGCTGCCTGATTCCAGCACTGCACCACAACTAAGACAATAAAAAAGGGAACAGTTTGCTCATTAGGAATGCAACAGTTTCAGTGTTTTGGCTTTCATTCTTCCTAACATCTGTTGAACAGCACTAGGTTTGATCAATGTCTAAATATCTACAGACACATTTATGAAAACAATAATGCAATTTAAGTTTCTTCTTCAGTATTGTGAGAGGAGAGGGCAAAGTGCATAATTTCACATGTGGTCTGAAACCTGGTAAAAAGAGATGCTGTGTCAACTTTCTGCGTTTTGTTTAGATTAAAAGCTATATATTTATCTCTGTTTAATTAACCAAGTAAAACACTAAGTTGTTTGATTATGAGTCCATGTGAGAAAGAAATGCAGAAGGGTCAAAGACAAATTTAAAAAGCACAGGATGAAGAAAGGAACGCAGGGCTTACAGAGCCAGCTGGTATCTACAACATCACCTGCTTTCTGTTAGGGTGAATCTTCTCTCCTAATGCCTGGCTTTAGACTTCTATTTGGGCAGAAATGCTTTAGTACAAAGCAGAGTGATTCTGCTCTAGACCTTGCAGAACTGGAGACCAGATAAACATTTCCAAATTTGGGAGAATGAAAACTGGATCAAAGATTCTTGACAGTGAAGGCAAAACTGGGTTAAATCTTCTCAACAGTGCAAGCAAAGTTCAGTTTTGTGGAGATGTGATTCTGGCAGAGGTGGTGAAAAGCTGTTGGGTAAAAAGCAGTTGGATGGGATCAATGAAAACTGGAGCAGATGAGGAGGGTGCAAATGAGAGGAGTGCTGAAGAAAACAGGGAAGTTGAGAAAGAAAGAGAAAAGGGTTGGGGAGTCAGAGAGAGAGAGATACACAGAGAGGCAACTAGTAAGAATTTGCATGAGGAAGAAACCAGAGGTGTTTTAAGGGGTTGAGAAAGTTGTGTAAGTACTTTTTTTCCCTCTCCTGCCTTCATGAAATTATGTCACCTTTTCTGGCCCTTTCATCCATGCTCTTTTTATCTGTTTTAATCACAAGAACTCCCTTTTCTCCACTATGCTTCCTTCCTCCTCCTCTGCAGGGTTTTGCATGCCTGTGAGAATGAGGGAAGGCCAGAGAGCCACTGTTCCTTCTCCTAATTGAAGAAAGGGAACAAGAGGGGAAATCAGCTCTTGCTACTACCCCTCAGTGTAGTAATTGCTGTCCCATAGGAAATAGCTCCCTCATGTTATGGTATCCATAGCATCAATTCTGTTTTCCTAGGGATCTGATGCAAATGAGGAACAGGGCTGCAGCCTTCACCTTGTTCAGCAGTGTTTCCCAGGAGAACTGCAAAAATAATGCCACAAAGGACCATTTTTCTGGGGGAAAAAATCTTTGTAATTTGTTTTGATTCAGTCAGAAGAAGGAAAAACTTCTTTGAAAAGTAGGGCACCATGGAATAGAGAATCACAAATACCTGTTTGCCCTGAGAGACTGTTATTGTGTGGAATGTAGTTCTTACAGGAATGATTCCATCAAGGAACTCATTAAAACAACTGATTTTCTGAAGTGTGTTGGTGAACCTGAGACTTTGTTGTTTTGTATCAGTGAATTCAGTGGAGTAACAGCCTGTGCACCTACAGGTTGATGAGATCATGAATTAGAAACCCATTTGTCCCCTAATACAGAGAAATGTAAAGGAAGGATTACCTGGCTTTGGCATTATTATGGAATTTACATAGGTAGGAAGAATTGAGCTCTAGGAGGCTAATGCTAATAGCATTTGGGTTACTTTTGCTGCTTGCTCTTCTACCTGCAAATTATATAATTACTTGTCATTAACTGTTTGTGTTTGAATAGTTTGCATACATTTACAAGAATTAGGATAAGAAAAATTTTGAGGATTTTTTGGTCTGTGCGTAGACTTCTTAAAGATATACCTCTCAATGTAGATGCAGTGCATATACTAAATATAATACTGGGAGGTTTAAAGAATTTTTGATTTTATGGTTGCAGAAACACATTTTAATAGATATTTCCTTGTTTTGCATATTCAAAGTATCTTCTGACCTTACTATTAGCTGAGATTTTTCTGTTTTTTTTTTTAATCAATGTATCTATTCATTAAAAAATTCACCAAACAAAAGAAAGAACAGGAAACCTAAAACTCCTATTGCTACAGAGGCAAGGGTGACTATTTCTTTTACATAAAACTTCTGTATTTCTAGATGGAAACAGAAATTTGCTCATCGTTGTGTTCTACTTAGAGAAAGAAGAAAAGAGACCCCAGGCTGTGTGAACCATCAGGAACTTGCTGTAGCACTGGATTGCTTTTGAAGAATAATTTAAGCTGACACTGGAAAGCAACATGCTCTCCTTTTATTTCTGTAGAGTTATCCTTGCCTTCCCACCTCTTTTCAACATGATTTAAATGGTTGCTGTCAATTACAAAAATCCTTATGTACACTTGTGCTCCAGTTGTATTTTTTTCCCAAAGTCAAACAGTCTCTGTTCCTCTTTAAGGAAGTGTTTTAACTGTTGTGAAATTAGGGGTAGGAACTCTTTATCTCTTTAAGAGTCTCATCTACCAGACAAGTCCCTTCCTGGAAGTTCCTGACTCCTTCTGCACTTTGGACCACTTGACTTGCACAGAATGAATAGGAAACACAAAGAACTGACTGAATACAATAAGACATTCTCTTGACTTTTAAGAAATAGCATTTTGTCTCTTAAGCTGGTTATGTGGAAGGCAGTCATCTTCAGGAGGTAATGAATTGAATCAAATGCTTTGAAACTCAGTACTTTTGTTTACTCCTGTAGCTTTCTTATATCACAATATTTCATATCAGTTTAAAGAAAAAATGAAGAAATACTTCTGAAAGGCTCTTGTTCCTTTTGCATCACACAAAATTGTTTGTCAACAGAGACAGTCACAATTTTCTGTTGGTGAACTAGAAGCCAGTGAAATATTTGCCATGAAACAAATATCCCAGAGAGCACATGAATCCAGCAATAAAACAGTTTCTAATCAGGCAGCAGAGCACGTGGCACAAGCCATAACTCTACTCCAGTAACCATTGCAACTTCTGCAACACTCAGGAGATTGCTGCTATGTTACAGCCTCTTTCCTGGTAATGTGAGCCACAGAATGCAAATCAGAAGATTAAGTTAGACAAAATTACGTTACAGCACACCTATAAAAACTCTGCTTTGGTCAAGGGTCTATGAGAGGAATTTGTCTCCAGAACTTGTGACCTGCCAGATCTTGATGAGGGATTATGTTCAGTATTCAGCTCAAAAGGCAGAAAAATGGCTTTGGAAACTGGACATTGCCAATGAACATAACTGATAAAATGAAGGTACAAACCAAGAGACAGAAGTATTTACTGAATATGATTACATCTCTGTTAGAAAAAATCTGAGAATTATTCAGCAAAATAATGCCTAGCTGCTGGATACATCTGTGGATGTGCTTTTAAATTCAATTTGCCCATTGGAACTAGAACTGTAATGTATACAGTCTGATCATTTTGCTTTAGGTAACATAGGGAAAATTGATATAGCATTAATATATTTATCACACATTAACATTGTAATTAATCAGATTAACATTTGTATTGTAGCTCTTACTATCTGTTGATTTTAGGAGAATTAAAGTGGGTCTGCCCGTGTAGCACTGAAGATGGTGTCTGGAATTTCAAACATGATAACCCTGGTAGAAAGAGCTGGATTTCTCTTTGATTTCAAATGTCCTGTTTTAAATAACAACTTTCCACAGTTATCTATGTGCAGCATTCTCTCAGCATGGTAAAAGAATTAGTAATTAAATATTTGTAGAGGGTTCTGTTTAAGAACCAACAGAAGATCAGCACCATGACTTCAGTCTCCTCTTAAGCTTTCATAAATGTGACCTTCAGAAGTTCCTTCCCCTTTTCTTCACATATCATACAACAGATTTTATTTTGCATTCATTTTCCCCCTGAAACTTAATGAGTATTATATCACTGGGATTGAAATAGGGCTTCTAATCAAGATAAATTAATTTCAAATATGTTTTAAAAAAAACATTTCTCTTCATAAATATGTAAAGTCTAAAAGAGACATATAAAATAGCAAGTTAAATAAATTGGGGTAATTAACAAAGTAAAATTAAATTACATTGTGTTCAGATTCATATGTCAGTAAAAGGTTTTGCCAATTCATTTCCTCACTTAAATTTAACTTTGTCGTTTCAGCTCATTTATTAAATTCTGTTTTTTCTGGCATCTGTTAGCTAAGAACATAGATCTCAACAATAGCATATTCAGGAAAACCTTTGCTCTCATGTCACTGGCTGCAAAAGTGCTTATGCTGTATTGGGATATTTTTCTCAGGGTGGGATTTTTAACTCCCAAGACAATAAAAGAAACTCTCATGGATGCCATTTTTCAAAATGATTGAATTTGATTGAAGAAAATGGACTGTTAAAATATCCCCATCCTTTAAGTCACATAGAAGATCATAAAAAAGATTGGAGTTTTGCTTTATTACTTGGGAAGTAGATTTGGTAACATATTTCTACTGTTCAATTTATTTTGTAAACATTCCATTCATCTGCTTTTGACACAGATGATGTGATAAGTTGTATCCTGCCTATATCCTCATACTCCCTCTTATTTTGAGTGTTTTTTGACCTCCCAAAGTGCTTTTAAAAATGTTATCTCAGTGACCTTAGTACCAACCAAATTCTTATCTTGCCTGTGATCTACCCAGTCATGTCATAACTGTGCCATCACAAGGCAATACCAGGTAAAAATAGTTTATTTTTAAAAATTATTATTATTTCCACAGAGTAGGTAAGTGTATAATAAAAATTGTGTTAAATAAAAAAATATCATAAGAAGATACCACAGTCCTCTGCAGGAAGAGTGTTGTCACTCCTTGTAATCTCTTGCAGTTGAAGAAGGCTTTTAACTTTTTTGCTGTGTATGAAAGCTGTTAAAAATACATAAAATTTAGAAACTTCTTAGAAATAATAAGATATATAAAAGTGTTTAGCGACAGGACAAGGGGGAATGGCTTCAAACTGAAAGAGAGTAGCTGTAAATTGGATATTAAGAAGAAATTCTTTACTTTGAGGGTTATGAGGCCCTGGCACAGGCTGCCCAGAGAAGCTGTGGATGCCCCAGCCCTGGAAGTGCCCAAGGAGAGGTTAAATGAAGGTTTGAACAGCCTGGGATAGTGGAAGGTGTCCCTGCCCATGGCAGGGGAGGCATAGCTAGATGATCTTTAAGGTACCCTCCAACCCTAACCATTCTATGATTCTATGACTCTGTAATATATACTACAATAACTAATACATTTACATATATAAAAATTACATATAAATTCTTCTATATTATACAAATACGGATTGTACAGGGCCTGTGCATTTTGTTTTTGTGTGGATGTATCAGTAGCTCAGTCAATTCTTCTGACTACAGACAAAGGATTATTTAGAGTAGGAAAAGGCACATGGTCCAAACAGAGAGATTTACGAAAAGTTAATGTAAACAGATTTCCAGGGTGAAAAAACCACCCTGATTTGTTCCTTCAGTCCTCGCTCATGACTTTGTGTGCATTGAAGAAAATTGGGATGGTTGGTAAGATGAAGAAATATTTGAATGAATAAAGGTCCTGTGATTTCACTAGAGGAATTGTAGGAATAGGCAGTTGTAATATTGGATTAGAGATTTTATTTAGTTATTATTGAGGCTGGAATGTATTGAAGAAGGTAAATTTGACTGATCCATTTGGTTAGGAGAACACTGCGTGTGCCTCTTAAATTCTCAGTCTGACATCAACTGAGTATCAATGAATTTATGCTGATTTACTTAAGCTGAGGATATATCTCCCTCCTTTCAGCTAAGTTCCTATACTTGCTAAAATTCTCCTTTCTTCTTTTGTTCCCTGCCCAACAAAGCTCTTTTTGCTGTAAACTGCAGTGCCTACACATCTTGGTTTGCACCAAGGAAAAAAATTTTTTGCTCCTCTAGGCACTGTAAATGGTCAGATAGTATTTTTACCTATGCAGTGCTGCAAGGAGTAATTATTCATGTTTTTCCCTCAAATTTTGCCTAGATGGTTGTTGCTTTACACAGTTTATAAACAGAAGTCAAGCCAAAACCTCAGCAAGCAAATGATTTCCGCTTATTTGTATGTGAAAGCTTAATGTATTCTAGTACGGAAATCTTAATTTAATACTTCAGCAGACAGAAAATTTGTTATTAAGTAGACCCAAAATAACAGCCTGATGAATATGAAGTTCTTTGGGAATGTTATTTTTGGTAACTTTTGGGGAATGGTTGTTTTAGGAAGTTGATGGAAGTTGCACTTATACAGAAGTAGAATTCAGCCCTGAAATTTAACAATTTGTCCAAAATTTAGACATTATAGGGGTGTTGTTGAGTAAAAATAAATTCTTCTTCCAGCGTGATCCATGTGTGTAAACTTCTGAGACATCTGTCTTGTTTACCTTCTCTGTAATCAAACTTCATAATACTTTGGCCATATTTAGAAGTTGCTCTTACTGGCTGTAGAAACTTTTGCTCCAGAAAATCAGTTAAAAAGGGAAAAGTCTTTTAGTACAGCTCAGACTAAGAACAGCCAATATTTTCATGATGATACTGAAACACTGTATTTCTATTTGGCACACTTCCCTATTTACTCTTCCTGTCTTGGCTCAATAGTTGGTCCTTTTCACTCTGTGTAGCTTTCCTTGCTTTCACAGCAGCAGGGATGTGAAACACACTCTATTTTACTGTTTAATAAATATTTAGGTTGTTTTAGATCACAAACAGATAAGGACTTCAGAACTGATGCTCCACCTGTTGGTGAAAACACAAACTTTAACTAGAATTTAGAAATCAACGTAGAAGAATTAGACTTCATTTTAGAAGAGAAACCAGATTATTTTAGACCCAACGTTTTGGAAGGACTGAAAACTTTTTAAGGCTGTTGGCTCAGTTTTCACTCACATAGGAGGGGTCACCCCCCTTCTCCCCACAATGTGCATATCTGGGCATCCTTGTTCTTCAGTGCATTCCAAAAGGCTGATTTCTCTAAAGGTGTTGTTCCATGAATCTAAAAGTCTGGAAAAAAATTGGGATGAATTTCCTGTTCTGTGCAGCCACAGCAGGATGTTCAGCTCCATAAATTTGAATGGAACAGCTTTATTGCCCAGAAATGCATCAAGTTTGGAAATTCAGTGAACCAGTCAAAACTGAACTGAAGGATCCCACAAGATGAAGTAGTTTTAGAGCAACTTCTGTAAATCATAACTGACCAGAGCATTTTTCCAACAGGTCAGTAATTTTCAACAGAAATTGTGAACTGAAAAGGAGCCTTACTGTCCTTGAAATGTAAAAACCAAGGGTTTGTATTTTATACCTCAGCCTGCAGTAGGTGAAGACTGGTGAGGTTGTTTCACCAGCTAAATTCATCTTTGTGATTAGAAGCAGAATGCTTCAAGGAAAGGAAACTTCACTGCTGCTGAGTTTTGTGGCACTGCCATGTGCTGATGAATACCCCTGTGCCTAACCCCAAACACAGCAGTTATTTGGGTTTGATTGACATGCATGTGTTGGATTTATTGGTAGATTAAGCACTCCCTTCTAGACCTGATTAGTTTCTAAATTCTTCTGTGTCCTAGAGAATATATTACTCAGTCACTTTCATGTGTTGGTTCTAGATTAAAATTTTAAGAATGCTCACCCTTGGGAAAAAAGGAGGTGTGTGGGCAGAAAAAAAGGAGCAAACTGCAAAATTACATCCTTGTTTACTCAGGAAATGATCTTTTATTGCCAGCTAAAAGGTCTAGCTAGATCTTTTAGCTGGCAGTAAAAGCTAGAGTAAACTTAAAGCTCCACTTTTCCAAGTAGCTCTCCTAACTTAATCCATCTCATTGATGCCCCTGTTTTTACTGATAAGAAAATTAACCCAAAGGATATTTCAGATGCCTGTGGTTTTCATGTTATCATAATTAAAATCTTCCACTTGCCCTGCTCACCAACAGAGTAACCGTTTTAAGAGGAGCAACTGAAAAATAAGATCTTTATTAGCATTAGCAATTACAGAAAAAATATTTTCTGCTAGTAGTTTTCTGTCATGACACAAGACTTCTCCAGAGGTGGACCCATTTCCCTTCATTCTTGTACATTTCTCTGTATGTCAGCCACACATTTGGTACAGTGAAAGTTCTAGGTAGCCTCAAGGGCATTTATGTCACAGATAAAGGTATTTTACACCTTTTTGTATTACCAATAAACTACCAGGATGACCTCTTGATATTTTTTCTAGTGATTTTTCAGATTTAAAGAGAAGTTTCCCTTCCCTGCCATGTGGTATTTTTAGAGTAAAGGATGATTCCTTTAAATTTTCAATATTCCTTTGCAAAACTTGCCTAATTAGATGCAGTGTGCTAAACTTGTCTTTGTGGTACCATCAGAAAAGTCCTTCCTTGAGGCATCATAAGTAACAGTTGTGAATACAATACCTAATGCTACATTGACCTAACAACCCAAAATGAGTATTTTGAAATTAGCAAGCACTGACATATTGTTATTTTGTCTGCACCTCACCCCATCTAATTTCCAGATCATAGCATCTGTTCTAGCAGTAAAGGTGTTGATATTGGTAGTGTAAGCAGGTCTAAGTTCAGCAGCAGAAAGCAATTTGTACTAAGCAATAAATAATTCTTATTTATTTCTTTTACAAAACCACTTTTCAGAGAGGAACCACACATTTCTTGTCCATTTGTGTTAGTAATTAATGTCTTTTGCTCTAGCTGACATTGGCAAATGGGGACAGGTTAATTGCCAAAGCTGTGCTAGTCATCACCATTAAGGTGATGATTTTCAGCTGAGGAACAGGAAATTTTGGATAATTATGATGCTGATAATCAGTAACAGCAATAAAGAATGTAAAAACCACCATGAGGCTTTCAGGACACAAAGCAGTATTGATGTCTCTCTGTCACATATAATGGTTTGGAATATGTGCTAAACAGACATTTTTTTACCTGATTTTTTTTTTTTTTTCCTGAAAGCTGTGTTTATTCTTTCATCCAGAGGGAGTCAAATGTACCTTTTTGTGAGTGTGGTCTGACATTGTTGTCTGTGGCTTAAAACAAAGCAGTGAAAGATATTCCCTTTTGCTAATTTTCCAGTACGTTTCTGGAAACTCAGACCATAAAGTTTGCCTCAAGAAATTGGTTCAATGTGGCTAAGACCCTTGTTTACTTGTTCTCAATTAGGCAAGCATTAATAAGCTGTTCCATTTGCACACACATTGCCCAGAGAGGGTATTCTTGCTCTCTTTGGGTAACTTTGGCAGTAGTATATTAAATCATTGTTTTATAGTCCAAGGGTAAAACTGTATTGGAACTGAAAGGTCTGATATTTAGAAAATATATATTCTTAATTCCACTTCTGCTTTGCTTTACAACTAGTTTCTTGGTCTCATTGAAGAATGAGTGTTAGCTTTGTTACTTTTGGACACATTAGAAAAATGAAATGGAGTGTTTACTGGACCTCTAGTATGAAAAGTTTGAGATCCATGAAAAGCGATCTGAAGTATTCTCAGTGAGCGTTTCTGCTGGGCTGTTCTTGGGAGCAGGCATTGAATCAGTTGCCTTTGATGTTGGTGATAACTGTTTATCCTTGAATTAGTTCTGCAAGTTTAGATTTTCTTTTTGTACCAGCAGTGTGCCAGTGGTGACCTAGCAGCACATGTTCTGCAGCTCAGCTTGTATCCTTTATCAGAATATTTTACTGTTCTGCCCACAGTGGCACCACTTCCAATGCAGATGTTGGTCCAGCCATGACTGGCAGCTTGCTGGAGCCAGGCATTAAAATACCCATCTGCTTTTGATTGCTTGCAGGATGTTCTTCCTCTGAACTGGGGAATAGTCTCTCATTTTTAGTTTTGAATTTTCCATTTGCTGCTGTAGGGGAGCTGCCATTCCTGAGTGAAAACTGGAGTTAGTCTGTGAAGAACCATGGAACAGCTGAGAGATGGACAAATTGAAGGACTAAATCCTTTCCTTCTTCTTGCAACACAGGGCAAAAATACCCTGGAAACTGATTCATCCCAGTCTGTATTAGCTGTGGGGCAGCTGAGATGACAGTGATAGGGGCCCAAAATATGTGACAATGACTGAAGGTCTGTGCACAACACAGCCTCATACCTGGCCCCCAGCAGGTACCACTCCAGGAGCAGGAGCTCCTGGAAGGAATTAGTCCTCTGTCTTGGCTACAGCACAGTTAATTTTGGAAGTCTCTCTTCACTTTCCTTACTTCTTTCCTTACTTCTCCTCACTTCTGGGTCATGCCAGTGTGGTGTTTATATTATCAAAGCAAGTTAGCTACTGAGAACTTTATCTAAGCTGTGGTTTGTATTTCAGTTTGTTGTGCTGTCTGGAATTGGTGGAGATAGAGCGTGGGCTTTATTTTCTGGACTTCTTTTTACATGGCTGACATCTGGCAGTCTGGATCTGCATACTTAATTTTCTAGCTCTTAAAATTATCTTTGTTAAGAGAAAATTTAGGAATGTTGGCTTGATGGCTGTAAGATTTCTGTGTGGAATAGTCACAACCCAGCCTTTCTTTTTTTTATAATTTTTGTTTTGTTTTGCCACTAAAATGAAGTCACAGGGATGATACACGACCACAAGAGGGCACTCTGGCTCTTTGAGAGCTCCTTACTAAACTTTTACCACTGAGGACTGCAAAAGAGAATAAAACCTTCAGAAGAAAAATGCTGATTTATTTCTTACAGAAGAAATTACCAACAGGTATATGTTTTCTAGCTTATCAACAATCTTGGTATTAATTATGCACAAAGATGATAACACTGGTTTGTAAAATGTATAAAATAGGAAGATGCACCATGGATCTTTCCTGACAGTTACTTTTTGGATTTGAAACCAAATGAATTTTCCAGTTTATTGTTTTTCTTAACTCTGTCTGATAATTCTACTGGGTAAAATACACAGAAAAACCAGGTTTCTGAGGTTTTTCTTCTTGTTTTTTTGTTTTTGTTTAAATACATCTACCAGTAAGCACACAAGATTACTTCACTCAAAGCAGCCTGACTTGACAGAGAATGGTGTTCAGTATTTGCCTCTGTGTGTATTTGGCCATTATGATTTTACTAGAAGTAGTGTATTAGTTGAGAGATCTGAAATGAACACACAAAATGGTCATGGTTTTCTACCTCTGTGTCAATAGGAGTGATTTTTGACTCAGCTAGTGAGCTGCTGAACACTGATCACAGTTTCTCCTAGTGGAAAGGTTACAGTGATAATGAAACAATGGAACTCTTGTAGCCTTTCTCACTTGTCCAGATTTTTTCATCTGTTTTTAGACTTGGTATGGACCTTTCTGAAGAGATTCTGCTCCAAGTGCTTTCCTTATGTGAGTTACAACTTAGCAATAACAGAACTTCTGACTCCGTTTCAGTGCCACTTGGTCATTTCAGCCAAGGCAGCCTACTGTTTGGAGTTAACCAAACAATACAGAAATGTCCCCACTTCGTGTGCCTTTGACCACTGTCACTTCAGAAGCAATTGGAATAACAATCCCCACAGTCTCAACTCCAAAAGTGGCAGGGCTGTAGGGCATTGCACGTTTTGTTTGGCTGTTCCTGGCTTTCAGCACAGCGCTGCCTCCATGACAAAGAAGGATGGGCCCTGGGTGTTGCATGCAGACTTAGGCTCTGACAGGCAGAAGGCTCTCAGGCAGCTCCTGACTCAGCCCCAGACCCCATCTTTTGCAGATTATAGGCTCTCTTCCTGGCCAGTCACCAAGAAATCCTTCCCTAGAAGCCTGATTCCTATTACTAGCACAGGGGGGCAGAGCCCAGAGCACTGCATTAACCCATTCCTGGCCAGAGGACAGTTTGCATTTTCTATCATCTTGCTTTATTTTCTTTTAAAGCTTCTGATTAGAACTGTGTGCCTCGCTGTCTTCTTATGTATCAAATGGACACAATCAAATTACAGAAAGTTTTCTTTAAACTGTTTGAAAACACAGAGGATGCCAAAGTTGGACAGCGGCAGAAAGTTAGACTAGCAGTTGTTGAGGAACTGGTTAAAATACATTGTCAGTGCCTCAAGTTCACAAAACACTGAGTAGGAACTGTGGGGTTGAGGGGAAGGTTTGTTTTCATGGCCTGTGGAGGGCTGGCAGTTTGAAGTTATTCCCTCTGCATAAATATGGCAACATTTGTAAGCTACTCCAGATCACTTGCTGGAATGTAAAGTCAGCAAAATTCTGCATGATTCTACAGCAGGACTCCCGTAGAGGAAGTATTTTGTGTCTCAATAAGACAATGTGTTCAGCTGTTTAGTTGCTTTAATGGTGCTCCTTAAGGCATGAATTGTGGTGCATTTCCTCACTTTCTGTTTCTTTCTCATAGAAGAGTGTCCTGAGCTGCTTCTCTTTATACACACTGTGGGGAAGGGTGTTATTTCACAGAACAATTCACTGTATTTACCATTTGGAGAAATTGTGCCTCCATCTCAAATTTCCTCTCCTCCCTAGTATTCACTGGCAGCCAGGAGTCATGGTCAAGGTATGGATTCAAAACTCAATTGCAAATTAAAGATGAGAGCCAAGCTAGTAGCTGGTATCCAACTGGTGTCCAAAGCACCAAGTAACACACAGGGATCCAAAGCAGCTCCTGTGCTGAGCACAGAGCTGCCCACCACTGACGTGGGGGACAGATAAAGACAGAGTGAATGCTACATTTGAATTGTCATATGGTTCAAGGAGGTTTCCCACCCACTTGAGACCTTCACTCAGGACTGCTGCCTTTGGGGGCGAGACTTGGTACATTTCTGGTTTGTGGCACCTGGCCAGGATGTACGGAGACTTCTGCAGTTCCTTTGTCTGCCTGTGAGGATTCAAACTTCTCACCCACATGCCTCAGTTCTTTTCCATGTCCCAGGCCTGTTCCTGTCTGTTATTCAACAACTGTTTCGTGCAAAATACAGAGGACCATCTGGCAACAAAAGCACTCTCTTTTTTAGCTCTGCTAATTGTACCAGATGCCTTCCATGGATTCTCCAAACCACAGTAGTTTTAGTTCTCAAAATGTTGATGATACATAAAGATAGCAGAAAGTAATATAATGTGGTAAATTGCTTTTTGGAGTGATTTCACGGAATATAAAATACGTAAAGATATAAAATGTAACAAAAACACGTGTCAGACAAACGAGAACACAGGAAATCTGAGGTAATTTCCCTTTGGGATACTGAAAATGTTACAGGCTACACGGCTGCTGTGCTCCCCAGGAGACTGCAGTGGCACTTGTGGAACCACTTCTTGGTGCTCTCTTAATTCACACTGCATTCTCTTTTTTGAAGTTGGACACCTTTGCTTTTTTCCTCCAACACTAGGTGAAATAAGCCTGTAAAATACTTTTTTGGAGGAGTAATGTCCTGTCAAGTATTTGAAAGGCTGGCTGTGAGGAAAGTTCCAATTGATATGTATTTGACTCACACTTGAGAACTCAGATGTTCTGGTAACTAGGTCACTTTGGCATCAGTCTTGTGAAACTGTGACAGTTTTTGTGGCTTCTCTGCTGAGTTTCACACTCAACAACTTATATCCTGCTTATACATGCCAAACATCTGTGCTTATTACTTTCCTTTGTGTTATTTTGAAAATCTCCCAGTTCTTGACATTAGAATGGGTGGCTGAGAACCTGGTGAGATCAATTAGTGTTCTAACTATTGGAGAAGGACTCTTGACAAAAAAATAGTCCTGGCCAGTGTTAGTTCAGGTTCATAGATATTAAAAGTCTGGAATTCTGCAGAATTTTAAGAAGTATAATCAACCTCAGGGTTATAGCTAAGCTACTGATATAAGCAGCAAATCTGGCTGCTGCTTTGAGGCTATTGAAGACTTTTCCCTATTTCAGTTCCTGACTGATATGGAAGACACAAAATAACCTGAGATGAAGATCACAAAGCAGCTGAACCAAATCTGTGTATTTAGAGGATTTTCCAAAATCCAAATGTTTAAATGAGACTTTCAAAGGTACCTTTTCCATGTGTACTGAAGCTCCATCCTTTCTTTCATCATGGGGAGAAAGGAGTGCCGACTCAGTTGTCTGTAGTCAGAACACAATTATGCTGACAATCCTGGGAGATAAATATAGCTGAGGACCTCTGGAAAATGGGTTGAAGGCATGTATTATTCTTAGGAAGAGAAGTATTGTCAAAGACCATCAGTGAAATGTGTAGATATCTTTGTAAGCTTCCCAAATTTCAGCAAAATTGTTATACCCTGAATAATGGTAGATTCAGGCTTTGCCAAAATGTAGCTGGGCAAATCTGTTACTTCCCATATGGAAAGCAACTGTTCAAGAAAGTTATATAATTATACATTATAACATTGCTTCTGTCCAAAACCTAGGGCTGCTGCAGACATAAGCCAAGATTTTTTTCTTTTCTTGCTATAACTAGATTATTTTGTGTGTGTGTGTTATTCAATTAAAGCCACAAGGGAGTAAACAATTCCATTCTTTTCTTTTTCCACCCTCGCCGTTCCCATATCTGATGATTTACCATTAACTATTCTGGAACATGAGTTGGCAGTTTTGGCCTTGCTGCTCTGTGCTGGTTTTCCTGGATGGAAGCTAATGAAACAAGAAGCATTTTCCTGCTGTAGTAAGCTTGATTTCCCCAACCTGCACTTCCAAATGTGGATTCTGAAGCTGACAACACAACTTAAAGAAGTCAATGTAAATTAAAGAAAGCAAATTGGAAAACAAACAGATCTTCCCCTCATTTTGCATAAAAAGTTCTAACAGTGTTAGACCTTAATGCTTGTCTTTTGAACCTGCTACAAATGTTTGCCTTATGCAGCAGAGGTCTACATTAAAAACTAACATCCCCAAAAATGGGGAGGAAAATGCCTGTATTCAAAAGAATATTGGCCTAATTAACTCGGAACTCTACTAGAGCTGGTAACCTGAGAAGACCTATCTACTCACTTGCCAAGATATCTGTGCTGCTTCTCAGATGGTGATGGCTGAGAGACCAAAGGACAGCTGGATCTCATGTCAACAGGTGACTTTCACTTTACCACAGCAGTTTTACTCCAGCTGTGATCTGGTTTAAGCCTAACCCAGCAAAAAGCTGTGCATGTTTAACCTGGATCACAGGTCAACAATGGGATTAATCTAAATAATTGGGCTGCAGCCCAAAGGCTTTTGGTGGCCTGATGGATGGAGCAGTGCAGGAGGTGACAAGGTGGCCTTCCATGTCAGGTCAAATTTATGATGGTTTAAAATGTTTTGTAGGCACACAGATTTACTGTGTTTCTGTATGACATATTTCCATGAGAAATAAAAGAGACTGGGTACAGAGCTGAGAGGCAACAAAATGAGCAAAATGGTTTAAGACATTATAGAGGTACTGTGCTGATTTAAGGTACCAATTTTGCTGCAGGAAATTTGGAAATTGATTGTTCATCATTGGTAACAACACTGCCTATTCAAGACACGGCATCCAATGCATTTGGAACACGGTAATTAAAAAAAAAAAGCATTTATTGACTAAAAAGGAGTAAAGTAAATAGATCTGCTGTTCATATGTGAAGTTGTGCTCCTGTGAGTGAGAAGAAGGTAGATGTTGGGCTGTGGTGCGGGTGTGTGAGGTACTTGGGGAGCTGTCTGGAGGAAATGTGAGGCGTTAGACACAGCAATTGTTTTCAGCTGGAGGTAGATGCAGTTGTTTTCTTGTGACAGAGACATCACTGGACACATTTGCTCTGAACAGTTGTGGACAGCTGCAATTCCAAAGCCAATGTTTAGAGATTTGGTGTCTGTGCTTGTCGTGGGGCTCATGGCAGGACATTACCAAAATGCACAGACTGTGGCGTAAAATGCAGTGGTTCTCTCTGTGGAGCAGAGAGTGTTTTCCTCTGCTGCTCTTCTGTTTGGCTTTTCCTGAAATTTGACAAGTTCTGTGAGAACTCCACAGTTCCTGGCTGCAGGCACTCCAATCCTTACTCCAGATGAGGATGAGATAGGTGGTGAGGAGAAGGGGATGCAATTCCCTATCTGGCTTCCCAGGACAGGAAGGGGGTACAGTAAGCCTGGGCTCTCTGAGTGGCTTGGGGAGGCATGGAGGATTGGGAATATGGACAAGAAGACCAGCCCTGGTGCCTCTCCAGGCTGCTGCAGTGCTGCCCCGAGCACTGTTTGTTCTTCTTCACCCAGAAAAATCCAAATGGGTAAACCTGAGGAGGAATTAGTGAAGGGTTTGTTTACCTTCAGAAATAGAGAAATGAGTGTGTTTAGGATTTTTTGTGAAAAATCCTGTCTTCTCAAATAAGCTCTTGGTTTCAATAATATTGCTGAGTTTTTGTGAGGCACAGTTTCCCTCAATTTAAACCACTGTTTTTCATAGGAAATTTAATTAAAAAACATGTATGTCTTACTAAATGGAAGTCTGTATTAGAAAAACAGTGGAGGTTTTCTGAAGCCAGTACTTGTCTGGTTCTGGCATTAGCAAAGGAATTGCTTTTAAAAGACTTCTCATCTTATGAGAGCAAAACAGAACCAGGATCTAAAATCTTAGGGTTTGTTTTAGAGCACCATAATTATTTTCTAAGTTGAATCTTAATAGAAAAATGATGTCTCAGATTCATAACAATCTCTGAAAATTATTTATCTTTAAGAATATTTCAAGTTTTATTCTTACTCTTTGTTTGTTGTACCGCTACAAACTGATGCCTGATGTTGTATATGAATCTTAATCTAGTGGACAATTCCTGGGATGCTTCCCACCTTGAGTTTAATGCTGGACATCAGCTTATGGATATTATGTGGCTTTTGAACTTTTCTTATGAAAGAAGATTAAAATAACTTCTATATATTTGCATTTATATTTCCCCCTCAAACAGCAAAACCATTTTTTAGTTTTAGAAGTAAAATATATGTTTTTTAAAAGAAAGTTCCATGGTATTTGAAATAAAATATATAGAAGTAGTTGATTTCCCAGCTGCTTAACAGTTCTGAGGGTCAGTTATAAAAAATAATTTTTCCAGTAGCCAAGTCCATGAACAGTTTCTTTTCAGGCCTCTGAGTTGTTCTCCAAGCATTAATCACTTTTAAGAAAAATAAGACCTCTTTTTAATTGTTGGAACTACATTTTTTTTCAATTTTCTTCACTTAAGCAAGTGGAAGGCTCCCATGGTTCTAACCCCTGCTCATACTTATTTTTCTTGAAAGCAAGTTTTGACACTTTAAATGGGCCACTGTTTAACAAATTAGGATTTTTATTAAATGACTTCACAAAATGTTAAGTTTTCATAATTTTTAAACCTGCTGTTGAAAAAGAGAGGTGCTAGTGGAAAATTAAGCTGGCTTAGCCCAGGCCATCAGCTGTTCATGCTAGTATGGGTGGGACACAGACCAAACTGTCTTGCTGCCATCACAGCCTGGTTAGTGGCTCTGACTCCTGAAGGAATGCCCTGAAATTCCCTCTCATCCCTCAGCTCCTGTGAAAGGCTCCAATTCCCAAAACTCTGCTTAGTGAAACTTCTTTAGAGGTTCTGAGACTTCTAATTCCCAGACTTCTCTGTTAGTGTTGTCACAGTGGAGCTTAAGAACTCACTGAACTGGTGAGTTTAACTCCTCCCATTACCCTGCAAACTGCTGGATTTCCCAACATGTGCTTTAAAAATGTCCTGATCATTATTTCTTTCTTCTCTTCTTCCCAGACTTTGCTGAAAAATTCTGCTTGATAGAGGCCACAATATTGCCCAGTGCTGCATCTTCCTGATGGTCTTGTCTCTGTCAGTTCCTGGTATACATTCCTTCAGGTTTCTTAAAGTTTGAAATTAAATAAGTTTATAATTCTAAATAATTCTCTTGCTTACCTGAATCTGCTACAATAATTCCTTTTCCTGTTGAAAACCTCAGGGTATAGTGGGATATGACTGGAATTGTATTGTTGGGAAGTCAGTGCAGAGTAGAAATGACAGCACAGGGCCTTATGGAAATGTAATATTGTGTGGAATCTCTCTATGCAGCAGTCACAAGAACAAGGAAAGAGGCTTGAGAGCCAGGAAATAGGAAGCCCTGAAGAAGAGACCTTACAGGGAGAGGAGTTCGGGCACTCAAAAGGCGTGGGCTATGATCATCTCCCATTTCCATGGCTATCTGTATCACAAACAGTTGTGTTTAAGTAACTGTTTCTCAGCTCCCCTGACATTATGCATCCTCTCCAACTATTGCTTCATATAGGTTTTGTTATTAGCAGGACAGAAATTGTATAACTATTGTACAACTGTAACATCATTGGAAATCTGCCTTGCTCAACACAAATTCATTCTGAGTGTCCCAGGCTGCAGTGTGTGATGAGAGATCTGAGCTGTCTGGGGAATCCAAACCATGGGAAAAAAATATAGGGACACTAGAACTCCTAAAAACATGAACAGCTTTTCAAAATCTTAGTTTGGGTCTGATTTATTTCACCTAACTGTTTTCTTTCTGGTTTAAGGGTTTTTTTACATTCTTCCCCATGTGTGCGTTTCTCCCCTTCCCTATTGTGCTCTTGCAGCTGTAGAGCTGACACTGGTTATTATGTAATTTATCCCTTCTTTAACACTTAAAAAAAAATTTAGTAGAGTTCCAGACTAATTTCATTTGCTAAGTAGAAACAGTAATTTTGTATGTTGAAGGCTTTCTGATTTCTGAAGTTGTCTTTTTTATTACCAAGTTTTTCAAGATCTGAAAAACTAGTTTAAAAATCCTGAAAGATTTTGATGTAAGCTCTCAGTTTCAGAAGCAAGGACTATGTGCCAAACACTAAATTTTGATTGCAAGTTTCACAGGAATATTTGTACAGTACTTAATAACTAAAGTCTGAGCACTCCAATTCTTTTGTCCCTCAAAAAATACAGGTAATTTGGGTTTTTTTAGCTACTGATCAACTTGAAGTCTGGTAAGGACATAGAAGAAAAGAGAGCAAGAACCACCATGCAAAGAGTACCAAGACATTATAAAGTTATATCTACCTAATATTTTGGATGTCTAGTTCCAAGAGGAAAATCATTATAGATTTTACAGGTAGGGATGTAAAGTATTTTAGGACTTTGTGTACTTGTTTCCAAAAGGGAAATAAAGTCTTAAATTAAAACTCTGAAATGCTTGGCAAAACAGACAATGACAAAACATCTATGTTCTCTTGGGGTTTTTTTCTCCTCTCTCCCTTTATATCACACAGTTTCCTTTCTTGGTAAAGGTTTCTTCTGTGTCCCTGGTTTTTTCTATGGCAGTTTATCTTCATACTATGAGATCAACTGTCAAACATGGTTTGGAATGCCAAGATAAATGATCTTCCTGCCTCCTATTGATTAATTCATCACCACAACAGAGAATAGCTTACGTGCACATCATTTAATTATTTACTTCTAATATTGATGAAATATAACTTAAAAGCTAGAGACAATGCCAAGGAGGAAAATATTTGTGAAACACAGCCAGAAAATTTAGAAGAAAGACCCTAGCATTCCTCTTTTTAGATTTTATCCTAAAATACTCAACTGGATAAAAATTGCTTGTAATATAGCACCAGACTTTATTAATGTGCTGTTACTGAACCCTTGGGTAGCATTACTTCATTTGATTAATAGCTAAAACCACGATGTTAAGATTGGTAGTTAAATTGCTATTATGTATCATTAATTCACACAATCAAAATACTTTGCAGATTAATTCATTCCAAAATGACCTTGTAAAAGAGATAGCAGTATTCTGTCCATCAAGAAAATGACTGGTTTTACAGAGTAGGAAAAGTTCCTCTAAGGATTTTTTTAGAGCAGAAGATTCCGTAGTGTATCAAAGACTGTGGATGTTGAACTCCAGGTACATCAGCTATCACAGACCTTCTCTGGTGTGGTGGCAACAGTATCTGAGTTTTGAAATGAAGAACTGATTTTGAATTAATCCATGTAGAGTATATGTTTTGCCTGATGCCTGCTTATCATATCAACATTTGCCGTATGGTTATGGGATAACTGTGGGATAATGGTGTGTGAATAAATGAATATATGATCCTCCTCCTCCAAATATTTTGCAACAAGCCATAGAGAATCTATTCATTGCTGGTTTAGTGACAGAAGGTCCTGTTCAGAAGTGCATGAAATATCAGAAATAGAAAGGACACATGGCATGCTTGGTGAAATTCTCATATACAGGAATGGTAAGAAAGTAACTGATAGGGCGCTTTTGCACCTTTATCAGTCAAACAGATCCATGACAGAGCTGTTTCTTTAGTCAGTTTAAAGTTTATTTTATGCAGAGCAACCTGTGACGGGTCTTTGGAATGACTCCAAGTATGTCTGTAAGCTTAGTTTGTGTTTCTGATGCAACCATATCAAGAGTATCTGTAAATTAGATGATCAGGAGCTGCACCAAGGGCAGCTCATCTGACCTGTGCAGACATGGGAACACTGACCCCCTGTTCTGCGGCCCAGGGCTGTGAATATGGGGGTTACAGGGCTTCAAAATCTGACACCACCATTTTCCAGGCATCTGATAAATTGCAGGGAATTGCAGTACACAATGAGTTACTATGGTTTAGTGAATGCATGCTGTAAGAAATCTGGGCACTTCTCCATTTCAGATCTATTTGGCTTAGAGCCTCTGGATGGAGCACAACCTCCCTCTTCCCCTTCCTTCAAAATCAACCCAGGTCAATGCTTTCTTTGTGGAGGTTAAATTGCACAGTTTAGTTACCTCCCCTGAACTGTAGGCTGTTCTAGACACAAACAAAAGGAAAAGCTATGAAACACAATAAAGGGAAAATATGAAACACATTATTTTTCTTAAAAACAGTTTTAATATGTAAATAATGCAGAAATTGTTGTGAATAGCAGCTACAAGTCTGACAGTTAACCTCTGAGCTCACAGACACTTCCCAGGTTTCCTGCTAAAACATGGACGCGTTAGAAAGGAGTTCTTTGAGTTCTTAGCATATAATGGTCTATTGCTTCAAATTTCTATTTTTGGTGGGATGCTCTGGGGCTGAAACCAAGTCCCACACCTGATGCTTTGGCTGTGCTGAAGTGGGGGATTTGGTGATTTTTAAGGATTCCACAAGAAGGCCTCTCTTCAGGCTTACTGAACTGCTGTGTATTTGAAGGACTTTTGAAATTTGTCATTTTGAGTATGCAGTGTTTTCCTAAAATGGCTAATGATACCTTAGACAGCCTTTCCTTCTTCTGTGAATTCCCAGGACTTTGCCCTTGATGAGAAATGCTTGTGATCCTCATCTCTTCAAGCAGCACATGTGCTGGGAGGGAAGAGAGAGTGGGAAGTGGAATAACCCTGCTCTATAGGTTATGGTTTGTAGCAGCCTGTTTCCAGAGACTGGTGGTAGTCTTAACTCTTCAGTTAAGATAGATAGATAGATTTTCAGTCCTCCTTCACATGTTTCTGTCTTGCCAGTTCCAGTTTTATCTATCTCCAAGGATGGTGACTCAACTACTTCCTTGGAAAGCCTGTTCCCGTGCTTGATAACCCACTGATATGGACAAGAATTTAGGTGTCAAAAAAGAGGAATCAAATGTGGAAACAGATAAAACCCTCCAATTTTCCAAGCCATTTAATCAATACTACTTCCTACTGGGCATCAGACAAATATTTTTTCTGCGCTATCCACCTTTCCAAACATCTGCATGACTGTTTGGGAGCTTACTTTTAAGGAGGGTGATCATTACAGTGGTCTTAGGGACAACGGAACAGACAGTGGAATCAAACAGAACTCATCATACCCTCATAAAAGTCTTCCCCTCATCAAAGTCTTTCCTCACCATCCCCAGAGGAACCTGAGGGAAGACTACAACCATTCTGCTAAGCTTCTGTCATCTGGGCTTCCACCCCAATGAAGGAATTAATTTTCCTCTGGAGACATCCATCTCGTTTCTATAGAAGAAAATCGCTGGAACACAGCCCAGAATTTGGGCCAGTGTATCTATTTAGACATAAACATTTACATAGAGATGAAAAGGCAAAACTCATTCCTTCTGTCAGGCCACTGAAGCCTATGGAAATACAAAGGGATTCAACTGATTTAAGGGTTGCACTGGGAAGAGGAAAAGCTACCAAAATTGAAGATGAAAGTAAAAAGCCTCTCTGGACTTCCTTTTTAGATGTTTCCTTTACTCTTTCAAGACTTCTTAAATCATTCTCTTTTGTGGCTAGATCAATCAGAAATAACTGTGCTTACCATTTTTGTTCCAACCAAAGTATTTGAAGGAGCTCCTGTAGCCATATTGTCTGGTAAGCAGTTTATTTTGGTGATGAAAATATTCTGTTTTCCAGGTAAGAAATTTAAGAAGCTGCTAAGAAATCAGCAGCTTCTAAATAGGCTCCAGTTGTACTATTCTGCTGATGGTAAATTTGTTCATAGTATCAGTAGGAGTGGATGGATCTCATTTGTCAGTCAGTGAGGCAGCACTGTGAATGACTTTTTGCAGGAAAAACAGTACAGGAGAGAAAATCCTGTGTTAGGTTTTTCACATAACTGCTCTGTCTTTTATGTCTGGTCAGAAAAATACAACTGGTCTGCTTCTCTCTCTTGTCAAAAGCTTTAGAATTGGCTGGGGTTTAGTGTTGCCAAATCTGAAGATTAGAGAAGATCTTCTAAAAGCAAAAATAGTGGGCAAAGCCTGGAGCTTGTTACTGCTTTGAACACTAGATGAAAACAAATGGCATTGTCATAATTGGATTGGGAACTATACTATATTTAATGGCAGTCAGCTATGGATGCTATTTTGGTACATTCTGAAATCTCCAAGGGGCTAGGTCATGGACTGGCACAGATCAGAGAAAGAAGAGCTATATCTTTTGTGTTCATGGTCCATAGTTTCTGTTTTAAGTGCAACTTTGGCATCTCCTAAGTGCAGAAAATTTTGGATGATAAGTTTGAAGGATGCTGGAAATTTGGTAGTCAGGTAGATACAGGAATAAACTTGGCAGAATTAATAAAGAAAATGGAATGTAATACCTTAGAAGTAGCCATAAACATATGTGCCTTGGTTCATACTATGGCCCGACTGTAGTGTATAAAGCCTTTTAAAATCAGAGGTAATACTGCTGGATCATAAATCCTGTTCTTGAGTACTATGTGTGTAACTCCAATTGACGTCAATGGAAGGCAGAATCTGAACCACTCTAGCGGATATGTGAGAAGGAAAAATGAATGATGAAATGAAAATAACATCTCCTCAATTTGGCTGTAGATCTCTCCTTAAACCATGTGTCTCTTGAAATGATCTGTATGAGCTATTATGGTGTTTTGTGGATTACAAAACCACTAAAGAAGGAGACCGAAATAGTTAGAGGTGGTGATTCTGAGTTCATCTGCCCAAGTTGACATGTGGATTTGTTTCTCAGCTGTAGAAGAATCCACAGAAATCTATACATTGGAGGAAATCACTGCAGAAGTTCCTGTTGGACAACTATCAGTCGAACCAGTCTAAATCAGGGATTCCCGCCAACTCTTGAGGGCTGGTTAACAAGACAGTCTCCTCTGTCAAATCAGTCCTTCTCAAGTTTCATCTCCCAAGCTGAGTATCAGGTTGTACCTGTGAGCCAGGTTCTGTCTGTGCTCCAGTGAAATTGCAGTCCAAGCTCCATTGCTTTCCACTCGCACAACAAATGTCTGTTGTCAACTACAGATATTTTTATACCTAAGCCACTGTATATGCAGCTCACACTTGAGCCTGAGAAAAACTGGATCAAATGCTTTATTATGTGTATATATGCTGGTTTCAAGCACTGAAAAGATTTCTATAATTTGGATAATTAACAGTCCATTACAAGCAGCAATTAAAATACTTCTAAATCTTTGCCATTTGGATTTTCAATCACATTCTGAATCATTCAGCTGGTTTCCTACAAAAATTAGAAGTTTATTGAGTATGTAGTTGCACAACTTGTCTTGGGCAAACACTCTCATCTTAGAACTTTGTGCCTGATCTATCCAAATACACAAAATCTTTTCAGAATCATTTACTGGGACATGGATGTGCCAAACGGAGAAAAAATCCCTTTCTGTATCTCATGACCTCTCAAATAATTTCTTCAGGTAATCCAGCTCTTGAAGTCAAATCTGACATAGCTGGTGTCCACTTTTTGCTTGCCAACAGATCAATCCCATAAATGTGAAGTATTTGAGGTCAGGAGGAATTGAAAGTGTGCAATTCAATAGTGCAAGCCGGTACTGTGCAAGCTTGTTGTGCTCAATTTTCTTGTCAGAAATGCCATAAATTATAATAATTAAACTATAAAACTTTGTGACAGCTTTGATCCAGTTGCCTAGACAAAACCCAAAGCAAAACATGAGCTGAGGGACATCTCAGCTTCTGGGAAGGGAGGTGATCTACCCTGAGTAAAACAGACACTTAGCTATAGATTTGAAAAGATTTGAAGCTTGAGTGGTATCGGCTGCTTTACGTTTCCGACTCTTGAGACAATTTCATGCTTCTCTGCCTGCAAGATTCTGGATGCACATCTGAGCACTGTGTCTGGAAGTTCTGAGGCTCTTTATAACCCTGAGAACCTAGAGAATAAAGGAAGGAAACAACATATATTTCTTGAATGAAGTGGCTAAACAGCACTTGTGAGTCATGATATGAAAGGAAATAATTTGAATTAGGTGAGATGTGCATGGCAGCATAACGGAAAGAGAGTCTCCTCATTTTCATCAGCTAATAATCAAAACATTTTGACACAACTTCCAAAGGAAGCCAAAAATATGGAAACAATTATTTAGAGAAGAATACAGCAAAGTGATGTATATGCTTGTATTTTGCATCTTAAGGTAAACTGTACTTTTTTGTTTCCAGATGGAAATCCCAGGCAAATATATTGACCCAGAAAAAAGCAAGCAAGACCTCTGAGTGATGTAAACAATCTCATATGTACAAGTATGTATTTTTTTAGTTACATACTTAAGTCACCATGTTAATTCCAGTGCACAATTGTATGTGCAATTGAAGAGCAGAAGAAATATTCTTGTCACTTACATAAAGAAGCTTTTTTAAAAGTCAAAAAGTGCATGACTTCTTTGATGTAATATTTGGCAGCCATTTTGACCTTGTTCTTTCTGCTAGGATTTCAATGTCAATGGCAACATTGTGCAAATAACAGATTTTAAATATGAATTAGTTTTTTATTCAAAACAGAGTTATCTGCCAAGTCTGAGGTTTAAAAAAATCCCAGACATAATTTTTTACCTGGGTGAAAAGAAGGCATCTTAAACTATATTCTGATCTAGTAACTTAGAAGATTTCAGAATCCTGTTTTGTCATACTTGGCAAAGATCTCTCCAGACTCAGACCAAACAAAGGGAGCTGTCCTGAAAAAACTTTTTCCAAAATTATGAATTAAAATCGGATTTTTACAAATACATGCAGTCACATGAATGATGTATTATTGCTATTTTCTTATTCATAATTTTCCATTATTTTTGCTTGTTCATCATTCACTTGTTTGCAAAAACATTTGCTAAATGAATATGGACTTTGAATGGAGGAGGACAGATGGATTTTGTGTTACTGCTGATTCAAAATGACACACTGCAGATAAAATACCATCAGTGCAAAGATACATTTCATATTCCTCCAAGGAACTGAGCGCAGCCCTCAAAGTTAAAGTTCAGTTGCTTTTATTTCCAGTCCATGCAACATACTTAGTGATTGCTGAGTCCACACACTTTCCTAAATTGCAGACCATATTAGAAACACTTTTGTATGTGTTAGATATCTATAATAAAAGGCAAACATCAAGGTACAGCAACAGCCTTGTATTAATATTGTAAATTGTGGGAATGAGGAAGATGTTGTAATGAAGAGCAAGGAATCTCTTCTTGCAGAATATCAGATCTAATTTCCTTATTTAAGTTACCTGAATCAGCAAATGGGACACCAAAGTCCTTTATCCACAGAGCAGGAATGAGGTGGCAGTCAAAATACTGGTATGGAAGTAGGAAGCAGAAAGAGTCTAACAAGAAACCATATGAACACATAAGAATGCAATCAGAAATAATAAAGGATGATAAAATATAGGAAGAAGATATGCTGTTGGTAACAAGAAGGCATTCTGCAAATACATTAAGAGGAGGACAGAGCTGGTCCACTGCTGAAAGAAGAAGAAAAGCTAAAAATAAATGCCACCAAGATGGTTGAAGAATTAATGAAGTTTTACTTCAGTCTTCACAAAGAGGGTATAAAGCTAGATTCGTATCTACAGCAAAGGGAGAAGTTTTCAGGTTAGAGAAGGAAGGAAGAAAGAAAAAAAAAGAAGATGGCTGGCAATCAAATTAGGTTGATTTTCAAATCATCTGTAAGTGCCTGACTTCCTCTGTGACCACTCAGGTAGCTCGATGAGAAATATCAGCATCAACAGTGGTTGGCTCTGAGAGCTTGCAGAAGGATGAGTGGGATCCAGAAGACTTCTGAAAGACCATGACAGTTCATAAACTTGTGAGTTGCTGCTGACTTCTCTGCTTTACTCCCAGCTGGAAAGGGCATTCCAACGTCTCTTAGGGCTCTTTTTTTAGAAAGCTTTCCCCCTCTTTTGCAAATAAAGTGGGTTTTGGTTACCAGCCAGCCCTTCTCAACTGCTTCTGGAATAACCCAGTTGCACTTGCTCAGTTGAGCTTGATGGGAGTCAACTGCACCTCATTATCTCTACTCAGAAAAAAATCACCAAATTCTAGGCCGTTGTTTGTCTTGGCAGAGGGTGTTTTTTATAAGAGCAGGGCATGAGAGCACCAATCCTGAGGACACCAACTCTCATATACAGTCAGTCATGTTGCACAAGGTGCCAAAGAAAATAATTATAATTTACTTGAAATGATTGGTAAAGAGCATGCAGATTTGCTTCCCAAGAACTCTGCCATTTGGCTGTTTCCCTGCAATAAACACTACATTTATCTTTGAAAACAATACATAGAATAAAAAACATAATAATGATTTATTTTGCTTTGTTTGCACAAAGCAGGATCCCACTTACTTAATGTATTCCACCTGATATTTCAGGAATGCCCTGTGCATATATCAATTAATAGAGAGGGGTATTTTTTACATTTTGTCACTTCTTCAGTGTATCCTGATAACTCAGAGTTACAGTAGATGTATGAGATATGTTTCTTAATATCCTTCTAACTTTTGGTTTCCTTGAACCTGCTGTTCACCTGCTTATGGTAAAGTTGAGCTGTATTTCTTCTCCTTTCCTGAGGTGCATTAGGAAGAGCACTGTCAGCAGGCAGAGGGAGGTGATCCTGCCCCTCTGCTCAGTCCTGGTGAGGCCACATCTGGAATGCTGTGTCTAGTTCTCGGTTTCCCAGTACAGGGGAGACATTGAGCTCCTGGAGCAGGTCCAGTGGAGGGCAAAGAAAGATGATGAAGGGACTGGAGCATCTCTCTTAGGAGGAAAGGCTGAGGGAGCTTGGGCTGTTCAGCCTTGGGAAGAAGAGACTGAGAGGGAACCTCACCAATGTCTGTCAGGATCTACAGGGAGGTGCCAAGGAGATGGACGAGGCTGTGCTTGGCAGTGCTGGGCAATAGGACAAGAGGCAAGGGGAGAAACTGATGTGCAGGAAATTCCACCTGAATGCAAGGCAGAACTTCCTTCCTATGCAAGTGACTGAGTGCTGAAACAGATAGTCCAGAGAGGGTGTGGAGTGTGCCTCGCTGGTGATATCCCAGAAGTGTCTGGACACAATCCATGTGCTCTGGGATGATCCTGACTGAACAGGGAGGTTAGTATTTTTTAACTTGATCCTTAATAGTGCAAACTAAAGATGTAGAAATTACTGTTGGCTGCATGTCATTATTAAAATTTCTGCATCCCATATACAAAAAAAAAACCCCTCCAATCTACTTTAGGATGAATAAAATAGAAATATTTAGAATTGCTATTTATCACATTTTGGAGATGTGCTTTGAAAATGTGACCATATTTTACTTATAATTCCTTGAATAGATTATCCATTTCACTTTTTGATTATGTTGACTCTCTAGCTCAGAATAAACTAGCTCTGTACCTGATCTAGTCACTATAAAGCAGGTTTAACATGTCTTTTTCTCACATGACTTGTTTGAAGATGTGCGCAGAATGAAAACTTCAGTTCATGTGTCCTTTTTCAAAATATTTATTTTTCTATGGTAGCATATTCTATCTGTGGTAAGTAGCTCTGGAGCAGGAGTTCTAAGTAGCTGGGGGTTTGCTCTAATTGAGCATTCCAGTACTTGACAAATGGATTTTAGTAGCTTTCTTTTTGATACCAACTGTATTAGGCATCTGAGCATTTTGAATATATGTATCCTGTGAGTCTTTATTGCTGTTAGCCTTGTGCAAATCAGGATGCTTTAAATATCTTCATAAATGACATAAATGGGAGGGACTGAGTGCCTCTGGAGCAATTGGGTCTGCCCACAGCAGGGAGGGTTGAAAAGAGGGGCTCTTAAGGTCCTGTTCAACCCAAAGCACTCCATGATTCTATGATTTAGTCAGGTATTTGTGAGGTACTGTTTCTCATAATTCAGTGAGGTGAGTGTGTGTGTGGGGAGGGATAGGTGAAAAAAGGCAGTGAAGTTAAATAAAGTACATATTTAATCACCACGAAAGTTACTTCAGGTTTTATTGGGCACCATGTACCTAAACTGCACTCCAGTAACTGAACCTGGGTTGTTTGATGGCTTCTCCTCTTGTGATAGTTAAAGATCTTATTTAAAATGATCCATTTCTTCTTGTCACTTGATTTAAAAGTTGATTTTGGCTCCAGAATTAGTCCCGTGTGTTTTGAAATGTGAGCCTGAAAGCTGGTTGAAAGCTCGTGTAAATTTGGTACCAGGTTGCTCACCTTTGACAAGGAGAGGCCACAGAGTGCAGTAAACAGTGCTGAAATGTGGCTGTGTGTGACAGGAGTCACTATCCTGTAATTCTAAGTTATGAGACTCAGTGACAAACAATGTGGCCTACACTGAGTGTGCCTAATCTAACCTTGTTCCCCAAAATGGCTCTTTAAACTTACAACTTCACTGTTCATAAATAACATACACATTCTTAATCTAAGCAGAGGCAAATGCATGATATATGGCATATGTTATATTACACATAGCTCTTTTATTGCTGCTGTTAATGTTGCCCAGTAAGTATTTATGAGGCAGTCTAATAATGGGAAACATTTTTCGTTAGTCTAAATGATTGCTTTTTAAACAATTGGTGTTCCAGTCCTTAATGTTTCACCTCCCTTTTTCTGGTGGTTAGCTGTCTCTGGCCACCTAAAGGGAATTGTGTCTGTTTGCTTTAGGATAAGCTTATGCTACACTGGTAGGTGTTTTTCTTGTCATTAGAACATGAGCACTTAGGTTTTTATCTGATGTATATAATAGAAGTATTGGTAGTAGTAGTAGCTTTTAATTATGAGCACTTTTTGTATTATTGATGTATAAGAAGGAATTTAGGTAACTGTTCAATGCAGATTAAGAAGAAAATTAAAGTAAGAAGAAAATGAAGAATGGCAACAACACTTCCCTTTTTTGTAAGGTTTGTGACATCATTCTTCAGGAAAGAGTGAAAGGGTGTCACAGGAGCCTCATTTTGAACCTCAAATAAGTTCTCTCATTTAACTGAGCAATTCAGTGCCAGTGACAAGATTCAGAGAGTAACATGAAGATCCCTGGAGATTACTGGAGAACAGGTACAACTTCTGTTGTAAAATTTCTCAATAAAAGAATTTTATTAGCTTTTTAGAGACAAGCTCAAAACCTTGTTCTTCTTGATTCCTCTTCTTCCTAGGAAATGTCTAATAGTTTTGATTTGCATTCGTCCAGTAGAAAAAGTAGTCACAAAACCAGCAAAATAGAGGGGGTTGAATGTTTGGTGAGTGACAGGATTTGTAATTTCCTCATCTATGTGAAATCTGAGTGGGAAAAAAATCTTTTTCCTTTTTCCAGAAAGACCAATATTGAAACCCTCATTTTTGTCTTTCAGACATGGATACAGTGAAATGGAAATCCCTCTGGTGAGACAGGGGCTAGAGAAGCAGCATTTCCTGAACCAGAACTATTAGTACTCACAGATGCTTGTAACAATTGTGATAGACAAAAAAATATGATAAATATGATCCCAAAGAACACTGCTATAAAGGTAAGCTTGCAGCTCATCTGTCACAGAATCACATTGTAAGTGCCAACAAATACTCTTTCCTGCAGTTAATTAATCTTAAATTTGTTTGGGTGGGGGTTTTTTTTAGTTTGATTTTTCTCTTTGCATAATTTTATAGCTGAATCCATGTCTTCTCAACCAAAGGTAGTGTGGGGACACCTGTGTTTTAAAGGCCACATTTGAGGAAAAAGTCCAGATATACAAGAAAGCAGACAGACCTTTTCCAAAATGGGAACAAAATAAACTGGTTCCCTCTGTGTAGTTCTTCAAGGGTGAAATTTACCCTGACCTGAGGTCTTGAGTGGGATTTTAGTGCTGTCTGATCCTTGAACTAATATGCTAGAGAGGTGAAGGGGAGGTTTTTAGGTGTTTTTCCTGTTTCCTGCTCAAAAGGAAGCAAAGCAAGCATTGTGTTATAATAATTGTAAATGCCCAGAGGACACCATATCTTTGAAAAGGCCAAAATGAAGATACCCTCTGCTGATATCTTTTATAACCATTGTAAAGTATCTCTATTAGTAAATGTAATCGTTTAGCCAGACAAAACTTCCAACAAAAATTGGAATAAAATATATAGCTAGTTGGGAATGGGGTGACTGAGATACTTGCTAGGAAATGTGTGCCTGTATAAGGCTATGAAATCAGGATAGAGCCTGGCTGAACTTATCCCAGAAGTAAGAAGAGTGGACTGCCCCACTGAACTATGATCTGAACACATCAATCACAGAGGCCTCTGTGTGTACTAAAACCTCACAAGTACAGTGAACAAACGATTCCCCTAAATATCATTATCTCGAATGCTTTTTTCTTCAAGGTGAAAGCAGAAGAACAAAGTGGCTGTCATAAAATAATGAACAGAACTTAAGTTCAAAGTGACAGAGAAAAATGGACACTATCATGGACCAATGCAGGACTACTAATAACACGCCAGAAGGAAATCTATTCTTAGCCCTCATCAAAAAAAAAAAACGACAGAAAGAGGTTCCAGTTCTGACCAGCATCGAAAATAAGATGAGAAACGTGAAATCTGTGGAAAGAAGCAATAAACCCAAATACTGGCTTTAAATTTAGTTATGGGCTGAAGAACTCAAAACAATGAAGTGCAGTGTGCTTTGTAGCTGCTTATTTTCACTAAGTTGTGTAGGTAAAAGTCTCTGATTTCACCACACTTAATTTTCAAAGACCCCAGAGCCCCCTGTTTAATTTAGCAGACTTACAGGTTTTGAATAATATCTCATATAAAATATCTCCATGGAGCTTGGCAGGAGATGCAGAAAAATGTTCAAAACCAGACGTTATTCTTCTGAAATCAATAGTTATACTCACCAATGAATTACGTTGCTCAAAATAATCTGTTTCTCAACATGGAGGAAATAAGACTCACAAGGATAGTTTTTGTTGATCTATATTTAATTTAACAAGTTGGCACCCTAAGGATCTTCATAAATAGATGCTGATAAATAAATCAGGGCCTGATCCAAAGACTACTGAGAGGAATAGAAAGACTCTTGTTTTGTTTTACTGTGCATGGAGCAGTTTCTAAACCTCCTTCAGAAATGAGATTTTTATTGTCGCATTAAGATTCAGGAAAAAAAAAATCTGGTTTTATGTAGCCAGCATTTCAGTAGATGTCTGTGTCTTTGATACATGTATACATGGAACTGTTATTAATCTCTTGATAGGAATATCAGAAGTTGTGAGTGATGGATCAGATGCAACGCTGTTAAAAAACAGAAGTCTGCTGTGTCTGATATTTTTGGGTCAGGTTGGTAGTAATGTGTAAATATTTAGCGTGTAAGAGAAAATTTTGGTGAGCATTGTCCTGACTCTTAATTTAGGGTCCAGTTATATTCAGTTTATGTGCTGGTAGGAGTCCTAAGTGTCCAATGTACAGGATTCAGGAAAAGCTTTTCAGTCAGCAGTGCCTTGAGTTTTAAGATGGGAGTCAGAGCAGCACTCCAAAGGCAGTTCTGTGCTGGGGCTGCTGGGGCAGCAGGGGTATCTCCAGCCCTCCTACAGTGCCATAGCCCTCCCAGCAAAGGGGAGTGTAACTCCAAAGGGACAGAACTTGTCTCCCTCAGAAGGCTAAGATTGGATGCATGGCCAGAGCACAAGAGCAGAGAGAGGAGCACAGGCAGCCAGCTGAGACAGGAACTGCGTCAGGGAAGTGACAGAAGCTCACAGAATGAACCAAAGTCTCTGCTGTCTCTGCTGAATTCTTGACCCGGAGGAGTGCACCCAAGAGGCTCAGCTTGCAGGGATCTTGGGAGTTGGAGCACAGTCCTGGCCCAGAGGTAGGAATGGTGCACAATTCAGGATGGCCCTGCTTGAGGGATGGAGCTGCCTCAATCCAAAGGCTTGAGGTCTTTGATGTCTCCCTGGCACAGTGCAGACAGGGATTGAATCCAAGTGTCCTTAGGAGGTGGTGGCAGGTGAATATTGCCCACCATCTTCTTTCCAGCTGCCCTCCATACTCCTGCAAATCCTGGGGTTACACTCAGGCCGTCCATTCTGGAGGAACTGGATCTCCCATGCAAACCCCTCAATCGCTGTGTCCCCTCTCAGATGGAATATCAAGAATACAACACAGCAATGTGTAGAAAACGTAAACATTATTAACTTGACTACTCTCAAAATCTCCACCTAGAGGGTAGCTAGAAGACTATGGGTTCAGAACCTTATGCCTAAAATACTTCAGCCTTTGGAACTGGAGCACTAAGGGGAACTTGAACTTGTTGTGGAAGGGATGGCAGGGAATCCTATGACAGAATGGGGGTGTGTCTAACTCCTAAGGTGGGGGATGTTGCAGTGCCCGGGCTGGGCAGTGGTCACACACCCCCCTCAATATTCTGCACGCAGAGTGCCATGCTGGAGCTGCAGAGTCAGCGCTAGGGAGAGACTTGGAGTGTCCTCCTCTTACAGATGGCCCCTTCTGCTGCTCTCCTGGCTCTGTGCCTCTGCTGAGAGCAGTGGCACTGGCACAGCGACAGCATGGCACGGTTCATGGCAGCTGGATCGTTCATTTGCAAGCTTCCTGGGGTAGCCATGTCCCTGGCAGCAGCACGGCCCTGCATGGGCTGAGGGGTTCTGGCACTTTTCCTGCAGGGCAAAACATAGGGGTCCCCTGGAAGGGGCACAGCGATGCAGGATTGTTTGAAGCATGAATTTTGTTCCTGTTTTTAAAAATATTCAAGGGAAGACTTTGATTCTTCAAATGCACTTACCCAACATACACATTCATTAAATTTGTTTTTTTCTTCCCATCCTGACTCAATGATCTCAATTGGCTACTATTTTAATTCTTCAGGCTGCTTAATGTAGTTACACGAGAGATGTTTTTTTGGTCTTTATCTTATTTTCAGGTGTTTGGGTTTTTTTATGCTTAGTTGAAACCTTTGAAGAATAAGAGTTGTGAAAAAAAATTAAAATAAAACTTAATATTCTTTGTTTTTAAATACAAAGGAACCCAAGATTACAAGCCTTGTAGTTACCAATTTGCTGCAATATCCTTTTGTCCGTCCATGAAAGAGTATTTGCACAGGTATCTCAAGCACTGTAAAACAGACATCAGAGATTTCTACTCCTGGGTAAATATTTCTGGCTTTGGGAGGCATGATACATCTATCTCCTTATTGTCTATTAAGCCCAGAAAGGGCTGGCAAACTCCCTAATGTGATAATGGAAAGCTGTTGGGTATGATTGTGTTTCAAATTAGGTGATGCCTAACAATGAGGTAATCTCTGGAGCACTGGAATTCCAAACAGTCTCAGAGCTTGTGGGAAAAGTCCCTCCTAATGAGGCAAGGTTTCCAGCACTCATCTGTGTGCAGGAAGTCCATCCAGCGCGTGTGCCAGCATCCAAAGGTTCCAAATACAGCTGTATGTTATAGCATCTGGTTTTAAGAACAAGTAACAATTGTGTTTTAGATATTGTCCCAGACAATGTTTATGGCATGTGCATCTATACTGCTGTGACTAAAAGCACATGGAGCAGCTACCAGTGCTGAACTGTTGGCCAAATTACCACATACCTATCCATGTGACATGGCTAGCTACGCATTTGTTAAATGCCAAGACAGGTGCTGCCATGATAACTTGCCATTTGCAAAACTCCTGTGGGCTTTGGAGGCCACAAGAACTAGGTGATGTCAGAATTCATTGCTGCCCTTGTGAAAATTTCCCTTAAGATTTTCAAATTTGATGTGGTTTCAGCTGTAAATAGGGAGGTTTTCTTTCTGAATTATGGGTAAATGAAATGCTTTAAAAATGTCTTCAGCAAGCTGATAAATGGGCAAAAACAATATTACAGACTTATCTTTATATGTGCTCAGGAAACAGCCTATCAAGATGAATTCCCACCACCACTGCCCTTTGAAGATTCATGTTAGAAAGCTAAAGAGTGTAGAAATCCCTCTTAAACTCACACAAGGAATGTAAACTTAATTTGTTACCTTTACTGTCCCACATGTTGACTTGTTATGCTCCATCATCTTTAATCAAAACAACTGGTTAAGTTTAAATATTAGCAGTCATGATCCCTGGATTTTCTTCAAGAGCCCAAATAGTAATCGACTGAGAGGCAATGCCATTTGAATTTTAGAAAATCCTTAATTCCTTGATCCTTCTTTTGTAGTCAGGACAAAGCAACATGAATTCAGCTGTTTTCTTGGGCATTTTTTTTCTTTTTTTTTTTTTGACTACCAAAGGGATAAAAGGCTGTACATGTTTATTGAAAAAATAGGAATTCTAACTTCTTTTCATTAATTTCAGGCCAAGCACAATGCAACAGCTGTTGCAGGTCATTTTTTCCTTTAGAAAATGGAGTGGGTGAGTAGAATTCAGACATAAATCCTGCTCAGTGCTGAAGGGAAGGCACATTGTAATTTTGTAGAGTGCAGGTAGTCTCACTCGCTTTTGTGGGCATGAAGCAATGAGGTATTTTTGCAAAGAATGAGCAAATTCTCCTAAAATAAAAGAACATCTTGGATAACAAAGGTTTTAGAGGCAATTTTTGTCATAGCCATGCACTGAGCCCTTCACTTGGCCTATGTCAGAGCAGTCTTATGCTGTGCTAACTTGTGCAAGTTCTTAAATACTCCTTGGAGATAAGAAGTCATTGGGATTTTCTGGATTGAAGGAAACTTTGGCCACTTTTACTTTCCTTTGATTGTACACTACTCCACCCTGAAACACTGATGAGCCTCTTGTGCCTGGTTATGTTGACTGTAAGACCTTCTATGTCAAGCACTTACAAAATTGTCATAATGTAACCCCAAATTGGGGCTATTCCACTGAGATAATCTGTGATAATTGACATAACACCTGTTTGCTCTCACTAGAGTCAACAGTTGCATAAGGTTCCAATTACTTCAGAATTTGGCCCTGAGTTTCTGGGAAAGTGGTGACTATGTATAAGCTGCTGTACATTTGTTCATGGCCCGGGTACCTGAAATATATTAAAATGTGTTTTTCTTGAAAATCACGTTGGAAAGTATTGGTGACTCCTTTTTTGACTATTGCATCTTGGAGAGACCTGCAAGGGAGACACTGTGGAAGAGGCCAGCAGAGAGAATACAGTGAGGTTTGCTCAGAGAATGGATGATGCATCAGCCTTGGCTCGGCACTTCTTGGGTCTCAGGATTAAAAATTGCTTGGGGAAGCTTGTTACTGTTTTAAAGTTGCCAGTTCTGTGGGTTTCCTGTGGAATTGCACTCGTTTTTAGCAACAGCTGTGGCTAATTTTCAGGAGCCAGAGGTAGCTGTTTGGGGGGCTTTTTAAAATGCTGCCAGAGAGTTTTGGCTCTCTGGTTGGTGCAGTGATTTCCACAGTAAATTCTGATAATGTCTCTGAGAACTGATTAGAGGAGGTGAGTCAGGACTGTGCATCAGCAAGGAGACTCTTCAGTCGTGGGCCCTGGGAGCTCCTCAAGGACCATGTTTCCAAGTGCCAGTGACAAGCAAAGATGGTTGTCTGAAGTGCTGAGGGATTTTCTAAAGTCCTCTAGGCAGCTGTTAGTACAGCCCCACTGAAATGAAGAGGGATTGCAATCTTGCTTATCTTGCAAGTGTTACTAGCCAAAGGGGGGTACTTTAGAACCTCAGGCTCTAAAGGTACAAAAGCATTTACTACTCCAGGTACACAGCCTAACCACTAATAGAAGAAGACAACTAACCCTAGAAAATATTTAGGTTCTTTGAACAGTCTAGTTCAGGATTATTATTCATCTGAGATTGACCACAAGAACTAATGTCATACCACAGCGTGTGTATGGTGAATGACTGATGCAAATCTGAGGAGGTAAAGAGAGATACTGGACTTGTTCTTTGTTGAAATGGCAGACAGAGTAGATTCCTCCTACATCAGGAAGAAAATAATGTGGCAAGACAGGATAGAGGATGCATGTCTGGAAATTGTTCTCTTCTTTGTGGCTGACAGTAGTAATTCCAAGTGTAGGCTTTTCTTGTCTCCAAGTGAGGAGACAAAAAAAGATGGAGTAGCATTTAGGATTTCCTAATTTTGTGACTGTTGAATAGCAGCAACAGCAGTAACCACAGCTAGAAATACCTGTCTCCAAACTTGCCCTGTACAGGTCATTAGATTCTGGGGAGCACAGAAACTTTTCTGCATGCTTTCTTCTCAAGTCATAAAAAGAACATTTCAGTGGCATTCCTATTCCCATTGTGTTGGATTTGCCTAATTATTCATTCACTCTTGTTCTTCCAAGGGCTGCTCATAGAAAATGTTTGAAAAAAAGTGCAAGCAAGTACTTGCAGGTAAAGAATACTGTAAGTCCAGTAGCACTTGCATGGTCTTCATGGTATTAACTGCATCTGTGATCACAGGACTGTCGGAAAACTGCCAACCAAGAGATGCTGGTAGGTTTTATAAGGGCTGAGACACTGGCTGCATGTACAAGAGATGAAATGGTTGAAGTCCCTTGATTAAAGTTAGTGTTTTTGATGCATAAATGCATAAAAATAAGTCTGTCTAAAGCTTGATAGAAATAATAATGATGTGGTGCAAAATAACTTTCCAAAGTACAATGGAAATAGATGTAAATTGAATTAGGAAGGAAAGGAAAAGAAAATGTTTCCCCAGCAGAGATAAAGTGCTCAATTCTAGGGGTTATTTTCACATACTTTTGGCTGTTAAATTTCATTTTCTTTGGCAGCTTTATCTGGTCCCTTCTGTAAAGCTTGCTAGAAGAAGTTCCTGTGCAGTGTGTATGTTTGAATTCTAGTGAGGCATCTTAAGACAGTTTGGCTGCCATGTGACAATATTTCAGACCGGTCTTTGATGAATTCCAGAGGGTTATATAAATATCTGGATCCCAAATAAAGGTGTCAAGACACTTTGGAGAGCCTGCAAAAATAAATCAGTGAGAATTTTGAGACTTTCTCATCCATGATGTCTCTGACTTCATACCTAGCAGAAGCAAAAGTCCTTCTTTTCTCTCTGTTTCCAGTTTTTGTTTGTATATCCTACAAAGTAAAGGAAAACAGTTTGATCTTTCTGAGAGAAACCAGTCTCTCCTTGATTCCTTGGCTGTGACCTAGGAGATGCAAACGATGCAAATACAATTTCTTTTTGTTTTAAAGTCTTTAATAGTGCCTGGAGTCTCACTGTTAGAAAATAAAAGAAGATAAGATTTTACCCTTAGCAGAGAAACCTTTCTCTTTCTATCCTTGAGTTTCTCTGGATGTGAGATTTTTAATGAGAGCACTGGTTTTAAAGGAGACTTTTCAAGAAAGGATTTTGTAACACATTTAATTTGATGCTTAGTCCAAAATGTCATGTGGACCCTTACTAAGAAGAAGCTCTCCAGCTGAGGACCTGTGGTCAAATCCCTCTTCCTTATATTCCATAGCCAAGGGCTGGGCTAGGCTGGTTACAGACCACAGTAAGTGTGTGCCTAGGGAGTGAGGTTTGGCATCCAGAGATCTGAGGCAATTCTGTCATTGTGTGGCTCACTACTAGTCTGGCTTTTTATTTGCCCTTTCCCCCTCCCCCCCAAGGTGTTTTTATGTGAAAAGAAATATTATCTCTGATACAGCTGTGGTGATACTGGGATGGGATGCTATCAACCATCAGTTGGATGATTTTCATGGAACAGGAAGCCGATATATTTGAAAAGGCTATAAAAATACGGGCTGGCAGCTGACAAAGACAGTTTTCTATGTTTTAAATACACTGAATAACTCATACCTCCACCAACCTTGTCACTGCACCTTCATGGCAAACTTAGGGATAGCTTGCTGCATGTTCTGCTTAAATCCTGCCCTATTTGAAGAGACTTTTTGCTCATGGATGAGGCAGATCCCTTCCATATATACATATATCCACACCCCCTTATATATATATATAGGTATATATATATATTGTATCCTCTTTATAGATGGAGTCAGTTTGGCCAGCCAGTTTGCTGCTCCCTAATCTTTCAATTGTCCTGTTTGAGCTACTGCATTTTTCCTTCTGCTCTCCAGAGGATTTACCTAAGAGAGGTGTGTATGAGCCCAGTACACTGATGAGTCGGGCCGGGGCAGGTGGAAAGATGTAATCCAGTGGGAAGCTGCCCAGTTTCTTTCACACACCACCAAATCACCAAAAGTTTCTTTTCTTCTGCCAATCCCTTCCCTCTCAGCCATCCTTTCTTTCCTACACATGTATTTTGTTTCAGTCTGTTGACATTGTCAGCAAAGAGTCAGTCTCTGCAGATTGGTCTGGATCCACATGAAATATATAAAAGGTATGTTCAGTTTAAGTAAAGCAGCACTCTGCCTAGTGAAAATGAATAGAGTGAATCACCCTCTGAAAGGCTTGAAGACACAGTTTGAGAATCCTTTGATATGATTATTTTAACATGTGTGTGTAAGGCAGGAAAAAGAACACCACACTAAAGCCTTCTGTGAGGAATTTCTGTTAAATCAATGACATGTTTATATTTAAATCTCTTGCAGAAGTGGCTGAATTTTCTTACGGTTTTAAGATGCTCAAAAGAATATAATTGTTAATTGGACAGTATAGTGGTGTGACAGGGAGGGAGTTTTTTCAAAGTGGGATCACTTCCATTTTATAGCATTCTTCAATAAACATTATTCCTAAGTCTGCTCTATGGGCAGCCTGGTTTCCTCATCAGGAAAACAAAGCTTTCAGAAGTAGTTTCTTGATATTTGCATCTGTATATAGAAATATATGCCCCTATATCTATCTCTCTCTCTCTTGATCCAGTTAATAATAATAATAATAACAGTAATAATAAGTGATTTGTTGATCACAGGTTATGAGTTTCAATGAGGTAAACAAAGGAGTAGGAAGATGATGATTTAACAGGAGTGGAAAATGATTCAGAGCTCAAGAGATCTATTGTTATTGTCACCACAGGTATGAATTGCACAAGGATTTATTATCGTAAAAACACATTAAGAGAGGTGAAAGGTGTCTGGCTTCAAAAATGCTGGTCACTAGTTCATTGGAATTAGGTAATTTCCAAGGTTCTCCAAATTGTTCAGTGTAGGCACACAGTTTGTGGGAATTGGGAGTGGGGCTGCAGCTGAGCATCATCCCTAATTGGCTGCAGCTGTGAGCAGCAGGTGAGCAGCATTAAAGGTAACGAGTGCCCAGGGCACTGACCAACCACCAGAGGGAACAGAGGGCACACAGGTGCAGGGCATCAGCGTGAGGGGATAAAAGGCTGGGCTGAGGGACAAGAAGGGCAGATGCCTGCAGCCTTCTGAAGTGGCAGGGTGTTACTCTGTGTGGGCTGAAGACTTCTGGAATTGTGTGGTAATGTTCTATGTATCATGGCTGTCTCAACTGTGACATTTAGGTATTATTGTTTTGGTTTTTTGGGACGTTATTATTGCAAGCTTCTGTTCCTTGCTGCAAATGTTTTGGATGAAGATTCCTGTTGAGACTGTGGCACCAGTATTTTTGGCCTGTAAGTACAAAACTTTTGCAAATTCATTTTTGTGGATGCAGAAGCCCTTCTGTGTGTGTTGTGCAGTCTTGGAATAGTTTTGATATTAATTTTGATATTTTTATGTGAATGCACAGGTGCTGAGCGCTAGTGGTCATAGCTTCAATCTCCTTGAAAGAGTGCTGAGCAGCTGTAAAATGTAAAATTGTGCTTTTTTTAGCATCTCACCAAGCTCTGAGGAGCAGGCTGTAAATGAATTTTCATTAGTGAGGTATGAGTCATTAGAATGATTATGCTATAGGTCATAGTTGTGAAGGAATTTTTAAATTTCTACTCTAGAGGCATTAGCAAATGCCCTCTTTCTCACTGAGGTCTTAATTCTCTTAAGATTGTCTTAATTCTCCTGTGAGAATTTAAAACAGGTTTTTAGGACAACTACTGTAAAATTCTGTGGCCTTTTTTTGACTGAGTAAGTACATCCCCTTTCTTGTAATTTCTGCCTGAGTTTAAGCTGCAGACAGCAGTTTAGAAACACATTTTATACTTTTCTGCATAACTGTAAAGCTACAGGTATATTAGTTGTTGATCTGTCTTTAAGCAAAAAATGCTTTTCCTGTAATCTAGGTTTGCTAGTTTTTCACAGATTAATGACCATCATGTAATCAATGCTGCTGTGGTTTTTTTTTTTCTCTTGGTTGTCTTGCTTTTTCTTGGTATCTTATACTGCATTTGTAACTGCAAAGCTGATGAGGTAGCTTGGGGTCCTCATCAAGTGATTATTTTATTTTGCATTGCTGTTAGCAGTAAAAAGTTGCTATTTTCTACTGCTTTAAGGGCTTAGGGCTCTGATAGCTGCAGTGCTTTAAACCAGGGCCATCTCCAGGTGTCTGCTGCATTTCTCTGCTGCAAGATGCCCGCCTGCATAGAGCAGGAACAGTCAGCTGCTGCTCCTGGCAGCCAGGGGAGACCTAGTGGGACAGTCATGTGCCACCACCACTTCCCTTGGCACTTTGGAGCTCAAATTTTGACTGTGAGCTACTCTAGGTGAGGAATGGTCCTTTGCTGCTCTTCCTGCTGTTGGTGTGGTGGTGTCTGGCAGAGTGTTGGGCCACCCAGCTGGAGCTCCTCGTGTCAAGAGCAAGAAGGTTCCTAGGCCAGCTTCATTTGGGATGCTCGAATTTTGCTTTGTACCACATTTTATAGAATAATCAGCTGGTGATTTGGCTGTTTCAGTGCCTCACAGTAGGGGGCACGCAGTTTCTGAATGGTTTTGGTAATGTGGAACTGTTGAAATACACAGAATCAAAAGGCTACAGAAGCTGTGTGATTCTATTTTGATAAAATGGAATAAAAATGTTTGTCAGATGCTTACATTGCATATCTACTTCATTTTTCTACTTCAACAGTCAGAGATTTACATAGGTGTAAATTTGATTTTAAATGTGTGAAGGAAATTATGTTTTAAAAATATTGTGGGTATCATAAATCTTTTCTGGGCTTTTTATTAAATTAGGCTGCTATTTACATATTATTTTTAATGAATTATCTCTTGTCATCATTTAGATCTACTCAGTCACCTATTTGGTAATAAATTCTTTAGCCTCTGGAATACTGCATGATTTTAATTCACACACTTCTGTTGGTAATTAGCTATCTCTTACTGATGTGGACCATCAGCTTTCAAAATTACTTCAGTAAAAATGAAAAATATATAATGAATTCAACAATATAATGACCTATTTGTTTTCCAGCATTTATTATATTCCTGAACCAAATGTTTAAACTATTGCATCATAATTTTCTTACTTCTAATGGCTACACTTCTGTACCATGCTCATAAACTAAAAGTGAAAATGCCTTCCTGTGGTCACAAATCTTTCCTCATAAGAAAACAGTAGAACATGTAATGATTTAGAAAAGAGAATAAGTTGTGTTGAGCTTGAAACCCTACACCTCCTAAGTTGGGAGAATTTTCACTCAATATGCAGGTTTTGCCACTTAGGCCCATCTTTAGACATCATGAAACTTTTACTGTCATGCCCTTTTATGACGCAGTTATGAATGTAAAAGCAGGGATTTAATGCTAGGTAAGGAAAATGGTTTCCCAGACTCTGTTATCAATGACAAAACACTCAGAGAAGGCAGTAAAAGCAGAGAGCCAGTAGGTGCAGTTGAGGTGTGATGACATTTGGCAATATGGATCTGGGAAAGGGAGATAGGAAGAAATGGTGCCTCTTCCTTTGTGCTGACAGAGGGAGCTGGGCTCATTGGCGTGGTTTCCTTGGAAAGACTTAAATCTATTCTGCAGTATCTGTTTTAAAGATAGACTCTCTATCATACAGTAGGTGATGGGCTCTCACTTTCCATCCCACCACGAGCAGCTCAGGGGTCTGCTGAGTAGCAGCTGTACAGAAAGCAGTCTGAGGAACAGGAAAACAGAGGAGACAAAGAAAATAGGAAGAAGTTGTTGAATGTACACTCGGTGTAGTATGTTAAACAAAGTATTTATTATATTTATGTCAGGATGTGTTTTATTACCTCATGAAATTCAGTCATATGGATAATTTGAGCAATTAAACTGACTCAGCCCAGTGTCTTTGTTAGCATTGTAATAGCTTAAAACTTATTTCCACAGGTGTTTCAAAAGACCTGCGGAGGTTGCATGACTGAAATATTAACATATTATTCTAATAATATGATGCTGCTCTGTCTGACTCAAGAGCTTTTAACTGGAATACTTTTCAGGTTACTGAATTGCAAAAAAGGGTTTTTTTGTTCATGCTTTCATACTGGTGCTTTTTTCATTTAATATGATGTAGTGATATAATGAATAAATTATAACCAGATGAAAGCCTGGAATTTAACACTTCATCCCAAGATGGTGATAGCACCTGGCAAAGTAAACATTTCACAGCAGTGTGCTATCTGCATGAAGGACAGGGACCTAGGGGGTAGGCTGAGGTGACATTGGATGAAAAAGGAATGAAAAAGCCCTGTTGGACAAGCAAATAAATTGTTACTGACATAGGAACTGGAGACCAACTCATACCTTCAGGGTAGGGGCTGATGAGGCACTCCTTATGGATCTGTGGTTTGGATTATTTTTAGGAAAATGAGGAGCTTAAATGAAGCATTTGCATGAGGCCACCTCACTGTGTTATCAGGAGGTAATTGAACCGGACAGTCACTCCCTTGGCTGCAGTGGGCATCCTTGCTCAAGATAAACACGGGGAAGGGGTTTTGTTGCTGGGTTCTTGCGAATTCCAGGCGCAGCTCCCAGTTCCCAGAGGACAGTTTTCAACAGGCACGGTGGGAGTTCTCCCAGCCGCATATCCGGCAGGGCGCTGTGTTTGATTCAGATACATCTGTAGCACTTATTGTAGCTGATGAAGAATTATTCCCACTGCCAAGATCATTTCAGCCCGTGTGATGAGGGCTGATGAAGGAGGTGTGAACTGGGAAATCTTACTTGAGTTGGAAATCTTGCAAGGTTCTAATGACTGTGAGGTTGGGGTGCCTCACTCCTTTCACACCTGGTGCCAGATATTTGGTTTTGCATTTGCCAGTGAGTGAGCTGCGGCCAAAATTCTCCTAATAATTTCTTTTTATTTTTGCAAAGACCACCCATAACTTCTGCAGAGAGAGAAAAAGATTTTTGCTGGTAACAATTTTGTCAGTGTTATATTTTCCATATATTTCAAAGGCCAACCAGCTTGTCTCTTTCTTGGTGTTTTGTGGTGTACTAGAGCTTGCCTGGGCAGTACTACATCCTTTTTGAGAACTTCATAATCTATTTTGCTATTTTTGTCCAAAAAAAAAAAAAAAACCTGGTGGATACATGTCTCTTTTGCGAGCTTGTGTCTGTGAGCATAAGATGATTTTTGGTTGTGCAGATAAGACAGCTTCATGTGCAGGTGCTTAAAAATGTCAAAAATGCATAACTTAGGGTTTGGAGCTCTGGAAAATGTCAACCTCCAGTAATGTAGCTAGGATACTGTAAAGCAACATATAAGATTTAGTGACAGGAGGGAATGGCTTCCACCTGGAAGAGGGTTAGGTTTAGATTAGATAAAGGAAGATGATCTTTACTGTGAGGGTGGTGAGGCCCTGGCACAGGTTGCCCAGAGAAGCTGTGGGATGGGATGGCTCCTCCCTGGCAGTGTTCAAGGCCAAGTTGGAAGGAGCTTTCAGCAACCTGGTCTAGTGGAAGGTGTCTCTGCCCATGAGGGGGGATAATCAGATGATTTTTAGGGTATCTTCCAACCTAGGCCATTACATGATTCTCCAATATTTCCTGTTCCTACTGATAAGGTGATACTGGCTTTTATTTATTTGTTGGGAAGGCTGAGCAACAATGGGTATGCTGTGATTATTTCTAACTTTTGGGAGACATGTAGAGTTAAATGTAGAGACATTGCCACAAAGTCAGTCTTTCCCTTATAGTTGTTTGATCCTGGTTAGAGAATTAGATAATGAATCTTAAAAGTAGCTAAAAAAATGCTGAGCCCATGTCAATGAAAATACTCAATGCTCCTACTAGAATGGCAGCCTAATGTCAAGCAATTGCATTTTTTGTTGATGTTTTATATGTTTAGCCTGGAACCCAACAAATTTAATCTCTGAACATGCATTAGTATTTGATGTGATTGGGCATTTTCTTGGAGATAGCAGATTATGGCTTAAGTGAAGTTTTATTATCTGTGGTAACTTTCATTCAAAGAAAATACTTTTTCTCTCATAAATGGTCATAATTTCCTTTCAGAGGAAGGATCCTCAGATATTCTGTGATTAGTTACTAACTCATCTTGTAGGTTTTAAGCTTTAAACACTCTGAAATTGCAGTATTTTTTTCTCAGAAAGTAAGAGGAAATGGTTATCTTGTTTTTTTTCAAGGAGTAAAATCAATTGTGCTTCAAGTGATCAATAATGAAAAAAAATATAACTTTTGGTTATCTTGTTTTTTTTGGTTTTTTTTTGTGCTTAGCAGATCTATTAAAAGATGTCTGGGCTAATTCAGATTATCTTCATGGAATAAAATGGATGTCACAGCAGTGAGGGGTTACAGGGATAGTTGTGGTCCACAGTCAGAGTAGAGGTAGCTTAGATACTTGATAAATGAACAAGAATGCTCTTGATCTAGATGTTCATAGGCCAAGAATATGGAAGATTATTGTTGGCTATTGCTGTGAGGGTTACAGTAAAAATTAAATTTGTATTTTGCAAACCCTCTTGTGAGGGTATGTCTCTTAATTTACTGATGGGAAATGGAGATGCTGAGCAGGCAGATCATGAACCTACTTTGTGATTTCTAAATTAGCAGTGGTATTTTAATAGTTGTGATTCAATAGCAGGCACCCTAAAATTGAAAAGCTTTGTTTTTCTTTCTGTCCTTCTTTTTGTCAAAGAAGGACACTGCACTAACAGAAAGGAAGGATGATTCAAACTGAATGACATTTTACTCTGATGGTACCAGTGTTAGGTATAGGTGCTCCTCAGCAAACAAAGTATTCTAATGGATCCATTCTCCTATTCCTTATTTTGTTAGAAGCAGACAGATTTAATTTTTATATATTTTCTGTTGAAAATGAAAGCTCTTAATTTACTACTCAGGAAGTAAAAAGGCAAAACCCAGACCCTCACAAGCCTCTGTAACCGCCTGAACAATGAAATGTGGAGCTATTACTCAACATGATGAATGACACCCCCAGTTCAGGCTTAATCAACCAATTCTATCAGGAGGAGCTTAGATAATGAAGTGAAAAAGTATAATAAGCTTTTATAGTTTGGAGACAAATATGTGTTATAAAGAGTTGTTGCTTGTTTCTTAAGGCTGTCTTAGATTAACATTGAAATGGACACAGCTGACTATGGCCTCAATTTGTTGTTGAGGTTGTAGGAGGGGGTAAATCTGTCTATAAAATTTTCTGGAATTGAACTGTATAGTGAATAAGTGAAAGATTCTCTTGATAGTCCTACATATCCCCTCTCTCTGAGTCATTCTGTATGCTCTTGCCATGTCACACTGGCCTTGAGGCTTCTGGTCACCTTTTGCTACTGAAGTTGTAAAAATCTTTTTTTATTAGTGGTGCTGATATGCACAAGAAAAGAAGCACCCACAGACCAGCACAGTAGTAAAAAAGCAAGTTACAGTATTTGCTTTTCACAAGTGATGTATTTGTAAGAATATAAAACCCTCACAGTGGGGAAATATTTGCCTGTTTAGCAGACTTTGGACCAGCCCTGCCAATTAGGCTCACACAAATGTGCTTGTGTTAGCTTGGTGTAACACTAATCTGTTACAGAGATAATCTATTATCATTATTAATCTCTCTATTATTACTAATAATCTCTATTATTATTCCCCTCAGTATCTCTGTTTCTTTCTCTTCCTCTTATAAATCTCTTTGCATGTTGGCTGGACTGTGATGATTGCATGACTTGAAGATACAATTAGTCCTACTTCCAGAGGTTGTGACTCTTGCTGAGCCCTCATGGCTGCACTTCAAAGTGCTCTCAGACCTCTCTTGGCTGGATTGCCCAAACAGTCTGATCCTCTGAGATTAACCAACATCAGTCATTATTTATCATCAGTGCCAGTCCCAAAGTGGAGCCTCCTTTGCGAGGCTGGGACACTCCCCATTAAAATTCACTGAGCTTCTTGCAGTGTCCTTGTTACCTCATTTCTTTCTTTCTGTAGTATGTGTTCCCTCAATTTTGCCAATTGAACTTCAGTCCTCTAAAGGTAAGGTCAGCTTTTATACCAAGCTAAAAAATATTCAGCTGTCCAAAGCAGTAATCTCATAGTCTCTGAGGCCCTTATCTGACCTCCTCGTTTTAAGTCTGGATCAGAAAATGCACAGTCTCAAACTAAAGCTCTTCAATTCCTATTTTGGATGCTTAAGTCTGACTTTGAAAAATGCTGAGTGTGCTACAGTGCCTGTTCAAACTTGGATGCAGAGGGCCTGGCTCTGGTGTGTAGCGAGCCACCTAGAAAGAAAAAAACCACAGACACAGCCTTGGGTTATTTAAAACTCTTTGCTTGGCTGAGCAATAGTATTGCTGGATATGCCAAGACCTGTTAATTTACATCTACTCTTGTCATCTGTTAAAGCAATAGAAATAACAGAAAGTTAGATTCATACCATCACCAGACATGAATTTTTCACCCTGGCTGGATGTTAACCCTGGCACCAGCTGCCTCACCCAGTGCAAGAGCAACCCAAGTGTCCTCAGTATCTGAGGAGATGGGGACACCCACCATATCCATGTGCAAACTGTCCTTTGTTGGCAGGTTTATCTGTAATGTGTAATCCCAACCAGAGGATATGTTTGCTTTAGTAATGATCTTTCATCTTGGACTTTCCCCTCCTGTCCTCTCCTACCCCTCCACCCTTCAGGAGATCTGTAATCTTTCAGAGACTGAAAGGGTTCTTGCTAGGAGATGGGTTGAGGTAGAAAAGAAAAATGAAGTGAAACTGACAGAAATCTAGCTGTGAAAAAATCCTGCTGTGTGTTTTTTGTTGTTTGTGTTTTTTAAATCTCATGTTGGTACAGTTTACACTTCAGCATGATTCAAGAGTTTACTCTTACATCTCAAGAGTACAGAAATGTTAGCAAAATAAGGGCTTGTAGTCTATTTGGCCTCTATATTCAAGGATTTTGAAAAAACCCCAAGCCTTTCTTTTTTTCACAAAGAGAACATTCTTCAGAAACAAACCTCTAAACCTCTCCTTTTTCTCTGGGGCTTTCACTGGGAACATTGAGTCGAAATATTATCACTGGTGTGACCATCTTTATGCAGCTCCTTCCATCAGCAGTGCCAGGCCTGTGGTGGTGAAGTTTTGGCAACAACACAAGGCTTGAAAGCCTGCAGGGTAGGAAGAACAACATGGAATATTTTATACTAGAGATGAGCATACTATTTTAAAAATGAGCTTGGGTTTTGGTTCTTGTTTTCTTTCTTACTAGAAATCTCTTAATGGCTTCATTCATTGAAATTCTAATTGCTTTAGAAACATTTTCCACGCTGACTTTTCATTATGCAGCAGAGGAGGATACATTCAGAGGGACTGAAAGGGTTAAAAATATCCTGAACTGCTAGTTCTTACTGTTTTACTTTGTAAATAACCCTTTTATCCCTGTCAAATTATGTGGTTTTAACTTTATAAAATTATAACCTCATAACAATTTTGAGTATTTAAACATTAGGAAGTGTCATAGTTGAGAGATGGCAGAGCTTTAATTTGTTTTATTGCTGAGCAACCATTTTAGTGCTCTTTTTCATTATACTGTCACGTATGTTGGTCATCTTATTGTTTAATTTCAGGTCCCTGTTCCAAAGTGTGAGGTCGAGAGATGTTTTGAGCCAAATGCCTTGCCATGAGATTTCATTTAAAACACAAGTTACAAAAAAGTCAATGTAGATTAAATAGATGTTTACAATCTAAAGGAACCTTATGAGAAAGCATTACCTAGCTTAGGGAAGGTGTAAGATAGGAATAGAGCACACCTGGAAAACATGGGTTAAACTCTCTTCCTACCTGGCTGGTGATGTAGTCATCCTGTCTTGCTAAATTCCACACTGAAGTTGTTCATTGGATACACCTTTCAGGGAGGTGTCTTGACTTTAACTCCCCAGCAGCTATTAGTGAAAATATTGACAATATCCTAAATTCATGAGGAGAACAAAAGAAAATGGAAACCACCAATGTTAATGGTTTCTTTTTCTCCTGGAGGACTAGGTGATAGCAAGTATTTCTGAAAAACTTCCTTGCTCATAGTAAGTGAAAATCAGTACAAAAAGTTGTGAAGGGCAAGGCAATTTTCATGAGCTGTTGTTTGTAAAAATGAATACAAAACTTAGTACAATACTTAAATTCTGTTTTAAGAGAGTGGTTTAGAATAATTATTTATTTGGTTTAGCAAATCTAATGCAGAGGAAATGCATGGACCTAGATAGATACTGGGTTTTTTTCTTGCTTGTTTTTTCCCCCCTGTATCCATCTTTGCCCTTGTTTAAAATACTCAGTGTACACATACTGTGCATAAATTTGCCTTTGTGACATTAAAGACTCTGGTTCTGCTGCTCAGGCCATCTATAAGATTATACAGACCAGAACCTGGCAGGCTCATGCCAGACACTTGACCCTGTGAGGCAGTCCCAGGCCAGGCTGGATTTAAACCCAGCTCGCGGCGTTTAAACACCGCCGTTCGCAGCCAGCGCGCGGCCGAACAAACGTGCATTGTTGTCACAATTGGAACCACATGCTGAGTAATGGAGCAGAGGTGCAACTTTCCTCAGAGTGTGTGGACAGTTGGAAAAGGGAATGTATTTTTTTCATTTATGTCTGTATGTCTCAGGGCTCCCTTACTTTGTTTTCTTAGAGAAACTCAGACAGATCAGGCACGTAGGATTAATGGAGCTGGGCACTGACAGACCAGCTCTGTTCCAGCTGCAGTGACTGTGAAAGAATTAGACCTGGATCCTCTTAACCAGTCCTCCAAGAGCAAGATTTCAGTTGCCATGACAGGTCGCCAAGGAGTATTTTATTTTGACCCATGTCAAATCCAAGCTTACCTATGGGGCTAAACCACAGCCTGCTGAGCCAAGTGTATCTGAATGCAAACTCATTTCACTGGCTGTTTGTTACTGTTTGGAAAATCCAGCCACGTAGGGTATGGAACAATCTCCACCAAATTAAACTTTTCAGGCTTCATTGCATGTGAAATATTGCATGCTGCTTCCTCCCAGCTTGCAGCCAGTGCATCAGTTCCTGTTTATTAGAAAATGAAATGAAGGCAGGATAAAACCATTTGGGTAATGTTCTCAAGCACGTGGCATTGTCCTGTGCAGGGCCAGGAGTTGGACTTTGATGTTCTTTGTGGGTTCCTTCCAACTCAGGGTACTCTGTGATTGTCTGATTTTTGTGATAGAAATAATAGAATTTTCTCTTTGGGATAAACAAGATGAAATTATGACTACCCATTGCTCTAAAAACCAAAAGGGTTTTTGAGGGGTGTAAGCTTCTGTTTACTTGAGATACTTTCAGCTGTTGACTTTAAGTCCATACCCATCTCCTTCTTGGAACTAGGAACTAAATCAGGGTTCTTCTGAAATGAGATCACTTCTTTGTATCCAGAAAAACACTTCTAAACTCCTTTTCCTTTGTGGGTAATGCAAGTACAATAATTGTGAGCACACTTGTGATGGGGAATAGACAGTGAGGAGGTTCTTCCATCTGTTGGTGGAAGAACAAGTAGCAATCAAGTCAAGCAGAAAAGAAAGCAATAGAGAAACAACATTTGCAGTGCTCTTGACACTAATGACACTTGTTTGAGCTGCCCTTTGTGTGGCCAAGCAGCAGATGGGCTGAGCATCCTTATTTTTTCAAAATAATCTGAAGAGGCCAAAGAAGACAGCACACCATTCTTCTGTGCTGTAAGCACAAATCTTTCCTCTGCCAGAGGAATATACCCATATATATAAATGAAATTTTCTCTGCACTTGTAAAAGCCTACATGCACAAGTGATTAGTAAAAATGGACTTGGTTTCTTGATCTCAGATCTTATATGTGAATCATACTTCATTTTTTTTTCTCCTGACTTTAATAGGTTTTTTGGTTCTTGATCAGCCATTCATTTTCCAATCATGTTGTGCACTATGAAATGAAAAAGTCCTATAGGAAAAAAGGGGGAAAAGTCAAAGTGCCCTGATGGAAACACACAAAATAAACCATCCCTACAGGTTACCAGCGTATATATTTCTTCACCCTTGAGCCCACACCATGGGTAGGAAATGAGGCCAAGCTACTGCACTTCTAACTTGCCAAGATGAGGGATGGAAGGAACGAAGGTTTCAGGCTGGTTCAAGATCTTTAACTATGTTTTGTTTCTCATTGTTTGTGTCTTTGCTTCTGGTTCCAGAAGTAGCTGAGAGAAAGATGAGCTTTGCTCAAAATGCTTATTTGCTTTTTCCGGACTTTGCTGAAGAGCTGCTGGACTGCATTCCTGGGGCTCTGCTAACAGCTTAGGAAGAATAGTGTGTGGAAGCAGCAATTATTTGTCGAGTACTGGCAATGTACTTGGCATGCTACAAGGCATGGATAGGAAAGCTTTGCCTACTCTGGAGAGCTGCAGTTTAGGTTACAGACCAAAATATGAAGACAAATCGCACAGGGAGCAAAAGTGGCTATTTTTAAAATCCTTTAACCTGTTGTTTTCAAGGAAGGAGGACGGGTCTTTATGTACCAAGGCTGTGTGTTTGTTCACTGCACAGGCCTGGTTGCAGCAGTTTAAAATTAAGAGAGGTCTGTTATGAAGCATTTAGGCAGTTATGAGAATGTGGGGCTTGTGGAGATTTTATGCCATGGGTAAATGACTTGGGAATTAGAGAGCAAGGGTTAACTATTAGATAATATAAATTGAGCTGCTGAAAAGAGGTGCAGTGAGTGAGAAGGTTTTGACAGGGGTTAGGAGGAAGACAATCAGAAGGCTCAAGTATTTTGTAATCAGGTAAAAATTGAATTTTTCAAAATCCACCCCCTCTTTTCCTTGCTATCTCCTTCCCTTATGTCCCCTTTCATGTGCTAAATGACTCTGGTGGAACTGTGCTGTAGGTACAGCATATTGTGATTAAATGCTCTGTAATGCTCTCTGAGATACATTGGACCAAGAAGTATAAATGGAATGCCAGTTGCATAAAATAAATCTGAATTCTTGCTGCACCATGGTGAGGCAGCTCAGTTACAGCTTCGACCACCCATGAATGCTCAGCACACAGCAGGGCTACTTTTGGACTTGCATCTCACCTATTATCTTGGTAGTAGGGTATGAATCTCTTTGAATGTGAAAGCCTGGCTTTGTTTAAGTGAAGAACATAAGAAAAGGCTCTTTCCTTATTTTGTTTTTTCCTTTGAGCAGATGAAAGGTGGATAGAAGCGACTGTAAATTTTAGGAAGGAAAGAAGTGGAAAAAGGCTAATGCTTGCTGAGCAGAAATTTTATTTTCCCAGCCGTGCTACCCAAATGTTAAGACTCCCCCATACAAAAGTGTCACTGCTTGGTCTATATAAATTCCCTGTCAGAACAAAGGACACTTTCTGGAAGGGAAACAAGACTGTATTATGCCATTCAGCAACTAGCAGAAGAAAGAGAATAGCTACTTCCTGCCAACATTCATACTCCTGAAGATGTATGCCTGTGGTGGTAGGTGAGCATTCAGTTCTTGCTGCAGCTGGCTCTTGGTGATGACTTATCCATCTCGTGGATAAACTGCATGAAAGACTCAGACACAAAAGAGAGGGGCTGGCAGGTTAGCTCAAGGAGAGAGATAATGACAATGACTGCAAGGGTCACCTGGAAGCAACTGAGTAGAACCAGTATGGCTGTTGTGAGAGCATGAGCATACTAGGATTGCTGGGAAAACAGGAATATATTTCAAGGATGCATTTTCTAGGTCCTGCTAAGCTAGGAACCCTGTGCTGGCTCACAGACTCGATTCTCCAGTCTGTATTAGTTCCACATTCATTGATTGCTGTTACTCTGACTTCTTTCTGTTTGGCTTTTTGTTTTCTTTTCATAGAAATGTCATTGATCCTTTACCTGCCCCTTCTGATCTTCTTTACCTTCCTAGCTGGAGAACTGTTCTTACAATCAGGCTTGGGTTTTTGATTTCCCCAACACTCAGTCCTCTCGCCTCTGGTCACAGCAGCCCATTGCCTGCCCAGCACTAACACTGCTAACTGGGAGTGTGGCACTGTGATTTTATGTTCTTGCTGTACTCTGAGTTAGTGCTGCAAGGTTCTACTGTGGATATTTCCTATGGAGAGCTCAGGGATGGAACTGAATGTGGGATTGATTTCGCTGCTCCCTCACTTGCCCATCTGCTGATGCTGAGGTTTCTCTTATGCTCTTCCTGAGAGATTAGTGGTGAACATGTCATCATCCCCACATTTAAATGAACTGTTTCCTGAGGATTTGAAATGCCTTGGCCTAAAGTAATTTAATGAGAACAATAATTGCCTCATTTCCCACCACATAAGATCCCAATCCTCTTCTTGGCATAGGTATGGCATGTAGCAAATGTTTCTATAGAAGACTTAAACCATTCTCCTCTTTGAAGCCCTGTCATTGTTGGCTGCCTATTACTGGAATAATTAAAAAAATTCTTAGTAAAATATGTTTGACCAGAGTGTAATTTGATTCACTGTCTAGTGTACCCTGTTGAAAAAGGATGAAGTTTTGTCCTGACAGCTAGAAGCATAAAACAGATACCTGACAGTCTTTAGCTGCTTTGTGGATGCTGCACAAACTGTCAGAAGGATTTGCCTGTGCTGTGTGAATTACAGGCTGTGTGACTTGGAAGGTTGCTTCTGTTCTGCTGGTGATGTCCTTTCATCTCAGCCAACTGTCTGTGGTTGTTAGTCCCATTCACCTCCTGTGCTCTGATTCCTGTGATGCCAGTTTGGCTTCTTTATTGTCTTCATTTTTAGCTGCCTCTCCTTTTTTAATTTCTGCCCTTTAATTTCATCTGTGGTAACACAGAGAGGCTAATTTTATTTCTTTGGACTATTTCACCTTGAGACCAACTTCTGGCACCACCAAGGACATGGAGAATTTTTACTTTATCCTGCAGAAAATGTCTCTCTCCTTTCTAACCACATTGTTTCAGTCTTTATTGCTGTTTTATGTCCCATGAGTACCTTAAAATACAGAGTTGTTGCCTTGCCCAATGCCCAAGAGCTCTCCTGGCCTCCAGTGCTCACCCCAAAACACATTTCCCCTGTAAACTCCTTTTGCCAGAGGGCTCAAGCAGAGTCTGTCACATGCAGAGACAGACAATATTGTGCCTGTATGGGAGCACCTAGGGCTTGGCGGTCACCTTGCAAATATCTAAGGCACAAATTTTCAGGGTGGCCATTCCCAAGGAAAGGAGTGCCTTGGGGCTCATCCCTCCTTGGAATAACTCCTAACAAAAATTAGGCTACAAGTCAGTAAGTATTTGTTTACAAATCCTAAACAGATGGCACACACACACCACATACTTGTATGAACAGAAGGGAATGGAGAAAACCCCAACATATTCTCCAAGCAGCATTTAATTTAGATTTGGTGGTTTCCTTTACTCCATATGACTCAACTGACAAGTTGGCAAATGCCTGGCAGCATTTATAACTGAGGCCTCTGTTTTCACTAGGTCTTTAAGTCTTCAGGTTACACTCACTGAGTGGAGCCTGCAGCAGGCGGATTCCTTTTCTGTGTTTGGTCCCTGTACACCTTTTGAATCATTTCAGTGGAAACATTTTCCCCTGACTTGCTAATTTATCATTCATTAACTCAAGAAAGGCAAAACCCTTTTTTCTTCCTAACAAGCCATTGCTTACTGCCTTACGCTTTGGAGGTAATTCCTCTTGTTCGTCACTTGGACACTTCTTAATTGCCCAGCCAGGTAAAAATCTTTTCCATGCTGATGTTATTAACTCTTTAAGATGTAACTCTGCTCCCTGATGCATTCTAGAGCTTGGAGTATCCAAATCCAGACAGAAGCTTTTTCACTTAATTTGATGACCATATTTTATAGACTACTATAGTTGTAATTGATTCAAACAACTTGTTACTGGCTCTTTTTGAGATCAAGCCCAAAGGTAATCAATAACTCAGTAGTATTAATAGAGATGAGGTGCCTTGTCTCCTTATTTCCTCTAAATTTAGGCTTTTGAGAAACACCCTAACAAATTCCTATCCTTTCCCCCCCAACATACTAATAACCCTTTTTCTTTCTGCTAACTCTTTTTCCTTTCTTGCACTCACTTCTTTACTGTCTTTCTTCTTCCCTATTTCCAGTCTTGCTTCTTTTTCCTAATCTATTCCCTACTGCCAGACTCTGATTCATGATCCCTGCGAGATGAGGCTGCATTGGCTGAGGAGATGTGGGGGAGGCCATATCTTCAGCCCTTTAACTCCAGCAGGGAATGGGAATCAGAACTCTCTGCTGCTGTAGTTCAGTCTCACATAGTAATGTAAACTGGAGCTGATGGCAGCTCCATTAATGTGACAGCCTGAGCTGCCTCAGCTGAGCAGTAGATGTACCACCTGTTTTGCTGCTTCTGTGGTGGGGATTGCAGCCTCTGGCAGAGTCAAAGAATAGGTAACTGTGCATTCTCCTCCCTCTCCTCCATGAGCTGCCAGAGCATGAGAGTCAGGGTCCTTGGCTTTCCTTTCTTTCTTCCAAAAATTGATTTTATGGCCTCTTCACAATTATCATTCCTTGCACAATCTCATGGTCCAAGACCACTAAGTAAAAAGTCCATTCTCACCTCAAAGCACCCTACCTGAGCACAGGAAAAATAAACCCATTGGCTAAAGTCTCCTGCTGTGTACCTCCAGAGGTGGAAATGAAAACGAAGCAAATTCTTCATCCACACCTAATTAAGGACCATTATTGCATTCCTGTCTTCCCCTCATATTCCCTGTTATCATCCCCCCCAGCTGTCAGAGATGGGATGGAGCTAGATGGTCTCTAAGGTCCCTTCTAACATTATTTATTCTAGAGTTCCACCATTTTCCAGAGGTGGCACTGCATGGCTACCAAATCAAAGCTCTCCTTAGCTGCCCTGTTTCCCTCTTTAGCCAAATCAACCCCAGAGCAGTGATGATACATTAAATATAACAAACTTGCATTGATTTTATTTCCCCTTTTTTTATTATTTAGGCTGAGCTAGGGGGACTTGATTTTTCCCTGCCCAGTGCCTGTGAGGAGCCTTGCACCCCTCTGGCCATGTCCCTGTGCCTCAGGCTGGTGTTAAAATCCATACCTGAGGTTAACAGGTCCTTTGGGGTGCATTGGAGTGAAACAGCACTGAGTAACCTGTGTAGACATATATAAATGTATGCCAGGTTCATTCTGGAACAACTTGGTTGCAAAGCAAGGGAGGTATGTAGCCATTTTGGTTAATAAAATTGGAAATATGACAACTTAAAATGTATAAAAATACCACGTAAGAGATGCAAGGTTCAAAGTGGGTACAAGGAACAACTTTTTAATCCTGGGGGTAGGCAGGCAGCAGAACAGGTTGCTCAGAGAGGCTGTGCAGTCTTCATCCTTGGGAGTGTTCAGAAATTGGCTGGAGATCATCCTGGTGTAACTTCAGAGCTGACCCTCCTTTGAGCAAGAGGTTGGATCACTGCACCCTTGAGGTACCTTCCAACCTGACTTTTCTTGTGATTCTTGTGTCTTCTGCTATAGTTATCTCACCATATCAAATTAGGAGCGAATAATAAATTAAAATCAAATTGTTTACTCTGAAAAAGTGGCATGAAGCAGGGATTGAACATGTCCTATTATTTGATTTTCTCATTAATGGAATCTTCATGAGTGTAGTACAGAGGTAGGGGAAAAAATTAAAAAGAAAATGTGAGAATTTTAATTTGGTTTCTTCCCATGCGTTCTGATGCATTTTCCTAGGTTCAATTTGTACCAGTTGGCTGCTGTAGTTTGAATTCTTTTATGAATTAAACCACAAGTAAATGGTATCTGAGTTTATTTTGTACTTGATGTGTGGTGGCAGATAGGAGACTATTCAGGATATGATTCATGTTCAGCATAATTATTTGTTTGTAATTGTTTTGGTTTTTTTTATTTCCCCTTATTTTTGCCTATCATTATTTCTGATATTTATGCAGAAAAAGGAGATGGTTGGGCTCTCCTTTTATGTAGTCACAATACCTATTTTATTTTCTGAAGAAGAAAAAAGAGAGAGTACCAAGAATTAAGTTCAGATGACAGATGTTTCTGTGGCTAAACTCTGTTTGGTTTAAATAACATAGAGAGGAGTAGGAAGGAATGTAACCTTTTAAGCTTTTCTTGTTTACAGATACGAGGAGAGAGAACAGTAAATAAGTCCGAGCTGTAGTATGCCTTGAAAAAAATCACATGATATATCACCACCATATGGAAACCTCCATGCCCTTTCCCATAGGGAAATGCCACTGGGAAGGGATTTATAGGCTGCTAGCTCATAATGCACTAATATTTGCAATGGGTTACCAACTTTGCTGTAACTGTTCCTAAAATTCCCTCTGGAGCAGCACCAAGGGTGGCACTGCTTGTTTTGCTTGATTTTCATTCAGCATCTCAGTCCTTATCCAGTTTGCTGAGCACAGGACTCCAGGCAGTGCAGGGATTGTTCAAATCCTGCAAGGAATCACAGTGCTCTTGAGAAATGTTTATTCCATATTTAGTTCAGTGGCTGTTTCTGGGAAATACAAACTATAAACCAATCTGTACTATCAGCACTAGAGGGAAACAAAACTACAAGGTGTAGTGGGACTGCCTGCAGGCCTTAGCTGTTTGACAGTGAATATAATTTAATTGCAGTTGTTGGATATGGTATTGTCCCTATTGTAGGGACAATAAACTTTCTGCGTTTGCTGTAGCATTTGATTTGAGATTTAAACTTCAATGCTCCCCAGCAGTGAGGTAAAATATATATTGTCACTGCATTTTTGGGAAAATTAATTGATCACCACTTATTTGCCAAGAAATTTGGTAGGAAGCAACTGAGGAGCCAAGAGCAGATCTACTGTTTTCATGATGCAACATCCCCATGGTTTAGTTATTTGTACTTTATTTTGACACGGTTAATCCATGTCTTCAATTCTAGGAAATGGTGCATTTGCTATCAAGCTTTCAAATTGCAATTCTATTTTTTAGCCAATAAAATTATCTCTGGTAAAGAACAAGGGATGGTTTAAAGGAAAACCAGGGATGAGAATCTGAACTACAACAGCTGAAACTTGAAACAAAAGCATTGTTGTAACAGTTCATATAAATTGGTACAGTGCACATATAGTAAATCAGCTCTGTAAAAGAAATGATAATTTTTGACCCAATTTTTGCGGTGATTTGGGCTCTATATGAGCTAGAAATGTGGGTTTTAATTTTTTTAATTTTTTAAAAATATGTAATATTATGGCATCCGAGTTTTTTAAATGTGCCTTCTAGGTTTTTGTTTTAGGTGTATTCACCTGACCCTTTTAGGCCTCATTCTGCATCTTAGTTTTCTGCCTGTGTTTAGTCTGATTTCTACAAATATATGTGTTACTTGGTGCATGTGTGTAAATATTCACTGTAAAGTTCAAGTTTTATTAAAGAGATTGATAAAGGAACGAAAACATAAGATGAATGTGTTTTACTGCAGATTCTTCTGAGTTTAGCCACCTCCTGAAGTCATTGGTGCCTAATGATGTGAAGAAAACCTTGTTAGAGGTGAACTTAGGTAGCTCTAATGATTTTATGTGCCATGGAGGCTGCTGCATGAAAAAATTAATATGATCCTGATTATTTATCAGTGTACAATTGGGTAAAGTAAAGCTAGAAGCCAGGTTTACAGGAGGAGGTAATAGCTGGGGTGATAAAACTAGAAAAAGCAGCCAAGTGTAAGAGGTCAGATTTTTCATCTACAGCTGAAAAACTTTTCAGATTCAGAGTTTGTCAAGGTGGCTTGTACAAGACACCATCCCCTCTAGAGAACATGATTCCTAACCTTACTAAAGGGAACTAATTTCACTTTTAAAATAATCAGGCTAAATTACATTGTAGTCCTTTCACGGAGATGCTGATTTTTGTCATGGTGAAAATGCTGCTGGAGCCAAGTAAGGATTTTGTGGGTGTGGGAGCAATGCCCTTGAAGCAGATGTTTGTACCTGGCTACATTTGGGCTACCTTTTTAGGACAGGATAGAAGGTCTCCCTTTTGGATTACAACTTAATACTTTTTTTTTTTCTCTACTAATAGTTGCTGCTTAGTACTGCTTTCCATTCCACATATGCTCTACAGGCAAATATAGACAACTGATATTCTTGACTTTTAACTCTTTTTACATTTTAAGCCTGGTCATGATCTACCACCTCAGTGGTGGTAGTACTTGTGAATGCTGGAGAAAATCTCTTGCAGGTAGCTACTTGAAATGGGACAGGCAAAAGGGGGAGAGTTCCTTCAGAAAGAAAATGGAGATAACCTCATTTATGTGTGGGAGAAAAGCAGGGAAGGACCTCAGTGCATAGCAGAGAGAGCTTTAAATGGTCATTTGAGGTACATATGTATACAGAAACAATTGAAAAAAGTCACATGTGTAGTATTTATTTTATATAGAGTAAGGCAAATTAATCAGCAACAAAATAATCTAGATGACTGCTGTCTTGTATATATATGCTTCAAGCCTATAACTCCTGATGAAGCTCTTTTGGCTTCATGAATAAAACTCCACAATGGGCTCAGTGGCAGCAGGACAGAAAAGTGTGATGGCAGTGCAGGGAATTGCTTTATATGGCAGAAAATAAAGCTCTGGCTGGAGAGGGGATTTACAGAGCATTGTGCCACTATATTTCAGTGATCTAGAGCCCTGATTTAGCCATCAAAAGGGGTTCCTGATAGTATTTCTGCATTGCTGATACCTCTACTTGCCATGTAATTTTCCCCAATGAAGAGAAGCCTGGGAAATGTTAGATGGAGGTATGTGATCAGTGGCTGGGTTTTATTGATTATGGCATATGAGCATTCATGGAGCCAGACTCATGGCAGCTTTCTTCTTGGCAGCATTAAGGATTAATGTAAATGAGCCTGTAAATTTGGTTTGGGAATCTGATTAAACAATTCAGTTGATGTTAATGTAGAGTTAAGTAGCTAAAGAGTCTGAAGTCAATCACTTCAGCGCACCTTTAACATACTGATATATTTCTTTTGTGTTGCTGAGAGATGTGGAAATTTTATTCTGGGAGTACGATGAAAATCCTCTGGAAAAAGAAGACATCCATTCAATTTTTATTGAAAGGAAAAAAACCCCAAAAATATTTGGTTTTTCTTGCAGTAACCCTCCACTTCAAATCTGTAACCATGATATTTTTTTCTCCTGTATTAAATAGATCTGATGTTCAGTGTACACAGTCCCTAAACAATTTTGCCATTAGGTCTTTGCTAGGCTCATTTTATGAAGGTATTCATTGATGTTCAAAAACACAGAACCAGCTCTCTGCTGTATGAAGCCACTTGTGCCTTGCTGATTGGTTTCTTTGAAGACAGGGTTTCTGTGGCCCCAAAACCCAGGTTAATTAGATATCAGAGCAGCCTTGACTGCTGTGCAGTCTTCAGATCATTGTGAAGACAAGTTAGAGGTCTTGCTTTAGACCTACTGTGAGTTTTCACCTTTAGACGTTTGTTCTTTAGGCCTCTGTTGCTGATGCCCATGAAAAGAACCAACCAAACTGTGCCTTTTTTTTTTTCTTTTATCATGGAAACAAGCTGGCAGAGGCCAAAAATTTGTCACAGAAGGGCTTTTGAGATAGAAGGTACTCTGGTTTTCTGCGAGTGAAACCCTCATGCTGTTGCAGTTTCAGAGAGTTTGAAGCAAGTTCACTTTATTACAGAGTTTTTTGTAAAATTTCAGATTATCAATTGGACAGGAACTTCAAGGTGATTCTGAGCTACTCATTCTGTGGTATTATGATCCAGAAGCCTTGAAGGCTCTGGTGAGAATGGAGAGGACCCTCAGCCCCCACTATTTTCTCATCTCCAGCTACCATGGGGATTTGTAATATTGTTATGTTCTTCTAGGCTTTAGTAAGACAAAATCTAGAAATCACTTATGTCTGTTTGGAAGGAGCCTATTTGCTTTTATTATCAGTTTGTTTAATTTAAGTGTGTTTTTCCAATGCTTTTGGGAAATTTTTTTCTTACAGTCTGTGTGGCTGGTTAGTCTCAAACTGTCTAGACAGGCAGGAGTGCACGCCTTGTCATTCTTCCTGCCAGTTCACGGTATTTGTAAAGCATTCCTCACAAGATGACAAGAATAACACTTTCTTTCAGATTTTTGGTCTGTCTTGGACTTGACCTCTGGTGTTCTTGGTTTTATACAGTGTTAGTAACCTGTGTTTCGCTAAGATAAGCAAAGAACACAGATGTGTGATTTCTCTGGAATCTCTAATTCAATTGACACTGCTGGAGCTTAGCTTGGATTTAGATGTGAAACTTGTGTGGACATAAGCTTTTTAAAAATTTTTAACTTCGCAGCTCTACTATCTGAAGTCTCTATCAGAGACTGCCAGTCAAATGAGTTGGTTTTGATTTTCTTTGAAGTGAACCTTGTTTGAGTGTGTCAGTGGATTCAGAGAAATTGAGTTGGAAATCCAGGATCTGTCTGTTTGGAAGGCTGTTTGCACAAGATGGTAAATTTCTTTCTAGGGCAATCCTCTTTCTGTAGGTTTTCTTGTTTGTTTTTGTTTTTAAAAGCCACATGATACAATGCATCATGTGTATTAAAATTCTGCCTTTCCAACTACCTTTAAGGGCTAACTTTTATCTTGAGAAAACCTTTTCTGGAACAAGTATATTTCACTACCCACAGACAGCATAAATAATAACCTGAGTAATGTAAAGTGGTTGCTGGATGAATATAATTAGGATGATGCAGTCATGTGCTATGTGGGTTATTAGATACATAGAACTACCATCAATGTGTGTATTTAAAAAATAACTTATTTTCTTTACCTTTTGAGGTTCTGTGAGACTTTCCATAGATATTTCCTGGCTGTTGCTTCATGGGTGCGGTCGGTGGGAAGGGCTTCTCCCTGCTCTGTAGTAAATGTAGCCAGTGGCTCTCTGTGCTTGGCCTTGCACCAGGGAAGCTTTCTTCTCTTAGCTTTTTTAAACAATGTGAGATTGGTGCTGTGTGTGATTCAGTGCATTGTGGAAGTCTCACTACTTCACTTCCAGAAGGCCTCAAGCTATGGAGTACAGACTTCAGTGAGCAGTTAATTGCACACAGGAGAAGGTCGAAATAGACACCCTTTGAAATGTGTTTCAAAGTGTGCTTTTTGTTTGAGCAGGCTCTTACAGCCTTTGTATGTGCATTGCTAGATTTTTTGGGGGAGGTTCAGCACCTTTGTCATGACAAATGCTGCCTGTACTCGTGGTACTTTTACCTGGCATCTCACCTGCTGGATGGATCCTGTTTAAATTCAGGGAATAGCTCTGTGAGCAAGTTACTGTCTGGTTAGCTGCAACATGAGCTGGTTTAGACTGTGAACTGTGTAAGTTTTAGTTGAAAGATTTGCTCCTTTAAATAACTCTGCATTTTCTGTGGGGTAGGAACATACTTATGGTCAGTTTTCACTGAGCAGGTTGCACAGTACCTTAGAGGTGTGTCTGTGCCCCAAATCTGTGGGATTCACCCTCTTTCAGCTGAGTTAAGGTGCATAAAGCTTTGAAGCAGTTTTTAGAGTCATGATTAGATGCAGAAGTGGAGTGGGCTGTGTAATGTCCAGTAAAAGCCTAACTGAAGTAAACCAGTTCAGCACATTCAGTACATCCAGTAGTCTATATGTGCCTGTGATCTAATTTACATATATTAATAAAGTCCCTCTGAACTCTAGGGGCCTAAAGGCAGGCTTTCTTACCCATGTAGGCATTAACTTTTCATTGTAGTAAATCATCTAAGCTCCAAGGAGCTCTCCTGTTAGAGCTGATGGCTCACTCATCTGTTATCCACTCAAGCTAAAACCAGTGTCTTTTTTTTTTTCTTTTGCTCTCTCATTTCCCTGTCCCCAGTCAAGTGCCTGAACACAATGTACACCAATTAATTGATGGCAAGCTCCAATTAGAAGTCCAAAGCAGACTTCAGAGTCTGATGCATGTGAGACTGGAATCAGGTTGTGGACAGAATTCAGGTGATGTGCCAGCATTTAAGGAGGCAATAGCTGCAGCTCTTAGCAAGGCAGTTTCCTCCCACCCCCAGCTTTTAAATTTGTGATGTTTGAAACTGATCCAGTTATGAGAAGGCCATATTGGCTGTTACTTTCATTGTGCAGGTGAGAAATCTTAAGCTCTGTGGAAGTGATCTTCTGCTTTTTCACAGATTTCTTGTGGAAGCCAGAGACAAACTCCTATATCCTAACTCAAATAGATGAAAAAAAAAAAATCAAGAAAATCTATGACCCAGTTGCATTTCAAAGCTATTATTTTTCACCTTCCAGAAGCATTTTTCGTGTATCTGTGATAAGCAGCCATCCTAAAATGCAATGAGGGGAAACTGTCTTAAGTGATGATGAATTTTAAGCTTTTGCTTGGAAATTTTCCTCAAAGATTATCGCAGTGATGGAATGCCATCAAGCCACAACAATTCTGAACCTGTTGCCTTCTGCTTCAGGAATACACTGATAAACAGCTATGTTCCCTTCCTTGCTGTTGAAACTAATAGTTGGCTATTGCCAGTTCCTTTTTCTCCTGTTCATATCAGGAGAACTCAAAATTTCTGTCAGATATAAGTTGGAAATGAATCTGACATTTAAAATCCTTTCCTTGCCAAAGCCCAATCTGAAAAAAAACACCCCTTTGAGCTGACACTAATTAGATGACAAATTTAGAAGCTTAACAGAATGCACAATCCAGTAAAGACAAATTATAATTGATTATAATATGTATAATTGATGCTGCCTCAGAATAACTTTCAAGTGGACAGACACCTGTGAGGTGTTACACCCTGCTTGCACTGCATGCTTTTATTGGTTTAGGTGAGAAAGGAAGTGTGTCTTCGTACCCTAAGAAGGTACCTTTCACAGTATTCTCATTTTACAGTAAAAATGTGCCAAACACCATATACTTTTCCCTTAGGTTGTGAATGGAAACATGTTTAATTATTGCACTTTGGAATGGTTATGTTCTTTGAGAATGAGCTAGTTCCCATGGATAGCTGTAGGAGCAAATGTGGTTGAAGAAGCAAGCTTCTGCTTTATTATTCCACTTCTAAAAGGTATTAAAATGCAGTTAAGGTAATAAAATTCCTTTTGTGATCAGGTTTTACTGTAGATTAGCTGCACAGACCTCTTTACTCATTCGTGACTCCAATGAGTCATGTCTTGGTTATCCTCACGTATTCACAGTTGGCTTCTTTATTTCTTTGTCTCTTCAGTGTACTGTCTTCATTTCTTAATCCTTCCCCTTACTTTTTTCCTTTAAGTTTTATGTTTGATCAGCATATTCTAAGATTATTTCATTTTGATTTATCCAAAGGGTTGAGTGGAAAAGCTGTTATTTTTGTGGGACAGATGAAGTATGCAAACAGTTAACAAATCACTTACATTATGCTCATAGGACTATCTAGGGGCAGAGAGCAGAATCTACAGTCTCAATAATGAGCAAATTGTCCAAAGAAATCCACTGAAATGTTGTTTTTAAAGAGAAAATAATTATGGAAAGAGTGACTTTCCGTGCTGATCTCATTCCACCAAAGTTCAGCCTAGGGTTAAAAACTGTCTCATTTGTTTAGTGCTGTGTTTGGTAATAACAATTCTGTCTGATGCTCTGTTTCTATGGAGAGATGTTTGCTTTCCTTTTGTTTGATAACTCACTTCATATTTAGGTCAGACTAATTGTCTGAAAACTGTTGGGAAGTTTTGTCATGGCCAGGGGTACCTGTAGTGATGAGATCCCCTCCATTAACCAGTGCACCTCCACTGGAGTGGGCAATCAGCTCCTCACAGTGACAGAGAGGAATTCCTACTCTAATATTAACCATTAGGGACCAAAAAAAGAAAAAAAAAATCAGGCATAAAGAAACATTTCATCCAAATGAGTTTGTCTTCCTAGCCTTTTGAATGGATTTTTTGACTTAAGCTGTTTAGCAGATTGACTTGCTTAAGAAACACAAGTGGTTTCTAGCTGACACATAGGATTTTATGAAGTGATTGATCACAGCTGCCAATTGCCAAGGTCAGTGGGATGTTCTGTCTTGGCAGTCCCCACAGTATGTGCATATGAAAAAGGGGGTGAGGGAAGTGGCAGTGGAGGGGGTGAATGGTTTGCAATTCAGTTAATGTGATTTTAAAAGCATCCTAAATGCAAACGTGTCTGCTTTGTAAAGACAAACTATGTATTGGTCAGCCTTTTACTGTATCTTGTTTTTTTTTTTTTTTAAATTTGGTGTGTGTGTGTTTACTCTTGAGTGTTCAAAGTAAAAATCAGAAGCCTGGTAAAATGGGAGAAGAAATATGCAATAACTGTTGTGTGCATTTTTTCCACCATTATTCTTGAGTAAAAAATGTTCATTTAACTTTTGTGATATGTCAGCTTCTATAGGGTGGCAAGAAACCAGAGATTTCATCCTGCTCTTGTTGAATTCAAAGGGAATTTACCATTAATTTCTGTTGGAAAACAATCATGCCCTAAGTCAGCAGATGAAATAAATAATGCTTAAGTCTTTAGCTTGCTATAAATTCCTGATTGTTTGTGTTGTCGTTCAGTGGGTGGAAGATTGGCAGATCAGCTCTTTTATTCCTAAGCATTGCTGTGGACTTGAAGCAAAAATCTGGAGTAACTACTCTGTGACCACCTTTACCCCCAGAAAACAGAAAATTTCATCTGATCCTCATACTCAGAAAAAGACCCAGCAGAAGATGCAGGTGTTTGGGAATGTTGTGAGATAGAATGGGAATGCCTACTTTGCAAGGGTTATGTAGTGGCCTAGGCAAATTTAATCACTGGAAGGGCAGAAAAATAAGGAAGATGCAGATATAGATAATTGAAGTATGTTTGACCTTTGTTAGATGTGATTTTCAGTGGTTTGAGCCACATTTGTGATACACATGGCCTCATCCTGTGCTATTTGAATCAAGAGTCCATCAGCAGACTTTGCTGTAAGAATGGAAAAGTCACATGAAGTAGTGACAAAAGTATAAAGAAGTAATTTTTTGCTGTTAGCAGTATTTTCTTGAACTGGGAGATGCTTGTCCTGTGGTTCCAAGTCTTCATACTCTGCATTATGTGTTTGATCTCAGAAACTCCTGTGGGAACCAGGATCAGAAACTTTAGCAAACTCCCTATACACTTAAAAAGCACCCAGTATTAAGCAGTTGGTAAAGCCCTTTGAGTTCCCAGCATTAAAAGACTCCCAGCAAAATAAGTTTTATTAGAAACAGAGCTATTTGTAGTCCTGGCCTGAAGCTGAGACTCTTTGTAAACTGTACATAGGGCTAGGAACTGGCTGACATGAAAAAAATCCCAAACATGAGATACCACAATTTTGCATGAGGTAAGAACACACTTGTCTGTTTATACAAAAGAGCAGGGTAGAGGAAAAAGAGTATCCCAGACTCCTGTGCCTGTTCTTTGGGCATAACTTGGGACAGAAGGATGGCAGTCGTGCACCATTGCGAAAATAGCAGCAAAGGCTTAAAGTTGAGAAAGTTTTATCTTTGTTCTGAGATGACTGAGTAACTATATTTTTGTCTGAGCAGTGAGTTGTTGAGTGGTTATACCACTAAGAACCAGCCCATGCAGCTTGTGAACCCCAGAATTTTCTGTAAGCTCTCTGATCATAGCTGTATAAAATTACTCTTTGCCTAGAACTGCTTTTTATATTTTTAAAAAGCAGACAGCCCTTCCTACATGAACCATACAGTTTTTCAACAGATTTTGCTCTGAAGGGAGGGCAGTAGAGCCCCTGAAGGAGAAGTTTTAAGTGGTCAGGATGGAAGCACATGATATATATGGGCCTTGCTCTACAGGGACTCCACACTGGCCTGCCAAAATTAAGCAGGAAATGGAAACAGAAGAAAAATTCTTGGCTTCTGAGTCAGACTCGAGGGTTAAGTCACAGCCAAGCCATGGATGCCCCCTAAATCTTTCTAGATAGGATTGTGGAAATTGGATCTGATGGAACAGAGCTCTTGGTGTGCAAAGTCCTTGTCTGGAGTCGTGTGAGGTTTTATCTGAAAGGCTTGTCCAAAATATCCATGTTTCTCTGTCCCAAGCTGAACTGTAGAAATGTTTCTTAGTTGAGGTCATTGAAACCCAAAGGGAAAGTTGTTTTAGAGACACCTTTCAGGATAATATTCTGAGATAATTTTCCTTTTGATGCCTTGATCCTAAAGTCCTGCTGCTCATTAACAGAAGACACAGGGTGCCAGAGATCTGTCAGGGAGGAGGGTCTAACTTAGTGAATCCACCACCTGTATGTACAGGGCTATAAAGCAAAGTAGCACAAGAAAGCAGAGACTCAAATTAGGTCTGTTAGCGATTTGAGAACCACAGTATTTAAGGAAAAAAAAGTGAGCTGATTTTGATGAAATGAGCTGATTTTTCTGAAACTATCTGTCTTGGCAGAGTGAACAATACAGTGTGACAGGAGAATGCTGCCTCCCAATACTTCTCTTTAGGGAAATAATTTTTAATTCCCAGTTGACAGTCAGCATTCCCAGGAAACCTGTCAGTTGAGAAACTATTGCACAGAAGACCCTATTTTTTTTTTTAATTCCCCTGAGAGAAATGCCAAATATCAAGGGGTCTTAGTGTCAGATCTACAGGGCAGTGTGGTACTTCTGAACATGTCAGTCCTCTGAGCTGGAGATTTCTGACCTTGCCTGCCTTAGGGGGACTTGCTAGAGATTTCTTTGAGTTATCTCTTAAGAGGTTTGATCTCACAGCCATGATTCTCATATTCAGAAACAGAATATAGGGTGATGTGGACCCTGGTAGCTTTCACTTCTAATGCTGACCTAGAATATTCTGTTTTACTGACTAGCTTAAATGTGTATTTCTGTTTATTTTTGGGTAGCAAAGCCTTTCTTGGTGACATGTTACAGTTTCTGGGTGGAGGAAGGAGATAAAATAGAGTTTTTGAGTTGTATGGTACCAGTGTCATACAGTGCCATTTGATGTATTGCTCATTTTCAGCAGGTCTGGATAAATTGTAAGATCTGTGTAAAGATCTTGTAGTGATGTACTGTCATATGCCTAGGTCAGATCCTGTTACAGAAAAATGCATTGTAATTTGACAAATGAAGTAGCCAAATAATTTGAAACACAATTTCAGTGTATGAAAACAAGGGTATAATGCAAAGGCTTAAAAGTTGCAGTATTTTTTCTGACTTCTTTTACAGATTGTTTGATGCCTCATTAATCTTCTGAAGGAACCTGAAATGACAGATTTGTCTTCCAAAATTAGAAAAATTAGTGACCTTTGCACTCATTAAATATTTTCTTAGCATCAGTTTGGTACATTTTCAGTCTTGGGGAATTTGATCTATCAAGGACATTATGTCACATAAATACATACTTTTACCAAATAACATATACTTTAATAAATAATAACTGATTAAATATATACTTTTACCAAATAAAATACTCCTCAAGCATTTGGACTTTATGCAAAATAATTCTAGTGCTAAATGCATGTATTTGCAACTTCATTCTCCAGACCTAGCAGAAAAGGTTGTTTTTAATTTGTGGTTGCTAGTATAAGGTTACTTGTTTTTATTACCATAGAGTAGAATCCTAGTGAAGAGAAGGGATATTTGCAGACTCAGAGCAGAAAACATGAAACAATTTGCTTTATGTTTACAAGTTTGAATTGGAGCTATAATTTTTGTATTCCTGAAGATAAGGCCTTGAAATAAAGCTTACTGCCTTAAGAAAATGATCTTTTTTAGTTATAAAGGACTACATCAAGTTACTCTAGTTCATTCACCTACAGTTTAGTGTGTGGAAGGGAAGAAACTGGGTTCTTATTACCAGATAGGTCAGAATGATCTCTCTGTCTGGTATCCTCTCTGAACTCACAGACTCATTTATCTTGGAAGAGATCTTTAAGGTGGCTGAGTCCAACAGCTAACCCAGCACAAGTCTGTCACTAAAACCTGTCCCTAAATGCCACATCTGCAGGTCTTTGAAATACCTTTAGGGTTGGTGACTCCTCCACCTTCCTGGTCAGTAATTCCAATGTTTGACAACTGTTTCAGTGAAGAGAACTCTCCCAATACCTGATTTAAACCTCTCCTGGTGCAACTTGAGACCATTTCCTCTTGTTGATACTTTGGAGAAGAGACCAGCCCCTACCTGGCTACACCCTTATCTCAGGGAACTGCAGAGAGTGATGGGGTCCCCCCTGAGCCTCAGGTTTTCTGCAGGCTGAACACCCCCAGCTCCCTCAGCTGCTCCTCACAGGACTTGTGCTCCAGACCCTTCCCCAGCCTTGCTGTCCTGCTCTGGATGCACTCCAGCACCTCAATGTCCTTCTTGGACTGAGGGGCCCCAAACTGGATGCAGCACCTGAGGTGTGCCCTCAACTGCATGGTTACAGAATAGATCTGTGCCCTTCCTAGGGAAGAACTGTGTGTGTATCTGGAGTCTGCTGTGTCCCAAATCAATCACTAACTGGCTGTATTATCCATGAATTTTAACTATGAGAAAAATTGCACTGATGTTGTGTCTTTTGATGTGTTGCCTGATGAGAGAACACCTCCAAAGTGGCCTGACTTGTTCATATAATTCCACAGACTAGTTTACATCTGAAACAGTAATGTCTTTGCTTTATTTAACATCTGCTGTACTTCATGTGTGGTTCATTCAACTCATACCAACTCTTTCAACTTGTCTCTCACTTGAAGGCGCTTCAAAAGGTAAGGGAAAAAAAAAATCAAGTTTTTATGAATGTGCCCATCTAGAAACAGAGGCAACACAACCTCACCTCTGTTTCTATCTTTCCTACTGTTTCTTTCCTTGGGTAAAGTGGTAATATGGTCTGCTCCCAGAGTTTGTGACTGGAATAGTGAGGAGCAGACAGTGCAGGGTATGATGTGCCACATCTCTGTGAAGGTGTGAAGGGAAAGGTAGTAGCTCATGATAAATCAACTAATATAACTGAAGGAAATCTCACAACAAGAAAACTTGTCAGCCTTCCTTATTACTTGCAGTTTTGTCTAATCAAAGTTCTCTTCAGACAAATCCTGCTTTTGTTGTTCCTCTGACTTGTGGCAATGCCACCACTGTGGCTACACAGTGTGATGACAAAGGTATAAACTGAACTTTGCAAGCAATGAATCAAACTATTTCTACTGTTGTTGTTCAGTTCTTAACTCTTAGACAAGCATCCCCCTGAGCTTGTTGAAATCTGATAGTAAAAATGAGGTAATCAGGAACTCAGCTGAGATCAGAACATGAATGAGGCTTATTAATACACTTGTCTTGTGCAAGGAAAAGATTAATGCACAGCTTTTTTTTTAAATAAAAGGAAATGTAGCTAAATACAAATACCTGTCATGCATAGCCTTGTTGCCATTTGACAGAGCTGCTGCTTTTGCACCTCAAGTTTTGACTCTGAAGTTCTCATCAGCCTCCTCATCTTGTAGATACTTTTCTGAATCTCAGTACAGAGCATCTTTCCTTAATTTATACTTGCTGTTGAATATTAAAATAGTTAAACATACATTTGCACCAAGCTGGAAGTTTTAGTTTTCATTTCTCTGGATTTGAGCTGTATGTAGCTAGAACTGTAATTGAAATTAATCCAGTGCATTTCAGGCCTGCCAGAAAGAGGAGAAAAATAATTTCAAACTAAAAATAGTCATCTTAAGCTCAGTTTTCAATAAAAAATATTCTTCCTGTTATTCAAGTCACACAGTTGATCCAAGTACATGACAGTGGTAGTGTCTGACTGCTGGGCTTGCATTTCGAATGTCAAAGCTCTGATTCCCATTTACAATTACAGCAGATGTAAAAGCATCCAAGAAACGCAAAGGAGAAGGCAATCCCAAGGAAAATAATTCCATCATCCCATGGTGTGTCTGCTACAATCTCCTAATATTCATCTTTGGGTGCTCTCTTACCGGCTAATGATATCATCTGATTAAATTTTTCCATGCAACATTCTTCTGTGCTGCCCAGGAGAAAACAGGATAGGTATTGTTCCTGGACACACTCTCTTCCACTTGATTTTCTTGCCTTGACCTGTAGCTGGGTAGCTTGTACCCCCTCTGTTGAATTCAGAAAGCAGCCCACAATAAGCATATGAAACCTGATCAATTAAGTTTATTACACGATTTTCTTTAGATAGGTAGCAAGTTTTGTGATTTTATACAATCTCTGTGAGGAAAATAACTTCTCCTAAGGTTCTCTTCCAAGGTAGCTGTACAAAAACAACTTCTGATAGCAAGTTCAGAATGGCGAAATAAAATTCTTTAGCTTTCTACAACTGCTGAAGAAAACAAAACCATGTAAACATGTTTTCTCTGATTTACTGTCTTGCAGGCATCTTACACTAATTTACTAAAGTTGCTTCAGAGAAAAGCAGTTATGCTTGGTGGAATACATATGGAATTTAAGCATCCTGGATTTGGATCAGACTTTGCCTATCTAGAAGCCCTCTTCTCCCATTCTCCCTCCAGCCCTGACACACATACCCAGAGAGTCGCTCAGTGCTTTGCAAATGACTTTGTAAAATAAAAGACTACATTACCCATTCATAATATTTTATCTTGAGTACAGGTGAGTGGGGAATTGAACTCTGATTATCATATTCCTCATGATTTCTCTTTGTGACACAATTTTGCCTTTAGCAGCAGATTTTGTATTATATTCAACTAACAGCAATTTAGATGATTACTGTTGCAATCTGTTTACCCTTATATCACCCCAGAAAATATATTGAATATGTTTGCATAATTAAATATTTTATCAATATAATATTTTTATGTACTTTTGATGCAACAGCCTATAATAAAGGAAAATGTGCTGTACAGAACACCCAGCAATTACCAGAAACAAGAATTGGTACTATTAAGACTTGAGAAATCTTGAGATGCAAAGAATGTCAAGCAAAAAAGATTGTACAGATGCTGAAGAAATCTTAGATGGCGTGAGGAGCTGAGGAGCTTGTGATTTCATTTGATCTACACCGGTCTTGGCTAGAGCCCTTGCAAAAATTACATGTCCATTTAAAAATGATTTTGTCCTTACTGGAATTCAGCTCTTGGTGGTTTTCCTAGATGGATTGTGGTTGGTGTGTGAAACTTTCAATAGCATGGTTTAATCAATACCATCAGGGTCAACATATTTCCCTTATGCCTCTTGTGTTCCAGCTGAGGTTTGAGAATATTAATGGGTGTAGTTTTCTGGAGACAACTTGATAGTTGTTTTCGGAACTTCCATGTGATATGGCCACTTCTGAGCTGCATGAGCATTTCCATTTCATTAATCATTAGGACCTAAGATGGGCAGGTCCTTATGCAGTTTCCTAATTTTTTTGCCTTTTTTCCACCTTCTCAAATGCTTGATCTTGGAAAGCAGAGGCATATGAACTGCTTGCATGTTAATGAAAATCAGCCTGCTTTCTCAAAGGAGTGTAACAAATTCAAAACAAAGCTTGGTTTTTCTCATCTTTTCCACTATTGAGGACTTTTATTTGAGTAACTTCTGACAATGGTTCACATTGATACTTTGTATACACAGCTGCTGCCTAGGAACAAATGATTTAATGCATGATATCTTGAAAAAAGACGTCACATACTCCTAATTCCAAGCATAAAAGAAATTTTCAGATGGCACAGTGGTTTTATGAGGGAAAAGAACAGTAGTTTTATTGGGGAAAAGCACAATCCTCAGTGTTTGGGTGGGGGAGAGGAACAGAGAATTTGATGGGTGGGAAGTGATCCTGCAATGTTTTTTGGAAACAAAACTTTTTAAGTGTTTGTCTGTCTTAGGGTTGGTATCCCCCATTAGCCACAGGAGCCCTTTTGTGCCATTTCTTGTTGGAGTTCACGTCCAGTGTACAAGAGTTACGAGTTCCCAGGTTTAGTGATGAAATATAATTTAAGAGATAAAACGGAAGTCCCAGTGCAAGCCATGTATGGAGCCAGAGAGCTAAACCTTTTTGAAGCACCAATGGTTTTGGGTGCAGTAAGGAACAACCTTACATTTACTGTAGGTGTTTCTTTAGGGTTCTTATTCTGTAGAACTTCTTGTAAATAAGGATGAATCCTTACTATTTATCATAAACAATATTCCCCAAAGCTTGCTGGAAACACCTTTCAGGCTTGATTGCAATGTGAAGTAAATTGAGAATTTGTTAACCTGGCCTTCTTGTGTTAAAATACTATTTTTAATTTTTTGATAGCACAATGTTTTTATTATCAATTGCTGTTTCTCTTAATTCAGTTATAAAATACTCTTTGTGTGTATTTAACATAAATTCAGTAATCCTCCAGACTGTTTTTTACACCTTCCCAAATTATTTACATGCACATCCATCCGTCACCCCTTAACTTTTGAGTTTTAATTAGACCAAAGATAGAATCAACAATACATGCATGGTCTTATGCTAACTTATTAATTGTATTAATTGTCAATTTTAATTTTTCTGACAGCTGCTTTGCTGTTGAGCAGATGTTTTCCTTGAAGAATTCAGATATGCCTAAACCCTTTGATACATGAGTCCTAATTAATTTCAATGCGCATTCACTTGTCTCTCCAGCCTGAATTTTGTCAGTGATAATATTGGCTCCAACCAATTTTGACTTTTGCAGTTTATTAATAAGATCTGAAAAACCACCAAGTTGTATCTTGGGGTAAGTAATTCTAAGGAGCTTGGTGCAATATAAAGCTTACTGGTAACTATTTCCCAAAACAAAGAATTTTGCATGTTATCCATGCTTCCTTTTGTGGTGTGTTGAGTGTTTTTACTTCTTTAAGAAATAAAGGAAAGAAAATTTATCTTCCTCACACTTGGAAGCTGTATGAGAGTGCCTATAGAGAGTGGAGGGAAAGATTTTTTTCTTTGTTAACTATTAGTTCATGGGAGAAGATCTGAGCCAATACAGTATAACTTTGAAGAAAATGTTATCTCAAGGGACAGATTACCCCAACCTGATTTTTTTACTCAGGTGCCTCTTTGTATAATTCCTCTGCTTGAACATTAGAACAAGGATATGCTCTGATCTCTTCTATTGGACTCCTAACAGAAGAGAGTACTTAGAGAAGGCTTTAACCTTATTTTCCAAGAACTAGAAAGCATTGGGACATCTCTGACTATAGGAAAACAGAAAAAAGTGTATGAATTATGTTTGCAAGTTTACCTGAGAAAGAAAGCATTTAAAACAGTAGTGAAAAAACCCAAACAAAACAAACACTTGAAAAAATTTAGAGGAAAAAACTTTTTTCCATTATTTTCAGACATTTAAGGAATTCAGCAAATGCAAATTTCCATGATTCAAAGAGAGATTTTGGTACAGAGGAAAAATTCAGTGAAATGTAGAACAGGAGTTAGGACTTGCATTGAGACAAACCACCAGTATCACTCACAAGTATTTAGTTTCCTTGATGGCAAAGCTGAAATAAGCCTTCATGGTGGCTTGTCCTTATGTGGAAAAATTTCCTAGTGTACTTAATGAGGCTGACTTCAAAAGAAGTAGTTGTGGCCTCACCATGTAAATATTTGCTGTTTGGGTGGTTCCTCTTAAAAGAGTAATCTTCTTGTCATGACTTCCAGTGCTTTATTGTTTTCCACAACTTTCTGTACTCTGATTCATTTGGTTTAAGTGCACAAATGCCATTTGCAACAGGCTGTGATTGCTGGTGAAGTTTTGATTTTTGTAGGGGCAGGAATGTTCTTATTCAGCTCCTACCCCTCTTATTCAGCCCTGGAACTGCAAAAAGCCACCAAAGCAAGTCACCACAGAGACCTGGTTGTGTTTACACTCTGTTCTAGGAATAGCATCGTGCTTGTGCTCCAGATTGAGCTCCTCTAGCATCCAAAGAGCTGGGAATTAGAGACTGGGAATGCAGAGGGAGGCTCAGAGGGCATCTCATACCACAGTCTGCTTCCTGAGCTGTGCTCCTACTCAGGATGTAGATGAGGCCAGAGTTCTTGAGTGTTTTTCTGGGACTAAGGAAATAAAGATGTGTATGTGTATATATGTATGTGTGTGTTTATGTAGGTTTGAACACAAATATGGAATTAAATGTCTTCACATTAGCAGAGCAGCTTTGCCTGCCTTGTTCATCATGTTCCCCTCCAACTTTGTGTGCAACAAGGATAGGAGGAGGTTATAGTATTACAGCCCTGGGCAGCATCCTGAGAGCTTGCCAAGCAGAAGAGCAGTTGTTTAATATTACCTCTGTTTAGAAGCAATTATATCCAGGAAAATGCAATTCAGAGCAGACCCTTCTAGAGCTTCTCTTGTTAACTGTTTGAAAGCCAGTCAAGGAATCTCTCATCATTTGCTGTTGCACTCTTGCCATCACTGTGCTGGTGCTGGGCAAAATACCAAAATTTGGGGGGGGGGGGGGGGCGGCAAAGGAAAAGGCCTGTAAAATGTGGTGTTATTTGGAGTACTCAAACTTGCAATCCCTTTGGTTTCAGGCTTTATGAGAAAGTTGCTCTGTGGAAGCAGCAGGCTGCATTGAGGAGGAGGGGGGGTTGAATGATAAGGAGGAGGCAGGGCTCAGCTACAGTCACCTGGGGGATGACAAGAGGTGAGATCCCTTAATCCACCTTGGTGGAGCAGAAGGACTAATCAGCTGGTGATAAAAGGGAATGGAGAGGTGGTTTTGAGGGGAGCTTTAGTGCCAAGGGCTCTTTTGTGTTTCTGGAGTGGGTTGTGTAGGAGTGGTAGAAACTGCCTGCCTGTACAGCTTCCAGCATTTTTCTTCAAATTATCCACTGCTTTGGCAGCTTTCTACTGTGCAAGAATCAAACACACCAAGAAAAATAGAAGTAAATCTCATGATATTCCATCTTTGTTTGTATCTGGGGAAGGGTGGTTCCTGCATGGTTTTTTTGACATTTTGCTCTGAATTCTGTGGATTTGTAAAATATGAGGATAATTGAAAGATTTACAGGTGTAAATTACTATGTTTTAAAACCAGAAATAATGAAATATGTGACAAGCTTATATAAGAATGTTTTTTCAGTTAATTATAAAGGCAATTATAGAATTTTTTCCTGATTTTTACTAATTTCTAAGGGGTTATTTTAAATATCATTAAATTATTATCACTTTTGTTAAGTAACAGCAACTCCAGTAGCCTGGTCCTTCCACTGCCTTTTGAAGGAAGAAAAATGCCCAAAAATGCTGCAGTGGGGAGCTGAATCAGATATTTGCTGTGTGGGGGGTAAAAGGAAGATGGCAATCTCTGGGCAATCTAGGTCTGTTACCAGCATTACATAGGAAAAGGTCACCTCAAAATTGAAATGGAGTAGGTTGAGGTCATAGATCCTAATTGTGTACCATGTTACAAGCAGGCAGGGTGCCTCACCAAATGTGAAGTCCCAATTAAAAGCTCCAAAATATTTTCTAGAAATCAGTTACTTGCTTTGGAAAAGGAAAAAGAAAAAGGTGGAGGAAGAATCTCAGAGCTCCACTGTATCTTGTGGATGGATGACACAGTGATATATGAGACCAGCCCTGCTTTTGCTATTAGAAATTCCCAGCAGTGCCAGGGAGCTGGAATGTGCTCTCCACAAGGCAGGCAGGCTGCCCACACTTGAAGCTGGGAAGGATTGGGCTCAGAGTGGTGGTTTTGCTATAGAACTTCTGCAGCTCTCTTTGGCTTCAAAATATTTTCTTTATACAGAAAAAAAAAATCATTAATAAAATTGGAGCTGAGCTAGAGTAAAAATGTGTGTCTTTAAAGATGGTCCAGTGACTTCATTGCTTTAAATTTAAGATGATGCGAAGACTTTAGGTGGGAAGATTTTGATTGATGGTTCAAGGTGTGTGTGAGTAGGGGTAAGTAATAAAGAATCAGAAAGGAATAAAAAAGGAAAATATGAAAAGGAAATGAAAGGTGAGATTTGGCAGATATTTTGGGAGCAATGGAAGAAACAGACCTTGGGGATGAAGAGGATGGAAGGAGAGGAAAAATGGATTGCAAAGAAAGGTAAAAACAAGCCAAACCAAAAAACCCTGAAAGGTTCATAAGCTTCTCTGGAACAAGTAACAAAATTGACATCTGAACTGCATAGAAACAGTCTTAATATATATGGCATGGGGTGTGGAACTGGGGTGTTGGAAGTGGAACTAGCTATATTAAGAACCATCCTCTATAAATGCTTCCATCCTCACTGGGAAATTAACATTTTTCTTTTCTATCCTGTTCTTGCTGTTATTTAAATTTTGTCTATCTTACATCACTCAAATATTATTTTGGTCTATGTGTGGCTCATCAGATTTTTCCACTGCCTATATCATTTACAGTTGTCACTGAAGATGGCTAGGTATAGTCTAGTAATGTTGGTGGAGAGCCTAGGAAAATACAGCTTGACTCTAAAATACCTATTTTTTTTCTGAAATTAAAAAGCTTAAAGGAAATGATGAATAATGGAATAAATCACCATCTATTAACAAGACTATTTTACTGTCAAAGCCCCCATTAGACACACATACCACTAACAAGATTGGTACACTAAGAACTGTGTAAGCTGAGATGCTGCTTCCCTTCAGTGGAAAAGAAAGATATGCACTGAAGCCAGCTTGACATTGGCAATGCACAGTGCATCATGCAATAATTATTGTTCTCAAAGCCCCACTACAAAAATCAGCTTTGGTTAGTTTGTCATGTGGAGTGGTGGACTGTACTTCAGCAGCCCTTGCCTTAGAAGGGAAGCATGTGGGAAGATGCTTTGCTGTTATTTCAGGCTAAGGTTTCAGGGAAGGATGTGAAATGGTGCCAGGCTAGATTTTGGTAAGTAGTCTTTATAAAATAAAATGTGGGATAGATTTATTTTTTTTAAATGTCTTGAGCAAGCTGTCCCTCAGGAGCCCCAGGTTCTCTGGGCAAGTACTCTTCCACAGAAGACTGTTGGGAGCCAAAGTCTTTGCCTGCCTTTTGGTTTGGGAAGCCCAAACTGTTTAGTGTCAAGCCTGGAGACCACCTGTGATCCAGCAGCACCTCCCAGGGAGCAGAGTGTACCTTCCAGGGCTGTGTCCTTTCATCTTGGATAGCTCTGTCCTCTATAAACTCCCTTCCTTCCAACGTGTGGTCTCTGAAACACACTTTAACAAAGAAGAAGGTTTGTAGGGGTTGGGTAAACTCAGGTTTGGTTTGAACTTTCAGAACTTCTGGGAGGACTTTACATTATTTCATCTTTATCATTTACCTAGATGGTGTATATCTTAAAATCTACTGTGAAGTTTCAGGGGCAGATCCTATAGATTCATATCCCAGTATTCCACCCATCACTTTGAAAATGAAATCCTAACTTGCAGTTTTGTTTTCTTTGCAGCATTTTGATCACATTTACTGAGCATAAGACTACACTCTAAGTGAAATCCATTATTAACAGTTATGGTCAGTGAGTGGTATGGAATTTTGTAATATTTTTTGCTGTTTAGGGTGATGCATTTTTTATGGTGATAGATCTAGTCTGTTATTTAATCCAGAATTAATTAATGATGACCACAATACCACATGTATTCTCACCTCCACTCCTTTAGTTGAATGGAATTGTAATGCACAAGGGCAGAGGCTTTTAAGACAAGAAAAGGAGAGCCCTTTCCCAGGGGCAGGGCCAAGACCTGTGAAGTTCTCCAGCTGATCCATCTCTTAGACTAGGTCTTTGCTCTAAGACAAACAAGGCAATGTGTTAGGAACAAAAAGGATTGTTTTGATCAAAGGGAGGGGATTTAACATAGCAGGTGGTTGCCATGTTGTGTAGAGAGAATCGTTGGAAGATGTTCAGGTACTTTGATGAGGAAAGGAAGGAATGCCAGATAAAGAGCACCTAGATGATTTAAAGCCTGTTATAGGGTCAGTTCGTGAACAGTATTTTCTTGAATGTAAAAATCTTGATAAACAAAGAAATATTTGAGTGCAGTTTTGTGGGATGGAGTTAGGAATAGTCAGCATGTTGGCAGAAAAAATGGAAAAACTGAGGTATATGTTGATAGAAGGTACAGTCAAATGCTCAGAACCACTCACTCTTTCCCCCCCCCCTTTGATTTATTCAACTTTAAAGTGTAAGTTTTTAGAAACCACACTTTATCTGATGAGATTTATACCTCAAATAACTTCATTTTAAGGCAAACATGTGGCTGCACATCAGAGGTCAGGCATCTCCCACCTAAATAACTGAGTGGTCTTGCAAGTGAGATCTCCTGTCTGCTGTACATGTCTGTGCTTCCCCTTGTGCGTGGTGCTGTTTGACTGAGTTCCAAAGGAACTCATCAGGGAATAGCGAAGAAGCTCAAGCAGATGAAAAATTGTGTGTTTAAATTTAGGCTAAAAGAACAGAGAAATGTCAAAAAGGTATGAGAGTTCTAGGAAACTTTAGGATACTCTTAGGAGAAGTTGAGGATCACAGTCTCTGAAGAATATGAAGTGGAAAGAGGATGGAAATGCAGGAGGAACCAGGAAATGCTCTCTTCTTTAAAAGCTTTTAGTCCAGAAAGTTATTGTACAAATGTTGTGCTGGGTAGGCTTGTTGTTACTATCACTGGATGGGCACTGACATGGAGCTGACTGAAGGTGGGAAGATACTGGGAATGTAGAATGAGAGGAGAGGACTTAATGTGTGCTTGTAACTCCCCTCCATCCATACTTTGCTGATTGTTGCAGTATGAAATCCTGGTACAGATAGGGAAATGTGCCCAGTGGGCTGAGTTTTATACAAATAAAATAATCTGGCTTGTTTTTTAGCATATGGGATGCTGGTTTCCTCTAGCTTGTTTTGTTTTTTGGTCTCACTGAATGAAGTTAAAAGATAATAAATATACAGAGGGAAAAATGAAGTAAGAACAACAGGAAACTGAGCAGAATAGGACAGGTTTACTTGTCTGAAGAGTTTTCTATTCATTAAAATAAAATGAATGGCTTGATCTTACTTCCCCTAAACCAAATTTTATTTCCACTAGAATTAGTAAAAGGTTTTTCTGAGTAGCATGTGACTGTGAAGCACACTGTCTGCAAAAGCACCATTTGTCATTTACTGCAACTTGAGGATCAGAGACTGCTGCTATGTACCAAAGTGAGAATAAATGGATTAACACTTGCTGAGCTTAAAGCCTCAATCCTGTAATAGTATTATCCCAAAGTACATGTGATTTTTTTTTTTTTCCCCCCTATAAATTCAGTTGTGGTTTTCTGTGTGCTTGTTGCATGGGTACATCATCATGTTAGCCATGTTATAATGACAATTCAAATGACAGTGCTGCTTCTGGTAGTAAACATCCCTGCAGAAAAAGATGCTGGTTTTTGTAATTGTGATGCAGAAGAGTACTTTCTGAATTCATTAAGGAAAGTTTTAATTAGCTTAACTAACTCTCAAGCTTAAGTTAAACTCACTAGAAAAAGTGTCTGAGGAATATATTGGAAGGTAGTGACTTCAGAGATTCTCTTCCCAGAGATGATAATTCTATTATCAGGTAAATGTTTGTGAGCTCCCCCCTAGCATCCCTATAGGCAAAATATATTCCCTTGCTTTAAACTATTAACCTCCCTCCTATTTTTAAAGAACTTTGGTGGCTGAGTTTATAAGAGAAGAAGGAACAGTCAGGAAAACAAGAGGAGCTTATTTTTCCAATGTAACAAAAATTTAGAACTGTTGTCTGCAGTTCTACCAGAGGCTCTCATGTGTCTGTTTATGTGAGATTCTCCAAACTTTTGTGGTTTCAGTGGAACAGAAAGCACCCGAGATTTTCAGATGTCTTTCAGCCAAAGAATACGATAGGCATCCACAGGGGCAGGGGGAGCAAGCCATGAAAAATAAGCTTCTGTGAGGCTTGGAAGCCTGACATAATTTTTCCCTGTCAGAACCTTTGGGCTTAATTCTGCTTTGCCTCACACCCAGTTGAATCCCATTGATTTTTAAAATTTTTTTTATTTTGGATGCTTCTGGTGTGAGCCACATGAGAGTGTGGCCTTTGGTTTGGAAATACTCTGTACTGAAGAAACTGGTGAGACTATGGTTATGAAAGTGTGTGTTACTGATACTCCAGGAAGTGCTACATTTCATCAAGTCTGCTTAGGGAATAAGAAAATGAACTCCATTATTTTTAGGAAAATGCCAGATGTTGTCATGATATGTCACACGCTTCCGTCGCTGAAATGTTTTTGAACAACAGTGCTAATGTGTGGTATTATGCTGATGTTGTACAAATAACTAGATGTCAGCCTCCATATCCTCTGCAGACTTTTGTATCAGTGTCTGCTTAGCTGTTGGAGTTATAAAAAAAATAAAAACATTATTTGGAAAAGGAAGAGGAAATAGGAACTTGCTGAGGAAGCACAGGTTAGTGTTCTGGTTTGAATCAGCAGGGGGCAATTTGAAAAACCAGAAAAAGGGAGGAAATCCCTTTTTGTGGGGAATGGAAGGACATATGGATGCCTTTTCAAGAGCTACTGCTCTATGTGTGTACATATACCCATTACCAATTATTAGTAACTGGGAAGAGTAGCAGATTTGTCTTTACAAACAAGCTGTGGGTCTGCTGGTAGATAAACCAGCACTAGGAGATAAAAGAAACAGTAGGAAGGATTCCACTGATTGATGAATGGAAAAAGGTATTTGCTTTTACAAGTATACTTTAGGTTTGCTGATAAATGAAATTAGTCATTGAAAGATGAAAGAAACAATGGGGAAGAAAAGCCCTTAAATTCCATAAGAATTAAAAGGGAGGGTTGTACATTAGAGGGAAATCTCTGGTATCAGGCATTTTGGGAAGTCTGTACCTCTCAAGTACCTCAGAAATGGGGAAGAGAGAAGGAAAATGGGGCTATGAAATTAGGATAAAAAGGAGGCTGCATCCTCCAAAAATTGGAGAGCTCCCAGGGGAATGCCCCCATGGCCTCTCCCTGTATTTGAATAAAGCCAAAAAGGACTCCTCTGTCTCTTTTTTGGACGTGAACTTCTGGTGTTTGTGAATTAATTTGCCTCACAGTAACCAATAACCAATATTGGTTATGTCAGCCATTTCCCCCGTTCTTATATTGAGAAAAAACTGCTATCATCATTGCAATTTCAGATTTATGTAATTTGATCATTTGAAAGATTGCAAAATGGAGGTGTAGGTTGCATCAATTTTTCCTACAGAAGAAAATTGACCATAACCTCATAAGTGGAACATAGGACATTTAAGGCTGTATGTATTATAATACTGGCACATGGAATATATTTAAAGATTTGGACAGAGAATTATTAGATGATTCATTCTTGCAAAAGAGATTCCCTACTGTCTTTTATTATTGTTGCTCCAGCCATGATGCTGAGGCTTGCTCTTACCCAACTGACTTTTTTACTTTTGAGGATTGAATACTTAGATAGAAAAGTAGTGCTGTTTATTTAACTGGTTTGAGTGAAAACCTTAATTTCTAATGGCATTTTTGGAAGGTGGTAGTTTGCTCTACTGAGAATTTTTGGTGGGGAACTTGGTATAACTGCTACAAATGGCAAGGAAGTGTTATTGCTATGGCATCACACAAGTGAAAGACATTTTGATCAGAAGACCTAGATCTGTGAAAATATTTAAATGTAATACTTTTCTTGAAATTATTGGAAACTCTCAGTTCCTTTATGCAGCTGGTCCTCAGAGAATGGTACAAAGAAAAGAGGAACTCAAGGGGAGGCAAAAGGGAAAAATGGGAAGTGAATTAGTGAAGAGGCTCAAATCAGCACTTTACCTGAAACCCTGGCAGCTCTTTGTGGTCCCAGAACTGTGGTAACTGTGCTGTGTTTTGGATACTTCACAGTTCATTGTCTTCACTTGTGCCAGACAATGTTGGCAGTGCTGATCCAGTTCCCTTGCACTCCTTCCTGCACCTTCCAGCATGGTGTCATTTGTCTTAAACCTCTCCTGTAAGATGCTCAGAGCAATGATTCATCTTTTCTGCTTTTAACTTCTCACCCAGAATCTGAGGCAATGCAGCCTTTTTTTCTGTTTCTGCCTGGAATTCTGAACATCACAACTAGGGAATTAAAATGAATTGGGCTTTTTATTCAGCACTAGAGACACAAGTTAACAATCTCAGAGGAAAGTTAACTTTAGCAAATTCCAAGGTTGTTGTCTATAGCTGAAGAACCAAACCCCATTTTAAGGCCTAATTGTAATTAAGTAGTCCAGTCCTGCTGACATGCTTGTGTGGATAGCAATCATATTAATGGCTGCTTTCATGAGGCATTTGCATCAAGGAAAACTCTGTGTTGGAATTTTGTATGGTAAATAAATTACAGAGCCTTTTTCAAAACAGCTTGGTTAATCCTATCTTAGGTTATAGGAGAAATACTATTCACTTGGGGAAAACAAAGTGATCTCAGAAGTAGAATCAAGGTAAACCTAAACTAGGATCGTATTACTAGTTGGTTTTGGCTTGAGAGTTGTTATTTTAGGAAAACAAAGGAGGGACAGCCTTAGACCTCTGCTAGATAATTGACAAATCTCAGCAAGTGACATTTTTATTTAATTGAATCCATATAATTTGAGAAATTGGCTTTGCACATATCTCCCTGGAGATGATCTCTTTACACTGCACTCCCCTTTGGCCTCAATGTAGAGAACTCCATAGATTGAAGCTAAACAGACAACACCTAGGCTAGATGGGCTACTTGAATATTTTGGGAATTACAGTGAGGTGCATCTGAGGTGCTCGGGTAGTGTTTTGCTTGTGGTAAATCCAAGCTTCCCTGCTATTGCCAAGAAAGATTTGCAGTTTTACATTTGTTTTCTTTTTTCATTTTTTTAAAGCTTTCCAGAATGCACATTTTAATCCCTTTGGTATAATTTCAGAGAGCTGCTAAAACATTTGAACTTCATTTTTTCTCGATTTGCCAGGCTTCACTTAAAAAATAGTGTGGTGAGCTCATTGGCATTGCTGATTTCGCATCAGCACATTCTATTTGTTCCTAACACTGGACTCTGATGGTTTTCTTCCTTTGTCTTTTTTTTTTTTCCTTTTTCTTTAAGGGAGAAATATTTTTTAATGTACATTACAGTTTGATTTGGTATTTTTTAAAATAAAGTTACTCTAGACTTGTTAGCTTTTAGCCCAGTTTTTGATTGTGGTTTTCTTGTTTCTGCTGGGAGGTTTGTTAAGCAATGTTTTATGAAAAACAGTAGTGTGATCAAGACTTCATGGAGCCCTTGTTCCCAGTAAAGATGTCTACAATGCTGTTTCTCCATGCCCAATGAATTGGAAAATACTCTACAATTTAAATATTGTTTAGGTCTGGATATGTTCAGTAACCTGTACATTCAAACAGATCCTGCCATGTTTCTTCTGAATTTGGTCACCTGTACTTTTTTAGACCTCTCTGACAGGTAGGAAGATGCTGGGGGAAAGTGTGGAGTGAATGTGATGCCACTTCCCAAAACAGAGCTCTCTCACTTCTCAGTCAGTGGGAATTTTAGTGGACATTGGCACAACTGAGACAGCTCATTTTCTCTTAGGAAGATTGTTATGTTTCTGTAGGGTGCTGGTAGAGGGAAAGATTCTGGAGCTGGGTCTGGGTATCCTGAAACAAAACCCCCACCAACAGCCTCTACATTTTGGGAAACTGGAGAAATACAGTCCCATCAGATTTTGTTAGAAATACTACTTCTGCCATGGCAATCTGACATTTCCATTGTGAAAAAGTGTGTTCTCTAGCTAAGATGACAACAGCCATGGTTCAAATTGAGCTTGAGGAACTTTGCTCTGGTGAAACAGTTCCACCCTTGGATCATTTTGTGATTTGCTTGTTGCTCAGCAGGAGCTCATCTCACAAACACCTTTGGAAAATGGTCTGCTGCCACTGTGATTGGTTCATAAAATTTCTCATATTATTGAGCTAATATTGCACTTAAGAGCTTCACAACCAAGAAGGGCAAAGCTGGGTTGGCTATGTAATGGTGGTGTGAAGTCCCTTATAATAGGAGAGTAGGATATTGAAAGAAATACCTTCTTCCCTATACAGGCTAAAATGGATCATCTAGTGAATGTTTTTTCTAGTAATTCTGCTGTTGCCTCCCATTTTCTTGATCTTCTGTGTTTCTGAGCCCAGTCTGACAGAGCTGGGCAATTTGGAGCAAAAATGATTGCTAGATGTTGGCACATTCACCATCAGGCATAGGTGATCTTGACATGTCACTCCTTTTCTGTCACTTCTCTTGCAAATACTCTGTTCTTTTGTGTTCTGTACAACAGATTTTTTTAATCCAATCCTGTATGCCATCCATTTTCCTGATTTATCTATCAAATTGCACACTTTTGCACAAAAATCCAATTATAGGGATGAGACTGATTTATTTGGTTAAAAAAATAAAATTCCTTAAAGTTAGTTTTTTAATAAATAGTTGGTTTATTTTCCCCCTGGACTACTAGTTGGAAAATAAATATTTTTGTCTTGGACTTAGACTTGAATTAGAGGGAACTCTTGAGTTTGAACCAATAAAAATTTGTTGGTTTGCCTGATTTAGTACATAAATTCAGTTCCTTTGTGGGACTGTAGTTTGGAATCTGCATCCACTATTTCTGTTTTCTAGTTTAGGGCCCACAGAGAAGAATACACAGGCATGGAGCCCTTAACTACAATTTTCCAATCCAGGGCTAAACAGAGTTCCCCCCAAGTGAGAATTCAAACTGTACCCTTTTTACAGGGACATGGAGGGTTTGACAGCATGTTACCTGTGTTCCTGTTCCCAGCTGGTGAATTCTTCCTTTTCTCTTCTAGAATTCACCAATACCTTTGGAACATTAACAGGTTTTTGGATTTTTTTTTCAGGAGGCTTCCCAAGTATTTCCTCCCCACTTTTATAGTTTTTGAAAGAACCTTCTACTCCCCTTTCATCACCCTGCAGATGAATGGTTTTGTGGTGTACTTGAACAATGCCAAAACTGCCAGAAAGAGGAGCAGGATTTGCCAGGAATTCTGGCATGTAGGACGTGGTTGTAGGTCCATTTTTGGGGTTCAGCCCTTTCAACCACAAAACTGGCAGCATCAATTTCTGCAACATCAAGCCTAAAGCCACACCTGCCCTGACAAAGGTGTGGCCTTGTCCAGGTGTAGAGTCTGTGCTTTCAGCTCAGAGGATGGGGAGTGTAGAGCAGGAAAAAGGTTGAGACTGCTGGGAAGAGAAGGAAGTAGCTGTTGCAGGCTGTGTTATTAGTGGCACTGCTGATAAGATACCATACAGGGGCCAGACCAGAAAGTGGGCAGATGTGAAGAATTACGTATGAGAAAATTATTTGGCTTGACTTCCCTGTGTCTTTCCCTGCCCAGATCCTTTAACAGGAATTTGTATGCTTCTTGTATTACAATTGCACTGGCTTCTAGGAGACAGTCTTGGGTTTTTTTAACATTGTGTTTCCACAAACATGTTCTGGATTTCCACAGAGGGGTGTAAATGTTTTTTAAATTTTATTTTTCATGAACTTCTGTATATTTTTCTTTGGTTTAAATCTTACCTCGCTGAAGTTCGAATTTGAGAGTGTATCTTGTCCATCTTGCCATGAGCAGGGGAGCCAGGTAATCAGTATTTTCCAAGTGTTATAGTGGCAGTAAGGACTTGTGAACAGTAGATGGCACAGGAGAGGTACGAATAAACTGAGAACAGCCCCTTCTTACAAGTTTCTGCCTGTATCTTTAAGCAGTTTAGGAATACAAATAACCAAATTAGGAAGGTTTGTATCTAGCCTGCGGAGTGGCTGTTATGCTTGTTAACTTGATCTTTTATCCTAGATTAACTGAAGTCTTTGAATTGCAAGTATAATACCTTGTCATGGTGGGATATTTAGAAAATGAGTTTTCTCTTTACGTTGCACCGTCTGCTAAGTGAAAACTAGACACTGTATATTCATGGAATAAAAGTTACAGGGATCGTATGCTTAGGCACTTTTCATCCTTCATGGCTTTCCCAATGAGTACATGCTGAATTCTTGTAGCTGTTGTGTCAGGAAACAAATCTCAGGAGCATAAACCTTACACTGCTCTCTGCTTTGCAGCTCCCAAGGTTATGGTCAAAAGTGTTTCTCAGTTCCTGTGCTGTGTAACACATGTCCCAGGAAGCAAATGGCTATTTCTAAGGACACAAATGCTTGTTTTATTTCCTTTGATTGAGGAGTGAAAAGTCACAGCGTAAACAAGGCTCCAGGTACTGGGCTGATGATCACAAAAATACCTCCATCTGTTTCTTACACTGGATTCTTTTTTTTTTTTTTTTCCTTTCTTTTATTTTTTTGTCTTTTCATTTGTGCAGGGGAAAAGCTGCAGGAAAGTCCTGGAAAAGGGAAGCAACACGGAAGCATAGTCTGTCAGTTTGTGTAGGGTCAGGAGCTGGGAATTCATTTCATTTCTCCTATTGACTTCATGTGTGACCTCAGGCAAACCACAAGTCTTCTGTGGGCTTTGCCCCTTATAGCTCTTCACTGGGCACTCAAAATTTTGTAAAATGCTGCTGTTCTGAATTGATAGCCTTTTTATCTGTGCACTGTATTTCACAGGTGTAAAGAAGTGACCTATTTGCTTTCTCTCATTTATATCTTGTGGGAAGGATTACTTGCTGCTGTTGGTACAACCCCAGTATATTTAAAAAAAAGACTTGAGTTTTTGTCTCTCAATGCACAAGATAAAAAACCCCTGAGAATGCAGGAAGATTTCTCATCTCCCCTGTGCTTTTGAGGTTAAATGGGTATAAGTTCTTTTATGTTATAATAGACAGAAAGGGCCTTAAATTTCTGAGATGTTTACAGCAAAAAGTGAAATTTTATGAGTGTGAGGGAATAGATGAACAAGGCACAGATTTTCAAATTTCTTGTGTACAAAAGGAAACTTAAAAAAACCTCAACCCCAAAACCAACCAGACCAAAACACCTTCTCCACACTAGATGCTAGCAGAGGAATCATGGAAAAGATGGAAAGATAGATAGTGCTGGATTTTACAGAGGTTGAGAATGAGCTCTGTTTTCTTCTGTCAGTGGAATGCTCAGACTAATCTGTAAATAGAGTCTGTTTATCATTAATTGCTGTGGCTCTGCCATTCCTGCCTCCCACTAGGACTTCCATGAAAAATAAGATGGTCTTGGCCAAACAAAACTCCATGGTGAAGGAGGGGGAAAATAAACAATTAGAAACAGTGTAGGGCACCACCAGTATTTAAAAAAATGTAAACAGCAATGGAGAACAATGTCCTGAGGTGCTGTGTGAGACCAAATCAGTTGTTGCAGCAGAAACTGATTAAAGGCTATATAGCAATTCCAGTATTGTGGATTGTTCTCCAAATGCCCTTTCTAATAGCAATACAGATAAAATAAGAGTGAAATTCTTCTTAGTGGCAGATGGGAAGTGCTGTCCTGTCTGAGAGAATGTCTGGTGGCAGAAGCAGTCCCCACTGTGCTATTTTTGGGATCCCCCATGGCAGAAAGGAAATGATGAATCTGACTCAATGTTCTTAGAAGGCTAATTTATTATTTTATGTTCTTAGGTTGTATGTTAGAATACTATACTAAAATTGTACTAAAGAATAGAGATAGGATACTTATAGAAGGCTTAACAAGACACTAATGAAAAACTTGTGGCCTCTTCCAGAGTCCTGACCCAGCTGGACTGTGGTTGGTCATTGAGTCACAACAATTCACACGTTGGATAAACAATCTCCAGCCACATTCCAAAGCAGCAAAACACAGGAGAAGCAATCAGATGATTATCATTTTCATTTTTCAGAGGCTTCTTAGCTTCCCAGGAGAAATCCTGGTGAAAGGATTTTTCAGAAAATATGACAGTGACAACTCGCCATGAGCTGGATGAGCCAATGGTTCCCTCGCTCCTTATATGTTGTCCTGCTTCCATATAACTCATGCTTTTGGACTGTGAGCCTAGGCCATATTGCCATATTTGGTTGAAAAATAGTCAATGTGGAAGACAGGAGGTGTTTTGATTATGTCAAAATAGTAGTAACAATTGGTATGCTGTGACACTGATTTCTAAACAACTGTGCTTATAGTGTCAAGTGACCAAGAATATTTTGATAAAAGGCTTTTCAGAGTGAACTTGTTACACTCAGCTGATGCCTTTGTGTTTAGAAAAAGACTGGATGGGGCTCTCCCTGCCATGGTTGAGTTGAGGGGCTAAGGCATGGGTTGAACTCAATGATCTTTTGAAGATCTCTTCCAACCTAGTAATTCTGTGATTTTTTTTTTTTCTTTTGAACACTGGTCAGAAATCAAGAATCTAGATGAGAATAACCCTCAGATTTTTATTTTAGTCATGAAGTAGTAAGAAAAACACACAGAATTGAATTCCTTAATGAGATTGATGGATGATATCAGTTCTTTTGTTTTCCTTGTGTGTTATTTAAGCAATACTAGGGGGAAGTAATTGGCCAAGTTCAATGACTTAAAACAGTCCTGAGCGTACCAAAGTTCAAGACACAGCATGTTAAACACTTCTAGTCGAAGTGCTGTGACTGCAGCCTCTTCTTGGATGTCTATAGTCTATTATAAATACATTTTTCTCCTGTGTCTAGTAGCTTTAATGCTGATCTTGTAGTGTTATCCTGAAGTAAATCTATTAAAAGAGAGAGTCTTAAGGGCCAGCCCTGCTTTCACACACTTAGAAATTGTTCCTCTGCATGCTACATCTATTCTCATTTATGTAATGCCCTCCCATACTCATTCATGTCGCAGGGTCAGAGTCTGGATTCTGGGACATTCAGATTGATTCAACTTATCAGCTCCAGAGGGGAATAGTGTGCAAGTGAGACCTGTATTTCTGCAGTTTCTATTTTGTCCCAATAGCCCATTAGCAAACTTAAAAGCAAGTTGAATTTTATAGGGGACTTCCTCTGACTCGTAGACAGTGACACAAATTAAGACAGTGCCTGCTACCTGTGGCAGTGGTGGGAACAGAGTGCAGCTCCCTTGGCCCTGCTAATTTACAGATGGTGGTTCTCAGCTTGGGACTGAGGGTGCAGGGTCAGAGCAGGGCTTCACCCATCCACTGTGCTGTTCCTGACTGGCTTTTCTGTGCAACTAAGGAATGGCAAAATCATTGCTGTCTCCACCCACCCGGCTCCAACCAATTTTTGCTTAGTGACTGCCTAATGACTTAGAGACCCTGTCTGCTTCTTTGTATTTCATGGCTACAAACAGACCAATTTTCTGTGAATTTCTTGTCTCCCCTTTGAGTCTGTTTATGTATTTGGCTTTCCCCCCATCCTGTAGCGCTGAGTTCCACAGTTTATATTGTCTGAAAAGCATTTTCTTTTTTCTGCTTTGAACCAGGTATGTGATAATTGCATAAATGCCCCCCAGTTCTCATTTAACAAGGAGAAATTGAGTTATTTGCATCCTATGAATTTCTCTGCACCATTTTTACAGACTAGTGACATGATCCAGTAAAGAGATGTCTGTATTCCATGTTGAGTCCTTACCTTTTATAGCCTCTCCTCTGACAGGAAAAGATATTTCATATCTGTGATTCCCAAGGCCACAATTTTCTGCGCTTTCTGGACTAGAAGAAGTAACCAAAGTGACTCCAGCTTCTACTTGGTGGTTAGGAATGGCTTAAGTATGGCCTATTATTAAGGGTATGTGCATTAATACTTCTCTACCATGCAACTCAGGATTGTGGGCTTTTTCTTGTCAATCTTCTCAGTTAGCTTTAGTTCTAGAAAGCACTTTGCTTTATTAATATGCTTGTCTCTAATGTAAAAACCTTACTGTTTCCCCCCTCATTCTTACCATATTGACCAATTAAAATCCCAATTGCTGCCACAAGGAAGTTCTACAATTTTCTTGATCTGAAATCTGACCATTTATTCCTATTGTTTATCCTTAGTGTTTTATCAAGAATCATGTTGGAAGAGTAAATTCTTTCTTGTTCGATTACATTTGGTGCAATGTTTAAAAAAAAAATCAAACCATAAAAATCACTCTGGAAATTAAAAAAAATATATCTACTGTGTGATCCTTGCACATATGTTCAAGTGTCCTTGAAAAAGCTCTAGATCTTATTTTGAATGTCCCAGAATATATCACATTCCTTCATCTTTTTTTTCCCCTTTATTACAGTTTCCATAAATATAATATGGAAGTCAGACTTAGGAGCCTGTAGGTCATGATGTTTCTCTGATCTGTTACTGAAGATCAATGTCCTTGAATTCTTGACTGAGCTTGTATGTTACAGGTTTGGAACAGGAAACTCCTACTCTGCTAGATTAGTATAATTCACATTTGAAGTGGTGGAAAGTTTGGTATGGTTTCAAAGGTCATGTTTGCTCAGTCTTGCTGTCTTGGGTTTAGTAGCAAACTTCATCCCAACTTTGATCAAAAGCAGCAGTATTAGAACTGTCAAGCTATTTCACCAAAGCCACTGATGTTAGTACTTGTGTTGTGGTGCCGAGGGACCAATGTGTTCTTTTTTCAGAGCCCCAAAATTAAGATGGTTCTTGGACTAATGTTAAGTGAAAATGATACTGTTTTGCTGGAATGATTTTTGAGTAAGGGCAGGTAAGCTAGAAAGTTACAATATTAGATCTGCTCACATTGCCGTGAGAATGGAAAATACCAGGGATGATAATAGAAGGGGAACATATGAAAATAAATGATTCCTTTTTTTTTTGTAAGTTAAAGAAGCAATTTGCTTTTGCTTGTCCTCCATTTGGCTGTAGATGAGAGGCATTGCTAAAAACGCTTCATTATCTGTGAGCTAGTAAAGCTTTTCTTTCATCAAATAACACTCACTTGATGGCGGAAAAAATATTTCCCTACTTTGAAGAAGATGGCAACACGCTGTCATATGGCTTTGGAAGGTGACAGTGCCGACAAAATGGGTTTTTCTTTGTGTAACTTACTTTCTTTAGCATGAGCAGCATTTGAAACAAATAGTTCTGGGTTTGTATATATAGACAAATTCAGCTCTTTGGATGCCAAGTCAGAGGCAGCAGTTTAGGAGTATTATCCAGAGGTGCTACAAATATGCAGAGTACATTGGTTTAGAGTGGTTTTGGAGGCTAAAGGAGTAAAATGATTCTGGCAAGTGTGAGTGTCATGAGGCATGGGGGAACAAGAAGTTCTGTAATGTGTATTTTTGCAGTATGGCTGTTTATTAGGCTGGCTGTAGCCAAGATGCTTCAGTCAGATTCTAGACAGGTCTTTTTCTTGGCCATCCTCACTCTTTCTCTCTGCCCTTATATTCACATATAATCAGAAAGTTTTATTCCAGAAAATATTAAGTTAGTATCAGAAACTATTAAGGTCCTGTTTTGAAGCCTTATACCTGTCAGCACATAAGAAGTTGCTCAATTAAAAATATTTAATAAAGGGTGTGGAAGTGCAGAGGCTTGACTAAGAGGAAACAGTTGGGTTTTTTCCTTGTAAAACTCCACTCAACTCACCAAAACCAACAAAAACCCAAAAGCAAAAACAAAACCCCTAAAACCATAAACAAAATTAAAAAAAAAATTCCTTAAGCTGTTATTATGATGACAAAAGTGCTTTTGGCCTTTGTTCAATAAGCAGTACAGAAGATGGATATTCGCTTTGTCTTCCATTTGCATTTTCTTCTTGAAAATGTACGTGCATTGGAGATACACATAAGGCGGTCCTGAACCATCTAACGTGTTGTGGAATGCATCTTTTTTGGATCACCAGATTAGAGAGAAATCAAAGTGTTGCAATAACTATCTCAGAAGAAAATGTCTTCTGAGGCTTCTGTCTCCTTCAGTGCTGGAGCTCCTTAATTTGGAAACTCCTAAGAAGCAGTATGTGCTTAGAACCTGTCAAGCTCAATCTTGTTTTCGAGTAACAGAACCCTGTGGCATCTGTACAATGAGAATACTTGGTCCTGGTGATATGAAGGTGTATAGAAACGAAGGAATTGTACTTATTTGTCTGCTGTTGTTGCTATTTAAGAAAACTTTATTTTTTTGTCTCATGTAGATCTAAGTAGGTCTTAAGGTTTCACCAGGATCTTGAAGGCACAGATATTTTTATTGTCTGTGGCCAAACTGAGGAGTGATGGAAACTCTACAATCTGCCTGCAGCGAGGTCTTGGCTTGCAAGATTGGGCAAACAAAAGTCATTGTAGGGGGGTAGTTTGAATAAACAGAAAAAAACCAAAACAGTCCGATAAGAACAAAAAATGTTGCTAACATTTGAATCAAAAATGAGCAGGTCCCATTATTGTGTTACCTCTCAACTGCCTTCTTGACTTATCCTGCCCTGCTTCTCTTTTTAGTCTAGCCAGCTTCCTATGGAGGAACAACCTTCTCTCCTTCCTCTTGGCTGAGTCCCTGTCGAAGGCTTTCAGCTGGAAATCCTGGGGTGGTTGAAATTAATATACTCAACATGGCTAGTCAGAGCACCTAATGACTGTCTGCCTGAAAGCAGCATGGACTTAGCTTTGGATCCCATCTCTTTGGGCAGGAGAGCAGCGCTCAGATCTCGGGAGGGGGCTTGCCTAGCCAAGATGAACACTTCTGCAGCTGCTGGGGGAGATAAGCACATGTGTACATCAGGACCTTGCATGTACATATGGATGTGATATGTGTGGTAGCTGCCAGTGCAGAAAGTGAAACGTAGAGAGCAGCATTCTCAGTCTTGGTCTTTCATGAAACAGATTTTTGGGGAAAGGTTATAAAATAATTCCATTTTCTTACCTAGTTTGGTGAGATAGCAGGAGCGGACTTGCTTAATTGTTATGAGTTTGGAAACATCCCTATCCTGTGTTACACTGTGTGAAAAAAATTCAATTCTCTCACAAAGCTTAATTAGATTAACATTTCAGCTTTTAATTTAAAGAGAAGCGTGGCTCATACTGCATTATGCCAGCTGTTGTTTGTATATAGTAATAAACTTTGGTCTTTTTGTCTAGGTTATGTTTGTTTTCACTGCTAGTTGAAGGGAGATTGTTTTAACAATTGTCTTCAGAATGCCTGTATGAAAATTGCAGGGAGAATAATTCACACCTAGAGGGTTTATGCCAATGTTAAGTGACAATTCTAACAATTTTGGTTTTGTGTGTTTAGGTGGGTAAGCAGCTGGTGTAAACCTTTCTCCCCTTAAGTCTTGAGCTCAAAGGAAGGAGAACCACATAAGCTACATGTGGCTTCTCTCCTCTCTGTTAGGAGTGGATATGAGCCTTTTCCATCCCTTTTCTTGGAGACTCAGCATTTCTCTACTGCTCCTTTCTTTGTGATTGTGCTGGTAGAGTCTTTCCTCCTGTGTTTAATTTAGCTGATGGCACAATGTGTCCTGATAAATGGTGAAGACTGCTATTGACTGTTGGTTTTGATTTCCTGAGAGGATGAGCATACAGTTTAGGTACTTAGTTCTTTCTGGTTTGGCTTTTTTTTTTTTCACCCAGCCAACTAACATGGAAGCTGTGTGGGAACTGGAACATCCATACTGTGGAAGTTTTAATGTTTCCAACTAATTTTGCTTTGCAAAACTGAGGTCCGGATGTCTGCCAAGAAGACTGCCCCCTCGGGAGCTTGCCTGTGGGTGGGCTGGCTAGTTGCTTGGATCTGGCTTTCATTGAAAGATTTTTGACAGTATCAGTTCCTGTAGAAGTTTGTTTCTACACATCAGCATTTTTCTATTGGAATAAAAAAAATAATTTGAGAATTTCTGACTATAGTTAATGGAAAAGAAACACAGAAGGGAAACTGAGGAATTCTATGACCTCACCTGACAGTGCCCTGTGAATATGGAGTAAAATATCCTGTATCTGAATGGTCCAATTGGCAGGCTGATTTCTTGTGAATAAGCTGCCAAGGTAGATAACTGGAGACAATGCCTTCCTTGACTTCATCTGGTGTATAAGGGTATGTTACAGTAGGTAAAGAAATAAAAAAGGAAGAGTGGGAAAAGGAGACTGAGTTCCCTTTTGCTCACCCAGATCACTAGCTGCTGTGTAGGGCATTGGTCTTGGCATGGTTTTCTGTGTGAAGTGGGGAACTGGTTCCTGGTGCCATTTTCTGTTCCCTACAACTTTGTGGCATGCAGCAAAAAGCCAGCGCTGCTGTGGAGGGAAAACTCTGTCTCCCAGAGGAGTCCTTTGGTCCTAGAGAGGAGGTGTTTTCTCTGGTGTTCAGTCAGGCAGTTTAACAGTGGGCAGGTGGCAGTTCAGTCCTGCCCTGTGCTGTTCCCGTTGTGTGACCGGGCCAGGGAATTCCCTTTTCTGCCGTCAGCTCATGGAGATGCCTTGGAATTGTCCCCACCATCCAACAGACTGAGCCATCCTGTGGCTTCCCAATCCTACTAGCAGTGCTGCGTGGTTCTCTCTTGTGTTCTGCTGGAAGGTTACTGAGACAGCAAAAAGCTTTTATTTCTAGAAGAAGTCAAGGTGAGAAGAAGAGACAATTTTTAAAACCAACAGGTTAAAATAAACTTTTGGATAGGAATAGGAATGCGAAGGAATTCACAGATAGGAATACAAAGTGGAAGAATAGAAGCAGTTTGATTGCCATTAAATCTTTCAGAAAAAAACATGTTTGTATTTTGAGCTTACGTTATTTTTCAAGTTTGGTCCATTTGTGTTCAAGAACATCCGGCACTGGAAGAACAGTAACTGAACACAAACTCTCACCTTTTTTTTGTAAAATAAATGTAAATTGCATGTTTCTCTGACTTCCATAGCTTTCTAATAAATTACTGGCTTGTGAAGGATCAGATCCAATGAATCCTTCATCAATGAAATCTCCACAAGTGCCCCAAAGCATAATATATTTTCATGCTGCTGCACTTGGACCAAGTCAAGCTGTGCTGGTAAAGCTGTCTTTGGCTGCGTGCAAGGCTCATAATCCATAGGTTATGGCTCTGCCAAGTCTAATGGGACTTGGGCACAGCATGAAAACATACTGTTCCAGCATATGCCTGGCTGCTAGAAGGGAACCCAGCTCCACAGGTCCTGCCCAGTAAACATTTGGAGCAGATTGCAGCACCCTTTTCTCACTGTGTTAGTGAGAAGCATCAGGAGCTCTCAAGAACTCGTTAATTATATTTCTCTGAGCGTAGTGTTTTGGCGTTTTGAGTACAGCTAATTACAAGCAGATCTTAATCTTGGAGTTTTTTTCCTTGTAATTAATTATTTCTTCATTATCTTTAAACTATTTGACTAAGTTTACATCCTGCTCTCGCTTCTTTAGCAGATGTCTTGAGAAAACAGATGTTTCTGTTTTGAAGAAAGGAAGGTTCAATCTTTTCTAGATGGAGGAAAGCTCTGCAGTTTATTTGTTAGCATGGAAAATGTAAGGGAACAAACACATTGGAGTTTCTTGTGCTAAGCTAAATATCTCACTCTGATACTGTGACTGGAATATATGTATATAGATGCATAGATAAAATTCATATTCCAGTAATATGTATTTATCTTATATATGCATATATAGAATATATGATATATTAAAAATATGTACCTTGAGGGTTTTCACCTGCTATGAGTTCTTAAATATTTTGACTGGAGTTTTAAAAAGATACATATAGATGTTTGTTAAACCTAGTCTCATGAAACTGGTGGCAGGCTTGACAGCTTAACATTTCTGAATTGAGTCATTTGTTTAGAATCTTCAAGTATTGTTTAGACAGCATTAAACCATGTGGATATTGAAGGTGAAAGAGTTAACTTTTTAAGATGATTTTCTTAAAAAATGTTGCCTACAAATAATTCCTGATCTTATTATTTAAAACTGCTTTTACTGACAAATTAGCTTCTGTGGCCAAAAGATAGGCTAGTCTTTAATAGATATTTGGAGATAATCTTTGTTAATTAGGATTTATTAGCCTCAGCCAGACTCCAGTGCTTGATTAATCTAAAGTAATTAAACTCTTAAATCTGTCTGACTAATCAAGAGGAGCAGTCCTACCTAAAGCTGCAGCTCCTTGTAAGTGGAATCAATGGGCAGTTAGTCTGCCTGTGGATTTCTGGATTGAATCCAATAAACTGAAATTTGCTTGTGTAGATTTTGTGGTTTTGGATAACAAAGCATCAGATGTGCTGTGGTAAGTTCTGTTTCCATATGGCCTGTTTTTGAGACTGTGGTAATAATATAGGTTAATTCAGTCACTGACCTGACACACAATGAAAACTTTTTCATTAAAACTTTCCTATCACAATGAATAAATATTATCCAGTTATGAAAACCAAGCAACAGTTGGCTGCAGAGTGTTGGGCTACTCTGAATCAGAATGGTGGGTGTTTTCTTGTATTCCTTTATGGAAAAAAAACCCCAAAAAACCAACCCCAAATCGTAGGCTGCTGCCTTTTGTCAAATCAGGATGAAATATACCCAAAACCTGACAGTATTCCCTTCTAGTCTACTTGTTTTACAAGCTTGGGTGTTAGCTGGGATTCAGGTGCTCAGTGGTACACATGGTGACTCTGCCTTTGACCCCAAAGTCAACATGAATCATGTGTTTAAATGCCTTAATAGATTTTGAGTTTACCTCTTGAATTTTAGAGGCATTTTGACTCTGCTCTTCCACAGCTCACAATTCCAGTGGGATATCTGGAATCAAATGGACTTTTTCAATTTTATCTTCAAATTGTCAACAGAGAAGAGACTTCTTGACCTCATATAGAATCTATAGGAAACTCCTTTGTACATACCACAGGGGTTGTCATTAGCAATGGCCTCACCTCTAGAAAAAATGTTTGGTCTATGTCTGGTAAGCAGGAGAAAACACACTGTTGGTTCTGTGAGTGATCCTCCTGGCAGGCAGGATTTGCTCTGGCAGGGGTTGGCAGGAGAATTTAGTCAGTGGTACCATGCAATTGCATACTCTGATTTCATGCATTGTTTTGGTTTTTTCTGTTCCACTATGAAACGTTTTCCAGGCTTTTGATTTAAAAAACACAAAACACTGGGGTAGAGATGAAGCAGGGAGTTGGTATTTAGAAAATCTTATAGTAGATTGTGTTTATGGAATATTGTTAAGAAATTAATAATTAATGATCTGAGAGCCAGGCCTTGACTTAAGGTTTGCAGCCACCTGGAGAGCAGCTCCTGGTCCTCAGGCCCTCTTTAAAATGGGAAGGTGGGTGTTTGCAGTCCTGTTGGATGAGGCTGTTGATACCATGTGTGACCCCAGGTACTTTTTGGGGATGGGACAAATCTGATGAGGGCTGCAGCTCTCAAAATGCTGCTGGAAGTATCTGTCTAAAAGGTTAGAGAGGAGAATTGCTGCCAGCACAGAGGGAGAGTGTTCCTCAGAAGGGATGTGTGCACACAGATGTTTGGCTCTCCCTGAAAGTTCACTTGATTTAGGATTGAAATGTGGTGTTAATAAACCAAGCAGAGTTGTAGCTGATGTGTTGGCCAACTGGTGGCTTAATGTGATCCCAATTAGCAAGGTCCATCATCAGAGAAATGTGGCTAGGTTTGCTCTGATGTGTTAGTTCTAACATCTAAGAACAGAGAGATCTTTCCCTGACACTGTGGATGTGCAAAATTTCCCTGAGCTTGCTTCAAACTCCAGTGCTTTGTGTGGGTCTGTGCTGGTTGGTGCTGTCCCTAAATACAGTGGAAGAAGTCATGGCATGCATTTGTGAGCATCTTGTGTCTGGTTTTACTATGACCCCTCTCTAAAGCAATTTGAGAAAATTCCTCTGCTTTCCAGACTTTCAGCTGGAAACTCTGCCAGCTCATTTTGTTTGTTGCTATTATCATTATCTAAAAATGAATGAAGAGGAATGAAAGAGTTGTGAAGAACATACTGGCATCATGAAATTGTGGCTTGTGTTTACAAGTCATTTAAGTAAATTTTACAAAGTTTAAAGGAGGGCATTTTTAAAGTGTTCTTTATTCTTAAAAGCTGACTAATTAAAAAAAATAGTCTTGTTTTTTCCTGCACATTGTGGCTGAAGGTTTTTGACTGCATAAAATAAGTGCTGAAGCCACTTGTCCTCTAGTGGTATCAAGTCCTATAGCTGATGTGTTTTCCTTATGTGCTACAGGAATGCTGCTGTTTTGAGTTGCAAACTAAATTGAGAGGATTTTTAATAGTTTTAAATCAATTAAACACTCTCACTAGATTTTTATGGGCTAGGTTGTGTTCCTTTGTTGGCTCTTAAGCCTGATGTGTCATTGCTGACTCCTTGGAGCCCAAATGAGCATACAATTTTTACCATAAGCAACCATTTCAGAAGGCAGGAGACTAGGATATGAGGAAGCAAACCTTGTATTTAGTCAGAATTGCAAATTGTCATTCCTTATAGTTTGACAGAGTGTGACTAATACTGTATTCATTACAGATTTACCTGTTGTCCTCTCCTTCCATTTTTATTGACATCTACAGTGTAATATCTGTTAACATTTCAAATAAGGTTTGCAGAACTCAGACTTAAAAGTTGAAAAAACTTTTGTATTTTTCATGCCATTTTTATTTGGGGAAAAGGCATGAGAAATGGACAGGGTACTCAGCTCAAGTTCAGGAAATGGAGCAGGAGTTCTGAATCCTGGAGTTGATATTCTCATTCAGGACAAGTTTCTACAGCTGTCAGTTTTTCTAGTTAAACACCACATTCACTTAAACACTGCAGCCATACTCATTTTGCCTTCTGTTCTGCTTTGCAGATGAACTCCATTACTATAGTTTATGTCCCCTACATTAATGACTGAAAGAAATTATTTGGGATACCTTCATGTGGAAACTTTGGAAACCACCCAGAACAGAGGCAGAATGTTATTTTCACCTGAACCTTGGCTGCTGTGATACATGATATCAAACTAATTAACATTCACAGGAAATCAGCCTTCACTTGATATTTATATTTTGTATCTGAGGACTTGCACTTGATTAAATGCAGTTCAGACCATATGGAGCTGTTCCTTGGACTCATCCATTGCTTCCTTTGATAAATTCAGGGATGTATAGATACTTGTTGCCTGCCTTTTCCTTGTGTTAATCTTGCCAGTTGATATTTGTGTCTTCAACACAGATACTGCCAAGGATTGAAAGCTCCTGTAAAATGAAGGGGGATCATTCCAAGTCTAGGCTGCATATACCTGAATAGAGCATCACTATTGATCACCCAGTGCCTGTTGTGTGGGGAAGCAGGAATCAGAGCTGCTGATTTTTCTCTCACATCCTTCATGAGTAATAATCTTACTAACAGGTTATTAGAAATTCCAAAGTCATAGAAAATGCCAAAGATGTGCTAGAAACAGCAAGTGGCTACAGTGACTCAAAGCTGGAAGTATATTTTTAACTGTGGTTTTCCTGGAAAAAACCCACCAACAAATAAGTTCTAACGGATATGGGTTATGGTTAAAGTTTATGGCTTTTAATATTTTTTAGATTTTAAATATATTTCCTCAGGAAAAAAATACTCCAACTCCTAATCTCAGGATTCCGTGTCTCTCCTGAGATGGAAATGTAGAAACATTATTCTTATACTGGAATCAAGATCTAAGCCCACAGCTCTTCTCTCAGAGAGAAATTGCACATTCATTTGTTTCTGAGGGAATCAACAATTCATCAAATTATTGAATTAGAAAACCCATTCTTTGAGTTCCTGTTGCAATTTGATATCACAGCACAAACCTGTCAAATGCAACCTTTGTTTCAGTTTCTTTCACAAATGTTTCTTGCTTTCCATCAAGAGATCTAGGGAAATTAGTTTAAACAAGCAGAACCTCGTTTGTTTCATTCAGTTATGTAAGACATAGTTTTGTTTCTGCTGAATATAATTAATGAAGTGGGGAAGATGCTATTCATTATCACCTTAGAAAATAGTAAATTTTCATCTTCTTTTCTCAAAGAGACATTTTAAATGGCTGTGCTGCCCATTCACATGTTTGTATTGAATAGAATTAGAGTGAATGGGAGGGATTCTTGTCATGGTATTAATACTGCTTGTTGCAGCCAGCACTAGATGGTGCAGAGGTTATACCTTGAAGCTGACTAAAGAGGCTTTTTTCCATCTTTGTTTGTATTTTGGGGTGTGTTTGTTCAGTTGCTGTTGTTGCTGTTTGGTTTTTTCCCTTGGCTTGGCTCACAATAACTCTTGAGACAGAATTGCTGAAGGAGGTGAGTAGAGGAAAGGCCCCACAGTACTCAGCTTGAGCCAGTTTATTCAAGCCTGAATCCATTACACTCAGGTATATAACAGTATCTGGTATGTAAGACGTAAATAAATTAATAAAAAGTTACACTTTGAAACAAAGTTATACTTTAGAAAGCATTTTTAAGAATGAGTGGATGTCTCAGGTTTCGTTGTTCTTATATATATTACGTCATTAACAATAAACCTCATTCCCTTCTGTGAAATTCTGGTGAAATTCCTGTGAAACTGTTTTAATTGTGTTGGCTTCCTATATAATTAACAGTAGTTTTCATAAAGGATCAGGGCTTGTAATAGCATGAAACATCTATCTGAAGGTATTGGTCAACATGTGACTCAAGTATGTAGTCATAGGCTGAGGAGAAAGACATTTTAGTAAAAGTGCATTTCTGATTCAGAGTTTTTATTTGTGTATCAGATGTAGCAGTATTTACCCAGAGTGTCACGAAACGTAGCCCAAAAGGTACACGTGGTGTGTTTGCACTGCTGTGCCTGGGGCTCTGGGTGGGAAATTATTTTTTTGGTTAGCTGCTATTATTCAGACCTCATGACTTCATACAAATGAGCACTCCTCTTTCTGGTACTTAGGATGTAAGCATATAGTTTAAAAAAGTACTCAGCCAACCTCAGAACTAACTAAATAACTAAAAAAAACCCAAAAAAAACCAAGGAAGAAGAGCAAGGCAAAAACTTGAATAAATATAGCTCTGCCTGAGTTTGGGTAGCAAGGCATAGGAATCTCTAAGTCTATCATGACAGATGTTCAGGGAAAAGAAATTCACCGGCAGCTTTTTTTTTTGCTAACCTAAACCAGGATTATACAAGTAAGATAAATCTTATCTCCACTAACTGCTTGATTTCCCACTTAAACCCCTATTTAAAGATTTTTGAGGATTTATGAAGATTTAAGAAAAATAACCCCAAACCCCACAACAAATACCATCTCAAAACCCCAAAGCCTAACCCAGACATTTCATTATTGCCCTGGAAGAGGTAATACAGCATAGCTGCACCACTAACTCCTGAGACAGCCTTGGAGGATCCATGGCCTCAGCCTAAACTGCTTTTGGGAGAGAGCTGATGCTGCTGCATCTGTCCTCACAAGGTTCTGCTCAATCCATCTCTTTTATTGAAACAAAATGAGCAGAGGGCTCAGCCACAGACAATTAATGTAGAATTAATGTATGATCCTATTATAACATGCTTAACCTTTACTAAATCTCTTAATTTAGTTTAATTCAAACCTAATCTTCATTAGATCAAAATAATTCCTATTTGAGAGGTAATGAGGAAGAACATCTTGGGGAGGGTGAGGTACAGTGACTCTTAATGGCTTCACTGATGTAATCAAGGGCTTTCATCACCAGTAACTGTACACTAGAGTGTGTTTGTCTTGCTGTGACTGCTCTGTAAATAAGTACTTCCACAACACTTCTCCTGCCCTCTTTTTGACTTGAATAGGGTGTGCACAGTACTTCCAGATCTCATGAGAAGTGTACTTTCAGGGTATGAATCTGGTCTGGACCTCATGAGGACATTTAATGGCATGTGTGCTTTTGTAAAAAAGACATTCAAGACATTTCATGTGCATTTAAATGCACGTTAATGAAGTTATGGTAACATTTCAGAGAATCATGGCATCTCAAGGGGAATGTTAAGTATCCCATTGTATGAAGCTTGTTCACTTGATCAAAGTAGTATTGCTGAGTGTATTCTGGATACAACATCAAACCAAAAGCAGGAAAATTATCTCAAGATAGTCTAATTTTTTTTTTTGACAGCTGATGATCAGAAGTTTGGCCATGGAGCCCAGAATGTTAGCATTTCAGAATGAACAGAAGAAATTGGAGCAGGGAGTCTCTAGCAATGTAGGGTGTTACAGTTGAATTTCATTTGATTACACATCTAATGGGGCTAATTATCTAAAAGTCAGTGACTTTGCAGTCTTCCTGCTGTAGAGAGCTGAGGTACAGATGGGGAGCACCCTTTTGGAGACTCCCTTGCTTTGTTATTGTAACTGTGGCTTGCCTAGCAGCCCTGTGGCAGACTAGAGAAGATGAGACTGAGGAGGGTTTATCATGTGGTGTTGCATTCCCCTTCTGTGTACTTTTACATGTTTCCCACAATAATAGAGCTGTCTCCTCTCACTGTCCAGGAATACTGACACATAGCAAAGAGATCCACTGTGTTTTCTCAGTTGCCCTCAGCTGTAAACATCCTTAGAAAACCATGTTGTGTCTTTGGATAAAAATCATTCTAAATAAACAGGCTTCTTAGGAGACAGAAGAAGACTTTTTAGACTATAATTTAGTTCCTACAAGTTCATTTTTCCGTTTCAGATTGTGTTTACCCTCATATGCACATAATGCAATGTACCACAGATTTGTCTTCTACTCCACCCCATTGAACATAAACCAGACTTTTTGGAGATCAAAGTCATAAAAATTGCAGAAGGCAGTTATTGAAGTCATTGAAGTAGTATGCCTTTTAAGGTAGGTTCATTCCCAAGTGTGGATTAACTTCTTTCTTTTTAAATGATACTTTGGAATGAACAAATCTTTGCATTCCAGTTTTAATAGGGGATTTTGATAGGGAATTTAATAGACATCTGCAGTAGAACAAACTTCTGGCAGAATATTGAATATTATCTGTTTGAGATGTTTGCTGTGTCTGAATTTCTCATCTGACTACTTCACCTGCAACCCTCTGTCCCTAGGAGTTAAGAACAAAAGGCACTGGGCCAGATTAGCTCCCATCATTCCAGAAGTTTCTTCTTTTCTCTTGTCTGTCTTCATTTTCCTGTCCAAGGGGATCTCACAATTTGCCTTTTTTTTTTTTCCCCCTTGCCTTTTGGGCTCTGTGGGGCACTTCTGTGTAGTTTCACATCTCTGCAAGTAGACAATGAAAACATGAGTGAACTGCAGACATTCAAACCTTTCATTCCTGTCAGCAGCATACTGCATTTTAGGAATACCTTTTACAATCGAAAACGCTCAATGAATTAAGGTACAGGATCAATCTGCAAAGGCCTCTGAGGCTACAAAGAGGTACTAGAGCAGGAGTCATCTGCCCCAAAACACCTGTTAAAATCAGGAGAGAGCAAGGTGTCCTCATAAGGAATAGGATGGAGGAAAAGTGAGAATATCATATTGGAGGAGGAAAGGGCAACCTCCAAGATGACCCAGCCTGAATCTTTTGAGATCATCTTCAACCAGTATTGTATATCTGCTTGTCTCAGGCTTTCACTAGGCTGTTTTTTAATGCAAATGCAAGCAGGCAAAGTTCAAACTGCATGAGGATATGACTTGTGTGGGTTCATAGTAAGTGAAGTTTACACGTGTTAGCTGTAACTCCTCAACTGGCAGCATAAACCTGATGGCCACATCATAGCAGTTAAAAATCTGGAACTACCCCTAGGTAGTCTTTGAAACAGAAACTTAGTTTTATATCTACATATTATATTGAAACAGAAAATGAATTATAAAAAATACCAGTCAAAGAAATGTTGAACATCAAATGAATTAATTGTACAGAAAACCACATTTCACACGTGAATTGGTAGCATGATGGTTCTCTTCATCTGCAGACCATTTTCTCAATTACAGCCTCATGAAGCCTGTCTATTGTACAGGGACCTGCCTCAGATAGATTAAATTACTTTGTGTGTTCTATAATGAAGAGGGACTTGTGGCTGGTTTTAGTCCTTGTTGTGACAGTGCTGGCAGGAGAGATGGTGCTGGTAACAATCACCCCCTGGTGTGCCTTGAGAAGGCAGCTGTGCTGTAAAGGGGAGGATTCTGACACCAAGGGTACAAACCAAAAGGCATGCTAGAATATTGCTTTAGACTGAAAAGAAAATGTTAATTATTTTCTTTCTCTTGGGTGTGCATCAGGCTGTATCTGCTGTCCTGGCAGTCAGTGTGGGGCCTAGATTTAATGCTGGCCATGCCTCAGCTTCCCAGGGAAAAAAGGGAAGGTTGCATGTACCAGTCTCCTCCTATCTGGGTTCTACTTGTCCTATCCTGGTTTGTATGGAATGGGATGTTTAGGTCATTTAAATCAGGTCCCAGCCCTTATTTAAAACTCATCAATCAACTGTAACTTTTCAGTGCACTGGTTTTCATACCCAAATATATGCTTATGGAACTACCTGTAGTTTGAAACTTGGCCAGACATTTTTCAGGCTCTGAAATCCAACCAGAATATGTTTGCAGAAGGAATATTTCTGCAGTTGTGTGTTAGAGAAACAAATAAATGGATCTTAATGAAAAGTAAAAGAAGGTGGAATATTGAAAAAAATTGTATTGGAAGAGAGATCTAATATTTTCTAAATAAAAACTTAGAGTATTTGCTCTTTGATGACATATCACCTATTTCTTCACTTTTAAAAGAAATAACTTTTCATAGAAAGACTTCTGCTGTCTTTTGACAAACATAAGTCAGGGGAGAAGATTGAATCACACAGGTTAGTGTGTAGTTTGGATTAAAAAAAAAAATCTTGAGCTTCTTTAGGACTACCACTTACCTTGAAAGGAAGCCCCCTGTTTTCTGCTTTTTCATATTATTTTTAAGTTAGTTGATTCTATTTTGATTCTTTTTTGTGGCTTCCACTTTGGTGAAGACATTTTACTAGAAACAAGACAAAAAATATTTATAACTGTATTAAAAGTACCTCTTTACACACTCGGTTCTTCTCCAGTATACCAATTTAAATTATTTTTTCAAACTTACACTTTCCTCCCCTAAAATACTGGAGCAACTCTTAGTAGTTGAAGGAGAATTTTGAGTCAGCCTAGGTACAGTGATAGCAATCCTGTGCAGTGCAGTGCACTCAAAGATGACACCATGAAGTGTATCTGGTGATGCAGGAAATGTTTTGGCAGATGAGAAGGACAGGCTGAAACACATGTTAAATGCTCTCCAGTATCAAGTGATAACATCTCTGTAGTGTGCTTTGGGATGTCTGTAGACACATTAAAATGAACTGAAAATTTTTCAAATCTCAAACCCCTTGATTCTAATATATTTTTTTAAATACAGCTAATGTAGTTCATTAGTATTTTGAGAAAAATCAAGCAGTCTTTTCAACACTCAGCCACAGAGTTTGGAAATATTCAGATATTTCCATGTTTAGAGGCCTCTGTGGCCACAAAGAAAAATATGCTAATTTCAACCAGATCTTTGTGTTCTCAGTTGAAGTAGTAGCTAGTGTATTATAGGCATGTACAAAGCTGTTCTCCTCCCAAGAGATATTATAACTGTGAATGACTCTTGGAAAACAATATTAACTTGCTGCCACAACCGGATGAGCTATAAAAATGAGTACAGATAATACTGTGTTATGTTTTCTTGCTTCTGCAGCAGCCAGCTTGCATTTTTGCCCCTAATTTCTTGCAAAGAAAATAGCTTTCAGGACTTTGCTTCCAGAAGTTGTGGTGGAATTGCTTTTATGATCTCTTCCATTTTCTTGCTGCCATACATCTGGCAGTCAGGCGTGAGCCACTGAGGACTCTGTGGACAGCATTCAAACCTTTGGGTATTACCACTACCTTTATGGTAGTTGCAATTAACCTTACTGTTCCTCATAAGTTGTTTTCACATTTTTAGTTTTTCCCCTCTGGAAAACAAGCAAGCTTATTTTTTAAATAGGTGTTTGTTCTTTTTGTGGGATGTTGTTGTTTCAGTTACTCTAATGGTCAAGCCTTGGTCATATTTTACCCATGGGGAATGTACAAGATTCATTTTACCAATGGGATCACAAGATTCACCACCCAAGTGTGAGCAGTCATTCTGAGCAGGCCACTCCTGAGAGATATGGATCTGAAGTCAAGGTATGGCATCCATTTCAAATCTAATTGCAACTAAATTACAATTGAGTATTTGATTCCAGTAAAAGTTCGTGTTCAGTTCCATTTAGGCTGAAAGAGGGGCTTCTAGGGAGTTCTGAAACAGATTTTACTCACACATTTCTACCTTCCTGAGGGAGCTGGCTTGCCACTGTCCTTCAGGGACCTGCCTTGGACATGCTTGACATGCCTTTGCAGTGATGACCCTCCAGCAAATGTTTGCTGTTTTCATTAAAGAACCTTTTCAGAAATAATTTTTGCCTGTCTCTTATTCTGGTACTGAGTTTACAAGTACCTGGTGTGATATCCTGTGTCAGCAGCCAAAGCCTCAAATGTGAAGTCTCATCCCAGATTTTTTATTTCAGGTGAGCAATTCAGTGTGACCACTGTGGGCAATGCAACTGGAGAACTTTGTTCTGTTCTTTCTTTTTTTGACTTGTCATGTGTTATGACCAGATTTCCTCAAGATGAACAGCAGGCTGAAAACAAGATTTAATTAACACTGGTTAACACTTTGCTGCAAAAACTTGTGCTTGTGATTGAGCTTTCCCTTTACATCTGTTAGTAATGAATGGATTTGGAAGGACAGGCTCTAAAACTAAGTGACAGAATGGTCACCCTGAGTGGTCACCATGATCTTGATGTCTGGCAGATTGGGAGTACTCTCAATTGTGTCTCTGCCATTAAAACTGCCCTGGCTGCGGCCTTTGGGAGCAGCTGGGAAGCCTCAAACCACAGTCAGAGCCACAGCCCTGTGCTTCAAAACTCCCTTGTGATAAAAGGAGCTGGGATTAGCATGTGGGATCCAGAGCTGAGCAACCAGACTGGGCCTTCTCATGATAGGGACGAAATAATGGGGGCCTGAGGAGCCCCCAGTCCCTCCCCAGCCCTTGGCATGGGCTGAAGGGTAGGTCACTTTGTTTCTACCATTTCAAAAACGTGTATTTTAAAATTTCTGGTTTTGTTCTTGGACACAGGAAGAAAACAGAAAATCAACACTCATTAATGTAGTTCTTTTCCTTTTGGAATGAAATTAGATTTTTTTTTTAGTTTGTGTCTTTGCCTTATGAAGGGAAATGTGGGAAATTCAGCAGACCTGATCATGTTATGGTTTAGTCCAAGTGAGACAGATCTGCTGTAGTCTGCCTGCCTCCCTGTCTCTTCTGTGGCAGGGACTATTTCTCTTACTCCTTTTGCTCTCAAGAGAAGGCAGCCTGCCACCTGTGAGTTCACTGTGAGGTCATTTTACTAAAGAGAATAGGTGGTGAAGAAGACAATGGGAGAAAATTAGTGTCAAGTATGTTTCTTAATTTTCTTTTTATTGTTGTCATGCAAACTTGCAATGACTTTTGAAATCTTGGAACAACTTATGGAAAACTCTCTCAGTTCATTGTAGGTTTACATGGGATTTTGAAATCATTCATTCAAACCCTTGAACTTTGAGAACTGATGCCAAAGTTTGGCAGAAAGGCATTTTCTTAAGAGTAAAATTTTGGTTTATTCTTTTTTTTAAGGCATCATGTTAGAACTTTTATGGCTTAGGTTCATCTTTCCTGAAAGCAGAGTTGAAAAGTTGGCAGTGGCTGCAAAGCTGTATTCCAGAGCAGGGTCTCCAAGGGCCCACTCCTAGCATCCCTCTGTCTTCCACAAGCTCTGTGTTTTCTCCAGTTTTGTGCCACTGTCCCAAAAGCTTTGTGAAGGTTACTTGTTCATAGCAAGATTGGTGGAGCCTGGGATGGTTCTTGAGATATTCTTGGCAAGGAAAGCCTAAATGGAAATTAACTTTTTCTACTTTTTAGGTGCTGTTAGGAATGCAATGTATGTACCTCATACATTGTTTTACTTACATTGTAAAAAATGGTGCCATTCCATTCAAGAAGGAAAGCCTGCCTGGATTTTTTTTGTGTTTTCATTCCTTGTTGTTGTTCTAGGAAGGGATGTTCTGACAATTTCTATTATTATTGTTATTACTACTTTTATTTTTATTATTCCTTTTATTTTAGGGTCATTGATCTAAAAAACAAATCAAACTAACAACCTTTCCCCCTAAAACCCAAGAATTTATTTCAATTTGAAAAAACTCTAGTATTCATGTGAGAAGTCCATGTACATCGTTTGGAAAGGCTTGTTACTCCAGAAAGTTGCTACAAATAACTTTGCCTTGGTCACAGTGGTTAAATTCCACAAAAGCGGAATGGTTTTTGTAATTGACTGAAATCATCACTGCGTGTTTCCCCTCAGGCTTCAGACTTACAGAGACCAGAAAATGTCCTGATGTTTGGTTGGAGCACCTTCATTGTCTTGTGAAGTCAATACACGCTACACTTGATTTTATTTCTTGCTTGTGGCACATCCAATGTTACATTGCATGATCTTTTTCTTCTTTTGCACAAAAGTGTGAAGCCTCCCTCTAGATGACCCATTGAGATCTTTGTTATGTATTTTGTCCATAACAATTTCTCTATTTGAAATTCAGTCAAGGCTTTAAGATTTCCCAGTTTTTTTCAGAAATGAAGGCAGTGACTTAAGGCTTTTCATGCAGACAAATCCTTCATGAACACAACAAAACAAAAGCTTATAAATACAAAGAAAGAAAATTCTTCTTGTTAACTCTTGGTGAAAGAGGGAGAATATAATTCCATAAAGCATGTCTATCTGCTGGAAAGCTGCTTAACTGTCTTAAAGCTATGGCCTTCTAAATGTATTTTTCTTGCTATTGCCTTACTTTTAGAGGTTATGAAGACTTTTGTGTTTGGGAAGTTGAGTTCTGCCCTTGAGAGCAGAAGCTGAGGACAGAAATATTGCTGACAGATTTGTTGACCACAAGATCAATGGCTGCAACTTCTACTTGAGATACCAATATATAGGTTCTGCTTGGCAGAAGGAATAGGTAGATGGGGAATTTTGCCTCTGAAAAGGCTGATATGTACCGGGAAGTTTGCCTGGAAATGAGACTAAGTGCTCCCTGTTTCTTTTGTCAGGGTGACACATACATCTCTTCTTGCTAGCTTATCTCTTGTAACTTTTTCTCTTGAAAGGCTGATTACTCTGTAAGAAATACAAATACAAAAGTAGGTCTGATTTTGAATAAAAGGGAATTATTTTTCCATTTTGTCGGAAAAACTGAGCCATGGAAATGCACATGGATTTTCTGATTCAAATGAACAGTAATAATAATAACTATTTTTTCTGACCAAACTTTTTTTGTGTGTTTTCCTCCTCTGTTTCTTGAATATTTTAGATGGTCAGGATTTCAAATATAAGTATTATCTGAATAAAATTTTGATCTATTTTCCAGTTTACTTTTTCTTTCCATTCATCAATAGGCTTGAGCATTATACAGGAATACAGAGCTCTAGCACATTATACAGAGAGGAAAAAAAAAAATTAATCACACTGTATTTTCAAATTCAAATAAACAGAGGTTTTTCATCTTTAAAAAATGCTCTTGGCGTAGAATTCAGATTTCTCTCATTCATAAGCTGCTGTGGCTCTGAAAGATTTGATGCTTTTGATAAGAACAAAGGTGCAACCCAGTATTATTTTACCTCTCTGCATTTCCGAGGACATGTGGCTTTTGGAAGTGGCACTGATAGCGATTTTTGAGTGAATGCTTTGCTCTGAGATTTCCATTCCCAAGTGCAGCAGAAAACAAAAGAGCACTGAAGCTTAATCAGTGACATTTTCCCCTGTGACAGCAGCTGTATTCCTTCAACTCCTCTCCTTCCGTACGAGTCTCCCTGGGATGCCAGGATGCCCTGCCGGTTCACCAGGAGCCACAGACACATTGTCTGTGGCATTAATTGCCAAAGAGCATGGCACTGGCTGCAGTCTCAGGCTTCTGACTGGCATTTGGAGAGATCCAGTTATTTTCAAAGTCCTAATGAAATTAGTTCAGCAGCAAGGTCTTTGCTAAGTGGATGAGAGAGCCTGCATGTCTGTTACTGTGTTTATAAAGAAAGGCTTGTTTATGTATCTATAAGGTTTTTTTGAGTGTTTGCATCTTGCTGTGACATTTACCTTATTTTAATGTGTGTGGGAGCTTAGTGGTCTTTCATTAATTTACAGCTCTTTTTAAGTGCTCAAGAGCACAGTAGGACCTTGGGAGAAATCTTTAAAAACCCCCAAAACCAACCCACAAATTTAAACTGTATTTTATTTGCACTTCAGATGTTAAAGCCAGGTCTCAGGCTTACTGTTCTAACCTAAATGCCACCTTGTGCTGATGGCTCTGTTACCCATGCTGGATGTGGCAAACTGGCTTGTCAGAATTCCCTCTCCAGAAAGGTGTGACCAGCAACAACCTTTCATGTGTGCTGTAGAACAGAATCTAGTTTGCAAATTGCCTGACTTTGTATGAAGAGTGCTAATTAGCTGGCTACAATCTTCATGGTGAGAGTGTCTTACAAGGCATGAAAGCACAGGAGACCAGGGACATGTATTGTCTCAGGGGCTCCTAAACTCATCTTATAACCTTTCTTTTCCACAAAACAAAAAGCCAAGATGGTTTTAAGTATGATGTGGGGGTGATACTCTGGTATCTGAAGCTGGACTTTACTGGACTTGAACCTGTTATTAGAGATGAACAGAATTCAGGATTTACAGTTCATGGAAACTTTCAAACATTCCTACAGAGGGCAAATTCTTAATTAGGGGTCAGGCCTGTGAGCCAGTGAATTGGGAAATGCTGCTGAATCATGTAAATGGCACTTAGATCTGCTCCAAGCTGTTAATATTTTATGTTCTAGTATATTCAGTGATTCTGCACATTACAGTAATTCAGTCTCTTCCTTACTTGAATGTACACTAGTCACTGCCTTCAAATTTTGGCTGAGCTTCCTTGTTGTCATACAAAATGCACTGTTGTGTTTACTTTGTTTACATTTTTCTGTCTGGGAAAACTCTGGCACACAGAGAACTGCAATTCCTGTCATCACACTGACATCCAAAGCCTCATGCAGCAGCACCACAGTGTTCTTGAGAAACTGTTTTGCTTCTGAAGGCACAGCTTAAGGGAGAAGCAGAGATGTGTATTAAAAAAGGGGAAAAAAAAAGTATATGGAGACAAATCCAGGATGAAACTAAAACCACATGGTGTTAGAGAGTGAGAATTACAGCAGCAGGCCTTTGACAAGAGTACTGGTCTGGACATGCAGGTAATTGAAGACAGACAAAAGGATGGTTTAAAACACAGTTTTATTAGGTTAATAGAGCAGGAATATTTCCGATAAGTCCAACATGGTGTTACAGGATTCTTACCACATAATTCATAACTCAGGATCACTGTTCTTTGGTTTACCCACAGGATTTAGCTTGTAACTGGAACATAAAGAATAGGGCCTAAAATAGCATAAAACCTAATTTTTTTGTTTGACCAAAGATTTGCTAAAGTTATGCCTTAAACTGCCGACACAGTGGAAAGTACAGGTAGTGGAAAAGCAGAGTAACAAATGAGGAAATCTCAGGTAATGGTATTTTTATTTCACCTTTGTTATTGGGTATGCTTGAAGCAAAATCTGATACTAGCTAAAAGAAGCTCATATGACTGAATAATGAAGTATGTTATGCTTAAGTAGTGATAGGCTACTTAGGCAAAATATTTGTGAGCAGTTGATGAAGAATGTGACTCAGGGATTCCAGTGCTTTATTAACAATGCAAAATGGCTAACTAGGAGAGAGATCAGGGTCTTTTATGAACAGTGTTCTCCGAAGTCTCCTTTTTGCCATCTCAAAGGTACTTGCTGACCTTTGGATTTGGTTTAGTTGCTGTTCATTAGTGAAGCAGATAATAAACCAAATGTTTGCCTTGTAAATCCTGTAGGTCCATGGGCATTCTTAAAAAATATTGTATGTTGGCTCTTTATAGTCAGAACTCATTGTTTTGGAGAGTGTATTTAAAATATGAATGATAGATCTGCAGGTTCAGTCTTTAGGGGTCCTTCCAGATTTATATGATAAAAGTTAGGAAAGAGTGAAACTCAATCTTTCCAGACCCTTAACTGTTTCTTCTCTAGTCTCTAAGTCACCCAGGAGAGTATTCTATCTCCTCCTTCAAAGTCACCCAGGAGAGTGTTCTATCTCCTTCTTCTGAGAGGTCTTGTGGATTTTATTTTGGCTATTTTTTTAATCCTATGGGATGCTGACTGATGTCAGAATTAAAAAAAGTAATTAGAATAGATAAATTTAGATTAGTGACATGACTAATTAGTAAGGTATCAAATACTATATTTCTAAGTGCCTACCACTGTCAACCCCCTGTCAGTGTTTAACTGATGACATAAGAACATTTGCAATTTTTTTTGACTGTTCCAATAAAAGTAGTTCTAGTTCCCTAAAGCAGGTGCTGGGTTAGTTTAAGTGGTGCTAAGAAGTTGTGTTGTTATTGATGAAGGAAAAAGATAAAACCCCAAACAAACAGATCCAGCCCCCAACATTCTTAGAGCTGGCTAGTCAAACCTGTGTCTGCATTAGAGAATCTGGAAGTGGTTTTAAAGTTTGTAGATCCATTTAGGTTTCTTGGGCAAGTCCCTTCTTGCTGATACACATCCACCCTGATATCTGAAGGTAAAAACCACGGGCAAGAAGTCAAAATGGGAGTTTAGTGCTTAGTAAAAGATGTCCTCCCCAAAGTGCTGGGGTGCAGGACCCCCATGCTCCATCCAGGAAATGCTTTAGCTGGGGGGGCACATTGACTGGATTGCCATGTTCACTGCACTGGTGAAGATTCACCATGAGTGCAGTGGCTTTCTTTTCCCATGTACCAAATATCAAAGATGATTTGGTGCCTGATAGCATACTCAGGAAAGCATTTGTTGTGCTTGTGCTGCTTTACTTTTCTCTGTTTAAGGGTGTGATTTGGCTTTTGGGTGTGATGTACTTTGCTGTGATGTGGGCTGCACCTGTGCTGGGCTTTGATGCTAAGCAGTTGTGTAGTGCCAGACTTGCCTTGCAGCCTTTCCTAAAATGGAATTCCTTGAAAGATCACTGCCTAAGGCAGAGGGAAGAGCTTGGACCTGTATGGAAGATGGATGACTTGGTCTTGGTGAGATGGCTTAGCCTTACCAAATACCTGTCCTTCTGAGCTGCCTTAGGATGAGTGGAACAGGACAGATCTGAGAAAAGAGAATGCATCAGTTGAAGTTCAAGGAAATCACTGGTGGGTAAAACACATTGTAGTTTTTGTCTCAATTTGAGAGAGATATGGGCACATTAAATGCAAAGGTCTGAGTCCTGCAAACACCAAGGCTTTCCCTGCTAATTAGTAATTTGAAAACTTCTCTTTCCTTGAAAAAATTGAATGTGCTGTGAAAGACTTTCTTCTTAAAAGGCATTTCTGGCCTGTCTGCCTCTGACCTATTATTTACCCTTTCTGGCATGAACAAAGAACATTTAGTGAACATTCTGGTTTTCTTTCAAACTATAAATGAACTACTGCAGGTGAACCTGGTTAAATGTCAGTGATCTGCTGTACTAATTGTAAGAGGCTTTAGGCATTCAATTGCTAATCTTTGCAGGCTCCAAAATTTTAATTCATTACTCATAATTTCTAAATTATAAAATGTTTTGGATTCCAAAAATTCAGAAAGTAGTTTGTGGTATAAATGGCAGGTTATTTGTTAAAACAAGGTGAGAAGCATGTTATCATGGTCAACTTTCAGTTGCAGCTTTATTGTTGGAAATGATTTCAGTTATACACATAAGAAAGATTAACTTTTACACAGGGCTTGAGAATTCCTTGTTAATTTTGTGCTTTGTGTGCAAAAATAAACTTTCTTAGAAACTTTGAAGCTAACCTTACATATGGCAGCTCTGTGAAAAACTGCTGCCACTCAGTTCAACCATTTGAACTTCAACATTGCTTTGAAGTGGTGGTTTGGGCCACATTCATCCCCACTGGAAAAGTTACTGAGGCCATTAAATGAGGAATATGGCCCTGAGTTCTTGTGCAGGTTTGCTAAGGAACGTTGCCATATGGGGCAGTGTGCTACCAATATGATTGAAAAGGCATCTGAGCCAGAGCAGGGGAAATAAAAATCCTTACATTTGCAAACTGTGATTGTGAATGTTGATGTGTATGAGTCTCTAGATTTGAAAAGAATTTGCTGTATTCCCTGTTGCTTCTAAGTTCTTTTAAACTTTCTAAATCCTTTCTTATCCCTTTGATCTGAAACAGAATAAATCTGATCTGAATGAAAGCTATTTGTCTATAGAATAATAATAAAAATATCATTTTTCTGTAGAGAGGGCTGAGGCTTTATGTGTGAAAGCTTTTGAGGTTTTAGATAGTCCATATTTTGAATTTGCAGTAACTTTGCTTCCCTGCCCCCACACTCCTTTTATTTTTTCCTAATTTTTCTTTTCTTGTAGAAGATTTTTTTTCATGTACTTTTGCAGCGTGTGTGTGTAGTTATGAAGATAAACTGGAAAAAGGCAGAAGAGACTTATATATAAATTTCAGTTAATTAGTGGTCTGAGGTGCTCTAAATTGGCAATATAGTCCTCTACTCAAAAATGTATCTGCAGTCACTAGGAAAGGAAATCTTTGGAAATGCTGTTATCCCTAGCTGGTCCTAGGTGTGACATTCAGGGCAGCATAGCCTTAAATACAGTCTACACTCTGCTGCACTCAATGTAGTTAAAGTACTTGTCAGTCAGTTTTTGACCCTTTGGCCACAGTCCACCCAATGTGATATCCAATTGCTTGTGAATGGATCCAGTGTTTGTACCTGCAGAAGTCTGCTTCTTTAGCTTTTACAGCAATTCCTGATTTTTTTTTTTCTTTTTTATTTTGCATGCAACGGGGCTTCCTGACATCTGCTTCAAATAAAATTTTTTCTTATAATATTCATATATGCCCCCTTGTCCTGTCATGTGTACTAAACCGAAAATAATTCTTGAATAGACATCCATATCATGTAGGATTTTGTGTACTTTTCATAAACGCCATCTGGATTTGATCCTGCTGTAGAGAGGCAGGATGCTTTGTTTCTTGACAAAGTTTTCTATCAGAAACGCTGCCAGGAAGGAATCCATGGGCCTTTCTTCCTTTCAAACCTGAGATAACCCTGAGTCTGTCTACAGTTTTGCTTCAGTGGCTTTTTGAAAGTCAGAAATCCACAACCACAAAGGGCTTGAATAGCCTAACTAGCTCAGGAAGGGGTTTCAGTAATGGTGCCACAGACTTTCATTTATGGACTCTGCAGAGCTGTAGCAGGCAGCTTGCCAGGGCAGCAAATTACCATTATTTAACCTTTCTGCAACTTTTAATTAAGCTTGTTTTAGGCTTGCAGGCAAACTGGAGCGTATATTCCCATCCCCCACTCAAAGAATTTTTCTTGGCTTCTCCATGAGCTCTTCTAAGTGGTCCCAGTTCTTATACTAATGTCATCCTAATGAGCTGTGCAAAACATGGGGTGTTTTGTTCTGGGGGCTTCACGTGCACCAATTTTCAGTCCACGTGGGTCTGCACCCCATGATTTTTATTTTGAGTTTCAGGTTCATGGGGAAAGAAAAAATAGAAAAAGGTCTGTTTCACGGGGGTTTATGTGGGTCCCATAAACTGGCCCATATTCTCTCTAAAGATGTGTGAATCTTAGTTAACCTTTTATGAAAAGTTTTGTGTTTGTAAAGAAATTCAAAAGGGGCACATTGTGTAGTTTATGACTTCATTGTGAACATTTTTTACAGCTGTAATCCTTCCTGCTGAATGTTATGTTATGGCTGCTGTTCTTGCTGTATGGCTAAGGTAACAAAATGGCTCCTCTTAAAAAGCCCTATTTGCAGATGGCTTGTGAAACATTCAGCTTTGCAGATGAATTGTTCTGTGTCTTGGACTGTGGCCACATATGCATTTTTTTGGAAGACTTGAGCAAAATTGGTTCAATCACTTGTATGAGAGTGGGGAGGGAAACCCAAGTCCAGGAAGGTTGGAAAATAACTTTTACAAGGAAGTATTTTATACTCTAAAATAAGTGCCTGAATATGTTTTAGGGGGGTTATTTCTGGTTAAATTATAAGCCAAATCCAGGCAAACCTGGAAAATGCACCTGTGGAGTGAGAGTGAGCAGAAAAGCTCCAATTCATTCTGGATATTTTCCTAATCTTTAATAAAACTATGACTTGGTGAAGGAGGTGCTCCTCATGTTACATCCTTCAGCAAACTAATCCATTGCTTAAGAAAGGTGCAGGGAGCAATAAACATAGGGTAGCTTTTTTCTTGGTCAAAACATGAAGGATTGTCAAAGCCAAAGCTTTTCAAATGTTTCTGAGTCAGAGCAGAGTCCAACTGGAAATGTTTCAATCAAAGGAAGAATTGCATATGGAGGAAAACAGATGAGATCCCTCTTCCTCCTGCCTCATTCTGGGCATGGATTTATACTGTACAAAAGCTACAATTCCAATCCTTTTTTCCTAAAGAATATGTCACTGTTATAAAAAGTAGAGAAGCTCCAACAGGAGCAACCAAAGTTTGGTGTCAGCGTCGTGAATTCCTTGAAGATGATCAGCTTGCTTGTGGAAGAGCAGTGGTGGCCTGCATCAGGAGCCTTTTCAGGGAGTAGCCTCAATAACAGCCTCCAGCAGGACTGGAAAGGTCTGTTCATTGCATCAGAAGGAAATGCACATTTTTGGAAGCTGGTTTTCTGGGGGGTTCAGAAGGACTGCTTAGGCTGTGGTACAGCTCTTTGTTCACTTTATATCTAGAAAAAGGGTTGGTGATGGGGAGCTGATTTTGTTTTTTCCAGACTGTGCTTTTATTTGTGTTTTATTGTGGTTCTTTGGCTGATATAATTCAAGAACTATGAATGTAACAGTTCACTGAATAGCTTAGCAACAGTTCTCGTTTAAAAAAATAATGAAAACATTAGTTGTCATACAAAGTATGTTGGATTCTTCTGCCCAGTAAAACTCAGCTAGATGAAATACTGAAACTTTTAAAGCTTGGTTTGTAAGTTATGGCCTGATAATAGGACTTTGTTAGCAAAATGGTGCAGCTGTAAAAAGTAGTATTTTCATTAGGCCAGCATTCCGATAATTTTTATATGATTTTTAACAACGATTGTTTTTAAAAACAGGAGAATTAATGTTTTGCTGCTCCAATTCGTGTAAAAGTTGCTAAGTTAAGGAGTTGGTGGAGCTTGTAGTGTTTTCTGCTGGCCTTTCCAGGAAATTGTGCAAGGATGCCTCATGAAGTGATGAGGGAAGCAGCCTCCTGGTCTTGTGCTGTAAAATCCTGAGCCATTGATATTCTCAGCATTCTGGTAACTAGCAATAGAAAGGTTTTGATATTAAATAAGTTTCACTGGAGCAGTTCTTGTTTATGTTGTGGTGATGTTAGAATGCATTGTATACATCTCTGTTTAAAGGATGGGATAAATGACTTCAGCTTGGCCCTCAAATATAAACCATCCCTATTTGAGAGCAGCCCTGTAAAACAGGAATGCACACCTCATTTTAGGTCAAAGCATTTGTGAGGAATGTGTCCAAGGCACCTGCAGAAAATTAAAGCATTTACTCCCCCTGTACACAAAATTTTCAAGAGGTAATTACCTTCAGTGTGAAACATGATACAGCTCCCATTAGATGGAACACATGGAGTGAAAATTGAATAGATGCCTTGGTGGGAGTGCTTCTGAGAATTAATAGGGCTGCTGAAAGCACTAAGAGGGGTGTTTACCCTGCCCTTGTGCCCAGCTATCCCTGTCCTGATCCTTCGGGGTTTATGATGAGGCTGTTATTCGACTCAGCAGACAGACACCAACTTCCTCCATGGCACTGGCTCCTGCCAGCTGCTTTGTTCCTGTGGAGCTGTTGCTGCCTTTGGAGGCTCCCACTTCTCCCAGCCCGCCCGACTCCCTCGCGCTCCTTTCTTGGTCTCCGTGCCAAGGGCTGGCGTGGTGTCTCTGCCTTTCTGTGACTGCAAGGACCAGAGTGAGAAAGTGGGGCTGCTGGCTTCAGCATCTCACTTTTATCCTTTCATCCTTTGGGGAACTTCCTCTGAGGAGATGGAGCTGAAAGTTAAGATTTCACGCTTTGTTCTGGCAGCCGAGCCACAAATATCCAGTTTCCTCTCTTACTGTTTGACGTTTTGTTTATGTCTCTGTTACAGAAATAGAGCAAAAGGTCTTTGTGTGCAGGTTTTCTGCTCCCTCTAACTACTGAATGACAATCAGGTTTGGTTTGAAGCTTGCACTGGTGTTTCCTCTCTTCCTGCCAGTTTTGGAGATCCCTGCCAAGTGGAAATTGTCTGCCTGCCCAGCTGTAATGACTGCTTACCATAGGTTTTGTAGCTATTCAGTTCCATCTCATGGCTGTCAGGTAAACAAGGTGTGAGATGTGCTGTGGAAGCCTTTGGCATTCACAGAGCCCTCATTGTACTTGAAGAGGCAGATGGTGCCCTGGCTGATGGCACTCCATAACAGGGGTGTCCTGCCATGCAACCTGCTGGGCCACCTTGGCTCTGCTCCGGAGCTATTCACTGGAATTGCTTGGACTCCTGCTCAATTTGAATGTTAAAGCCTATTTAAACATGAATGGAAATCTCTAGCCTGCAGTAGTGACCATAAGTTTGTCTGTGTGCTTCAAGTTGCAGTGAAATTGTGGAAGGGTTTATCCATTAATTGACAGATGTTTTTAGAAGATCTATTGTGGAGTTAGTTGTCAGTTTGCAACCCTGTCAGGTGGGATTGGAATTGTCCTCAAGCCTCCCAGGAGGGAGACTACAATTTCAGAGGTCACAGAAATACCTCAGGTTCTGTGCCTCAGGCCGAGGAATAAGCTCCCATGGTTTAATATGTATGGCATATTGTTGGTTGTGTTTGGGATGGGTGAAATTCAGGATCCATCCAAGCCTTTGGCTACCTAAGAAGGAAAGTAACAACCCTGTGATGCTTCTTTGCTTTTCCCCTTCTCTCTTTTCTCCCTGCAACATATATTGATTTGTCTCTAGGGATGGGCAGGAGGTGGGAGTCCTCATGTACTGTCCTTTATGCTTTTTTGGGCCAGACTTATGAAAAGCTATTATCTCTCCTTTTGCCAGCATTAAACATTGGAATAGTCAAAATGCCTGCTTCTCTCAGTTCTGACATGAGTCAACATCATACATGCAGTGCTTTGCACTGCCCCAAAATGCATTTCTTGTTCCACTGCTAGCAGTGATGCTGGGTAATTTTCAGGATAGAGGTGCCTTTAATAATGTTTAGATAAAACCTCGTTCATTTGTGAGGAAAAAAATGGTTTTGCCAAACTAGGCTTACAAGCTAAGCATGGAACTGGAAAGCTGGATGCTAACTTTTTTTGGTGTGTTGTCCTCCCTGGCAACCCCCAATTTATGCCTATTGTGTATGCAGAGAACTATTTGGCATTTATGACAGCTCTGGTACAAATCAATTCCCAGTTAGAACAAACATTTTTTTAATCTTCAGTAGATGATAACAATCCACAGTTCCATTTCAGTCTGTAGTTCTTCCCTCAAAAACTTCTAAGCTACTTTGATTAATATCTTGCCTTTCCTTACAGACTTCTTCTTTCTATGTGAAATTAGAGACTCAGACATTTAATACACTTGTAATCCAGCATTTCCTTTTAAATAGTGGTTTAAAGATCAAAAGAGCTGTGAGCCTCTGTTGTCTGTATTTTTCCGGAATGGGAAACCTTCCTTGCGCTGCTTTAATTGTCAGCTTTTCCTGTCCTTTTCTTGCCCTCTCTTTATTTCAGTGGAACTCTGCTTGTATTTAATTTAGATGGTCAAGTTGCTTGTATAGTTGCCTATGTTTTTGACCAGCATTTTGGGTGAAGTAAAGGTGATATGCATTAAATAGAATCAAGCTGTATTCTGAAATTTTAGTACAGGTTTGAACTTGAATGATTCCCCAGACTATTCTGTAGGAAGTTTAGAGTAGGATAAAGCCATGCAGTCTTGAGCTTCTGAGTTGCTTTTCTATATTACTGTGCTTCTTCTTGTCAATCACTTTTTGTGTGGAAGTGGCAAAACAGCAATTCAGCTGCCCTTCTGTCTGTATTCTGCTCCTAAAGGAGGTTATTAATGGTGGGGTTTTGCCTCCTCTGCTTTATTCTGTGGCCTAAAATAAGTTCTGCTTAACGTTTGGCAAGGCAGTTACTTGCAATTGTGAGGATACTTTTTGGGATTTTAAGATTCCTGAACAGATATTCACTGAAAACTTAGTTCAGCTTAAAGGAAATGGTGTTTGGACAGCATGGCATGCTCTCTCTGCTGTAGGCATTCAGAAATGTGGTCTTGCAGTTGAAAGGCCATCATCTGGGACGATCCAGAACTCTCTGTACTATGGTTGGGTTTCTAACTGAACTTAAAATCAAGACCTTTGTTCACAGAAAGCTTTAATAGCATGGATTATTTCCCGTGCACCAAGTATAATTATTTATTCACACTAGATGATATGACTCTGGTTTTCTTCATAATGAGGGTAGTAGCCTGATTTGTACCTAATGTAGCAAGGTAGGATAAAACTGCCTGGGGCAGCCCCTGTGTCTCTTCTGACCTTCAGAGCACAGCAACATCTTGGTCTTATGGACACCAAGGCTCTTCACTGCTCATGTCACCATTTATACATCTGGTCATCAGTGCTCAAGGAGTTTGTTGAACTAGATTGCTCCTCTCCCAGATACTCCAGAAAAACAAGACTGCTTAACTCTTAGAGCTGTGATTCTGGGGAAATCTTTCTCTACTTGGATGAGTACACACTGTGTTATGAAATCTCAGGTAGTTTTGCAGTGTTTACATTTCCCACTTTAGAAGCAGCCTTTAAATAACTTCCAGTTGACAGCAGAACATGAGGCTCATGTGGTTAACATGGGTATGGATAGGTAAGGGCTGGAAGTGGCTGCCCTCCCTGCAGTGCCTCCAGAATTTTTCCTTCACCTGCAATTGCTTCTCCTTCATAAACTTTTAAAAAAGATACTGATGTGGAATCCAGCAGAATGAGACACTAAGCTGGATTTTAGAAAGACAGTCATACAAGTAATGATGAGCTATAAAACATAACCTTGACAAGGAATAAATGCTGGCTAGGACAACTTTTCCTCTCTGGATCACAGACAGGTGCTATCCTAATGGAAACTCCAAAACTGAGGGGAGATTGAAGAATCATTTCAGAATCTGATGTAAGAACCAAATGGCTGCAGTTCAGTGTTACTTCAAGAGCTGGAAAGTTAAAAGTAATCCCAAAAGCTGAATTAGCGGGCAAACAAAATGCTGGTCAAAGGTGCATAATAAAAATGAATGTTGTTACAGAGTTACACAGTTTTCCATGGGAACTTGCAAGAATTTTGTGGATATGATTTGTTTTTGTGCATGCATATGCATGTCCTTTAGCTTTTCAATATGGTACCTTTCCAACAGAGAAGCAAAAGCAGTTTTGATAAATGGTGTTTTCAGGGATATGGTGTGTAAACCATCTAAGTGTAAGATTTCTTAATTACTTTTACAGGATCTATGAAAACCAAAGTATTTTGCCCAATAACTGATTTCAATGTCATGACTGAACACTTTCAGAGTCTGTCCTGGTCATTTGTTCTAGCACAGAGAAAATGACATTCCAAACAACATGAAAATTTCAATCAGTTTGAGTATATGGAAAAAGCTGAAGATGGAGCTTTCTGGGCTGTTTTTTATTTATGGCTTGCCAGCCCTTTAGTACTGGCAATGTTGTTGTTCTTTTTGTGGTTGTTTTGAACTGCTTTCAGAATAACACACAAGGTTTCTGTATCTAAATAAGTATATATAGTTATGGTGTTTTTACTTATATATGTGCCCTCACCAAAAAACAGACATGCCCCCTATAAAACCCATTAATTTTCATACATTTTTCCATTTTTTATTAGTCTGTTTTGAATGGCCCCATTGTTTTTACCTGAGTGTTGTGCTGGTTGCTCTCATTATATATATAGATATATTTTAATAAAGACAAAGGGAGAGACCTTCCAGACATCTGTTTTAAATTAAATTGCTTTAATTTCCCCATATGACATGTTCTCTCCATCATCTGTGCTAATCCTTAGTCAACATGTGCAGGATTTCATACATTGTCTCACAGGCACATCTTTAGCTTGTATTTTCAACTAGTTCATAAACATGTTTGCTTTAACATATTCTTAGATCACACTTATTGGGTTTTAAATCCACAATCAAAGGCACAGTATCCTTTGAGTGTCATTTCAGTGTGTTCAGCATCTTTTAATAAAATGCAAGTTAAACAAGCCCAGCTGGCAGTTCACAGGAGTGTTTGGACATTCTTTCTACTCAGACTAACTGGACTTTGAGATGCAGTTGTAATTGTTCAAGTCCTCATAAACTTGAAGCTGTCCTTCAGATGGTTTCAGAAGAAAAATTATTGTATCTGAATCTACCAGTGGCACAGTCTGGTCTTGATGTTCCTTAAAATTTTCTCCTCCTCCATGGCCATGCTGGCTGGATGACAGGTTAAATATTAGGTAGTATTCTGTAGTAAGCCATGCAATAAATTTTAATTTTTAGATCTGTTCTGATCTGATTGGTTGTTTAATTCTATTTAAAGGAGAGGCTTTTCTTTCAAGTCAGCAAAAAGCTCTGAGTTGTTATTGTGTGTTCTTCTGTAGGAAAACAGTACTTTTAAAATTAAATAGCTTGACTTTATCCTTTTGGAGGGAGAGGTACTAAAGCTTAGGGCACACAGTAATGGCTAGGTATAAAATACAGCCATTGGAACACAATGCTCTGTTTAGCTGGGAGAGGACAAATTTGGCCATGCAGAGACCGTAGGCTGGAGGTGCAACTCCTTTAGGTGAGTTCCAGAAGTGATCTCAACGTTGGCATCTGTTTGGCCCCAATGAGAACATCATGTCTGTGGGCTGAATTGAGAGATAAGTGCATGATCTGTAGGAATTCAGAATGAAGGGCTTTGGTCAGGCAGTACTGTGTTTTATCAGAGATTGCTAAACTGGTCTTGGAAAGCAGTTAACTGCTAAAATTCAAAGAGAAACGTTTTGCTTGCATCCCTTCTCATAAATGTGAATGACTGAAATGTTTAAAGCATTTGAAAGGTGACAGCATGAGCTGAAGCATACCCTGGAGTTTCCCCAGGAGCAGAGGTTTGCTAGCCCAGCAGGCTTAGCTCCTGGAAGTTCATAGAAATGCAAATTACATGCCAAATTACAAAATGAAAACAAAAAGAAGTGCTAAGCTACTGAAGTGGCTCAGCATGCTAATGACAGGCTTCATTAGGGTGTCCTAACACGGGCAATTGCTGCAACCCTGAGCAGAATAGATATAATGACTCTTCCTTCACAGGAGAGTAAGCACTGTGTTATTCTGAGCTGTTTTCTTCAGAGTCTGTTTTGGACAGGCTTGATAGAATGAAACCTTCTTAAAGGGTCTGGTTTTGAATGATATATGCAAACAAATGTCTTTTTTTACTGCTGGTTTTTTGTAACCTGACATCCGCAATGATTTTTTTATGTGCAAATTGTTTTGGAAAGAGGTCAGCTTCAGGAAGCAAGGAAGGAAGAAAAAAATTCAAGACTCACAAACAGTAAATATGAAACTCTTTGTTATCATCCATAAAATAGTGACTCAGGAGGCCTGTTTGATTTGCTGTGTGGGTTACTCCAGCCTTGTCTTTGGAATAATCAGATAAAACAAAAAGTTAAAGCTTGCAACTTATAATGTGAAAAGAAAGTCCCAGTAGCCATAAACCCTTTCCTTCACCCCCCCAAAAGTTTGATTTCATGCTAAGTATCTCCATTATTAGAAATGCATATTGAATTTATTAAAGAAATTATTATTTAAACTAGATCTCATACGTTGTGTAGGTCGTGCACAGGAGCATGTGCATATGCAGGTTATAATTTAATACTGACCTTTTTGATTCCTTGTAAATGAACAAGACAGTATTCCAAGCACAGGAGGTTGTCAAACCTATTCCAGGTGCAGCCTTGTCTAATAGAAGATCACCAGCACAAGTGTGTTTATGCCTCTGAAACAAAAGTGTGATCTGTTTCAGATGTGCAAGAGAAAATGAAGTGTTAAACTACTTGCAAGCAATTGTCATTTTTTTCCCCTCTCTGTTGAAAAACAAAGGTGCTTTGGGCTTTGTACTGTATTCTAGAGAGGCACACAAATCTATTTTGCAGAAATCTGGAGTCAGAAATTGTATAACTCCTCATAGAAAGATAATGAACAGTAGGAGGAATGCAGCATTTGAGGACTAAATGGAAAATTTTTCTCCTGGAAGAACACTCACTGTATGTGCAGGTTCTAAATCATTACAGTATGCAGATCTACCTAAGTCACCTTGACATTCTCCTTTTTAAAAAAAAACCTAAGTAACTAGAAGAAATGCATCTCTAAAAAAGATAATGCAAAAATGTATTGCAATTTTTTTCTTTTTCCCCATTGCTGCAAAACTGATTTACTTTTTTCTGGGCCTTCAGTACTGCCAGTGCATAGGGCCTCTGGTATGTGTCTCCAAGTAATGCTCTCACCTTGATATTTGACTTTAATGACCCAAATACAGTAACAGCATTTTAAAAAAGGCTTCTATTTTGGCAAATCTCAGTTTGCCTTGATGCATCTCCATGCACTAACAGCCTGGCTTTCCAGAACGCTTCCTTTCTCCTCCCGGACTTCAGGAGCATGTTTGAGTGTTTTTCAAGTGTTTCCAAAAAATGGCTACAAAAATTTTGAAGTTACTTGGCTAGGTTTTAAGCAAGTCATGTTCAAGGTTTTATTTCTTTTGTTGCTTTTGAGAATTGCTCACCTACCCTTTCTTTGTGTTGCTCCAAAGATTTGGGATGAACTAAAGGCATGAAATCATCTGCATGATGATGTTAGTTACTAGCTTGAGTAAATGGGCTTTAGAGCAGAAAGTGGTGTCACAGCTGGTATTAAAGCCACCAAGAACCCAGGAAGGCAGTTTGATGCTGTCAGGTGTGTGGTTCCTCAAGAACTGGCAGAGGCAGTTGTTGCAGCAAGCATAAAATACAAAATCTGTACTGTGCAATAAAAGAAGTTGTGCCCCTTATAAATCAGTATTAGAGTAGGGCAGCAGATGGAATGTGAATCATCATAGGGAAATGAAGCCAAGACAGACACCTTTGCTGTCTTTTCTTCCACTTGGTTTTAAAAGATTAATTTTTTCATTCTTATCAGTTTGTCTAAGCTGTGTTGTAGTAAATGCCAGCTGGAAATGAGTGACCAAAACACCAGATGTGATTTAACGTGTTGCAGACCTTGCTGGGAAACCTATGTTTCTGCCAGCATTATCTTATTTTTTAAAAAAAATTAACAATTTTATTATCTATTAAAAATTTTATTATCTATTGATCCTGAAGTATTTGTACAATGGACATATACTGTGTCATACTTTGGTCGAGGAAAAAAAGGATAAATGAAGAGAATACCGTTTGCATCTGGGTTTGTGCTGGGTTTCCTTTTCTTATCTGCTCAACAGATCACCTGTTCAGCATAGTTTTTCAGTAAAACAAGATAACTCCTTGAATCTCAGAGGAAACCTAAAGCCTCATATTTATGAATTACTTTTTTATCAAGTGTGGTGGTCATTGCTGAAATGGTATTTGAGTCACATGATTATTGCTAAATGATCCAATGGATTGGAAACAAGGGGATTTACTTTGCTGTTCTTTGGGAGAAGCAAAGCAAACTGTAACCACAAAATCTCTCAAGCAACTGAAATTTATTTTGTAAAACTAATTTTTTATTATTTTCCTGAACCATTTGATTTGATGACACTCTTTGAAGTATTTTATCGGTATGTGGAGATAATTTTGCAGATTTTGGGTACTGTGACTGAATAGAAGACTAGGAGCCTGTCTGTTTAAATCTGATTTGTTAAATCCCAGGTGCTTATGAAGAGCTGAATATATCAGTCAGTCCATATAATGTCTTTATAAAATGGTGAGATTCACAGGCAGGAAAATGACGCATCCTTTGCAGTCTCCAAGGCCCTTTCTGAAGTCTGTTGCTTTCTGTAGGGAGAGTTAACTTTAGTGGAAATAATTTGTGATCATAAAGATGTGAAAAAAAAAAGTAGTTTGCACTGCTGAATTCTCACAGTTTTTGTCCAGATGATAGAGCTGTGCACTGGATTGGGCTAAAATAAAGGTGATGAGGGACTTTGTACCTAGGGCCTTTGCGTGCTTGACTGCTATTCATTCCTCTTTATGGCTCCTGCCTTGACAAGTGAAATGTAGCTGCCTCTGCTTTCCAGACAGCGTCCCAAGTGTTCCAGATGAGATGAAGCCAACTCGTGAAAAAAAACATGTGGGCAGAGACAGCCAGGTTTTATGATGATCCCCACCCCACACAATCCCCTGTGGCTGACAGGCCAGTTGAAGATGTAGATCAGCACAGCCTTTGGATGACAATTTTTCCTCTTCTGTGCAGTCAGGTTACATTTTCTCTCAGCAACCTTAGGTTATGCAGTGTGATGAATTATGCTGGTAGTTTATTATCTTTATTGTTTTTTGTTTTGCTAAATCTGATTGCATTTTAAACTCTCCTTTATGCAGACCATGGTGTTCTGCTCTGTTCAGAGAAGTTATTCCAGGAACTCTTGTAGCTCTTGAGTCTCTGAACCAAGCATGTTGTGTGCCTTTTGAAGAACCTGAGCTCCTTTGCCTGACAAGGAGGGCAGAGTAAACCACCCTGAGGATGTCACAGCAGGGCTAAAACCTTCTTGGAGGCTAACAAATACTGTTATTTCTTCTTTGGGATTGATTCCTACTTGTCCCCAAAAAGAAGGTGTGGGATTCTTATCTAAAACAACACCGTACTAAGAATGGACCTTTCAGGTTATGATGATTTTATCTTTACTTCTCTCAGATTTCTGCAGTTCCTCCAAAGAAAGTGCATTTCACTGGAAATTCACTTGGTGCTATATTTAACCTTCACATTCATTCCCCTGTGTTAGAGCTATGTGTAAACAGCTGAGGGTAGAATATTCTGTATTAAAGAATACATATTGTGGGTTTAATGATGAGAACACTCTTCATTTCATGTCAGAGCTCAGTAATAGCAGAGTTTGTCCACATGATCCACCTCTGGACATAAGTCAGTAAGAGGAAACCTCTGTGGGAGTCTAAAAACAACTGGAAAATGTGAGTGGAGTATAAACAAGAGGTAGTGATGCACATGTGGCTTGTTCTTCCCTTCAAGCTGATCCCTTCAGGACTGATTTTCAAAGTTACAGGTTACACTTTGGCTCCCAGTGGTCCCTTACTGATTCCAATATTCTCCTTGGAGATGCTCTTGTTGGAGCATCTGAAGGTAACTCCCTTCCCACCCCTCTGAAGAGTCTCATGCCTGTGTTTTTCAGAATTTCAGCTTTTCCCTGGATTCTCTTTGCTAAGAAAGTTTCCAGTGAGGAGGAGATTTGCAAAGGGTTGAATACTTTTCATTGCAGTCAAAAAGGAAAGGTAAAAAGGCCAAGTCAGCTGAAGGTGGATGCATAACACCTAAATTAGCACTGATACTCTGAAATTAAAGCAGCCTGCTGGAATTAATCTAAAATTTTTCAGCGATTTCTTCAGAGTTTTGAAAGTAGTTCTGTTTGAAAATTGAAGTTTTCATTTAAGACTAATGTTCTGAGGCAAAACTTTTTGCTTCAGATTTTCTATTAAATGTTTTAATAGAATAAGAATAGTAAGAATTACATTTTAAGAATAATTGGAATTGCATCTTAAGGGTCCATCAGTTACATAAATGCACACAGTAATTCTGTTACAACCTGTAACTTTGCAGCGCTTTTTAAGGTCATGAGTTCTCTTTAGCATGATCTTAAATGAAACAAAAACCACACCCCTTCTAGGAAGAAATTTTCCATACAAAAGACATGATTTTTTAAAATTCTTCTAACAACAATGATTAAGACACTCTTGGGACTGGAAGGCATAGATGAAGATTTTTAATACAGGAAGAGAGTCAGAATTTAAAGATGTGTGTGGAAGAGAGAGAAGGAAGGAGAGAAGGAAGGAGAGAGCTTCTGACTGATTTTTTTTCATGTCATTTTATGTCACAATATGAGATTTTTTTCCATTACAATCTTGCTACTGTACACTAGATGTATGTCCATGAAAATGCACTCCTTCCATTAATATTCTGCATTTCTGAAGTGTTTGGTGGTTGATTTCTGCATAGCAGCTTTCATCTTTTCACAGCCTTGTGACCAATCTCTCCTGCATTATGCCATGTTACCCTTCTTCCTTATTTATTTTCTTATTTTTTTCCATCAGCTGGGAAAGGAGGAGCTTATTCCTGGCAGCTTTGATTCTGCTAGCACTGGAGAATGAAAAATTCCTCTTCTACATCCCCAGTACTTGGAGAAGACAAGACTGTGATGTTGTCTGAAAGGTACAAGAAAGCGTCATCTGCTTGTTGTTTATTTAGTAATTTTGCAAATTCCTAACATTTTTAATTACTAAATTAAAATTCTGAGTAGCTGACATCTTAAGTCCTCTCAAATGCTAATAAAATACTTTTTTTTGTGTTCCCTGGAAAAATTAAATTTCATTACTTGCTCCAGTTAAAATATTTTGAACTTGGCCTGCAAAACACTGATTTTTTTTAGACTCTAAAATGTTTTTTTTTTCTGATGTAGCAGTTGTAATATCTACTGTTTAGCAGCTAAAACATTAAACCCGTTGGTAGAAAAGCTTAATGGTGTTTAATAGTGTTTGGGCAATGGGATGCTTGCAATGAGGTGATGTTTGTGCTATTATTTACCTCCTTCACTGCATCATCAACACTCTGGAGCATAAGTAGTTGTCAGGACTTAACACTTCAAACTTTTACAGTGTGTGGCATTCCTCTGGCTGGCTACTGAGTAGCAGTTTGCCTGGGGCAAAACATGTTGTGTTCAGTGGAAAAAAGTGAGAATTTATCAGTGCATTTTATCTCAAAAATCCTTCCAGATGAAGGCACAACAAGCTTTGCATCCTTTTAAAGCAAATCATGCTCAACTGATGGTAGGAGCTGTTAGTGACAAATAACAGCTCTCTGATGATGATGGGTTGGTTGGGAACTTTGCAATACAGGAGCTTATGAAAGGGGTAGCATTTCCCATTATGTGAATTCTGAAGACCTGGAGGGGGAAAAATGCCTCTAAGCCAGAAGTAATAACAGGTCAAAATAGGTAGAGAGATGGCTGAAATAATTGAAACTTGCTTTCAACTGAAATAATTACAACTCTGCACAGTCCCTTGGGGTAAATAAGTGACAGCCTGGGTTGCAGGGTGGTTTATACCATGTCATGGTGGTTTATACCATGTCATGCTCCTCCAAGCCATGACTGCCAGGTCTGGTGAGCTCCACTCTTATGACCAGCTGATGGAAGTTTGATGTCTTGATGGATTGGATACTTGCTAAAATAATTCATACTATGTTAAATTAAAGACTACTGGTAGTGAAAACACATAAATGCTCTGAGAAAACAGATTTATGTAGTTGTAGGCTGCCTGTGATCCCATTGCCTCAGCTGGGTTTTCCCAGTGCTGAATAGAGAGGCGGGTGTGTGAGGGCTGCAGTTGGGGATTCTTCTCCAAGTGGCTTATTCCTACAAAGCTCTCTCACCTAAACTGAATTAAATGTGATGATTTGGTTTAGCTTTTCCCACAACAATGAATAATAAAAGCTGCTAAACTTTCCCCCCCACCCCCAAGGAATAAGGGAGAAAAATCCTTTTAGATTTTTTCACTATTAGATATCCATGAGTTTTATGTTGCTTATGTTCATTTTACATGATCTGTTTTCATGATTTGATTTTGTTTTTGTGAAAGATCCTAAACCCACAGCATGAAATAGCTCATGCAGAGGATACACAGATTGTCAAAAGGAAAGTGTGAAATTCAAATTGTGTTTCAGAAATGTTCTCACTCTTGCTTATTTTGGTGAAATTGAAGCTGAAGGAGTCCCTTACAACTCAATTACCTGACAAGCTTCAGGTATGCACACTTGGATCACCAGATCAAACTCTTTGAACCTGTGGTTGCTCAGATATTTTGAGCTTCTGTGGGGGCTGTTACAGGACTCTCTCCAAGCTCCTGGCCCATCTTTGCTCCAAGGCAGGGTTATTTGTATTTTCTCATCAAATTGAGATATGCATACCTATGCTAGCAGATGAGCTTTGGCTATGAAAATAAAAGAAGAGCAGCATCATGGAAAATAACATACTTCAGTGCTTTTTTTTTTTAAAAAATGCAGAATTTGTTGTGAAACCTTTATTGTTTTTAATATTGCTATTTTCTTGCTCTGTGTGAGCCAAAGAAATTGGAAAATGTGAACACGCTGGACAGGAAGGGATGCAAAATATTGAAAGGACATTTAAAACTAGGATAAAATATTGCTTAATGTTTATTGAAAATGTGTGGGAAGTTGAGTATTTTTGTATATAATATGTTGATGTATTTTACAACAGCACATATAAACTATGAGAATGTAACTGAAGTTATGCAGACATAGGCCAGATGAGTAGTGTGCCTGTTCTTTTGTGGCTTTTTTTCTATCGCATATAGAAAAATGCAGGCTTGTATCTTTTGCTAATTTCTTTTGGAGTTTTGGAAAGAGAGGAAATGTAGGATTGAGTCCAGTTAAGTAAAAAAGTCAGAATTACAGGAGAGCAAATGGCTGCATAGATGCTGTAAGTATGTGTCAACACTGCATGTAGTAACTACTTTTATTACATAAAATAAATTTAACGTTGCAGTCCCTCTTCATAAGCACCTCTGAGGCCTTCTAGGATGCTGATAACTGATGGAAGTCTGCCTGAGGAGTATTTTGGACAAATTCTATAAAGGCTTTGGAATTAGGGTTGTGGCTTGAGGGATTTGTGAGAGGGAGGGGAGGCAAAATTCAGTCAGAGCAAAGCAACTATTTAATAATATGTGAAAACAAAAGGTTGGCTTAGTGAGTGTATCCTGGACTTTAGAGAGAATGGCAAACATCTGTGTGCATGGATCTGCCTCCCCCTGTACTCTCCCCTCCCAACAGTGGGCTGATAAATCATTTTGAAGTTGAGTGCCAGGTACATGACATAAGTTTTGGGAAGAATTAAACACTTGTGCTTTATAGCAAGGAAGACTGAAAACCTTTCATGAGCGTCTGACAAGTGCCATCTTTAGTAGTGATGTCTAACCTAATAACACTTTATGTCTTCCCTTTTTCATGTGAAAAAATAAATCCAGGCTTTGCTGTGGTACAGCAAGTAATTGCTGCTTGTCTGATGTTCTGACAAACACCCGCTGCAGACATGAGACAGAGCAGTTCAAGTCTTGGCTTCCTAAGTTGAAATTGCCTTAGTGTTGGATTACTGCTTTGCAAATGAGCACCATGTTTTTTTCTCTCTTTTTTTTTTCTCCATTGTTTTTTTAAATTTCTTGTTCTTACTGTGGTCTCCTGCTCTAATATGAATACGTTTTTGAAATGGAAACTTGATGAATTAGAGTTTTTCCTCGCTCTTTATCCCTTGGGATATCTAACCTATGTTGCTTGCTTTAATTAAATTACCACATTTTCCATATGATTAAATGCCTGAATAATGAAAACTTATAGGACTCAGTCTTAATATACCATGTATGGATCTGAGCAACAAAGGGAAATGTCTGATTTTACTCAAGGTGAGTCTTTAGCAGCAAGCCTTTCTCTTCATCTCTTTTCAGTTCAGATGAAAGTTGTGGGACAGTGAAATAGAAAATGAGGCCTTCAATGGATGGGAGCAAATATTCTCTGAAGGAAACAGGCTGATGGGAGAAGGACAAAAACTGCTGTCATGAATCCTGGGGATGTTCCAGGCAAATATTTTCACAATTATGGTGTAGGGCCTTTTACCATGAAGCAAGGTATGTCTTGGAGGAATTTTTCAGGGCTTCCATATTTTTTCACTTAGAGTTGCCTGGGGTTGAAATCAGGCCAGGATTTGGCTTAGCATGGATGGGTACTGGATATCTAATCTAAAAACCAATCTAGTCATTTTTTTTAAGCCTGGAATGCTAAAATGCAGTAGAAGAAGTCAGGAACTTAAGGGAGGAAAAATGCATTTAAAATTTAGAAGTCCATTTCATTTCAGTTGTAGGGAAAGATAGCACTGCAGTTTGTTTGATTGGTAAGCATATTCTTACTTCAGTATATCAGGACTGAAAGGGAGAAAAGTGTTTTGAGTGAAGATGGAAGTGGTGCAGACACCCATCCTTGCACAAGGTGAACTCAGTAGCTTTCCAGAAAGAGTTAGATACCATGCAGCACCAGCTTCCTATCCTGGCCCTCATGCTCTTGAATGTCTGGCTTTATTAAATTTTAAAGGAAAAAGGAACTGTAGGCTGCTTCAGAGGAAACCAAAGTTCAACAGATCTGCAGGATGTCAAGCCATCCTCCTACCTTGTCTGTCATGTCCTAATTGCATCCAGGTTGTTTCCTCTGTCTCCAGAAGGCTGACTCCGAGCCTACTGAATTTGTTTAAAACTATTTTCCCTAAATAAATGTTGTACCACTTTCAATCCATTTCTGACGTTGTAGTGTGAGGTTCTTGGGCTGGCCTGTTTATCTTTCATACTCACCCACCAAATGAGAATTCTTTCTAGTTTTCAGTCATTAGGAAGTTTTCTGTTTCAAACAGCTATAATTGATGATAAATACAAAAATCAATATCTCTAACTTCGAGAAATTTAATTTCCAAATTTTGTTTGAATCAAGATTATTTAGCAGTATATGTATGTGACATCTCCATTTCAACCATTTTTTCATGTACTTCTATAGTTCTGCAATCCTCCCTGTTTTTCAGCTTTGCACTTGTCCTGTGATCTCATTACTTGGCAGCTTGATTAGATTTCTACAAAAAGGTGTGCCTTATACTCCCTGTTTCTAGTAGATCCATGTTTAATTTATGAAATCTTTCAATTACTATTTTGAATGTACTCTGTCATAGTTTTTTTCTATTTAAATAGAACCAGGCTTGTGTGTTTATAGGTTTATTCCTTCTCTGTCCTTTTCAGCTGTAATCACTCCATTGGCTGTTGACAGGTGTGATTTCACGGATCCCATGTAATTTTACTGACTTGCTGGGTGTAAGATTTCCACTTCTCCAGTCTTGGAAGGAATTAAAGGCAGCAGGAAGTTTAGAGGGTTGGGTACAAAAGGGATAAAGAGATGCTGCATTGTTTTTTTGAATCTGTGAAGAATTGTTGCTTCAAAACCTTTGCACTTCACATCTTCCCTGACAAGAAATGAACAAAAAATTGGTGATGGTCAGGCGTGTACTGACTGAAAATGTTTAAATAATTTTCCCATAGGATCACTCCATATTTTTGTTCTTATTTCATTGTAATGGTTCTTTAAGATGGTCTGTTATAGTTATTTTTCAACAGGGGTTGAATGCCTTCTCTTTGAGTGTCAGTGATGGCAAAGAGTGGGTAAAACACCTTTTGTTCTGAAAAGGGGTAGCTTATTCTCTTCTTCTAGATTGATATTTGATGTTTCAGTCTTGTTCTGTGAATATTTTATAGCGTTCTTTTTGTTCTAAATTGACTTTCCTGTTGGGGGGAGGATTGCTGCTGTTGTAATAGTTTATTGGGAATAAGTTCTGTGCAGGACATCACTGTTGGGACATGGTAGGGTGGGGTGGGCTAGGAGAGGCCCCTTTTCATTTTCTTCTCTCCACTTACTATTACAGGTTTGTTGGATTAGCCCCTCTCCTTTTCTTGTTCTTGCTCTCTTTCCATACAGCTCACATTTTCCTTCCCACAATCTGTCATCCTGCTTTCCTACCAAACAGAAAAGATCCATTTGTTATAAATTTAAAAATAAATGTTAAACAACCAGGAGTAAAGAAAATTAACAGCCAAATAGTTTTTACTGATGATCTTTCCTGATCTTTGTCCCACTGCATAAATAAGGGAGTAACTAAATTACCACTACATTCAGAGATGAGCAAAATGCATATGTGAATGTTTATTAGCTTTCCACTTCAGAGATTTATTTCCCTACTTGTTTAAATATTTTGAGAAACACACTGCAGCATTTAAACATGAAAAGTATACATTTCATATGGCTTTCCAGTTTCTGCTCTTCTATGGATGAAATCAAAAGTATGCTGGCCCCAGAACATCAGCATTTCCATCCTGACCTCTGGATGCCTACTGAGCAGTATAAAAGAATTTTGAGGAGAAAAAAGCATGTTTCATACTTGAATTTAATCAAGAGACATTGCTGTCCACCAGGTTTCTGCATCTCCACAAAATACAATACTGATTTCAAGGCCAAATTTTAAAATTCCTTCAACAGGTAATCACTGAGTCAAAAAGTATAGTTGATTTTAAGTAGAGAATAGCATGAAAAGCTGAACATGAATGATAACTTGGGTTTAAGTTGTTTCAGGGTGACTCAGTTTGATTTCTGTGTAAGGATTTGCTGAAACAGATGAGTGGTTAGAGTAATTGAAAGAGACTTAAACTGGTTGAAGAACTTAGGGACACAAGCTTTCAGGAAGAGCATTAATATTAGCATTCATAACTAAACTTTTCAATAAAGGTATTAGAAAAAGTAACTCAAGACTGTACAAGAAGTTAAAGAAATTATCAAAGGGATTAATGAGTTTAGGAAAGCAGAATCTTGGGTCTTGGGTACATTTACTAATGGTGTGGTATAAAATTATTGGCTTGTGTTTTAAAGACCTAGAAAATCCTTCATATTCTATGGCCTTCTGAAAGGGAAGGAATTGCAAACACTAGAGACTGTTCCATGCCTCGAGAAGGAAAATGGAAACAGTTATAAACTACTGTTGAGCCATGTAAGTACAGCAGTATCAAGACCAATAGAATAAGTATGAAGAGCCCATGGAACAGAGACTGCCTGAAAAATAAATACATGGAATTATTGTTTCATTTTCTATCAAGGAGCTCGCTGTAGTTTAATGAGAAGAAGGCAAGCAGCAAAACTTTATTAAGAAGGTTGCCATCATGATGGAGAGGGTGGCAAGATGCTGAGCTTGGAGAGGTGAGAGCTAGGCAGGATGATGAAATATCTGGGAAATAAAGTCTCAGGTCCAGATTGCTATAATTTGTCATAAATCCCAAAAATTCATGTAACTCAACAGTTACAACTTCAGTGTCTGCTCTGTAGAAAATCAAAATGAATACTGAAGTATTACTCTGTTCTCATTTGTAAGCACTGCTCTTTCTTCTACCTCCCTTCACATGTTGAAGCAGAAAGGAAGCCATGCTAGCTTCTTCTGGATATCTGTGGAAAACTAAGATTTTATTTGGTTTTTGTGAGAAACACAAGATCTAGAATACTGTCCGAAATAGGTTATTTGGAGTGACAGATAATAAACCAGGAAATGTCGTGCTTTGGGAAAGGAAGTACAAGATTAGAGGGAAATTGGTTGTTAGAGCTTTTTCTGCAGTCAGTTTTGGACATATAAGGAAAAAAAAAAAAAGCTTAGAGGGACTTAAAACATGAAGGAAGAGCAAAAGAGGGGAATGATAAGTTAGGTTATTTTTGACTGGAGCTTGACTTGTTTGCTGTGGCAAGCAGTGGCTGCAAGCAATAATGAATTCTTGGTATTGAAGCTTAAAATATTTTTCCTATAAGAAAAGAAATTATTTTGTCCACAAATAAATTCAAACAAGAAATGAGAAGATGATAATCATCACAGAGGGATTTTTCTGTGCAAACTCTTAGGTTTAGGCTGGGCTTTTTGTGCTTAGTTTGAGTCGCGTGAGATTGTCTAGACTGAACTCTGTGACCTGAGTCATAGGACAACTTGAGGTCTTCAGTGTTTGGGGATTTTTTAATGTATCTGCAGTCTGATGTTATTGGCATGTCTGCCCTTTCTCGTGATTCATTTCTGTCTTCTGCTGTGTTTACACCACTGACTCATTTGGGTTAGAATTTGTTGTTGTTTTTGTTGTTGAACAGGATATTTTTCAGTGTATCGGGTGGAGGAGGTATCTGAATTACAGAATTGTTGGGGATTACCACCCAAGATATGAATGGACTGCCAAAAATGTAGGTAGTTCAGGACCATAGTGGTGGTTAGGATGTCTGTTTTCCCAAACAGACAGTTCGGTCCTGACCTCGCAGTGTAAACAGCCAGAAGAACTGTAATCTGTTATTTTGGGAAAAGCTCTGTCTTACAAACATTTATCCTCAATAATAAACTCTCCCAGAGATGAAATAGTAGCATAAACATGTAAGGTATATTGACATCAGGCTTGTGAAATTCCCACCAGCAAAATATTTTAATACAAGTAAATGTCTCATATTCTTAACTTAATAGTGTTCTTCTCTTTAGTACTTGTGGCTCAAGACTGCCAGCATAGCTGCTTACTGAGATGGAGAAGGCTTTTTTTTGTAGAAATCTCAGTGTTTTGGCTTTTTTTGGTTTATTTTTTTTTTTTACCTGAAGTGGGGCATGCTTGCTGTATTTTATCTCTGAAGCTGTACTGATGCAAGGTGACAATAATTCTGCTGATCTCAGTGGGATGTTTGATAGAAGGAAGATGGTTAAATGGTCTTTTACAGGTAGAAAACATGACACTTGTTAGATCTGAATACTTCAAACAACATATGTTGCCATCTCTGATTCAAAAGCCTGGGAATTGCTACAGGACTAGAATAATGCTTTCAAAGAAAGCTTTTGAGGCAGAGAAAATAAACCAATTGAACAAGAACAACCTTTATACAAACTGTCTGAACAGATCAAAATCAAGCTGAAAAATGTCTCCTGAGCTGTCTGCTAAACTCCTTGTACTTCACCAGTGGGATTTGTAGAACTGCAATAATATGGAAAGAGGAACATCAGCATGAGTTACTTTGCCATGGCCACACCTACTTAATTTTAACCCTGTCTTACTCTACTCCCATTTTCAGACATTCTGCCAGATGGGTGCCTAACATCTTGCATTCTATACCCACATGAAAAAAACATTACTGCAGATGTTTAAAATGTGAGAAATGTGGGCAATGGAGAAAAACAGAATGGTATTTCAGAACATAGGTCTTCTTACGGATGTTTAAAGTATGCTGCACCTAAGCATTGTTTCCAAAAGGAATTGCTAATCTTCATCAACTTTTCCATGGGAAAAGAGGGAGACCAGCACTGAATATTCTTTTTTTCTGGATAGTTGCTTGAGGTATTTTGAGCAAAGAGAACAAAACTAAAACTTCCTTTGGCCCTGTTTGTAGTGTGACTAATATTTATTTGATCTAAACTTTTTTAATATGTCTCCATTGACTTTGTTCTGCTAAATTGTATCTTTGCATGTCTTCAGTCTTTGCTGTGAAGTGACCTCATCTGGCAGTTATTTAATTTTGCTAGTTTTTTTTCCTTCCTTTTGTATGTGTGTTTCATATTCCTCTTGTTTGTGAAAGCGGTGATAGTACTTATTTTGCTTTTTCTAGGTAGCTTTGTAAATCAACTCCAGGTACAGTAAATTAGAGCTGCTCTCTTTTGTAAAGTGAACTTCATCTATTAATGGTATTAGCAATCTGCTTTTCCTTAAAAAGACTCTTTCCCCCCAGTGCTTAGAACCAACCATTGCACCTAGCTAAATTACAGTAGCTTCACACTGTAAAAATATGCTCACATAACCCTTAAAAGAGGAGGCTCATTTGGATTTGCTTGGCATCAAAAGTATATAGAATCACAGAATCATAGATTATGCTCACTTGGAAGGGACCCATCATCATCACTGAGTCCAACTCCTAGCCCTGCAGAGGACACCCCAAGAGTCACAGCTTGTCCTTAGAGCATTGTCCAAATCCTCCTTGCTCTCTGTCAGTCTTTTCTGTGCGACCACTGCCTGTTCCAGTGCCTGACCATCCTGTATGTATGTGTCAGCATTTAGAGATTTGGATTTAAACACCAGATGTGGGAGCTCCAAATCTTAAGGTGGAAAAAGATTAGTGCTATGGCACCCAAAGCAAATAAAACCACTTAAAATGATGATTCTTGAGTATGTTTGCAGTTTTGTTCTTGGGAATAAAGGTTTTAGGTATCACGAATTAGCTTAATCAAGCAGCCTGGGTATATCAATTTAGTCAAGAGTAGGAATTCGAGATAAATGCAATGTTTAGCTGTTAACTCCCACCAGAAGTCTTCTGAAATTGTCTCTTAAGATGTTAGAGCTGTTAACAGTTCACTTACCTGCATTTGGTCACACTGGTGTATTTTTACCATACATTTGCAGCACATGTTTAGCTGAAATTGCAGAATTCTGTCTGGTTCTTTCAAGTGTAGAAAATTAGTGGTTCACAGACCTTTCTGTCACTGGTGTCTCTGAGAAGAAAGCATCTCAGTCAAGTGTTAAAATGTGGTTTAATGCAAATCTTGCTCTGAAAGTCACTGTCTTCTAAAGTGACTGATGGTTTTGTACATTTTTTTGGATTTATGTTGCTCTCTAAGCAAGGAAAGGAGAGTGTTATCTCACCAGGGAAAAATCAGACTTATGGTTTCATTTCCACTTTTGCTCTCTATGTTTTAGGTGTGAATTTATTAAAGGAGCAGCATGCATTGAAATCTTGGCTAGTTTTGGCATCTAATTCCCTCCTAAAATACTTACTCTGTGTTTTTGGTGGCCTTGTTTTTTCACCTGTGATGGAGACACACAAGGATGCTCACAGTGTGACTTGACTGCCTTGTGAATGAAGCCCTGAGACACTGAAATAGCACTGGTGCTGCTTGGCTCTGAAAAATCTGCCAGAAAGCCCAGCTTTCACTAGGCACCATGTGCAAAAGAGCCAAGGAAGAAAATGTTGCTTAGTGAATATAATGCTGTGTACATATAGACACACACACACAACATTTGGGCATGAAATGGGGCAAGGAGAAAGCAGCTGAAGCCAGGGGCAATATCAAAAGAGGAAAGGCATTATGCTGTGACTGAGAGGCAGTGGTTCAAACCCCTGGGACTCACTGCCCACGTCCCTCCTGCCACAGCTTAGCAGAGAGGGGATTTCAAGTCATCAGAAAGATGAAAAGCAAAATACCAGCTTTGTGCAAGAGGGAGATAGACCCGGGCAATTATTTTCTGGCTGCACAGCTATTTAAGCTACAAATTCATGCTGGGATTGGGCTGCCCTCTTTTACACAAGGCTGAAAGCTGCTCAGCTGCTGATAGTCTGAGGGTAGGGCCGAGGGGTACAATATCCCAGCAGAGGGGGTGATGTCAGTCCCTGCCCAGTTAGCAGCTAAGCCCTCTCCAGAGGGATCAGGCCCTGCTTTCTGAATTCCACAACAAGGCAAGGCTCATTTTCTTTCACAGTCAAGACCCTTAAAATAGGTGTAGCAAAGTTTTATGTTCGATTAGAGGCAAAGAACTAGCAAGCCAAAACCACTCTGAGTCAAGGATGATAGAAAAGGATTGTGGCTATTTCTTACCTCTCTAAGCCTTGGGAAAGACAGGATGTTGTTAAACATCAGAGGGAACCAGAGGAGGCAAAGCTCCCTAAGGATTGCTCTGAATGTACCCTGGTCTGTGTGAATTGGTTTGCCATTGACATGGCATCTGGGAATAACAGTGGGAAATCATCCTCCAAAGTACCATTGGAAAGCTCCACGACAGAGAAAGTTGTTTGTAAGAGAGAAGGAGAGGAAAAAATTGTCAAAGAAATACAAAAGATTAGTCAGGAAGGAAAATATAAGGCTCCTATGTGGTGTTCTCCTCTTAATTCCTGATTTTTTGGTTGTGCTGGAGAGTGGATCTGTGGTAGTTCAAGGCAGTTTCTCAGTAATATTAATGGGGGTTATATAAATTTAAAATGCATTCCTGAATTCTGTACATTTAATGGTTTCTAGGAATTGGGGCTGTAAGCCTGTTCCTGTGCTCCCATGGAGAATGCCAAATTTAAATTTCAGTAGTTAAGTGTATGGTGCCTAAGTGAGAGAATTCCATTTGAGGACTGTCCATCTGTGGACAGTCACTGCTTTGTTGGTTTTTTAGGTTTTCTTACAGCAGCTTTCATTAGCTATATGCAGAAGGAATTTACTGTTAATGGAGGTGGATTAAATTATGCACTTATTTGTGTTACTTAGTTTTGCTCTCTTTTTATTGGAAACTTGTGAGAATAACTTTACAGTTCATTTACTGAATTTGTGGTGCTGTCCACATCACCTATCAGACAGAGATACGCTAACATTTTTGGTGAATGCTGAATGTGTTTCCTCTTCTTTGGCTGACCTATATCTGGCTCCAGAGGTAGTGCCCTTTGCTTGTGTGCTGAGACCTTCCCACTGGAAGAATCCCAGGGCTGCTTTATCTGTGATTTCTGAGATGCCAAGCTTTTTCCTCTTTTAGGAGATTATGGTACTTGGGATGGGGACCTGTCTTTCTCCTACTTATAAAAGAAAGGAGTAGGGAAAGGGTCTCTGCTTGGAGAGATGGCTTTGCCACGATTCCCATCCCTTCTGCATGTCTTCAGCTTTCTGTCTTCTCTTTTCTGACCAGGCAATGTGAGATTAAGAAGTATTATATTTTTTTCCCCCTACATTAGCTTTGCATCAAGATACCATCCTTGGTTTTTACTTAAATTCTCAAGGTGTTGAAGCATGAACATTTTTCTTGCATGTTTTCACTTTGAAAGTAGATATAACCACATTTACAGGATTGTGATTGTACCTACCAAGGTTCCATCAAGTCTGAAGCAATAACCAAAAATGAAAATAGGATAACTGTTACCACTGGGAACGAGAGGGGAAAAGCAAAAGAGCATTTGGCTGACTTTTGATGATTTCCATGGTATTATCCAACAAACCTCTTTGAGAAGGATGTAAAGAATAAATCTATCAGGATGAACACAGGATATTGGCATGAAACTGTTCTAGGTATTTCACTGAAAGAACTAGCTTGCCTGCCAATTCACCTGGTTTTCTGGTACATCATTTTCTCTGCTATTTGGCCCTGCATCATTCTTCCTCCGTCCCACACTTTGCACATTCCTGCCCTGCAGCTGGAAGGAAGGCTGTACTACTTCCTTCTCCCATAAAAGCATTCCCCCCAGAACTTTAGAAGATGATGGCTTTTTTTCTCATCTCGAATTCAAACAATGTGAAATCCAGACTGTTTAATCTTTATTTTTACCTATGCGCATGAGCTATGTATAATGCACATGGAGAAAAACAGATATACGATATCTGGCAACGTTCTGAGTTGCTTTTTCATGTATTTTCAATAATGGCATTGTAACAAATAGCCTTAAAGACCTTAAGTTCTGCCTTTATTATTTTTTTTATATAAGGAGTTTGTGGGTGCAGTTGTGGAAATTACAGGGGCAAGATTTTTAATAAGGTTCTCATCCAGCCACAGGAAAGATGTCAGAGGTAGGTACTCCCACACAAGCTCTAATAATAATAATAATAATAATATAATGTTGCTAGGTCTTGTATATCTGGTGGCACCTGGATCCCTCCAGCATGCAGTCCAGTTCACTGTCTGCCTGTTGTTATGGTGGCATTTCTGTAGCTGTGCAGCATGTAGGTTCCCAAACCTGACAAATCTCACCTCCTCCCTTTTACTTGTGGTTTAAATACTTTCCAGGCATCTTGGCTGAAGCAGTAAATGTGATGAAAAGCACATAATGAGCCTTTACATATAAGCCACCTCTGTTTCTCTCAGCCTTGGAAAGGGCCTGCTTTTCAGCAGGCTAAGAGGACATGGCTATTGAGTCTTTCTGTGTGTGGAACAGAGCTTAGAGCATGACATGGGATCTTTGGAGGAAAAGATGGATCTCCTCCTGGGGTAGGAGTCTGTGTATGCAGTGAGAGTGAGAGCCATCTGTGGCTGAGACATCCCTGAGCCATGCTGCACATCATGGACAGGGCTGCCAGCCCTCAGTCATCTGTCACTGCAGAAAAATGTCCTAAGGCGTAGGCAGTTAAATGCCACCTCCCATGCTTATAAGCTCTGGAGAAAAAAGGAAAAGGGGGTTGGAAATGTTCCTGCCTGTCTCAGCAGCACCTGTGTGTGGGCTGTGATGTGCTCCTGCACACCCTGCAGCTCAACACTGCCTGGTGCAGGGTTGGGAAGGACACAGAGGGGGATGCTGGATGTTCCCAAAGTGGCTTTTTGATCCACCAGGAGCAGCACATCAAATGTCTGGGCTGTTGAATCTATCACATATAGCCTCTGAGTAGTGCCTGGATGCTGAACTGGAACAATGAGATAACAGAGAATTAAACGGACCATGGAAAAATATAGTTAGAAAATACTGACTAGATCACCTAATTAATCAGCCTTTCAAAGCAGGATTGTTCTCAAATGTATTTTCTGGTATGTTGTCCAGTTTTGTTTTAAAGAAGCCCATTAAAAAGTTTAAGCTGAATATTGTACTTCAGCTTGGAGTGAATGTATGCTGCATGATCTCTGTGACACTGCTGCATAATTTAGAATTCTTGCCATGCTATTAATAAATCTAGACAAAGACCAGATGCAAGCAAGCTGTAGCTGAACTCAAGAATCTGCAAAAGCTGGGCTAACCTCTTTAACAGCAGAACATATGGCTGTTACATTAACAGCCACCTTTTTTTTTTTCTTTTTTCTTTTGCTAAAGTGAAGCATTTTATTGAAAGCATGAGGGGGAAAAAAGCTAAGAACAGAAATAAAGCATGACCTTTGATATGAAGTCGTCTTCTCTGACAGTTTCACCATTTAGTATAGATTGATGGGTCTATACATCCAACCTCCTGTTACAATTTTATAGCCTACACTCCTGTTTTACTTGGTGTCTCCTTTTTCATTCTTTTCTATATTTAAGTCATAGAAGAATTTTAGGGCAAGCATATATGAACCTTACGTGGTTATATATTTGACAAGCACAAGGTCTTTAAAAATAGCAACCATCTGATTAAAAAAGAGTTGTGTCACGGGGTAATTATTTGCATGTTTTCAAAAAAGCTGTTTGAGGAACTTCTAGTGATGGTTTGTGAACTTTGTTTCCTATTGGAAAGGGGATCCAGCTGTTTCTTGGTGGGAACTGGTAAGGCATTATAACCTACAGTAAGGTAAACTGTAAACATTTCTTTATGGCAGCACAGGGGATGTCATTAATGATTGTTTCATTTGCATGAATGAACAAACAATGCAAACACAAGTGAAATGTTGTGCATCCTTTCTAGAGGCTCTTGAGAGCAGCCAATTGCTAGCAGTCCCTGATGCTTCTTGACTAATTGTTCTTCTCCTCCATGAAAGTGCCTGTAGCAAGTCTCTGGAGAGGAGACATAGGAGATTTTTTTCTCTTTTTTTTCTTTCCGAATCCTCTGATAAAACTTTTTTTTCACTACACATATGTCTGTGTTCCATAGGTAGCTCCCATTTCCTTGGGACTCTGCTAATGAGTTTTGTAATTTTTTTTTTTTTTAACATAAAAGGAATAAATTGGCATAGATTTAAAACAAACAAGAAACCATAATGGTGGGTGTTGGCTTCCTTTAGAGGAAAACTTGGTACAGTGCAAGTTTTCCAGCCAATCAGTATCATTTTGTGTATTTGATGCAGAATTGCATCAAATTGATGTCTTATCAATTCTGACTAAATTACATTGACTTAGATTTCTTCCAGAAGTTGTTTGTTGAAAGCTTCTTGAAATCCTTGTTAGCAATATTGTGGAATATTTACATTGCTCTTACTCAAAGTCTGAAAAATGTAACAATGTATTTTCTGGTTAGTTTAATAAACAGAAATTCCCACGATATCATTTGTACTCAAACATTCAATCCTAGGCAGTGCTTTCATTGTCTGAGGCCCAAATCTGTGGGGTATTTTTGATGTGAAAAGAATACACTAATAATGGATTTGAGAGCTTAACAACTAAATTGTTGAAGTAAAACAGTTATTTTCATCTCAAAAATCAAATTTCCTTTCATCCAAAGGAACATGGAATAACATTCTTTCATCTTGTTTTCCATTCTATACTATTTTAGTGTTTTTATTTTTGCACATGTAGCACATTCTGTATAAATAAGCCATGAGTATCTCAAGTATGCATGAAATTGAAGGTGATGAGGGGAATTTACTTGGCTAGTTGACAAATAAATTCCCAAACTGTGTGTGGAAAGTATGGGATAAATTTTGTTTTTAAGGAGAAAATGTTGTCACTTTTACATTGAACATGAGAAAAACTGAGCTACTAAGTAAATTGATTTGTTCAAGAATAGTTATCCAGAAAAAACAGTTCCAGTCATTCCCTGGCACAAAGGGGACTGTCATGAGGAAAGCAACTTTGTTACATTTATTTTTATTGTGCTGCTTTGATTACTAAAATCCTGGTGTTGCTTTATTGAAGTACATTTGTAGATTTTTATGTTATTCTGATTTTGTTCCTTAAGATCCCAGTAAGGCCAAGTCTTATGCACCTGCTGCAACTACCTCTGAGTGCCTTGCAAAGCAAGCTCCTAAATGAAAGCATCTGTGGAGCAAGGACTTTTCTCAGCTTCCTGCAAAACATGCTTGATAAGTCATTTGTTATGTGGCCTGTTTTAAAGAATCTGTGTTGGAATAATCTGTTTTATTTTCTTTAGAATCTCAGAGTCATTGCTCCAATTAATCTTGTAAATGGTATTTGAAATAAATGTATATATTAATTTGCTTTTTCTTTTCACTGCTTAATGAGTTCATGTAGCACCTTTAAGCTACATCACTTTCTGTGTTGTGGCTTGTGCAAAGCATAAATGAGAGAAATTATTTACCACCTGAATGCTTGGGCCAGGAGCTGAACTTTGATCTTTGTGATCCTTTCAACTCAGAGTAGTCTGTGATGCTGTAATTTTATGGCTTTGAAACAACACAGGAGTAATGTAACTGGATAGAAACTTCCTCAAACTTAAACACAGTGCATGTCAGTTACCAAAGTGTAAGTACAGGATTTAATGGTTTGGCTGGAACTTGCCAAGTTCCAATAATAATCACACAGTTTACTATTAAGTTAATCTGTAGTTAGAATATAAAATCTGATGGTTGGTACTTGGCAAAGTGAAACTCTTCCATAATTTAGCTAGACTTGAATTTGCTGTCCTGTTTTCTGTCTTGGTGTATTGACATTGTCTAAGGATCATTTTTGGTGCCATGGTGTCTACTCTTCTCTTTCCTGCTGAAGTCCACTGAACACCTTTGAGTCCTTGCACTTGTTTTTTTGCCTGTATGCCCACTTTGGTCTAAATTCTCAATATTTTAGTGCACAGCTAAAGTGAGGGACGAGCTGTTACTCTGTGGGAGTGGCTGCAGCAGTAGAGATTTATGATTTTTGTGTGTGTTTAAATAATCCTTAGGAAATTCTGTCAGTCATCTTTCTTGTGAGGAGAATTCCCCTCTGTCCTTCAATAATCTACTCACAAACACCCTCTTCTGTTGAACTTTTCATTTTGTAAAAGTGGATTTAATCTCCTGTTCTTAAGCACCTTGTCCATCACTTTGCTCTTCCAGGTCTGCAAACCATGTCCTGTGCTCCAGTGACACAAGTCTTGGGGTCTGGCCAAGGGTTTAGATGAAGCTGCTCAAGTGATGACATGAGATTTCCAGAGTAGCCATGATATTTATCCAGGGAGTCTAGGGTCTGTCCCAAGGGGTTGTCCTTCAGTTTGGAGGGGCTACCTGACATCTCATGATGGATCACAATGCTTCAAGCAGGAATTTGGGAAAGGGATCTTGGACCTCTTGAGAAATGAGGGAGGAACTGAGCAACAGGCCTGCAGCAACAGCAACATCTCTGCCAGGATACTTGAGTAGAGTGGGTGGCTGGTGTGACTGGCACTGACATTTTAAGTCTGTCTTTCATCTTGATATTATACTTTTATGGATTGCTGGTTAGCACATTTTGAAAGCAGAACAGCTCTTCTTTTCATGACCTGGGAGGACGTAAGGACAGCAGATATATACTGTTTTATATATACATACCTACCTATATATATATAAAAAAAACAGTATGTATATATAAAACAGTATATATACATAGATATTGTTATATATATATATAGTTTTTCTTTTTTGTTATTAGAAAAATAAATTTTTATTTAATTTCCTACAAAATTTCTTAATTAAAAAAGAGGAATTTTAGAGATCTTACCAAGGACTCAGATATCTTGCTCAGCCAGATTTTTCTGAATGTGTCTCATGCTCAAGTACTCCAACATTTGCAAATTTTATGCACATCATTGCCTTAGAACATAGACTTTATATGTATTAAACTTTCTCATCCTGGCTGTCTGGATGGCAGATGAGATTTGTGTGTTTTCATCTGCTTGCATTAGTGTGCTCAGCTTTTGCTATGATTGCTGTTCAATACATGTTTCAATTTGCTGTAAATAATAATTAGAAATTCCCCTGCTACAGGAATAGTAATGCCAAGAGAAGGGGATTTCCTCTGTCTGCTTCCTTGGCCTCTTTGTCATGGTTTGTGACGTTTTTAACCAGACTCAGTAATGAGCTTTTAGGGCAGCAGAGTAAGAACATTTGGAATGAAATCAGCGACCTGTAATGGAGTGGAGAAGGCCTCACATTCTAAGTGAGGTAGCAGAGATTTCTCACTGAGGATGTAATGCTAGCTGCTTTCACCACCATATTGGCTGTTCTACAGAGAAATTTATTCATGCATGACAGTTGTGCTGGTTTTGGACTGAGGTGATGATTTCAGGACTCTGATTTTACAGTATCTCAAAATCTGTGAAAACCTTTTAATTCATTAGTCTGTCATGCAGTAATTCACTAACTTCTGCACAGCAGCCCTCTCAAGGTTAGAACAACCATGTTATAGTTCATAAATGAGAGCTCTTCTGACAGTGAATTTAATTTTTTTTAGTGGGGAAAAATAGGGAATTCTAGTATAAAAAAATGTAGAGATGGAGCTTCTGAGGTTGTAATGAATGAACTGGAGGCCATTATTCTTCTAAGAATGCTTCCTAGATGTTTTTAGGGAGAAATGTCATACTTAAGTCTGAAAGTAGCTTTGTGTCCTGCTTGCTGTGGGTCTCCAATGAGTTCTGTTAGTGAAGGCAAATATTCTGTCAGTCTGGGATCCCAAGTAACACTGATGAGCTGGGGTAGGAGTTGGGCTTCCTGAACAATCTGGATCCATAGGCAGTTGCCTATGCTTAAAGACAGTGCTGTTTTCCAGAATCCTTGCTTGATTTTCATTCATGGCTATGTAAACCATTTATGCTTTAAAGTGTCTGGAAAACAGCTGGGAATGGAGAGAATTCACTGGGGTTTGGTCAGAGTGCTGGGAGATGGTGACCTGCTACGAGGTGTTGTTCATCTGAGCTGCTGGCAAAGGGTCTGTGCTTACTCAGGCCATGAGGACTTCCTTGGTTTCAGCCCCAGTCTGTCAGGAGCAGCCTTGAGATGGAAATCAAAATTTGAACTATTGTGGAAGGGATCAGGAGCACATTGAACTTTCCAGGACATTGCAGCCATCTGTTTTCTTGCTAACATAATTCAAAGTGTTGGTTATGCTGTGTGAAGTAGAACAAAGATAATTTGTAATGAACATTCAACCAATTCTCTGTATTTTGAGGCTTTTGTACAAAAGCCAAAGTGTTTTGCATACCTTCATATTTTACAAATATCTCTGAAATTCCTTCAGCAAACAAATTCTGTTGTGTATATGCACTCTTCTGGAGGTAGGGAATTTTTTGCATTTCTTTTGCATTTCTGTTAACCCCATTTTATGCTGTGTTTTGTTTTTTATTTATTTATTTATTTTTAAAATAGCTTGCCATTGCATTGCCAGACTATTGAGGCTACTAATCTCCTTGCCACCATGTCAGCTCAGGGCAGACCTAACTGAGGAAGTGCTCAAAAAGCCAATGTTTTTTCTACCTGAAGACTGCCATTGCTGCAGTAACCCTGGATTTGAGCTACAGCAGTAGGAAGCAAAGGAAATTTTTTCTTTGTTCACTGCAGTTTTTTATTTCTTGACTGGATAAACTGCACTGCAGATTGCAGTAGTGTCATTGCAATCACACCTGCAATTTGATAGTCAAAGCTATGTGTACTTAAATGTGAATTTGCAATAGCAGCAAGGTAATAAATCTCTTTGTGGAGAATAAATATGAAAAAATTGGCCATTTTTATGAAACTCTGTTGCAGTCAACTCTTTTCAGTGTATACTTTGCCCAGTGTTCACTCACATTATCTGTTTGATTCTTTTATGGTATATAGTTCACAATGGGAGTTACAGGCCCATTGTAAACTCATTTGAATGACCTTTGGATGGCCACCAGAAGTTGCTGTGAATCTTAGGGCTCTTCTTGGAGTGAAGGTGTGGTGGTGCAAGCTTTGGGAGATCTTTTATTAATGAAAAACATAGAATTATGGAATCTGCATTCACTTAAGCCTGCAACTATGTTCTTGTCTTGAAGCAAGACTGCCTTGAGGGTTTGTCTGAGAATGTGAATCTAGTTCTGCTTAAAATAATGGGAAAAGTAGTAGGTAGAACAAGACATGATATTTGGAATCTGTGATTTCTTATACTTGAATCTGTAGTGCTTATATATCTATCAGACCATGTTAGTACAGAATCACAGAATGGGTTGGGTTGGAAGAGACCTTAAAGACCCCCTCGTTCCGACCCCTTCCATGGACAGAGACACCTTTCACTAGACCAGGCTGAATTCTGAGCTTTTCTTTAAAAAATACTTTGCACTTGGTGCAAACAGCTGAGAATGGGGGACTGACTAAGGACAAGCAGGTAAGTGGAAGGCTGGGAAGTCAGAACATGATTTTCAGTTTCTCATTTGAACTCTCACCACGTTTGTTACAAGTCCTAGTTCTGGAATGGTTTTCCCCAGGAGAGTTGGAGGTATGTAAGAGACAAGAGAGCAGCCTTTGCTTGTAAAGGTGCTGTGATGAAAGATATGGAGCATTTCAAGGGGGAAGAAAAACTCACCATAGGGTGGGGGAACTGTTACAGGGTTTTTCCCAATTTATTGAAAACATTAGGGTTTTTTTTTTCTTTTGTAAAAGTTCTGTCAGCAGTTGGAATTTTTATACATTGTGCTAATCCTACCTTTATATAAAAGTCATAAATCTTATAAATTAATGCATCAGGCAGTTACCAAAACTCTTCAGTCTGTTTCTTTTTATGGAGTGACCTGACACTTTTTGCAAACAGCAGACCTAGGTGCTCTGCATGAAGTCCAAACTGGATTTGTAGTGATCAGCTCATAGGAATGGACTCTGGCCCTACTTCCAGTCGGGTGAGAAAATGTGGTTTAAGTTAAATGCAATAATAGTGGAAAAAAGATAGGAATTACTGACCTTTTGACATTGGATTTTAAAGTTTAGCATAATGGTACAGGGACCTATGAATGTTTTTATTGGTACTTCCATTAGTTCCCTAATAATCTTTACATTTCCAGCTACATAACATTTTCTGGGGTGTAGAAGTCTTTTTTCCATCTCCCTATTCTTCAAGAATGCAGATACATTTAATGGCTAATTAGCAGAATTTGTTTTGTTGTTTACATTGCTTATGAAATTTAAGGGGCGTGATTCTGAACTTTGAGCTGCCCTCTAAAAGTACAACTTTTGAAATGTGCAACTATTTACAAACCTGAATCACAACTGCTTTGTTTACTCTGTAAAGAAAAAAACCAGAGTAACTGCCAATAATTGAAATATGTTATAGAGGGAAAACAATGATGTATTTAATATCAAAAAGGCAATTTTTGACACTGTGGGGCAATAAGGTAGTCTACTCAGTGTCTGTCCTAGAAGCAGAAGCATTTATGGGCAGTACAGATTCCCAATATACATTACAGAACTGATTTTTTTTTAAAGTGTTTTCATTCAAGCAGATATCTTTGATTTTATTTTTTTTAATAGACTTTTGTTTTACATAATTCTGTTAACTCTTGCTGACATCCAGCAAGTTCCAAAGTCCTGGAATTCTCTTGAGGTTTTCTTGCACATAGACCGAAAAAAAAATGGTTAAATGCTTCCAGTGCTCCAGCCCTGAAGCAACATTCTGCAACCAGATGACACATATAAACTTGCTTCCCATAAGAGAGCAGTCTAGTGCTGAAGGAAAAAAATATAGCTATGTTTTTAATATCAGATGTTCTTAACCCAAGCATCTGGTTTGAAATGTTCCTAATTCAGAAAATGTCGTGTTAAAGAAAGTGCAAAGTACTTTAAAATAATTAGGAAGGAATCAGGCAATTTGAAGGAATGGCAAACCACTGGGTTTTTTGGAGCACAAGCCATGCTCTGGTAAGAGCTCTGGAAGAGCAGTGGTGCTCAAGGAGTCATCCCTGCTGGTCCTGGTGGTACCTGCAGCATCAGCTGTGCTGTTTCTGGCCCAAGAAGCCAAACTCTTGAACCCATTTCACAGATGTTTATTGCCTTGCTTCTAGGGAACCAGCTTGGGCCTGGGTTGCTGAGAGAAGAGAATGGAAATTGTGTAACACAAAAAAAAGCTTTTGAGCGGTGCTTCAAGAGCAACTTCTGTGTTTGTCAGTGTCTGCTATAATTTTAGGAAGCATGTCTTCACTGGAAAAAAAATCAATCAATAACAACATGGTGTAGGTGTGATGTCTCCTTTAATTAACAGCTTCATACAGCTCATGGTTTGATTTGTGATAGTAACTAGAGGGACTTAAGCTTGTACAGATAACGCTAAGTTGGCAGTTCTGCTCAGAATTTGAAGCTTGGCCATGTCACTAGCACAGCACTTTACTGCAAAAAGCTTTTCTGCCCCTCCTGATAAATGGAAATAGAGCTATGAAAATAAGCACCAGTGGATTGAAGCTTTTCAGTGCATGACACTGAACGAGTGGAATTTGATATGTCTGGCAATAGAGGAACACGTCACTCAGATACTAAAAGAAAAATATGTATTTTTAGTGGGAAACATGCAAATTTTTGCATTTATTTTTGAAATTAAACATGCATAACCCCCCAGTAAAACTGAATTTTCTTTTAATACTTTTAAAATATTTTTTTTTCTCTTATTGTAGTATTCTTTCTGTTTGCTCTGATGGGCTGTTTCAGCTTCTGCCAGTTCAACTGGCACATGTTCCTGCCAGCAAAAAAGAAAGCAGTTCCATTCACTGGAAGTTTCCTAGTTTGTACCAGGAGAGAGCTTACTTGACCACAGAGGTTATGACTCTAACAGATTTTTTTTTTCTATTTTTTTTTCTATTATCTGTAGTGGCTTTTTGAGAAAAGCCAGGAGAGTAATGCCAGGAATGGCTCTTGGTCCCCATGCATGCACATTTTTCTCCTTCCACAGGGGTAAATATTGATCAGTTGGATAGTTCCTTGTGGTTCTTGAACCTTAAATTGATGTGAATTGTGGTATTCCAAATTGATGCTTTACTTTAGGATCTGTCTTCTTGCAGGTCTTACTTGCTCATGAATTTACTTCTTGGGTAAAAAGCATTTTAATATGTTTCCTTATAAAAACAGTGTAGAGCACAGGATAAGCCACTTCCTTTGGCAGCCTCTTGAGAGATTGCTGATTACAGAAAAATATTCTCTCTTTCTTGATAGTGTTTTACTTCTACCTCTTTTGAGGTTTTATTCTTCCCTCTTTTCCTTTGAAATTTCCTTGGGCTTAGCCAGGTTTCCCAAGAAGTGATTTTGGTGCGGTTATGCTGTGTCTGCTCCTGGAGTAATTTTCCACAACAATTTTTTCAATGTCTTGATGAAGTTAAGGATGGAGGTCAAAGACAAAAAGATCTTACTGGAGTTGTAGAAGACAACACTTGGGCATAGGTGAAAAAATCCAGTTGAGAGAGCATCCTTTTTTTCCTGGCACAAAAGTTGATGTGGAACTCTGTAGCTCTCTTTTCTCTGTGTATCTTTTCTGGTCTATTGAGCCACAAATCCTTGCTGGGATTGCAGTGCACCTTGGTAGCAGTCAGTGCTGTCTCCTGGCCCAGCATCCAGATGGGAGAAGGTGCTGGCTGCCTTCCAGGGGACACACTGGGGTGGGAAAGGGGCAAAGAGGAGTTACTGCACCAATCTGTGTGCCTGCTCTTTGCAGGGAGCTGCTTCAGTCACCTTGTTGTGTTTCTGCCCAGCTGGAGGTCTGTCTCTTCCTTCGCAGTGTGTTGAGTTATTTTATTCACCTGTCTGTGCTGCTCCCACACTGACAGTGTGGTCTCTGAGGATGAGCCCAGCTGGGGGATGTGTGCACTGGATGGGATCTCCTGGGGCAGGGGCTGCCAGCTGTGGTCTCCAGAAGGCTGCTGGTAACTTGCTGCCTCTCAGTTTGTTTGCAGCTGCTGAATTGCACTAAAGACTTCTTAAAATAGACCTAATGTTTCTCCCTTTAGTTTGTGAGCCAGGAATTGCTCTAAGTGCTGCTTGTCGTGTGGAATGTGTGTGTGCAAAAGCACAAGTGTCTGTGCCTGACAGGGAACTGAGGTGAGACAGGGTCTCCAGGAGAAGATCCATTTTCAGTATCTCCTACTGAATTAAGAGATCCAGGAATGGGAGGAGTCTTCCTTTTAATTTCTCTTGGTGCTTCATGGATGTGAGATTGGATAATGTTGACTGGCAGGTCAGGAAAATGCTTCAGTAAAGAGATAATCCAGGTTTTGAAAATAATTTTGTTCCCATACAGCAGCACTAGAGTTCTGTGAATTTTCCTTGGCACAGCCTTTTACCAAGACTGATAATTGTTTCAAGTCCTGTAGGAAAAAGGGAAGGTAACTCTGCTTGGAGTAATATTTTCAGATTGTCTGTAGACTCAATGCAAGGAATTTTGAGGGTTTTGTCTGAAGCCATAAGTACAGCATATTTTAGAACTGGGAGCTCAAAATATCAATTTAACATGATTTTTTTCAGATCTCATTATCCCTCCCAAATATCTGTTCAGTCTCTTTTGGGTCATGCAGTGAAGAAATAAAAATGGTGTTAACCCCAAACAATGGTAACAAACAGCAAGTCATGTGTCATGCCCTGTCAAGTGTCTGGGGTACCAGTTACTCTACATTTGTACTGTGTCATTGAATGACTTCTGTACTCTGTTATCTGGAGATTTTATTGGGAAAATTTTAGCTCACTGTTTTTATGGCTTTTTTGATTCTTTTCTGGCTTCCAAGCAAGCAGTCTGCCCAATGTTGGCAGGGGAGGGCTGCAGGCTAGGGCTGAAGAAGAAATCAGTGTCTTTTATTAGAGCTAGGTTGGAATCTTCTCCTTAATTCCTATAACGTTTGTGTTTTTCCTTAAAAAACACCAAAACTAAATGGCAAAGCACTCCCAAACAAAACCACAAACAAAGGAACTTAATTATGGTTGCATAAACATGATTTTTTTAGGAACTAAAAAATCAATCTAACATCCCCCCCAGCTGTGCCCCAACAATGAAGCCCACTGCAAAACTTTGAGGATTTTTTTTTTTTTTGACCAAGACATGCAAAGACTGTGAAAATGCTCAGTAAATTCCATGTTTTTTTTTTTTTTTTTTAAACTGTAGAGATGTTTCAGTGGAAAGAATGTCAGATAATTTTGATATTTCTCCCTGCATTAAGGTCCAGAAGAGATGTGAGGGAAAATCCCTGGGAGGATCTTGAGAAGTTTTGTGTTGAGGCTTCCCTGAGGAGGGCTGAGGTGGTGTGATGGGTTTGCCACTGAGCTCATTAGTGCAGCCTCTGCATGGGGAGAGAAGGCTGAGCGCCAGGAGAGAGCAGCTGTCCCCTCAGGTTTGTGCAGGTGGCTTCTGGCCTGTGGCTCCAAAGCTGGAGATGCACGAGACAGGAGAGAAACAGGAACAAAAGGGAGGGGAGCCAGGGTGATGCTCAGCCAGACAGTCATGGGAATTGAAATGGAGTTGTCAGGAGCAGGGATGAGTGAAACCCTGAAGTTTGGGGAGCCTGCTCTAATTCAAGAGGAATGGTTCTCTCTGGCCAGTTCATGGATTTAAGTGGAGTAGCTAGAGGGGCAGGTGAAGCTGATCTCAGGCCAGATTAATCCCTAAAGCAATCTTGTTGGCATCATTGTGCTGTCTTCCCTCTGTTTCAAGCTTCAGTGGAATTCCTTCAAAGATGTGTTTGGCCCTTCCAGCTCTTGTTTTACAAAATTCCACTGAATCATCACGTTTTACCAGATGCTCCTCGGAGCCTCTGCCCTGGATTACATCACTGGTGTCAGGACAGCGGGTCGGGTTACTGGGAGAGTAGGTTTCCTTATAAAGAAATTGTCATCCTTGGGAGATGTTTTGCTTAATGAAGTTATGGCTGTAGCTGCAAATTTGCAAGTATTTGCAGTGCCAAAGAACTGAACAGATCAACAGCAAACTTCCATTTATGTGTGTGTGGGAGGCTTGGCAAACTGTTTCCCTCATTCAATCCTTCGAATGTTTGAGAGACAAGTTCTCTTTCCAGCTTTGCCACCAACACACTTGGTGATGTTGGAGGCTTCACAGAGGACCTGTGTCCTTGTTCCCTGATCCATGATGTGGGAATGATGGTGTTCCCTGTGTGCTATTAGGAAGCATGTAGTATTACTAGACAGGGCTGCATGGCCAGCCCTTATTGAGCTGACATGTATTTGATGTGATTCTAGCAATAATGATTAAATCTAACAAAATTCTATGAGGAAGATGGCCTGGGGTAAAGGAAAAGAACAGAATAAGTACCAGGAGAGGTACATATCACTGGAATCTAGCTGCATGTCAAGCAAGGAATGGATATGTATTTCTGTAGGAAACCACAAATCCTTTGTCAACAGAACTGACAAGTCATCCTTGAATTTTTAATCCACAGAATGGCCTTATTAATTTTAAATTTGCCTTGTATTATGGCATGCAAGGATCAGATGCAGACCTGAACGTTCTTACCACATGGAAAACATTTCAGTGAAGAGATGGAAAGCATTATTCTGTAAAAGCATTTATTAGCAGCACAAACTGGAACAATTGAGCACGTCGGGTCTCAGTTTGATTGCACTGTGTCCCATGAGTTTGGGGGTGATGGTTTAAGTGTAGCTAAAAAAGTGCAACAGCTTCAGTAAAAAGAACTGTACCACAAGGAATACCTTTTTTTTTTTTATCTCATACTTCTATGTTTTTAGTAATTGTATTTTTTTTTTGCCAGCTGACTTTTAAAATTTAATTTTTTATTATTAAGATGTTAAATATTACTCTATTTGGCCAGTGGCCATAGAGTTTGTAGCCAGAATCTTGTTCAGTTTCATGTTTAATCATACTGATGCTAATAACCTTAACTTCAGAAATCCAGTTTGTGAACACCATTGCGGTATACCTGAAATGGAAACAGATTTCCAGATTTTTCATGGGAATCTTGCAAGGAACAGCCTTTCTCCTTGTTTACACAGTGGAGCTCAGCTGTTATGAGAACTAAATTATTTTAAAACTCCTAAATAAAATGTCTATCTTTTCCATTAACAACACTGAAAAGTGGGATATTTGCTTCCAGGCAGTAGGAGTGTGTCAAAATGGACTCTGTGAGGGCAAATTAAGCACGGATCCACCTGCTTCTTTTGCAGCATGATTGACATTTTCTGTAATTGAAGAGGACAACCCAAATTGACCTAAGTCTGCATGTTTCTAATAATAAAATGGAGTCAATAAACAAAAGCCACATGTACAGAAAGCGCACCTGTTGAAGAGATCACTTTTCATTTTGAGCAGTGTCAGATTGCCTGCATAGCAGCATCAGACTGCTGGCATCTTGACTGCCCAGAAATGTAGTATTACACATTGAAGAAAATGTAATGAGGGTGCTAATTAAAGGATGGTAATTGAAGGCCTCCAGATGATGCAGGGTTGTGCTTGAAGAACGGTGGAAGCAGTCATCAGCTGTTTGTGTTGGTACTTTTCTATTAATTCCTCTCCTGCCCAGCTGCCTGAGGCTCGTGTTGGTGTCCCTGTTGGCTTTCCCAGATGTGTTTTTTTGGTTGCTCCATGCATCACCTGTTGCAAAACCTTCTAGTAAAAAGACCGAGCAGGGGCAATGGGTGAAGGTGAGCAGAGTGCCTGGATGAAGGAAATTCTGAGCAGAATACATGTCTGAAGGTTCTACTTGAACACTTTGCACCTTTTTATTTGCTGCTTCTTGAGTGTTGCTTGCTCTGAGATTGTCGTGAGGTTTCTCAGTACTTCAGAGGAAGTCAGTTTGCAGACAGTTGGTGTAGTCTGCTTTGCATAATTTCTATTTGGAGAATGTTTAATGAGGGATAAATAATTTCCAAATGTATCTATCATGCATTAATGCTTCTGCTGCATCAAAAGAAAATATTTTGGTTGAGCTCATTTCAGAGTATTGGCATAACAAAGCCTAGAAGCCAGATGACAGGCATCACCCTAAGATTAACTCATTTTTGGTGCAGGCAGATGCAGACATGCATGCATGGGCATAACACCACCCTCCACTTTGCTAGTGATGATCTGGGGTGGGCTCTGTCCGCAGCATGTCAGTACACACTGACACTGCATCACTCTGAGCATGACATACTGCATACTGAGAGCTAATCCAAACAAAAGATGAGCACAAAAAAAGGAAGAGTCAATTATTTATGAAACAAAGCAATCTGAGGAAAACTTCTCAAGGGCAGCATAAACATGGGAACAGTTTCCAGTTATGTGAATGACTTAAGACAGATTGTGAAGCAAAGTAAAATCAATCTGTGCCATGGACAGGGAGGAGTAGGTTGGTGTTTCTCTGGGAAAAAGCCCAAATCAACAACAACCAGGCTTAAGAAGAAAAGAAATACATATTGCAGCTTTGATATACAAGATAAAATTTCCTTCTGTGCATACAAAAGCAGAGTATGGTCAGAAACACAGAGCCTACTCCAACAAAGGCTCAGCGCTGGAGACATCACACTGGAGTTAGGATGTGCTCTGTGCACTAAAACCAGTGCCCTGACTGTAAGGCAAACTCAAAATATGTTTTCTCTTTCTCTTATAATCCTCCTTTATCTTCCTCCCAGGCTTGATTAAAGTCAGGTCTTCGAAGCAGACAACAATCTTGGGCTGAGAAGTCAGTGGTGCAGGTGTGCTCTTATACTGAGTGAGGTTTTTCTGTACTTGCAGGTGCTTTACAAGCCAGCCTGAGCAGAGGGGCTGGCTGCTCTGCCTCTGCAGGCTGGCACACAGACACTCCACACACTACATCCTAATTCCATGGCTCACTAAGTCTCCCATAATTTAAGTGATCAGTACCCTAAAGTTTCTAGACTGGATGCCCAAATGGTGGGAATCTTCTGGGAGGTGACTTAAGGTACTTGGGAGTTTCTTCCTTTGGTTTGAGCAGACATGTTTCTTAATACACACATCCTACAAATCAGTGGTGTTGTTACTCTTCTCTAAGAAAAATAAAATGGGAAGGATTCCTAAAAATGATGCTTCTCATCAAAGATAGATCTGGGTCTAACTTGGCTCTTTGTGGTGAAACCTGGGTGACAAACTGGTGGGATATATTGAACTAGTGTGTTCACAAGGGACTGAGAGGGTGAACTGAAATTTGAGCATTGAGATAGACTAATATTTTTTTCTCTAAGTCCAATTTAAACATTGTGACTTGGTGTGTTACTCTGGCATCAAACCTTGGAAGGAGCACATTCATAATTAAAATCCTAGGCTAGTGCAGATGTAACTAGATTTGCTGCTTAATGCTTTGTTTCATTTACTGTATTAGTTCTTTTGTTAGAAGAAACAAATCTACTGTACGTTTTTGTTCAATGAACTGAAAAATGTGTCTTTTAAAAATTTTTCCTTTGTTTCACTACCTGAGATTAGAATCAATGACTCAGTTTTATCTTCAGGAGGTCAGTCTTCTCAGTTTAATTTTCAACTTCATCTTATATGTGAATATCCATGGTATATAAGTGTGTGCCTTCTCTGCATCCTTAGCCCACACAAAAGCTAAATACTTGATTCTCTCTCTATACTTTATTTGTCCATGCCCCTCATGCTCACACATGATTCCAAGAAGAGTTACTTGTAAGAAAATTAAGTTCTGAGCCTTTATTAAAAAGGAAACATTTTTTTCTTTGAAATTTTTAACTTGGTGGAAGCTGAGAGTGGCTGAAACTCCGGCTGCCTAAGAGTACCTGCAAATAAGTGTTTACATGTTTTTACATCTGAAAAATGTGCTCTTTTGGCCTCTAAAATCAGGGATGTGAGGTTGCTCAGCCTTACCTTCAAGGTACTTTTATCTCAGTAGCTGTTACTATTTTTGCTGCTACAGTAAAAAAATATGGAAGCAGTTTTACATAAAAATGACAATGTCAGCACACCACAAGAAAATCATTGATGAGATAGACTATTCCATCCTATAATTTGGATTCTTTTTATAATGGAGAAAAACTTAATGGCTTTAGTGTAGTTTATAGCAAAAGATTATTTCTGAGAGCCTGGATAAACATTGCTAGGACCTATATTTCAACTTTCAAGTGTTTAACAAAGAATTATGGGATTGTCTTATAACTATGAGCTAAACTATGGGAATTTACGTTTTCCTTTTTGCAGGATAGTTCCTCTTAAAATTATACTCTGAACAATGGCTTATTTTCTTGTGCCAGTACTCGATTCCAAATACTGTGGCTTGGCAGCAGGCAGGTCTCAGATTTCAACCACATGTATTTCGAAAAAATCAAAAGATCCTTATTTGGCACTCCGCTCACATATCTTAAAAAGCTGTGTTTGTGTGTCAGATTTAAAAATAATTGAAACCAGGGGTGTAAAAACCTGAACTCTTCTTCCAGGATGTTTTGACTTCAATTGCTTCCAAGAGCATTGAAGGGAACAGAATGGGAACCGTGTGCGGCGTGAGGCACTGACAACACGCGGACAGACTTAACTTGAAATGGACATAAGTGATAGCCCAGTGGCCTTTCCAAAAATATTCATATTTGTCTTTCATTATGTGTTTAAGAGAAATGTATGCACACAAGTGCATGCTGCCCTGGAAAAAAAATCTGTGCAGATTTTATTTGGTAAAGAGGAGCGTTGCGTTGCGTAAGGAAGTGCCGTGGGTTTTTGTTGACCAAAGATGGGTTGCTGTATTTGTATCTGCAACAATTTAAGAATGGAACGCATTCCATGCGGAATTAAAATTGGTGAGGGAATTAGAATGGTGACCTGGATTAGAACAGAATGTAGGTCAATATCCTAATCTTTCAAAAATGTCTCTTTGGAACTTGAATACCTATGAATTATATTTTTTGCCATGAAGATGAAATAGTGCTGCTTGTCCTAGAAGTCACAATATACAAGAGGACACCTCTTTATTTTTTACACAGCTTTTAGAAATGTTTGGAAAAAAATGATGCAAACTCATAGCTGGCCTCTAGTAACCCATTATGGAGAAACTCGTCCTTCTTCCCTCGGAATTTGTTTTTCATCCACAAAAAATTAAGTGGAAAGTTGAGTCCCAATCTTCTGCAGGTAAAACATCCACTGAGGGAATGACTTAGAACACACATGAGGGAGGAAATTCCAGCTTCTGCTCATAGGTGAGGCAAAATATCAACCAAGAAAGTTATCCCAAAAATTATCAAGTAAAGCACAAATTTGTATCCTATGATGAATTGTGCTATAGTATAATATCATGACAAATACAAATTAAAGCTGAGACATACCCAGTATTTTGCCATCTCTCCAAGAAAAAGTTGTGTGGCTGATGGTGGCACTTCCAGGCCTTACATTGCCCTGGCTCTTTTGTGCTTTCAAAGGATGGAGGGATGTAGAGAGCAGCAAAGGGTCCCAGATTAAAGGGAAGTGTTACAGGGCTGGGTCAGATACCCTGCATGACAAATGCTGTCATGTCCACACCACAGAATAAAAGAGAACAACCACTGGGAAATCTGCAAGATGTAAAGAAGCAACAGAATAATCTACTGCCACCAAAGGGCCTCTTTGTTTGCCCACATTTTGGGAAAAAACAACAAGCCAAACACCAGAAAAACAAACCAAAGATGGAAAAACCCCGGCAAATTCGTACTCAGTCACTCATCTTTTGTAGCAGAGGTAGAGAAAAGAAAAATCTATTTACCAGATGGGATGTTGCAGTTTGATTTTATGCCAGGCTTGGGCTGTCCATGAATTCTTTTTGGTGTTTTTTTTAATGTTTGCTAAGGACTCTTCTTGCACAAAAACCTAATGTGAGATATTGTAATTCCAGTCACTTACTCATCTTTGGAAAGAAATCTCCATGACCCATACAGAGGAAAACAAAAACATTGAAATACAGTTCTGGCTATCAGTGTGTGGCTTTTTTTTTATTGTTTGGGGTTTTTTTGTTTGTTTGGTTGGTTTTTTTTTTGTGTGTGTGTGGTTAGTTTTTGTTGTTGTTTCCTTTTTTGGTTTTCTTTCTTTTTAAAATCTGGGATTTCTTGTCAGTCTAATATGTAGATATATGTGTAGATATAAGCCAAGTAGATTTCTATGACCAGTGTTGAGTATTTTGTGAAATACCTACATATTCTTTTCAAAGATTTTTGCTACAGGTTCAATTTGAGTTCAGGCCCAAGAGAATTTGAATTTGGAATTAAATCAGATTTTAATTAATTCAAATAAGTTGAATTCATTATTCTTTTCCTCTTCTTGACTTTGTATCCTAACTTTTGGTTTCCAGTGTGTTGTTTCTATTGCTTTTGTTGGTATCCTTCAGAAAACATCTTAATTCAGAAAGAAATCATAGTAAGGAGACTTCTGAGGCACCTTGGTTTAGTAGCTCAGCGGGAGCTGCATTCTGAGACAGGGAAGATTTCACAGGGCAGGAAGATGAAAATAAAAAACCAAAATTCATCTTCTCCTGCAGACAGACAAAGGGACAAATAATTCTCTTTTTTCCTCCTCTTTCCCCCCTGCCCCACCCTAAGAATGTGCATAAATAGTATTAAAACTAAAACACCAAGGAAAAAAAAAAATCAGAAGAGTTCAAGCTGGCCTGGCCTGAGGCAGTTTGACTTTATATTCTTGCACATACATCTGCTCAGTTTTACTGTGCCTGACAGCATGTAAAAGGCAGAGGCGTTCAATGTAAACATCAATGCAAACATGAAATATATTTTATTTCAGAAGGGATGACTGTTCTGCATTTATCTCTCTTCCTTATTGAAATATTTTCCCCCTTGTTGGCTCGAGTCTTCTATTTTTTTATTTATATTTTGTTGCAGAGCTGAAATGGAAGAAGTGGATGGAATATGGATATGATTTCTAGGGGAAGTGTGAGTTTTGATTTAATGTTTTGGTCATCTTTAGCTAGAAGTAGTGATGCTGTCCTGACATATATTACCTACCAGCAGCCAGATGTGGTTGTGAATTGTAAGGTAGCCAAGAAGTCAGTTCAAGCTTGCTTTGCTAAAAACCTTTCACTCCAGCTCATCCTCCTCAGAGGGAATTAGAAATCTGCCCATGTTTTCAGGTACTGAATATGTAGGTAGGTTTCCACAAGCAATTAACTCTTCATCTTTCTTGTACATAAAGTAGGTCGAGTGTGTGGGATAGATATGCACTTCAGATATTTTGGTGCCCTTCTGGGAGCTGAAGAATAAAGATTGTTTGGGTTTGTTTTTTTTTTTTTCTTTCTAAATGTGTTTCCTTCACAATTAGTGCCATGGAGAAGGAGATGGCTCTGCAGCATTAGTAGCCTAGCAAGCCATTGGGAAGCTATTCCGTGTTTTTTTCAGTTTCTCCCTTTAGGAAGGAGGCTTCTACTGCACAAAGCACTTGGCTGGTGTTGTGTCCTTGCAGTTTGTTGTAACTTGGAGTGGAACCTAGTCACAGTAAAGTGATTTTTTTTATTATTATTTTTAATTTGAAATCTGCTGAAATCTGAAAATAGATTCTGGAACTGTAAGCAGATTCTTGAACTAGCATCTGACTTGTTGCACTACCCGAAGCATCATTCCTTGCTGCTGTCCTTTCTTGGGAAGAATATTGGCTGTGAGAGAACAAAGATGAGTAATGAACCTCCAAGGGCAGTTGAAGTCAGTTGTGGCCTCACAACAAACACAGCCTCTAAGTCCCCTGGGTCCCTCTCCAGCCTTTTTTTTATGGGACAGTTTTATGAACCCTACCTCATCTCCAGCTGTAATATAAATACACATGGGCAAGCTAGGCAAGAACTGCTTAATTTAAGTAATTTGTTTTGTCACTCATCTTCTGACTGCCTGCTACTGTCACAAGACCCTTTATCCTATCAGTATGCAATTCCATTTCCTAATTTGTCAAATCATTACTCCAGCAGTGAAAAAGAAGCCACAAAGGCTCTGTACAATGAAAATTATTTATTGCTATCAGTCGAAAATTAGCCCACCCATGGATATGTCGGGGGTGATAAAATTTAATTCTTTGCTCATTGTTGGAACGTCTGGTAGCACTGAGCAGGGAGATGTCAGAAATCATTAGGAAAGCAATATCTTATGAAAGACTCTGTAGTTCCAAACTCACTGTCTCCTCCTCACCCTGCATGGTGAATCCCACAGTTTACTGGCTGGCTGTTGGTGTTTTTTCAGTGATCTTTGCAATTGGCTATGGATTTGTGTACAAAATTCAGTGGCATGATTAGCTCAGTGTATTTCTGCTCTGCCTTTGCTTTCCAGCACCCAGTTTCCTCAGTTGTGGAAGCAACACTTTTGTGATTTGTATAAAAGAACTGCTGCCTTGTAAAAATGCTCCTGTAATTGTTTTATTTCCCTTGTACTTTGATACAATTCCAGCAATCTCACTGACACTTGTTCTGCTACTACAACTACAGGGGCAAAAAAAAAAAAAAAAAAAAGGCAATGCCCAAGAGGAGGAAGAGAGGATTTTGTAAAGAGATGGAGCTGGGTTTGTGCTGGGAATACTTGAATGTGATAATAGTCCTGATCTTACTTGAAGAAATAGCTGTGCTCTGGGACTGATGAGTTATTACCTTGGACATGGCAATGCAGAATTACTCCAGCAGAATGCTCAAGACCTTTATCAGGTGACTGCAGACTGCTTTGGTTTGTCTTACTTGCCTTGAAATGTAAACCACCCAAGAGTCACTTGGGCAGAAAAGGCAAATCTGAGGTACCTCCATCATGTTTGGAAACTCCTCCTTTAATGAATGTTTTCTTGCACTTTTCTGTCTTTCTTTATCCACTTAATCCACATCTCTAGGACTCTGTAAAAGACTTTTACAATCCTATCCAGGACTGTTGCATCTCGGTGAAAAAAATTCACATTTATTGTTGATATATCTATTACCTGTCAGTATTTTATTTCATAGCAGAAAAGGCTGTTAGTTGGAAGGATGCATTGCCAGATTTATGCATTAAAGACAAATGCAAAAGTGTTTACTTGAGAAATGCATGTTGCTTTCCCCCTCACTTTTTTTTTTGCTTGTTTTGTTTTGTTTGTTTGTTTTGTTTTAAGGTTTTTGGCTTCTACCATTTTACCTACAATTATTTTGTTCTAAAGTTGGTATTCCAGAGAATGAAGTATGGTGAGCCAGACTCTTAGGTGGAATTTAATGCTGTGGCATGTGTTTGGACTGACTGAATGGAAGTAATTGGAAAAGCAGGATATTTGGACACTAGTCATTTCTAGGGTTTAGCAACGCTTAGCACACTGTGCTTTAAATAGAAAAGAAGCTGAAATAGCTCTTCTCAGACTGGAGTTTCTCCAGCTCCTGTCTACTCTAAAGGTCTGTTCCAGGATGCTGGATTCCTGAAATCTTGTGCTGGAAGAGTGGCCACATTCTGCCTCTGTGCTGTGCTGTGATGATATCAGTGCTGGCACTGCCCTGCTTTTGTGCAGCGCTGCTACACGAGCGAGCCACGGGTGCACCTGGGCTGTGGCCACCTGTGCTTGTACTTAACGTTCATTTTGCTGCTGCAGCACAGCTCTCCTCCTGATCCATGTCCTGGCCTTCCCCAAATGAGAGCATTTCATGTCAGTGCTGAAAAGGAGCTATTTATCACCTGCAAAGACACTTTTTGAACATTTAAATGCATGTGTAAATGATAAACATTTTTTTAATGAAATGGGCAATATGTGCGTTGGTCAGACATAACTTAGTCCACTGCTATGTGTGAGGTCTCATAAAATGCTGTTAGGTGTTTTAAATATGGTCAAATCATTTGGAAAATTTATGGATCCTCGTGGTAAAACATATCTGAAAGTCAAAATTGAGGTCTCAAGGTGAAGATAATCTCTAGTTTGATTTTTTTAAATCAAGGAAGAGTCCTCCCCTGTTTAGCTGTCCTTTTTGCAAGGTGAATATTTTTTTTTCTTCAAAGCAGTATCATGCAATTATTTCTCTGGATGCCTGTTAAGGGTCATACTATGAGTCAGTCATTACCAGGGATTGATGGATTGACTTACTGCAGTTTAGATCCAAAAAAATGGTAACAATTTGGGATCATTTATGATTGCTGATTTTACTGACAGCAGCAACTACTCATCACTCTTTGCTTTAAGGTGTCTGATGGGGTTGGATGTACCAGCTAAGCACTGTCCTGGCTCCTGCAGGTTCCCATGCAGAAATAGGGTGAAGGTCCTTGTGCCTTTTCCCAGAGATGTGTCTACCAGCTGCACTGGGAATCCCTCAGTTCTAGATGGCCAGAAAAACTAACTTCAGAAATTGAAAATATTCTACAGGGTAGGGCAAAATAAAGGTAAAACAAGGCTGAGAACAGATATGCTCTCTGCCCACTTGTCCTTTCAGGAGGATTATTCACTCTTTGCTTTCTGTCCACCAATTTTTCATGGCTGTGTTATGATAAACTCTTCCAATAAATCCCCTCTAAGATGTTAAAGGAAAATATTGAATTTCTTTCTTCCTTAGGGCCTGGATTTTGTTCCCTGCTCCTTGCAGAAGTGCCCCAGTCCCCACCCACAAGCTGTAGGCTATTGCCTATTTCTTTAGATGATGCTCCCTTGCCACAGGTCATCTTTGTCCATGATGTATCCATTTAGCATGCAGGAAAAATAATGCCAAATAATGCACAACCAGATTGGATGTACCCTTCACAGATGGGCAGATGCCTTATCCCTGCCCATAAATGTGAGAGATGGAGACTACAGCAAGGAGTAGGTTGTTGTTTCAGCCTTTGGTGAGATGAGGTGTTGTGAGATCTCCCTGAAGAAGCTCTCTCTCCAGCAGAGAAATATTTTATACTTTGTGCCCAAAGCATCTATTTCTGTGTGCAGTGGAGAGTCTTATGTAACATATTCCTCTCCACGTGTTCTCTTTCCCTTTTAGCACTGTTTCTGGTCAGTGGGGTCTCTCTGAATGCAAAATAAAAATATGACAATTCCAGATAATCCTTTTGTGGCCACTGTTTTGTGTCTGTCTTTCACCCTCTCAGCCCACTCAGTTTAAACTTCTGCAGGAAACTCAGTGATATCACCTGAACACAGAAAAGCTTCAGCTTCTGAGGGAATTCTGTTATAAAGCAAAATGTGTAAGAATGCCTTAGTTTTGAAAATGTTTGGGAAGACTGTACCAAAGAAACTCTGAACTGAACTCTTCATTTTGATGTAGCTTATGGGAGAAAAAAAGTAAAAAAGCTGGAAAAAATCAATACTAAAGAAAATGGAAGGAAAGCAGGTTAGCTTACTGGGTGCAGGGCAGTGGTTTCAGAGAGAGCTGAACTAGATCTCAGAGAACCAGGTCCAGGTGCACCAGCAGAGAGCTCTGCTCAAACTGGATAATCCCCAGTGAAAAACTGAGTAAAAATGTCTGTCTTTTTTTTTTGTTTTGTTTTCCTAGGGGAGCTATGAATTTGTGTCTGTTTTTGTTCAGTAGCTTGTTTATCAGTAGGAAAGTCATCCCTGCATGGTTGTGAATAAAAACATAAGGATGATGCATTTTATAGTATACAAGCAAAATTTTAATTTGGGTTTAATATTTTAATTTTATTGGACTTGTTAGTTCACTGAGTTTATAACTACCTTGAACCAGTTGGATTGGAAGAACTTTTTTATGTTTTTTGTGAAATAGCTGCCAGCAATAACATGTTTGTTTATCTGTATAGTTTATTTATTTTCCTAAAAATGAGTGGATGATTTTGACATGCCTTAGAGATGTCAAATAAGAAAGTTTTGTTTATGTGATAGATAGGGCTTATGAAAACTGACAGCTTTAGCACATTGTAGATTATGAATTTAAATGTTAATGTATTACATATACATTATAAAGTGGATATGCAATGAGCAGAAGCAATATTAGTTTTATTCACACTTCATCAGTCTGTTTCCACTACCTCTGTCTCTATTTGAAAGATCATCTCAAAATCAGTAAGAAAAGCCTTTAGTCCATGCTCACTGAAGTGTTAGTTAAGGAGCATCCTTTCTTACTGGGAATTAGACTAATTTTATCCAGGTATCTGTCTGGTTGTCAGACTTTTTTTTAATATCATATAAAGGCACTTGAACAGAGGATTTTAGTGATTATGTGAAAGAAGTGGGCCAGTCCTTAGGAGCAAAAGACCTTATTTCAGACAGAAGTCAGTGAATAGAGGGGCAGTGCATGTGCATGTGTGTGGGGGCAGGAAAGAGCAGGGAGAGGAAGGTTCAGGGTTACAATAATAATGATGTTCAGGATGATTTGGGTGCACTTCTTGAGTTTATTGCCGCTTTATTTAAATATAACACTGCCCCTTTTTTTCCTGACCAGCCTCTCCTTTACCCAGTGACTTCTATAATAAATGTGGAGCTAGTGAAGAGGAGAAGTGATTGCTGAGGATTAGCATCTGTGAAGCTGGAGGGAGAAACATCTTTTTGGCAACTTGAAATTTGAGACAGAGCTGGGAGGCAATGCAGGGCTAGTGGAGACTGAAATAGATGCACATATATACATATATATGTTCACACACACATATATACATACCTATATATGTATGTAGGTTTGTGGTTTGGGTTTTATTCCTGTGCAAAAGTAAAAAATAGATGAGCAGGACTGAGTTTCAGAATGGTGTCAGGTTCAGCCCCTTTGAAACACCTTTTCAACCCGTCTATAATGCATTGGGTTTAACACTGAAAAAAAGTGAGGAAACTGAGCCCATCAGTTATAGTACAGTAATTTAAGCTCAGGTTTATAAAATGTGGCTAAGAGGTATGAAGGAGAAGGCAGGACAAAAGCTCAAATGAGAGCTCAGCTGAGCTGAACTCTAGGAGTGCATGTCCTCCTTCTGACAGATAACCTGAATGTTGCATATACAGAATTTAAAGTTGTTTGGATATCCCTTTTTTAATAAATTAATCTCATATTTAAATTTTGTCAGTTGGTAGCAGCTCCTTCTAGTGACACACATTCCTTGCATGCAGCATTAAAGGGCTTTTCTCTTAGCCTTTGGGTGTTTTGATAAGGGTCGGGGGAAGAATAAAGGAAGACAGTGTAAATACTGCTTAAAAAAACTACCACCACCAATGTAAATAGGCTTAAAAACCTACCACCATCCACCACTTCAAACTCAGAGGGTAAATAGCTCATTGGACTTGCCAAAAATTGAGGTAGTTTATAATTGGCTTCTGAAAGGAGTGAAACTTCTATTGCTCTGTTTAAAAAATGAGACGTAGACACATAATTTTTTTAAGCGATTGTGTCTTTTGTAGTCCATCTCATTCCCTCACTGTACAAACCATAAATCCTCAAGTTCTGCAAATGTGTTCAGTTCCCCTCTGCCAGCAATGAGGGAAACAACCTCTTGTACAAAGGTATTGACCAAATGCCTTTAATGCATTTTGCAAAATATTCCTCTCTTTGCGGAAATTGTTGATCCTTGTTCAACTTCTACTACAGAAAATTATTTTATCTTTTCTATTTTAAAATTTTGTCTCCACTGCCAAATATTTGTTGTTTTTGTGACCCTCAAAGAAGGTTCCCCCAACATCCAGACAATTGTAATTATTTTCCTTAGAGTCAGAAAGAAGACAGCATGACTTATACAGAATCAAGAGTAAAATTATGCCCTATGAGAAAAGAGACAGTGCTGAGACTTCACAAAATGTTAAACCAGAATGGAGATCTGGATCTGGTGATTGCCTGGATTGTCCAGCTTGCCTTTTGGTGATAGAGTTTTCTGGTTTGATTTTAAAGTGTTATCTCACTTTCCAAATAGACTGCCAGGAGAGTGTGTGCTCGCTGAGCGTGCTGCTAAGTAAGCTTGTGCTTTATTTTTATTTCTTGTCACTCACATGCCTTATTTATTTAATACCATTCAAGTGCTGCTCTGAGAACGGTTTAAGCAGTTTCTTCATGAGGTTTTCCAGCTCCCTCATTGCCATGGTGTTTCTTTTCCTGTTCTATTCTCCCTGTGAGAAAATATGTACGATGATCTCTCCTGGAGAAAAGAGTTGTGATGATTCTGGTGCCTGAAGTGTCTGACTGAAGGAGCCTGATTAGTTGCCTGTACACTGATTTCTCCCAGAACTTGGTGTTCTATAGTACCTCAGCCCAGGTCATCTTCATACCTGCTGCAAATAATAACAAAATGCACCAGCAAATCAGATGCCACCATAAGAACACTTTAAAATAATCTTATCTGGGAAAACCTTAATTAAAATTGTGGCCCAAAATATTTTTTTTTTTTGTCAAATATAGCTCAGCAAAATTTCAGTTATGTTTATTTTCTCTCTCTTTGCTTTTCTACCATTTGAAGTGTCATATAGTAGCAAGTAATGACCACTCATACAATGAGTGATCCTCAGAAGAGGGATCAACCACACAGGAGGCATAAAAGCTTTTGTAGCCAAAGATTTCAAACTTCCAGTCACTTTATCGTGGAAATCTTTTGTTTTGCAAATTTTATTGCGAGCTGCCCTTGCCCTTCCCCTTTTTAGGCCTTCTCAGATGCCCTTACCCTTTTTAGGCAAATCTTTAGTCCTTGTATCTGACTTATATTTGCGAATGCAGTGGCGAGGGTCTGAGAAGTGTTCGCGCTCGCGGGGCGCGTTGCACGACATCCGACATGAATGTGTGAATATTCAGGCTGTTTGAATAAAATCCCAACAGTTGTTCATCCCTCTGGGCAGCACACAATGTAAACAGCTCAGAGTTATACAGGATGAACAGCTCTGCTCAGTCTTGGCCAAAAAAGAAATCATCTAGGGAAGGGACCATCGTGGTGCCGATGAGTGGCCGGCCATGTGTCGGCTTCATCGCCACATTAAACCACACATTTCAGAGGATGGGTGGTTTAATGAAGGCCAGGGCTGGGGATAATAATTCATTCTGTGCCGTGAGGTTAACCACAAGCCTCTCAGCAATGGCAGCCCTTGCTGCTCCGGCAGATGTGCTGGAACCCTGTGCTGTGACTGGAGGTTTTTCAGCGCTCCGCTCCCCCCGCCCTTCGCTTATTGTAAAGCACGCACCCGTCCTGCTGCCAAAACTTTTAATAAAAAATAGATTTGGGTCTGCAGTTGCCAGAGCCTTTATCAACCTTCCAGCCAAAGTCAGAGTAATAAAGGCAGAGAGCATCTAAGCGTGTGCTCTGCAGATGATTGATTTCTGCTCTCGGGATGTCTTACAGGCAGTGGCTCCCACCATTATTTTTACATAGTGTGCTGCAGGGGACTCCTGAAAGCCCCTTTCCTCTTAGTTGCACAAAACATTTGGGATCATTTTCTGCCTTTGAAGTGAGTAATTTCTCTGTAGAGAATTAGTTTGTTCTTTCTGCTGAAGGTACCTTGTCATTAAGTTTTGGATGGATACTCTTTTTATTAAAGAGTACTTATTATTATTTTATTATGATACTTTCTAATATTTAACACAAACAAAAGAAAGTATTTCAGGAGACCAGCCTTGTAAAAAAAAAACCTGCTCAAATATTTTTTTAGAAATCCTAACCCCTTTTTTTTATTGCTCTTTCTTCCACACAAGACAAGATCTCTTTCACATTCAGCCATTATAATTAATATAGGCTATCTAAGGGAAAATACCTCACTCCAAATCCTAACCCCACAGAGGTAACATATATTGAAGGTTAATGTTTTATTAGTTTATCAAATGAAAACTTTTCTGTGAATACCATGAAGATGTGGAATGAAGATATCTAAAATGCTATTCAGCTCTTTGTTATTGCTCCTCATCTGAGACTTGCAGCCTTCTCACTTGAGACTTTGGAATTTTGTGTGTGAACACTCCTCATTTGTCCAGTGCAGAGTCAAAGGTGTTAATTTATCAGCTTAATCACCTGCCAGTTCAAGGTGCTCTGTCCCACTTTTCACTGGAGCTCAGAGGGTCCGTTCCCATCTCAGGGAGGAGGCTGCTGGGGGTGGTCATGAGGAGCTGGAGGTGCAGAATTCATAAATCCAGAACCTGAAGTACATATTTGTTCCCCATGTCCTTGATCTGAATGAGCTAAAATCTGTATCAAATTGAAGCAAAGCTGATGTAAGAGCAAAAGAAGCATTTGTGCTTTTATAGCTCCTGGTTAAAGCAATCTGTTTTCTTTGTAGGAATGAGCTGCTTGCAAATTTCAGGTAATGTTTAATGTGTATTTTTTGTTGACCCTTCTAAGAAAATATGTTCAGGTGGAAAAGAAATTAATAGGTCTCCTAAAATGAAAGAAATATGAATAGTTTTTTTTTTTCTGCAGGACCCAGATATACCCATGGGCTGCTGACATGCAGGGAGTATATTTGTGGAAATTCTTATTATTAAATCAGCAGAGGACATTGACATTGAAGGCAATTCTGGGAGAATGAATAATCTTCACTTCTGCATGTTCTGAGCTTCTCCAGATATTCCTTGCTCTAGCTCCACTATATTTTGGAATTATATTTATATTTGTTGTCATTGACACAAGCATTATGTACGCATTTTTCACTATCTTAGCATGAAAAATTTGGTTCCACATTCTTCAGTTTAACTAACTCAGATAATTGACACCTCTGTCTGTTAGAAATTACATGTCTTCCCTCAAGCATTCAAGTTTGAATGTGCAGTGCTGGATTTTCATTTATGTACTTAATCCTCCTTTTTGGAACTTGCCAACTGGAATAGCATAATGTTAACATTTTTAGCAAAAATATTTATTCTGAAATTGGCATTATTTTGATTTCTCTGCAAGGAGGAGCAAGAAGAGAACAGATATTGAGCTACTGGAATACTGCTCACCAGTTTATTTGTAAGCATTCTGGGAGTAATTTAGATATAGTAAAGGTTTTTCCCATTTGTCTAGATGTGTTTGTGCCCATAACGATTTAAATGAGGCAACTTTTTAGTGTGATGGTTTTATTTAACTTTTCATGTTACCCTTCAATATTAAAGTTTACTGTCCTCTTAGGCACAATCCTCTGTTCACTTTTATTTGTGTCACTTAGGAATAACTTGATAAATTACTTCACAGACTTGCTGGCTGTGCAATTGTGTAACTCAGTGTAAGGTTGGACTGATGCTCCTGACTCTTCCAGGAATAAATAGTTCCATGTGGGAAAGGTGGACACAGATTAGGATTGAGAAATGCGCCAAGTGAAGCTTGGAGGCACAATAACAAACCAAGGTAGTTGTATGGTAAAGCCAGAGGAACTCCCAAGCCTGTTTCACTGACAAAACCATAATATTAAACCCATTGTCATCGAGCTAATGTTAATAGAGTTGTGCTAAGAGGTAGCAGCTGCTTGAATGCCATAATAAGCTCTCATGAATGGCAGTAAAATAGCCTTAGATCTGCCTGTTCAAACAGTTCAGGAATGGGCTGCCACAAAGCATACAGCCAAGTCAGCTTCTTCTGTACCTTTAATTGTTTAAGTTTCCCATTCTTTTATTGCAGTGTGAAGCCCTCCCTCTTTCAGACACAGCACCAAAGGCAATGCACCCCATCAGCATTTACTGTCAGCAATATTCACTGATCTGTTACCATCTAAACTGTTCCAAAATTCTCAGACTGGTACATGCTGAGGTTCTGCTACTGGATCATCTGGAAAAAATAAAGTAAATGAAATATACTTTCATATCATCCCTATATGTCTTCCCCAGATGTTCTCCAGAGTGCTGCTTCTGCAAAAGATCTGTGTAAGAGCACTTTGTGTATCAGTTCTGCAGTCACTGACAGATGTGAACAGGGTACTTTCAAACAATATTTAAAAAACAATGCAAATATTTTTCCCATGTGTAGATCACTGCTGCTTTTCAGAAAGGGTGCAGGAGGCAAAGTGGTTTTGCACATAGATGCTTATCCTCAGTTTTAAGTGTTCTTTCTGTAAATTGCTGCTTCATCTATAGCAATAGTCACCATTGAATTTTTTTGTGTCCCAAAATATTGAGGTAAGCTCTCAGAACTATGCACTTTCAAATCTAGCTCACCCTGTGCAAAAGCTTTCAACTTTATGGAATATTGAATGCTTATTGAAGGAGGAAAAAGCCTTCTTTGTATTGACATGAGGCAATGGAGAAAAGGAATTCTCCTTTAAAAACCAAAAAAATTGGCTTTGTCACCTTCATGGTTCTTAAACACAAGATGGTAGTGAGTGTGGACTTTGCTTATGGAGTGAGGGCTAGAGAAATTGCATCTTGCTAGATCAGGAAGAGACTCTTATAGCTGAGATATGTAAGAATTGCCAAAGCAATTTGGCAGTTCTGTGTTTGTGGGAGTGTGCTGTGGGTGGTCTCTGCCCTCGGGAGGACCCTTGTCGAAGCTGCACTGTGCAGGCACTGCTTTTCACTGGCTGTGCCACTGGGGGTGACTCCTTTTGCTCACAGTCAGGAAAAGAGTCATCTGCTAGGACAAAAAGGGTAGGAGCTCCTGTCTGGGCTCTAAAGCCTGTGAGAAGGAGCTTCAGCTTCAAGTCCCTCTGGATTTTCTTTCTTTTGCATTTTGTTGCATCAAACCCAACTCTTTCTTATGTATTTTACAGTTCCTCTAAAACCTTGGAGACAATTTTAATACAAGTTAAAAGACGATTCAGCCTCTTGTTTCAATAAATAGGCCTCAGGATTTGAGCTTCTTTAGGGCATCTTCCAAAGGGATTCTAGGGTTTGAAGTAGAGGCAATCACTACATTTTATGAGATTACTTCACAAGTCTCTCGGACTCTATTCCAGCACAATTAACTATGGTTAGAATCACAGACTTTGATTTCAGTGCAATGAAGGAAGAATATTAAATTCATGCAGGTAGAAGTGGAATTTTTTCTTGCTGAAATGCACTGTTTTGTGCCAAATGAATAACAGTGAAGGAGCTTGTATGTCACCCTTCTCATTAACTTGTCCCTGAAACAGAATACTACAAGAAAAGTAAATGGATTTGGAACTCATGAGAGACTGAATTTTCTCTGATTCAACTCCAGGATTAATTCCACAGACCTCTGTGTGGAAGAATAATTAATTAATTCTCCTTAAGAAAACAAATCAAGATAATAAATCAGAATTTTGTATCAGGTCTGAGTAAGTAGATTGCATCCAACACTAGTTTTTCCTGTATGATTTTTACTTTTTTTAAAATTTTCTTAGGCGGTTGTATCAAGGCAGAAGAATTAAATTCAAGATATTTGTTGTAGCAAAGAGATCTCTGCTGAACTGATTTTTCCAAAGAAACATATCCCTTACCCCATATTTCCATGATTGAGTTTTTAAACTTTGGACTTTAACATATTGTATTGTATGTGCATTCTGAACACTTTGCAACAGTTAAATTTACTTAAATTTCATTTCAGAAATTTAGTTAATTTTAAGAATTTACTTAATTTTGGCCATCTTAAAAAAAGTATTTTCACACTATTTTTTGTCTGTTACATTTTCTCTGAGGAAGATAATTTTGGTTTTCTGTTGGCATCTTATTAATTCACTCTGAGAACCATGTTCTGTATTACTAATATAGGAGTGGTCCTGGGTTCTTGGATGGCTACTTCACTAAACTTTATGGCTAGTAGTGAAAATGGCAAAAATAATAATGGGAGGAGCTGCATATGTACTGATGATGTCTGAGAAAGTCAAAAGGCTCAGAGCTCTCCTGGCTTACAGTGCCATTCAGTTGGAGTTGGAGCATGCCTTGGGCTGAAAGTCAGAGCATGGGAGGCTGTAGCACCTATTGTGTTGAGCACCAACTCCATTGCATTCCAGCATGTGATTTGCTGAGCTGTAGAATGTCCCTGAGTGCTATGATTGCCTGGAATGCTTGAAATTTTGGCTTCTAATTCCTCAGTTTCTTTTCAGTGTTTTCTTTGCTCCTCTTGTTGCCTCACACCAGACCTTGCTTTTAATCTAGCTGGAGAATAAGGTTACAAAATACAACTTGTCTTCTATGGACTTAGAGGGGTTTTCATCCTTAATAATAAATGAAAAATATTCTACTTCTTTTTATTCCTGCTGGTGTGCTGCAGAGAAGGAAATGTAGTTGGAACAATGGCTTCTTGGGGTTGTTGTTGTACCTGAGTCTTGGATCTGTGCTAGGATATCCATGTTGTCCAGACTGTCTCAGGAGAAAGAGGGAGGAGTGGAATATTAATGTTAGGAGCTCATCCCTGTCCATGATTTATTAAAAGCAGACTAGCTTCATGCCTTGGGCCCTGAATTAAATAACTACAGCTTGACTGCATGAGTGTATCTGTGTATCCCACTTCTGTGCAAGGCCTGAAGGCCAGGGAACTGCCTCTGTTACCTCTCCTGCTGGCACTGCTACAGGAGAAGGAAAGAAATCCAACTAATTCTTAATCATCTAACGTGTCCCTTTTGGATACAGAATTCATTGAGAGCCATAAATGCAGTGCATGGCTTTAATAAAGAGTAAATGTGAATTTTAAGCCACACCTAGAGCTGATGTTGCTTGGATTGAATGTGTGCACTGCCCAACATTTCTCCTCATCACCCCTATTATTAATTTCTACCATTTTTTCCTCTTAATTCCTGCCTGAACAAAAGCAGAGTTTGTGCCACTGAGTTGAGAGCATCCTGCTCAGACATCAGACAACTGCCCCAAGTCCTGGTTCACCATCGTGAGTCCTTTTCTCTCTGAGTGGATGGTTACACTGCAGGGGTTCATGTACTGACCGTGAGCAGCAAGCTCTGGCCTTGGTGAAGCTGAAGGACCATAAGGCAAGGAAGAAATTTTTTAAGAATTTCTCACTAATCCCTGGATTTGAAGGAATGATGGAATAAACTGCAAACCTTTTGCTTCAGGCACTAGAGCAGATGATTTTTCTAATAAATTATATTGTTTTGAGTGTTATTGAGCTCATGCATGCTGTGAGGGATTTTTTTCTTAAAAAAATTTCGATTTCTTTGTACCTTAACAGTGCAGCTTTTCAACAGCTGGGTGCTTTTGTGTTCCTTCTCCCATTTATTATGTCAGTGTGCCTTTTACTGCATATCCAAGAACAGCTTTTAATTTTTCTCATTTTTAGCTTCACTTTCTAGTTTTTACAGTTAAGTGCATTTTTTGAGTTGTAGGTCACCTGTCACATTTCACTTGGGCAGTATCTGTACACTGGAAGTAATTCAGCCTCTCTCTCTCTGTTTAATTTCATCCTAATGTCTGGGAGATGCTGTCTAGGTTAGCAGGCTAAGGAACATCGTGTTCTTTGCTTATTTTCTTTAGCTGAGAATCTTTTGGCTATCTCCCTGCCCCTTGGAGTATAATGTTGGTCTGGATTTTGCTGATAGTTATCTGAGGTGTGAGCTGGCCAAATGAATAGCTGCCCACTGTGAATTGCTCAGTTTAAATTTCTGTGCTATGTTGGACACTGCTCAAGGTGTTGGGTCCTTAAAGAGGATTCTCTGCTATTTCTTACTTTAGATGCTGTAAATGGAGCAGTGAGAAATTCCTTCACATCACTGACTGAAGTGCTGGCCAATTATTTGTTGTTTCCCAAGTTACTTTTAGGTGGAGTTCTCCAGAGAAGATGTGTAATGGGATGAATTTCCTTTGCTGCAGTATCTGTGCCATACTTTTACCTTGCATTTGATTGTTTATAACATACATAGCTATGTGTCAGAAGAAAATCTGGGAGCATGGTGTGTTCTTACCTACTCCATAACACATTTTCAGTTTGTACAGCATGTGAATGGAAAAAGGGAAGTGCAGCACCAAGAGTATGTTTTGGGTATCTCCTGCAGATGTTGAGTCTGTCCACAAGAAGGGATCTCTAAGAAACAGTTTTATTAATGAATGTTGCATCATTGCTTTTTTTATGCTTGTAGCTGCTCAGAGGAAAGCAAAGTCCCATGTCACTCTTACACTTGTTGAAATGCATGATTTGTTGGTGTATATAAATTTAAACTAGCTATTTCTCCATTGGCTTCATTTTGCTTTGTGCCAAGGTCCTCTGGAGTAATGTGAAACAAAAGTAAAATGCCTGTTCTGATGTAATGATTGAATAAAATGTAAAAAGGATAGTAAAAGATAGTCAAATTATATCCTCTCAGTGCTCGTTGCCGGGAATAGTTGGTTCATTAAATCAAAGCAGGATGGAAGTGATGAGCACTGCGCTTGCTTAAAGGATTCCTCTCTTGAGAAGGTGATGGTATTAGATCCTTAAGATGATCCTCTGCTTCTTGCTGACTGCTTCTGAGGAATAAGCCTCAATGTCCTATTACCTCTCTGTGATCCATCTGCCTTGGGAAATAGTTACTTTCTCTCACACTGCATTGGTTTGGAAGAGAATGAAGAGTCAGGAAAATTGTGACTTTCATCGGTGTGAGAGTGAGCAAGATTGAGTCCTCCTATGTATGAAAGTGGGTCTCTCTCTTAGAAAGCCTGGTGCTTATTTTCTTTGCTAAGTGATTGCAAAGAACCAGTGAAATAGAGAGACAATGTTGTGGTGGATATTAACTTTTAATGAGCTTACAGAATAGAGCCTTTCATAATTGGAATTCCTTAGCTCTGCATAGATAATGAAAATAAGAACGTAGTGAACTTGCTATATACCCTAGCAGATGATTTCCAAACACTTAAACCCAATGGATTTAAAATTTATTATGCTAAGAAATTGCTTGGCACATACAAATCTTGGACAATAACTACATTTCATGCAAAGTAGACATCATCTGGTTATGTTGAAATGTTAAGACTCAATTTGGGTCTTGCTAAAAGCAGCAGTAGAAGTCTGCTTGGCTTTGCTAAATGTGGACCTGGGGCAGTGGGAGCTATCCTGGTGCTGGGACACAACAAGGTCTGCACTGGGGAGAGGGGAAAATGCCACTGTTGGTTTGGTTGTTCACGGTATTTTAAATATAAAGGACTTGGAATGGCTTAGGAAATTGTTAGAGGAAGAGATGGTGATGGGGTTAGCATTTAAGAAATGAGGATTAGGCAGAGGGCACGTGGGGCATTGAAGACATTGTGTTAAGGTAAGGAACAAGAATAGGACACACCAAAGGAATGCTGTGCAGGATAGGTGCTTGGAGTGGGAGTTACATTCTGGAGGGAAAATAAGAGTGGCATTGCCTTGGCAAAGAACTTAAAAAGAGATGGGGACTGAGAAACACAAAAAATAGCTGGAGTTTGCACGAACAGATGGAAAATGTAGAACCAAAGTAGAGAAGAGAAGGAAATAGCCCAGCTTCCTTCTTTGTTTCCTTACATATGTGTGTTTGTATATATAGTTATTGCTCATTCAGTAAAGACAATTGCCATGCTGGAATATCAATTTCCAGGAGGCAGAGTCCCTGTGAGCAACACTAAATCCAAAAGCTTTCTAATATGCTGGGACTGAACTGTATGTCGAATGAAATGATCCCTTTCTGAAGAATGGTATTCTCAATCCTTATCCCAAAGCACAAAGTGACTAGCTTTCAGTTAAAAGGGGAATAGGATTGTTTTACCAGAACCTCAGTTTAATATCTTGTAGATATGCTGAACAGTTTGAATGAAATGTCTTTTCACTTTCCATTGTTGGAAATTCATTACAGCACGTATTAAAAATGAACATGAATTTATTGCTTTATTCCCAAACAACTGCTTTTCTGTATAGGCTAGCTGCTCCAGAATGTGGAGGATGTGGTGTCCACTGCTCAATCAGAAATGCTGAATAGCTCAAATCAGAGAAGATGATCATAAAGGTCCGCTCCTGTTTCTCAGAGAGTTGATTGTTGAGTAAATCCATGCTTCAGTGTGCTTGGAAAAGAAGAAAACTTAGTAATGTTAAGCAGCAGACAGAAGGAATAAACCATTTTGACAGACTGGAGATGTGCACCTCTTTTAGATTTCCTTGAGGCTCTTTCCCCCATATCTCCTATTTGGAGTACTGTCCCATCAGGACCAAAACTTCTGCTGGGTGACTTTTCTCTTTAGTCTGCATAGACTGTGAAGGCAGCCCTAGCCTTGTCCTTTATAAGGTATCAAGTATGGGGAGAAAAAACTCTATTTATATTTATCTTAATCTTGACCTTTGCTTGAGTGTGAAAAGGAAAGAGGAATTTATTATTTTACTGTAAACTTTTATCAGATTCTGATTATTTTTCCTTGAATACCTTGGACTAGGCTGGTGTCTTTGGCTCTGCATTTGCTCTCTGGTTGCATGATGTGTGTAAGACACTTACATGACCTTTTTCTTAGAGGAATGAAATATAAATATAGCCTGATTTGCAGAAGGAATCCCATAGTGCAAGGAGCCTCATCAGCATGATCATCATCTGCTTTTGCATTTAACGAGGAAACTTGTTCAGTTGCACATATTCAATCTGAAAACAATAAAGGCAGAACTGTTACCAACTAAACTATTAAAAAAAATTAAAATCCTCCTCATTTCATTTGTTGAAAAAGAAGGAGAAGGGATAGACATATGGCCACCCACTTGGTTGTGCAAATTGTAAGAAGTGAAAATAACTTGTGACAGAATTGCCTGGAGGTTTTGTTTAGCCTGTCACACATGGCCTCAATAACACTGTGAAACAGTTTCTTTTACCCCCTCCAACCTACTCAACCCCTTCTGCTTTGGAATCTGCAAGGCATTTTTCAAATTAAGTGTGCACAGTTTTCCTTTTAAGTTTCAGGAGCAAGTGGCTGAAAAAGACATGCTGAGAGCTTGGAAACAATCTGCATCAGCAACAAAGGGAGATGCCTGCTGCTTTGCAAGCAACACAGAAAATATGCCAGCCATCCAGCCCTGATTCCTGGGCTGGCTGATGTTTATTTGTCCTGTGCACTAGCCTTTCTCACTAGAAAGGCTAGTGGGGAAGGGGGTAGATTTAAGAGCCCTTGGAAAACTGCTGGAGTACAGGTCATGTTTTATTAGCGTGTTAGTTCTGGGACTTGGAGCTGGTTTTGCCTCCTGAGCCTAGGTAATGAGCTTGTGGAAGTGCTGTGCCTGAACTCCCCGTGCCTGGGGAGGTGCATGGGTCCCTGTTTGGTGCTGGGGGTCTGACTGCTCAACACACCATGAGCAAAGCCATCCTTCTGTCACGCTGGAAGAAATTAAATAGTGCCATTTGTAGGCTCTGATGGGGAGCTGGTAGCATCTGAAATAACCTTGGCAGCTGTTTTAATTGGTGGCAGAGGATCAGCTTTTGCATCTCAAATAAGCAGGGATCACTTAACCAAGTGAAGGAGTCAGCTGATAAAAGCGTCTGACAGTGAATACAAGGAGTCATAGAAGTGCTAGGCTTGTCATGACTGCATCATTCACGGAGCTCTGTGGAAGGGCATGAGCTTCACTTTTCTTCTGGAGACATATAAAGCCTTTGAAAGAAGACAGTGAGCAGTCCAGCACCTGTCTGTAACCTAGATAGGACAGGCAGGTAGAGGGGAAAGTCCAGTATTGCTGCTGCATACATCCATTTAAACTTTTTTTTCATCTGTGGGATGGTATAAATGCCCTCAGGCTGGAAAGACTTTGACTACAGCCTGTGTGTGATGCAGGAGCCACTTGCTGCTCTGTGCACAGGTTCAACAATCCTCTGCCTGCACCAATATCTCTCTCTGCAGGGTTTACCTATATTAAATCATTCAAGACAGCTGGGGGGCCAGAGGAGGTGTTGGTGAGGAAGAGCCAGGTGTAGCAGCTCAGTGTGTGTTTTCTGGCTGCCCCACCGTGCAGTGGGAAGTGGCAGGGATTGTGGTGATCAGCCCACAGGATGGGGAATGAGGGGGCTTGTTCCTCCCAGCCCCCTGGTCTGTTGCTCACAATGTACCCCAGGTGGAGGGTTTTGGTTTTGGTGAGCTAATGAGCAGTAGCCTTGCAGTTCTGTAGCATATTAATAGCTTGGGAGTGAGCTATAAACTCTTTCTTCCAGCCTGGAAGAGATTAAGTATGTAAATGATGTAACCCAATTTGAGAAAAAGGGCAATATTCCAGAAGGCATCCTAGCCCTGCTTTTCTTTTCTAGCCTTGCATTTCTTAACATGGGTTAACAACTAAGCAATGAGAGAAGGGATGACGCTTGGTCAAAAAAAGTAGTGCAATGATCTAGGTCCTCACATCAATATTTAGCTGTTTTATTATGGAACAGCTGAGGTTTGTATAGTCATAAGTGAGATACAACTGTTGACTTTTTACCACTGGAATCAGAAGTTTTGTGTCAATCACATTATATTTTTAAGCTCTCATCAGCCCTTAAAATGACTGGATTTTTAATTGCTTTTTCAATAGTAAATGGAGGTAAAATTTTACAGCAGGCATTAATACTAGAAAGAGAAGGAAAAAAATGAAACCCAGGGTTGTAAGTTGAGGTTGTCATTAAAATTGATACTTGTATGAGGAAACGGTGTGGCTATAACTGACTATAGGTTTCAAAATAATGGAAAGTAAATATCACTAATATAAGTATCTGAAATTCTCAAACATTTTCTGTGGTGTAAGATGGTTTAGTTTGTCTGCTCAAAACCTTTCTTGAGTAAATGTGTCAACTGGAAGACTTTTGCAGCCAGTATACTGAGGGTAGGTATAAAATGCTTTTGCCTACCTGGGGCCCTGAAACTTGTTTCTTTGCATCCGACACAGAATTTCTTCTGGGAATAAGTGGCTCAGAGATACAGCTTAGAAAAACAATCAGTTTTTCTGGTTTTATAGGGAAGTTTTCACAACATTTGTTTGTATATGCCAGGAAGCCAAGTCTGGGTGAAGAAGACTGAAATATGTAGAGAGCTACAGTGTTTAAACACTGTGCTCAAATTGCTTTAGCTTGTGTTGATCATGCACATAACTCCTGAAGAGGAGAAATACCTGGAAGTGAAAACTGAGTGAAAGAAATTTTTCTTCTCCTGTTCTCCTTCCCTAGGTAAACCCCTTAAATGACTGAGCTCCAACTCTTCTCTAGCTCTACTCATTCTTTTATTTTCAGGCATGGAGAGCAGGTTTAGAAGGCTCAGTTGCCCGAGGAGCCTTGGCTGGTGTGGGGTGTGTGCACCAGCAGTGAGGTGGGATCACAGCCATGCAGCCCCTGCCTAGCCTGTGTGCAGCAGCAGAAGTTGGCAAAGCAGCATATTCATAGTGACTTTGAGGGATTACTTTCTGTGCCAGCTGTCTTGCAGCAATATAAAGCACAGTTGCAGGAGAAAGTGGCACTGGTTAGCGGGAAGCAGGATTCCCTGGGCTCAGAGTCAGATAAACTTGGCTCCCTTGTTGCACTTACGTTTGCAGTTCTTGTGCTACTGATGTTTATTCTGGACATCTAGTCTTCCAGAGTGCTATTTTATTGTAAACTAGTGCCAGTTTTGATTACAAAGGCTTTAAAACTTTCAAAAATCAGAAAATTACAATCCTAGACATGCTCACACCTGAAAGAAAAATATTTCTTTTCGTCAGGTTACACGTCAGGCCTTTAAATAAAAAGTGTAGACATTTTAATGCCTTGCTCATTTTCTCGTTTTCCTTCTGGGAAAAATACTTTGTAATTTCTCCAAATTAAGAAATAAACTCCAAAATTTTTGAATCAAAAAAGGAAAAAAAAAAAGGCAAATGGAGAATTGGAGAACGAGGAGAAGGGGAGGAGAGAGTGAGGGTTATTATTTCTTCCTGTGGTACTTAGTAACAAAACAGGAAGGATGGACGCTTTGGAATTCTCAATCTTAATGAGAAATACACAACTTTCATGGAATCTGGTATTGAAGGCAGGCAGTTTTCAAATTAAGTTTCCCCCAGCTCTGGCCCTAACAGCTTTTCCCTTTACCTGTCAAAGAACAGGAGGCTTTAAAAGCTTCCATTCACTCCAATCCAACGGGACTTACAAGTATGGGACTTCAAATATTTTCAAGTAATCTTTTAAAAATCAGCCTAATTGATGTCCTACAGGACTGTGGGTGTAGTTAAAGTTAAGTACGTGATTAAGTGCTTTGTTGGAACCAAGCCAGAACACTTAACACCTTCCAGAACAAACTCAGCCTGAATACGTGCAACATGCGCTCATGGGGAGTTGTCTCTCTTTTCTGGGAAAAGAGAATTTTCCCTATTCCAAACCCACTGCTCTTCCTTGCTTTCTCTCTTTAGATGTATTTTCTAAGCCCCCTTCTCCTTGAACTCCCCTTCCAAACATAAAAATACCAAAACACATGTGCTTTTTATTTTTTGATTGTGCACGGGTGGATGTTTTCCTCTCTCCAACCATAGAGAAACCAAATGTCCACTCAGCAATGTTACTTTTTTCTTTGCTAATTGATATTAAAAAAATGGCTTTTCCATAGGATTCTTTGTTAAAAGTGAATATCTGGTTATAAATAATGAAAACCCAGACACTCCTGACTTTTCTATTTTCACAGTGGGCTGTAGCATATCGTGTTGTTTCCCTGGGACACTGACGGTGTGCTTAGGTGTTTAGAGTGTGATAATGCTGGTGTGCATTTACAAGGACTAATAACAGGCATCCAGGAATAGATAAACACGATAGGGGATTTCCATTGTCTCAGCCAGCTATTCAAAAAGCAAAAGAACTAAACAATACAGTATTAAAAAAATAATTCTGGACAACTGGACTTGAGCACTGCTTGTTCTGCAAATAAGTTTTGGATAGGAAAAATTCAAGCAGTTTTGGCACTCTCCTCAGATGGGATTCTGGGATCAATTATTATTCAGTAATCGAGGTGGATTTTTTAATATTATATGTTATAGGAATGCTGTGAGAAGAAAGACTAATAAATTGCTGTATTGTTTTCCTGGTGAGAGCTTTTGTTTGGATGAACCCATTATAGAGGTTTTGCTCATCCTATGCCAATCAGGTCTCTGCTTTCACCAAAAGCTGCCTGTGTTCCTTGCCATGGTCCTTTGCCTCATCACCTGAGAAGGTGCAACTGCAAATCATTATTTTATACTTACATGACTGTGTGATAAAATTAGCTGGCACATAGCATGAAGACAATAAATCTAAAGCTTTTGTACTTAAAAGCATTTTGCTTTTATTAACCTTTTTTTTAGTTAGAAAAACTGCTATGTTTCAGAGGTCAGCAGGGAATTTCACCTCCTCCAACTCCTTTATTATAATGGCTGAGCTACATATACACATATATACATATATATATATTTTTAATTTTTTTTTTCAGCATATAAGCAAAAGCATGCTCTGCTCTGGCTGTAAGCATTTAGCAGAGAGCAGAATTTAAAGACAAGCTGTATCTTTATTTGCATTGTAGAAAATTTTAGTGATGTGACCAGTGCCAGTACTATCTACCAGAACACAGCCTTTCCTCCAACTGCAAATCTGATACTCTTGCTAGGTTTGGTTCTGGATTAGGAGAAAAAAGAAGTCCCTATGCAGTTTGGTGCTTCAAGGAACATTTCTTGTCTTTTCCTTGACCACGAGTACACCTGCTGTACTCATCATCTCCTCAGGTTTGCCACCACCAGCCTGTATCCCTTTGCTGTAATCACTTTCTTTACTTCTGAATAATCCTGGGGCTGGGTGTTTTTTTCTAATTTTGGGCAAACTTATTTGTACCATAAAGGTTCCTTATCTTCATGTTGTAGTGGTAAGAAATTAGTAGGGGAGCTTGAAGGAAGGTGGTGCTGGAAAAAGGATCAGGAACTCAGTGTTGATACAACTTTTACTTGTACATTTGCATAATTTTCTCTCAAATTATAAATGGGTTTTGTGTGTAGCAGTTATTTCCCTTTGCAACTTGTATTTCCTGGTGAAGCTGTGTGGATCCCAAGCTGCAGAGTGGGAAAGAGATGTTCCTAAAAACACTGGAAATGAGTTTTGATTTTTGCAGTAGATACAAATATGCTAATTTTGTACAATAATTCTGCATCAGCCTTATCTCAGGGATTCTTCTCTGTTAGAAAACATTCTTCACCTTCTTATTTGACTCCTCTGTATATTTTGAGGGAAAAAAGCCCGTTTTTCTGTGACACTGACCTGCTTATATATCACCCATTTTGTTGAAACTTCTGCTCAGTATGTGATTCTCAGAGTAATATGCCTTAAGATTGGGATCACTGTGATATGAACAGGGAAGAGTTTCTGATCTATATTTTTCATTTCACAGATTTCCTCAGTGCTTGCAAAAGTAACTGGCTTTTTCCTGAATTTCTTTGCTGTTCTTTTCTAGAGGTTCTTCCTGTTGATAAGAGCAAATTCAGTACAGCAGTTGCTCCTTCAGTATTTCAAATATTTCAAAACTAGATCTTTAAATTTCTTTTTTTTGACTGATAAATATACTTCTTTTAGAGGATTACCCATTCATCTACTGATTGTGAATATTCTTAGAGAGATAAGAGCATTTTTTATACACTATCATGTTAGCTTCTATGCTTGTTGCCAAAATGAAAAGGAAAAATGGAAAAGGCCTGTATTGTTTTCTGGCTGGTTGTTCATTAATCTTTCTCTGAAATATTCTATTCTCTGAATAATTATTTTGAGATAACAGGTATTGGCATGCTTGTAAACTCCATGTGTTTAAGCTGGCCCTCAGTAACTTTGTAGCCAAGGGATGGAACTCTTCATAGTGCATCTTTTTCCCCAAATTCTGAGCATTTTTCAGATGATGACGGTGACTACAGTGTATTTTATTTTGTAATTGTCACTTCGAAATGTGTAGCTCTTTTTTACCTCATTTGATTTCTGCAGACAGTTTTTGATTTTTGACAATATCTGTAATGGCTGAGGACCATTCCTCTTTCAAAAACAACCTTATTTTGCATGGCAAATTCTGTGTGCCTTGTCGAGGGCTAGCTCTGAGTCATTTAATAGTGTGTACTAGAGTGTTTTGATCCCATTTGTGATGCCAGGTCTGTCATCAGATTCAGTTTTTCTGTGCTTGTCTCTGCAGGCTTACCCTGGGAGCACACTCTTCTGTGTTATTGCCTTACTGGACTCTGAGAAGTCATTATCTTTTTGCCTCTCATTTTTCCTGCATGGAGTGCATTTCTCCTCAGATTCCTGTGTTTCCATTTCACAGTCAGCTCCCTCTGCCTGAATGAGCTAAAACCTCCCCTGAATTTCAAGTGCTTCAATAAACGCTCCTGTCAGGCAGCTTCTGATAGACTCCTGTGATGCTCCTTTCAAGGAGGCCACTGACAAGAGGCTGCTGAAGAGAGAAAAGATAAACTGTTCTTTCACTACTGATGTGGGGCTTAAGAATAGGTATCCATGTCATCCTTCCACTCCATGTAAAAAACCACCATGAAAAGCCATTCTATATTTTCAGTTTTCAAGGGGACTGCATTAAAAAAAAGTTGCTTGTTCATTCCTTTTAATGGCAACAACCAGTAAAGGGAGGTTCTCATGTGTCAGCATCCTAATAGTGTTTTTTAGGTAATTTATATTAACTTAATTGAACTAACACATCTTAAAAAGAAATCTGTTTTGCCTGCCAAGACAGGAATATAACAGCAACTAATTCACTGCATAGCTGGAAAATAGCAGAACATCAAATGCATTGGGAGCCAGCGAGTGTTACTTTTGCAGATGTTCTTACACAAGCAGCTAAGCTGTATGGGCAGATGGATACTTTCAGAAAATTAAATTGCCACAAGGTGGTGCAGACAAGGCTGGCATTATGCACAGGTATTGAACGGTGATCAGTAAAGCTGGCCTCACCTCTCAGACTTTCTCAGCTGGAGTAATTTATCATCAGCTGCTGTGCAGAGTGACTTGCTTTACTAAAAAAAGCAATAAATCTTTTTTTGTCCGTGCTAAAGTATAAAAACGGATATTCCAGAATTAATTAATTTTAACCTGGGATTAAAATTGGGCCATACTGATAGTAATCACTCTGTGTTTTATTTGCTTCAACTAATGCATGCTAACATTGGAGATGAGAAAAAAGTTTGGGAGTGCTATGCCCAGGTTGGTGGCATATTGTATTTGTGGGGTGGCCCATGGCAGGAAGGAATGATGAATCTGACTCCATGTTCTCAGAAGGCTAATTAATTATACTATGATACTATATTATATTAAAGAATACTATACTAAACTATATTAAAGAATACAGAAAGCATACTTATAGAAGGCTAAAAAGATAATAATGAAAACTCGTGACTCTCTCCAGAGTCCTGACACAGCTTGGCACTGTTTGGCCAAAACAATTCACATGAAACCAATGAAACAATCTCCAAACACATTCCACATGAACAAAACACAGGAGAAGCAAATGAGATAATTAATGTTTTCCTTTTTCTCTGAGGCTTCTCAGCTTCCCAGGAGAAAAATTCTGGGTGAAGGGGTTTTTCCAGAAAATAGGAATGGACAGTAGGATAAAGGCCTTGGGGGAACAGGAGTGCTGGGACTGTCCTGACAGCCTCGTGGCAATTCCTTGGCTCGGGTTGTTCCCTGATTAATAAGATGGATCAGCAGCTCTGGCAGGTACCCTTTGGAAGCCAGACACAGCTGAATTTTGCACCCAGACTAGCCCACCCCCAGAGGGCTTTCCTGTTCCTCTTTTCTTTTTTTATCCTGCCATGACGTTTGATGCTGGTAATTCCCATGTTTGTGTTGGCATGCTGTGAGCTCCTGTCTCTGGCTCCTAGTGTGTGGTGAGGGTAGGAAGCCAGGGGAAGAGGTGATCAGTCTTCTCTGGACTCTCACGTGATTGCCTGTACTTGGAGGTGGCTGGCGCCACACAGGTTCTTTTTGATTTTATTAAAAATACATGTATGTATAAGAACACCAAGATAGGTGACCAAAACATGCTGCTCTGTGGAACTGAAAAGGAGATAGTTTTGTCCCATCAACTCAACCATTGCTTAAGAAGCAATAGATATTGTCATCTGATGTTTGATTGTTCCGTGAAAGCAGATTTCTCAATCTGTTGCTATAAATGTCTAAAAATGCCGTGTCATAAAAGCAGCCCTTCTATATTCTTCCTGCTCTATTTATTTTCCTGGCTGCCAGAGACTAATTTGGGCAGGGGGAAGAAATGCAGAATAATTTCCTAAAAAGCTTGAAGGAGCTCAGCAGAGAGAGGGAAGCAGAAAGTGGCCCCAGCTCGTGCCAGCTGGCCAGAGCTCAGCCCCAGCGAGACAGCCCATGCTGCCAGTCCTCCTGAACGTGCTGGCAGGCAGCACCTTGCCCAGCCCTCCCACTGCCAGGTGGGGGAAGGCAAGCAAAGTGCTCCTTTCCTTGCTGGGATTTGCCATGTGATATATTGGGCTGGTTTAGATATATTACATTAGTGCTTCTGGCTTGAAATTGGGAAAGGCTGTGATTAAAATATGCTGGACTCTGTGGTCGCTTAGTTGGTGTTGGCAATTTCTGCGGTCACATATTTGGTAGCTAATGTCTTTTATGAGTTCCAGATTTTCCTCCTTTGGGTTAATTTTGCTCCTGGAGCTAGTGCTGGGAGGCTGTCCCTTGGTCATATTTGTTGCATTCTCCTTGAAGATCACAGCTTTTTCTTTACTTCTACCATAGATACCCTGGTGGGAAAAGAACAGAACATTGTTGGTTTGCTCAGGAGGTGAAATAACTCATCTTTTCTGAATGAGAAGAGCTATATTCTAAAATATACTCAGAATACATATTCTGAAATATAGTCTGCATTGACTTGCAGGTGCCAACAAACTCAAGGAAATGAAAGGTTTTTAAAGAACTCTACTTTTGGTCAGATTTTATATTTTGCTGGCAACAAAATATGTATTATGATAATACATGTAGATGTTGATAAAGTCTGGGATTTAGCAATACATAAATTTTTTGTTTCATTAATCATCAGTATACAGTAAATGCAGTATATTTTAAGTGGATTTAAAGTGTCCTTGAGAAAAAATTTTATATATAAAGTGCAGACAGGATTACTGACTTTACTTCTGCTGGTACTCTTACACTAGTGGGAAAAATCAAAGGATACCCCTTGAAAGTGTTAAACAGTCAAGTTGTGCAAAAGATGCTTTTCATTTACCAGTGCCTATTTACTTTTGAAAATTTGAGTATGTAGCCACGAAGGCCAGCTGTTTTCTCCTTAAAGCATTAGTAAAAAAAACCTAACAAACCCATATTCTTGTTAAGTATTTCTGGGACAAATTCCCCAGAACTTTCCTATTGCTTTTTCATTTCTTTACACAAAACACCCACAATCCTTCCTCCTTGATGAGGTGGCAAAACATCCAGATACACTAGCTGATTTTTATGGGATTGATTTCTATCTCTCTCTTCCTTCTTTTCCCTGAAATGCATTTTTCTGCCTGCTAATTACTAAAAGGATGTGCAATCTGAGAGTATCCAAAATTTCTGTTTCATTATTCTAGTCGGAGGCTGCAGTGACGGAGTAGATGCTGATGTTTCTTGACTGTTCTGTTCTTTCACACAGAGGTACTTGGGGAACAAAAGGAAGTCTCCTTTGCCTGAGTGTTGATTTGAACACAGGTTTAAACACATGTACTTGTGTCTGAGTTTGCAATAAACCTATTGGAGAAGTAAGGAAACCCCCAAAAGCTGCTAGATCTTGCAAAATTTGCGATGCTGATGCATCTGCCATCGGATCATTTTAGGGCAGAGCCCCTGGAGCACCAGCCCTGTTATGGTGGTGGAACTGGAACCTGCTCTTCCACCTAATTTGTAACCTGAAACTCCCCCTCAGTCTTCATCTTTGAGATTATATCCCCTTCAAATGATGTGGTTGTGGTGAATAAAGTTGATGTATGAATTTCCTATCCTTTGAACTCCAGTTTGAAGATGACAAAAAACTTCTTGAAAAAAAAAGAGTATATTTTACAGAGCAATAGTGAAATTAGAGGATTCTTGTTTTTAGTCCCATTACATCTGTTGGCAGATGGGTCCAATCCATTAATGAATTAATTTCTGTTTTGTCAGGAACCCTCATCTGGATTTAATCTTGATCCAGGAGCCAGTAGTACAAGAGATAGACAAGAATGAATTGTGAGGGACAGACTGAGAAGCAAGGTAAAAAGAAAGCCAGTGAAAGTGTATTTTCATAAACAAGCAGGACAGAGAGCAGTAATCTGTAAGTGAGAAGAGCACAATAAGAGGTTTGGAAAATGCATTTTGTGGGAAGGAAGGTTTCTATTTTAAAATACTTTCTATATTACATTATGTATCTGGCAGACCTTCTGATTCTTCTAGCTTTAATGAGAACACAAGCCAATGCCCAGAGTCTCTGTAAACTGAGAATTGATCTTTTGCAGGGTCTCCCTTCTCTGTTCTTGATCCTTCTCCTTGAAATTCCAACATGTTTTTTACAGTGTCTCTGCTCTGACTCTTGGTTTGATGGTAGCAAGGGTCTCCTACCTGTCTGTAGCTCTCAGATGCTGGCTGGTGCTTTTTGTTTTTCTAATACTTTCCAGTACTTTCTAATACACTGTGTCGAGGAGGTAAAACAATTCAATGGCGTTATTTATGGATGAGAAATCAAGGGAAGGAGAGTGAAGAAATGGTGAGAAAGACAGCACAGCTGGGAATGGAGGCCACTGGTATGTGCACCACTACCTGCCACCAACTGTAGCATATTTCTCATGCTCAAAAGCTATTCCCATCCTTTTTGCTCCTAAATGTAATATTTATGTCCCAGTTTTTAATTCTCATTTGGTTTAAAAGAAGCAGGATGGGCCTATAACTAATTTAGCAAATTTTAGGCAACATTTTATTTAAGGTAACCTTGTTCACTAGAAGGTTTTCTGGCATTCTTCCAGTCCTTTTAAAACCATTTTAAGATTGTCTCAAAATGTAGAGGCTCTTTTAATTATCCTGTTCATTTTGCCATGCAGTTTATACTATGTTACTAATCCCCATGCCTGTCTCTTGGGGCAATACAGTAACTGTTATAGGAGCGATATCTGTTGACCTATATTCTAAGTAATCTTTATGTGCTTTAAGTAACTTTCCAAAAAAGAGGTTAAAAAAGTGGAAAAAAAAGGTATTGTCAGAGGAATAATCTTTAATAAAAGCAGTATGGTCTGCTGGTCAGGAAATAAAGTGTATTTTTGTAATATATTAAATAAATAAGAAGGCATCTCTGAGGAACTTCAGTTACAAAGAAAATATTCCTACCCCAGCAATATATTGAAAAGTGAAATACCATCCTCAGTTTAAGTTGGCCTGGTCCTTTTAAATTAACATATTTGCTATGGATTTATCAGGTCTTAGAAGTTTGATGCGATGCTCTTTTATGTAAAATAGTTTTTGTTCTAATTAATTACTTGTCAGACCATTTGAAGACTCAGTAAATCTCTTGTGCTTAAAATGCATATTGAGCAGATACAGTTTATAAGGGTGAAAACCTTTTTACTCATGTTCTTTCTGTACACCTAGTGTTTATCTTCACAGTGACAGAGCTTCCCCATGCACTCTGAGGGAGAAATTATCAGTACTTTTCTTTTTAAAAACACTTCTTGTATTTAGATTTCACATATTTTAAGTTTGAAAGGGTTTGGTTTTGTTTTGTTCAACGACTTTTAAGGAACTGTAAAACCTTTCCCTTTCCATCCTTCTCTCTTCCCCCACCTCCCACATCCTCAGGAAAAATAAAAACAACAAAACCTGATTTGATTATCAAGTTTTTTTTTATCCTAAAATAGCCCACCCTTCTCAGCAACCCTCTCTTTTCCCCTCATCTCAGTTCTCCCTCATCCCCACTCTATTTTTAAATATAGACTTGAGTACCTGCCAGCTGCACACCCAGTCCTTAAAGCACAGTCTGTGGCAGGATCATCTTTCTGCCTTCACTTGCAACCAGTGAGGAAAAAGACCCTGGAGCAGTGGAAGATATTTCATATTTTGAGTTTTATTATTTAATTTAATCTTCTTGCTTGCTTGGCAAGGCAGCCTATCCACCAAGAACTGCACGAGTCAGTTGTTTTGTAACTGGCTGTGGTTGGAAGGAATCAATATTGTGCCCCAGGAGGCTCAAGCTGAGGATGCTTTACTCCATAATCTTCCCTAGGTCTCCAAATAAAAGAACAACAAGAATTTCAGACTTGCTTACAGTAGTTCTGCTGGATCAGTAAAGCAGTTTGGGTGTAGACAGCTGTTTTCCTTTCAGGATGTGGGGGAGTTGAATCATTGAGTGTGAAGGCAAAATAATTCCATGATAGAGGCTGTTTGGGAAAATTTATCTTAATGAAAGGAACCAGTTCCAAGCTGAATGGAGAAGTGAGTGGTTATGGCTTTAGGTGAACTATCAAAGATGAAAATTTGACAAATTTTCTTCTTTGCTACATTTGTACAATCCCAGTGAAGAGAGACACAGAGTTTCATTCTGATTGATTTATTCCAGCTGTGTGCTACTGCAGACAGGTGTACATGATCTCAACAGTGAAATGTTTCCACCTGAGAAAATTCCATCAGGAGTAAATCGGTTCAGGTGTTCACTCTGTGGTTGGCAGTGATGGCTGGGATAGGGGAATGATTTTGCTCCAGTTTCTCTCTGCTTTGTAGAGGGGAGTCATGATTGAGCATGGAGATTCAGAAAGTCTAGGAATAATTCTTAATTTTAATTTCAGAAACATGGGAGGAGATGCTTTATGTCCAGCAGCAAGAGATAGGGTCAGATGGTCTAATGACACTGAGCTTTAACCTCCTTGCATGTTTTAAAATATGGCAATTTCTTTAAACTACCCAGATGATAAGGTCAAGTACTGCACTGATAACAACATAGAAATTGATAAAAAAGGCTCATTAAGCCATCCTGTCTATCTGTTTGCCAGCATAGGATTATTCCCTGCAGGATATTTTCTAATGCTCGCTTCACATTGTGTAAGAGAATCATGAGTTTTATGGCTTTGGCCTCTTGACAGCACACACTCTGTGGAACTTACTGATTGTTTCAGAGGTCTGAGTAAGACCCCATTTCATTGCCTGAAATTGGAACAGAAACACATTAGCAAAAATTACTTAGAAGTATGTGAGATTTTAATTAAAATTGCTAAATACTCAAGGGCAAAGCTGAGCCGTTGCAGATGAAGTTTGCAGCTGAGAATACTTTAACTGCAGACTATCACTGAGCTTTTCTAATAAACCATACGTTATTTAAAGTAAAATAAGCTCTGTGGTTCTCTGTTTCCCTCTCTCCCCCTCCTCTTTCTACTTTGATATTTTCCTGTCTTTCATTTCTGCCCATCTGGAGCTGGAGTTGAATTATGGCATATGATTTGTGTAGATTTGTATCTCTCCCTCTGGATCATAACCTTCTTATTGATTCCCTCAGCTCCTGGTGCTTACTCACACACTCTTGCTACTTCTCCACCCTTTCTTCCATGGTTTTGCCTGTTTCCTTTTACTTTTTGGGCTCTCATTCAACTTAATTCTCTTCCTTGGTTTTAAAAAAAGAATGTATTGGTTTCCAGTTACGCATTTTTCACTTCATAATTTTGATCTTTGTATTTTTAAAATTTTTTTTTCTTCTCAAGTGCTAAAATACTGTTGTCCTGCTCCAACAGAGAAAGAATTAGAATGGCTTATCTTGCTGTGAAATGGAAAGACTCTGTTCCAAGTTGCCATCCGGAAGTTTCTGGCAGTGAGAAGAGGTGTTAACAGCTGCTGTGAAAGGGCTACTGAACTTGGTATTAGTACAGAGGTTATTTATGCCTCTGCAGTGTGACTAATTTGTTAAATTAATTAAAAATGTATTTCCTTCCCCCAAGAAAGAGCAGAGTACATCCACATGGAATTTTGCTCCATGAATGAAACAAAAGAAAGCAAAGCTGAAACAGAAATTCTATAGCAGAATACAAATATGCTGAAATATTGCCTTGGGCCATAAAAATGACTCCTGAAATGGACACTTATTTTTCAAGCACAGTGTTTAATACTTAGCTTTGGTTACTGATCCTACCAAAGCAAAAGATTATTGTAGATTTAAGCTGCTGTGTAACTCAGCTCAGTGCTCTACTTGTGGATTTCTCTTTTAAAAAAAAAAGTATTTTGATGTTCTACAGTGAATATATCCATAAGGAGTAATTTTATTTTTTTTGTTTCCAAGTATGAATGATAGGTCCTTCAACATACAAAGCAGGACCAGACTTCAGCAACTTTAGAGAGCTTCACTAAAAGTCTGAATTTTAGTGAAGCTAAATTGAAGCTTCTTGCTTGCACAGTGCGGATGCCGGGATGTTTCTTAATTATATCCTTTAAAAATATGGGGAACTTTGTTCATCTCCAAAGTCAGAAATGTTAATTCCCCTAACCTTAAACAAAGTGTGAAAATCTGGTATGAAAAAAGAATAAAAAGCTGGCATTTCTCTGAGGGTAAAATTATCTATTATAGTAATGTGTTTTGGGGTTTTTTAAGGCTCTAATTAAGAAACTCCAGGTCTCACTTTTTAATTCAGGTGAGAAGCCCTGAAACTGTAGGAACACCAAGCAGTGCTGATCAAATCTGTAATTTTGGGGTGTATTGCCCATGTGGAAGGAATTAAAACAATGCCTTACATTTTGCTTTTGTTGTGGGATTATTTGATGATAATCTCACTCTGAAGCATCATGAACTGGTACCTGTAAAAAGCCCTTGAAAATAGGCTGTGGTTAGAACCATTACCCCTATTAGCTGCTTACAGCAAAGAGTCAACTGTGTTGCAGGCTAACTACGTTTTGAAAGATGGAAAAGGCTCCATGGTTTGGCATGGGGACTCTTAATTCCTGAGCAAAAGGCAGCCTGCAGAGTTTTATTAACTCACAGATGGATGGAATGGGGTATGACGAATGCCACGCCGTGGTGACAGCATGGCCCCCGTGCTGGTGAAATGGCACTTCTTTCAAGTCACAGCTCCAGCACCGACCTTGCACTTTGGGTTTTCTGGAGATCTAAGCCAAAGTGGCTTTTAATGGGGGGAGGAGATTGCTTTGATTAAACAGAAGCCAGATATGGAATTAAAGAGAGTTCAGAGGTTGCTATTATATTTTGGCAAAGATATTTCCTTCAGTTTTTAGCTTTTTGTTTGGGAGACAGCTCTGCTTTTTAACAGTTATTCTCTTATCTGCAGTCTAGCATTTGAATAGTGTTTAGGATTTATAGAAAGAAATACAGCATGCCTTTCCTTTTAGAAATATAAAAAAGTCAGGACTGCCATGATAGCAGGCTAATTCCATCTAGTTTTGTATCTCATTCTTGACAACTACCAGCCTCAACTAGTCAAACTGCAAGAATTCAGTTTTATTCAGCCGTCTCCTTGCTTAGGTCTCTTCCTGTCTGATTTTTGTAACCACATTTATCCTTCTCCCACTGAGAGCTACATTGTACCTTGTGCCACTGCTCCCAAATAGGATACAGCAGGTCAAATTGTGTCAAAGAAGTGTTTCTGAGCTTGAGGGGGCGTTGCCTCCCAGGACACACACAGCTTTTCCTGTTTCTCTTTCAGGTGAGGCGGATTAGCTTCAGTTCTGTCCTTAGTAGGGCTGGCTGGAGTGTTTTTAAGTTTAGGCTGGATATGCTGCAAACCTATTCTAAAAGGATCTGTCATTATCTTGATTTTTCTTAAAGATTTTAGGTCTTCTAGCTGTGTGACCGGGTCAGGGATTTGAAGCTATTGTTTTTTGGTTTTTTATTCCTTCCAGCTTTCAATTTCCAAGGATTTCTAACAACCCCCAGATTTTTTCACCAGGCTTTAAACTTGCAAGAAGCCCAGTAGAACATGTGAGAAGTGGAGCTTCCTTGCACTGAGAAGAAACTTGTGATCAAAGTTCCACAAAGAGTCTCATGCACAGGTCTGGCCCAAATTATCTGATATGCAGAGCAGGGGGAAAAATCTAGGGCAGGTGGGAAAGGCCTCAGATGTACAATTAAAATTTTCAAAGGATGGTTTGGGTTGGAAGGGGCCTTAAAGGCCATTTTGTACCTTTTCCAACCCCCCTGCTCCTGGCAGGGATGCCACCTAGCAGGTTGCTCACGGCCCCATCTGGAACACTTCCAGGGAAGGGACATCCACAGCTTCTCTGGGCAACATGTGCCAGGGCCTCACCACCCTCATATTGAAGAATTTCTCCCTAATATTTGATCTAAACTTGGCTTCTGTCAATTTACTGCCATTACCTGTCATTTACCACCAATTTATCAAACACTGGCTGCAGCAGCCCTTCCCATATTTCTCACTAAACCTAGAAGAACAGATGGTAACATTTTGGCAATTAAAAAAGTCTTCCAATCAGCAAGTTTTGTATTTGAAATCTGTCATGTCTGTTGCAGAGCACGAGAAGCCAAATTTCTCTGTGGCATTTATTTCACTTAATGTCCTGTGCCCATTACAAACGGGCAGATTTGACATTTATGTAAAAACTGTGCTAGCAGATCCAGGCTGCAGGATTTGCCTCTGTGCTTGTCCTAACACTTGATAAGGACAGCTTTAATAAATAGAGGTAATGATGGTGTTCCCTGGTAGCAGACTGGGAGAGAGCAGGAGCCTCCCCAGAACAGGCAGTGAACACCACTAGGTACCTTCTAGCCTGCATTGTTTGGAGTGGAAAGAATGAACACACACCATGCATGTCCTGTACTCCACAGAAAGGAACTGGTTTGGATTTAAGGTCTGGTTTGACGTTCTTAATCTGGAATGCACATTGACTTTTTCTGCTGCTTTGCATAGCTGAGCTGCATAGCTGAGTTTCAAAAGAAAAAGCAAATACTGGATTTGTGGTCTTTTGTGTAAAGAGGCAAAATTGGCAGCTTTAACAAGGAATGAATGGGCAAGGAGACAACTATCCACTTGTGCCTTCAAGGCAGCTCCTTCAGATAAGGACTGAGCTTTATCAGCAGCTGAGGCAGTTTGCTGCAGAACCTTCTCTGAGGATACTCTTGTTGTCTTTTGGCTTTTTCACTGTTCTTGCACTTTACACAAATGTGTTTTTCCATTTTTTTAAAAGACTGTTTTCTAGCATGCCTCAAGGAGGAGAAAATGTTGGTGTTTGCAGAGAAAAGCAACAAAGACAAGGTCAAAATGAGGTGGGGTTTGAGATCTTCAGTTTTGTCACTTGTGTACAAACCATGCAGAAGAAAGCCTGGGGACCTATAGGCAGTGACAGTGCTGTTGCACATAACATTTTTCTACCTCATTTAGCAGCAATTTCCTAGATGAATGGTGCACTCAGGATCTGTGCTGAATGTAACATGGGAGCAAGAAGGAACTTTGTAAACAAAGGAAATGGAAAGTTTGATTAAGATATTGTTGGCTAAGAGAAAAAGGCTTATTGCCAGTCTGAGTTTGTTTTGGGTTCTTAGCTTGGAATTAAACTGTAGGTTTTCTATGACTGGAAATATAATAAGAAAACACTGAATTTTTCCTCTACATAGGAGTATTGGAATTTAAAGGTCTGTGAGATATATATATATATATATATATATATATATATATATATATATGAATTATATAGTCTGTTGTTAAAAACTGTTTTTTTAGAGTACACAATTCAAAGACCATGAAGGCTGGCCTTGGTTTTGTTATGTTTTTATGCCAGTGCACAAATGATCCAGTTGTCTCTAAAGCGTGTGGGTCTCAGTAAATGTGCACTCAGTGGCGAGAGGGTGAAGTAGCCAAAATTTAAACCTGAAATTTTAGGTGGGGGGAGAGGGAAACAGAGATGGAGGATAACCCTTAAATCATGACAAATGTGTTCATGTCTGAAAGGTAACGGCAAACAGATCTGCGGCAGCAAGGGTTTTGAGAAGAAAACCAAAGAAAGTACTGCTGGGGAAAAACCAGAATTTTACTGCAGGTTCCAAGTTTTGGAATAAATAAGATTAGGACATTATACATTAGCATGCTATGAACAAATCTCCTTAAGTCCTACTTTACCATAGATTTGATCTAAAAATATTGCTTCAAAGAGCACACTTCAGATTATGATGTGAGGTAAATGTTTTCACTGAAAGTTTTCCTGCCAGTTGGCTTTTGGCTGAAGTTTTGAAGGTTTTAATATGTCTACCACTGGAATGCTTTAACTAAGCTCATTTTAGATAGTCTTGGTATCTGTAGAAAGGAAATGAATTTGTTAAATGAGAAAATTGAGCTTATAAATGGGATGCTTATATGCTCTAGAAATTAATAGGAATTCTACTGAGTTTTACCATTGCCTAAAGTTTTACATGGGCATGTTTTGCTTGGATACTTTGACAAATCTATGGGATTAAGAGAGTAATGGAGGTGTCAGGTTTTGCCTTTTTTTTTTTTTTTTTTATAATTAAAATACTAGGGATGTGTTCTTATAAAACCTTTGAGGTTTATTTCCATGATTTTATATTTCCAACTTTTAGCTACAGTCCAGTAATCTGGACTTTGCTGTGAAGGTGGTGGGGCCCTGGCACAGGCTGGCCAGAGAAACTGTGGCTGCCCCATCCCTGGAAGTGTCCAAGACCAGGTTGGATGGGGCTCTGAGCATCCTTGTCTAGTAGAAGGTGTCCCTGCCTGTGGCAGGGGAGTTGGAATGAGATGATCTGGAAGGTCCTTCCATCCCAAACCATTCTATGGCTCTGTGATTATTGTACGCTGCTGGGGAAAGAGTAGAGATGAAAACAGGGAATTTGCTGAGGAAAATGAATATGGCTACCTGTCTGATTTGTGTTTCTCCAGTGCAGGACTAAGCATTTATGTAAATCTCTATGTTACATTTATCAGATTTGGATCTCAGTGTAGTTTGAGCAATGAATAACTTGGAGAGAATTTTTAATCTGGTGGCTTTATGTTTGTTGGGGGATTTCTTTTTTTTTTTTTTTTTGAACAAGGGTATCATTGAAGCCTTTAGTGATTTTGGGGGTTTTTTTTGTGTAATAAATGTCATTGCCATGGAGTTGCCTTTCCTTGTCTTTGGCAAATATTTATTTATGGTGCTTGGCATTTAATTATTGTTTCCCCACTTTGGTTTCCTAAGTGTAAATTGTGCTTGAATCACTTATGGGAAATTCCAGCTGAAGTCCTTTGTGCTATCACATAAACTCTCAAATACTGAAATAACTCTTGAGAACAGAATTTAGCAATTAAAACAGGTTACTTTTGTAAGAAGACAAATGTTGGCTATATGATTAGAAGGAAAGAAAATAAGTTTCCACTTTCAGTGCTATATATTCTGCAAAGGACCAAGACTTGACATGGTTCATGTGGTCTGCAACTGTCATGAAGATTCAAGACAGCCAAAGTACGTGAAAGTTAAATATATTTGTACATATTTTATTTTCACTTTGCTAGGAAAGAAATGTTCCTTGCACCTTGAAACAGCCTTACTGCTCCTGTGGGGATTTAGTCAATCTCTAAACTATGCTAAATCATTTCCCAAAGAAGTTGTGTGAAACAGTAAGAGAGTAGAAATCAAACTTTTTCTTGTGCTTCCTGTGTCCTAACTGGACACTTTTCTCAGACAGAGTTAGAACATTCACTTGCAACACCTAATCATGCATTCAGTTAAATTGGTACAACCATTTTCTGGATGTTTAGTTGCTTTGTTTCCCTTTCTTTTCCTTTGCTAACTCCCTCTCATCCTCCAAAAATGCCCAGATAAACTGGGAAGTTCTGACAACTCTTTTGCTGGCTGTGGGATCTAATACACCAGAGGCTGAGAAGCTTCACAGCCTCACTAGCCCTCCACAGATAAGAGTGAGTTCCAGCCACGTCTGCATTAAAGTGCTCTGAGAAATGAGCCAATGGATGTGGGGATTCACTTGCAAACTATGATACTTCTACATGGCCAATCAGTAGTATAGGTGCAGTCTGGAATCCTTCCTTCCATGTTTAAAAAAAAAATTGAAAAAGAGATATGATAATATCTGTAATTTTTTTTCCTTTGTAAACCTGATACGTTTTCATGTGGGCAGAGGAGTGGATGAGAGTTACGGAATTTCTGTCAGTATTAGATCTGTAATTCCATTTAGCTGTACATCTGTTCTTCTTTAACTTAAGACATTCCTAAATTCACAATTAATATTTTCTTCCAGTTTTTATAGAATTCTGCAATCTGTTTGCTAAAGTTCATTTGGCTAAGGAATGATCATGGCCATTTAGAGATTTATTAGTAGTCAGAGAGTATTTTGAGATCCATGACATTTGTTCACTACTGAAATCTTTTGAAAAGTACAAGAGTAAGTGATCTCTGTTGAGCATTAACTGTGCTCACAAAGCAAGATTTTTATATAGTATTTAAATCCTCTGTTTTCCTTTTGAAGGCATGTCGAATATCTACTTTAGAAAACTAATGTTAAATAAAAAACCTTTGGAGCCTTTACTAAATATCCCTATTTCCAGAATTCTTATTTGTTGGAATTAAACCAAATTAACCACACTTAGTGAGCTTGAGATGGGGGCTTGAGGAAAATCCAGATCTACTTGCCACATGACATGCTCTTTTCAAAGAACCTGGTATTCTTGCTGAATTGCACCGTAATTCAGATTTAGTCTTCATGTCATCACTTCTATCTGAGGGAGTGTGAGAACACAAGTGGCAGCCAAGCAGAGGTGGCACAGCCTGGTGCTTGTTCATTTTAGCACTGATGTCATGAATGCTGGCAGAAAGTGAAAGATTTTTTTTCCATTAAGAGGTGTGACTTTTTCTCCTGGGGCTGCGTATCTTTTCAGGTGCATTGTAATTAAGATCTTTAGGTCCTCAGAAATGTTGTAAGCAGAATATTTGGGCCTTAGTTCTGCTACCTGTATGAGGCATCTGTGTTTATGTCTAAGAATATAATTACCACAATTACCTATTTGATGGCCACCATGATGTCCAAAGGCAAATTCTTCTCTAAATCCCTCTTGATCTGGAGGTTCTTTTTCCCCCTGTTGTTCTTTGTTCAGATATTCTCTTTCCTCTGTTCTCATTTCTACATCTGCTGTATCAAGGCCAAGGCAAGAAGATGGTGATGTTGGCTGGGGACTCACAGACTCTGGTGTTTTGATCCCAATACTGGGTTCAGTCTGTTGCCCACTGCCTTTGAGGGGCACAGGTTTATATGCAGGCAGGATTCAAACTGGCTTGTGGGCCTTCAAACCTTCCCTGTTTTAGTTTGTTGCTGAATGGTGTTCTGTTTATGCTCTGTTTCCTTTGCTGTTTACACGTAAAGTCCTCCTTTGCTCTAAATGGATGATATTTGAGGCTCTTGATTAAAAACAAACAGGTCTTTATTAGAATAGGTGAAAATGTTTTTCACTGGTTTGGTTGTACCACTTGAAGGAATCATTATGAATTCAGAAACGTGCAATGTTTTTCACATAAAGAGTTTCCTTCAGAGCTAGGTTGCAACCTAAGATATCAATACTGCTGCCAGTTTGCCCTAAGTGGTGTTAATCCATTTGTGCAGAGTGTAAGGATCAGACACTGCTAGAAAATAATACAAGTGAGATCTAAAAAGGAACAAAATGGGACTGAAAAGACCATGGAGAGAACAACTGCAGCAAGGAGATAATATTGCTGTTTGTATGTGCCCAAGGGATGTACCTATAAAATATGGTTAACTTTCATCTCTGGCTGGGTTCTTGCAGTCATATTTCTTTTTCTTAGTCAAGGCAACAGACGCCTCTCCCGGGAAATTGTATAATGGGTAAAGAATGGGTCGGGAAGTAGATTTGGAAAAGTGCGTTGCGTGTTTGAGAGAGTTAGGAAGAATAAAATATCAGATGGTGAAGTGCTTATTCTGCCTGCATTTTCCCAAATGTGATTCATTGAGCATCTAGATCTTAATCTGACAGTCCTCTTGGTGCAACTTCAGTGGCATTTTTTGGGTGTGAAAAGAATATATGGACAACTTTTACTCAGCTATTGGAAACAGAGGACTAAAATGATTGATGATTTCGTGCTTCATGAATCTTGAATGGTTTTGTCTTTTGTGTTTCACTTGTGCTAATAAGAATTGTACCATCTTTTTCCATTTCAATTCACATGACATTCATTTAAATTCTCCTACAGGCTTATCACCTGTCTGATTTCACCTTAAGCACTTTCCAAGTATTAAATTGACTTGCAGATGAATTGAGTTGTGTGGAAAGGAGTACTTTGTCATGATATTCCTGTCACTGAAATAATTTGTTAGATACAAGAAAGACCTTTTAAGCAACTGATTGTCACTTTCTAGCTTGATTTTCAGACCAGAAACCTACTGGGCAGAATGGTGTGTCTCATTGCAGTGTGTGAGCTGATGACTGAGTTGTGTTGACTTTCATCATCTATGAGAAGCTCTTACACTGACAGCCATTCTTGCTGTCTGCTTGCTCATAGAGGAATGAAAAGTTCGACAGTTTCCTCCAAATTGTGCGTACTGGCAGAACGATGTGAGGTGCAGATTTCACACGGCATGTGGTATAAACTGCCTTGTTCTCTCATTTTAGAGTGCAGTTAAGAGGCTGTATGATATTTTTAGAGCATATATTTGATGCTCTAAACTGCTGTTAAGACTGTGGTGCCTTTGTAATGTGCTGATGTATGTTACCGGTAGTTTTGTTTTTTTTTTCTTCACGGAAGTGTGTAGGTTATTGGCATTTGTTTTTACTGCTGACACTTTTTTTCAGCATTAATATGTTGCTATGCAATTTCACTAGAAAAATGTTATGGTAAGCTGACTGAAATGTCATCCTGTCTGTATTTCCCTACAGGTTTTATGGGCTTAAATAAGCACCTGAATAAGCTTTTGAAACGTGTCAGATAATGTAATTTCACAAGATTATTATGAGCTTGTTTCAGTTGGCATGTCATTCAACAAGCTGTTTGTAAGGCTGTTTGCCTTTCTGGAGCATTTAAAAATTTGTTCTGAACTAAGACATAACCCTATTTGTAAGAGGAATAATCACTGAGTTGTTTTTACCAACTAACTTTCAACCAGAGATGTGTTGATTCCAGAGAATTTTCTTGATACTAGTCTATGTTTTAGTGATTTACTGTATGAGAAAATTAATGGTGGAAATACTTCATATTTACTCAGTTGGGCAGACAAATGCCCTTCTCTTAAGATTTCTTATTAATAGTTCTTTAGAAAGCCTTTTTTTGTTGTTGGCTAGGATTCATTTTTCCCCTCTCCCATTGGCCATTCCTAGGGAAACTTGTTTCCAACCTCAAGAATACTAGTTACATTGAAATGACATATGCTCAGTGTTTTTAAATCTGAAATATATCAGAGGCCAAAAGTTATTAATATTATATTTTCATTCCCTGATGTCAGTTATAGATTTTTGACTTTTTTTTAATCTATAAAATAGAAACTGCTTAAAAAAGCTAGCTATACTAGCTGAAAAGAGGGAAGAATACTGCTGTGATGTTCCTCAGACTGCTACTAACTAATTTCATTTGAACATGGTATAAGACCTTGCAAACAGATGAAAGTGACAAAAGAGGTGATTTGGCAACTGAATTTTTAAGACTTCATTGGATGCAGTTTAGTTTAAGAGGGGGAATTACCAGATGAATGCTTAAATCATTATCTGTAGCTCAGGCATGTCCAGAGTTATCTTTTGTAAGCATGGGATGATAATTTAGAATAGTTTTGCCAAAATAACAATCTGCTTGCCAATGTGTCTCAATTTTTAGGAAGAGTTAAGAATTATGATTGGAGATACATAATTCCAGAATTTTTTCCTTTGTAATCTTGCCTATTTTAAGCAATTTAATTAATTGCTTTTAATTTGAATGCTGCAGCCAACCTGCCTTATGTTGTGGGGACAGGAAAAGCCAGATTTTGTGTGTGATTGTCATCGCTCCATAGTGGGTAGGTGAAGGAAAGGGTGTGTCTTATACTTCTCATCTTAAATCAAAAGATTTCTGTGATTCTGATGCAAAGAACGTGTGGTGGCCACTCTAAGTGTAGATGCTGTTTGTAAAGATGGGACATGCTTCCACTCCGTGTTTTTTTGTCTTCTATTAAACCAGCTTTTGATGGAAACCTTCTTGGGATTGTGTCCGCTAAAGCAGCTCATTCTGTGCAAGAGAAAACTTCAGCATGACTTGAAGTGAGCTGAGCAAGGTCAAATTTTTGTTTCCCCCATTTGTTTTTTGCATCGCAGTATATTTCCAAATACCTTAAATCTTGATTCTCTGTGTTATCCAATACAACAGCTGTTTCAACCTTTATGTCAGAAGGCTCCCATCAAACCAGTACTTCTGTGCTTTTGTGGCTGTCCTGCATGCGATGCTGAAAAGAGATGTGCCTGTGACAAGCTAAAAGTTTTCTTATTTAACATTGAGATTGTTATGGGAAGAAGAAGGGAGGCCATAAACATTTGTTTTATTATTTGGAAGGTCTCTCACTTTGCTGAATTGTTTAATAGAAGAAGGAAATTTTCTCCCCTCTGCTTATATTTGTTCCAAGCATTTACAAAGTACCCTTTTAATCTTTTGTTAAAAGTTCATTGTAGAGATGTTTGAGGGCTAGAAGATTCTTGATAGGAAAACACACGGTGTGTTGAGGCATATATATTTCATTTTTTACTGGAAATTCATTCTATGAAGCATGTTTAGTCTAATTAGATTAAAGTTATAAAGTACAAATACACATAGAAGGATTTTCCTGAAGGGTATTGGATGAGTACAGAAGGTTGGGGCTGCGCAGTACCACTAAAATAAAGTTGCCAGCGCTGCCAAAGATACCAGTGAGAGTGTTAAAGCTGGAATAGAGCACTGAGGTCTGGCCATGGCACATTTCTTCCTCTAACCTTGCTGGCTCTTCATCCTGTCTGAGCACTCTTAGTCTTTCCTGTTAGTTTTGACTGAACTGTGCTCTGGCCTCTTTCTCTTTCGGAAGCTCAGGCTTTCAGGCCCTACTTTCTATTCTCTTTCTGCCTCAAGGGCTTCATTATGTCCCTCATGGTGCTCTTTGCTGCTTTTGTTCCTGGCTGGTTTTATTAGTTTTTCATTTTTTTTTTTTTTATTTTCCTCATCCTTCAGTTTCACACATTTCTGGGGGACTGCCTCCCTAACTAATTAAAGCAAACTATTTCCTACTCATCTTTTATGGTAATGAACTTGCAGTGCTTCCCAGCTCCCATGACTTTATTTTCCTTGTACATCAAGAAAAAATTCAGGCATTTCCCATCCTTTCCACACTTCATTTCAGTTTCCATTGCGGGAGCCCGTTGCAAATGAGTGGGTTTGACCACTTAAAGAACCACTATCAAAGGTATTAATAAAACCAGGTTTAATATAAATTTTTAAAAGCAAGACCTAACAGAGTTTGGTAAGGGTCACTCTGTTACTTAGTACACAAAATGGAAAGGAAATACAGAGGAAATTTGATTAGAATGATATGCATGAAGACCAGGCATGCAAAAGGTATTGAGAGACCCCTTCATTGAATCAAAAGGTAATGAGGGGACCCCTTGGCTTTCTAAATTCCTGATGGAGTCCAGGTGTGGCTGGGCCCAGTCATAGTCCCAGATCTGCTCAGTGGCAATCAGGGCCTGCCCTTGGAGTGCAGGGACCCCATCTGTCCTGGGATTCCTTCTTGTCAGCAAAGCCAGCTCAGGTTAAAGAGGGGCTAAAATATGAGAAGGAAAGGTTCAGTCCTCTGGGCCTTGCCATACCTAGGAGCACCAGAGCAGTGGACAGGGTTACTGTCTTTGCACAGCAAGACAGAATGCTTTGCTTATGTGTAGACCCAACATGCCTGAGCAACTGAAAATGGAATGTTTTTTTCCACTGCATACAAGGGGATAAATTCTGGGGCTGAGGGCTGGTGCCAAATACTTTCCTGCACTTGATGCATCAGCAGGGATCTGGCTGGTTCCCTTGCAAAAACAGAGCACGTGTTTGTGCACATTCAACATCCCCTCTGAGACAGTTTGCTCAAACTGCTCCTTAGGTTGTGTTTGGCACCTGAAGCTTTTCACAGGAAAATACAACACATTCCTGGTGACATTCTAGGGAGGGACTCTGGAGGTTTTGATCCTAGGAAATGCAGTAGGTAAAATGGTGAGCAGGGCTTCACCCTAATGGGGAGCCTGCTCCTCATGAGGCAACCAAGACAAGGTGTGCAGTACCCATAAAATTCTGGTCCAGTTGGGGTGCCTTAAGAATCTGCCATTAGATGTGTATGGTATAGAGCAGACATTTCACATGCTATCCTTCATCATTCAGTAGAGATCAGGGAGTTTATAGATAGCAAAACAAAATATCAAGAGCTCTTTCAGTTAACCATATTATTATCTTGTGTATGTCTGTCTTTCTCTTTCCATGGATACTTCTTAGTTTAGGCTGCAGGTTTGTCACATTACCATTTCCTCTCCTCTTGAGGTATATCTGAAAAGAGTTAAAAATAATAATCATGCACTTGTGACTTTATTTTTTGTGGACACAGAATCAGCATATCAACGAAATATTCAGATGTTCGTGTCTGAGGTTGTGTCAGGGGATGTTTAGGGCAGATATTGGTCAAAGTCTCTTCACCCAGAGAGGGGTTGGGCACTGGAACAGGCTCTCCAGGGAAGTGTCACAGCACTAAACCTGACATTTAAAGGAGTTTGGACAATGCTCTCAGGCACAAGGTGTGACTCCTAGGGATGGTGCTGCACAGGACTTGATGATCCTTATGGGTCCCTTCCAACTCAGCCTATTCTGTGATTCAGTGCAATCTCCAGTGATTTAGTGCAGTCTTGCCCCTGTGCAGAGAGCATTGTCAGGATCTCATAATTTTGAGTCATGCCAGCTCCATCTACACAGTTCCAGTATCTTCATTAGGTTCTTCGCTTCAAGAGTGCATTGTTCCTTTTAAAAAGTGATTAGCAGTTGATAACCAGAAGAATCCTCATGGTCTTTTGGAAAGTTTGGCTGTTTTGTTCAGGATTAGAGTAGAGTTTGAGTTTTTCTGAGAAGGTCACTTTACTATCAAAACCTGCCAATTTGTCAAAACCTAAAATGTTGATGGAAGCATACCATTTCAACAAAACTTACAGCTGGAAAAGTTGTTTTGGCTCCAGGTACAGTTCCTAGTCAAATCCTGAATCTGACACAGCAGGGCAGTTTGGGGGTTTGGAATAGATGCAAATTTGGGTTCCTGAGTCCCAGAAGGTGGTGTAGATAAGTGTCCTGTTCACACTATTTAAGAGATGCAGTAATTCAAGGGCAGTCTGCATTTAATATACAACTTATTTTCCCATGCAATGGATCACTTCTAATTCACATTATCCTGTAGATTGTGTTTTGTTTTTTGAGGGACTGAACTCCTTATGATTATTACATCAGTCTTTCAGTTCAAATCTGTGGTTTAAGCATTGGAGTGGCTTAAAGATTGATGCAGAATTTTGGTAATTTTTCTTTTGAAGGGGAATATCTCTTGATAATGAAGCTAGAATTGTAGCCTGAGGTTTAAATAAGATATATTTGGGAAAATATGGCTGTAATGTACCTCCACAGAGTTAACTAATTGGCAGAACAGTCTTGTAAACATCACACCAGGTTAATAAAAGGTTGTGCCAGTTTAAGGTAGTAAAAGTACCACTAAATAAAACTTTTAAGTAGAGTTTTTCAGCAGTCTGATGTGACACTTGGCAGAAAGCATCAGAGGACTGAGCCACTTTCTCAGGCTGAGAAATGAGCAAGGCCCTGGGAATGGATATTTCTGGCATTTAGTGTCTCTTCATTCACATGGCATTGTGAGATGTAGCAGTTTGGTATCTAGCTACGGATTTTGGAATTCTAGAACAGATTTTGGAATCTAGAAGATTCTAACAGATTCCTTTTGGCATTCTGTTTGTTGTTAAGCTGGTTTATTTTTCACTTATATCTTATCACATATATCTGGTTCCTAATCACATTAACGGGTTCCTAATTGGTAAAAGGGGACTGGTTTTAATCAAGGGGAAGTTACCCATTTCAGAGTTCCCACCTCTTTAAACTGTTTCAAACCAGGACAACTAGTTTGTAGCTCTGGGCAAGGCTGAAGCTCAAAAGCTGATCTGTGATTAATAACCACAAGTAGTTGGGGAGTTTAGGCTTTTCCCCATGTGTCTTCATAGTTACAATACTGGATTCCAGAAAGATAGTTGGTGGCAAATAAGATTGTGTATCTTGATTTTGCACAGTGGATGGGTGTTATAAGAAAACTCCTAATCCATAATGCTATGACTGAAGGCTTCCTCAAGGCTAAAATAAGTGTGGTAAAAGGGTATTGAAAGGAAAAAAAGTACTGAGAGCATGAGGAGCAAAGTGATATAGGAACATGGCAGGATTTTGGCAGGATAGCAGTGGTAGGCACACAGTTTTTGGTAATTGGGAGTAGGGCTGCAGCTGAGCCCCATCCCTAATTGGGCACAGCTGTGCAGGACAGGTGAATGCCATTAAAGGTAATGAGTGCCCAGGGCACTGACCAACCACCAAAGGGAGCAGAGGGCACACAGGTGCAGGGCATCAGTGTGAGGGGATAAAAGGCTGGGCTGAGGGACAAGAAGGGCAGATACCGGCAGCCTTCTGAAATGGCAGGGTGTTTTCTGTGTGGGCAGACATCAGAAGCCTCCTGATGGGGTAAGATGTTACTGTGTATGGGTGAATGCTTAAAGCTATCTGAAATTGTACAGTGATATTCTGTGTGTGGTGGCAATCTCAACCGTGATGTGTGCTGTGACAAGCAGCCACATCTAGTTTCTGAGGCAGTGGAAAATTCAGGATTGGGATGGGCAACCACAGCAGGAATTTGGGAAGATTTGTGCTCTTTAGGGAGGGGCTCTGAAGTCTCCCTGGAGCCTTCTCTTCTCCAGGCTGAATAACCCCAGCTCTCTCAGCCCATCTCCTTGGCAGAAGATCCAGCCCTTGGATCATTGCTGTGACCCTCCTCTGGAGTCACTCCAGTGGGTCCGTGTTCTTCTTATGCTGGGGACCCCAGATCTGGGTGTAGAATTATCTTTGGCTTCAAGCAGCTGTTTATTCTTCACAGTTACACCCACAGGCCAGCCCAGGGGGGAGCAGAGGTCCCTCCACCCCACCCAGTCTGTTCCCATCCCACCTTCAGCCCATCCCATGGTGCTTTTTTCTGCTGCTTCCCATGAACTCTTGGCTCTTGCCCTGCCCTGACTGCCCTGGCCTGTGGACACCACAGAGATCTGCTGCCAGCTCAATGGAGTTTGAAGGAAAACCCAGACAAATCTCTGAATTAAAGTAAAGGTGTTTTGCAAACTTAACCTAATCCTTTGTAAAGCTGTATTAATTAACAGTCTATCTGTCCATTTGCCTCTTAGGCTTTATTCCTTGTTTGAGAGAGCTAGTGAGTCATTTAGGACTCATGGTACCTTAGTTCCCTTTTTAGAATGGTGTAAATCTTAGAGTTTTGCAGCCAATTTTATTTAAGTACTCCAAGTTTTCATTCTCTTTTCATTTAAAATACTTCCACAATTTAATATTAAATGCTGGGTAACAAAACTCAGTAGCACTTCCAGTTGGAAAAAAATATGTTGTGTGTAACTCAGAGGAGGAATTCTGTTTGCAAAGTGATGGTTTTCCACTGAGGTGGGTCAAAGAGGTGCTCAGTTGGGTGCTGGTGAGGAAGAACTTTTCTTGTGGCTTGAGTATCTGATGGCAACAGCCTGAGATTTTAATAGCAGAAAGAAGGGATTCCCTGCTAATTTTCCTCTGAGAACGTTCACTTGTGCAGTCTTTTCCAGCCTCACGTAGTTTGAACCGTATCTTCTCCAAAACCTGTTTAAATTTTTTATATTTTTAAAATTTTTTGTCCCATTTGCAGAGAGCAGGAGGGTGCTGGCTTTTTTTTTCAGGTGCAGTGTATTTTTACTGAGGAGGGGCTGGGTTTAGTTTTGCCTTCCCAGCATCAGCTGCACTGCCCCTGTTACTCTCCAGGCTGGTATGTGCAACCCTAGTGGCAGCAATGGTAGATTGATCTCTGCCTGGGCTGGGTTGGGAGGGGAATAATCCTGCTGCATTCCATGATTTTCCCTCCTGGGCACCTGCAGCAGGCAGATCTGTGCCCTCCCACTTGAGGCTGCCTGAGCCAGGAATGCTTGCAAAACCTCCATGCCCCTTTGCACCATTGTGTTTTTTCCCTGGCAGGAGCAGGGCTGGTATCCCCAGGCCATGGGGCATCGTGACACCGGGTGTTGCCATGGGACAGGTTGGGTTCCTTGAGGGCGCGCGCATGCTGGAATGTCTCACCGAGCTGAGGCCCCTGTTTGGGCCCTGCCAATGACTGGAAAGAAGAATGTGGAATCTCCCAAGTTCAAACAAACGAACAAAACTTTATTTTGAGAGGTGAGGGGGGCGAACATCAGGAGCTGGTCCTCGTCTGGTCCTGCTCTGGTTTTCAGGCCGACTGTAGGGCTTCTTCTCTCGTAGCTGCTGCCACCAGATATGCCTGGTACGAATAGGCCCTGGCTGGGACCGGGGCAGGACCCAGGGTGGGATGTAAAGAACTGCTTGGCTCCTGGGTGGCTGAGGGTCCTGGAACAGCCTCGAAGCCACCCGGCCGGAGCCGCCGGACTCGGCGTTCTGGGCGGGCCCGTCATCCATCCTGCGGCGCTTGGCCAGAGGGCTCTCGGGAGCCTCTGGCTCAGTGGCCGCCGTTGGGCGGCCTCGCTTCGGGGCCCGCTTCCGGTAGGGGAAGCCGGGGCGGCTGCCGCCGCCGCTGCTGCTGACCAGCACCACGGCCTGGGCCAGGCCCGGCACCTCCCGAGCCGAGGTGCCGGGTCCGCTGGTCTCAGCACGCAGCAGGGGCACGCGGTTCAGCCGGATGGGCTTCCCCGTCTGCGTGCTCGAGTCTCGAGCTCGCTGTCTCCACGAGCGGCGACGGGTCTGGTCCAGCCTGGGCTGTCTGGAGAGGCGGCTGCTGCTCTTTGCATCTGCCTCTGCCAGGTGACGTGGTGTGCATTGGAAAGAGAAGAGAGAGAGAGAGGGCAGGTGGTTGCGAGCGCCTCGCAGAACTTGGGAAATGTCCCTGCAGCATTTTGTCCCCGGGGCCCTGCTGGGTTGGCTTAAGGGCCGGGGAAGTGCCGGAGGCCACGGCCCAGCCTGGCCTGTGAGAGGAGGGCCTCCACTTTGGGGTGACTCTGCGGAGCTCCTGCTTCCCCTTTCTGCTGCTCTTGGCCTTGGGGAGCTGTGGGGAGGGAGTCGTGGCTCTCACCTCGCTCCTTCCCAGGAGGACGCTTCTTAGCAGCAGGCTGCTGCACCATCGTGGGGATGGAGGAATGCCTGGACGATGTGCGCTGAAGCACTGCCGGCCTTTCTCCACCTGGTAAAGCGTACCAATCCTTCCTTGAGTGAAGAGAGAACTTCAGTTCTCGCGTGTGAACTGCCTCAGAGGACCCAAAACTAGCTCAGTAGCCTTGGGCAAGCTCCTCCGCAGTGATCCACTCCTCGACTCTGCGAAGAGTGAGGTGTGTTGATGCGCAACGCTCTATATATACCTCAGGCCTGGGCGGTGATGTCACGAGAATCCTGTGGCCTCACAGTCATGGATCTCGGCAGGATCCACACCCCTGACCTGGTGACGGTATCCATGGGGACCCTGGCAGGGACTTTGTCCATGTCTGGCATGGCTGTAGTGGGAAGGGCAGAAATGGGAACAGGTCCCTCAGCAGCTTGAGGGGCTTGAGTAGGCTTAGGTCTTACTACAGTACATCAGTGATGACTGTTCCCCCCATAAGACCCAGTGGAACTTGTCAAGTCTGAAATCTTTGCTTATTTTTAGGCCTCTCATGTTAAGAGTATTCAATATGGGTTCTTTGTTACATAACTTTCTGAAGTCCAAACCTTAGTAAAATTGTCCAGTTAAACCAAGCTGAAAAGTAGTACTTTTACTGTAGTGGGGTTGATGGGGACACAGATGTAGGCTGAAAATCAGTCCTTCCTAACAAAGAGTTACTACTACTATTATTGTTATTGTTGTTATTATTATTTCTGTCATTATCAAAGAATTGTGGTTGTTGAACAGCTTAAATGTACAAAAGAACATGAAACTACAGTCAAAGCAGGTTGTTACTTATAGTCTAATTCAGAGCCCTTTGAAGTATTAAAAAGAAGCTTTGACATCAGTGTTCTTTGCATCTGACTTAATTCCACAAATTGGAAACAATATTTTGGTCAAGATTTTGTTAATTTTTTAACAATTTAATATCTGTCAAAAACTCCTAAGGATCGCTGCATTTGCCTGTGGAGTATGTTTGATTTTCAGTGTTTTCTTATTTCCATGTCAGGTTGTTGTTGCTGGGGGGTTTCTGTGGGTTTTATTTGTGGGTTTTTTTTGTTGTTTTTTTTTTTTTTTTCCCAGTCTAAAATAAAGATCTATTCTATTTAAGTTTGTAGTCCTGTATGATAATGAAGACTAAACTATCCCATTTTGGTCGCTTTTTGAAAAAACATATGTGCATGAAAGTAGATAAAATCTATTAAACAATATGACTATATTCACGTGAACCTTTGAAAAAAAAAAGGATTTTTTTCTTATCTATTAGCTCACATAATTAGATGTTAGAGCCCTCTTGGAAAAAGAGCTATAGGAGTAAAAGAGTGCAGCTAAAAATGAGCAGCTAGTGTAAGGCAATGGTTGTAGTGCAAAGATGCCAGAGAATATAATAAATATCTGTGGTGATCTAAATTTAGTATTATCAGAGTCTGGGGAAAGCTATGGCTGGGAAGTCATTAGGGCAAGAACAAAGGCTAGTGCTGCAGAGAAGAGAGCTGATGCCAAGCTAAAGACACTGTTATTTACAGATGATTCAGATCTGCATAGCAGTTCAGAAAATTGCCCTCTAAAAATGGAAACCATCATCATATTAAACTTCACATGAAAGTGGAAAACAGTAAACAAGAGCTTCAGAATGTGGATTGGCCTTTCTTCTCATGTTGTCTAAAAATGTATAAATATCTATTTACCAGTGGGCAACTGGCATGTCTCTGTGAGGTGAGGCTGGTGGTGTAGGAGTTTGTGGAAGGTGGCTGGGACAGACATTAGGAGAGCTGAAGAACAGGCACCCACAGCCAAAGAATATGGTGAATGAAACACTTGTGGTTTTGTCATGAAGAGTAAATTTTCTTAGTGTAAAATCATCTTTTTATCATAGACTGTTGAATTTTAAGAAATGTATGTGGCTGTAATGCTGCTCTTAATGTCAAAATTTTGGAAAATTTCCGAGTACAGACTGGTTTTAGTCCATGGTTTTCACGTGCCTTCACTTGCCATGAGGGGTTTATCCAAATCCCAGGTTCAGATAGAATCCAGCTTGTTCCAGATGTTCTACAATTTTGTTTCACAGGCACAGAGATCATAATAAAGTTCTCCATTGCTTTATGCCTTTAAACTGTTGTGTTTAGCCAAGGACATGGTGTACATTTTGGTGAAAGCATTTTAAAAGCAGATGAAATTGTCATTATTTCAGAGTTTTTTCAGAAATATTTCCAATGATGCATGTTATAGCATACAATCTGTGCATTGGACTTTTGATTAACTTAAATATGATCAAGTGAATACATCAGCAATCTCCCACATAATAATCATTTAAGAATTTTTGAAGGACCTGTGTGCTGCGTGTGACTTTTAAATATCTTTAAATATCTGATGACTATTGCAATTGTACTTCAACTCACATGAAACTTTGACGGACTTCAGTGTATGTTTTTTCTGATCTGGGCTGGAACTGTGGACAAATGGAAGTCTGACCATGTCTGTACTTTGTGTGGAGTGTATTGAGCGCTTGAAAACTTGTTTGAAGTCATTGTTTTGGGGAAATAATTTTTTTTTCCTGTCTATGTGAAAGTTACAGAAAAGTTAGAGAAAGCAAAGAAACTGTCTAACACATAAAAATTCAAAGCTAGCCCTATAAATGGGTGAGAAATCACACGTCTCTCACAGCTTTCAAGAAGTGAAGCTTTCTTTGGAAAAAGAGAACCCACACTAAGCTGTGCTTTTTTAAAAAAACATTTTCTTTCTTTTTATTTAATGTCTCTCTCCACGTTTGTATTATTTAGTGCATTTTGTAGTCAAAACAATTGATATTGCCCCTACTTTCCTGCAGGTTTCTCCAAATTTATATAATCTTCAGTTGTTTTTTTCCTTTTAATATTCTCTACTTATGGTTCACATGAAAAATGAGCCACTGGAGAGTTGGGAACGTGGTTTTTATTATCTGAATATTGTCAGTGATGGTGCACAGAAGCATAAAGGATACTTGAATTTAGTAAACCAAGGTAATTGTGCAGGAATCTTGATAACAAATTCTTGTTTTGACTAGTAAATGATAGGTTATGAAGTTAATCATCGTAGTATATAAAGCTTGCTCCAAAATGGGGTAATTTTTCATCTAAGAAGCACTTTGAAGTGTACTCTGCATGTTTTTTTGAAGTATCTCTTAACAGCAGCAAGTTACAGCTGGGATGATGTTTCACTGCTTTTTTAAATAGAGATCCTCTAAGCAAAACCTGAGTGCTGTAGTTGAGCTGAGCCCTGTTTTGCTTGGAACCATTAGTGTGTCCTTTTTTTTTGCTGCAAAAGAGAAACCATTACTTTCCATGGAAAGTCTGGGAAGCGACATCATTCCTGTACTTGCTGACCCAGCCATTGCCATAGTTTCTCTTTTCCTGCTGCCTGGTGAGCCCCTTCTAGATGGGTTTGCAGCTTGAGAAAGATGAAATTTCTTAGGCAACTTTTGGAGAAGCTAAAAGTGGTGTGGAAGAATTTTTTATACTTTTTAATCAGAAAATGAGGTAGTTCACTTTTTTTAGTAGTGGTCACCAAATGTCTTTTTATATGTGATGCTGCATATTGCTGTTTGCTCCCTTCAAATCATTATATGTTAATATTTGTGCCCTGAGACAATTGCTTAAGATGAAGTGTAGCCAAGATTCCTGCAACTTTTAAAGGAATTATTTATAAACTGCTCAGCTACTAAATACTGTAATACATTGGTGTTAGCTTTTACCTCAAACCATATAAAATCCAATTTATTTTCCCAACATTAGACATACTTCACATTTAAATTTCTCTTTGTTTTCAGGTGATTTTTAACAGATGGATATGCAGTACAGCACTAACATATTGCTCAATCATGTTTGAAAGGTAGTGTGTGAAAAGAACTTTAGGCATTTATTGCAGAATATTGCAGATTCTCTTCACTTTTTGAGGGGTTAAAAAAACTTGTTGAAAGAAGAGGAAGCTTTCTCCCTTTCTTTATATGGTTACCCAAAATCTAGCAGGGAATGAAGCCTAAGTAATAAGGGAGTGAGTATATAAGAGGTAAAATCTGATGTGGTCTTTCAATACTGCAAGGCATTTAATTAAACTTCCCACCTGTGTTGGGGGTGGCACTTAAAAATCTGCTCCTTCTAGGAAAATGTTACAGCTCTGGAAATCGACTCTGCTCTCCTTTAACTGTAGTACTGTACCAAGCTGCAGAGTCCTAAATGGCTTGGGGCAGTTGGGGAAAACAATCCTACAGCAAGTGGACTGCTGTGGAATTTGGGAGAACATGTTCAGGTCTCCTGACCTGTCCCTGGGTCAAGTCACTGTGGGCAAGAAGGGCCATCTGATCATCTGCTCCTCTCTCACACCAGGAAAAGGGGAGGAGGCCACTGGAATGTGTTAAATAAAAATTAAAGCTGGCCAATGTTCAGAATGTATTTCTGAGTTTCTGTGTTTCTGCTTGAACTTGGATTAAACAAAGCTATTTTTTTTGTTTTTTGCCCACACAATTTCCTATAAAGGGGAGGTGGAGAAATTACTAACTTTTACTAAGATTTGGAAGTGGCTGCTGTAACAGAGATCATATAAACAGCTGGAGACACAGAAAACTAGTATATAAAATGAGGGAATTTACATAAAACATCTAGCCTTTCCTTAGGGCTCTTTCTGAATGCTGACTTTGAATGTTGCTTACTTTGTCATAATGAAGGGTTAAAGAAAAAAATATCTGTTTGAACCTGGAAAAGGACAGAAGCTGATTTTTGTTTTATGAGGGCCACCAAAAGACACTATAAAATAAAATTCTTGAACTATTATCAGCTGAAGCAAAGTTCTGAATCAGTTAAATAACCTGAAAAATTTACATTTTATTTGCAGAAGTTCCTCTAGCATCCAAACTATGGAGTAATCTCCTCAGATTCTTGTGTAGGTTTCACAAAAATCCCCCAGACAGCCTTTGACAAGATCAAAAAAAGTTGACAGGCAGCAGACTCAAAACAAAGTCAGGTATTTCTTCCCACAGCAAGAAATTTAAACTCTGCAGCTTATAGTAAGAAGATGATATGGATTCCAGGAGTTTACATGGCTTCAGTAATGCAACTGTGAAAGAAAATCTCACTCAGAGCTATTAAAATCTGATTTCAGAGCTGATTCCACCTGGTTTATGTGTGGTCTAGAAGAAGATGGAAGAATTTCTTTCTTGAGCACTCAGTGGAGGATTCTTTGTTATAGGAGTCTTTCCTATTTTTAGGCTATGCTTTAGGAGGTATAAATGAGAAATCTGCTTTATTTACTGCTCTGTAATTTCAGCAGACTTGGTAGAAATTAATGCCAAGACAGCATGCTCTCTTAAGCTCCATGGAGCAATAGTTCTTTTCATTTTGAGACCAGTAACAGTTGTTTGGTCTCTCCATGGTGGGTCTCTGGAAGATCACTACCAAGTTTTGGAGGCAGTGGTAAACCAGGGGCTTCCAGAAGCTCCTCTGTTCTTCTATGAGATTGGTTGCAGATGACCTGCACAGTTAAAGGCATATTTCCTTAATTCTTCACAGGTCCAGTGTTCAGTAAGTGATATTTATGTAAACATTAAGAACAAAAAAAACCCCCAAAATGGTGTTGAACAAATATTTATGTGATCAGATGAAATCTTGGACATCCCAGATTGAAGGAATTTACAAGTGCTGAGTATTTAAAACAAGATTAGAAGAACACTGGGGTTGCTGTGTTTCCTATAAAGCAATTACATTCCTAAAATAGGTATATCCTCTCTCTTGTTCACACTTCTCTTGTTGCTGTTGAAGGACACGGGGATTTGCTTTAGCACTTGCCTTTCTTGCATGGCTTGCATCCCCAGCTAACTGAACAAACCAGCCTGCTGTCCAAGAATTTTGCTTACTCCTCATTTCCTTCTTCAAATTTAATTAGATCCAAAGAGTCTGAAGCTTGGAAACAAAAACAGCAACTTGTTTTTAGAAGGAGTAGAACATTTGCCCCTTCTCTGCCTTGTCCTGTGTCCAGGTTTCCTCCTGGCCAGGGCAGGCAGTGAAACCATCTGTGACTGTCCTCAGGCAGCCCTTTGGCTGGCACTGTCCTGCTGGCCGGGGCACACAGGTTCTCTTGGTGCCACCTGCACACGTGCTGCAAGTATTCCCTGGGCTGGGGCTCAGCCTTGGAGAGCTGCCTTGCAATGGGACTTTAGTTTTCCTCTCCCAACCAACTGCATTTGCCTCCAGCTGTAAGGTTTGGGCTGAGTTCTTGCTGAGTTCAAGGGAGGTGGAGTGGAAAGGTGTTTTTACAGCACTTTTGTGCCTCTCCATGTTTTAGGTTGGCTGGGGTCTTGCCTAGATCTTGATTTACACTAGATTCCTAGGTTTCCTCTAATTTTTATGGAACAGTATGTTTTTCCAACGGGTTATCAGAGAGGCAGGAGCCATGCACTCCTCAGCATTTGCAGCTTCCTGGGATGACACTGTATCCTGAAACTGAGTAGCCACTGAGGATGGGAAGCAGAAGGGGCATGTGTAGCATCTGTCTTTGCTGCTTACATAAATTTTCATAGCTGTTGGTGTTCCTTGATAACTCCTTTATTCTGACTTTTGAGTATCATGTGTCAAGAATGAAACTCACAGTTGACTTCTGCCTCCTTTCCTGCCACTGTTTCGTTCTTTTCCCATGTCATGGGACACAGGTGAACTAGAAATGTCATGGTCAGATGTGCTGTGTGGCTGCTCTGTGCTCAGAGGAGCTTTCTGGATGTACAGCTTAGCATCTCCCTCTTCAAAGGGCTGCCTAGCTTTCTCCTGTCCCATCTCATGGCTCCATCTTGAGGTCTCACACTTTGGGATGAAAAAGAATAGTCAGGATATGCTGAAAAGATAAGCAGATATCTGGAACTGTGACGGGCATTTATTTCACTAGACATGTTTTTTGGAGACTTTGGGACAAATGCAAGACATTTTGTTTTCACATGGAGAAAAGTCAATACTTGTAGCTGTTTGCATTATCACGCCATAGAATATCCTGAGTTGGAAGGGACCCATAAGAATAATTGAGTCCAACTCCAGCAGGAAGCTGATGAGATGAAAGGACTGGTTGCTTTGTGCTGCTCATTAGAAAGTACAGATGGATACCTGCCTGGTTTCCTTGGCAAGGAGATAGCAATGTTTTCTGTGACACCTCCTTATGTGCGCTACCAAAGCAGCTAAATCTGTACAAGGAGGCACATAGGCATCTTTTAAAAGTTCTCCTTGTTTTCAATGACCATATGGAAACTGTCAGCCAGAGCAAAATCCGAGTCCATAACTTCTTATGGTGTTGAAACTTCTTCTCGTCATTCCATGTGTTTTACTCTGTACCAGGAAGGCCCACCACCAGCTTAGAATAATTTTAGTGCCATTTGTATCGTTTTAAGAGAACAGCCAGGTTTTCAGTTGTCATTGTTAACACAAAGGTTTTCCTTCCTATGTCTTTTTCTTCCCCCCCTAAAAGATAAGAGTCAGGTATCAGCTAAGTGTGAATGCCTTTAGAAACTGAGTGTTGCTGAAGTAACTTACATGGTTTTTCATACTACAAATATTGCTTTTGGCAGATGAAGATATTTCCAAAGCAGCCTCAGAGCATAACTGCAGAGTTGCTGTCTCTAGAAGCCACACCAGTCCTGAGAACAAAACTGCTCCTGAATGCCAGCTTTGGGAATCAGAAACCTCTTGACAAATCATTCCTCTTGCTTCTTGAGTGGCTTTTGCAGCCTGCTACCAGCAGAAAGCTTTTAAACATCCCCTGATTGAACCTCTGAGGCAGTATAGAGGGACATATGCATCAGATTTGGGTTTCCAAACTACTGATATTCGCATTTAACCAAAACAGGCTTAATTCAATCTTGAAAAATGAACACAGTGCAAGATTTTTTGCTTGTGAGGTAATGTCTTTTCCAAAGTTGCAGTCAGCGTGCGGACCATTGAACGCTAACGCGTGCTGCCACAGCAGCGGGCTGAGCGTCTGTGCCAGGTGCAGTATGGTATCCATCCTCTCAGCTTTCCTGATCCCCACCCCAAGTTATGCTTCTCCCTGTCCAGATGTGGGATAGGATTGACTGGAAGGGAAGAGGTGGTGAGCAGAATGGATCCTGCTCACTGCTGGCTGCAGCCAAAGTAAACAAAGCAGGGTAATTGCCACCGCAGGCATTTTACAGCAGATCTGCCTTTTTATTGATGTCCTTATTAAACTGCTACGAGTGTTGTAGGCTGCTGTTGGAGATGAAATTCCCCCTTCCCCCAGCTTCTCAGTTGCTGTCTGTCACTAAGTGCTATTAAGTTTATCATCTAGCAAAATCAGACAGTGCAGGAAGCGGTCTGAATGTTAATGTTAACCTATAATAGGTTTTAAATAGCTATAAAGAAAAATTAGGCAGCAGTGGGACAGGAAGGCTAGTTTACCTTAACATAAAATAAAGGAGGACATGTTGACCTGATTTACTTAAATGTAGCTATTATGTGCTCTTTAGGGAGGAAACTGGTGTACCAAAGCTTATACAGACAGGAAAAATGTTCTTTACCTCACGCTGTACAAATGACATAAAGGCTCTTGCTTTAATTAACGAGTAAACCCATAGGTGCTGCGTGTATATATTAATGCAGATGTCACCCTGGCTACTTTTTACATTAACTCCTCCTAGAATAACCATAGAGATGTGAAAAAGACTGTTTTGAAATGTGCTACATCTTCTTTGGCTTTGAGCGTGGTGCTTTTTTGTGACAGGTCCAATATGAGTTATATCCACAATGGAAATGTAAGGTTAATAAAAATGGATCATCTGTCATTTGGGATTTCCCAACTGTCTGGAATAGCCTAAAATCCTTACAAAAGTGTGTGGAAAAGTCATGCAAGAGCCCAGCTCCCTTTCTCCAGCTCTCTCCATGTTTGCTTCCAAGCTCCTCTGAGCCAGCAGCTCCTGACATGCTCTTCAAGCCAGCATTTGAAATGCATGCCCATCAGAAAGAGGATGGCTCCCTTCATGTGCAGGGAGACAGAACCAAACTCTGTGTGCAAGTCAGGAACAGGTCACAGGTAGATGAGGAGAGCCCAGTGCTGAAGGAAAATTGGTCTGTTTTTCTAGAAGTGCTCTGAAGGTTTGGAAGAGGTCATGGCTTAGGGATGTGTCTGCTCAGAATCATCATAAAGTGAAGCTGCAGTGGGTAAAGGGATTGTTGGAGACTGGGGGCTCCAAGAGCCTCACTTTGCTCCTTGGGGAGGTCTGAATTGGGATTGTCATGGGACCAGCAGGATTCAGGATGTAATCTCAAAGCTAGAGACACTTGAGTCTGGGTCTGGGTGTTTGCTTTGGTTATGGTCTGCCTAAAAAAAAGCAGAATTTTAATTGCTCTTTTTCTGCTTTTAGGAAACCAAAACCCTCTAGATCTAAAAGTTTAAGCACAGTTGTAATATATATATATTTTAATTATTAAGCAGTTGAGCATTAAGTCATACTAACCAGTCCTAGTTCATTCTTTTGCCAGCTTTAAGAGTCCAGTTAATAGATTCATTTATTCTTTAAAATAACCAAGAGTTGTTCCATGATACATCAAGCATATTGCTTGGGTCAGCCTCCTTAAAGGAGAATCAGAGTACACCTACAGTCTCAAATGAAGCTTCTGAACCAATTTCAAGTATTCAGGGCTGTGTTTTTCCTGAAATAGAAGGATTTTCACTCCCTGTTGAGCTTATCATTCTTTTGCTGGCAGCATCTGGCATGGCACACACCACCACCATCCTTCCCTGCTGATAGTGACAAGGTGCAAAATTCAGTGTTTGTGTATTTGGGTGAAAGTCAGGATGGGTGGTATAAGGAGGCTGAACTCCTTATGTTCCAAGGGGGTTGGATTGTCCCTTCTGGCCTGTGGAATAGGTGCAATGCCCTCAGATTTTGTGTTCAGTCACAGTGCCCCACAGAGGGATACAGGAACTTGCTGAAGTCTTTTATCCCAGGGACTGCACAGAATGACAGAGTATCCAGAGTTGGAGGGAACACAGAGAGATCATCAAGTGCAGCTCCTGGCACTGTGCAGGACACCCCAAAAATCCCACCATGTGCCTGAGAAGGTTGTCCAAACATTCCTTAAGATCTATCAGGTTGGTGCTGTGACCACTGCCCTGGGGAGCCTGTTCAGTGCCCAGCCACTCTCTGGGGGAAGAACCCTTTTTAAATATCCACCCCAAACCTGCCCTGACTGAACTTCAGGCCATTCCCTCAGCATGGTTTTGCTTCTGTGTTTAGGTTTCCTATGTTCTTCAGAGATCCAGATTAATGATTAGACTCTAAACTATACTCTTAACATGAAAAAGGATTATGCAAAAATTGAACATGGCCGCTTCCAGTTTTGTCTGACTTCTGAATTTGAAGACATTAAAAAAAGATTTTTGTGATTCTTTGTAGGCTTACTGCATCTTCCCAGTGCTGTTTTTAGTGCTTCTCCCTCAAGGTTTTATATGAATGTTCATGCATATATACACAAAGATCAAAACTTACTGTCAGGCTGCACTGAGAAAGACATATTTGCAGTTGGATTGCAGTTTAAAATGTTTATTTGCTCTCTTACCCTTAAACAGTAAGACCAGCCTTGCAGTGAATGATGTTGGCATACCATTACCTTTTGCTTTATAAGCTTTAAAATGTTGGGATTTTTTCCAAGTACCAGCAGAATGAAAGCAAAAAATGAAATAAAAATGAACTAAATGGGACTAAAGAGAGTGGTATGTATTCAAAATGAGCCCTCTTGGTATTAAGAAACCTTTTTTAAATTCAACTTAAAATGCTGGGAGATAATTATTTCAAGTTGTAGGTTATATACTGTTAATTACTCATTAAGTGGTTCTTAGAGCAGTGCCCATTTTTGTGTTGGAGCACTGTTAGAGGTTGGGATAATCCCTCCCAGCACCTCAGTGGGGCTGCTCCAAGTGTCAAGAAAGCCTGGGAAATGGCAGGAGGAAATAAAGGGAGTTTGTGTGACAGAAAGAAAAGTGGATGGGCAGAATGACATTTGACCTGAATTCCCACATATATGGTCTGCAGTTAATGTAGTTTTGAAAAATACAACCATGCCTAACTCTGACAATACTAAAATTCTGCTTTATTTTCCTTTGCAATGGATCCAGAGAAAAGCCAATTTCTCTGTTTATGTGTCTGTATTACAATAATAGGAACTTTTGCATATTTCATATATCCAGTAGGGGAAAAAAAAAGCAGTAATAAAATGAACAATGATAAAATACTCAAGCAAGAAACATCATTATTTCACAGTTACTTTCCTTGCCAGGTCTTTCAGGAATGTACAAAATGTTTATGTTTTAACTGAATAAACAAATTAGAGTGTATAAATCAATTAGTTATAGCTCTTCATTCCAAGAGCCCATTTCCATTCTGAAATAAATTTAAATAACAGATCTGTGTATACTTTTGGTCACTAACTAACAATTTTACACGCCAGCTGTTTGCTTGTGATGATTAGAAGTGGCAATAACTTTCTGAATACTATCTCTCTGTGCAAGTGAGAATTTATGAACTTTTTTTCACTCTGCAGCTTATCAGTTTGCATTACTGTATTTGATTTAATTTTCTTGGAGTTATGCTTGAGCAAGAACACCACCAACTCGTGGAATACTGTTAGAACCAGAATGAAACAACCTGAATTATCTGGAAGTTCATTGTGCAGTTTCTTCTAGAAGCTGGAAAGGATGAAACAAAACTATTTTTTTTCAAATTTTAAATATTTAGGAATTCTCCTTCTTTGTGAGACTTAGACATTGATGTGATAGAAAACTTTGCTACTTAGTTTGCTAAGATTAGCTGATAAGATGAAAATTATTTTTACAGTTTAAATGCAATTCTAACTTTCTTGTGAGCTGTAGGGAAAATGCTTGATTGGAATTGTTAATTTTACTGCAGCAGTAAAATTGAAATTGGATAGTTCTTCAGGACGCTTGAAAATTTTTATTATTTCAGTAGATAATTTGAAATTTTAAGAAAAACTTTATCAAACTCAGATTTTGAAGGAGCAAAAAGAAAATGCAGAAGTCATCAGCTAATAGCTGTTGCACAGGCCAGACATTTAATTGGCAAAAGTCTGTTTTCAAAAGTTAGCAATTTTCTAAAATGCTATATCCACTGGGATGGATTAAGGGTAGAATATGAAAGGCTTCCTGGATCCAGCATACCTCCAGCTGTAGACATTCTTCACATTTGCAGGGAGGTCATTGCCCTTCAAAATTCCACAGAAAACTGAGCATGTTGTAGTCCCTTCCAGAAAAATACTGTTTGAGAAGATGAAATTAGTGATAAACTTTATGATTTTAGTATGTGCTGTCTTTTTCTAAGGGGGTAGAGGATAGAGAAAGCATTAAAAAGGAAAAAGAATTTTGGGTGTGCTGCTGAAGCTGCTTCTGCCTTACTCAGCTTCTGTGGCAGAAAAAAGTGCCTCCCCTTTCCACTGCTGAGCCTTCCCTTTTCTGTTCCCAAAGAGTGGAATCATGAATGTGAGGTGGAAAGTGAGATCAAATCAAGGAACAAATTAGACTGGGAAGGGAAGTTGCCTGCTCCAAGCCAGTCACAATGGAGCTTTCTTCATTGTAAATGCAACTTAGAAGTCAATGGAGGAGCTGGGGCCTTTCCCAAGCAATCCTTGAATAGGTCCAAGGATGGAGATTCCATAGCAAAGCAGCTTGTTCCAGGGTGTGACCACCCTTTCTGTAAGAGCCTTTTTCCCCCACAATCCCTAATAGTAATTTTCCATTTGTCTCTTGTGCTGATTGTGCTTTTGTCCCCTGTCCTCTGAGAGGAGTTTATCGCTGTTTCCTTGTGTCTGGTGCTCTCCTTTGGCTGTCATGTGACTGTGCTTGTAGTGCATCCCCTTCTGCCTGCCTGCTTGGAAAGGATGCTGAAGGTTTAGGGAGTTGTATCTCCCTTAACTCCCTAAATTGTCTGAGCAGTGTTTCAAGCATCTGCAGTGCTTCACAAGGGCAGGTTCTTTAGCTCCTGTGCTGGTTGCCTTGCTGTGGAAATTTGATATTGCCCTTGAACGGTTATTCCTCAGAAAAGAATTCCTGGGCTAAGGTGGGATGGGAAGGAAGGTAACACACCTTCCTGTGTGCAATGGAATGCATGCAGCAGCAGCCACATGAATTGCATCAGCATGGTGTACATTGTTGCTCTGTAAATTTTACACCTCCGTCCCAAATCTGAGATAGATACCTCCCAAGCTGCTGCCGAATTTTTTCCCAGTTATCCAGAACCTTGTTACTTAATATGCCCAAGTTGTAAAAAAAAGGCTGTAAAATGCAGGCTTAATAAAGAATTACATAAATAAGGAGTAGTGAAAGGTGCCTGAAACTTGATATCCAGGCTAGACACTGGAAAAGATGCTGGAATTCAGTTTGGTAATGAGTTTGTGAACTGAGATTAGCAAAATAATTTCCCAGACACTCTGGGAAAGCAAAGCCATTTAGCCTTTAGAGTGTTATGGCTGCTGAAATAAAAACATGGACGTCTGTGAGTGGAAAAACAACTTTTTTGTGGCTAATGAGTTGAATGTTAGAGCTGTTCAACATGCTTGATCTATGTGAAAGGGTAGAATGTTCGTTTCTCATTGCCTCTGCATTGTTAACAAATTAATTAAGTTGCAATGCCCTTCTCCTGTGATGCTAGCAAATATGAGAGCACTGAAAGCCTTTTGCCAGACCATAACAACTGAAACCAATAGTTACAATTACTGTATACAGGCCTTTTCCTGTGTCAGAAGAGTATGTTGTGTGAATCATAAGTTCAATAGTGAATTCAACCTCTTTATGTTGTATTTATATATCAAAAATCATGGAAGGAACTGTGACTTGCTCAAAAGTCTTGAGTTGGCTTTACTGCTGCAGGGTATTGAAGAATCAGAATTTTCAGTGTGTGATTAACTCTGATGTTTCAATATTGTTTTATTTTCAGGAACTGAGAAGTCATGAGTACATTCTGATCTACTAACTCATTAATATGTTTATTTTTGTTTTGCTTGCAAACTGACCAGAAGGAGTAAGACTGATGTTCCACAAATTCTAATAGGTGGAACTTCCAATCTCTGAGACAGAGAAAAAAAAAAAAAAAGAGAAAAAAAAAAAAACCCCAATGAAACATTTATTTCACAGGAGGAATCTTAGCCTTCCTATCCTCATCAGCTCAGAATCTGGGAGGCTCTTTGAGCAAGGTTACACCCAGGCCTTCTGCATTTTTGCCTCTGAAGTGTGTGGAGGACTTAACACAGGTGCTCAGCACCCCTGTGTCCTTGGTTTAGGGCACTTTTTGAATTCCTTCTGAATAGAAAAGTAAAGCTGGCTGGTATGGTTTCTTTTATGTCAGCATGGAAGGATGTTGGACATGATTTCTATATTAATCTGCAGTTAAGAGACTGGGTTTTTTTAATTAACAGTTGGAGTCTGTGATCTGGCCATGCCTCCCATTGAAGAATTAAAGGTGTGTTATGATTCATCTCCATTTCCCTTTTGTAGGAGCTTCTTGATAGATGATACTGTGTATTCCTCTTTAGTCCCTTCATGTATTAGTTCCTTACATTCTTTGATTTATGAACAGGAGCAATCAAAATGCACATTCTTGAATTTTTCACAAGCATAAGCAGCACATATGATATGTCTTTCTGATAGGGCTGCATTAAACTTCTTGATTTTAATTCTTCAGGATTTTATTCTAAAATTAACATCTGGGTTTGAAAATGTGTGATGGGCAGCCAAAAAATCTGTTTTGCTGTCTGGACAAAATAATTCAAACCTGAAATATCACAGTTGAAATAGTGAACTTGTGTCTTCTCACTATCTGGAGCGTCAAATCCTGGCTTCAGTCAGAAGGAAAATTATTTTGCTCTTTTCACAAATTTTTTCCCATAATTTGATATGATTACCCAGGTTTTCTCGGTAGAAGCCTTGCAGTGGGACTGTTCACCTTTAGGGCTAAAATCAGGGTGGATGGATATCTATTGGCAGATTTTAAAGGTATGTCAGTTATCCCTTCCTTACTATTTCTGGCTTCAGAACAGATAGATTCTTTTTTTTTTTTTTTTTTGTCAAATGTAAAAGAAATTTAAATACAGTGCTGAAGTCACTGGATCTATGCCAGCCTGACAGCAGCTGAAGACCTGGCATAGATTTTACCTAGAAATGCAAGAAATACACAGGGAGACAGGACTTGTATTGCTAAATATATGCTGCAATCAGTGAAGTTTTTTAATGTTCAAGAAACAGAGGAGCAGAGATATTTGGTTTTTTTTCTGTTCTCTTAAGATAAATGTCTTGAAAGAGGAGCACAGCTCCTAGGAGCAAACCCTATCTGTGGACATATATTAAATAAGCTGGCATGTGGAAAGAACTATGCCTCTGAGACGTGCTGCAGACGTTCACAAGTGTGTAAAACATTTTCAGCTTGTGCACAGATAGACATGATTTGTAAATGCTGAGGTACTGAAATAACAGAATTTTCATTATAGACAGTTTTATCGCATCCCTTTACATAAAATTGCAAAAACAAGTGCTAATGTTGAAACTGGCTATTAACCAAAATGTGTGCTGTCAAATTAAATGTTCCCATCTGAGATGATAAATGGAGGCTACATGGCTATAAGCTGTGGCTTATGAAAAATAATTCTTTGACATCTGGCTCGAACATCTGGTTTTATAATTGATGCTCTAAAGCAAATGGAATATGTATTTCAAGGGCTTGTTTTTAATTAGCGTTCAGCAGCTTGTATTTCTGCATTGTGTAACTATCCCACACCTACAAAAAGCTGAAAAAAAATCCCTTCAATTCATACCAATGCTTGAGGATAAAAATTGTATAAATGCTAGTGCTTTACCATTTCACTCTGAACAGCCCCAAACAGCATCTAGGAAGAAACAGGAGTGGGTGGTTTTAGCACTTGTTCAGTGCCCACCCAAACAATACTTGAGGGAATGTTCTTTTTCTGCTCAGGATTAAAAAAAAAAAAATGGGCCTAATGATTACCAATTGTTACTGTAACCATTTAATTTCTCTGTGCTTTAGTTGAAAACAACAAGGAAACTTGTGTCAGAATGTTGTCCAGGTCCCTTAGCAGCAAAATACTCCCATTTTTGTTTTTTTCTGCCTTTCTACTGCCAGTGATTTTAAAATTGTGAGCTGCTTTAAAGATTCAGAATGGTCTTGCATCTTAACAGTGCTTGCATGCAGGAATACCTTTTCTCTGGTTAGTTATTGCTGCATCTGAAGGTAATTGGAAGGATAAAAATAGGTCTAATTTATACATGAGGTGCATCACTTCCACATGTGTTTTCTGTACAGGACACACCTAATTTACCTGTTTGTTTGTTATTTGATAGCAAGTGAAGGCTTAGAAGAAGTTGAAGTTGTGTTACTGTGTTCAGACCCATGAGGTGGTGGTGTTTAAAACAGACATTTTATTGTTGAGTCAGTTTGGGATCAGTGAAAAGTCAACATTTCTTATCAATATTGACATCCTTTAAATAACCACTTTTCTCCTTTTAACCAGTGCTTTGCAAACTTTCAGTGACTATGTTTTTATACAGCTCAGGCTCAGCCTGTGCTATAAATTTTACTAGTTTTGGGTCTATTAAGTGGAAACTGGGAAGTCCTCCCTCTCATTACTAAGATCTTATTGCCAGCAAAACTCCTTGGGTAGCTGCACCTCAGCAGTGAAATGAGTCCTGTTGCTACCTTTGTTTACATCTTTATGACTGCTGTAGCTGCTCCACAAGGGAATCTCCTGGCATGGATTTGTTGGCTGACTCATTCTGTAACGTTGATACACCTCAGCCCATCCTGTTTCCAGCCATAAAAATGGCCACAAGCTCAATGTGTGTTAAAACTGCCATGGTAACTCACACTGACAGACACGAGAATTAGAGAATAGAAAGCTTCTGTCTCTTCCTCTTTAAATTCCTCCTCTTTGAATGCTTATTTGATCATGTATTGAAAAGCTTAGTTTTTTTTAAAAAACCCTGGGCTCCCAGTTATACTGAGATTTATCTCATAAAAGTCCACATGGCTGCTAGTTGTGGATTTATGGGGAGTAGCTTGATGCTGAGGAAGACCAGTAAGTAGAATTAAAAAAAAAAAAAAATATGGACAGGACAGAGATGAGGATTTGGTTTCAGTGTGACTGTTCAGTGGTTTTTTTTCCTGATAAGTCCTTCCCAAGCTCCACAAACCAACCCAACAAATCGGCAAGGTTCTCATGATTTTCACCAAATGTTGTGTTTCTCCTAAGAATGATTTATATCCTTTGAGTTTTCCAATGATTATGCTTTCCACTTGTTGACTTTTATATTTTTGGCTTCTTGAGTGCACCTAAAAGCAGGGCTGGAAAAAAAGGGGATGGTTTCAGAGAGTTTAACAAGGAAAGTGCTCTGTTGTGCTGCCAGCAGCTCTGAATAGTAGATATTGTTTCCCAGCTGTATGAAATATATACATTTTATTTTACAGTACACAAAGAGAAATTTTTCATAGCTTTGCAGACAGACCAATTAAATGCAGCTCAGACTTGCTGGGTCAAGGACTGAGGTTACATGTTACTGTCAAAGTCTTACTGGGATTGACAAAAGCACTTCCTGAAGTTTTCTTTCTACTGAGGAAAGAAAACTCTTCCCTGAAACAATTGCAGTTGATTTTCTTTGCATTTATCACGGTGATTACTTTGGATGACCTTTCAAATATCCTTCAAAACACAGAAGCTGTCTCAAGGCAGGACTGGGTGTTGCAAGGTGAAGGGGAAGAAGCCCTTTAGTAGGTAATTCTATAACCACTTGCCTATAGGCAACTAGTTATTAATCCTCTTTTCTTAGAGATGATTGGAGAGTGGAGAATAGAAAGTTCCTCACCTTTTTTTTCCCCCCGGGGAGTGTGCGCTTTGTTTGGTTTAAAAATTCAGTGAAAAAATTCAGTGTCCTTATTCTACATAGATTGTTTCTGAAATATCAGCATTGCTAGGATTATTGCAGAACATGCACCTTTTAATTGATTCTGCTTTGTGGATATATCACAGGCTATGCTAGGAAACAGGGTCTTTCCAGCAAATTTTAGCAAGAAACTTCTTTAAGAGGAGTCAGGCTGTCTTTAAATGAACGGTGCAGCTCCTTTCAGAGGAGTGTTGCCTTCAGTTGCAGGAGTACAGTATAATGACCACTGAGTGGTTGTCTTCACTGCTGTGAAGAGACAGGCTAAAGAAAAAAGATCTCCTTTCCCTGACAAAGTGATGACAAATTTCAAAATTTGAAACACTAATTTAAATAAGTACATAGGTGAAGTATATGCTGCAGGAAGAGCTGCATTTCAGGCTCTTGGTAAGATATTTCTAATCACCATCTGCTCATCTCCACTTTTTGGTCATGATTTCTCTTCTCTGCTTATTGTGAAATCTCTTTTTTCCCAGTCTGATTTTCAATCCAAAGTGTAGCTGACTATAAATTTTGGGGAGTCTCATTTGCTTGCAGCTCATGTAATACACAGCCAATGCAAAAGGAAATATAAATTATTCTGGTAATAATCTGACCTTCCTACCTCCTTGTTTAATCCAGTAGACCATATGTGCAGCTCTCTTTTAAGTCCATCCAAGAATATTTCAGAGGAAGAGTAAAGGAGGTCATAAAGCATCACAAGACCTTGACTTCAAAATTATTTTCAAATAAACTAGTTCAGAATACAGTGATAACCATGATAGGTTTCATCTGCCTACAGCAGGCTCTAGAACAGAGGAAAAAATATCTTAAGATTTTTTTTGGTGTATTTTAAAACCAAAAACCCTGACTTAGCCTGTTGGCTCAGTTGAGTGTGTTTGGATAATAATTATTCTGCCTTTAAAATGGTTTTAGGTTGACAACTACAATCTATTATTTATTGCTTTCATTAAATATTGAAAGTTTATTTTACTATTGTAGTGAATAATTTGTTTAACATTCAATCTTATTTCCTCTTGGGGTAATATGCAGGAAAAGCCACTGCAGGAAAAGTTCTTTGCAACCAGGCAGTGATCCTTCATCTCTTGAATCCAAAATTTTCACTTAGATTGCAAAAAGATCATTTTATCCTTCCTAAAATATGGATGTTTTTTTCTTTGATCTTGATCTTACAGAGGCCTATTTTACCCAAAGTGAAGAACTGGTGTCATCATACATGCACAAGTCCTTTTGAAGGTGTTTTTTATACATATCCTGAATTTAGAAGGAGAAAGTATTTTTTGCTCTATGTTTGAATTTCAGTATGTGATTTTTCTGTATCAAATACAATTTAAAATCATGTGCTGAATCTTTAATAGCATCTGATGGAGTCAAAGGAATGGGCAAGATAAGCAAGCAGAGAATGATAGTAAGAGATTGGCATGATGTAGCTGGTTTCTGATTTTAGTCCTTCCATTTCTTTCTGTCATTTTTCCACTCTACCAGTGAAGAAAGGAAAAACAATCTAAAGAGAATGAGATCTTAAAAAAAAAAAAAAAAAAGAAAAAAAATATTGAAGCAACTTGTCTCTCTTAAAAATATTTGTTTCTGAAATAAGAGGAAACATCTGAAAATGCTTCAACAACCTGTACGGGATGATGCTATCTGGGTAATATAATTACCTTGACTGTTGCTGATGCAGTCTTCTTTCAGATAAAAATATAATTTTTTCTAGAGATCTGACTGGCTAGATTAGATTTGAACTAAATAATGGCACAAGGCCAACTATTGCTGTGATAACTTTAAACTTAGCTTTAAAAGGGACATGCTTCAGGAGATGTAGAAAAATAAGGAAAAAGAACTTGTAGTGAAGGCTCTATGGAGTCCTTAGAAGAGTAGGACTCAGCAGGAAAGGAGGAACAGATTTGGAATAATTAGAGAATGGAAAGGGAGCACCAAGAAAGATTAGATGTTAACTGGTGCTCAGCAAAAAAAATTTGATTCTCTGAATTTGTAAAAATGTGGCTGTATCTATATTCAGATGATGCCCAGATAGAAACTTGTGTAATTCAATTTGTTTTAATTAAAAATCAAAATACAGCACAAGCTTTAAACTATAAACTCCCAAAGTTGGGATAAATTGTGAGACTTTTTGCCTGTGTGGATGTTTTGTAGGTATATTTTTCCTCTATTTGTGTGTGTGTTTTTGGTGTGATTTTTGCCCTGGCAATTTTCTTCCACAGCATAAAGAGGAGAGTGTGGTCCCAGGAACATTTGAGGCTATGGCTGCTCAAGTCCATACGGAAAAATACGGAAAAGAGAAACTGGAGTTAAGACTCTGTAGTTTGCCTGGCCTCTCCTGTATCTGTTTGCCACAGGGAGGCACCCTTCTCTTCAGGTTGTGCCTTCTCTGCTGCTCTCCAAAATATTTATTTTCATGGTCCCTTGCTGTTCTAAAATCCATCGAGTTTGTGCCTTTATCCGTCACAGGCACGTAAATTTTGCAATGAGAGATTGAGTTAAAATGCTGATATCCTTATAGAAATTCAATTTTCTTTTAGTATCCCTGAAATCAGCAATCCTTCTCCCTCCAAAAAGACCCTCAAAACTCCAGCAGTGCCCCCAAGAAAAACCACCTGCCATCATGAAGGGAAAAGGCTGTGGATGCTGGATGAAAATCACAGTTGATCACTCAGGCTAAAATTTAACATCTATGTGAAAATAAAAAATTACTCAACTATGTAAAATGGGTTTAGTTCAGGTTGTGAATATATTCAGAAGAATTAAGACAATTTTAAAAATTTCTTTATCTTTTTTTGAAGTGCATACTAAAATTGTTTATAGGGAACTAAATTTGACTTTTGAAATATTGATAGTTGTTGGAGGCTCACCTAAATTCCCTTTTGTTTTTTTCCTTTTAATTCTTTCTTCAAAGGAATCATGAGAAAATATTCTAATGGTTGTCTCCTAATCCATGTATCCTAATGCATTAGAAATTATGCAGTTCAATTTACAGCTGGTGTAATACTTGTATTATCCATGGAAGGTGTTCTAGAGGAAATTTCATAAGCTATTGTTCAGTCTTTTGCATTGCTTTAATGAAAAAAAAATAGGCTAAGATTCATTATTATGTTAGCTTTTTATTGTTGCATTTTAAGTTCTATTCTTTTTCCTCTCCTGAAGAAATAACCCCACAGTTTTGGTTGCAAAGCTCTGTGAGGAGATTGAAGTAGTGCATTCTGATGGGAAACTGCAGGGCTCTTACTTTTTATTACATTTAAAAATGAAAATTATATACTTTAAGTAGCATCACCACTATGCTTTCAAAATCCAGTACCCAAAACTATCACAGAAGTCACTGCAGGGCTGACTATGGAAATAGGAGCATGGATGGGAAACATCCTTGTCAGTTTTGGGATTATTTTAGCACAAGTTAAATTGAGGGCAACCTCATGATATGTAAGTGATTAGAAAAATCCTTGTTGTGTACTAACATCGCTATGCTGCAGTGACAATTGAAGAAAATATTAATTCTGTGAGGGTGGGAAATATTTTGGAAAATAAGCTATAAAGTGTCATCACAGAGTTAAGGTTGTTGTTGACTTTTTAAGACCAGCCCTGTGTGATCCATTGCTTATTTCTTTTTTTCATTGACATCTTAATTGGAAAAATAGATGGTTTCAAAGTCATGAAATACTTGGGATAAGTATAAAAGGAGTCATAATCATACCCAGCTGAAACTTCCCAGCAGAAAGCTCTCTTCCCTCATTTTCCTAGAATATAGTGGAATTTTCACCAACAAAATTCTTTAACTTAAATGGTTGCTTCTGCAGCCCTGGCTCATTTTTAGAGGGTGTCATTAATAAGTTTCAATACATCCTTGTAATTCCTACCTTTCAGCAACAGGTCCTCAAAAAACACAAATTAAATCATATGTGGCTGGAGCAAAGATGAATATTTTCAAATTAGAAATGCAAAAGTGAATTTTCATATTTGGAACCACAGCAGTCTGCACTTGAGCGACAGAGGGTTTTCAAAGATGGGGATTCCCAGTCAGTGGGAGCTGCAGGTAAGTCAGCTTTTCAGAACTCACTGAGAGGATATTCAGGAGATGTCTGTATTCACAACTGGGACCAGATTTTCTGAACAACTCAGCTCTTGTTTAGGTGTCTATATGCATTGCTGGGTTTCCAAGAGTTTAGTGTGTTGAGGGTGATAAGAGCTTCCAGCTGCAGATCATTTCTGGAAATCTGACTTTATTTCAGTGTCCAAATGTGTTCTGCTTGGGTCAAAAACTCTGGCTCCATGCATCTATAAATAGATTATATTAGAGATAACATTTTTAAAAAATGGCCCTCACTTTTCCTGAGGAGTTATTAAAAATTACTTTTAGAAATAAATGTAGAATTTTGATGGTCTAGTGCCATATCCTAACAGTGATAACACACTTTCTGCAAAGAGCCAAAATCATGCAGCATTAAGGTCCTACACCTGGAAGAGTTGCAAGGCCATGACTGAACCTCCAGGGGTTTTTCCAACTCTCCTGGAGAAATCTCACCTGAGGGGAAGCAGGTTTCCTGTTCTCACAATGACACTGAATGGGAAAGAGAGGATCAAAAACCAGATTATAATGGAAAACACGCACTGGAGACTACCCAGAAGTAGTTCCCAAAGATGTGATCTGCAGAGCAGAGCACAGAGGGGTTACACAGTGAGGCAGATGCTGGTGCTTACAGAACAGGTCAAGTTTGACATCAGGCTGCAGCCCTATGAAATATCCTGAGTATCTATAGTTTAACTGAATACCCCAGGCTGTTCTTTTGCAGAAATTAAACAAGTAGAATATCTTGTGTTCGATTTGACACCCTCTCCTCCTTTCTTATTTTTGTAATTTTCATCATGCTTTCTTTTTTTCCCCCTGCATGGCTAATGTTTTATATCCCCCTTGCTTTATTTCAGTTATTTAATTGCAACATTTCCATCTTGCTCTAAAACAAAGTACAAAGCTAATTTTCTTTTCAAGAGTACTAAACACATCTAGTTAGAGAGAAAGTCTTAGAATTCAGTGCTCATTATTGTTCAGCCAGAAGAGACCTATTTTCAACAGAGCTTATGCTGTTGCTGCCTGAATTTACAAAGCTGCAGTTCCCAGGCAAGCCCCATGCTAAGTTCAGCATTGCCATAATTTAGAGTAGGTTGCTGTTTTTCCTTTAAGAATACACAGTGACATCTAAGGATGGAAGAACATGTCAAGTATGAAATGAAACAATCATATTATTATATGGCTGTAAGAAATGTCTGCAGCAGATCAAAATATTGAAGACTGGAGGAAGGAGAGGAGGAAAAAACAGAGATCTGCGCTAAATTCTGCAGACAAAGTCAATGAAATATAAATGAGTGAAATAGTTTGAAGTAGTGAAATAATGTGACAATGTTGAATCCCATGGTCTGCTTCAGGCATCTCTCTAGTCTCCATCCTAGGCTCCAGCTAGGAGAATTCCCCTGAGACCTACTTCTCAGCACTGTATTCCCCAAAACTGCTTTTTGATTCTTGAGTAAGAGATGTTCTATAATGTCTGAAATTATACAATAATGGCTTTTTCTTTGCTGTTGAACTTGGAGGAGATGGAAATGAGTACAAGGGTGAACCAAATGATTCAGTATCTCCCTGCTGATGTGTTTGCATTTGTAGGTTGGTCTTTGTGCCCCACCTCTTGGTCGAGTCAATTGTCTTGGTTGATTCTCGGTAACAATGTTGATTTTTCACTACTAAAGCATCCAGGAACAAATAAGAGCCATGGAGGGCTTAGCAAAAATCCCTAACAGCTCCTACAACTTTGTTCTGTGAATTTTAGGTCAACAGTCACAGATATCACAAGTGACCATCTGGGACAGTTCATTTTAAATACTACTGCCTCTCTCTCTGCACATCTGCCTTTGAGAAAATGGTTCTGGGTTCTCTACTACTGTATTTACTTGCTGTACTCTAGATTAAGTATCATTTATTGTTTCCAGCTCTTATTTTAAATTTTTTCAGACTGACTCTCTCTTTGATTTCCTTCCAGAATACTTATTTGATTTCTTTCCCAGGTCACATGTGCAAATGAATCACGTCAAGCTCAGCTATCTATTTCTGTCATTTATTGTTGGACAGTGTTCTGGAAGCCCCCGTTCTTTGATCACATCTAAAAAATGTGAAAGAATATTTTATTGGTTGTAGTTGGTCCTCAATTTTTTTTTTCACAAGTATGGCATGTATTATCTATTCCAGTGTGTGATATGAGTGCAGAGCTCTGATTGACACGGAGGTTAAAGGCTGGAATGTTCTGGAAGGTTGCTGAGTGTTCAGTGTTACAATTGCAGTGTGTTTCATATTTTACAGATGAAGTTAAGACAGTAATACTGAAGTGTTTTAACACTCACTCAGGAGACTTGTATCTCAAAACAGCTACAAGTTGTAATATTAAACAAAAAGAATGCAGTGTTACTATGATGTAGGGAACACTTAAAAAAAATCTATGCCTGCTATAATATTTTTCTTCCTGTAATAATTAACAGGAAAAATTAGCCTGCTCTGTAATGTCAATAAAAAAGTTGTATTGGAATAAATTACCCTTCCTTCCCCTCGATGTTTCCACTGTGTTTTGGGTACAGTAAGCAACAGGTATTACAGCTAGTAAAATATTTGTAAATTTTCAAGCATGGCTGGCTGTTTTGATTTGGGTATGTTACAGCATATCTGCTTTATCTTATCATCAGAGTAAACTCTTACCAATCAACACTTAGAGCCTCTTATATTATTTGGGGGGCCTCAAAATAGGAGGTGGCCCTCACCCAGAAAGAGGTGCAAGACAGCCTTGTTGTGTGGGTTATCTTTTATTCTTTTTCTTTTTTTTTTAATGGTAACAAACTATTCTTTTCCTAACTCTCCCTAATATTTGCCTAGTTTTGCAAGCTGTGGGCATGTGCCAGAATCAGTTCTGCTGTCATTCTTCAGTGGTGTTGATGGTGTTCTCCACAATGGAAAAAGCATTTTTTTAGGAACTCTGACAAATTTTCTTCTTCTTGTGGTGCTTTTTGTTTGTTTGTTTGGGCTTTTTTGTTTGGTTTTTTTTGGGTGTTTTTAAAGCTTTTTCTCCTATGTCAGGTTTTAGAGCAGAAATGGGTAGCTCATTAATGTATCAATTACATATTACTCTGTACAAGTGTATGGTTGGACAGTAGGCTGGAAATAACTCACCAAAAGTCATTTGCAGAAACGAATGTGAAAATCTGATTTTTAAGCTAACAGAGGGCGTTATTTGGAGATGAGGGTTTTTTAAATAATTAAATTCTGGGAGAAACTGCTTTTATACATTTCTTGTGAAATACGATGGGATTCTCTTTAGCTTTTGATTGAGCAGTAAGAGAATACCAGCAAAAGCAGAGGCTCATCACCAGCACTCATACATGCTTTCTGCATGCCTTGTGCCTGGAGAAGGCTGACCTGGAACAGAGACTAGACAGAGCTGAAGGATAAAGTAGGGATTTATTAGGAGGCCTCAGTGGATCCACCTTGGGCAGCACAAGAGCCCAGCCAGGGCTATGCCCAAGATGAACCCAAAATGGTCACAAAATGGTCAATCAGTCACAGGGTCTCACACTTTTAGAAGTTCTGGTCCATTTGTATGCTGGAGTTAATTGTCCACTTACAGCTTCAGCTTATGAAGGCACATCCTTCTTTTTCTCTCTTCAGTCTACTGTTGTTTATGCTTGAGGTCTGGATCAGTAGTCCTTGGTCCCCAGCTAGAGAAGGAATTGCTCTGTCTACCTACTCTGTGAAGAGAGCTTACTGTTCCCTCATACAAAGCTCAGAACTGCACACTAAAGCAGTGCAGAATCTGAAAAATATAAAAGCTAAAACCTGAGGCATCATTTAATGCCTCTGCAAAAAGAAGAATTTCAAATAAATGCTGGGGGAATGTATTTTGGTTTTAACCAGATGTACTTCAAGCACTCTCAGTTTTATTTGCAATAGAAAGGCTGAACTAGGAAACCAGGGATTCAACAACCACAGACACCAACTTCCCTGTTGTCACCTTAGCTGTCACTGTAGCCTGTTTTGTCTTTGGTAGGTTGAGAGAGGTGGGAAAAGCACTGAGATGAGAGCAGCATGGGGGATTGTCCCAGCCCTTTGCCTGGGAAGGTGCCCGGGTGAGAGCGCTGGCCAAAGGAGCGGCGTTGTGGTGGCCTGGGCTCCGTGCAGCCTTATCTGCTGTGGCTTTTGTCAGCACAAATCCTGACTTTGGATCTTCCCAAAGGACATGAACAGCCTTGTACAGGGCTTGGTAAAGGAACCACAGAGAGCAGAGAAGGAATCAAATCAAGCAAAATCATCTTGGTGACTGCTGTGAACTCCTAATAGGGAAATAAACAAGGAACAGTTTGCATGAGCTGTCATGTGGAGGTGGAAATGTCTTATCTCTACATGCTAGCAATGGCAGGGGCGTTTAGTGTTTAAGATGAAACAATTCCTGATGATTTACATGGTCAGAAAACTGAGCTAATTTTATTTCTTCCTCTTACTTTTGTTTTTCTTTGTATTTTGGTGTTTGATCGTTGGTTTTGTTCCTTTTTTTTTAACAGGGAACTGTTTAGTGATTCACATCTGACTTCACATAAAGATGTTTTAAACAGCCTCCAAAATTTGTAAGGTTATGACTTCATTCAGACAGAAATGAAGCTCTTGGTGAAAAAGCCTGGGGTATTTTTGTTGCCATAATGATGTGAGGAGTACAGGAAGAATATACTCAGGGCTTTCAAATAATTGTCTGTATTTTTTTTCCAGCTTTCCTACTGTTCCTCATCTCCTCCCTCTACCTCCCCCAGTGATGCCACTGCAATTGTAGTGGGTTCCTTGTTTATAATAAAAATAGTGCAAAGAAACCCTTGATCTTTGCATTCCAAGAGTGTCAGTCCAACTTCCTGAGGTTATTTCTCAATCCTTGCACATATTTTTCTAGGAGGTTTTGGAGCAGTTCAGTCCACTCAAGAATCTGAGGAGAACATGATAGTGCCACATGCGTAAATCTAGGAAAACTTAAATTTGTTAAAAATGGGAAAAATATCAAGAGTGTTTTCTGAGTAAGAACATGTGTGATTATGTATGTGTGTACACATATTATGTATATTTGAACCTGTAAGATTCCTTCGTGGCTTCAAAGAGTTTATGTTTTTCATGTGCTCTAATATGTTAAATAAGAAATCAAGTTAGATAGCATTGGCAAACAGAAAGCATTTTTTCATGCTTTGGTATTTTAAAGCTTTCTATTATCATTTTTGGCACATGGTAATACCCTGCAGTTAGAGGTTTTTTAAATGTGAGAATGTATTTTTGATAATTTTTCCAGTGTCCTAAACATAGAATTTTGCCTTCTGACACCACCTGTCAAAAGTAAGCTCTCTGCAGGTCTCAGATGAGCTGCAGTAGGAGAAAAGTGAGGTGAACTTCAATGGATACTTCAGGAAAAAGTCTGGATCCCACTGCTATGTGTATTGCCCATTTCCAGTTTTGCTCTTCCCTTGCTTCAGTATTTAAATACATTGAGTCCATTATTGCAGGAAGGATTTCTAGGACCAAGTGGTCCAGTTGGAAATTGAAAGGGCTAGTGCATGTCTGCAAGGAGACAGTGTATGCCTTTTATTAGGAGGTTTTAAAGCAATGTAAGGATTTTTTTTTTTGCCTCTCCCAATTTTATGAATAGATGAAAAAAACTCAGGAAAAATAATTTAATTTTTTTTCCCCCTGGAAAGAGAAAAAAAGATACGTGGTTTGAAATGAAATAAATAGTCATTTTAAGATGATTGTTTTGGCTTGGAGAGTTTCTTACATAAAATGTGTTCTTGGCCACACATTTGAAGGAAGTATTGGATATAAATTAATATTTCATTTTAGAAATATGGAAATGGAAGAGTTTGGCCTTTTAATTCATAGTTTTTCAGCTCTGAGGCCATCATCTTGGTTCAGCTCATTCTTGTGAAGTTGCCCTAAACTCCAAAGAGTACTGTGGCTGGGTCTGTGCTTACTTGGCCATCCTGAGTGAATGCTGCATGTCACCCTTTATGTCAGGCAGTGGTCACTGGTCACAGCTGAGCTACCAGTGGTGGCAAGGCTGCAGTGGAAAGGGTCCTGAGTGGGTGGCCACAGCCTCTCTGTTCTGGGAGTGAGAGCTGACAAAGAACAGAACAGGCATGAATTCTTATGGCTCCTGTGGATGTTTGGCTGTGCTGTTCCTTGGAGAGTTGCTCCTGTGGCTCTTGGTTTTGATCTCATCTTAACCTTTTCCTGCTCTTTTCTGCTGCAGGGATGAACTTCTGCTTCTCTGTCCGCCTGTGTCACTGCACTGGTGCTTAGAGTGCCCTTTTCCTGCATCCAAATCCTGCTTCAGGCTGGCAGGATTTTTTCTCTCAGATATTTAGAACTAGGTATTTCTAACTAAACACCTACATTCTTCAAGTTTTTACTTTCTTTCAGTGCAGGGTGGCCTTCTGCCATTCAATCCTCACTCTTTAAATTTAGGAACAAATCCTCTCATTTCCAAAATAAGATTTTATTCTTTTAATTTCCACTGAAATAACATTTTCCTTATTCCATGTTGCAGATTCTACTTTTCCTGGGTGGCAGCTAGCACCATTTCTCTTATGTACAACTCTCTTATAAGGTAAGCTTGTTCATTCCTGTCAGCCTGTTCTGAATTTTACATGTTGCATGTCAGATGGGGATAGGTAACTGCTAATTATAGAAGAGTGAATAAAAAGCTGGGATAAATTTCAACTTCCTCTTTCATCTGCATGAAATGATTGAGGATCACTTCACATTAAAGAGGAGAGATGTTATTTTAAAAATGTGAATTGCAGCCTTCATCTTGCATAGATCACTTCCCACTGAGAGGAAGTGGCAGCAGCCACTTTGTAATAAAGACAAGAGTTGGCCAAGGCCAATTATTCATTGTGTAATTTTAAAAGAAAAAAGAATGTTTCTACATTAGTGGTTGCATTGTGCAGCAACATTGAAAGGAGTTGCAAACTCTGTGGTGTCTGCAGAGGGATGTTGTTGTATGATTGTTCTAATTTCTTGTTCTAATGTCACAGAAAGCACATGAAATCAGCAAGATGCCTTGTCCATGATCCTTGCCTAAAAGATCTTATGGACTCCTTTTTGATTAATGAGATTTTAGCACTAGATATTTATTCTAGCAATCTTCTCCTATTGGGCTGTTATTTGCTAATAGCCTTGTGCCAGAGAGTTGAATTTCCTGGAATTAACTGATAAACCAGAGAAAGCCCATTGCCATTATTTTGCATACCACCATTGGCTGTCTCTTGATATTGACTGATTTAATGTCAAATGTTTAAAATAAATCATTTGAAATCTCCTTTATTTTACTATTAGACACGTTTTTTTCCCCTGCTTTGCCCTCCTGAGATCACAAACACTTCTGCAGTTCCTGCAACACTGTGAGAATGGCAGCTACTGTGGTAATAATCTGGTTTATTTTTGCAGTGAGCTCGTTATTGCAGGATGTAAAGGGAAGCTGAGAGACTCAGTAATTTGATTAATAATATAAGGACCAAGCAACCCAAACAGTTGGGTTGGATATATTTTTTTATAGTAGTACTTGAAGGATGTTCTAAGTTTATAAAGCTTGGTGAAGAAAGAAAATGCAGGTTATTTTAGCTTTCAAATAGCATTATTGACCGGGGAGAAATTATTCCATGCCTTATAAAACTAACTCAGATTTAGGGAAAAATATGTACTGAGATGAACAAAATCCATTTGGGATGAAAAAACGTGGGCCACTGTATGTATCTGAACCTTCTGCTCTGCTTTGGAATATGCATCAGTTGTGAAAAGTGATTTTGTGCCAAGGTAAGTGGAATATATCAAATTGCCCAAAATACCCAGCTATGACACTGGAATACTCTGTGGGACTTCCCAGCCAGCCTCTTCCTTGAATAAAAGTGAGATCATGGATAGCTCAGGTTGTGTAATCATGCTGACTTGGCAGAAACAAGCCCTGTGTGAAGCCTGTGTCACTTATTCTCCTTACATTCTTAGAGAAAATTCCACTGGAAGCACTCATATAGGGAGCTAAATGGTGCCAGCCTGATTTTCCTTATTTAAATAGTAGAAATTGATAAATAAGAGCGATAAGCTGGATGGAATTTGAGAGTGCATGTTAAAAATGTGGAATCTGTGAGGCAACTCATGAACCAACAGTTAGATTTGTTGATGTGTCTTTCCTCTCTCACATTAGACAGGTTTCCAAATTGTTAAAAATGTTTCTTGTGATAGGAGAACTCCTGATACATAGGCATTCAAATTCTAGGATCCTTCTTCATATTCTGCTTTGGTTTTGATTCTTCTGGCTTTCTTAGCAAACAAGCATGAGTGCTGGAACATTCACTGATAAGGCTGGTTGGAAAGAAGCTGCACAAATTAGCAAGAAATGTGGATTTCAAGTTTGTAGTCAAGGGAATCAGAATAGGAAATGCAATTTTGAATACAATCTTTCTTCAAAGGAAAAAAAAGCAAAAGCAAAACATACAAATTTATTATTCAAGAAGGGCTTGAGTTCTGTATATTTAATGCTCACCATGATTTGATTGTAAATTGCCAGTAAACTAAGTAACTTTTTAAAAACCTATTTTATGAATAAATTTAAATAATGAAGGCATTAGAGAAGATCCTGATCCTTTAGATTAGAGCTTGAAACGATAAAAAGGATCAGCCATGTGTTCTGAAAGAGCTGCTGTGGTTTGTTACTCTCTTGGTGATTAGCTTATGGAAATTTCAGTATTGAAAAACAAACATTGTTTTTCAAAGGACAGATGAGCATTGTACAACCCTAAAAATGTTGTTCACAAGCTTTCAGTCTTTGTTCCTTTGCTTTAACATTTGATGAGATTGCAGTTTTATTTACAATGGTTGCCACCAATTTTTCAAATTAGAATTTCCTTTCAAAATGTGAGTTAACTTAGTTGTTAACTAAGCCAAGTACTGATCTAAAATAGTTGCTTTTCACTCAGTATATTTCTGTTGCTTGACTCTGACTTATTTATGAGTCTGTAATAAAAAATAATCACTGTATGTATTCAGTTTTCTGCTTATACTGTTGATATTTACAAGAAATCAAGAAAAACCTGTAATGTGCTTCATGTTTCTACAGCCCCAACCATTTGTTACTGGCATCTAGGAAGACTAAATTCCAACAATTAGAGTGCTTTTAAATTTCTAGAAGCAGTGTGCACATCAGATGCTTTCTGCTTCTACAATGATGCAAAGTAGCCATATGCCTAGTTAACCATCTAATTAGGCTTTGCATCACTGCAGCAATAGAAAAGGCCCAGAGTGTTTATTGTTCAAATCTCCAACATTAATTCACCAGATTCACTTGTCAGCCTAAGAATTAAAGAGGAGCCAAAATAAGAGGCCTGCTTTGAAGCAGTCTTGTTAACAATCTCTGATTTCCCTCATTTTTTTTTTTTATTATTTTATAAAACATCACAGGAAAAAAAGCTTCTGGGGTTCTGACTTGAGTAATGGAAGCAATGTTTACAACATGCCTTCAAAACCTCAGTTTTCCAGATTTCACTGCCATTTTGTTGGCAGGTAATAAGAGAAATGCAAGTAATGAGCTGGTTGTTTTGCTTGCTGTATAGAAACCCTTCCTGTGTGGAAATCCCACTGACAATTCTTCCATTATATTGGTTTGGTCTGTTACTACCCTACCACTATTGGTATTCTTCAATCCTAAAGGGACAGCCTGAATTATCATAAGGTTGTATAAAATCTTGGCTGATAAACTGTGAAAAATAGCTCTTTATTTTTTATGTTACCTGACAAAGAGCTTTTGCCTGTTTAGGAGGCAAAGAGCACTGCAAATGAAAAGTACCCAGTTTAATTGGAAGGTGGCATTTTTTCCTTTAATAATTGTTCCTAGTAGGCAGCTAAATACAGGAAAATCAATTATTTTTCTATTGTCAGCTGCTTCCACTCTTTTTCCCAGTCCTTGAATTTGATCATCAAATTCCAACCCCATGCACAATCACCTCTGAAGCAAAAGGAATATTTACTTTAAAAAAATCCATAAATTAAAAAATACTAGCTATGTACAGGTGGTCCCATAAAGCTCGTTGGCTTAACTGTCTCCATTTGTGTTCAATCTTAAACAGTGACTAGTAAAACAAAAGCATTTGTGTTTGGGATATTTATGAAAAGAATTGAAAAATGAAACTGGGAAAGGTCAGGGATACTCTGAGGAAAAGTGTGATCCAATGCATTGGTTACAGATCTTTCTGTGAGGATCATCCAAATTTTTTCATAACCATAGATTTGAAACAACAGTATATTAGGGGTAACTCTTGGAAGGAATGATGTTCATGAGGAAACATGTAGATTTCTTGTAAGGTCTTTTCTGTCTCTGACTTCTACAGTCTGTGCTGCCAAAGAGAGAGATTTAAGACCAGCTTTTTCAAAGTGATTTTCACATTCAAACTGTCTTTTTTTTTTTCAAAGGCAGATATTGCAAAACCCATAATACATTTTGTAGCATGGAATTTCTCCTTGCATCCTTCACATCCTGAATCTGTTTAGTCAAAGGCTTTGGACAATGAGTGAAGTGACCAGCATTTGTTTTGGCAGCTAAAACTACTTGCTACATCTGTCATTCATCTCTTGGAAAGCCCTGAAATATAAAAATGAAGACAATGTTTAAAAGAAGTGGTGTGTGAAAAAGCTATTGTCTGTGCAGCATTTGCAGTAGCAATCTAGGCACATTTTTCTTGGCTTTCTGTCTGATTCTAAGGTTGATGAAGGAATCAAAGCCACTGCTCAGGCTAGAAAGCCACTAGTAAAGAAAGCATGAAAGTCCACCCCATGGCTGAGTGGACTTTCACTTATTCACCTTATGTTGGAAATTTATTCCTGAAGCATTGAAAATTGATGATTTCATGGTCTTCAGGTTAACAATTGTTACAGTAAGTGGTAAAATAAATGCAGGATGGCCCAGATAACAACATATTTATGTTATTAGGGATGTCTTTGGCTTATTTTGGCAGGGAACCAGAGCATTAAACATCTTAGTTTCTACGTGTGCAGCCAGCATTTAAAATCATGTGCATGGTGAGGAATAAAATTCAGATAATTTTTCAGGTGTTAGTCTTACAGAAATAGGAAGAGTAGAAAAGATTTCTTTGTTTAGGATCAAGACTTTGAAAGCTGTTGAAATGTGTGTCAATGTGTGATCATGGGATCAGGCACTCTTCAGCTGAGCTGATGTTGAGGTATATTTGTCTGCTCCTGTATGCAACTCATTTTTTTAATATATTTTGTATCTCTCACTCGAATAACTTCCATTTTTGAGCGTAAATCTGTTGTCTGTTGAACACTGGAGCTCTAAATGAGTTATCAGCCTCAAATGGAGGCAGGTCTCTGCCATCCCCTGGCCACAGAGCAGTCCCTTTGTGCTGCTCTGCAGTGTCACAGCTGCTGCAGCCTGGAGGGTGGATGAGTAAATTTCTTCTGCTTTCAGAGCACATCAAAGTACAATGGCTGAATGGAAGATTAACTATGAAAACATGAAACGCCTTTGTGGGGACACATTGCTTTAGAGTCTGTGCCCGTGCTGTGGAGTGAGTGCTCTGCCTCTCAATGCTTTAAACAGATGGGTAGCTTGGTTACAAGAAGAATATTTGTATTATTTGTACAAATGTCTTACTGCTAATTTTTTCCTTAAGTTTTGGAAGCACTTTGAGAGTGATACTCAACAATTCTGCCTTTAATTCCTGCTTGGACAGGTATTTCTGACACAGCACCTGAGCACAGCTTTGGCTGGGTCCTATTTCTCCTATTATAAATTTGATTTCTCCCTCCTTTTATGCTTGTCTATCCCTTTGGGATCCAGAATTTTCTTTAAAACAAAGTTAAGAGTAGCAAATGAATTCGACCTGACCTGGCTCTGTCAGATTTGTGTTGTTTGCCTGCTCTGTGCTTGCTTGTCTATGGTATGCCTTTGGTTGTTGCTAATGGCAATGTGCAGGTTAAACTTCCATACTGGACCTAAAAAAACAGCTTCCCAAGTGTGCAGGACTGTTGGAAGGAGATTATTATCTACTTCCCACTGCACATTTTCCTGAGCTTCCTTTTTTTTTTTTCTTTTTTTTAATCTTCTGTCGCTGCCACACGTGCTAATGGATTTCTGTACAGGAAGCACAGAATCTTTCAAAAGGCTGAATTCAGCAATTTTGCAAGGCCTGTAGTCCATTAAGCTGAGGGACCAGTTGAATCAAAGAGGCTGCACAGCCCCTAGTTTCAGTTTTGAAAGCAGTGGCCCCCAGGAATGAAATGTTATAAAAGACAACAGACCTAAGCTTTTATTTTTCTACCTTGGACTGAGTTCTATTTAGCAGCAACACGAAATTTCTATCAGGTTCCCTCCATACGGTCCTTTCAAGGCTCCAATAAAGGAATGAATGCCAGAGCAGAGCCTTTACCCATTCAGATTTCAGCTCTGTTAGCTTTCAATACCAGAAATGTATTTAAAAGTGGGTAAGGTTTGTTAACTCTAATATACCACTGTCACTCATCCTGCTCCAAAAGAATCAAACTATATATGTGGTGGGATTTGCAATTCAAATGAAACCATTTTACTTCTTGAAAATGGGCTACTGTGGAGGAAAAAAAGGCTGTATAAAGGATCACATTAACCTACAGCAATAATATTATAACAGCACTGTTCGTGATACTATAGTTAGGATTGTGCCAACTGGTTAATTTATGAGCCTTCTCCTTCCCTTTCTGAAATGCCCAGCTGCTTTCCCCCAGCTTTACAAATTTCTGATTCAAAGTCTCAAATGAAAGTGCTCTGCTTGTCAGAAAACAAAATTCTATAGACTCAGCTATCATCAGGTTTCTTTCAAAATGGCACTGAGGTTCTATATCCTTTTAAAATTTATTTTTAAGAGAAACATAACACCATTTATTTTTCTATATGTTGCACGCGCATGATCACGCTGCCATACTTTTAAACTGCCTGAGGAATTTTACTTTTTAGCTTATTGCCTTGTTGTAGGGACTGAAAAGGAGCACTCAGAGCATATTTCAAAGGTTAGTAAACACAGACTTCAAGAAAACAGCATGTTTTATCTTTTTTACAGAAATCATCACCAGTGACTGAAGAGTTTCTTGATAAAGTGTCTGGGCTGCATTTTGTGGGAAAGTAGTTGTAGTAAAGGCTCTCTGCTGTTATCAGTCAATGATAATTAAATAAAAGAACACTTGGAAAGGTCTTTGTCTATAGTCAGTAGAGCTGTATATAACTGAGAATTAAAAATCTTGCTCATAAAAAGCAGCATGGTGGGCTCAGTAAGAATGAAGCCAGAGGTTTTGATACTCATGGTTAATGCTATCACTGACATTAATGGTAAGGCTTTTAATACCAACACTGCTGTGAGTGTGACAGTTTGAGTCCAGGGTGTATGAAGAGAGGAGAACAGACTTCATAGCAGTGGACCCAAATTTTCAAGCTAGACTTTTACCTGAAGGGAAGGGAATTGGTTTCAGTGTCCTTGCAGCAAGTGTGCTACAGGATACAAGACTGTGTGTGACCAAAGGGAAGCATTTCTGATGCTAACCTGGTACCAGGGTAGATAACATTAAGAGACAGAAGCTTCTAGAAAAGCAATATGCACCTGAATTCATCTCTTTAAAACATGAAGCATATTGGAAATAGTATCTGGAAGCATATTTCTAGCCTATCTGGAAATAGAAGCCTAAAGAAAAGGTCAACTTTAAAAAATAGATACTGTCAAACAAAGTCTTGAAATAAGGTGCATTCCTTTCAAGTCTTTTCATTTCTGGATAGGTGACTGAGGGCTGGAGAATGTGATTGCTTGACTCTATGTCCTACTTTTTAGTCCGGGAAAGTTTTTATGTATAAAAATCCAAGAGTAATTAGAATAGAATTCTTCATGTTAGCTGGAGCGGTTATTCTGCCACTCACCAAAATGAACCAAAACCTGCTCTCTTTCAGCTGAAATGCTTGTCAAGGGCTGCTTCTGCATCAAAGCTCATATTGGCTTTTTGGGAGTTTTTGTGTGTGTACATACACGTGTGTGATAACAGGCTAGGACAGGGAAACACAAGATCAGGCCAGCACTTGTGGGCACTTTTCTAGCAGATCACTCTTCCAGTTCCATCCTTCAGAGTACTTTTGCCAAAATATTTCAGGATGTATGTCATGAGCTGCTCCCCAATCAGTATTTAGTGTATCTTATCTGTATTGTGTATGTGCATATGAGTGTATGTCTAAACAAACTTACAGAAATACTCACATGGAATAAGATATTTATACTCAGCATATGTTTAAGAAATTGATAGCCACAAGTGCAACTATTGTGTAAATGTAATAATAGATGTCTATATAGGTGTATTGATATTTATGGAAATTTTTGTTTGCATGTGTGTTTCTGTATCTATATTTTGCCAGCAATGCAAATATGGGGAGAAAAAGGTTCAAGTCCAGGGCTAAGGATCTCTGACTAATTCCTGTTACTACTCCTGTCTTCCAGTTTGTGACTGAGGTCACTGAGCACTGATTTAACCCCTATGGGCAGCAGCAAGTGCTGTTTATGGGACCTGTCAATGTTGTCTTCACGTTTTTGAATCTCAGTTTTTCACAGAAGGATTGAAAAAGAAAAGAGCATTTATGGAAAAACATGAGATCATTGTCTACAAGGGATATTTTGAACATTTTCCCGTGAGCACATCAGCTCAGGATCTGGGAACACTGAGTTCCTGCAACTGGAAATGTCCTCACAGCAATGCAGGCTCAGAACTGCTGTTGTGGGAAGAGCCAAAGGGCTCCAGTGGTGGACAGAGCTACACTCCCCCTGCTTATCCATCCACACTCCATGACCAATAAGCTGGGCCAACATTAACACATGATGTCGTCCCAGTTTCTCTGGCTACTTCTAGAGGATTTGTTTTCTGCTCCTGAGGCCAACTGGCCCAGCCTAGCCTGCATCAGTACAGCAACATCACCAAAGAGAGGGACTGCATCCAATGTACCCCTGGAAAGTGTTCCTTGTTCAGGGTCACACCTGTCCTCACAGCCCTGTCCTGCAGAGTGCTCAGCCCAAAGTGGGGTCCTGCTGGGATTTGAGCATCCTGGAGGATGTGCCAGGCCTTGGACCCACTCCCCAGCCCTGTTTGCTCACACAGACAGTCTGTGGCTGCTGAAGTGCTGGTTTCTTGAGCATGTGCTCAAAAGGCTTGCAGTGTAAGTGATGGGTGAATGTCATCTTTAGAAATGTCCAATGATTTGCTTAATTCCTGTTCCTCTTTCTCTGCCCCAGCTTCATCTCCTCATTAAGCCTGACTGTCTAGAAGTCAAAATCTTTGTCCATATATACATTTATGTGCTATTGTCCAAAACCTTCCAAATCTGCTGGATTACATTTGGCAAGAGTTCATGGTTTAGAAATTTTAAATTTCTGAATGTGTGGTGAAAAAAGCAGTACTTAGTGAGGATGTGCACTCCCAATGAATTCTTCTACCAACAGGAGGCAGGAAACCCTGGCTCTTCATGATGGAAGCAGTCAAAAGATAAATAAATATATCCTGGCTCATCAGCACAGATACAGTGATGAGCATCTGCTGTTTTCCCATCTGATAAAATACTGGGAGGACAGACTGGAAGAGGAGGGAAGCTGCAGGGAACAAGGGACAGGAGAAAAAGATGGAAGATGGAAATCTAGAGGAGAGCTTGCTTCCAGACATTGGCTGCTAAAATGTGCATATTGGCTTTATTTTCTGGAGGGTGAAAAATGTAGCAGACATTTGCTACAGAGGTGAGGATTTTAACCTTTGAGCACCTGGTTGCAAATTGGAATCCAGAATCCAAATGTTGAGGTCTTTGGCATCCTAGAGGAGGTATGCCGTGAAGGTATCTCAGAAGGGATGTGCTGAGTGAGGAGATGCTTCAAGATAGCTAATAAGAGTTGCAGAAGACAAAAATACAGGAGATTGTGTCCAGCTCTAATAATCTTCTGAGATTTAGGCACCTTGCTCAGGAGGAAAGTCACTCCACAGAGTATTTCTGAAAATACCTTTTATTTTAAATAACTGAACAGAAGAATTTGTTTTCTTTTGAAGGAGAAGGGATGGAAGGTCTGAGGTAGTGTTCATATGTTTTCTGCCAGGGTGGGGATTACAGGCATAGTCTTGGGACTAGAACCAAGGCTGTCTTTTTCTTAGTAAGTGACATAACTACTAGACTTTAGAAGCATGGTCTCTTGCATGATTTTTTTTCTTTTCTGTATTATTGAGACTTTTATTTTACAGGAAAACACAGCAGTGATTCAACTGAAAGGCTGAAGAATGCCCTTTGTGCAGTCTGGTAGTTGGATCATTCTCATGGGTGGAGGCAGATGTAAAAGAGAACAACTTGGGTCTCCCACACAGAGGGTAAGTGCCCTGACAATTGCATTCTTGCATGAAAGCACAGCTTAACCACCTAAAGCAAAGCAGTTGTTGCAGCTATGTTTTGCAAGAAGTTTTATCCTCTTCACTAGATACATGGCTTTATATATTTACAAATGGAGTATATCTGTTAGATCGACCCTTTGAGGACTGACAGTTTCATTTCTATTTTGTAAATCCTGATTGATTTCATGTCAGCTAGTCTTTGACCTGCCTGACTTTGTAAAAAGCATGGCAGTTGTCAGACATTGATGGTCTGTAGCTGTGCAAAAGTCAGCAGAGAAGTGGTGAAGATGCTCAATTTATGTTGGTGCAATTAAAGTGATGGAGAGCAACAGCCAAAGGTTCCCCTTTTTGCTGTGTCCTCTGTGCCTCTGAGCATGTTAGCAGAGGATTAGCTCAGTTCTTACACCTCTGCTTCCTGAGCTCATGAGGTTTTGCTCTAGTTACCAAGGTATTTGCAAAGCAAAAGAAATTGCACCTGACAATGTTCATGTGCACCCTGATTGCCAAACATGTGTGCATTTGAAAAGATATTAATTTGGCTTGCTCAGCCTACCATTCCCAGGCTGTGGCTCTGCTTTCCTCCATATGGTATTTAAACTGTGCTTCCCACAGCAGATTAATCCCAGCACACCCCACGAAAGGGTACAGAGGGATGAGATGTGGATGATCTAATGGAGATCCATCATTGTTGAATAATTAATTTAAATTATTAGGCCTTATACTCCCTAAGTATTGAGCAACTGGTCCTGCCTGGAGCTATGTTGTTACATGGTTTTTCATCAGATTGCAATTTATAAATCTTTTAAGCATTTCTTAGTGGAGTTATGGATCTTGTGGAGCAAGTTCAAACCCATTGATGACATTTATCTTGTGACTGAGTGTTTTATATTTAGGGGGACAGCAAACCTTAGGTTCAATTATAGAGGTGAAGAAGAAAGAGAAATCAACCAGGTCCTTATAGACCTGAATGGTCCTGCCCTACTGTGCTGTGATTGCCTTTACTGTTCTTTATGCAGCCTCACCCCACTGGGTTTATTGTTTTGCACAGACAAAAATTGTTTGTTTTCTGAGTAAAGGAAAACTATTATAAAAAGTGCTATTTGAAAGTCTGTCCAAAACCCCTTTCTTATGGAAAATGACTTGGTTGAGATATTAATTCAGTGGCTGTTTTCTGCAACATGTTTGAGGCTTTTCTATGCTTTAGAATATGAATATTAAATAGAGGTTACCACCATTTGGCAAATTAGTAATATGAAACAGGTTTCTAAGACTAGAAATTTGTAACTGGCAAAATAACAGGCTCTGTACCTGGCAGCTGTTTTGGGTGATATAATATCCATGTAAGTAAATACAGCATTTCTCTGAATTTCTGCTGACTTTGGACCTGAATAATGTATGCAGCACTTCTGGGTTCTATCACAATGCTGAAAAGGGTTACCAGGGACCAAGGGTTGTGTGATTGCCTTGAGGCTGGTTTACATCCTAGTGTTCTTTTAAACCTGATCATAAATCCTTTATTCTACTGTAAGTTGGAAATAATTAAGTTGAAGACAGCAAAGTTAGACTTGTTTCAGGAAAATGGGGTGGTAATTTGGGCAGACTTAGCCAGCAGCCTGGGCTGATCATGTGGGGCCCAGATTCTGCCATGGCTCTCAGGAACAGCTCCAGGTGAGTGTTTGAAGGGCTATGTGGACAACACAATCATACTCCTCACATTGTATTGCTTTATTTCACCCTCATTTCTATCCTGGTTACTTTGGCTCCTTTTCTTCACAGCATAAACACTCAGGTTTGTGAATGTAACACTAATTAACTTAGAACTTTTATGATTTTGTTGTGAGAGCATATCTAATGCATGTTGTTCATGAGGAGATGGGAAATAAAAAGTAAGGAAAAAAGGATTTTTTTTTTGATATCTTGAAATGGGAAAATAAGGTAAATTAATGTCTCTGCATAATTCCATGAGTCTTTTGTCTAAAATAATGTATGGATTATTATAAGTATAACAAAAAGTCAGACTTATGAGACTGATGCTTAACAGCTGTTGAGAAAAACCTGACAAACAAAGGCTTTGGCCGTATTTGCACACAGCCAGCAACGTGGTAGAGTTGTCTCATTGAACCAAACAGGACTTCTCAGATCTATAAAGTTGTTTAGATTCATATATTATGTTGTAATATCCATATTTTGTTGTTAATTTGTCAACACTTTTTCTTTTGTTTCTTTTTTTTTTTAAAAAAAGAGGTCAAACTGTTGCAATAATTATGGTTAACCTAAAGCAAAAATGCTCATCAAAATATTTGCTCATTTGAAATAAGATGAGGAGTCGTGTGGAAGAGTTTTGCTCAAGTATGCATTCAAATTCAGGACAGAAAAGGAGCTTGTAAACAGGAAATTCTCTTTTGCAGACTGCAGTGCCAAACACATCTCGATACATACAGAAACAATCATAAAATGCTTTTTGTTTACAGAACTATTATTGCTCTAATAGAAAGATTAAATTTTGGAAGAGCTGACTGTGAGTTAGTGGGGAGGACTTCAGGCAAGCAACCTCATGAGCATTTGAGTGTGTTGGGAGTCTTTAGTTTGGTGGGTGCATATCTGAACTAAAGCTATCTTTTGAGTGAGGTTGATACTTTTTGCATTATACTTAAGATAATACTTGAATTGATGGCTGAAATGGAATCTGGTTCAGGTAATTCACAAGATGTCTAAAAAACAAAAGGTCTTGGAAGGAGTTTTCACCTTTTACTTTCTTTAACTAGCATAATGTATTCAGCTGGGAGGTTTTCTTCTGTCATTGTTTATTCTTTCTTGACCTAAAACTTATGCCAAAGCAAGATTTTCATGCCAGATAGTGCTAATATTTACCCTGCCTAACAGCTCTTTCTTTCAAATAAGGTAATTTCCATGTGTGCTGCCCAGCAGGGTGTTTCAGATGAAGAATTGATATGATGTTGGGTATTTAATTTGGAGGTTTATATAACAGGTTTGCTATCCTTGCAGTTCTGTTATTATCTGGAAGAAAAGTTTTGACATCTGTAATTGTCCACCCACCACTGAAGCAGTCAGACATGCTTTGTAATTATATGGAGAAACCTTATGGGCTCAGCTGCAAAATTGACTGTCCAAAGCAAATAATGGAGACTTGGCTGCAGAACACGTTCCCCTCCTCAAATGAGACACGATCAGAGGGAGAAAAGAGTAAGACTCCTGCATGAAAAAGTGCTGTGGCATTTAATAGAATTTGATAATCTTTCTACATGAATTATCTATCAGCCTATAAAAATGAACAAGAAAAGATATTCTGCTTCTCCAATTCTATATGGCAATTAAAAATTATTTAGAACAGATGCTCGCTTTCTAATTCTATGGAATTTTGCAGAAATTATTTTAGAATTCTAGTAAATGATCTATTCCTAAGGATTACTTCATAACAAATTTTAAAGGACTTATGCTTTCCTTTCTCTAATGAAATTCTAAATGGTTTTTCCATATGAAGCCAAAGGTTGTGGCTGGAAGGCTTGCTTTTCTTGAAAATCAGGAAAACACCGATTTCAGGGGGAGGCAGTGATTTTGGTGGTCTCTGTCTATGAATTTCAAGTTTCTCAGTCAGTTTAGCTGCTGTTTTATAGGGACCTCAGGGACAAACTAAGGGAGGGAGGCTTGAGTTGTCCCCCTTGTGGGGCAGGGCTGTGTCAGGTTCTGTCACTGCTACAAGCAGACTGAGAAATCAGTGACAGTAGGTTTTGGATCACTACCTTGAAGTTGCAGCTTTGTGGGTTCCTGTAATGTATAATGGCATTGGCAGGAAGTTTTAGGTCAGATCATACGATATTCTAATAAATAATATGGTTATAATATGATATTATAAATAACATTATAAATGTTTGGTAATGTTCTTAATAGTGTGGGGTCTGAACATATATATATGTTTATTGCTGAATTCAATACTTGCTGGTAAAGGTACAGGAGAACAAAAAGCTTGTTTTCTCTTAGAAAGCAATATATTTTTATCTGCTTTTCTGGGGTCAAAATATACTTTTAATTAGAATTTCCCAGCAACCTGCACTGCTGCTTGCCTGTATCCCTCAGCTGAGCACCACTGTCCTGCATGACAAGTTTCTATTTTTCTTTTACCCACATTTGTGAACTAATATCTTGTGAAGATGATTTTCCTTTCTGGCTTTGCAGATCTGGCTTTTTTTCATTGTAAAATCTAGTTTTACTCACTGTAGCCCACAGTATCTGTACTCTGTGAAAAATTTGCTTTGGTTATTGCAGCATGTGTAGTTACATATGGTAATTGGAGCTTCTAGAAATTTATACAGGGGAATATGTGCAAGTCTGTGTCTGGAGCTGAGGGTACATTAGACTGTGTAAAACCTCAGCTGAATAAAGACAAAGTTTCCAACTTTGTAAACCAAGTAAGCGTTTCTCTTGAGTCCCAGTTTCCCACAGTTTTTATTGTGTATACATAGCAGGATGTCTCAGACAGCTTGTCATGTGGAGGGAGGTTTCATGTGATGGGTGAGTTCATCACATGATACACATTTACGTGCTCTTTTTCCCTTTTTTTTGGTCTGAGATCGAGCCACTGTTGCAAATTGAGCTTTTGGAAGAGAGCAGCAGTGACAATATTCATATAAATTAACTCCATTAAAAAAAGACAACCTTTTGTGGTGCTTCACTGATTGTTGCCAAAGTCATCCAGCTGGCTCTCTGCATCCTTCTAGAGAAGCCTTAGCAATAGCTAAGCATGCATTTCTGACAGACCAGAGAGGTTTGGGACTCCTTGGAAACTCCCGGGGATTTGTTTGATGGAGGGATTTTCCCCAGCAGACTCCCTGGAGGATCTGTGCTTTCAGAGATAAGGCTTTCACTTCACAGCCTGCCAGGCAGGGACGTGCGCTGCGCTTCTCTCTTCCCAGCAAGGAGCACAACTTGCTCCCTGATTTGAGTGAAACCTGCCAGAACCCATCTCCTCCCTGAACTGCTAAGGCAGCATCTCTGCTGGACTCAGGGTCCTCTTGGGTCTCTGCAGTGCTTTTTCATACAGGAGTCAGTGTGGGTTTCAATTAAAGGAAACGTTTTCCTTGCAGCTCCTCAAATCCACAGCTGACCTGCCTCAGGCTGCCACTGTAAGCTGTTGCCTCCAAACCTGTAAGCATTTACATGAAAACTTTGTTGAATTTTGTGCAGCAACCCAAAGCCAAAATACATGGAGCACACAAAGCCAGTTTGCCTGCAGCAAAAGAAATTCTGTTCTCCTCCATTCCCTCTTGTTGAGGCAGGGTGTGGGAAAGGAGGCTTGTAATTCTGAAAGACTTCTGACAGAAGTTTACTCGGTGAAAAGTCACCATAAAGAGCTTTTATTACAATCAGAGGCAAGGATTTATGTCAGAATAAGTCCACACAGGATAAATCCCTCCACCCTAACTGCTTGGAAATAAGGTATCATTCTCTCTGTCAGAAGCTAGGCACTGAGAGCAGGGAATTGTGTTCTGGCCAAGAGGTGACTGAGCAGGGTTTTGGTATTTTACCTCCTAAACTTTGTGTTATACTGATGGCATTAATGGAGAAGCTGGCTGACAATGTCTAAAATGGGGGTCCCTGGAACACCTCACTTCCTGGAGGACAGCAACTCCTTTTTCCCAATGGTCTCTATCCCCTGGTTCCCAGTACAAAGGAGCCATGGATGAAGGGTTAGGGAGCGAGGTATTCTGTTTTCCAGCATTCTTGCAGCCTTGGGACAGAGAAACCTCTGGCCTGTGCTGTGCGCCATGAGGAAGAGCAGAGATGCTGCTTGCAGACAGCCACTGCTACTGGTCACAGCTGGAATCTCGACTATTTGGGATTTCATCCCAGCTTTATGCTTGGATTTCTGCAGGAACTCGAGGAATTCACCTAAGAAATGTAGTGTAATGTAAAAGTAATGCATAAACCTGGGTAATGTTGCAGTAAGCAGGAGCACAGAGGAAGATCTGTGAGTCAGAGCAGGCTGAAGGCTGAGCCATAGTCACCATTGTCACGTTGTGGCAGAGGAGGAACCTTGTCCTCAGAAGTAGTTGATAAAAATAAAAATAACTCGTGGGCAGGCATTGCCGTGGTCATCAGCAGTAGTGTTGTTTGGCAACGTGTGGTAATGTGTTAATGATGTAATTTGCCCTGTGTTAATGACCTAATTTGGGTGGGGGGAAGGAAAAGAGGGCAAGGGGAGAATAAGAGAGAGAACTGTGAGGATAACAACAGGAATAAGAGGTTTGGAAAGCATGCTCTACATGGAAAAACAAAAGGAAAATGTTAGCAAAGTACTTCAAGGAATAACCTGCAGGCTGTGGGCCAGGCACAGCTTTTCTGTCAGCACTTGTGTACCCACTTTCTGAGTCATTAACTTAGGGACAAGAGCCAGGCTGGGGTGCCCATTTTGCCATTCTTTTTCCAGTGTGTGCCCTGTGGAACACTGGGGAGCCTGCAAGGCTGTGTATAGATGTGTTGGAGAAGGTTCCTGCCATGGATCCAATAAGGTGGGGGAAGTGCCAGCATGGCTGTGTGGAGCCTTGGAGGTTGTTTTGGGACAGAGGACATTTCTGGACCAGACAAACATCTGAAATGTATTGCAGAGTGATATTTAGTCCTCCTTTGGAGCAAGGGAAATGTGCCATGTAATTTTCCTGAGACTGGTGGTATTTTCTTATACTCTGTTTCATGTTTCAGGAAATGTAGTGTGAAGTGGGGGGAAAAAAACGTGGAGAGTGAAAGTGGGAAGGATATAAAGGGTGTGGCCAGACTCCAGAAGTTTGAAATATCATTAATAAGTTTTTGATAGCTTATCAGCAAATTCTGCACTGGGCTGGCCCCACCTTTAATCCTGTGTGCAGTTTTTGGCACCACAGTATAACAAAGATATTGAACAACTAGAGACCATCAAAGGAGAGCCATGAGGATGGTGGAGGCTCTGGAAGAGAAACCATATGAGGAGTGGCTGAGGGCACTTGGTCTGTTCAGCCTGAGGAAGAGAAGACTGAGGGGAGATCTCAGTGCAGTTACAACATCCTTGTCAAGGGAAGCAGAGGGACAGGCACTGACCTCTTCCCTCTCATGAGCAGGGACAGGACTCAAGGAAATGGTGTGAAGTGAACCAGGGAGGTTTAGGTTGGACATCAGGAAAAGGTTCTTTACTCAGAGGGTGTTTGGGCACTGGAACAGCTCCCCAGGGCAGTGGTCACAGCACCAACCTGACAGAGCTCACAAAACATTTGGACAATGTTCTCAGGCTCATGGTGTGACTCTTGGGGATGGTGCTGTGCAGGACTAAGAGTTCGACTCAGTGATCCCGTGGGTACCTTCCAACTCTGGATATTCTGTGATGCCATGATTCTTCCAAATGCACAGGCTTGTCAGATGCAAGCTAAATACCAACACAACTGTGCTGCCACCCTCAGAAAATGTCACACATCTTGGCTGGGAGATGCATCGCCGAATGGAGTGGGAGCGAAGCCTTCTGGAAATGGGGGAATAGTTGTTCCTTCTTACCCAGGCTTTTTTTCTGTTTAGTTTATAGTTCTTTGCCTTTCTTGTTCTTTTTCCCCTCCAGGGCTATTTCTAAATCCTGATGAGACAGCACAGCAAAGCCCAGCAAGGATTCACTTAAAGCATTTTAAAACTCTCTAAATTAAAATATTTTGGTGGAAGTCAAAGGTCAGATTGTTCTTATTCTAGTGAGAGGTCTTGCTAGTACCTCTGTGCGACTGTGCAGTGTGGAGAACTCTGTGTTAGTTCTTTTCTAATTAAATGGTGAGCTGCTGCCTGCTTTCTGGCCTTCGAGCCTTTTACTACCTGAATCTGGAGAACAGGCTGTAAAACATTAAATATGGGAAAGCTGGGAAATGTAACACGCTATAAATGTATGAAGGTAGGAGCTCAAATATGTGTGGACATAAAGATTTTATTTCTTTACATAAGGTTTAAATGAAGAGTCTGCAGTATAAATCTCCGCTTTCAAAGTGAACTATCACTTTTCAGCAAGAAAGAAAGCAAGAATGACTATTAAGAAATAAAATGTTACACATCTAGGAGGCACCAAGGGAAGTCTTTTAAGAGCATCTACATATGCAAGTAAATGAAGACCCCCAAATATATCATAGGACTTTTATTTTTTTTTAATCTGCAGCTTGGAATTGTATAGTTTTGTCTTTTTTTATTTGGTGAATAAGACATGCAAAGGTCACCATTATGCAATGAAACTGTCAGGAGACAGCTGGGAGGTCTTCATTTAATGCCCATTATGCCCCATATTTGATATCTCTATCAGGCTCCTAATGGGTGGTAGGCGGGGGTGTGGAGGATGATGGTAGTTTGGAGGAAACAAGCTGTAGCAGCTCCCTGGAAATCACTGGGGAGACAGGGAGGAGGTGATGTTTTTATAAGCAGAATAACTGAAAAGTATTCCTGAAAACCCAACATATTTATATAAGCAGAATTTCTGAAAGCGCCGAGAAAACGGTTTTAGCACTTGCAAATGAAAACAGAGAATTCCTAAATGTTCTAGATCTTCAGGCCAAATCTTGCTCGATTTTACTCAGGCTTTTTGTCCAGCTGGATCAATCACATGACTGATTTTTGAAGCAGAACTCTCCATTGTGAGCTATGTGATTTCTGAAAGTGATTTTTCTCAGCTGGTTATTGAAGCAGTGGGATCAGCAGCACTCCCCAACAGGACTACTCTGAATATTTTGTAAGTGGACCTTAAAGGAAATCTTTCTAAACCTGGAACAATGGAGCACTCATCAGCTGATTAAATGAGGCCTTTAGACCTTCATGTGTATGGATATATTTTAACGAGTGAACTTGACTTGTCCGTTGTGTGGCAATATTTTCATTTTGTGTACTCAAACAACCTTAAGTCCATTAAAAAGCCACCCCAGTTGAAATTGTAGTAAAATCCATGCTAGGGGAAGGGGATATAGTCAATTACCCAATTATGTGTTTTGTTAAACTAATTTTTGATCTGGCTGCATCCTGTGTAGTGAAGCACCAGAAATGTCTGTTTGGTCCAGGGTATGCAGAACAAAAACCATCATTGTGTTCCTGAAATGATGAACCCCAGGCAAGGAAGAAACAAGCATTAAGCTGAAGTAAGTTATTATTCAGAGGAAACACGATGCTATCATACTTCATATGCAGACCTCTCATGGCTGGGGCATGGCAGCCTTTTCCTTCTCCCAGCAAGTCTGAAGTTAGTTTTGGCTTGAGGTGGAGGCAGAGGGTTGAGTATCTCCCAAAGACATTTCCTAGCTTCATATTGCTCAGTCAGCAGTCTGAAATGGATGATTGCACTGAGGTGGGTTTCTGGACAGCGTTGATGTTCCGGGTTGTTGGCATGGGGTGGATCTTGAAGAAGGAGCCTGCATCTCATAAAGATCCTATTGATAAAATGTGAATAAATGACCTCTGCATCTAGCTGTTATTGGTGTTCTGGGGCATATTAACTCCATCTAAATTATTGCATAGGAAAGACCTATGAAATTTATTTGACTTCAATGACCTCCTTAGAGAATGGGCTCTGTAATTTGCTGAATAGCTTTTTTTTTTTTTTTTTTTTTCCAATATACCTTTATGAGTTTCCCTGTTAGGAACACTCTGATATGGGTTTACTTGATTTTGGCCCTTGCCATGGGCTTGTAAATTACTTTCAGCCACATACAGGACTGTGTGATACCTCCCAGAAGTCTAGAGCACAAAAGAAATGAAGATACAGTCTGGGCTGTGGTATTAGGCTATGGCTATTACATTTATTGCTTTTAGATGTTAGCCTGCTTCTTGGGTTCTGCCCCTTCTCCCCCATCCACCTTTTACTCGCAGAGCTGACTCTGAAATAGCAGGGTCTCTCAAATCCTTATTCAGCCTCAGTTGTGGGACAGGGAGGGCTGGCTCAGCTCAGTTAGCCCAGAGCCAGCAGTGTCACTGTGACATTTCATGGGACTTCTCCTAAGCAGCTCAGACAGACCCACTCTTAATCATATTGTGCCACAGCTTGCCCTTGCATTTCCTAAATCACTGTCATTGCCAGAAGCTGCTCAAAATTGAGTCTTCATGGAGAGCTTATCACAAGCAGCTGAAAGAAACACGCGACCGTAATGCCTGCTCTTGTGCGTGCCATTGAAGCTCATTTAAGGCAATGTCACGGGCAAATAATGAAGTCTGTGGATGTTAATTATGTTTTACTAATGCAATCGATTTTCTCATGGATTAACTTTGCCTTCACAGAAAAAAAAAAAAATAAACCCTCTCTCTTTCTCTAAAAGGACCATTCTCCTATGGCTGATTTATAGATATAGCAATTATGCAAAGTGAATAAATGTTCCATTACTGTGATATGATCACACGTATGACACCACCATTAACTGAAATTTATTCTTTGCTTTGAATACCTGTGCAGTGCAATAGGAGCTGTGAACTGAAATAATGGTTTAACATCCTGCTACAGCTGAAATAAAGAGCATAACCGGGACCGTGCTGGCACGGTGACTGCTGTTGGAGTCCCGTTCTCAGAGGCAGGTCACTAGATGGCAGCGGTACACAGCAAAGCTGCCTTCCCTTCTTGGCTCCTTAGTTTGCTCCTCAGAAAACTTGCAACGATCTAAAAGGAAAAAAAAAAAAACCAACAAAACCAAAGCAAAAACCCATCTCTGCATCCACTTAAAATGATACATTTTAAATTCAAACTATTGTGGTATTTTTTTTTCCTTGGTAGCTTTGACTACAGAGTGGGGACTCATCCTTACGTAGAACAGTCACAAGTTAACTTTGTGAAAGGTTTGTGCTTGGAAATAATGCAAAAAACCTTTGATTTTTTCCACTGTGCACCATAATTAGCTGAAATGCTTGCTGCTGAAGCAGCCATGGGTCTTGTGATGGCTAGGATGCAATTACATGGCAGAGCACGGGAGCTGAAGTGCTCTGGGTCAATTTGCATTTGCAGGGTTACTGTCTGACAAATGCTGTGCTAAAGTCTCAGAAATGTGCTCGAAGCATCTCTCTCCCTGAGCATGCTGACTTTTGCCTCTTTCTCCATTTTCTCTGCAGTGTGTGTGAGCTTTCACTTGATTTGGACAAACCCTTCTTTTTTAGGTTATTTACATTGTGATAGAATAAGTGCAAAGGTTTTCTTCCTCCTCCTGCAATCCTTTGAAACTTTTGGGTTCCAACACATTTCCCTTGCAAATGGAGCAGCTCTGTACATCCTTAATATAAAAAAAGTTGCTTTCTCCCAGAAAACAGTAGGAAGAAAGCAGAAATGGTAAGTTTCCGAGAGAAATTAAAGTGGGCTTGTCTTATAAATGAAGTAATTCATGGTGAAAGTGCAGACTAAGCTGTCTGCAGAAGTTTGAGAAATTACCCCCAGAGCTCTGCTTCACCCTTCTGCTGGAGACAGCCATCCCTGGGGCAGAGATAAACCTGTGTCCAGGGCTCAGCTACCTCACTGCTCCTTATTCATGTGAATGGCACCTCAGGAAGATCCAGTTCCAGTTCTACTGATGGTAACTGAGAGGCAGTTTCCATTTCATTGATTCAGTTCTGGACCTCACTCACACTGAGGCACTAACTGACCTTCTCATTTTATTGGTTTTTTTTACCCAAGATTTGCCATTTATGTCTGTAAGGTACCTGGGGGTCTCTTTTTGTTTTCATATAATCTTTATATGTGAGAAGTAGGCAAAAAGTTCAATTTGATGAAATATACTTTGTACCTGAGCAGCGACTCAGCTTTCCTAGAGGTTCTCCTTTCCAGATTTTAATGAAGCTCCTCTTCCAGTTTGGTTTTCTGTATTTTTTTAAATTTATTTTTCTTTGGGGTTTGATGGTCTTTTCCTAGTTTGTTTCCTTTTTTTCACATAGACTCTCCAGGAAACTCTGAGGAAGATTTTAAACTGCAGAGTCATTACACTAATATTTTGATTTTTCTCTTCTTTTCATAACAGAAATTCTTCACTCTTAGCATTTTTCCTGAATAAAATTATGGTCTCACAGTTATACTAAATCGAGTTTATGTGCCCAGGGTTAAATTTGGCCGTTACTTTGTGACCAGGTAAGGATCCAGCTGAGATTGAACTGTCCCTGATTCAGCATTGATAAACCAGCAGCAATGCTTTGCTTGCTTGGAGAGACATTTGAAAAATACGCAGAGTTGGGGTGTGATTCATCCCTGCTGGGAATGGAAGTTGATGCAGCACCTTGGAGGGCACAGGGCTGGATGCAGCTTAGCATGCCCTGAGTTAAAGAGCAGATAGTTTATGCATTTGGACTTTAGATTTGGTTTTATGCCTAAATCTCTTACTACGGTATGCCGTGGGTTTCAAAAATGCAGACTGTGAAATCACTTTATCATCCTATAGTAACAAAACAACCTCTAGGTGTGGGGAACACTGGCAGAAGCAGCTGTGTCTGCAGCAGCAGGCTGAGGGAGGCCAGGGGATGCTTCCTGGGGCTCTCATGCCTGCCATTCAGAGAGGGTGCCTGCTTAGGGGCGTTCTGTCTCCTTTATGGGCTTTGCACCCGAGGCTCCCTTGAAACCAGGACATAGCAGACGGCTCTGGTGCATGGATGAACCTGCCCTCGATGTATCTAGGTTGCAATTAGAATGCAGAAATGGAAACAAAGTATTGCTGAGGGTTTTTGTAGTATAGATATAACCTAAGTGTCCATAAGGTGTGGCTCTTGCATTGCTGTGGTCTTTATATTGCATGATAAAATCCCCATAGCATAAATGAGGAAAGAGTTTAAATGCCTGTGGTGCTTTGCCAGAGAGGAATTAGGGTAGGCCAGCTCAGGCTGACTGTAGGAATTCTCATCCTTCTTATTTCATAATCATTCTTCTCACCATGATGAAGTTTTGTAGCCTTGCCTTTCAAGTCTGTCACTGGCTCTGCAATCTGGAGTAGCAGCAGTGAGCAGTGGTGCCTTTCATCATCTCCAGCCAGGCAGGAGACTGGGATCACTCCTGCTGGGTGGGTGATGGCTCTCCATCCCTCTCCTGGCAAGGTTAGGCTCTAATTAAAGCCAATCTTGGAGGAATTTACAGCTATTACAGAGCACTCCCATCTGTGAGGTGAGCTTCTGAGAGAGGATAATGCTCGTGCTCATGTTTCTGCACGAGTTTCCTGTCCTCATCCAGGTGCAACTCAAGCTGTTGGTGATTATCTCTAAATCCCACCATGTCTGGGACCTGTTATCTAAGACATGGCCTCTCACCCCATGCTAAGATGTGGGGCATACAACTGGCTGTTTGTTCCTCAGGTAAAGATTTCCATGGGAGGTTGTGGGGATTTCTTATTAGAAAGCTTCTCATCTCAGGAATTTGGCCCTGACCCTTCCTCCCTTCTCTCCCCTAGACAGCCTGCCAACAAACAGGTCTTAACAATTTCCAACAGACTGTATGGATTAGCTGTTGTCCTTTTTCCTCTTTTTTGGTACATATCTTTATCTAGTTAAGATTTGTGAGGCAGTTGCTTCCTCGAGGTACTTTAGGGTTTAATAAATTATCAATAATTGGTCAATCAATGGCTTTAAATAGTTACATAATTCATCAGCTAGGTTGTTTATAGCTATCTTACCTTCCAATTTCTAGATTTTAAGCTATTTGCAACACATGTATCATTCATGTCTACGATGTGTATTGTTCCTTTCTCATAATCTCTTTCCAAAGTATCCATAAAAGAGCATTAATAAGAAGTGTCACTAAACAGGGAATCATACTATATATTGGTGGGGGAAGGAAAAAATAATTTTCCTGTACAGAAAATCATCTTGCTCTTAGTTTAAGAAAAAGGAAGATGTTTGGAATCTGATGGAAAGGCTCCTGAAACTTCTCCTTTTCTTTTGCCCTCACTTCCCTCCCCCCAGCTATTTTTCCCTCCTTGTGACAGAGCACTATTTCAGTGTCCTCATAAGGATTCTACAGAAAAAAATATTTCTTCTCTTGTCATCTTGAGGTTGATGGCTGCCTTCCCATTTCCTCTTCTGGAAGCTGTCTGTTCCAATACCACAACAGTAAAGATTTGGATTCATTAATACAGCACTGATTCTGTTCCAGCAGGTTTTAATTGCAGTGAAATGGAAAGATGTTTCACTTGATTTGTCCTGGTCTATTCCAACTGCAAGTAATGGCTGGTATCATATTTGTTCAGTCAATCCTACTGGGCCATTTTGGAGCGTGGACAAATCATGAAAAATGGGTGTGGGCACCCATCCATTTTTTTTTTTTCTATAGCTGAACCCAGAACTGCTTAATTATGTATATATTGCTGTAAAGGGAAGAATCTTTCTGTCATCATGTATAAAAATGGATGAGGCATCTGATCACATAAACTGTTACACCCCTAGAAACTGTGAAAGGCAGTGAAGGAGATGTGAGGAACTCTCTTTACTTGCAGAGGATTCCCTTACAAGAAGAAAATTGAACATGAGCACCACAGTTCCACCAGCTCAGTGTGTGTGGTAGCTTCTTTTGCACATGGTTGGTAGGAGGAAGCTCAGAGGATGATGCATGGAGCTAATAAGGATTGGAGAGCGTGCAAGGATGTAGCTGATGGGCCCATAAATGGGTCACCAAACCCTTCTGAGACCCTGGAGGAGATAAACAAAAGTACTGGATCTCTGAAACTCGAGTGATAAGTAAGTTGGGTATCTCCCTTCAGCCAGAAGAGATGCCCAGGTTTTCCTTACCTGTTTATTCCTTGTATGCAGGTTAAGGAGGAAAACTTGAAGCTCTCTCCCTCAGTGAGATTGCTAGCTCACTTGGTTGGATTGCTGTGAGAGGTTGGATAAAATGCCACTCAAAGCTTCACCCAGAACTGTGTCTGTTTGCCCCTGGCTTATCCCAAACCAGCTGGTCTTGCCTCAGTCAGGCAAGACTTAATGAAAAAAGGAATTAACCACGATTCTTTGACATCATCGTCCCCCACATTGTTATGCTTGTAAAAAGAAAGTAAAACAGCAGTGTTAGCCACAGCTTTTTGAGAGCTGAGAGCCCTGAAGTCTCTGGCTGTTGGTAAGGGAGACAGCTGCCTATTGTGAGGCTACACTGATTCCCCCTCTATCTAGATTTTACTTAAGGAGTTTGTACATGAGAACGAGTCCTTTGTGCTGCAAATAGTAATGAAGATAGCTTTTGTCTGAAAAATTAATTACTGCCAAAAGGCATATCACCACCTTCAAAGTGCCAGGAAAAAAAGAATCCTTACAGCTTTCAGTAGCTCTTCCTGAATCTCAAATAGACTTGAAGGTTTCACTCAGATCTTTCAGGACTGGAACTCTGACTGGGGCTGTTGCTGTATGAACATTAATGGATTTGATTAGTCAAGAATGCCTTCGCTCTACACGCTCAAGAGCACGTGACTTGTGGCTTCATTCCCAGGGTCACAGTGAAAATTCCTTTTACATTCTTTTCCCCACACACCATATAGAGTGGCAATGAGCATTTTCAGTATTTGTCATGCCCAAGGGGATAAACCAAAACCATCAGAATTTTCTTAGCATTATCTCCAGAATAATTTCTAATTCATGAAGATGAACTCACCAAAGATGAATATGTGATATATTTCTTCCATCACTACCATGTAATTAAGTACATAAATGAATGACAACCATTTGGGCCAAAATGTAATCACCAAATGATTGCAGAAAAATCACTCAAGAATGACCTCAAGGCTTTGAATAACTATGAAGAAAGCATCCTATGCTTTTGATTAATTCCTGATATTCTTATCTGATCTCTCCTTTTACTGTGTTGTCATCACCAAATGGAGACTCCTACAGATGTGCTCTCCATTTCAAATCCAGGATGGCTTCAAACTCAGGGAGTGCAAGTGGGAGAAGAATTTAGCTGTCCACAGGCGTAGTTCAAAGTTTAAGAAACAAATGCTGTGGTGTAACCCCGATTACTAAAGAAACAAGAAAGACCCTGTGATAACTGGAAGTTGGAAGAATTAGGGAAGGTGGCTGGGAGACTTCAGAGGTGACTGACAGCCTCTGTAAGTGAGCTGAGGTCCCCAGGGGCTGCAGCATCAGCGGGGAGGAGCAGCTGTGCTCCCGCTCTTCTGTCACACAGCACAGAGTCCTGGTGCAGTGCTCAGGCCTCAGCAGGTAAAACTGCTTTTCAGGGTTCACACTTTTCACTAAGGCCATCAGCAGCTGTAGGAAGAGCTAGTAAATAATGTCAGGCAGGGCTTTCCTACAATCTGAGATGCCAGTAACTGAGAATGTACAAACTCTGCTGCGTGCAGCTGCAGTGAGCCATCCTCGAACTGGGAAACTGCTAATATCTCAAAACCAGCAATAAATATCTACAAGTTTCTATAACAACAATGTTCAAACACCGCTGCAGGAAAATACTTTTTGAGGCCTAGGTGTGTACAAAATAGAGAGTTAAAAGAGGCTTGAGTAACCTTTTTTTTGAGGCTGAAGTTGCCAGAGCTGATTCAGTCCTCCTGTAACTCAAAGTTGCTCAGCCAGAGGATTCCCATTCTCATGGTATGAAAGTATTGCCTTGAAACTATGTGTTTAAAATGTAACAGCCTGTAATAGCAAAGCCCAGGGCTCCAGAGCTCTGATTTACAAACCTTTTCAGAAACTTAATTTACTGGGCCAGAGGTTTCTTGCACACTATGGGAGAGGAGGCAGTGATCCCATCTCACTTTATGCTTCTTATTTACAGTCTGAATCAATTCAAGGAGTGCAGCTATTGACAGCATTCAGAGAACAGCAAACAGTGGCACGAGGCTGAGCCTGTGGGGAGAGCTTCTGATTCTGCTTTACTTCTGAAAACACACTGTGTGAGCACAGCCATGAATGTCTGAGGTTGAACTTGGAGATTACTGCCTTTCCATAGTTCTGCTTCATCCTAAATATTGTTAGATACAATATTTGGGGTGTAGATTATTACAAGGAGATACTGGAAGAGTGGGACACTAGTTGAAGGTGGTGATCGATAAAAGGTTTAGAGGAGGATTTCTGCTAGTGTTAAATGGTCTTCAGTAGGTCCTTCAGGGACAAGGAAATTCAACTCTATTTTAAACTGGGATGACCATTAAGTATTCACTTGGTTTTTAATATCAAAATGTGTATTTCATTCCAATACTTGTATTAACAAAATCATGATAGAGTAATGAATCAGACTAATGAGGCCACAAAGCTTTATTTCTTTTTCAGGAAGTAGAGGAAGTTCTGTGTAGCTTCTGTGGTTTTGTTTTATCACAGTGTATCTTGCTAATTAGAAGAGGATAAAGAGAATAATTTCCATTTTAAAGCTGAAGGACTGATGCACAAAGAAGGCCAGACTTATTTAAATTCACCCTAAAAGAGCTGGTATCCCAAATGCCAACTTGGCAGAAGATGACATCTCTAAACACTTAATAAATAATCATGTGGATTGTGCTGTGGATGCAATGTGGGCTGTCTGAGAGATGAGTAAGCTGAGAAATACAATCTTTAGAATTGTTGTCTCAAAGGAAGTATCAGGAAATGAATCCTCTTTCTCCAGGGGGTGTTTTGTCCTTGGTCACTTCAATGTCCCTTTAATGCTGGATTTATGAAACTGTGAAGTGAAAAAGCCAGTGGTGTGAGAGCACAGCTCCAAAAGGCAGTGAGCTGGTACACATGGCTCAGCCACGTGTGCTGGTGTGGAGAGTGAGGGCACTCAGAGTTGCTAGAAAAATATAATGTGTCAATTTAATGCCTGGTGAGGAAACATATCATTCTGCATTGGATCCTTAGTGGACATGGTTTTCATGTCTGTGTTCTGAACTTTCAGAGATATGCAAGAGTAATAAGAAAATAGAAGAGATTTCAAATCTCAGTGGATATCAGGGCTTTAAAGCTAAAGATGAAATGAACCTATATATATTTTCAAAAAAAGAAGAAGAAATACATTTATATATGCATATACAGAGCTAGTGTATATACATATAGATGTATATACATCTATATATGCATATACAGGCTTTAAAGCTAAAGATGAAATGAACCTATATATATTTTCAAAAAAAGAAGAAATACATCTATATATACATATATACATAGCTAGTGAAGGGCAGAAAGTGGGAGTTTTTTGCATGAAGTTATATTAGCATGTGCAAATATATGGCTTGCATGTTGAGAACCTCAAATTATTAGTAAAGGTGCAATTTAATTGCATGTCATAAAACCTTTTCTGTTATTAATTGGCCTTTTAGTACTGTTTGTGCTCAAGGGAAGCTATAATCACTTTATGGGCATGGACATTAGGCAGACATTAAAGTGATGCCTTAAAAGTTACACAGAGTGGAATTTTCACAAAACTGTAGAGTTTTCTTTGTGTCTTGAAGTTTTTAAACCAGAAGTGGAGTGCTTTCTGAAGAACATAGCTCAGAGGGAATCTATAACCTTGAGCAAGAACTTGGGGTCATGTTCAGTGATCTGTCTTTTGGAGAAGGTTGTGTTGGGAAGACAAACTGGCTCCTTTCAGCTGTAGGAATGAAAGAAGCTCTTAACTTTCTGTCTTATAACTTAAAGTTGAAATATGTCTGCAAGCAAAAGTATGTGTGGATATGTATTAGGAAATAGAGAAGATCTGGGATAACAAGAAAGGGTTGCTATGATGGACAGTAAAAGACAGATCTCTTCTGTATTTTCCCCAAAATTTCAGTCTGGTGCAACCTAGAAGGAATCTGATGGGAAAGTTATGGATGTTTTCATTAAGTCACTGAAGTTAGGTACAAAATCTCTGCCAGTGGAAGTACTGTGTCTGGACCAAATATGATGAACAGAGTGAGAGGGCTCACCTCTATGCTTGGAATCTTTTTGCAGGAGCTTGATTGAATACTTGTCTGGAGGCAAAACAAAACAAAAAACTCCCCCATTAATAGCCAAATAAAACTAGTGCCTTGACAAGTAGCTTTTCTCAGGTAGATTAAAAAAAAGAAATAGGAGGAAATGGGATTAAATAATGGCCTGAACTGTGAAATAACAGGCAGGTGACTTGCCCTTAGTGTTCAGGAGAAAATGGGTTAATCTAAAAGGGGAGCAACCACAACATTCCACCTGTGATAGAGAATGTAAATCAGTGGTGAAAACGGTATGCAGGGCTCCTGGGCTTGCTTAAATACCTCTTTCTGTAAGAAAAAAATTAAAAAGGAAGGATTACAGGATATATTTTATTCCTGCAGTGTATTTCAAAGGATGTTTCATGAGAAGCTCATCCAGGAAGTAGAGTCAATTAGAATCTGGCCAAAAAAATGCCTGTTTTGATTGTGATATTGTTAAATAGTCTCTTTCTGCAATTCTGCATGTATCCAGTTCAATAGGTCTCAGAATAATACAGAAATAGTGATACTGTAGAAATACCTTAGTTAAATTAGCATATGAGACAGGAATACAGTGCATATTCTAAAGACTCTGTCCCAAGTTCTGTGGGATAACTTGATCATTGTCTTTGAGAGAGGGCTGTGGAAGGCCCTTGCCATGCAAAGATCCAGTGTGTCAGGTGTGTGTAGAAAATGATTCTATAGAGGCTGTGCCTGAAGCCATCATCATACAACATTTCATATCCTGGCCTGCAGAACTGTGATGGGGTATGTGCGTGCAGGGAACAGATGGGCATTTAAACACACAGATCACCTTAGGCAAGAGGAGATTTACCTTCCCCAAATTAGATGGCTCAGTCTAAGTTAGTCAGCCTAAGCTTCTAATCTTTGTTGAACCAACCTTTGCCAGAAGAAAGCAACAGTGTAAGGGAAACAGTCAACAGCACATTGGAAACTGCTTGCTGCTGATAGGATTTTGGTATTTGTGGCTCTAAAATGGAGTTGCTGATGGGTAAATCACCATCAGAGCATTTTTCTCTGAGTTGAAAGATGAAAAAATAATAAGAGAATGCATTGGTTTCAAATATGTTGGAATAAAACCACTAAGTTTTTTAGCCCTGAGAATGCTGTAGCTCTCCTGGAGTACTTTTATTTTTTATGACTGCATCCTGGAGCATCCTGGTGTCAGTCTAACTTTTTATGTTTCCCACTGTACCACAGCAATGGGGAAATGCCTTGTTTTATCATTCCACTCTTTGATTTTCTTTACATTCCTTTTGGAATTTTTTATCACTAAAATGTTACTGACACACACAACAGACCAGCTTTGTGGAGAAAACAAATTTCATCATGTCTCTCTACTGTTTGTGACCCCAGTCTCTACCTTTGCTCCTGTCTCTCTTCCCTCATCTCTTTCTACAGACCCTGTAAAATGACTGCAGTGATGCTCCTGAGTGTTAGTGATGAAATGAAGGTTTCAGAGCCTTGCAGCCAGGAGATCTCTTGGCTGAACTGCAGGCCAGGTGAGGTTATGACAGGGGAGTTTGTGATACACTTTTCCACACTGTCCTGCCAGGACAGTGCATGCTTTTTCCATGCTCATTTTCTCATATGGGCTCTGGATTTTTTCTCATTGAACCCCTGGTAGAAAAGTGGTTTAGATGAGACGTTTTCATTTTTTTTCACAAAAGCAAAGAATACTTTGAATGCATTTCTTCCAGTAGTTTCTGGAACCATCTGTTTCACAAAAAAAAAAAAAAAAAAAGGCAGAATATGTCTTTTCTCATTATTTAATATTATATTTTATATAAAACTCCAGAGGATTTATTAAACTGAATAATTTCACTGCCTTTTTATAATGAGAAAAGTTTATTAGAGAACACACGGTCATAAAGTCTTTTCCTATAAACATCTTAATTGATCCATTTGAGCTTCAGTCTGCTCTTTCCAACCCTTCAAACGCAATCACCTTGTGCACTCCTGAGGGTGAGTGAGGATACAGCATGGCCCTCTTGGGCTGCTTTTAAACAACCCAAACATGACCTTCAAAATCCATCTGTGGTGAAGAACTGGAGAATTTTGCTTCTTCTGTTGGCTGATGTGTTCTTTGGAATTCAGCTGAATTTCAGAATTTTTATCTCGACAATTAGTGAAAACCTGGCCATGGAACAGACATGATGAATTTTGAACACAATGATTTTGCTGGAATGGTTAAGAAATGTTGTAATTTTCAAAGGAAAGGGTCTGGAGGAAAGTATTGTTAAGGTCTGTTACCCAGGGAATCCACACATTTGTTATGTACACAGAATTCTGTCACTTGTCCTCCCCACAGGCTTGGAAGATGCACTCACACAATGTTTTACTCTGTTTTATTACTGATACAGCTGCATCCATCACGAGAACATTGGAGTACACGTGCCCTTTTGCTGCATGATTAAAAGAGAATTATATTGTTTCATGTCTCAAAATGTCCTTTGGCAGCTATATCTTCTTATTAAGTTATTGAAATTGGCAAACTGACTTTGTGGGAAGAGGTTCAAGAGTTGCATCAGTTTGATCTGGATTAGTTCCTGACTGGATGTGAGATATTTCTGTTGTAGGCAGCTCACACTCAACTTGAAATGCTACCTGCCCATGTTTGGAGCTGCCTGCCATCTGAAACTCTCAGAAGAATAGCTGCAACTGGATCTCAATTTATGGCACAGAATTGCTCTAGAGATGCAGTGTTGAATAAATCACGTGTGCTTTTTAGGGAAGATACCTGTTAATGTAATTTCCAAAAGCTCTGGTCAGGCCCTAAGGATTGGAAAAAAAAAAAAAAAAAGAAATCAAGAGCAGGGGGAGAGAAGTTAAAACAGAGAAGTGATGAAGAAAATTTGATTTTGGTTTAAAGACTAGTTAAAATGATTTTTAACTGATCATCAAGAAAGACAGGGTGTAAATAGCGATGAATTATGGAAGATAGTTGCAACAAATCTGAAAGTTTATACGAATTGGTTTTGTGAATGTTCAGGAGACTTTCTAATGATGCATTATGCATATCAACCTAGATTATGCAGGTAATAAGGGGAAATCAGGTTGTTTTTCTGAACAATTTTTTAATATAAGGAAACCAAATAGTCCTGAAAAGGACTTTAGGACTTCACAGATCTTTCTTTCCCTTTTTGACTGTAATACTAAGGATAGTGTCTACTCTTTGAAATTATGACAGTGAATAATTTGAATAGACTTGGGTTGTGGAATGGTTTGTAAATGTTTGGAAGCAAAAATGTTCATTTATTACTCTGGCTTTTGCAAATACAGAATTAAGTATTGTGGGGGTTTTTAGGGGGGGTTGTTTTTTGTTTGTTTTTTCTTAAGCCTGTACTCTAAATAGAGCAGTGTCATACCTGTTTGCTAACTGGATAAGGCAGAACCTGAAGAAAATCAGTGGGAAGTAAATTATCCTAGGATAAGAGTGTGTGACACACCAAGGACAAAGAGAGAGGAGACTACTAAGCCTTCTGACATCTTTAGAATGTATAAAACCTTTTCCTGCCTTCTTGTCCAGCAGAAGTAGCATTTGGTTTTGGCTATGTACCTGGACACCAGACTGAGAAATATCTGGGCTCCTGCCTGCCTGAGGAAGAGAGAAAGATACAAGCCAGGTTTTTTGGCTGACCTACAGGCTTTTCATTTAATTTCTTTCTGGTCACATTTCTTGAAGACAGGGTGCTTTACAGACAGGGTGGTCAAAGCAGCAGTTCTACTGCTGATTCACATTAATTTGGATATTTACAGACATATCTGTAAAAGTATTTGTTCAGGTGCTGCACTCAGAGGAACACTTGCTCCCTGACAAAAACTGATGTACACAAAAATACTTTACAGAAAAGCAAGCCAAAATGAATGCATGTTTAATAATCCAGGAGGGAATTCCCAAAGTGCTTAGCATTGCTTGGGTTATGCTCCCGGATGTTTGTGAGATCTTTCATTGCAGATATGATAAAAGAAGGGTCAGGGTTGGCTTGATCCATTAGAAAAACAATTTGAATTCTTTCTTGATTTCTTCAGAGTCAGTTGGCAGTGTGTGAGAGGTAGACATTCTTCTGATGTCGGATGGAAATACCATCATATGGATTTCTTGGAATTTCATTGTAAATTGGACTCTGAAGCAGCCTCTGGATGACTGGGGAGATGCTAAATGGAAGCACAGATACTCCCTAATATATTTTTAGTGTATAGGAAGGTGGTTCAACCCAGAAGAGTTGTACTGAAGCATCTTCAGAGATGTGGCTCATTTTTTGGAGGTCATTGAGGAAGGGTGGAAATCAGTCTTATTGTACTGAGAGAAATATTGTACTGAGAGAAATTTAGAAAACATGTACCATCAAGTAATGATGGTACATGTTCTCTCTGCCCAAGAGGATTGGAAAAAGCCATTTATCCCTCAAAAACAAAACAAAACAAAAAAGGAAATTGTAAAAAAATTGATCTTCAAATGAAGAAGATTCACATGACCTTAACACTGATCTATAACAATTTATGCTGTGCTGTTATAGATTATTGTAAGTTTTGCAACATGATTTATTCATTAACAATGGTGGCATCCAATCATATGGCAAACATATATGTCTGAGATTTATATGGGGACTGATAATGTATGTCTATACAGTTGCAGACATGCACTCTCTCTATAAATATATATCAATATGCATAGGGTTTTGTGTATCATACCTGTCATTTAAATATACAAAGATGGATGAACTTTACAGGACTTTCCCATTTTGGGAGGTGTTTCCAAGGAATCTCATACCCACTGGGATGCATTGGCTCCCAGCATCACAGTCAGAGTGTGTTATGTAATTATAAGAGTAAATCCATGTACAAAACCAGAGGCTTTTGACATGTGTTTGCATCCCTGTCTGAACTCATCCTGCTTAGCATGATAAAAGGACAGTGGAGCAGAGATGGCACAAGTTTTTATGTGCATCAAAACAGAGTGCAGACTCTTCCCCAGCTGTGGTTGTGTGCAGGAACCACAGACCCATAATGCTGTGCATTCCATGCCATTGTTACCTGGATTAGTTTAAGCTGGGATGTTTACCATCGTGTCCATTGCAGTCACCATTTAAATATCTTTATTTTTTTTTCTTTGATTGCATTTAAAGTCACTGTAGAACTTCCAGAAATCCTTTACCACACCACTGAAATAAGAGGAAGAAAGAGAGAATACCAACTTTCATCATTTCTCTTAGAAGGCAGCATTTCTTGAGAGCTGGAGGGAAGAGCTGTGGCTCAGAGATGCTGATTACTGTGTAACTCATGAATTATTAAGTAATGAAGTATTTTGCCATGTAAGCAATTAAAGGTCCTGTCATCTATTGAGCTGGTGATTCCAGAACCACATTGTGTCTTCGTGACTGTTTACAAAGCCACACAAATGTTTGTGTCTGTTCAGTTGCCAGGCTTCTTCCTTTCCAGTTGATACACATACACAGGGTGCAGAAATGGCTACAAAGAGCCTGAAGCCTCAGAGAGGATTTCTCAGTAAGTCTGAGGTGTCATCTGCTGGCTGTGGTCAGGATGGAGTTTGATGGGAGAAACTGAGTATTGTTCTTTCCCCAGCAGTGGGGAAGATACTGTTTAATGGCTCGAGGCAGGAGCCTCCTAAGTAAGCTTGTGTCTGGATATGATTTAAACAATTTCTTGTGTGGAGAGTAAAATTTATTATCTGAAAAAGCCATAAAATGACTGCATGTTCTGCAGACCCTGGTATTTCGGATCTGTCAAAAGAGGACAGATCGAGTCTGCAATGATGTAGAAACTGAAATACTAAAATAGCTGGCTGTTGAAATAAAATAGAAATAACAGGATGAGATGACAATCAAAAAGTCTTTTAAAGTTCCAGAAATAGATTTGCCCTGGACAGAATCATTTTTTGTACAAATAGGATCAAAAGTTTGCACGATTGGAGACCAGATCTCTGATTCCTAATTTCTTATGGTTTGGGCACCTGAGAAGTGCCATAGAATGTTGTGGAACTCTGCATCCCAGGCAGATCAGTTGTTTGGTTTTACCATAGCATATATGAATAATTTTTTTTTTTCAGCTGGGAATTCATTCTTTACAAACAAAAGCCGTTTTACAGCCAAGAAAGATCCATGATCCCAAGTGCTAAACCCAGAGCTCCTGTTCTTTCAGTGCTCGAAACACTCAAAAATTTGGAAGCTACAACAAATTGGTTGTGAAATGAAATCACTCCACCAACATTAGGGGGATTTTGCAAGTAATCCTTGGCTTAGTCACCAGGTTATTTTAACTGTGGCCCTCTGCTTCTGATGCAGATATTTCCAGCACTGAGAGGAAACTGTGAGTGGAAGCTTTCAGATGCAGCGTGATTAAGTCAAGGATGTAAAGATACGGATCTCTGAGGAGCGAGGACATGAACCCAAGCAGGACTGATTTGCTTTCCAGCTTTTTGAGAGCTCATGGTAAAGCACACAGCTCTGTCAGTGGAGCTCAAGAGGTAGCTTTTACATTGCAGCTACATGGTGTCTGTAATAGGGTTCAGTTATTGTGCTAACGGTAAGTCAGGGATCTGCAAAAATTTTCCAGATTTCTAAGAGAAAAAAATAAAATGAATGCAGTCTGCTTCACATAACTGTCTGCAGTGAGCAATAAAATGGCTGTAACAGGGATCATTGCTTTGCACATGGAAAAAAATATAGGTTTTCTATATACTTGCAATGCATTTGCTTAAAATTTATTGCACATGTATTTAAAATATATATCCCCTGTATAAAATAGTCTGTTTAAAATGGGACAACTTTGCCAATTTTCATAATATTTCAAACATGTGGTATAACAAAATGCATTCAAAGTATCATTAAAAACTGATACATTTGGAACATTTAAATGGGGTTATTTGTTGTCTTGAATATCTTTAAAGAAGCATGTGTGTGGAGCATTTTTCAGATACATAACTGAGAAGAACAAAATTGAGATTCCCCCTTCCCTTCTGGGCAACCTGTGACAAGATTTAGTCTAAAATAATAGTGTACAGCAGGCTGAAGGTACCTTTGTGTCTTAACTCCTTGTGCTTTGTGTAGTAGCAATATAATATTTTCTACTGGCCAGATTCAGTATCAAGTCCTGACTTTTCCATACTGCAACGATGCAAAATATCCGTGGGCTTGGCTAAACACAGATAAACCAGCTTTACAGCTGTTTGCTGCTGCCAAAGGAGTGCAAAGCAGCTGGAACTTATTGGTGAATCTGGTCTTATATCTTTTCAGTGAGTTCAGAAACCCACGTGTTTGGTTGGGTTTTTTTTTTTTTTTTTTTTGTTTAAACATGCAGCAGGTTGCTGTGGGAAAGGCTGGTTTGTCTCCTGAAATGAGAAACCAGCAAGGTTCAGAACTCAGAGCTGCTGGATTTGCAGTACTGGGGCCAAGCTCTGCCTTCACAGGTTGAATATAACAGGGAGCACTGCACTTGCTTTGACAGACACATTTCATCCCTGGAAGTTGCTCCAAAATGAACCTAGAGCACTAAATCCCTGATGGCTGTTTTAGGAAAAAGAGGGAGGATAACTGAAGGTACAGGAAGTCCTACAATGGACAAATGGTGCAGGGGAGAGTAAGTTGTGCCTAAAGCTGAACAGGAAATAGATTTCCCAGGCCACAGGGAAAAAAAAAGTAAAACTAAAATGGGGATGCAGAACTTTTCCTACTTTGTGTCTGGATAACAATAGCAATTAAGAAAAAATAATTATGAATGAGACCATTCTATCCTTTGGTTAAGGTTATAGATGACTTCTGCTTTGTGTGACACAGATTCAAGACCTCTTCTCTCTGAGTCAAACCAGGACTTAAATCTGCACTCCTGAGATGAATGACTGACCTTTAAATATAGGAGAGATGGGTAGTAGTAAAAAATCTTGGGGTTGCAACACAATTTGTGGTTTGGACATGGATCACTTTAAGTTTAAATTGATACATTCATACAAAGGGTTTTGTTTTGACAAATCTGTGCTATTTGAAGAGAAACACTTTTCAATAATAATGATAATGAATTAAAAAGTCTGAACAGTTGGGAAGGTGCCTGAGGATTTCAAACACACTTTTTTTTCTGCTGGCTATTTAATTACTCCATGTGAAATATTTATCAGAAAGGACTGAGCCTATTTCTCAACAAGCTGTAGAATAATTTGGAATGTAAAAACATCCTGTGGATATTAGGGCACAGCAAAGTTAATTACCTTCTTTAAAGTGTCACCAAGGGGTCCTGGAAGCTGGAAGTGGAACAGACACCTTTTGATGCTGCTTCTTGCATTTCATCCATGAGCTGTTCTCTGGGTCCTTGATAGTCCTGTAGGTATTTTGAACTGTGATATTTTCCCATGAACTGAGCATTTTCTCTCCTCCTTTCCTCCAGATGTGACACCTGGCACTAAGTGCGTGACTGGGATCATCAACCCAGTCCTTCATTTTGCAGAAAGAAAAGATAGAAGATGTGGAGTCTTTTATGACTTGCTACACATTGGGCACAACCATTCTTGTCATTTCTGGATCCTCATGTGCCTCCCCAGCTTGTCAAGGTAATTCATTCTTGCATACCTCAGAAATTCTTACTTTGTACATCCCTTTCATGCTGAAGTGCTTTTTCCTTTGGAGAAGGTGATGGGCAGTAGTTTTCCCTTTTGAGATGCTTGGCTTCTGTTGGTACCCTCCGATCAAGTAGACATAGTTCTCATCTTTTTTCCCTGAAATCACCCAGAATCTGCCTGAAAAGTACTGAGCCTGAGGGATAGAGTTTTTCTGAGGAGAGGGGAGGTTGTGCTGAATGGATATGGAGAGCTGTTCGAGCTGCCCCAGGTTATTTTCCCTTCAGGATACTGAGTAGTGCCTGTGGCTTCACAGCTATTGAATTCTGGTGGGCTTCACACTCTAGAGCTCAAGTGGCAAGGGACAAACATGGCTTTGTTCTTAGTTTCCTACAAATGTAATTATTTCTAGGGGTTTACAAATCGATTGTGAATGTACTTTGACATCTATTCTTTGTTGATTTTTGCATTTCCAGTCTTTTCAATGGTTGGACAGTTGAAAAGCTAGCCAGGGAAATCATAATCTACTGTAACTAAATACATAACAATCCAATAATAAAATTATTGGGAAAAACCCTGAAGGCATTTATAAAGTAATGTAGAAAAATGTAAATCATTTAAAGAAACACCAAAGCATGGTGTAATTCACGATTATGTTAGTCAAATAACCATGAGCTGTTTTCAATAGGAAAAAAGTGCCAGATTTTATCCTATAGATTAAAAAAGCACTAGAAAATACTGTCTTAAGAGATCTCCATCATGTTCAGAAGCACTGAAAGCAGTACCTTTCATAAAAGGGGTTTTCTTTAACTTTCTCACAAGAGAAAGGAGCAAGTTGTGGGTACAGCATTTTCTCAGGGAATAAAATCTAGGTATGGGGTTGTTAGGAGGGAAAGAGATTAGATGCAGGCATTTGGATTTGGTTGACTGAAATTTCATGTTCTTCAGGAAAGTTTATAAAAGACAACAAAAGGTCTAAATAATGTATGACACTACTGTATCAAATAGTTTTAAATGGTTTCTGAAAATGGCTTTTTATTCAGAGCCTTACTAACATCTTTTACTGTTTTCTTACTGTTATGTACAGTGTTTTTAAAGTTCACATTTTCATTTTTCTCCCTGAAATGCTGAATGGGTCATGTAGGTGTTCCTTAATACTAAATTCTATCTAATAAAGATGCAACTTTGAGGGTTGCCTGCTGTTGTTTAAGCTTAGCACTAACTACAGATTCAATTAATTGGATATTAAACTTGGAGTAATTTTTCTAACTGTTGACTGGTATTCAACAATACATGTTCCTTGAAAACCTTGCTTGAGTAGCATAATGAGCAAAGTATTTGAACAGAATAATAAACAATCCAATCAGTTCAAATCCTTTTCAGACAAGCAGGATTCAAATACTTTTGGGCAAAATTCCAATGATATCATTAACTTTCTAAGAGGAAAAGAATATGTGCACCTTTACTGTATGATTATGATTGAACATAAAATTCCAGAATTATTAAGAGAGTAATCTGACAGGTATTTCTAGCCATCAAAATCTTGGACTGCCATAAATCAGCAGAAGTCCTTTACTCACAAGAATTATTAGAAGAATTCTAAATCAGCTGTTGGCCAAAATGGGCCTCTAAAGTTTTAGATGTTTATAAAATGATAAGTATATCTTAGGCACTTCCCAGTTCTGGAGGACAGTTCAATCTGTCCTCTTGTCAACACTGGTTTTTGCTCCTCAAGGGAAATGTCTACAATATGTTTTTTTGATATGTAATATGACTGCAGTCCACCATAATCTCTTGCCAGATGGTAGTGTGTATAGAAGAATTGCTTTGCTGCAAAATTCTGTTTATTTCAGGAAAAGTTCACCATTAGGCCTAGAGACTAAAACCAATAAAATTCCTGAAGGTTGGCTGGACTAGTGAGTGCAGGATGCTTTTATGCTGTTTGAGCTTTCAAAAAGCAAAAGCAGAAACCTGAATGGAATGCTGAAATGATTATTTGAGCTCATCTAGATGAAGAGCTGCTACAAGAGCCATCTCAGTTTTAACTCTATTTCATAAAACTATATATAGATTAGGCACAGTCATGTCCATTAGTAATTTCTGTCTTCCTCTCATGTAAGCATAAAACTAGTTTAACAGAGTTTCCTGGGAAGAGCAGGATGAATCCAAAACACACAAGACCTCATCCAGCTTCCTGTCTGTAGGTAATGCTGCAGTCATTTTGGATTAGCGATAAACGGTCATGAAATTGGAAACAGGTTCTCCCAGCTTTACACAAGAATCTGCAAAAACATGAATACTTGTACCCAGAAAGTATGATTCCAATCCAAACATCATAAAATAATATACAGTGCATGCTTAACTGCATGCAGGTCCATAAGAATGTATTAAATGACATTGCCAGATGCCAAAGACAAATATGGTTTCAGCATTCAGATGTATTGGAACCTGGAGGAGATGATGGCTTTTCTTGCACTGTTGTCAGGGCTGTGTTTCTGTAAGATGAATTCTGTCCTTAGGTTCTGGTATCATTTCCCTCATTCCTTTGCACGTCCACTGTGACATTTTGTGACATTTTCTGTGCCTGAAAAAGCTCTGGTACTGCCTCAGCCCTGTTCAGATGTGCTGGCTGGGTGACCTCAACCTTCCTTAAAACCCTTTAAGGGTACAAGGCCCCTTCCAGAGTGCACAGTGATAAAGATACTGGGGAGGTCCTCACCAAATTTGGTGTAAAATGTATGGGTTTTATCCCAGGCCGTGAAAGGGAATTGCCACCCCATGCACTTTCACTGAACAGGTTTTATTTTTTGCAGGCCAGGTATTTATCCAAGATCTGAGAGAGGAGAAGGCAGATACAGCCATCTTCAGTCCCTCATACAACCACTGTAGCTTCTTCAGAGTACTAGTGGGATCTCAAAAACCACGAATAGAAATGCTGATCTGAACACCAGTCCTGTGCAATTTGAGAGAAAAATGCAGATACAGTGAGTAATTCATACCAGTCAGTATTCTAAGGACTTGGAGGGTGAAACTTCCAAGTTTAGAATTCAAATATAGAATCCAAACTCAAGACATAAATCATGATTAAATCATGCAAGTTGGGAGGCAATAATCTGAGAAAGCACTTACTCTGGGTATCTCATTAAAAAAAAAAAAAAATGGAGTGGAGTGGGGTATTTGCCAGCAACTAGCTCTAAATTTGGAGCTCAGCTGAAGCCATCCAATATGAAAAATCAATGTCTTTTTGCTCATGCTTCCTGAAATGTTTAGGCTGCAGAAGATGAAAAGCAAACTCAACTTTTTCAACCATAAGATAAAGTAATAATAAAAGAAGGCTAGAAGGAAGATATGTAAAAATGACAACACTAGCCAGGCTTCACTTTCCAAAATGCTTTCTTATATGTGTGAATTAGGGATATCCCTGAGCTTTCAAGCTAACCCTGAATTATAGCATTAGTGCTGGGTGAGAGCATCTCTCCCAGTAGGAACTGAATCAGAACAATGATGTTCAGTGACAACAGAAGATCCCCACACTTACCAGTAAAAATATCGGTTAAAATCTTACAACTTTGAAATTAACTCACTTTTTTTTTATCACTGTCAGTGATGTTGCTGCCTCTCTATGAGAATTGTGGACCAATTTGAGACTGTGTACTTGAAGTCTCTTGCTCTTAAATGATCCACAGTGGCCATTCATCACATTTCCTGTAACATCCCAAAATCACAGAATGGTTTGGCTTGGAAGGGACCTCCAAGACCATTTTGTTCCAACCCTCCTGCTATGGGCAGGGGCACATTCCCCTAGACCAGGGTGCTCAGAGCCCCATCCAGCCTGGCCTTGAACGCTTCCAGGGATGGGGAACCCACCATAATATGCTTCTCCTACAAGACTAGGGCAAATATTCCAGCTGTGTAAATGTTTCTAGCTGAAAATGCGGAGGCTTACAGTAAGAGTGCTTTCCAGGGACGTGGATAAGCAGCACTTGGATCCCTGCTCCAGCCTCATGCCCCTCAGAACTGCAGATATCTGCCAAACACTCTTACTGGAAGAGTGTTACTCCTGCAACCTGGTCATTCATCAGCCATTTGCTTTTCCCTCAGAATCTGCAGCAAGAGCTCCTTCAGTTTTCAGCAAACCTTTGAAATTTCTTGCCAAAATCTTTCAATATGAATGGAACTTTCAGTTCCCTGGGAGTAGACTCATATTTTGTCTTGGACCCTCCTCCTTTATAATGGCAATTTGTCTCCTAAAGTTACAGTTACCACAAAAATCTCAAAAAGTTTGCATTGCAAAGCATGCCCCTGGTGGTTTTCTTATAAAGCATGAAAAATGATAACAAACCAAAGCCTTACCACCACGCGCTTGAACGCTGTGAGAGCGATTTTCTGTACTGTTGGAATAATCCAGTTTCTTCAATACAATATCTAATTTCACAGATAGAGGTGATAAGGGAGGAACATGGAAGACTTACAGATTTACTGGCAAAATTTCATCTCTCAAATATACTTGTAATGTTACTTGGGAGAGCCATTCTACTACTGCTATGTTTTCTTTCACATGCAGCAGGGGCAGAAGTACATAATGCTATTTCACAGTTACATCTCAGATTAACTTTAAGAATCTCCAAATACCTGTGACTTTCTGGACAATCCTTCCCACAGATAACACCTTCATGTCTGCCTCATCTCAGATATTTATCTTTAAAATGTTTTTTTCTCAAACAGGCACTCTAAATCTTTGTGGAGTCAACAAAAATGTCATTTTATCACATGTTTCTATTTCAGGTATCTTTGTGGTTGTGCCCTTTTTACTATTTCAGACCAGTTCTTTTTAGCTAAGTTGCCCCTTATCTGCAAGCAAAGCAGTTCAGTTTTGCAAGAATAACAGAGATCTTTCTCCAGGATTTCATTACTCAGATTTTCAGGCCCCATTCTCAGAGAAATTAGTTTGAATGAGATAACTGTTAATATAATCATAATTTCTCCTTGCAACAGCATATAGCTATCATCTGTACACTGAATTACAGCAGTATTACTGTGGGATTAATTTTATCTGAGGATTTTGGGGTTTTTTTTAAAACCAGAAAAGTAAAATAGAAATCCAACACAAATGAAACCAAGAAAAATCCTAGCCTCCAGTTGCAGGTAAGCTCTGAGGGGGTGAGTTTGCATTAGCAAAGTTAAATAAATAAACAGAGGAACTTCTGGCTTGATTCAATGAGCCATACTTAGACTCTCACAAAGCCACTGTTGAAGGCCTGTTTTTGCAGAGCTGCCACACTCTGCAGGTCACAAGGACAAACTAGGTCCATAAGGGAAAGTATTTTAGGTTTAAAAAACAGGAGGAAAAAAAAAGAAAAAGTGCTGATTTGGGCATTCATAATCTCCATGGCACTGCAAACTCAAACTGCAGTAGCTCAGGAGCATGTTTTTTGTCAGACTGCTGGCCTGCTTTTCTTTTAGGGGATCTGCAGACACGGGGCTGTGTAAAAGGAATTCCTCATTCCCAAAGCCTTCTGGCCCTGCAGCTCTGCTGATGTGGCTTGTTCTGCACTGGTGTCACCTGGAGGCTGAATGAATGGGCTAACAAATCCAAGGGGTGGAACTGGGGTGAGCTGGGAGCTTCCCTGCAGTACCAGGTGCTGTCTCTCAGCAGAAATTGCCCAAATTTCTTATCCATTGTAAATTCCACGCTCTTAATTAGTGACAGCCAAACCATCAGGAGATGGCTCAGCCCAGGCCTTGGTCTCAGCTGTGACAGTGGCTTCTGAGAGAGCAAGAGAGTAAGGTCAGTGAATGTCCTGTGAGATTTTGTGGGCCCCTCTCACTATTCCTGCATCCTCAGCCATAGTAACACTTTTCTTGAAAATCAGAGTGATGGCAGGAGGTAAGGATGACCAAAATGGGTCAGGGGTACCACATCAAAAAGAGATTAATAAAGTATTTCAGTTGGCCAGTTTAAAAAGGAGACAGAGCAAGATATTTTTTCATTGTGCAAATTTTGTTCCCCCTTCCTGTGGGACTGGTGTAATTAACATTGATTTCTTTTGCTTTCCATCTCTAATTGCTGGAGAAGCTCTGGTGGTGGAATTTTAACCCTTCCATCTTTCTACAGCCTTAACACTGACCTTAACATTTCCCATGAGAAATAAGGGAATTTTCTTAATCTCTTTCTATGGGGCTGGCCATGGGTTATTGAAAATGACCTAGAGTTATTGTGCCAATGCATAAAGTGCCACAAGTAATTTTGGCAAACCTAAAGAGCAAAATAATTGAAGGACTTGTCAGTGAAAGTCAGAAAAAAATCATCTGTTTTTAATACCTACCAGGGCTCAACTTCAGCTTTTATTTCACATATAAAGATGTTAACTCTGAAGCATACAGATCCTTTCTAGAGCTACTTATGGTACAATTTTTCAGAAAATTGCATTAAACAATCTGATCAATAATGAAAGTGATCCAAATTAGAACTTAAAGGCAAATTGCTTTGCTAGTTCCTGCTTCAAAAGAAATTTTGAACTTTTGAAAGGCACAGGCTTTTCCTAAAAAGATTATTTTTAGGGAATATCTAGGAACGCAGGATTAACAAAACCGTTGTGCAGCTGCTGATGTGGGATTTATTAATCCCTGAGTCAGATGTGTCATGGAGCTGCAGCAGTTCCATATCCTTAAAGATGGGCTGGTCAGAAATTAAGGAAGTGTAAATGCAGAACAATCCCTGATTAAATTCTATGGTAAAGAGCCAAGGAATCTCCATATCTACAGTGTGGTTGTTGCTGGTTTTGTTTGTGGTACCTTTTAATGGACTTGAAGAACCAAGAAGCAGCAGCTCTACACAGAAATGAACTTCTTGCAATGAGAAAAATTTTCACAGTGTGCATGTCTTAGCTGGTAAATGACATCATTCTACTACCTTCATACTCCCCAGCACTTTTTGTTTTTTAAGATAACTTTAAACTAGGGCCTGGCTGATGCAGAATTGCAGATTTTCATTTGATGTGAGGTTTTCTGACAGTTTATATTGTTTATTCTTTTAATGTGTGTCATGAAAATCAAGCTGTTACCCCCACCAAGATTTCCTGAAGAACAAAGTGTGAGAACAAATTCTTTCCAGCCTTACACCAAGGCAATGTGACTGACTTTTCAAGCCTGTATGATGTAAGTGGGAGCAGTTTGGCTTTTGTTGTATAGCATATGCATATAAATATATGTGTGCATATAACAGAGATGAATGTAAAAATGTCAGCAAGGGAATATTTTAGGCTAAGTGTCAGGAACTGTTTCTTTGCACTGAAATCTTTTATGATAGAGAATAATTTCTCCATTGGGAGAAATGGTGGGAGCTTCTCTACTCGATTAGAAACTGGACAAACCTTGCAGAACACAGCATGGAGCAGTTTAGTGTTGGCAGAGATATCAGCTAAGCACCTAGGAGCTCTTTTCCACCCCCACTTGCCATGGAAGATAGATGGATGGTTTGATAACCCTTGAGGCAGTTTTAGCAGCATAGTGCTAATGTAGCTCTTGTACTTGCCAGACCAAGTTTTCAAAAGACATTTGGACAAACTGTGTCTGAAGTGGTTCATAAATTACACTGCATTATATCAGCAAAACTCTCTTCACTTCAGGGAGGTGACTTCAGCAGCAAGAAGTCAGTACATCCACTGGGATTAATGTTTTTGCTCTTGGGAATTAAACCCATGTGAGGCTTTTCCTGTGTACCAATGGAAGAAAGGTGACCAGGAATGTGTCAAACATCACCCAGACCTGCCTGTCACCTTGCCTTGCATTTTTCCTAAAAAGTGCCTGGCTCAGAGAATCCCTTGAGTGAGTGTTAGAACTGTCAGCGTGCTTTGGCCCCACCATCATTTCCACAGGAGAGAGGATTTATTTGCTTGGAGGGGAAATGGAAAATTTCCATTCCAATGGAATTTACAGAATGAATTGGAAAGGAGTTTACACCTGATCACAAGAGGTCAGGAAACAGAAATTAAATAAGAGCACACAGATGGAAACATTTCCTTTTGCTGGTATGGCCACTTTTCTGGAGAATTTAAGCCACGTGATACTTGCTTTCTTGTTAGGTTTGCCTTTCACAAATCCTCTACAAGCAGTTCACAAGTAGTGATGAGAGCTAGAGGATGGTGTTCCCACCATGAAGGGAATCAGGGGAGGGCAGTTGTTCTGTACATGGATTTCTCTTTATCAGAAGGTAGGCTGTCTATCTTTTCACTTCAGGTGTTTCCAAGTGATAACTGTGAGTTGTATGTCTCACAGAAAAATTCTGGGCAGCTGATAGATGTTTTCAGTCAGAGACATTGTACCAGCTTAGAAACTCCAGCAGCAGCCAAGGAGAGAGGGGAGAGTCTGCATCCCTTTCAGTAAAGATGTCTCATTGCTACAGGGCAATAATTAATGGCTCATGCTGTGGTTTTGGGTTTTTTAAAATATCCTTATTGACATTCTGGATAGATTCTTTGAAAGACTTGAATGGCACACTTGGATTTGAGGATTCCTTTTGGAATCCCTGAGCACACTGCAGAACTGCTGTCAAACTCTGTCCTTGTCACTAATTCTGAGTCCATGGTCACGTCCGTGTTTATGTGGGTAGAGCATTTGGCAGGGTTCTGCTTGTAAGTGGAGAGGGAAACAAAAAGTTGTCATTGCCAGTACTTCTGTGGAGTGTTTAAAGTGGATCCTCAGGGCTGTGTGAGGTACCTGTGCAGCCATGGTCCATCAGAGCCCCAAGAGGAGCTGCCTGAGCACAGGTGTTTCTCATGGTGCCTTTTGTTACCTCTTTCAGGTGGGGAATGAATTGGTTGGTGATGCTGTTCTCTTTGTCTCCTGTTCCACAGCTGATCTGGAGGTCAGGAGTGGAAACACTCCTGCTGAAAGTGGCTAAAACACCAGGCAAAGATGTTTTATTAATTAAACTGTGTTCAGCCATGGCTATTGAAGAACTTAAATTGGGTTATTTAGTGAAATGCTATGGTGGGATTGTGCTGGGATAGAGTTACATCTGGCCAGAAAGGCTCATGTGAAGAGTGGGAGGTGCAGGAAAACACAAAACGTTCTCTGTAAAATAATTGGATGGATTAATGTTAGACTAAGATTATTCATTTATTCATTTATTTATTTTATTATATATAGTTATTTTTTTATAGATAATTAATTTTAAATGAAATCAAGAGGGGCAAAAAAAAGTTGCCTTGGGCCCAAGTGAAAAAGAGATGTGACTCTTTGCAACCTTTATTAAAAATGTTCACAAAGCCCCTAATTCAAAATTTAGAGCCATAATTCAGTTGTAGCAAGGTTTCCAAGAAGACCATTGCTGCTCAGTGCTGTGGCTCAGGTGTTTTCAGAGGAGCTGAGACACATCTGTCCATGTTTAACTCATAGGAGTACTTTTTAGGTAAAAAGAGAAGGAAATTTGAAAGATAAAGCAAAGGTCTTAATGAATAAATAGTATTACATAAATACTCACTAGTTATCATGCATAAGATCTGACAGGACATAAACTCTGCTGAAAAATCTTGTTAGGTAACCTGCCAAAAGCAGAATATATCCTAATATGTCTTCTTACAGTCATTTAAATCCCATGAACAAATACAGAGGAAGGGGGGGGGGGAAGCCTTAATTCAAGGTATTTTTATCCACCAGTGTGTGGTAAGGAGCTTCTTCCAGTGCACTGGGGTAAGGAAATGGACAGGGAGAAGGGAAGCTTGGAGCTTGAAACTCCAAAAATTCCTTTTATTTATTTATTTGTTTATTGTGGAAGTAGTTGGGAGCAAGAATCACTCTGCCTGCAGAAAGGTCTGGAAGGACTAGGACATGTGAGGAAGGAGAGGCATCCTTGGGAGGATTGGCATAGCCAGTCACAATTCTTCATGAGGTTATACCGGGAAAATAATCAATATCCACATTAAATGGGCTGCTCTGTGTAAGGCCTTCTTCAAGCCTCTTCCTTGGAGCAGAAACACTTTACATGAAAGGAATTGTCTGAGGCAGCAAAATGAAGTACTCTGAGCCTGTTTTATGAGCCATCTCTCCCTCTGGCTGTCTCCCCACACATATCTGTGTGTAACCTATTTTAAGTGCTCAGTGCTTGAGCTCTAGCACCATTTCAAAGTGTTACAATTGGCATCTCAGGATTTCCAGCACACCAAGTGAAAGCCCCTTTGGAAAGGAGGGATGCCACTCAGTCTGGTTTGCAGCAGGGGTTATGTGTCATTTGTAAGTTTTGAATCATATTTCAGAGCTGTGAAATGATGCCCTTTGGTGCTCAGCCTGTTGTTTTCATCACTGCCTGGCTGTCTTTGAGCTTCTGGGAAGCTGATAATTTGGGGATCAGGGCTCACTCCTTCCCTGAAGGTGTTGAGAATGATGAGAATATGAACAGAGTTGGATGGGTTGCAAATGACTGCAGATTTCAGATGGGCTGGGAGGCTTGAGAAGGATCACAGTAAGCAGGCAGCAGGGCTGGTGGGCCTGATTTCACTCACAGGAGGGCTCCAGTGCAAATGGTGAGAATTTCATGCAGTGGGGTAAGAGGTGCCAGTTAATCAGCAGGAGACACTGAGCATCATCTAAATCAGCAGCTTGAAAATATTCTAAAATAAAATAAATTGAGAATATTTGGAGAGTTTTTAGGCTATTGGGCAGGGAAAGAGGGCTTGCAAACACGTCTTATTGTTGAGTTAAAATGGCTGATTGTAGCATTCACTGATTCTAATATTTATATTCTTTTATCTGAATATGTTTGGCCTTCTTTTGGAGAGGATTTGCAGAGTGCCAATGAGTCAACTTTCATAATCTGGTATTTTAATAATAGCTGCTTGCCCCTGCATGAGGAGGGAAATGATACTGCTGCAAGGAGGAGAGAAATGCTGCACTGGAGAGAAGTGTTCTCAGCTGGAGAGCCAGCCTGATGCCAGCAGGCCACAGCTTCTCCAGACTGTGCACCTGAGGGTACCATTGCAGTGATGGCACTGATGCCACCATGGCACTGACAGCTCTGTTAAATTATTAACAAAACACAAATATCAACCAGATAGAGATTTGTTTTTCTTAAAACCAGCTGCTTCAAAGTGGAAGTGCATAGTTTAGAGTAGAGGGGTTCCTGGAATGTTTTCATTGCTATCTTCTGACAGCTCTTTTCACTGCTGCTGATCCAGTATTCCTTCCTCTTTGCTGCTGTTGAAAAGATTATTCTTAGGAAATGGAGACATACTTTGGGATTTCTGCTGGCAAAAATAAATATGCAGTGTCCTCATGAAGTAATAAGTGAATAGGATCCTATTGTAAATATTTTGCAAGAGGGAGATGGGGTAGGGACTGAGGCATAAGGAGCAAAACGCGTTTCCAGAGGTCAGCCTAATTTAGTACAAAAACCAGCTACCAAATACCTAAGGATAGATTTCTTCCATACTATAATGAATTTATAAAGATACTCCTGATACTTACAAGTTTAATGTAAAATAAGAAGAAATTCTTTTTTTTCTAATTTTTTCCTGCCTTAGAAGATTGTGTTTTTAAATCAGCTTTGTCTGTCTTGATCTAATTCTTAACTGCATCACTCTACAGTAATGCTTATCACCACAACTAAAGCTTTTAGTGTTTTATAAAAGTGGTTGTTTTGTAAAAAAAGCTATTTTTCCAAAAGAACAGTTCAGCTTCTTCCAATGCAGCTGTATAAATTTTGGAGAGAATCAGGAGCTTCGATTTACATGGGAAGTATTTTATGAAAAGTAGTTTTAGGGTAGCCCCGAGGCACCCACAAGACTCATGAATTCAGACTCCTTTCTGAACACAAAAAAATGTGACATTCTGTGCTTTGAAAAAAAAATTATGCTTAAAAGATAGAGAGCTGCTGGGGTTGGCAAGGAAGGATATTAGGTGGGCAAGAGCAAGGTGCTGCTTTGGAAGGTTTTCTTTAGAGCTATTAATGGAGCTTTAATTGCAGCAGAGGCTGGAAAAAAGGACAAGATGGGGTGAGGCTCTCAGGCAGACACTCTGAATAGTTAAAGAGTTCAATGGTTCAAGTTTCAACATGTCTGTAAGGATAATATCAATATTAATTTGTTGGTGTTAATATTTTGTAAATATTTTCTGTCTCATCAAGTGCCCTGAAAAATTATGTTGTCACTTCAAGGTAATGGCAGGTTTTTCACCCCTGAAATTTCTTCATGGGCTAAAATGTGCTAGCTTTGACTGGGACCTGACAGGAAGAAGGAGATAATTCTGATTTTTAAAAGAAAAAGGAAACTTTACTAGACCAAACCAAAATGACATTTGGTTTGCTCAGCTATTTCTCATTGAAGTATGAGTATGGGGCCTGTTTTTTAATACCATTTGGCAAATAGCCAAGTTTTCCCAAGGCTGGCATCCAGCTTTTGGAGATGAGGAGATCTCAGACCACAGGAGATAGATGGTATTCTCACCCCTGCAGGGGCTGTTGAGAGGGGAAGGCACAAGGTTCTCAGTGGGTTACAAATCAAACTGGAGGTGCTGGGTAAGAGACCATAAAATTTAGTCAGACTAAATGATCATTATTGTATCTCTCAACTTAAAATATTTTCATTAATGAATTAAAAAAAAAAAGCCCAGAAAAATCCTTCCTAGCCTGACTCTGTTCTGTTCTTTCTGCTTTGGATTTACTGGGCTTTCTTTTGTTCTTTTTCCTCTAAGGAAATACAGCACTACTGAATCACCCTCAGTAATTCCTAAATCTGCTGTGGGAGTTGGGGAGGCAGCAGAGCCCTGGATGAGGTGCACTGATAATGGTTCCTGCAGAGTAGAAAGAACAGAGATGACACAACTCAGCACAGAACAAAGCAGCATCAAGGCTTTAACACGGTTGTTGCAAACCTCTTTGGGATTCTAATTTATTTTATTTTTGTACAATGAATCTGTGTCAGTGTTTGATGTTTTTGGTGAGTAGGTTTCAATTCTCCTTCTGTGTCAGCAAAGGCATTTATGCCAGAAATTTCAAGAAGCCTTATTCCACTACCTGAAGTGGAGAGAGAAATTTATAAAAGAGTAAAGTAGAGAAAGAATTCCACACATCCACCTATGTTTATCTCATTCCCAAAGGCTCTCTCTTTTCCTTCTTTTGGGGCTGAGAATAATTTTTCTTATTACTGTCTTCTTGAGTAGCTCTCATCTAATATATTTTATCTTGTTAATAAATTAGTTTTAATTTCAAGTGTGTTTGTGACACTACCTGGGTCTTACAATTGGTAATAAATGACCACAGTTCATAAAACTTAATCTGAAAAGAATGAGAAATTGATTCTTATCTTGTTGAAGTGCTCAGATACCATGGTGTGTAAAATAGATAATAATTGTGTGTGATTCTTAATCCTGTGCTCTTACCTGCCCAGGGACACGCTCTTGAATTTTTTGATAAGGAAAACTAGAAAGCTTCAGTTTGGATCCACTCTCAATTGTGACAATCAGGTAAGACTTCTGTTGCAAGAGCTTCACAGAGTTGTGGGATTTCAGTGGTAGCTGGAAACAGCATAGGGATGGTGGTTTTGAAACATCTCCAGTGAGTGAAGCAGAAATAGAAGATATTGCCACTTCTCATTGTGAAGAACTACATAAAATTTTTCATTTTTATTCTGCAAAGTTTTTTAAGAACAGTCAAGTATTTCCATTTCTCACTCAAACTAGGCAAGTCTATGCCCCCCATCACCATGGAGTGCTTTTGCTTTGGCAGGAGAAAATGCAGATAAATTTAATCAGTCTTCACATCCCTGTGAAAGCTTTGGATTCATTTCCTTTCCAGGGGAAGAGGAGCAGCTAAGAGCAGTTTAACCAGGTCAGATCACTTAGCCAGGATCCCATCTTTGGAGCCAGAAGTAGCTTTTATAGGAAAATGTAAGAGTCTGAACAGTGACAATTATATAAAGGGTGACTGATATTCACCTGTGGGCAACAATCAAGATTGTGTGGAAGGAAAAGAGCATCAGCAGCTCTGTACTCACTGGCCAATCTAGAAGGATTTTCAGCTTTTGCAAGCATGTTTCTGAAATAAATGTCATTTCTTTTCTCTGGATCTCCAGTACCATGCTGGCTTAGTGGGGCTGTTCCTTGGAATTTTATTTGTTTTGTTTTGGTGGGGTTTTTTAAACTCCTGAGCTAATTTTCATGACAATATGTGTGATGGCTTCTAGGTTTTAATTCCTGACTGGTAATCACCACTGAAGCCTTCTATTTTTGTGAACAATTAACAAATTAATGTTATTTTAATATGTATAAATGTAGAATACAACACACAGAGAAAAGACTGTCACCATCTTCCCTACTCATTTAGGCTCACAATTTGGCCCTACATAGTTGGAGCTCATCCTTATTATCTTGGATAGGAGTCTCATATCATCATGTCATTTTTCATGATAAGCTAAAAATGTATTTGGGAACAGAAGGACCTGTTTGTTCTGGAATAGGAATTTGAGTCTGTTTTCACTCAGCTGCAACTTACCCTCATGGTAAAAATAGACAGAATATGGGAAACAGTGATGTTCCTGAATCTAACACCTCTGTTTGATTTTAGTGGGGTCTGGTGTTATTCCCCCAGTATCAAAGTGCCAGGACTCAAAATAAATACTGGTGAGTGGAGGAAAGTGAAAAATAATAATCCAGAGATTCTAAATTTGTTCAACAGCAACAAGTGAAGTTAAACAATAGAGATCTCAATACTGATGTGGAGGGCAGGAGGGGAGTTGGGTACAATTTAGGAGCTGCAGCACAGTTAAGCCCTGTTTTGTTAGGAGACACAAGCAAGCCTGTTCTTTTGTGCTGAAACATGGGATGAGAACTTGTAAAAAATGTACATTTTTCTTGTTTAGCCAAACACTTCCAAGAGTAATGAACTAAGATGGACAACTATTAGAGGACTTTACGTATTTTAATGTTACAAGTGGGAACTGCAGGATTAAAACAGACATCAAAATGCCATATGCTGATTTTTATCTGTTGCAGAATCAATTCAGCTGCTTGTAACTTTAGGTTCTTATTACTGCAGAGGTGAAAAATGCAGTCTTTGTGAGCCTTGCAGTCAGTTCCAAACCCTTGGATCCTAAGCCACAAGGCATCTAAATGCCCTGGGACCTTGCTCTTTATCTTCCTGGAGGTAAAAGTAAATCCATGAAGGAAGTGCAGTAATTCTTCCACGTGTTTGGCCATGCTCATTCCCCTCCTCTCCACCAATGTTCCTTAATGTTTTCCCTGCTTGTGGGCTTCCTTTAGCCCTGTGCTTGTACCTGATGGATGATCAATGTCCTGGAACCTCTGTTCTCTAGGGCTCCCAGCCTAACCTTGAAGCCTTCAGGTGTCACATATATTCAGAGCCTTGGAATTCTTTTTTTCCATCCATTTTAATCCTCTATCATCAATCTGTTAACAGTGGCTGCATGTTTTGTTTCATCTCAGGAAACATCTGGAATAGTCATACATATTTAGTGGTCTTTTGTTGAAAGGATCTTTTTTTTTTATCTGATTTCATATGTCATTTTTCTTCTTTCATATACCTTGCTTAGCTACCTATTTTCACTTCTATATATGTTGGGTCATGAATTTGTAAAGTGGATCCTTGTCCTGCTATCAAATAATGTGTATGAGCAATTGCTTATTTATGCAGCTTTTTAAGAGTAAGTCTTCTGTAATATTTAAGAGTTGTTTGACATAACTTTTCAAAACAAGTAAATGAACAAAAAATTCGTAATGTTTTAGAAATGACCAACTAATGTGACTAGGTACAGACTTAAAAGTGCAAATGATAAAAAATAAAACAAAATAAAACCCCTGCTCGATAAAAAGCTGACAGAAGGCAGAAGTGCAGAGTTTATCGAAGTGCATCATAGTCATTCTAATTTTAATAATAATTGTAGTGCAAATCTTTTGCATAGCATCCTGTTGCATAGAGCTCTTGGATGGGGAAAAAATAAAATTAAGAAACAAGAAATAGATTCAGGGTTCACCTGTGTTCTCAAGTCTTCAAACCCTCTTCTGAAGGGCTGTGCTTTGAGAGCTAAGCTGAAATATGGCAACAAAATGGTGGTAAATGGGCTGAGAGGGGGAAGGTGTAAATCCTGTCCTTGAAGTCATGCCACACACCAGCAGGAGTAGTATGAGAATCTGAAGAAGGGCCAAAAGGGAGACAAAAATTAAATGAGCTCAGGACTAGGGCATCCTTCTGAAACAGGGAGTCCCATTTCTGACATGGTTTGCCCTGAGAGGAGGAGAGGGCTGTGTGAGCAGCATCTGCTCTCTGCTGCCATGGGCTTGAGAGACAGAAACACCCCTGAGCACCACAATTAGATGGAGTCCCTGCCAGCTGAAGGCACATTATCTTAACTCTGTCCCTGCCTGTGCTGCTGACATCATGGATGTACATCTAGAGAAGGGCTGGCCTTGTGTTAAAAACTGCCTGAGAGCTCTGCTTGCTGTGTGCCTTCCATTTGGTGGGTTATACAGTTGTTTTTTCTCCATTGCTCCATTGAGGAGAGATGATTTTGTAATTTGAACCACAGGCAGATTCACTATCACTCTTGGCCAGTGCATTTATGGGCTTTGCTTTCAACCTGGTTTTAAAACTTGCTCATCTGTCTCTCTGGCTCCTCCGTTTTAGTGGGATCTAATGTCCCTAGAACCATTAAGATTTGGCCATGTTCTGTCCCAGTGTAACAGCCCCTCAGAGCTGTAGGAAGTTTTATTCCTGTTGCACATCTGCAGTGAGAGCCAGGCATTTGAAATCTGAGCCCCTTCAGGGCCCATGTCTCAGAGATATTGATCATCTCCTGCAACTCTTTGTCTGCTTTCAATTCCCACCGCAGCCAGCGGGAGTCGAGGCTCTCTGCACCTTGCAGGGTGAGGCTCACAGGGGCTGCTCTTGGAGGAGGCTGTCTGCCTTCAGCTGGCTGGCTAATCTCTCATCAGATGGCTCCATGTGTTGTTGAACATCCCAGATATTCCTGCTGTCAGCTGAAGGTGGAACAATATCTGCATTGTCTGGGCTCGAGCGGAGAAGTTGCTGAGTGAGAGCAAGCTGGAGTCATGGATTTCAGCTGTTTTGAAAATTTGCATGGTGGCTTCATTTTAGAATATTGCCTGTACTGAGAAGGAGCATATTTTCCAGGAATTTTGGTGCTCTGGCGACTTTTTCTGTTTAATAGTGTAATGGTTAAAGCAGGTTAATAATTAAAGGTGGGATTAATTTCCAGGTGGGGCTTCTATCCTGCTCAGATTAGCAATGAAACAGGGAGGTGACTTGAGAACTCCAGCTCTCTGAGATGGTGGAGGCAGTTCATGTGTGATCAGGTCCCAAAAGAATCTTCTAAAATTGCTGTGAACATGTAGCATGACTGAAAATGAGAACTGCATCTGAACCAATGGGAGGTGAAGAGGCAAAAAACCTCACCTGAACACAGCCTTTTTTTAGTGGAGGGTTAAAGAAAAGATTTCTTGAACCAGGGCCCTAAATTCTAACACTTTTGAGGATATATGAACAGTCCCTTTTTGCTGCTGCTCATAGAATTTATGAATAAAGAAAATTATTGGCATTAACGCAGGAGCATTTTTACAGGAGGTGACAGTGGATGACTGTGGATAACTTCATGGATCCTTTTTCCTTACATTCTGTGAATAGAAGATTTTCTGAAAGGAGACTATACTAAAGTATAAGCCAAGTTCTACTTTCTGCAGAATTCCAACACTTAAATAGTGAAGTAAAAAAAAAAAAAAAAATTAAGGCACAGGAAGAGCTTATTTTTAGGAATCTGAAGCACCTGTCAAACGGAAATTGCACAGACCCTCAAAAAAGCAAACCCAAACTACCCTAAAGTAGCCAACAAAAATCAAAGGAATTATTAAAATATTGAGCTTAACACTTACTGAGTAAACTCCTTTTTCACCCCTACTTGCACACAGCTATTTTTTTTTGAGTATACTCAGCACATGCTTTATTCTCCAGGCCTCCATTCCCAAATGGGACAGGACACTCTTAGTTGCCTTCCCAAGTCAGAGTTTTGGTCTTGAGTTGTTCTGTTTTCACTGGAGTCAGCTTAGGCTGTATGAAGCCAAAGTGCACAGGGTGAAATTGGACAGGTGAAAACTGGCAATTTGCAAGCATGATGCCTTTTCCAGAGGCTGGATCTGTCCTTATCCTAGGCAATTATTTTGGCAGTGCTGTTTCTGTTTTCCAAGCAGCAATGCTGACAGAGGTTTTGGTCAGTCAGGGGCAAAAAATTCTGCAAAAAAATGTTAAAGCTAACTTTAGCAGCATGTTGAAATCAGTAGGTGGAGTGGAACAGCAAACACAGAAAAGCAGAGATGTATCTGCTCCATCTTCCCTAGATTTTGTTCATTTGGTGCAAACATCTGCTGTGCCTGTGAAGATTCAGTATTGATAGTTTAAAAGGACAAGAACTTCTCTGTGCAATAGTTACTTGCAGCCTGATGCACATTTTGTCATTGAGTAGCCCTTGTAAAGATATTTGCAGCTGACCAGCATTTTTCTGAATGAGTTAAAGAACTGTTGCATATTTACTGAATCTTCTGATACTGAAACTTTTCTGTCAGAGCAAAAATTATTCATTTAGGAAACCTCCTGAACCCAATCCGAGTTTCCTTGATGTAGAAACCAGGGTGTGGGAAGAGTGGAAATAGGAAATAGTTCATGTCAGGCTCCCTGTTTTGAAGTTAGGGCATTGCCAGGATGTGCCAAGGATGCTCCTGGATGCCATGATAGGGTTTTATGATCATCATCATTAGTTACAATTGACCCTGCTGTGGGGCTCATGTCCTAGCTATCAGTGCTCTTTCTTCAGGAATAATTTTCACAGTGATTTTATGATTGGTTCCCTCTCCAAAGCAGTTATTCTGGACTCTCTGAGGAAAAAATTATTTGTGCTTTTATATAAAGAAAATATTTGAAAACCTAGGTACGGCTTGGTCTTTGTTTTCCCCAACTTGAAGAAATATTCTTGCTTTTAAACAATTTTAACAGCTGCAAGAAAGCCATGGTATTTGATCTGTAAGTGAAATTTGTTCTTGTTGTTAATAAAACAAGAACTCTTGTTGGGTCATCTTGATCACTCAACTCCTGATCTCTTGGACTGGATGTTTAAGAAATTATTGCGCAGCAAATGTAACCTTTGTGGGAACAGGAGATGGCATTAAACGTCTGTGTTTATCAGAACAGACACACAACCTAAACATGCAGAGAAAAAGATGGGTTTATAATTATTATTTAGGATCATGATGATGATGATGATGGAAGATGGGCACTCCAAGGATTGGTTATGAATTTTCTGGAAATTTTTGTGATCCATTTAGGTTCCTGTCTTGTTTTAGGCTGTATTTAACTCATATTAAATTCCTGCATCTCTCTGATGTCCCTTGGGACTATTTGCTTGGGTTATTCATGCCCTTAAATATATTAAGAAGTTGTCCTCAGGGAGGTGTTTCAATAACAAAATAGATTTGAAATAAACACAATTAATTAAGAATGCTGATTTTCATTACATTGTAGTGATATAAATCAGATACTGGACAGAATTAGAAACAAAATGATAGAGGTGTTGGCATTTCCTGTAAGATTCCTGGTATGGTGCTTGTCATCAGATAAGGAAGAGCAGAATTTTAGCATGGAATGAACTTGTATTAACTTGTTTTCCATGTCACTGTCCAGTTGGTCTGGCTGGAAAGAGGGGATGCTGGACATGGGGACAATGAGATAGTTTATTTTGTGTCTCTTATGTGTCACCTCCAATAAAATAAAGAGGGGAAATATGCAGAAAATGCCTACTCTTGGACTGATAAATGTAAGAAACTGAGTGTGGATGTTAACTTTTTTTTTTTTTAACACTCATTTACTTCAACTTCTCTATTTAAAGGCAAAACAAACTGCATAAAAGCCCAAGCCACCCCACAAACTGTGAAAGGCTGGTTCACTCTGCTTGTGTGTGTGATCTTATCAGCCTGGCCTTTCCCTTTCCAGATGTCACAGTTTTATGTGGTGTAAATGATACATCTCATTACCCAGATGGTGTAAAAAGGCAACAGCTTCTGGGAGGTAAATGCTGTTTAATTCTCTACATCCAGGGTCTATAAAAAGGAGAAACTGGTCACTAAAGTGTCTGAATGTTGCAATATTCATTTGGGAACTGAAGCCTTGAACCTACTGACTGTGCACTTGACCAGATGTGGCCTCATCTTTACAGACAGCAACCAGACTGCCAATAAAATTATTCAAAATAAGACTCAAGAGTGGCAATCACAGGGCTGCTATTCTCATCACAGCGAGTTCAACTGCGCACTAACAGTGAGGGTTTAGTTCTCATTCACACTGAAATATAATGGGTTTGAAGGTTCTAGGATTTTTCTTTTTTTTTTTTTTTTGTAGCTTTTGATTGGTTTTTTGTTGTTCTATTTTTCTTTTTTGGTGTTGTTTATTTGTTTTGTTCATGTGTTTGTTTGTTTTTTCCCAGAGAAGTATCTGTCAGTGAATTTGCTCCTCATTTTCTGTACAGATATTTTTTGGGAAGAAGAGATGTAATTCAGCACAGCTTAAGAGAACTGATAATTGGGCACAAAGGGCTTAATTAATTTTGTTCTTGGACGATGGTGTATAGCATAGGAATCTCACTGAAATTAAAATCACATATCTGAGGGCAGAGCTGACCCAAATAAAGTAAGTGTGGCCTCCCTCCTAAATGCCAGAAGCTATTGGACAGCTTTCAGAATGTCTTTTTGGAAATTACTTTAAGTCAGCAAATAACCAGACAGAGAAGCATTTCCAATTACACTGTTTTTTTAAAATGCTCTGTTAGTTTTTCTGGAGACAGATCTGCATGCAGCAAAGTTTGCTACCCAGCTGAATTGAGTTAAAAATAGGCTAAGCTAAGGTAAGCAGGTGCCATCCCTATGGTATTCTTGTAATAGCACCAAAGTACTCTAATTCTGGCTTTGACTGCCCCTAGTTCAGATCCCCAGAGCTTTTGACATAAATTTCTGCCAGAGTTTGCTGCCTCAAAGACTTACAGGTGATGGAAAAGTGTCCCCAGTCCCAGAAGATCCCCCAGGGTTGGGACTGGGGAGAAGACCTTGCACAGCTGGCTTTTTCCAGTTCTCATTTGGGAAAAATACAAAAAAAAAAAAATTAAGATGAAGTATCAAAGAAAAGAAAACAAAAATAATTTGAGGATTTGGGGTGGGGGTTTTGAATATCAAAAATCATTAAAGTTGACATTGAGGCCTTACTGATACTCAATTCTAATGCTTCTTCTGCCTTTGATTTTTCTAGTAATCTGCTCTCCAGCTGACCTTCCTATAGCCTTTGAAATGTTTTCCTGCTCACCCTCTCTATTCTTTTAAGTATAAAAGTGCAAGGAAAATTGTCAAGAACTGAACATCAGCAACATGAAGCTGAAATTTTGTTTGGTTTGCTAATCAGAACAAGAGCCTTTAATGCTGTTAATAGAAACACTGGCAAAGTGGGACTTGAAGACACCCACATTTGAAGGAAAGAGTTAATGTTACAGCACAGCTGAACAAAAAGTCCTTTAAAAGCTGTGCAAGAGGCTGTTGTTGATGCTAATATAGGCTGATAGTCATGGCCTGCAATTAATAAGGGAGTCTAGCAAGGCAAGGCTTCTAAATTACTGAGGAGAGAGAAGAAAGTACTTTTTAAATCAGCTGATCTGCTTTAAAGCCAGCCTGACAGCAGATGGTGAGAGCTGAAAGCAGGAAGGAGAGAGTTTGCTAAAGTGTTCTGAACAAGTGCAGAGTTTGGGTTGGGTTGGGCCACAGCTGGTACTGAAAGAAGCTGAGTGTCTGATGATAGGTCAGGCACTAGCAGACAGCCCAAACTGGGTCTTGTGCTTATCCTGTGCAGAGCCAGGACTTGGAGTCAGTGATCATTATATCCCAACTCAGGATATTCTGTTTTACTTGAGTAAAATGCCCATGGGTGGTGATGGAGCTGGGAAAGTGCTGGAAGGTCTGAAATTTCAGGTCATTGAGCTCTGAATTATCTCCTAAAAGCAAATGAGATGGAGGGTCATCTCTGCAGCTGGAACTTGTGCCAGCAGCTGTGGGCAAAGAGAGAAAGGTACTTGTCAGAAAAATATAAAGCTACACAGAGAACGTCTGAAACTCAGCTAAACTCACGTCAGGAAGTTTTGTAAATTCAGATTCACTCTCTCAGTGCCCATCACTGGGTGTATTTTGTTTTCTCCTGGTTTCTAGTGGTAAGCAGTAGTGTTGCCATTGCTGGCTAGGAAGATCTCTGAAGCAAATGTCAGCTATTGCCTTCCCTCTGGCTGTTATCTGTGTGCTCTGGTGAGGATCATATTCGAACCAAAGTGTTAGCTCTTCACTTGTAATTCAGTGATAGAACTGTAGTCTTCAAGGAAAGACTCTAGTTTCCAAAGTTTCACTCTGGGAAACCAAAACATCTGCCTCAAGACCACTGTTTAGCTAATTGATGGAGATATTTATGCACTTTTTAATGTTTTTTTAAAAAATCTTATTTATTTAAGTAAATATTTAATAATATTTAAGTATATTAAAGTATTTCAGTATATTTCATGGTTATTCAGTATTATTTAGCCACTAAAAGTAAAGCACAATGCTTTCATTAACACTTTCTGCAATTGCATAAGCTTTGGAATTGGGTAGACATAATATAGGTTAAGAATTCTAAAATGAAGATTTTTATGTATTCCTCTTACTTTTGACTGCATCTCACTGTTAGGATGTTAGGAGCTGGAGATCTCATTGGAACTGATAAGCATGAGAGGTCAGTTAGCAAAATGTCAGAAGCACTTTATCCTCCTATTACTTAGGCAGCCTCCCCCTAGCCTGCAAATGCCCAGAGCACCAGGCTGGGTTCTGGAGTTTTCCCTGGGGTCTGAGTACATACAGGGAATATTTTTAGTGGAGGGGTATGTGTGTACAAGGAGGAGTCAGAAAGTGAGTACAAAAAGAGAACTGCAGGGCAGTGCATAGGGGAGCCCATGCTGCAGCTGGAACCAAGTGATTGCAAAGAAATTCTTAGAATTGATTCTTCCTTCAGAGGAGAACCAACACAGGGAAGTGCAGAGCTCTAAGGGGTACTTTGTGCTGACCATCTCATTTCCAATCTGGTACTCACAGGAGTCAGCTGGTTCCTTTCCTACATGTGAGAACTTTAAATATAAGTCAATATTGAATGAAATAAACACAGTTCTTTTATAAACCATGTGGTCTAGCTAAATCAGAAAATAAAGGCTTGGTGAATAAATTATCTGGTGAGGGTCTGTACAGGAAGTTATGTGTTAATTGTTATGCAGGAAATCAGACTAGATAATCAGAAGTGTACTTCTGGCCTCAAAATATACAAATCTCTCCAAAAGAACATTTTTTGGCTGTGTTTGAGGTAGCTGGTGGCTCCTTTGAACTCCCTCAGACTGAGAGCGGGTCTTAGTTGTGTTTCAATCAAATTGGAATCACTGTTTATATATGTGACATAAACAAATTTCTGTGTTTTAGAGCAAATAAACATGCACCCATTTATTTTGAAGACAGGGTTCTTTAAATTTTTCAAGGGAATATTTGCAATCATTTCTTTAACCTCAGTGGAATATATTATTATAAGAACATATAACATTTATAGAGCATAAAATTTCTCTCTTTTTTCCCCTTTGTGTGCATGTGCAGTAATATAGATCAAACAGGGTTTAAGGATAAAAGTGACTCTATTTTTAAAAAAAAGATTATGGCATTTCCAGATAAATGCTGAAGTGAATAACAATGCCCACTTATGTAATTTTTCAGCACCACCGGGCCACTTGTCCAAGATCATAGTCATCATAAACAAGATCATAAGACTTCAGATATGATTTGACTTATTCATTTTCCTTCTGGGACTGCAGCCAGTTATCCTTAAATAAAGGAACTCAGGAACTGGCCTGCTTTATGTATACACGTGAATCAAATGGAAGCTGGAGTGCAATGTTTGTGATCTTGAAATGGCAACTAATTGTGAGTCACCAAAAGAAGGAAAAAGAAAATAATCAGGAGACAGTAAAGGTGGTGCATTTCTCAAATATTTTATATTAAATAGTAAACAAGATTCTCAGGACATGAAGCATGTTTGATCTTAGTTATTTTATTGCTACAGATACTAACTGGAGGAAAATAATTGTCCTTCTTTAAGAAGCAGTGTCTCTTTTTCCTTTTTTTTTGATGTGTATTTTGCATTTGATTTAAAGATATTGGCTTTGCTTAAGGCTTTGAACAGAAGAATAAACAATGAAAAATGTAATTGAGTCCTTGTGACTTGTCCTAAAAAGATATAAATTTATAGATTTCTGCCAACTTAGCCAAGGGCAGAACCACCTGAGAAATGCTGCTACTTTAGAATTGAGGAGCCCACTGCCCACCTTAATCTCTTTTTGGGTGAATATAAACTATCTATAAAAAAAGGGAATGGCTGACACAAAAATTATTAAATCCACATTCTTTTTATCTAGCTCTTTACATTTGGGATTAGAGCTCAAAGAGCTGTGGAAATGCTTTCTAATGAGATTTTGAAATTCTTATAGCAGGGAAATCCTTGCAGCTCCACAGGGAGCTCTTCTCTGGGAATTTGCTGGGGTATAACTCTTTCTTGATTTCAAATAATTATTTAAAAGTGTTAAGGATCCTAATATCAGTTCAAGAAATAGTATTCTCAAGTCTGACAGTAAAATTGAACAAGCATTTTATCTGACTGTGGCAGCATGTGGTTCCAGAGTAAAAATTTTTTTGCAGCTATCAGAATTTCTCATGATGTCATTAGGAATTCCATCAGACTGAATTGTGTTATCAACTTTAAGTTTTATGCTCAGAGATTTAATATGCTGAGAAGAAATGTAACTGTATTGTTGCCACTGAAGTTTAGTACTCACAGTTGAGTGTCAGATCCAATATTTGTAATGGCTTGTGAAATATTTGAAAACATAGCCACCTGAAATACCAGCAGGTCAAGGAATTTCAAATTTATGTGCAATTATTTGCTAAGTTTAAGTCATGTGGATATTAGGTCTCCAGAGCTGCTGTGATTTCTTAAAGTTTGGTGCCTCTGACATAAATTCAAGGAGGGGAGGAGGATGAGGAGGAGTTGCCTCAGGTTCCTGAGCAGAGCCCCCTCCATCCCCAGGCTACAGGAAACTCTTACTCCTAGAAATTCAGTTAGGAAATAAATTCTAAAGGTCATTACACAGAGGAGAATTAGTAATCATGTTCATGCAGTGGAAGCTTATGGAAGTTTATATTTGTAACTTTGAAATGGCCACACTATGTAAGCCCTTCACATTTTAGTAAGTGGGTAACTTCAAAGGGGAAAGGAGGAGTTGTACATTGGTCATTAGTGGTGTGGATTTTTCAATTAATAAATAATGGCCAGGTGAACTATTTTGTTTACTGCTTGCACAGGAGTTGCCTTGAATGCAATGTCATAGCCTAACAGATTTCACAAGTCTCTCCCAAATTTCATCCATCCCTTCTCTTGCTGGCTAATGATGAGGTTTATTGATATAATCAAAGGAAATCTTTCTCCCATCAGACAGTCAAGGTGGGGAAGAAAACCACTCCTCTGTGACTGTGGTGTCTGCACCAGTGGTTCTGTTGATTCTGTCAGACCTTATGGAAACCCACACTCTCCTTCCACAGCCCCTTTTGGGTGGTGATAGTTCCACAAGTCCTCACACCTGATGATGTTCTGTCCCAGAGCTGGCTTTCTAAGGTCTCCTGAGTATCACCTGCATTCAGGAAAAAGGAAACAGTGCTTCAGGATTTCCTGCATGGATTTGATCTTGTCACAAACTGTTTGCCATAGGCACACAGGTACTATCAACTTCTCTTTGGCTCACATCTAGATATCTTCTAAGTAGTGCAATCAAGGGCAATTACTGCATCATTTGCTTGTGTTTATAACATATTAGAGCTTTCTGGGCTTAAGCACTGCAATCCATCCTGATTGCTACCAAGCCATCCTTTGCAGACTTATAAATCAAAACTGGGGCTGATTTTCAGCAGAACGATTGCCATGTTTTGAAATGTTGCTAATTAAAACTTTATGAGCATGCAATTAAAGAGCAGAGAGCGTTTTCCCTGCCTTGCAACTGAAAGTAAGCCATAGCAGTCTCAACAAAAATGAACTTCCTTTCTGTTTACTTTTCTTAAAACCTTGACATTTGGTGGTTTGAGGCTTTCCAAGCCATTTATCACATTTGTCTTTGAAGCTCTCTCTTCTGGCTGACTTAGCAAGCTGAACTTTACAAATCAGACTGCTAAGCTAGACCTTCTGACTGTGCTGCAACTTCAGGTGCAGCCTTTGTCAGTGATTTTGTGTGCTTTGTGAAAATCAGGGTTTCAAGTAGAAAACTTAGTGTTCTGAAGTATAAAGTGCTGCTTCAAAAAGGTTTCTGAGATCAAAACACAATTACTCAGATTTGTGAAGGCAAGGGTTCTAGAAGTCTGTCATGAAACTCAGGATAAGAACAATTACAGTGAATGGAATTAATATGGTTTGTTAACTCTTAGAATATGTCCCCCTGGTGAGTTTCTTTAAACAATAAGGAAAAGAAAAAAAGTAGAGATTCCTACAGAAGCTATTTGGCTGAGCTTGTATTTTGGGTCACTTGATAAACCCTACAAATAATGCCTGCTCTTGATTAACTTTCAAATCAGGTCATTTGTAAAATGCCAACAGTTTCTAATTTTTAGTGATTACAAATAATTACTTTCACTTTAATTTCACACAGAACTTCAAGGCAAAACTTAATTCACTTTGAAGTGCTCCATTCAATATCAGTAAAGATATCAACATAATGCATAGAAAGAATAAGCAGCATAGTTCCCCTTTTACTGCAATTTTCATTTAAGCAATTTTATTTCTGAAATAGGATCTGGAATGAGAAAAAACCAAAAGGACTTATTGAAGAGTGGTTCTCTGGAATGTGCAGGATACATAAAAAACTTGTATTTGATGTGATCAGTGTTTAATTCCTACATAATGTGAATCCCTGTGTACTGGAATACCTATTCCTCTAAAAAAAAAATCCAAATTGAGTAAAATGAACTAATTTTTTATGACTTTTCCAGATGAGTACTTTGGTTGTTGTCATGCAGGAAATACGTATATGGAAAAATACAAATTTGATCCCCAAAAAAAAGTGGAAATCAATTCAGAGCAGAAGGCATGCCTTGACATTTATTAACATGCAAATTAAAGCTATCATTGCACAGAAGGGATAGTGCCAGAGTGCCAAGTGGCAATTTCCCAATATATGTTATGGGATAGCAGTAATAATTATCTGCTCTTTCAGTGGGAACCAACCAGTCTGCAGCCACACAGATTTGTCACTCTTTGGGAAATGTCTGTGCATTACCAAAAAGTGCATTTCCCTAGCCCTGCCCTTTGGTAGGTATTGAAAGACAGGCTTAATTTCCTGACTTCTCTTGTTTGATTTTGCATGTTTAACAGCAATATTGTTTTTTCATTGCAGTTTCAAAGGTTTTTAAAAGGCTACAAAATAAGGAAGGACGAGGGGGTAAAGCGAGCAGTATGATCACCCTACATAAGTCACTGGCAGGTTTTGAAGTTTAGGTGTCTGTGTCACCCTGAGCCCCTCAGGAGTAAAATGCTAACTGAGGGTGTTTTTTTAAAGTATACCTGCCACTAGAGGGGAATGGAAGCACATGTTTTGCCCCTAGAAAAGTGATGTCCTGATTACAGCCCTGGGTCTTGGAAGTGCCTGCTCTCTCACACTTCTGTCTGTTCCTTCTCTTTCCAACCCATTTGAGCTCCCCAGCTTTGGTGTCCTCTTCTGTCCCAAAGTCTCTCCATTGCTCTATTGCTCATTCCCACAATTTGTCCTCTTGCATCATCTGTGATACCCTTCCTATTGTGTCTTTTTCTTTTCCCCTTCCATTTCTGCCCTTCTGTCCTCAGAGCCTGGTTCTGCACTCTTCCCTGCCTTGTGTTCCCAAAGTCATTCTGTTCTGCAGGACCCCTTCCCTTCCCTTCCCTTCCCTTCCCTTCCCTTCCCTTCCCTTCCCTTCCCTTCCCTTCCCTTCCCTTCCCTTCCCTTCCCTTCCCTTCCCTTCCCTTCCCTTCCCTTCCCTTCCCTTCCCTTCCCTTCCCTTCCCTTCCCTTCCCTTCCCTTCCCTTCCCTTCCCTTCCCTTCCCTTCCCTTCCCTTCCCTTCCCTTCCCTTCCCTTCCCTTCCCTTCCCTTCCCTTCCCTTCCCTTCCCTTCCCTTCCCTTCCCTTCCCTTCCCCCACAACTTTTTCCAGATAAATAGATATTTAATAAAAATAAATATATATATTTTTTAATTAATGAACTGTGCTGGATATTTCACCATGATGCAGATAGATATCCACAATTTTCAGCCCAGTGACTCATGTTTGCTAAAATGATAAGCAAGACCTGAGTTCCTGTAGTTGTGTGAATTAGAGCTTGAATTTTCACAACCCAATAAATGCTGTTCAGTGTTTGTGAGAAAGAAGTTGCTGGATGATTAATGAAGACAAGCAAGTTAAGGTCAAAAAGGTATTTGTTAAAGTTTCCTTTGAGTTATGAAGTTCAACATTTGTTAACAGAAATGATGTTAAAGAGAGTGACAGGATCAGCAGTTATTAATCACCTAAAGCAGGAATGGTGCCACTATTTACAAATATTTAAATGAGTTTTCGGGACACACCTGTCAGGCTGAGATTGCCATCTGGTCAAATCTCACAAAATTAGAAAGAGAAACAAGCTGTGTGTTGTATGTGTTGGTTTGATGATTAACAAGTGAGTGGTACTGAGCTGTGTGCTACCCTGAGCATATGCCAGAGAACCCAGGGAAATCAATATTACAATCCAGACATCCATCTCCTCCGTAGAATCTCTCCCAGCGATGCAGTGAGGGGTGAGGAATGAAAGGCTTTCATTATAATGACTGTCTGTAAAAAACATTAGTTACCTCTATCAAGTATAAATAGACCTGTTTTTCATAAATTTTCTTGACCAAAGTGATTGACCTAAAACCACTTGATCCCAATTAAGAGTGACGAGAAGGAAGTGAGTAACATTTTTCTGTGGCTGACATGGTCTACTGTGCTTTATCCTGAAAAAAAATGCAATACTCCAAATAAACTTTGGACATTCTCACACCACAGCTATAAAATAGCTGGTTAAGAGTGATTAATCCCACTGATACCCTGAAATTATAAAAGAAAGGATTTTATAGCTGCTGAGACCTTACTGAAGTAATTTCTCCAAAGAATAAAATGATGGAATGTATAGATACATTGCAGTTAAGAAGAAGACTTTTGCCAAAATCTGAAGTGAAATGAGAGAAAAGAGAATCCAAATGCTTTTCTGCATTTAAAATGTTGTAAAGCATTTATCCAAGATTAAAATGAAAAAAATCTAAATTTCTAAACTGTGTAAATATCTTGAAAAATAAAATTGTCACAAGGACTAAGTTAATCAGAGCCATCTTTAAAAGTGGTCTGCAAAGTATGACAGGCATATTTATTTTTATATGATTGTTTTCTCTTGACCAAGTTAAAATGTAAAGAAGGATGAATTCTTCCTACTAATGTGTCCATAAAAGGTTAGGTAACATTTAACATTAACTAGACACTGTCATCTGTTCTGTCCAAAATCTGCATTTGCAGCGCTGACATGAGCAGGATTTTGTAACTTAACACTAATGAGAAAGGCATCAGGTATGAAATGAGGTTTCAGATGTTTTATACATGCCTTAATAGATGGGCCATGGTTAAAGCAAATTAGGGCAGCAGGTTCAACACTTCCATGTAATTTTGTCTGCAAAAAAATTCAATTCTACCTGTCCTCAGAAGTGTGTAATGCTTTTAGGTGCCAAAGCTTTCTAGGAAAGTCCCAGCAGTACCTCTCTTTCTGTTCCTAGACGTGCTCTCAGCCACCTAAGTTGAATGCAGCTGCCTGTAATTCCTGCCTAAGTCTCAGTGTGCAGTTTTGGTGCTTCACACAGCTCACCTTCAGGAGTTCATCTGGCAGGCACCACAGAGCACGACTGAATTGCACACAGTTTGGATTTTGGCATTTTGGAAGGGTTGCATGGAAGGAGGAGACCCCTGTTCCAGCTCCCAGCTGAAATCTGATCTCTCCCCTTCCAGGAGGGTGCCATAATCATTGCAGTATGTGTGTTCTAAGATTGCATTCAATTAGAGTCCTCCACCTAAAAAATGAATGTGCAGTGAGCAGCAGTGTGAATTTGCAGTATCCTTGCTGCTCTGAGCCAGCTTCCAACGTGGGAATTAATTTGCACATTTTATTTTCAGTAAGGTGCCTTTTACAGAGGCTCTTGCATTGCACACTCCTGTTACACAGAGCCTCTGCTGGCATCTGATCTTGAGCTGTAATTTACTGACCAACATATTGAACTCTGCCTCCCCTTACATCACCCCTGGAGAGGGAGGAAAGGCAGCTAGCATCGATGAACTTGTGATTCCTCTGTCCTTCAGGTCATGAAAAAATTATAAACCTACAGAAACATGGGTGTGGGAGCTGGTGATTCAAAGGAAGAGAGGTAGAAGTTTGTAAAGCTGCCTTTTGGCTTGGGGTGGTCATCTGTGGTTTAAGCAGAGCATTTTGACTTTGCACAGAAAAAGACTGGGAGTTTGCTGAGAAACATTTTCCAAAGGCAGAACTGTACGGTGGGGATGAAGTATGTGAGCTCTTCTGCCCTCTTTCATTGCAAGGCCATGTAGGATAATCTGAGCACATTAAAAACATAATATTTGAATCTTGTGGAATGGTTTTATTTTCCCTGAGTGAAACTGGAAAAATTAACATTTTACCATATAGTAAATACAGTAATTTCAATAGGGGAAAAAAATATATTTAACTGATCATGTTGTGCAAAATCTAAGGCTTGGTTATTTTGCAAGTCATTAATTTATGAATGCAGCTATAAAAGCCATCTGTTAAGCATTCTGCCTTCTAATATATTTAAACTTTAAAGACTTATATGCTACTATGAGAAGTTAAAAGGTTTTAATTATGCCTAACCATTGTGCCTTCAGTGAAGCTGGTAAGAATTTTAGCATATTTTAAACAGGTAGGCACTGTTCTACACTCTCACTAAGGTGCAATCAATAATCCTAATCAATATCCTAAAATGATAATGAAGATATAGAATACAGTTGTATCATGGTGTGCAGTTTTGGGACCATTACCATGTAGTAGTTTTTAATTTTGCTCTGGTAGTTTGCCCACCTGTTATTCAGCCACTCACAGTTTTACAACCTCTTTACAGCCTTCCTTCCCTCCCTTTTCTCACACACTCATATTTTTCTTATCAATGCACCTGAAGAAGAATGAATGTGTAGGGTCCTGCCTGCCTCAGTGGGAGCCCAAGATAATTCAAGGAATGAGCAATTAAGGCTGTCCCACTTAATGCAGGAACTGTGAGCAGCTTCTTGTTTTACTCAGGCCTGAGCACATTTGGCCCACTTTGCCATGGCAGAAAACCCTGCTGGTCTCTGCTGTGTGTTCAACGAGGTAAAATGCTCTAATGTCTACTTCAATCTCATGTTTCATGGTAGAGAGGGCATGTGCTCCTTTTCTCATCTGTTTTTCAAGGGGGAGGGGGGAACAGTGGAGAAGTCAGAAATCTCTTCCTTAGAACCAATACTGCAGTCTCAGTGAGGCTGCACCTCGAGTGCCGTGCTCTGTTTTGAGCTCCTGGCTTCAAAAAGGACACTGAGGTGCTGGAGCCTGTCCCAGGAAGGGCAGTGAAGGATCTAGAAAACATGTCTGCTGAGTGGCTGAGGGAGCTGTGGGTGTTAATTTGGGGAAAAGGAACCTTGGGGAGACGTGATGGCTTTCTGCCTCCAAGCTGGGTGCACCCAGGTGAGGCTTGCTCTTGTTTGTCATGTCTCAAGCGGAAGGACAAGTGAAGGCTCCACACAAGAGCTCAGGAAGGAATCCAGAAAGGATCCTTTGGCAGAAGGTACAGAGACCAGTGAGTGCTTGTTTGTAAAAGGACCCTCCTGAGAAGTTGCCCTAATGGGCTTAACTTGGACTAAAGGATTTGGACATTTCCCAGTCTGGGTTACAGAGGAGGGGAAATTATTGATTTGTGTTGTCTCATAGTCCATGGCAAATACATGGTTAAGTAGGAACTCTGCCCTTCTGTTCCCATTCAACTATTCCAGTGCCCTTGTCATCCTTTCTTCTATTGTCAGAATCCATGTGGGATGTGATGATTTAGGAAATGGCAGCAAATACTGTGGTTAAATTGCTTCTAGGCTTCAGCATAGGCTCTGCAACAGATCATAAATGTCATGATCACATATCGAGTATTCTAAAATAGAAGATTATTTTAGGAAATAATATCAGATCATGCATTTGGAGATCAGTGCTTGCTCAGAATCAAAAAAAAAACCCCACAGATATGGCTGACCCTCCAAATTCTCATATGTAAATGTCATATGAATAATGTTCTTCACATGGATCATCTCAAGAATGACTCCTCCGTTGTAATTGGCTACCACACAGTAATGCCAACATTTATTGTTTAAACTGGGACTCTTTTTGCAGTTAGGCTGAGTTATTCCCTAGCTCTGCATGCCCCATCTGGCTCCTGATAGGATTTGTGCCTTGACATCCCCCAGAGCAGGAGATCTCCAGGGACCCTGGGGAGGAGGCTGAACCCAACTGGGTCATGTTGCCCCACACAGGCTCCTTAAACTCTGCTGAATGGAACCAACAAAGGCAAATTAAGGGAGAGGAGGATTTTGCCCACAGCTATGGAAGAGAAGAGTCAGGTCTTGTTGATTTAGCTCTGTGGGAAGCCAAAGTGCTACATACAACATGTTAATGTTGGGGTGTTTTATTGTATCACTGTCTCATGCTGTGTTCATTTGTAGGGACAACATGACTTCCATAACATTTATTTTAGGGTCATTTTATTTAATAATGCAGATTTAGATGGTAATTAAAGCCTGTGTGATTTGTTTTAATAGCTTGCAGCTTTGTTCAGCATATGTTTAGATATTATAAAACTGCTTCAATAGACAATGAATTCATTTGTCCCTTTCACTTATTAAGATGCACGTGCACTTCATCAGGTTTATTCTTTGTGAATTTTGAGTGTGGAATTTAATCATAAAGTCAGATAGATACACATGCCAAATTTGAGACTTGATGGATTGTGACTGTCCTTGTGAAAGAAAGAACTAGGAAAACCAGAAATCATGGTTGTATTTAAATATTAAAATAATAAGATATTGCCTCTTTAGGCACATCTTAGCAATTGTCCCGCTACTCACTTACATGGCATTGTTAAATGTGTTTCTGACTAGAATAAATTTATATGTTATTATGGATTTCATGCTTTTTTCTTACTAGTCTAACAGATGAAATTCTTTCCTTTAAAACTGCACCTTTCAATTTAATTTGATTATTCCTTTTTTTTTTTTCTTTCTTTGGCAATCTTTGTCTTCTGACATAATCGTTAGCTCGCTTTATACAAAGGTGCAGTTTTGGTTCCCTTTTGTTAATTTCCAGTATTTTCTAACAATGAGCTTATGTTGTCCACATCATCTGCTACAAAGATTATTTTCACTTCCAGTTCCTTGAAACTGTTTCTTTTGTAACAGGACCCAGGCCCAAGAGGTGTTGAACATTGCTGATGAGGAATCAGGTACCTTCAACATTATGTGACTGCAGAGTGTGCTCTGAAGCAGCTGAAACAATATTTGGTGAGGATTTAATAGACTTTTTTTGTGACACCTAAATGTCATACAGCAACCCAAAGCCCCCTTCATTAGTTTTGTTTTCCATCTATATATTACAGGGAAGAGAACTGGAAAAACATTGAACCAGTGGGTTTTTTCTTTTCCTCTTCTTCTCTATTCCTATTTCCCATCTTTTGGGTTGTTTTTACTTTGTTGGTTGGGGTTATTTTTTTTTTTTTTGCTTGTTGGTTTGGATTGATTTTCATTTTTTTGCATCAGGAAAAGAATAGGGAAATCTATCTCATTCCTATTTTGTTTTAGTAAGAATCATTCTAGCACAGTCTTTTTCATTCCAATATGAGCAGCATGAAAACTTGAACAGCCACCAACTACTTTTCTTGCTCTGGAACATCTCATGTATCAAAATGTCTCATGAGAGTAACAGGTAATTACCATGACCTTCAAAACTGAGAGTGTGTTTGGAAGGGATATCTGCTTATTGGTTGAAAATCCTAGACCAAATGATCTGGAATTTTGGGATTGGTAAAATCAGAATCCTAATTTGAATCTCATACAGTCAGCAATTTTATCTCTTCCTTATGCTTCCTAAATTTCTTTTTATAGTAAGAAACTCAGAAACTAAGAGGCTTTCTATGGCATCTTGTTTTCATGTCATGGTAGAGAAATTGAGAAATTTTTAAATGTGTTTGGATTGAGTATTAAAACAAAAAAAAGGCATAATTAACATAACAGTTTAACCTCCAAATGTTTCCCTGCAGTCTTCTGAAAATAATCATTCACAAATGTATTTATTCTTCAAGTTATTCTCAAAATGGTCTTAAATCTTCAATATACTCTCCTTGTTTACCAGTCTGTGCAAGTGCTGTTCTAACAACAGGTACCAGGTCTGAAGAACCTTAAAGGAAAGGGTTTATGCCTGAGACAATCTTTTCCAAAATCTGAATAATAACCTGGGCTTCTGGGCTGGACACATTTCAGCTCTACCTACATCACTATTAGATGTTTCACTACCTAGAGGTGGCATGTTGATACAGAATAAACATGTCTGGTTGGTTTTTAGTTACTTTTTCCCCTGTCATTTTTTTTTCTTTATTTTCAAAAGGAAAAATGTGAAAACAGTTTGAGCCACTGGGTATCAGGCAGCATGGTTGCTGTGCTAATGAAAATTTGGAACACCGTTGCAAACTGGAGTGTTTGGCAGAAGCAGGAATTTCTCTGTGCTGTTTATGAGGTATATAAAAAGGTCAGTGTTATTTTATAGATTTTTAGGCTTAGCAATATTTTTTTTTAACGATTTACTTTTTCTTGTTTTGTAACAGCCACGATTTTTTTGTTCTGGATATGGAATGTAACTTTTTTGATTGCCTGGCATGTTGTGGGAAAATAAATCGTGTTTCAAAATTCCAGACACACTTTGACTGTAGTATTAAGAAAACATTGCTCCTGGAATAATAAATGGTGGAGTTATTTTAAGAAGTTTTGTTACATTTTCTAAATCTGCAAAAGAATCAGAACAATAAAAGAATGATCAAGGCTGGGTTTCTTTTGTTTTAACAGGCAGGTCATCAGTTGGACTACTGGCAAAACTCCATTCATTGTAATGGGCCTACATGAATTTCCAGAAGTTGTAGATTTGGGCAATAGCTTCCTAAGTGTTTCAGAATCATTGTCTTTCATCTGGCACTGCCAGCAGTACCAATTGCAAGATCATTTTTGTGATGGTAATCTTCCCCTCCATAAATAAAGGGCAATAAGTGCTCTCTTGGGCCACTGGACAAATGGCATTGGCGAATATGAGCCAACATAGCATAGTGAAGTGAGACTCTGAATGTGCTAAAAATATACTGAGCACTATGTCAAATACAGGTAGCTTGTTTTTCAACTAAATTCAGATGTTTTAAGTGCAATATTCAGTTGTGAAGGGGATGACGTCTTCATTTGGAAAAAATTGAAAGTCTCAGAGTTTGGACTCCTCTCTTTCTTCTTCATATTCTTAGTGATACTTCAGAAAAGACAAAAAAATAATTCCTGAAGTTCCATTTTGCCCTACCAGGTGCTTAGATTTTGAGAAGCATTGGTACATTCTGAAATGCAGAGCCACGTATACACTGTCAAGTATAGACAAAGAGCTGCAAAGCGTTGGTGGTTTCATAAGATTGCATTCTTTCCTGCTCTGACTGCCACAAAGAAATCTAACTACTCTCCTTTTGCTAACAACAGTTTTGGTTTGGTTTTTTTTGTCTAGGTAGAGAACTGAGTGCAAAGCAACACAATTAAGACCTTTTGATTCAAGCAACATATTATGATTTCAATAGCCGAGCGGCTGTGCTCCCCCTGTGTGGCCTGCAGCCCATAGGTGTAACACGGTGCTCACAGCTGTGAAAACACTCTGCCTTCCCCGTGTTTAGATACCTATCTGTGGCTGGGGAGCAGCAGAGGAAGTCCAAACTCCAAGAATATAATGAGGGTAGAGAATGTACAGTCGGCGCATTTCTCCCGAATCTTGCTAAGTAAAGCAAGTTTGAAGACTTGTCCTTTTGTCCTGCCAAGTTTACCAATCTGAACTTTCTCAAAAGTAGTGTGTGCTTAATTTCATGCTTCTAAGGACAAGTCCCTCCAGTCCTGTGACTTAAATCTTCTTCCCGCTGAGGCTGGTGTAATTTAGCCCATACAGAGGCATAGGTCACAGGGTTAAATACAAAGAATACTGGTGGTTCCCCAAGAAATATATTGAGTTCTAATGTCTGGTTTTGTAATGCACAGTGGGTACAAGAAAGAGTTTTCAGACTTAAATTAGGAGTGAGGCTGAGGCACTCACCTGATTCAGTAGATGTTAGGGAGTTTTGTAGCAAGTAATCAAGTTAATCAAGATTTGAGAAATATAAAATGTAAATTTCCTATACCATGATAACATGTCCTTTACAGAAAAACTGTTTCTGGAAAAATGCTTTTCTCTTGTTTTTCCATCAATGGCATATTTTTGGTGTTTTGAAATAAGTGATCAGTCTGGAAACATACAAAGCTGAGCATGACTTAACAACTGAATTTAGAGATGAATTTGAAAGGGCATCCCCTCTTTCTTCTCCATTTTTGCTGCCTTTTATAAATCAGGTATTGAAGAAATGCCTTAAAATCATTCTCTGATCTTCAGGCTAAAAAATGTGTGGCACAGAATTCCTGGTGGGATTTCAGTCATCTGATGTGGATGTCAGCACAATCTGCAGCCTCCCCTTTGGAGAGGAGCTGTTGTCAGTACCTGCCTGGATATGAATGAACAGATCATCCAGGCATTTTGGCATCTATCAGCCCCTGGGGCTGTTACAGCCTCTGTGCATTTACCATTCTAGCCTTCGAAAGCAGCTACTGCTGTTCTGTAATTCACAGCCTATTTATTGCTGAGGGACGTTTTTCTTTGCATTTCTTTTGATTTGTTTTCTTTATGTCATTAAAAGCAGTAGTGAGGACTATAAAATGAGCAAACGCTTAAATAAACACCACAGCAGGCTGGTGAACTCTTTTAGGGACCCAGTTTTCATCCATAAATAATAAGTAGCTACTCCAACTACAGGATTTTGGCATGACCTATATTATTTTCTCTCTCCAGTTGCAGATGGCTTCAAATCACTATCACCTTTTTGCAGCTGGACCTATCACATATGCAGTTGATCATTGTAGGTCCTTTCCTACTGAGCTATTCTATTCTATCTTCTGTCCCCACTGAAGTGGAATTCCTTCTCTTGACTCTGACTTTTCTACTCTCAAGTCATTATTTGATTGTCAGTCACTTTAGTCCCTTTTAGTATCTGTTTACCAAATACCTTTTAACATAATTCCAAATTCTCATTGCAACTTTATAATTATTATTTCACAGATTTTCCAGGCTGTGCAGGCTTTCTTTAAAAATAAACATGGCAAAACATACCAAAAATTACCCAAGTTCTCTTTCTGCAACAAATAGACCTGTTGAGGGAAGTATTTTATGCCTGTGTCAGCCTATGTCTATTTTATGCCTCTGTCAGTATTTTATGCCTATGTCATTCATTCAGAGAATGAATAGCCAGAAACTTTTCTGTGTTATGTAACTGATGAATTATTAAATTATTTTCAGGGAGGGAATCTTACTATGCCAGTCTCACTTGAATTGTTTGGTGCTTGTTCACTGACCTTTAGAGTTTAGCTACTACTTTTCAATATCTATATTTTTGTCGTGCATCTCATATATCATCATAAGGGGATATGGATGTATTTAAAGCTGGCCATCTAATATCTTGAGAACATAGTGAGATGGGTAATCTGATGATATTTGCCTGATGCAGTAAAAATTACACCAATACAGTGTCTTGGAGAACAGAAGCTAAGTTGAAGCAGGATGGCCTCAATGTTTAATGAGTAGCCTGAGCTGGTATTTGGAGGGGTAGCACAATCCAGAAAGAATCATCTTAGCCAAAACTGGCAGAATGCCTGCATCATTCTGGAAAAGATGCCAGGGGCTGAACCACTTCTTTTGTCACTGGGTCTTAAAATCAGTCTTTTTAGGGGTATGGAATGGCACGAGTTTTTATGGGCATAAATTGTGAAATTGTTTATCTGCAGAGCAGAAAAAGCTGCCTCAGTTGTGTTGAACACAGAGATCTGCAGAGGTTTGGGAGATTTCCCATCCCTTTGTCCTCCCCTCGATGTCCACCTTGTCCTTGTCCTCGTGTGCTAGCGCGAGCACTGCTCTGCCGGCACGGAGCACAGCCAACGCGCGGCACGTATCGCACACGCTGGGCAGATGAAGCAATCAGCAGCATCCCTGCTCCCTGCAGCTCTGCTAGCCAAGGCTCCACTTGGCTCGTTGTGTCCAAGGCAGAATTCCCTCATCCACTTGGAATTCTTGTTTTAAAAACACAGAAGCTGATTTTAGCAACACTAGAGCCAATGGGAACGGCGAGAGTGCTGCACCTCTGGGAATCCAGCCCACATCCCTTTTGTTTTGAGTCTAGGATCGATCCTAAATGAGAAACCTTTTGTATTTTGGAAACTAAGAAGGAGCTGAAGCAAACTTCTTCATACTTGGCAAAAACAGAATTGCTCTTGATGGAGACCAAGCATGGAAAATTCTGATCTGAGAGGATTATGTTTGTCAAAGTTATGACAAGTCTGAACAGAAAGTTTTACATAGAAATCCCTCTCATTTTACTGTCTACAGTGACAGAAGAATATATTTATTCAAAAAAATAAAATATGAGAAGTTAGATTTATACTCACCAAACAATTACTAGTAAGCAAAAACCAAAACCAGATCAGCATAATGATGTTTTTGTCAAGCATAACAATTTTGGTTTGGCCCAAATACGCAGATACAGATTTGGACTTTCTGTCACAAGTTGCCAAACATTTGTTTTCATTTATATCTCTGTGCGTGTGCATATTGACAAAGGGGATTTGACTCCAAGAAGAACAGAGTTATTATCCAAATCCCAACACAAATCCCTCTATTGACTTCACTGGGAGTTGGATCAGCACCTTGGTGAGTAGGTTCAAAAGAGAGTGTCCAGAGTTAAACTATCAGTTCTTCATCCAACTCATTGAAAACAATTAAGTCTTTCCATTAACTTCAATTACTCTTGGATCCAGGTTTAAAACACAAATTTTGTTTAATAGGACATATGGAGGCTATCCTATTAAGCATGTTTCAATCACATGAGGGCACAAGAATTTAAGGACAGAGAGCTGAAAGCCAATATTAACTGAATATTGGAGGTTAGAAAAATGCAAAAATTAGTAAGTTTTAAAAGGGCATGGTTGCTGCAGTAAATCAGAAGACTTCATTCTCTTTAAACCATTTTTAGTGTTTAAAGATGACTGAACTGTGGCTGCCTCTCTGTTGGTTCTGGTTCAGAAAAGCATTCAGACAGCAGTTAAGCAATGCAACTTAAGTGTGAGAATAACTCCTCTCTTAAGGAGGAGAGGAATTAAACACATGCTTTAGTGATTTCCTGACCTGAGGCTTTTATTTTCCTTCTGTGAATATTAGTGAAAGTACCTTTTTGTTCATAAGAACACTCATGAAAAGCACATTTTGAGCCCCTGGCTCAGATTTGCTTAATCTAATCAAGGAAGAGAAAGTCAGATGGTGTATATTAGGTAACCAGTTGCACAATTTGTGGGTGACCATTAAATCATTTCAAATAGTAAAAATTGTAATAACTTGCAGCGTGCTCTCAGATAATTAATAAACATAATACAGAGCTGTTCTCTAGTTCTGGATGCTCTCTCAGGGAGGAATATTGGAAGACAAACACAAACTCCTGAAAGAAACTCTAGATAGACTGTCTTCTTATAAGGTAAAAACCTCCATAATTCCCTCCAAATGTGGAGGGAGCTTCTATTATCTGCATTGCTCTGAAGTTTTTCTGACTGAATACAATTACATCCAGGCTAAACAGACTTGCAAGCAGTTGTGCTTAAACTACACCTGCAGAAATTACAAAAGTACCAACAACCCTCATGGACACCTTCAGGCATCTTTCAAACAATATTACCAGATGAATATTTATGCATTTGTGTGAAAAAAGTGCATATTTGTGAAACACCTTTGGGAGCACATGGGAAAGCGTGTTTTTTATGTTTTATATGTTTATGTGCATATTCCATATGTTCTACTTAGTCAAGCATTGAAGCAAAGATTTCTGGGTGAAATGACCTCATTTATTGTTTGTAAACTAAGCTATCTAATCTGGCTCAGTGTCTTTTCATCATATGGTGTAAGTCAAATAAACTCATCTGTTGCTCAGGCTTACAATTGTAGGGCGTTTTCAGCTCCGCAGTTAAACACGAGCTCTGGCCAGGCTGGGGCCAAAATGGAGCAGAGACCCTGCAGAAGAGTGCTCTGGGCCCCCCTGCTCAGTGCCATGAAATTACTCATTTTTCATTCTTCTAGAGGAAATGCTTAGCTCAGTTTGCTTCAACTGGCTATAGGTGATGCCAACCTGCCATCCAGAATCCATAAACACCCTAAAAATGGGGTAACTCCAGGAGTTGCTAACCAGCCCAGGAGTCTTTGTGTGTGTGTGTCGCAGCAAGGTTCTCTTTATCAGGGCACAAAAGCGCTCTGCAGGGTGCTTGTGTTATTAGGGCAGTAGGTAGAGCAGGCTGAGGACAGAGAGGAGCATAAAGATATTGTTTTCCTTTTTCCTTTTGCTTCTACCTACAAATACTCCAACTGCTTCAGCCTTCTTTTACCCACATGTGAACGGAGAAAAATACTTACTATTTCCTGTTCAGTACAACCCAGTACATCCAGTGTTTTGCAAAAAGAATTTTGTAAGTTACTTGAATCAACAGGTAGGGTTACATACTTTTATGGTGAAGCAGTCTCGAGTGTATGTGACAAATTTTACTTTCTTCACCAGTGGGATGGCAGCTCTGGGAACTGGATCAGCTGGGGTTACAGAAAGAATCAAGTAGGTTTATTGAAGAGCCTGGCTAGATATACATTCCATCCTACACAGGATCTCCTGAAGAGCATTCTGTAGTTTTTCCTTTACTCAGCTGAGCTATTTTTTTTTCCAAGGTCCGCAGTTTTCATGTCTGTTACAGCTACAGGGGATATTAGTCAGTATTTCTCTGAAGTTCTGTTTCAGGTCAGAAAGACTAATCTCCAATTAATCCCTGTCAAGCGCAAGGTGTTTTTTGAAGACTTACAGCCTGCCAGTGGAAAATAGGCATTGGGATGTAGTGGACTTCAGGTTTCTGATCCCAGGCTTTTCCTTTCAACTGCTGAGAAACCAGAGATTTACATCCTTGCCTGTTTGGGGAACAGAGTTGCATGTGGAGGCCACACGTTTTGCTTTACATTTCTCTTTGGGCCTTTTAAGGTGTACCCTCTTAAACAGTGTCAATGGGTTTGATACCATAATCTAGGTGGAGCCTAGAATGAGACACAGCTATGTTTGGCCCTTTGCCACTAAAGTCTGGTACTGCATAAATGCATAAAAATTACTTGCATGCAAGTCTGGCCTTGGGCTAGACTCCTTCAGTGAAGGAGATTGCAAATTCCAGCACACTGTAGGTACTGTGAGCATTTCTTTATCCTTCTGCAGCATGCTTCTCCCTCTGGATAGAGTGTGAGGGAGAGGGCCTGCACTGGAACAGCATGGTCACATTCTAGAAGGTGCAGGGAGAGACCAGGAGGGACAAAATAGCTGGAAAATTGTAGTGAAATGAGCCCAGTGGAGGGAAACTTCATCTACATTAACAAATAAGTGCAGGAGAGGCAGATCGTGGTTTGAGACTGGAGACAGGAGGAAACATGGTGTGTTGGGGTACACTTTGACTAAAGTGCCTCAATCTGACCCTAAAAATGCAGAATGGTATTATCCAGCAGGTGGAATAAGGACCAGGTTGAACTCACTCCTTCTAGACTTGAAAGCTGAAACAGATTCCATCCAAAAATACTCATCTGGGGCAGAAACAAAAGTTATTCCTGGGAAAGACAGTTTTATGGCAAGAATTATGTGTTTCACAATGGTAGTGACTCAGTGAAGGTCATCCACAGTAGACTGCATCATCATCCTCCTAATTGCAGAGGATGACTAATCGTGTATCCTCCCTTTTCAGTTTGAAAGTTTGCTTTTGAGCCAGCATGGCTTTGATGCCAGATTTTCCTAATATCTCAGAGTTCAGTGAACCAGCATTTAGCTCATTTCTTTGTACATCTTGCAGTGTAACTTCAGTGTAATTTAGCAGCAATATCATGATACAGTTGTCTGAAAGAAACTAAAATATAGGACACCTCGTGTGTTTGGTGTAGCAGGCCATGATAGATTTGACATTCTCTCTCTTTATATTATATGTAATTATATGTAATTTTCTTTATTAAGATCATGAGGTTTTGCTAGATTCAGTATGCAGCGCTCTGTGCAGTGGAAAATTATTTTCCTTGAAGCATGAAGTGAGCTAGAAATTAACTCTGCTCATTTATATGCTTGTGAAATAATACAAAGGGAAAACAAGTTTTCCCTTCATTTAGGAGAGGGAGCTGCAGTTTTGACTCCATCTTCAGTCTTCTGGAGAATTTGTCTTTTGGGGAATGCACCATTATTTGTGATTTATATTTCCAATTGTCATTAGTACGCATGAGTGTTGCCTTTTCTTTAGTAAAATACGGAGGGATTTGTATGATTCTTTTATTTCAATCACACATTTGGCCTTGGATTTCAGGAAAACTGAAGAAAAAGGGAAAACTTTGGAAAATTCTTCAGTTCCAGCTTTATTTCTATTGTTCTATCTATTAACATATTGCAAGCAGGAAAAAGCGAAACAAGAGGAGCTGAAAATATGCAAAGAAGAGAGGTTGAGGGCCTTGAAGGTATGGGACAGGTAAATCTCATGGCTTTTGTTGAGAGCCTGGCTTATCCTCATTTAAACAAGAAAGCTGGAGACATGGATGGAAATTATGCAATTCATTTGACATTCTCGTGTGTTGCTTTTTTCCCATTCTCTGCATTCCATGGAGCCTAGCTAGGGCTGGTATTTTTACTGGGGAATGTGGCAATTATGTCCATGCTTAATTAATATTAAATTATTTTGAATGTAGCTACTCTAAATACATAGATTTTCTTTCCCTACTGATTGCATGTGATGACACTAATTTGAAATCTAAGATTCCACCAATTCCCTAAAATCTGAACGCTGTTAAGGTAAAACACTTCCATACAAAAGGTCAACAGTTATGAGAGCTTCGATGAAAGTGTTAATATTCAACAACAGAAAAAAAAAAAAGGAAAAGAAAAATCTTTGCTTTAAGAAGCAAGCAATGTAAAACAGAGGAAGAATAAAATGAGCAAGATTCACAAGTTTTCTTGAGAGTCTTCATGTAGCCATGCAGATAGCCATACATGTGACCAGTTATTGAGATTGACATAAATAGCTGATGCGGACGTGGTGATGAAAGCAATGGGGATCAATAACAAGTCACAATCCCATTATGGAAGTAATGCATTCTGCATGATGTTCAAGCACATCTGTCACCCCAAGGAATGAAAGCTGCTTGAAATAGTTAGGCAGAAGCTAGCATCTTGATAATGGCAGCCCCACTTTGCTTCCCAGGGTAATTATTAAACTGACCAAAGTGTTTTGTGGATTTGATGGTCTGCTGAAGATATAAACATACAGGGGTTCCTGCAAACCATCAGTGAAGTGACGTGCAGCTTCTGCAGTACTCAGCCACCAGCACTGCCAGGAATGCTCACATCAGATTAATTACCAGGACTGCCAAAACACCACCAGCAGGGGCCACACCAAGGGCTCTCCCTGCAGCATGGGAGTCCAGCGTGGTGCTTCCACAAAGCTGAACTCAGGGCAGCCCTATGAACAGCACTATGAATTCTTGTGGGCTTCTCTTCTTGTTTCTTATAGAACTATGTATCCTCATCAGCGTCAGCTCTCCATGCATTTTCCATAAAGAACTTTTATCCTTAAAGTTCTAATTATCTTTGCACCTTTTTAATGGTTAAGATGTGCTTGCTGTCCTCTTTGAGGCCTTTCAGAGGCAGCTTTTCATTCCTGCAGGTGCTGACTTCTGTGTTATCAGTCAAACACGTTTTGCTGGGCAGGGAAAAATGCAGATCACAACAAGGGCTGTGTGCATTTTCCTTGAAAAGAGTAACTTAAAAGTGTGTGGAGGACAGAGAGGCAAACAGCAAAGCTACTCTGTGATCGAGGAGTGCACTGGGAAAGTCCATCTTGCTGCCTTAGGTTGCCCTGCAGTATTGAAGAAATCACTGCCTGTGGTGTTGACAGATGAGGTTTTGCCTGCCCAAAGCAGGTGCATGTTTTCTGAGGACAGGAGAACAAAGAAGGGGGGGAAAAGAACACTTTTAGAACTGTCTCACATATTCTTTAACCATATAATAAAGGTCTGTTCAATACATCTCCACTTGAAGAAGGAGGCACAGCATGTGCTGGAGATGGAGCTGAAGGACTGAGAATGCTGGCAAGCCAGGTGCTGATCCTTGAGCAATGTCGTCTACAGCAACAGGTAAAAAAATACAGTTCTCTTTTATTGTGCAATACCACAATATAGACAGAAAGTTTGAGAAAAACAACTCTCCCTGACAATGAGGACAGAGATCTTGACCCTCTTTTCCCCTCAGCGCTCTCTGACCCTGATTGTGTTGTATTTTTCTCCAGAAGTGATAACTCTGTGAGGTAGAAACAACACAAACCACTAGGACTTCTCCTAGCAGGGTGAGAAACAGGCATAAAGGCATGTCCTGCACTGTGGTCTGTCATTGATGGTGTCATTGGAAGTTTCCGATTGGAAGAGCTGTGTAGGGGGAATAAAAACTCCAGCAAACAGCTTGCCTGGTACTTTAACTCTAAAGCATGCAGTGAAGAAATCTCTGACTGGTAAAAAGTGTTTCTGAGCTCTCACAAGGTGTGTTTTGTTTGTAATCTTAGGGTCTAGAAATACCAAATCATCAACTCTGTTACTTAACACCCTCCACGCCAACAAAATAGACTTTTAGTCTGTGATAGATTTTTTTAAGAACAGTTTATAATCCATATCAAAATAAAGATTTATAAAGGAAGTGCTGACACAAATTTAGAACAGGATCCAATAAAAACCTATGACTTCTGGTGTGCAGAAAAGTGCAGAAGGTCACAGCCCTTGTCTAAAGCCCCCCCCAAAAAAAAACCAAACAAAAAAATTTGTCTCATTGGAATGTACATGGATTTGTTTTGGTGCCAAAGCCAAGGAAAAGAGGGAATAATTGAATTTGGCCCCTAATAACAGCAATGCAAATGTGTTCCTCTGTGTGTTTTACGACCTTTTCTTGTATAATAGGTGAACTGATATTACATTCTGGAGTGTAAGAAACAGAGAAACAGTTTTTGGATACACAATATTAAGGAGAGAAATAAGATTTCTATGAGTTAAGTTTGAGTGAATGACAAAAGGGGGAGAAAAAACCATGTATTTAACGTTATCTGCACTTGAAAAAACCCAGAAATTGGGACCTTGCTGGTTTTTCAACCAAACACAATCTGTAGCAATGGTGCAGTGTGGCAGGAAATTATCTGAAATAATGAACTGGTCAAGTACACTAAAACTGATACCCTTCTCATCAGCATCCAAAATATGAAACCTGCCAAAAAATTCTAATTGCGCTTTACTCTGTCCAAATTATTTTATTACTTGCCAAGAAGGGCTTTGAAATATTTGGCAGAGTCTTCTACCAGGAGAAAAACGAAACAGAAGGGAATGAAGTGGAACACAATAACAAAATATCCCTGCCCCCTTGAAAAATAGCAGGTTTGGGGGTTTAGCCCTTTAATGAAGAGCTGATAACTCTATAACCCAAACTAAGTAACAAATCAGAAATGATTTATCAAGGATAAACAAATTGGAGTCAGCTAAAAAGCCTTCCAAACTTCAAGGTGTTTCTTGTTAGAGCAGCTGCTCTAATACTGTGATAGTCATGAGGTGTGTTGAGATTAAACATCAAATAAAAAGAATCTTGCCATACATTTACCTTGGTACATAACTATGATCCATGTAATGTACAGAAATGTCACTGGCTAAGCCAAATCTGAAGTAAGCAATTGTGACATAAGAACTTCAAGAGAGTTCCACTAACTTGCTTTGCAGCCCCAGGCAACAAAGACCACAGCCCTTGTCTCTTGGTAAGAACAGTGAGTTAAAACTCTCTTTCATCTGGAACTAGCCCACAAATAAATGGCATCCAATTTTAAATTTCTTTAAATTTTTATTTCAAGGATTCAAGGCTCTATTTGCTGTATTTTTTCTTTTTGATATAATTGGGTATGCTGAAAATAACATTCAGGTTTTCATACCTGTTAAGCCCTTGGTGCTGTATTTAGGGGACACCTTTGGCCACAGCATGACAGCTCGAAGGTGTGGTTTCAATAAGGTGATTTTGACATCAGTGCTGCCTGTGCTTCTCACTTACCAGGGTGACACAAGCACAAAGTATTTCTGGGTCTGGCACTCATGTGCCAGTGAGGGCACTCCTGCAGCTGGCCACAGCCAGCTCCCTTCACCTTTGCAGCTCCCCAGGGAGGCCAGAGGGGCCAGGAGCTGATCAGAGGAGCCAGGTCAGAGATTTGTGAACTCTGAATTTGGCAGGCAAATGGAGGAGGAATGGGTTTTGCAGTATTGTGTTTTATGATGCATTTATTCATAACTACTAAAGCTGCAGACATATTGTGTTACTGCATCAGGATCTTGAGCAGATGTTTAGATTTTACAGAGAAAGGTGTATGGAGACATTTTCAGTTTTCCTGTAATTTTAAAAAAGTTCACTGTTATCTTTGGTTTGACACACTAACACCTACAGGGAGACAATCTGCTTCATTATGTCAGATTGCTTGAATATGAAGATTTTTTTTTAAATTAGACTTTTTGCTGAACAGGCTGAGTAAATTAAAGTCAATGAATTGTCTCCTGCCATGACACCAGAGTAAATACATGTTGTTTGCAAGGAAGATTTAAAGGAAACAGTAGAAGATACACTCAGTGTAAGATTTCTCAGACTTTTCCATAATGTGACCAAATCTTAACAGTAGGATTATGTAACTGATCAGTTTATTTGTTTCATAATTGCTTGACTATCTCTAGTTTCCATGCATATTTACATAGCAGACTTGATGAAGCCAGACAAATTGGTATTCAGAAAAACTGTGCTATAGGGAAGGAATGATATCTTACTGTTTTAGTAGTATGATTTATTAGATTTTTGGGGTTTTTTGGTGGGTTTTTTTGTTGTTGTTGTTTTGTTTTGTTTTTTTTTTTTTTTTTCAAATAAGAAGGCCATATCAGTGATGGCATTGTCCCTGTGAAGCACTGTGGGTCAGTGATCTCTGCCAGCCTCCACAGTGCAAAGCACATGCACAGGGAACATCTACCTGCACGCTTTAGTCCAGCTCAGGACCTGTGAAGAGAATCTACCAGTTGTCCACACTTACCTTGTTTTGATGTGCATTGGCAAAAGGTCTTGGAGAAGGTGAACAAGATTCATTTCCAGTGAAACTGGAAGATAGACTCCAGCACTGCAGCTAATGCACTCCAGCTGCTAAAGGGCTCTCAGGCCATGGAACCTGACTGGTCCCAAGTTTAACAAAAAACCAGCCAAACAAAAATATCTGTGAGACTCATAGTCCTGCCCTCAGGAGCTTAATGTGTGGACTTTGGGTCTTCAACAGCAAATTTTTACCTTGAGAAGTCTTCCTGATGGTTGTACATGCTGATCCTTGGAAAAAGTTGCTTTTAGAGAGCTTTAGTTAAAACCTTGAGATTTTTTTTGAAAATATTTTTACTCAGAGTTTGGGATCTGTGTTGCCTTTTTTTTCCTAATGTGATTTTGGATGATTAAGAAGCTTGAAGGTGTCTTGAAGAAGAAAATCAATCTTGAGGAAAATCCTTCAATTTTATCTATCTCTATTTTGCCAGTGGCTTGCAACATACAAGAAAGAAATTTGTAGAAAAATATAAAATCAAAGTTATTCTGTTTGCCAGTAAATATTTTTTGATATTATTTGGTGGAATCTGATCTGAGACATTTAAGTACACCTTGATGAGATATTGTTCAGAGATAAAAACTCTAGACATGGGAATCGTGTTTCCAAGTGTTTCCAAGTACTGGAACAATGCACACTCCCCCTGAACTTCATGAGATGCCACACAGGAACAGGAGCCTGCACAGGCAGCTCCTACTCTAAGTTCTGGTCCTAAAATACTGAAGAGGCTGTATCAGAGAGTGTGGGTGAGCACCCAGACAGAAATATATGTCCTCACCTCTTGGCTTATGTCAGAGACTGTGATCTCTGCTGCTCATGTCACAATGCAAAGGAATCACTTTTCTGCCATTGTGGTACTGGTCATTCTTTCTAAAATAAAATATGGTACCTCTTTCCAAGCCTCCATGCACCACATTGGCCTTCTTTTGCTGGAGTCAAGTAATGAGAAAATATTCAGGACTGTAAATTAAATGGCTTAAATGTTTTTTCTAATTTTTCTCCATTCTGGCACAAGGCAAACATGTTGGTGAGTCCAACAAAAACATGGAACATACAAATATTATAAACATAAATCATGTGGGTCCCAAATTCCCAACAAGATGCATCAGACATAATGGTTAGCACTTTATATCTTTACAGTGAAAAATAGCAAGGGCTCTAAAGCTGAGATTATCCTAAATGATGGTTATTCAAGCTCTTTAGATCTCTATCTTCAGAGGAACTTGTAGAGTCTTGTTCCTTCTGAAAGTAATACTTTGTATTTTTGTAGTACAAATATGGAATTAGGAGTCTCAGAGCAGGTATCTGAGACCAGACCAACTTGGTTTTTTTTCTTCTAGAATTTGCCAGATACAATTTTGGAATAGTGCTATGACTTCTTTTGTTCAAATTCTGTTCAACTACATTTAAAGAATCTGCACTTGTAGTCATGGGAATAATTTGGTTTTAGCGAGCAGTTGGCTTGAGTTGTTACTGATGGAGTTTTTAATATGAAAATATAAAGCATCTAGTTTATTATAAATGTAAAGTCCAAATGATTTATAGCCAGTGTCTAAAACATGATTTAAGACTTTTTTGATTCCTTACCAATTCTGGGATGGTTTGGCAGATAGTCAAATCTCTGATTAAAATTTGAGCAATCCATGTTTTAGCCTATACCTCTCTGTCTATATCCTAGTGAGAATGAAAAGACCACTAAAGGTAAGAAACTGTCAGCAGAGGTCTTGTCCTCAGTCCTGATAGGGAACTGCCAAGTTTCTTATTTTGTCAAGCTTCCTGTAGCAGAAAGAGTTTTAAGTGGCAGAATTTTAGGACTCACTTTGTGCATGTGAAACCATATATTGAGGAGAAATTTGATGTAACTGCAGATCAATGAAAATATGTACTTTGGGTCTAGAATGACAGAAGAGCTCAAATCTAACTTTAGGCAAAACAAAGCAATGTTTCAAGAAAGACAAAGGAAAGAGGAAGGATTCAATGGACATGCCAGTTTCTTGTGAAACCAATAAAATTATTCATTCTTAGATAGCATTTAAAATACTCCTATTAAGTAAATGGGCCCTTGCCTTCATACTAGCTGAGACCAGTCTGGATAGATGTACTTCATACCCTAGGAAGCTAATCACCCCCTCTTGAAAAGACAATGCTATTCCTATTTTTACATTTTTTTTGCATAACAGCTCTGAAGAGATGTTGATGTAACATTGGTTGCACTGTATGCCAGAGATGTGGAATCATTCCCAGTCCTTCCCTTTCCATCTTTTTCTCATGCCTAGATTCCTATTTGGAACAAAAATGTCCCCCCATTTATATATATATATAAATATATAGCCCTGAAAAAATTTAGTGACTCTATATAGTGTCCATTTTTATCCTGCATGGATAATAAGTGGAAATCCTTTGGGTGTGTGTGTTGTGTATGTGAGTGCTTTGGACTATTGCTTCAGAATAGTTCCTTGCTCATTTTCTCTAGCCAACTACTAGTAGATCTTTGCAGATTTTAGAGCTAAAAAAAGCCTGCAAAACTGTAAACATGTTCAGTCATGTGGGAATCTATCAATCTAGTACATCTTGGAAATGCAAACCATATTTTGAAGGAAAATGATAAATGAGAAGACAGTATGAAGCTAAACCTAAGATTGCACTTGAGGTTTGCTTAGTCCTTTCTTGGCAAGCACTTAGATCTTTTCTTCTGCTGTTCCACATCCATGGTGCCAGCTGCGTGACTCCTTCTTTCCCATGTTGGATGTTCCTCCTGTAGGCTGGCATACTTTGTGGAGAAAATCAGGAGAACCAAAAGGGACGAGGGGGAGTTATTGACTCGTCTGCTGATGGCAAGATAGAATTTTTATGGGTGTCTGCCCAGTTTGAGAAATGCCTGCTTGGAATAAGAAGGGTGGATAAGAAGTGCTAAAGAAAAATTCACACTTCATGGGGAACATTTTAGGCCATTTCCTCTGGAAAACACAAGTTACACAATCAATCATGTAGTGTCTCCTTCTCATTCTTTCTTTCTTCCTGAATCTCTCCACTTCAGTCTCTTTGCTCATTTCATTATTAGGCACTTTTACAGGAAACAGGATTTATGGTCTCCTTTTGCTAATAAATGTTAAGGAATATGACTTAAACTGGAGAATACACAGCAGGAGATGATGAGCTCTTAATAAACAAATATCCTGTTTTCATGCAAATATTCTTAGTAACGCAAACAAAACAAAGCCGAGGAGGAAAGGCAGCCAAAGTGTTATACAAGCTGTGTTGTAATTAAATAGGAGGGATTTCAGAATTTTCCAGAGGGCAAGAAGAGTTTCAAGTTATCCCTCAGACTTTTCCAACTCATTCCTTCAGATGGTTTCAACCCATAATGTTGGATGGAGGGCTGGAAAAGGAGAATTGGAATATTGACAAGTAACCTGAGAACTTCACAAGATTCTCAGTGCCTTGTCTTGTTCCATATCTTCTCCTCAGTGAGAAACTCTGACCTTAGAACTTGGCAGGCTATATTACTTGAGGATTTTGGAGTTTTTGAGAAGTTTCTAAGGTCATGTTATTGTCCTCATTCTGGTGAAAATACCATCTTCCTCCACAGACATAAACAGGATAATATCTGCAAAAGGTATTGACTTCGGTAATTTGCCTTAACATTGTGTTTAACATTGATCCATAGTAACCTGCTGGAATGAAACCTAAAAGCTTTACTGATGGTGTAATAGTGGCATGAAGTCTGGGGAGTGATTAATGAGAAAGGAAAATCTAGATCATCTGGTCATCTGGTTGCCGCAAATAGTGTGTCTGAATATGGCCAAATACCTCTTACATCCACTAGCCAAGAGGACAGCTCTAATTACAGGAGAAGGGTCTCCAACTTGGAAAGAGTAAATAAGGATTTGGGAATCCAAGTGGATAATACCTGATTGCTACCTTCTGGACTACTGCTGTGGCCAAAAAAGCTGATTTGATCCATACACAAATAAGCAAAGAAATCCAGGATCTTGATGCAGTGTCTATTGGGTTTTAGTGTGCCCCAACACCATGAATTCAAGTTGGATGGTCAAAAGCTGCTCAGAAAACAAATGTCAGGATCAAGGAGGGGTTGGGAAATGTGTGTTTTATATTTATGTTTATATTGCTTTTCCTGACTGTGACAAGCTAAATGTGTATTTCAGTCCGTACTGATGCATACTCTAAGGTGAACTAAACTTGAAAATTTGGGTTACCAGTGTAGCAAAGAAAGCTGTCAAAAGATCCATTGACTGCATGTTGATACCTGGATAAATTTAGAAAGGAAAGGGACAGTTTTAGTCACCATTGGAGAAATTTTCTAAAGGCTGTTGTGGAGCATGCCACGGTGCTAAATTTTTACATCAGGATCATGCACTTTTACAAAAGAAAACTGGAATATTCACATTCATCCAAAGTGTATTTTTTGTTCTTGGCATTAGCTGCACCAAAGATAAAAATTAGTGCTAGTTTTTGCACACTTTGGATCCAGAAAGCTTTGACACAGACTGTGGGCCCAAATTAATTTCTGAACTTTTGTGGCTGGTCCATGTCTTGCTCATGGCTCAAACCAAAGCTTAACTCATGAACATGCTTGAATTTCAGAAACAGTCATTTATATGGCCAAAAATTTGCAGCTGGCTACAAACTTTGTATTGTGTTGAAACAATATCTGGCTTCAGCTATCTTTAAATATGGGCAAAGTCTGGATTTAAACTTCACAGCTTCAAAGCTTCTGTTTTTTCTGTGTTACCCTCACAGGATTGCAGGCATATACCATGAGTACTGATTTATAAATGCCACATAGTTACTGACTTTGGCAAGGTATAAGGTGTTCTATTTGCTGAATGATGCAATTTAAACATTTTAAACATTTATCAGTTTATTATTTCCAAAACATCTGTAGCATCTTTGGAAAGAGCATAGGACGGATATTACTCACTGATGTTTTTATAGCATCACAACATCATCATCTTTCTTTTACTAGCTTCCATTTATACTCAGAGAAGGAACTATCTCTAAAAATAATAATTTCTTGGAAGTTTATTCTTGCAACTAAAATAAATTTGTTTCAGTCATAGCGTGATGGGAACAACACCAAGAAGAGGTTAGTGGTTTGGTCAAGGTAGTTGTTAGTGGAGCAGGCATGTTTAGAGGCTTGAAGCTGAGGTACAAACTCAGCTAGTTTGAAACATAGAAAATGGATGAACAGCCATCCTGACAGACATGTGCACAGATTCTCCTCCCTTGTTTGGACACTCCTTCCCCTAACATTTGTCATATTTCTAATATTAAGGAAAAAATCATTGCTTGACTATTTTTCATCTCAAGATAAAAGCTGAGAATAATAGAGACTGGGCCAAGAAGCCCAGGTCCCTAAAATTGAGGGCCAATATAAATGAAGATGTTTGGTTTAGATAGTTCTCAAATACCATCTGCTGTGTAGGTCCCCTGGCTGCAGGTGCCACGGCCTCAAAAAGCTTTAGACCTCATGGTAGAAGGCAGAATGTCACCTCTGCACTCTCTCTTCTCTGGTGTCCTCTTGCCATTTAAGTGATCATCATTTGTGTTTGCCTCATTTACCTAGTGATAAGCATTTTAGCCTGAGTTCTTGAAGTGAAGGTTGATACTTGAAAAGGTTTCTTACACCTTCAGGTACTAATGGCTATTAAAAACTGGTTGGAAACATAATTTTGGAAGTTTTGAATTTATCATAGAACACTGATCTCTAAAGTTTCGAGACATGGTAACTTGGGTAAAGGTTCCTTTTTGCAATCTAGGCCATAAAAATTTGATACATACCCTTGAAATTCAGATTGAGAATCCTCATGTTAACATCTTCTTTACTTTCACTTTTTAAAGCCATAAAATCTATTAAACTACTCTTATCCCATTTATTTTTTTTCTTGCAGAAAAGAAATACAAATGCATAATGCATTTCATTATAGAGTCCTGATGATTTTATTTTCTTATGATCTGTTATTGATGTATATTGATTTGTGCTTTATAACCCCACTTAAAGGATCAGTATTGCTTCCTCTGTGGTATGAGAAAACACTGAATTTTGATTGCTAGATACCACAGCATGTCCAGTAGAAAAATGTTGCCATACAGCACATTCAACTTTGCTCCCTTCCCTATTGGACTAGAAAATATTTTAATGACTTCAGTTTTTAAATACTGCCAGGAAAACTATGGGCATTGAATGCTTTCAAAAATTCAAATAAAACACATAATTTCAAGTTAACCCAAATTTTAGTCATATAAACATTTGATTAGGAATGAATAAGACCTTAAACAAGACTGAAAAAATGAATATAAAGCATCTGTTACACAGTTTATGTAACTTGATCTGTGGTAGATTTAATTTCTACACTGAGGTTTGTATAAAATTGCATGTCTGATTTAAAGGGACATTATGCACTTTAAAATTTCTGTATTAATAGAGCTTGTAAGTGCCAGGGATTGTTAATTTTTCACTTCAGTGTGTTCCCTCAGTTCTCCTCCATATTAGTATTTGACTTGCTCGTGTGGAGGAAGACCTCTGCCCATGGCTTGTATGTCTTGCTTTGCACTTGTGTAACTCATTTCCCAAAAGCTGAAATGTTACTTCTGCTTTCTTTCATCCACTTTTCCCTATAAAAGATTTAAAATAAGTGGGTTTTTTGGTTTGTTTTTTGGTTTTTTGGTTTTTTTTTTTAGTTTCAGATCAACAGCTTAAGCAGACTGAAATTTCTTTAAGCTGATCTTCATGAACTGTTGGATTTTTTTCTGCAAATGCTTATACCAGAAAAGATGCATTTGGTATTTGTTTTCTATCCTTTCAAAAATGGATTTCCCTTCCGGTAACTTGGAAATACACTCCAGAATGCTTTGCCCAAGTATATGATGTGAAATTTGGCCCTCAGAATATGCATTCCAGTGTAATTTTTGTGTGACAGTTTTTGTCATTTGGTATAATGGCTTCTGGACCCACACTTGGAACCCAGGACTGATCTCCGTGTCAGCAGTGGAAAATGTTGGTAACTCTCTTGAAAACAGATGAAGATCTAAACTGGCCCTTTGGTGCAAAGCTGCCTGTTTTGGAGATCATTATTTTTTCAGGGTTGCAAGGTATTCTGCAAACATTTAATTTCTGCTTTGGGAATCTGTTATAACCTTGATGTTTTGCTTGATCTGCTTTCTCTAAGAGTTGTTGTACTGACTCCCTGGAGCCCATTCAAATGCTTTTAAGCACTACTTTTTCAAGCTTTTTCTTGTTAAGATGATGATGGTCCTGCGTGATTGCAAGGGTGATGCGAGGGTTGATGTTCAGGAACACAGAACATTTTGAGTATGTTTTGATTCACTGTGTCTAATACCCCCTCTTTTCATCTTGCTTTTTGCATATGTCAAAAACTCCCCTATGATTTGAAATCTCATTATATGATGTTGCTGTTTGCTGAATGGTTTGTTATTCTCAAGGTCACCCCAGCGTGCTCTTACCCCATGTCTTGATTGAAGCTCAATATGTTTGGAGAAAGAGAAGGAAACACACCTTCAGAAACAAATTCCTTACATTTTTGCAGTCTTTTATTCTAGTTTTCAACGTTAGTTTTTGTGCCCTCAAACAGACCAAAGTTTTTCTACAATTCACTCTTTATTTATTATCCTGTTAACTCCTCTGGTATCCCTGACTCCATTTCTCCTCAAGAATGAGCCCGGTTGTTCATCTTTGAGTAATTGTCCTTCCTTCCTCAATGATATTCTCAGTGAGTGTTCTGGCACTAAATTAAAATTTCTTATTCTCCCCTTTGGAGGCTTCATCTGCTTGTTTGTTTCTTTTTCAAAGCAACTTCTTCCTTTGTTCCCTCACTTTGTGGACATGGGCAATACATTTAAAATCTTCTCTTACTAGAGCATTTCCAGAAGGATGCTGGTATTCCCTTCCCTTAGAAATATTTCTTTTTGAAAGCTCATCTCTAATACCTGTATGAAACCACTGAATATTGGGCACAGATGACAGCAGCCAACGTTTCCTTACTTACTGAGCATTATACATAAAAATAAAAAATCTTGATGTCATATTTGTGCATTGTATCTGCAGTTATACAATTGGTTTTTAATATTGTTGGATGTTCTGATCTTTTGTGTCTGCTAAAGAGGATGTGGAGAAGAAAGAGGGAAAGGCAAAAAGGAGTAATTTTTTTTGTATAAGAATGATCAAATCTATGCAGCCCTGCAGATGATTCAGGTAATAAAAGGGTAAAGGTCTATAAACTGATAAATGTGATGGAGAAGGGAGCAAAAGAGACAAAGATTGCTTTCTAGTATAAGAAAGAAAGCTCCCAATGCAACTGGCCAGCAGAAGGCTCTAAACCATCCTCAGGGAGCAGCTTCACACAAAGGAGTACTCTGGCCTGGGACACTGTGAATTCTTAAACTTAACTTGGCTTTGAAAGGTAATCAAGTAAGCCCATTGAAGAGAAAGAAAGACTACTCTGCTTGGGTTCTGGTCAGGAAGATCCTGTTTCTCTCCACTGGAGAGGGTGAGTGCATTGGGGAAAATACCACTACATGCTCCCCAGATACCTGCCCATGGCTACAGCAGGACACAAGATGCTGGGGTGGAAGGGAGAATTAGTTTCACCCAATTCATGTATTGCCCAGAGAAATTTACTTGTCTTGCTACCTCAGTTGCTGAATTTTAAAACATTCAGGTAGCCTAAGCAAGTTTTGCCAGAAGGCTCTAACTTAACATTTATAATTCCAATTGTCTGCAAGGTCTTATACCACCTTGTGGTTTATGCTGCTTATATTGGTTGGTTGTTTATTTTTTTGCCTTCCCTTCTCTGCTCCCACTGTTTCCACTGGGCAATTTCTCCTGCCTGTTGTATCTGTTTCCATCCTTGGTATCTGGCCAAGCAGGCCCAGTTGCACTCCTGATTTCTCTTAAAAAATGTCTTCACTCCTCAGTCTCTAGCTGGTCTCCATCCTCCCACTTCCAAACTATGCATCCAGTCCCATCTTTGCTCCTTCAGACTTAAGCCAAAGTGTCACAGAGGATAAAAAGTGTCATTACAAGTTCTCTTCTTTAATTGCAGGAAATGTTTTGCTCAGCTGCATGTTCCAATGAGCTGAGGAGTCTTCAGGGAAATTAGCAGTTCAATTCCAATTTCCAGTTCGTGTTGGACTTGCCTAAATAGACTTTTCTTTTTTTAAGGATTCTGGGTGGGCCAAGTATAGGCAAATTTTTACAGGTGTAGTTGAAAGGCTATCCTTGACACAGAACAACTTTCCTGTCTAAATGCAAAGCTTTGTTTCACAACCAATTTAATAAGCAAAGCTTATTAATTTTTGCTTCCCAGAAGGAGAAAAAAATCCCATGTTTTCCCCTCTCTATTCCTTAGAAACAGGTGAATGGTTTTGGCTGAATCTTCCAAAAGTTTTGTGAAGCAGGCCCTCTGCTTTGGGAATAATCAGTGCCTAAAAGTCACATTTGGCAGAGTCAAGTGAGAAACCTTGTTACAGGAAGTACTGAGCTTCTTTAACATTCAGCAGAGCTTCAAGTCTCAGTAGTAGTGAATTTCCCAGAGCAATGTAATGTCTGGAGCATTTCTGAAATTCTGGGTGTAGCTTTAAAATTAGATAGAGCTCTAGTAAACTGATTCTCTAGAAAACCTTTTTGTTGGGAGAGTCTTCCTCGAAAATGTTGATGACATGAAGGTGTCAGACACTTGTATTTCTGGACAGTTTGTCAGCAGAGTGCTTGAAACCCCAAGACCCAACATTGGTTGCATGCAGAGATTGCACAGGAGGCTTAATCAGTAGACCAAAATAAAGTTGCTAGATTTTTCCTTATATTCTGCTATGAATCATGTCCTTTTGTCAATTAAAACCATCTGTGTGTGTCCATTTTCAAATGATTTATAGACTTGCATCCTCTTCTCAAACATTCCAAGGAATCCTAACCTGGTATGTAGATGTTCTTCATTTCTCCATAACTGGAAAAAAATATCCTGAATTAACTAAGTATGGCACATTCATCCCAAGGATTTTATGTGGTAGAAAATAATGAGAGCCAGTTGTGAAATCATGTGATACTGTGGTTTAGACTTATAGATGGAACAGTGGCAAGTCCTTCAGCTGGGGTTGCCTGCGTGTGATACAAGAGGGCTTGGAGCTTATCAGGCATCCTGCAGAAATCTCTTTTTTTTCCCCTGAAGAACTGATACAAAGCTATTTTCCTGAACCCTAGCATTTGTGAAACAAAAAATTTCTAAGGGAAAAAGAAGGGTGCAATCCATCAATTCTTACAGTTTGTCTCTGTGCCGTGTAGAAGGGAACAGATATCCTTGACACAGGGTTGGCAAGGGCTTTGAGAACGTGTCTGTTTTGAGCAGGAGAATGTATCAGGTCTGCAGGGCAGGGTTTTGGGGTGGCTTCTGTGGGGAGCTGCTGTATCTGATGGATGCAGCTTTCCCTGTATCTGATGGAGACAATGCCAGCTGGCTCCAAGAAACACCGGCTGCAGACCAAGGTTGAGCCCACCAGCAGTGGTGGCAGCACCTCTGGGGTACCAGATTCAAAAAGGGGGAATAGACCTCTCAACAACAACTTCACTCAGGGAGAGGGGTGGCAATATGTGAGAGGAACAGCTCTGCAGGCACCAAGGCTGGTGCAGAAGGAAGGGCAGGAGGGTTCCAGGTGTCAGAGCTGAGATTCCCCCTGTGGTGCAGACCAAGGGGATACAGCTGTGCCTCTGCAGCCCACGGAAGAGCAAAGAGGCACCTGCAGCCTGTGAAGGACTCCATGTGGGAGCAGGTGGATGCTTGAAAGAGACTGTGACCCCATGAGTAACACTCCCCCTGTTTTGTTTGGTGGGATTTCTTTGTGATTTTTCTTTTTATACATCCTCTGTAGCATACAGAGACCATAATACACGGCTGACTCATGAATCAGCAGCTGATATTTCAGTTACTGTTGTTGATGAGGTCACAACTTGTGTCAAGTATGACAAATTCTTCAGTAAGTGATACATAAATAGTGATCAGAGCAGCAATAAAACAGGAGCTGTTTCCTTCCTTTCATCCTGTGCCTTTCACTGTATTGAAGAGAAAAATTCTGTGTGTCTTTCAACTTCTGATCTTTTGGTGTCTTTCTGAGGACAGGTTCTGTTGCGATCTGATAATGTAAAAATCTCTTGTTTCAATTTAAAAGAGGGAAGAGAATGCGACGCTAAGCAGTCTCTCTTTTTCTGGTGCAAGGTTTTTACGTGTTTTGGTACTTTTTTGGTCACCAGAACAGGACAATCATATGAATCATAATGTCAAGAAATAACATAAAAATTTAGGCCCTGGAGTTTGGCCATTATAGCAATTAATAAGGTTTTCCAGCTGAACTGTGTACCTAAACTTATCCACTGATTTAAGTGAAAACTTACGTGCCTCTGGAAAACTTCCTAATTATTGTTACAACCTTTTTTTTTTTTAAATATATGTTCATGAATTTTTACTTTATTAATATTTCACTTATCTTCGTTAAGCATCCCCTTGTGTGTCTTTAGTCAATATATGCATTCTGCAACAAGAATTTATTCCTAGGAGTTTGTCCAGATTCACAATCACACTTAAGTCAGCGCTTTTATCCTTAATTTCTTGAGTCATGTGGTAGGGAACCTTATGTTTGACATCATGGGGCTTAGTGAAACTTGGCCACTGAAACACTGGTTCCATTGAAAAACATCTGGAGGGAAACCAATAGGCCAGTATATCCTGTTAGACTACACTCAGCATTATCCAACCTCCTGGTCTTTCTCTTTGAGTTCTGCCTTGCAAAAACTTGGCTGCGCTCACAGAAATGTACAAACATGAGAACAAAATGGATGCACTCCATGTTCCTAAAAATGTCATATCTTGGCCGTGCTGGAAGTGTGTGTGTGTGTGTGCATTTGCTTGGCCGTAGCAATGACAGGTTTTTATGTTGCTCTTTATCATCCTGATGCTGAAGTTAAAGACTGAAAAGCCCTACAGAAACATCTGGTTCTTTTGCCATTACCTCTGCACACTCTTTTCCATCTAGTGTATTTCTCATGTTTTACTTAAATAGTTCAAATGGTCAAGTTTTTTTGTAATTTTGGATCTCTCCAATAATGTATGAAATGGCTTGCCTAAAACTAACAAATATTATCAAATTAGAGTTTCCTTTTCCGTTCGCCATATTCCAGGTTAATGATCTGGTAATGCTTACATTCTTTATTTTAAAACAAATCAAGGAGTTGATTGTGGTTGTAAGGTTGGGGTTTTTAATTACTTTTTAAGAGCAAGAAGAAAATGGGAAATGAAATTGTTCAACAGAGTTTCTGTGTTTAGATTTGTAGCTAGTTAAAAACTTTGTTTTGTCACTGGTTCTGAGAAACATATTACAAATACTTTTGAGTCATACAATATGAAAACGGGGCAGGACACAAGACTGAACAGTAGTCCATCACTTTTGTGTGTGGCACATGTTAACTGGAAGCTCTTTGGAGAGAAATTTCTTTGCTGATTCACAATTACTTCAAGTTCTTTTGGGATGGAGATAACCCCAGTGGTTTCATGGTTTTCTTTTTCATGTTGAGTTACCATTTATGTTGACATGGCTGTTATTTATTTGATTACCTGTGAATACCCAACCAGGATTATTCTGTGCATGACATTTAGCCCATCTCCTCTGTCTGACAAATGTGGATTTGAGCTTTTCCATTCTTTGTTAACAGCTCACAGCATATTGGTATCTTCCTTAAGAAAGAAAAAAATGAGACTTTAACAAAAGTTTTAAAACCACTGATATTGACTTTAGACATTTCCCTTAGCTCTATGCGATATACAGAAAAGTTAGCCAAATGCTCCTGATCTGAATCCCTGTGGGATTCAGTCCAGATCCATCAGGTGTCTCTGACAGAAAAAAGGCTAAAACCAGACATCTTGACTTTGAAGCCAAAAGCAGCTGATGTCTTTTCACATGAGCGAGACAAACATTTCTATTCATCAGTGGCACTACAATCATGCATATGCATGTGCACGTATTTGGGATTACAGGCACTATTTCTCATGTAGTGAGTGTTGGTGGGGAGCTGGCAGCAGCCAGCTTTCACTTTCCTGTTTTTTGTGGTCCTGCTTCATCTGCTGCTCCTCTGGCCTCTCTCCTTTCCACTGGGTACAAGAGACATGGGAATAAATAGAGGGAAAGCACCAACATGTGTTTAGTTTTATTAACCAAGCAGCAAAGTCAAAAACTGTTGCAAAAACTTCATGAGGCTCTCAAGAGCAGCCAGAAACATCAGGACAAAATTAAGTGACATTGAAATATCAAAACTGAAAAATTACAATAATTAATAGAAATTTGAAGGGAGAATTGTTGCTCTTCCCACTGAAGCAGTGACAGTTGTGTAGGTCCACTGTGGGCCAGAATTTGTCCTCTGTGCTTTGTCAGTTTATCAGTCATATGTGTTCACAATCCAAGTATTCAGGCTATTTACTGCTGACTGAGGAGTTCAATCAGCAGTAAATTTTGCATGCAGTAAAGTGTTAGTATTAAATCTAACTCCATGTTTTTCAGCTTTATCCAGGATATTCTGTAATTAGTTGTTAATAAGCTTGAGAAATGATTACGGTAATGCACACAGAATTGCGTCCATTCTGTTATAAAAGTGAGGCTGACTCAGAGAGCAAGGGGCTCCTACTTCTATCTGTGGTCTGTCATGAAAAGTCAGGAAAGACAGGGCACAGAATAAAGAAATATCAATATAAAGAAACAGAATAAAGAAAAATCTACTGGGGTGGAATCTCTTACTTCAGTGTATTGATAATCAGTGAGAATGGAAAACTGAGAGAGGCAACGTGATGAATGCAGCTTGCTCCAGCAAAGTGAGACTTTAATCAAAGATAGTTAAACTATTGTCTGCCCTTCACATTCCTCATCAGTATTCTGCCTTATGCAGTGGGAACATCCATTAATTACAATGGGATCATTACTAGGTAAAAATTGTAACCATGGCTATGGGTGATGCAGGACAACTTGCAATGCTGCCCGCGCAGCCAAGGCGCACAAAGAGGACCTACCGCCACTTGTGCATGTCATCGCTGCTTTCAGAGCCTGATTCCTGAACTCTGTCATTAAATGCTGCTGAATGTCTTCCCCCACTATTCTCTCTCTCTCTCTCTTGCCTGCTTTTATTTCCTGTGAAGATTTGGACCTCTGTTCTTTGCATCTCCTGCCATGGCTCAAAATCCTGCTTCTTGGTTCTTTCAACCTGCCACGTCCAATAATCACGCACAGAAAATGCTTGTGCAAGCCAGTTGGCTTAGATTTCTGTCTTAAGGGAAGAGTGCATCTGTTTTTTGGATTAAATCATGCTTATAAAGTCGTGCTTATTCAGTTGACAGGAAAAAAATGCATAATTTAAAGCTTTCATTTGCTCTTGTGCTAAAAGATTTTAGAGCCTCAATTCACCCTCATTTTATCCTTCTAGAGCAATACAAAATTAGAGTTCATTATGGTGATCCAATCTCTCCTTTTGTCTTGATTGCAGACACATTAAGCTCTTTGCCAGAGATGTCGACTTTCCTGAGCAAGCCTTTCAAGTCTTGCAAACTATCTGTTGTTTTCCCAGTAGGCTAATTAGGGTGGATTAGCGCCCATCAGATATGCCCTAGGGATGAGCCAAAAGCTGAAGGGAAAGGTAAATTGAAATGCCAAAAACTTCCACCTTTGTAAGGCCTGAGACACAGGTAGGAGCTGAAGGAGGGCAGGGTACAGTTGCAAAAGAGATTGTGCTCCCCGGCAGGACAACAATCTAAATGAGGAACATGATCTTGTGACTGGAGCTGCTGATTTTTTTGCTTGGCTCACTCCGATATAATTTGTTTTGTGATTAAAATGCAGGCAAATTTCAAAATAAAGTGTGGCCTTGAATACAAAAGGTTTAGTTAGAAAAACATCTAACTGGAAGTGTCCTCTTTGGAGAATAACAGAAAAAGATTTTATTTTCCTAACCAAAAGAATTAATAGAAATCGTAACTGTTTTGTGATTGATTGATTGATTGATTGATTGATTGATTATTTGTCAACAAGAATCTGTGATTTCTTTCAGGAGAAGTTTGGCTAAAATAGGTTTCACTCAGGTCTCTTCTTCTCCATGAGACTGAAAGGAAGATTTAATGGAGAGACCCTTAAACAGCTCTTAGAAGATGTCTGTAGGGATCCTCTTCTTTTAATGGATAGGTTAACCATGATTTCTCTGCCATTTTAACAGTCTTCATGGTCTGGAAAAAAAGGAAAAAAGGAGCACAGGAAACAAAGGTGCATCTAGCACATAAATAATCTCTAATTAAATTAAAATAGGTAAGATCTGGAAGAGTTTACTCCCCTGTTGGCTAAAGGGGTAATTCTGATGACTGGCTCATAACAGACATGCATACAGTGACATTTGAAATGGTATAAGAAGAATCCTGCTTTTAAATCCTTTCGAGGCTTTCTCAGTTTCAGAAACAAGCAAAGTTGTTAAAGGAAAGGTATTGGTTTAGATTGGTCCCACACTCAGGAAAAGCCAGTGTCAAGAGTGTGAGAAATCCTGGTGTTCTGTGACGAAGTGGAGACTGACAAAATCTGTGCTGCCTCTCTGCTTTAGCTCCAGCAACAAGCTTGGTACCCAGGTTCTCAGAAATAAGAGTGAAGGCTGCATTGTGCATAACTGGAGAAAGCATTCAGGGTCCTAGGCTACATTTCAAATAGAAATAATATTGTTATTCACTAATTACTGAGAATTGGTTAGAATTACTACATTATGTTTAGTAAATGGCAACTAGAAAAATAAGTTGAAGAAAGTTTTCTCCATGTTTCCCTTGGATTCCTGTAATGGATTGAACTACCTAAGACAGTAAAAAATGTTTTGAAAGGACAAAAGGAAAATTTTCTCAGCTCTGATAGGTATATTTGTCTTCAGCAAGTAACACCAAGACTGACAGCATCTTGATTTGTGTATGTTTGACTTGAAACATGGTGACAGGTAGGTGTGCTCTGGGACTTACAAAATAGTTGGTGTAGCATAGATTCGCGGAGGTGCATCTTCCAGACTGTGCAGCATCTTGCACACTGAGCCTTTGCCCCTGCAGATTCTCTGAACTTTTCCTCTGACAGCCTGGCTCCCACCCCAGTCCCGAGGTCTGTACCTGTCATGGGAAGAGATTCATTAGCCCGTGATGTGCAGTAGCTGTGGGATCCCTTTGTCGGACCCCAGCATCCTGCCTTGACGTGTGAGCACTGCAGCAGTTAGAAGTTGTAAGCTGGGCCTCTGCTATTGTGAGTGTTTTATGAAGAGAAGAGTGTCTGTTATGTTTTTTGGGTTTGTTTTGGAATCTCAAGGACCTCTTAATTTGGAAATTCCCTCCGTGGCTGTACATGTCTTTTTTTCCCCCCTCTCTCCTAGTGATTTTAAATGGTGGTAGTTAAAAGGAAATAAGAAAAGTGTTCATTGTTTATAAGGTGTATAGAGCCAATCATCATGTTAATTACATGTCACAGGGTAATGAATAACCCCTCACTTTTATCATGTGGGGAACAACCTGGGGTTGGTCAGATGGGGCTTTGTGCTTTAAATGAACACCCCCAAACAAAACTTTGCGCCACTCCAATTATGTGAGGACAGACTCTGGTTCAATGCCCTCTTAAGTCTTAAAGCTTTACAGCTGTGGGAACAGCAGTTAGACACACACTGTTCTGCAAACACCAGAAGTCTAAGCTAAAATGCAAAGCATACATTTTGTAGTGCTGATTGGCTTTGTAGTGCTCATACATACGCGCCAGGAGCCCAGCAATGGTGAGAAAATAAGTAAAAAAAAAAAATCTTCAGAGCCGAAAAGCTGTTATGATTATAACATATTATTGTATAATTGCCTAATTTTGCAACTTTGGAGAGTGTTTATGTTCTCAAAATTAATTAGTGTGGAGTGTAACTGCTTTTAAAAATGCCATTCCTCTCAAAACTATGTGGTTAGAAATGTATGCCTCAGTGAATGTACACATCATTATTATTTAATATAAAAGTTTATAGTTCATTACACGGAAAATTGCAGTTGAGGCATTTCACAGCTTCAAGAACAATTACTATCCCTGACTGAATTATGGAATGATTTTTTTGGGGTCAATAAATTGAAATAATTTTTATTTGAAATGCATTCAGACAAATATTTATGCAAAAGATAACTGAAGTCAGTGATTTAGAGAGAAAAGAAGTTAGATGAGAAATTACGGAAAAGCAGCATAAAAAAGAGCTTAAAATTACATTTCTGGAAAATTCTTCTTACTGCTGTGGGGAAAAATGTGTCCCCCATACTCTGGACCTGATGAGATTAGTTTTGTATCCTTTTGAGGGGCCTAATAATAGTGGAGGTGGGTGTCCACCCTTTTCCTTTATGCCAACCTGTGCGATGAGGTTGTGACTTGGGATGCACAGGAGCGGAGGGAGGCGGCAGTGCTCTTGCATCATCTTGTGAGCAACGATGTTTAGGATTATGTGGAGGCCTGTGAGTGCTTTTTCCTCTCTCCAAATCCTGCAGGGAGTCCTTAGTGGCTGGGCTGTCCACACAGCAGCCCTGAGCCAGCCTGTCTGCACGTCCCCAGAGCCAGGAGATGGGGACAGGCTCGGACAAGGTGCTCCACCTGCAGCTGCTGTGTTTGATGTCTGCTTCCAGCTGTCTTCATACTGCACAAGAGAGATCCCTCCTTTCTGGCCTTGGTGATCTCTGAGCTGTTTCTTGCTGTGATAGCTGCTGGCAGCCAGTGGGGCTGCTGGCAGGAGCAGGACATTTGTTCTTTCTCGTGATGGACGATTTGTGAGTGCCTCCGTCTCGAGCGGCTCTGTTTTTCCTCTTGGAGGGCTCCTGGACCAGAGGAAGATTTTCACACTGCTGCCTGCCTCACTTCTGAGAGATGTGAAATGTACTGCCAGCTCCTCACTTTAGGTGGAATGGCAACTTCAGCAAAGCACACAAGCTTTGGCACCGCAGCTCCAGATTGTCCCCTTTGTAGACAGAGAATCACAGGTTGGAAAACAGAGCATCAGTCCAACTGTTCTGTTCTCATTTTGAAGTAATGGTGACTGCTGAGGCCTCAGGTCAGGTTGTTGTTTCTTCTTTCTTGGCCCAGCTAGGGTTTCTATAGATCTGCAAATCCCTGGTTCCTCTAATGTCAGCTCCTGACATCGAAACCATTCGTTTTCCTGCTTTTCAGTTCAATAAAAATGTCAGTAGGCGATGACCTATTACACCAGATAATGCTAAATGTATGGATTATGACCTATAGCACTGTCAATAGATTTATCATTTTGGTGATGTAGAGTAGAAATTGCTGGTCTAAACCCATTTTTTGCTGCAAAATACTTGAAATCATGATCAGTCATTTTAAATCCTTAGGAAGAACTGGTTTTACACAGAAGTACACGGGGTGGGGAAAGTATTTTATAACAACCCAAATAAACTAGAAATACAGTCTAGAACTTCTACACAGACAACTTCTGCCCAAGGTAAGCTAGTTGGCCAGCTTTGCTGCACTGACTTAAATTTTCCTGGTCCATTAATAGGATCTGGTTTGTGTTTCTGGCATAGGAAAGAAGTCTTGGCAGTTTCTCTGCTATTGCTGCTCGTTGGAGACCAAAGTGAATGCTGCTAGCCCTCTCTGTCAGTTTTCTTCCATCCCTAAATAGAATTTGTCTCTCTGTTAAGTTGCTTTTCCCTGTTTAGTTGCTCACTTAAAAAAAAAAATCTACAAAGTATCAATGGAAATGGGTTTAATTATGATTTTGAATATACAGATATGGTTTTGGTTTGCCTCAGTTATTCATGGTTGTTGTATCCAGTCTCAGTTAAATATTGTGTGAACCAGAACTATGTAAATGGGTGAAGTCTGTTTTATATTTACCACCTAACGCAAAGATGGGTGTTCACCACACAAACACACTTGTGGACACAAATTTCAGAAGCAAACCATATAACCAAGGCTCTCTTTTTTTTTTTGTGTTGCTTTTCTATTTAATGTGGGTGAAATCTGAAGGTGGCATGGCACATAAAGAGATGTTATTAGTTTTTAATTTTAGGGAACTAAATTACATTTCCAGTCTGACCCACAGCAGGTTTTTTTAACAAACTTATGCTATGCAGAAAGCTAGATGCCTGGGTTAAGAGGTGTGAATTAATTTTTTTCCCCCATTTTCCTTCATATATGTCTGTATAAAAGATGTCTTAAGACTCAAAAAGAAAAAAACAAAATTGCAAAAACCAACAATCTCAAAAATCTTCCTCATGCTGTCATCATCCATGGAAGTCACCAACCCAACTCTTCTGGTCATTTCTGAGCAGTCTGTGGTAAAAGTATGAGACAATTCACTAATGTAATCATCCTGACTCCATCTCTCTGGAAAGCTGTCATATGGTTGAGTCACATTTTTGCTTTGTCCCATAGGATGTGGCTCTCATGGGAGCCCAGTGGTAAATTCAGCCTTTTTGAGGCCTCTCAGCAGTTTCTTTTCCCCTTACAAACATCTTGGTGCATTTGCTGGTACCCCACGTTTGGACTGGCACCCTCACTCTCAGTGAGGCATAATTCCTTCTTGCTGTGCCTTCCTCTTGTGCTCCTTGGATAACCACTGGCTCTGAAACATCTAAATGGTCAAAACTTTCCAGAACAACAGCACAGGGAAATATAATTATAACCATTTTCCTATTTATGCTGGCAAATTGGCAACTTGTCATGGTCTGTATCACAGAGGTTTGAGTGGAGACGAGCCTCATAAATTGCATTCTATATTCCTTTTTCCAAAACCCCTTCAAACTTGATTTTATGATACACTTGTATGTTAAGCCTCATGACCTTTTGCTGGAATATGGCAGCTTTCCAAAAAACATTAGCATGTTCTAGAAATGTCTTTTAAAATTTGCTAGAGCAAAGTTAGGGGTTTGGGGGTCCAAAAGGCAAGATTAGATTTTACTGGCACTGATGCTTCCAGAGAGGAGAGGCTTTTACAGTCCAAACAGAAAAAGATATTTCTGCTTAATTCTTGCCATGACAGATACTGCAATTAAATTAATGTTTTAAAATCTGCCTTGATGTTAACTTCTAATATGCAGGTATTTAAGACATGATTTTATAGAAAAAGAAAAAGAAATCATCTTTGCTGATGAGAGATACTTGTGACACAACCTGAAACATTTGGCAACATCTGATAGTTAACACTGAGGAATTAGGTGCTTCCATATGGAAGTGTGGATTTTTGGGATGGGAAGAACTGAAATTTTATATCAAGCCACTGAGGAAGCCCAATTTCCCAGCTTGTAGAGAAGGGATAATGCAAATAAAATGTACATTGGGTCAGATGATGGGTGAGATCTTAAAAATCAATTGCATAAAATTGTCTCTGTTTTTTGGCATTCTTTTTCTAAATAGGCAAAACAAGAAGTTATTGTGAATTTCATGGAATACTTTGAGGTCAGGCTGAGGTACTAAGCACACAGTAATCCTGTGTGTTAGCTTTTTCCAGGTGCATGCAGGGGGAAGTACATAAATGTCACTGTCCCTTTTGCTGATTTTTGATGCTTTTATGTTTTACTTTTCAGCTATCTTGGAAAAGGAGGACCCCATACTAAGCAAAATGCTCTGTCAAAATCTTCACTGTTGTCTTTTTTCCTCACAGAGGTTTGCACTGTGTTCTTCCCTTCTGTGACCTTCAATGTCTATGAGACATCTATGAGAAATACAGAAGAAAAAAGGGTTGACAGCAACTCTTTCCAAATCTCATTCTCTAAATTGCAAAGGTTATTTATGCCATTTTATGGGTTTCTCAAAGCTTCACTAAAATGAGCATTTCAGTGGAAAGATGCTGGAAAAAAAGGTGAATCCCATTTGAGACTGGATTAATGCTGACCTAGATGAATGCTCTTTGGAAATCCCTTTGGAATATCTCTTTTCTAATTGCAGCCTTTTGTCTGAAAAAATTGTTTTTGCAGATATGGCCAAGCCTCAAAAGCGTTTCCTGACTCCAGCTAGTCACAAAATGACTGTTTTACTGTTTCTGGCCAAGCACATACCTACATCAGGATAATGCACTGGTCCTGAGTGTGAGAACACTGCAATCTTGTGTGTGCAGAGACAAAGCCAGGTAACTCCACTGAGCATCTTGACACAAGAAAAGAATGCAAGTTTTCCTGGTAAGCTGCTGAAAAAGTCCCTTTTTTATAATTACCATTATAAAATCACTCATAAAGTCAGTGTTGTCTGTTGGGGAGACTGGCTTCCAGTAATCTCTTTTTCCATTTATTCTTTTATAGAAGTAGAGCAGGGCAAATTTTATCCCTGTGCTAGAAGTGTTGGTAAAAACATTGTGAAATTTGGACTAAAGCAAATGCTGGCATGTTTAGCATAACATTTGCATGTGAAACACAGGCCATGGACCTCTAATATTTTTAATTGCACAACTAAGTACAGGAAAATTCTTCCTCTTTTGAATGTACTAGCCCAAGGGTTTTTTAAAATAGTGATATTCAGTATTTATTTAGTCTGATGTTTTGGCCTAGATAAAACAAAAGACTCCACCTTCATATGTAAAACTGATTATGATGATTTTTTTTTCACAATTTTTACCCACATGGTCTTTATTTTCTTTACAAAGTCTTCCTGTGAAACATGAATGCTGGAAGAGGGGTTTCTCTACCATGTCCTGAATCATTCCTGTCCTGAGCACATCAAGGGATGAAGGAGAGACACTGCACACTTGTGAGCTAAATTTTGCCTTTAGGAGCCCCATACCCATCCAACAAGGCTGTCTTCAAACTGGAATTCTGTTCTTGCTAAAGATGGGGTCCCAAAGGACATTGCTTTGACTCAGAAGAACAAAACAGATTCACTCATTTCCAGAAGATTAGTGTGGGTGTTCTTTCTTTCTTCTCTGGTGGCAGAAACATTTCTGTCTGTTTATTCAGAATAGAAATAGAGTTTCCATTTCATGTAATGCAAAATGATAAGAGACTTGTCTATGTGAATATGGAAAGTGAAGTGTCCACCCATTTCACGGTCAGCTTGGAGCTTGGAAGAGGTTTCTAGCTTCAGAGATGCATGATCCTGTTCTTGAATATAGAGAGCTAGTAGAGAGAAACAAACAGTTTTTATCTAAGTGAGTTTGTTTTAGATCAGTGGCTCACAGATGGATGCAGAAAAGCTTTGTTATTTGTGTTGCATACTGTACTGCATGATGTATTAATTCTGTATTTTGATTTTTCAAAAAGTTAAGAGTTCTGAAATGTTATTGATTTCAAATCCACCTGTACCGTTACGTCCTCATTTTTTTCTTTATTTTTTTTCCTTTTGCCAACACTTTAGCCTGCTTTACTGTGGTAAAGCTGTTTCATTCTCAGCATGGCTACATTAGTTGTAATGTGGAGAGAATGCAGAATGCAGGTCTTTGTTACATGATGCAGTGTCAAAACACCCAAACACTCAAATATTGCTTGAATCCACTTAGCACTTTTGGGGGTCTTTTGTGGATGAAATTTATTTTGCTTGTAATTTCACTGCCTTTCACAAATCACTTTGCTTGCTATAGCAGCCTTCTATGTATATGTCCTTCCATTTTTGAGTAGCATGTTTCACATTTATGATTTGTGTTCATAAATTGAGTCAGATTTTAGAAACGAGGGATATGTATTGTAAAGTAGTATATTGGGGGCTTTTATATGTCGGCTTTATTTATTTGGCCTTCAGACTCCTAAAAGTAACAAGGTCTTGGAATCTTCCTACTTAGAAAATGTTTTTTGATATTAGATTACTGCCTCAAATGAGTTGATAATAGGTGCAGTTCAGTATCTCAGAAACGTTCAGCAAACTGAGTTAGATGATAGGTAAAGTCAAGATATGTAGTTGATTAGCCTTGGGAACCAAGGCACAGTGAGAACATTTCTCTTTTTTCTATTTTCTGTCAGCTTACTACCTCTCCTTTGCGATCACCATTCGAGCACTGGTGGCCTAGGGGATGCAAATTCAAGGAGTAAAGCGAATTTAAACAACAAAATCCTCCCCCAACCTTGCATGATTAATCACTGCTCTACTTCAGGGACCATATCTATTGTCATTTTCTGCATGTTAAAGCAGTTACTGCAATTGATGGCATGCTGTCTTTATAACAGAATCCAAAGGAATTTTAAGCCATTAATCTATTTGCATATGTTTTAAATTATCCCATGAAGTTTAGCAGAGGGTTGGCAATGTCTTGTTTGAGATTGTGAAGGGCTCTTTTAGAGCAGTTGCACACATTGCTCTGGTGTTCTGTGGCTGAGGCACAGCTGAAGGTTGATTTACCTGGTGAGAGGCACACAAAACTGAATTTGGAGACTCTGTTTACAGCAGGATCCCATCAGGTGTTTGGTCAGAATGTTTTAATCAGTCAGTAGCTGAACCAAGGACTTTTTTCCTTTATCAAGTGGGAACCAAATCATTGCCTATCAATGGGTACAGCCTGTAACTTTCAAAACATTCTCCTTCCACACACACAGGAGTGTGAGTAACCCCCTGCTTACCTATTTGCCTGTTCATACTTGTGATAACTATGCTGCCCATCTCTTTCACGTCTGAAACAATTAATTTTCACCACAGGGGGTCAGGAAAGGCCAAAACCAAATGGATACCCTGGCTCCTTCTGCCATGCCATCTTGTAGGTGCCAGAGTGGCTGTTTTATTGTTGAGGGGTTTGGGTTTAACCTGGCACGATGGAACAGTCCTATAATATTTAAAAGTTTCACATGACAAGCAAATTACTTGGGCAAGAACTTTTCATTTCTAAGTCCTCTCAGGCACAGTGGTGACTGCACGCTGGAAATCAGCTGATATGTATCTGTTTCTGCATGTGCTGCAGCAAAGAGCTGCATGTTTTCAGATTTGCTGCTCCTATTCCTCTGCTATGAATCACATGATCTAAAGATAAGTCTGGCAATCATCTGCATGAAAAATATTTGTCTACTCTATCTGTAGTGTGTTTATTAATACATACCTGTAGGTATTTTACAAAATGTAAATTCTAAATACAAATTTATGTTTCTATTCCAATGTGCCATCTAGTAGTAGTTTTTTGGTTTTTTTTTAAGCAGAAAAATATCTAATTCATTAGATTCCTTTTTGAGTCTGCTCAGAAGGCTCTGTGCTTTTGATCCACTTGTCCTTTTTATTTCCTACTGCACTTTGTTAAAATAAAAATTTAGATTTTTAGTTTTAGATTTATATAACATGGAGAAATAGCAGTTTTCTCTTTAACTTTTCTGACTTTGGAAGAGTATTCTCCCCTATCCATGCTGCTGCCAAAGGTGTGGGAAACTGTTCCTCATTTTTCTGGGCAGAGTATAAGACATGACCTTACCCACCACTTCTTTGGACAGCTATCCAGATAGGAGACATGGTACTAGGGAAATTTCCAGGTTTTGACTTAGTTCCCAAAGTTCAAGAGGCTCATTTGAGTCAAGTGTATCTTTTGAGTTTGTCAAGATCTACGTAGATTATAAGCTCTTTTTTATTAGAAAATGGGGACTGTGGTTCCCTTTAACAAACAATCATTCAATAATATAAGATGTTAGTTGCAAACAGAACTTGGATAAACTTTCAAACCTATTGTTTTTTGTAGTTACAGAACATAAGACCAGCAGTGGGGAGAGGACTGAGGACAGTCTCACAATGTGGGAACTCCCAACAGAGCAGAATTGCTCACAAAGGTTTTTAAATACGATCCATTTGGATGGAGATTGTAATCTTAATTTTAATGTCAGTTTTCTCAAATGTTCAAACACTGAGACAGTCTTTCCTCAGTAAGCCCCAATATGTTTTTTTTTTCTTTTCAAATGCTCTCAGCACCTCTCCAACCCCCCAATGGGCCATACATGCCTCATATTTTCTGATGGAGGAGCAAGAAGTTCAGTGAAGTTCCTAAGCCTTGCTGACTTTGAAATTCTCATATTTGGGGATTTTGCTTTTGATTTTGAATAGCATTTTATGGGAGTACTGAGCTTCATTTGGCAGCAGGTGCTCAAGGGTGACACAGTAACAGGTTCTATTACAACAGAAGAAGATTTAGAAAAAGGAACTGTGGCAAGAGGAGAAAATAAATAGAAGTATGCTTTAGAGAAGGAAAGCATGTTCTCTACATGAGTAAAAAGTAATTTTTTACTTTTTTTAGGGTCAGACAGAGGTTGCAGTGTAGGTAGATTGCTAAATCCTTGTAAGAACTGATTTGCCTAGCTCTGGAGATGCTTACTGCAGGGCTTCAACTCCAAACCTTTTCTAGCCAGATTCCATTTATTATCAGCACATTTTGACATTTCAAGTAATGCTGTGCAGGTTCTATTTCTCACTTTCTATTAGTGATCTCTGTAGAGTTATGAGCTTTTTCATTTTCGGTTTTCCAGCACTTCCAACAGATGTCTTGCCAGCAGTTAAGATGATTAAAGGTTTTTGAAGAAGTAGACTGCTGCAGGAAATCTGAAATGGATCCCAGTGCCAAAAATCTTTGGAAAATGTATGTATATCCCCTTCTTGAAGAAATCTTCCGCACTATTGCTATTTGTGCACTTCTGTGTGGTTTTTTCCTGAGTTATACAGAATAGGTAAGTGAAATTCCTACAGGTAGGATGAAAAGAAGGTGAAGAAGAGTGAATTTGTGGCTTAATCTCAGCAAATTGTTGGATAGCATCTACAGATATCTGAAAATATGCATCTAAACCACTAAGTGGGTTTCCACAGATCTCTTTCTCTGATGATAGTTGGTCCCCAGCTATTTTTTAGAATACTGCTCTTGAGTATCCCCATCTGGCTAAGAGTTTTCAAAATTATTTTTTAAATGCAGGCTTGATCATTATAATTCATTCCCTTGTCACCTTGAAACTAAATGAATGGAATGCCCTCTGGTATATGGAGCACTCTTTGATTCATATTTGTCATCAAAGTGTCCACTGAGCTGCCATTGAGAAGTTCAAACATGACACTTGTATGAATAAGCAAAAGGGTTAGTGCATTTTCAAACAGCATGTTTTGATGACAAAATATCTGTGCTAAAGTTTATTGAAGGGAATTAGTGCAGTTTTGAAAGGGTTGTGTGATGTAGTGGCTGGCATGGTGAGGAGCTGGATTTAACCCAGGAGATAGTTTCCTGTGTTGGATTTCTCTCTCAAATGCTGGGCACTGTACAGACAAAACCCCATTTATCTGGCTTGAAATATTCAGAGATGTTCTTTTCGCCTTCTTGCTTAAGGAAACAGAAATGCCTTCAGCAGAACCCAAAAATTTAAAACCTTTCATGACCTTTTTCTCTTGCTTTCTAGAAGCTGTTTTAGAATTGTGCTTTTTTAAAACTTTTTTCATATCGGTGGCAGGGCAAGGTAGCCACAAGACCATGATCCTCATCCAGACATTGGGAATGTAGAGCTAGCAAAGCTGAAAAGCCAGATGATAGTTTGCTGATTTTTTTCCTTAATATTTTTGCCTTGAAGAGAAATTTTAATTATTATCTAATTCTACTGAAGCTTAGAAGATGACAGAAAAAAATTAAAAAACCCATTTTTTTTCCTTGGATTGAAGTGTGTTTTCAAAGGGTACAACCTGAGCATTGTATAAAAAATTACATTCTGTGTTCTAATTTTCTTTGGGTCTGATCCTCCTCACATTGAAACTTGAAGACATTACTTGTAAATTTGAGGTATCTGTAATTTTTATTGATCTTGAACTATTTTTCCTTTTTAATTTTTCACTATACTTGAAAATGACCTTTAGGAGTCAGAGTATAAAAAACTTTCTTTCCTTCACTCCTATGGCTGTCTAAGCAAATACTTCTCAAAGTGTCTTGAGAAGATAAGGAGAGATGGTTCTTCTCTTATCAAGATTTTACTGACCATCAGTCACTACCTGTTAAGGGCATATTTTATCCAAATTTTCCATTCAATTGGCTTACAGAACTATGCTGAAATAGTTACAAGATGATGAAGAGTAGCTTAAAAATCCTGCAGTGCAAGCCAGGTAAGCAGCTAAATGCTCCTTTTTCTTTCTTTTGCAGATAAGCCTGAGTTAAAGGCAGCTTTACTTTACCCCTTGGGAATGTTGTGTTTAAAGCAACCCCTGCTAATCCATGAGTCATTATGGAACAATTCACAATTTATCCTGGTCCAGGCTGCACTCATCCATAACCCAGTATGGGAATCCTGTCTGGGGACTAGATATTAGGAAGAGATTCTTTGGTGTGAGGGTGGTGAGGCATTGGAACAGGCTGCCCAGAGAAATTGTGCGTGTCCCATCCCTGGAAACCTTCAAGGCCAGGTTGGACAGAGCTCTGGGCCCAGCTGAGTGCAAGGCTGTGGTCACCAATTGTTGCTGTGCTGTGAGGGTCCCCAGGATGAGGTGAGAGAAGAGAATTGACTCCAAGCTCTCAGAAGGCTGATTTATATTATATTATATTATATTATATTATATTATATTATATTATATTATATTATATTATATTATATTATATTATATTATATTATATTATATTATATTATATTATATTATATTATATTATATTATATTATATTATATTATATTATATTATATTATATTATATTATATTATATTATATTATATTATATTATATTATATTATATTATATGAAAAGAGATGATATACTGAAACTATACTAAAGAAAGAGAAAGGAGACATCAGAAGGCTAGACAAGAATGGTAGTAAAAACCTGTGACTGACCAGACAGTGCAACACAGCTGGACTGGGATTGGCCATTAAGTAAAAACAATTCACATGGAACCAATCAAAGATGCACCTGTGGGTAAGCAGCTGACAGACCACATTCCAAGCAATCAGATAATTATTGCTTACATTTCTTTTCTGAGGCTTCTCAGGAGAAAAGTCCTGGTGAAGGGATTTTTCATAAAATATCATGGTGACACAAGGTGTCCCTGCCTGTGGCAGGGGGTTTGGAATTAGGTGATCATTAAGGACCCCTCCAGCACAAACCATTCTGTGATTGTAAGAGTCTATTATTGTTTCTTTCAAATTACTGTTAAGCAGTCCTAATGACACAGATACAAATTAAATCTTCAGCTGAATCACTCATGTAGTGAGCAATCTTTTTAGGCTTTCCAGGAGAACAAAAGTGTAGTCATGAACAGTTTTCATCCTGCAAGAAACATAGAACATCCAAACCCTGCAATTTTTGCTATAATGCTATTTAAATTGACCCAGTGGCTGTGGAACTCACTGCTGTTGGGAGCTTTTGCAATGAGAGCTATAGGTTTTTGATTGCATATTGATTCTAGTCTGCCCTAGATATTTTCAAAGCTTTACTTTTTCCAAAATGCAGACATGTACATTACAGTACTTAGTGATGTTTCTGTTGGAATTGAATTTGAAGATATCTGACTGCCACACATTAATTTTATTTAATTGGAAACAAGTTTGCTTTTCCTTAGGCTGGACTGGGACTAAAACATTTTGGCCCTTGGTATTTGCTACCAAAATCTCTTGCAGGTAGTTTAATGGCAGCATTGTGATAGAGCCAAGCTTGTCTTTAACACTCCTTCCTGCAATTTTATAAAGTTTGGGCCAGACTTCCAATTGCAAAATTCTAGCAATTGAAGCAAATAGCAGCAGCTGAAGAGCGAGCCTGTCAAAAATAAATCCTAGGATTTTTGCTGCAGTTTTAGATATCACTTTGCCTGCTTTGGAGGAGATCCTCAGTATTGTTGTTGACTTGTTACTGTTATTTTTATATGAGTTGCATGCGTGCTAAGGGGAAAATGTACTTTTGTATTCAAGCTTTATTTTTGGGACTGTCTTTTGCCTTTATTAGTTTTAAGCAGTGTTACTTCCATTTATGATGCTGTGCATTGTTCATCTGTCAGCCTAAGAGTAGGAGCAGATGAAAGGCAAGGAGCCATATATGTACATGAAGAGTAGCCTGGGCACATGTGTAAATTCTTTGTCATTGTGCTTGAGAACAGAAAAGGAGAGTGAAGCTGCTGAGGAAGCAGTTGTGCTGAACGTGCATGGCCCATGTGCATCACACCCTGTCCTGGAACAGGGCTTGTGCTTTGTGGATGTGAATGTTCTCAGCAGTGCATAGGGGGCAGAATGCATGCAGTTAATATAATGGATGAACTGCAGCTTGGGTAGATCTTTTCTGGCTATCCTCCCAGTTCTGTGATTGAAAGTCCTGGTCCAAGTCTCACTGAAATAATTAAAACTTTCTTTCATTTACTTCTTCAGGGAGGGGCCACACCTATGCATTAATTCAACTGCACAAAATTACTGCTGAACTAAGTGACAGACACTCCCTGCCTTCAGGAAAATATGCCTTGGGATGGTGTATATTATGAGATGTTAAATGTTTTAACAACTGAAGCATCTGTGTTGTGTTGAGCTCTGAGGTAGCATCCAAAAGGATCACAAGATACCAATCTGATTACATTCCTCACATTGGTATGACAATGGTCTTCCCACATATTGTTTCCATCACTACTGCAGTCATACCACCAGAGTATCTTAATGCTCTGCCAGTTTATATTCTTGAGAAATTTTTGTCACAAGAATAGATTTTTCCACACTCTTCAGTATTTTTCCTAAGTTAATAACCCACTTTGGGCCAAATTTAGAAAATTTAGCCCAAGGGCTCTGGTTTGTTTTCTGATTTCTGTTTATTTATTTTCTAATTCATAGAAATGAAAAATGCCAAGGGAATTGCTGAACAGGATAGTCTAAAACTGTTATTGTACAAAGTGCTTTTACTTTTTTATTCCCTTTTACCTTCAGGAAAGTAATCTCTGCTCCAGTATTCTCTTGCCTTGTAAGATGAGAACAGTAATGCTTTTGTAGTCCCCCAACCCAAGTGTTTTTGGGATCACATTGAACTGGACATTCCCACAGAAGAGCACGAATGCCTTTGTTGCAGTAAGCGAAATTGCTGGTTCAAGTTGGGGTTCAAAATCTCTTGCTGAGTCATCTTCAGTTTCTGATGAGCAGTGAGGTGAGCATTCATGAGAGGAAGCAGGAGAATTTGGGCCATGTAAATCTTCCTGATATCAGTGGGAACAAATACCTAAGCCCTCACATTTCAGTATTTGGAGTGCTTTACATTTTGACAGCTTGACAACTTTCTAGCATTATCACATTGCAGTCCAAATCCCCTAGACCTCTGCTCACTCTTTACACAGGCAAATCTCTTTGGTGCTTTAATGATGGCTTCTTCAGCAAGGTCTGGAACACAGCTGAAAAAGGAAAAGAAGGAATTAATTGGCAACTTACTTAATGAAAAGTAAAATCAAGTACACAGCTGAGTTTTACCACAGGCAAATCAATGGTTGTTTTTCACTATGAACATTTTAACCATAAACAATAAAATTTTGCTCCGTTATTGTGAAAATCCAGAAGTTGCTGTGTGATTGTTGTTTTCCTGTTTTTGACAGGTATTCAAATTATAGGACAGGATTATATGGGGTAGGAGGTGGGTGATTTTCTATAACTGCCAGATGACAGGCAGTCTACAGGCATATCTTCTGGTTTTTGTTTATAGGTGGATCATTTGCTATGAAATTTACTTAAGAGACCAATTTAAGCATCAGGTTGCATTCTACAGTTCAGCAAATTCACATTGTAAGTATCAGAAGAGCTTTCAAAGTAATGCTATCTGGATCTGCAATTTTCTACTGTTCATTTATTTTTTTTCCCCTAGACCTTCTCTTGCTGTCTCCTCTGCCTGTGATAATTCTGGAGATATCCTCAGAGTGGGGAGCCCTGGCCTGTGTAGTTTTCCCAAGCCCTAACACATGCCTGTCCTTCGCGCGTGACAGCTGAAAATTGTCCCAAGCGAAAACTGCTCTGTGCTCCTCTTGCTGCAGCATGGGAGATGACATGCTGACAGTCCAGAGCACTGTGCATGATAGATGTGGAGGAGTGTTCTTGAAGGGTGTTTATTGCCTATCCCAAAATGTCAGTGCTTGCAGGCTGTAGCCGTCACTGAAAGCTGCGGTTCCTGCGGCACAACCCTAGCTGTGGTGCCAGGTGCTCTGAAGGGATACTGCCCTGTCAGCACCACAGAGGAGCAATTACACAGAAAACCTCTGTATGTTTAAAAATAATTTATTGATCACCTTATGTTCATAATTTAACATGCAGCAAACAGCATTTAATCAGTTCTTTCCATTCTATATTTAGTTGCTGTAATAGTAGGTTCCAAGTTGGAGAATTTCTACTTTATTTGATGCTGCTCATTCTTTACTAGTATTATTTAATTTATTTATTAAGTGCTGGCAGTGCACTCAATAGGACCAGATTGTCAAATTTTTCTTCTAGTGTCTTCTGAAAATAATGATTTTGTAGATGTGTAGTTGTGTAGTGTGTGGTTGGGGTAGCTGCTAACTGACAAGTTTTTTGAGTTAGATCTTCTAACTCTGAAACTGCATAATTAGTAATGCATAAGTTAACAGACACTTGGTGTAAGGAGTCGGGAGGGGAATCAGAAACCTAAAGGAATTGTTATATTTGAATGCAGCTTAATTCCTACATTGTCACTGAGTTTTCTCTGTGTGTGTCGTGTATCTGAAGGAAGCCCTAAGGCAAAGGTTGTGTGTTCAGTCAGCTCTTTGGTGCTGGCTGTTTCAGCTTCTCTCTCCGATGTGTGCTACCTTTGTTAAAGCTGTGGAAGTGGTGAGCTTACAGCAGCCTTCCTCTGGAGAACAGAATGGCAGGAGATCCATTTTTGTGTGTATTCCATGCTTCTTTGGAGCAAATTGTGCGGGCGAATTCCACCGCATGTAATGGTGTGTAACATCATTAATGGCTTAGGCCAGAAACATCTGAAATTGTGCTGGCCTTAGTCAGGATAATTTAAAGCACTCCTACAAGTTGTTGCTATTTGAATGTGTCCCTAAAATGTATGATAAATGCATTGACAGATTTTGGACCCAAAGACTTCACATAAGAGGCGGACAGAGAGGGATCAGGGGGCGAAAACAGCAACTTTTAAACCACGAAGTGATAATGAAAAGTAGACTGGCCAACATACTGATATTTCTTTTAGGAGACTCAGGAAGCTGTTTTTTGGCTCTTGTATTTTATAAAGCTCTACCTCTAATCTCCTAGCTGGTTTTTATTACTGAAATGTAATATTGCAGTTCTATTTCTCCCCACTGCTCTGGGGATCTTTATTCCTACTCTTATGTGTTGTCTAAAGGAAACATTGTTCTCTTGTTCTGCAGATGAAGTCTGAACTGGCAAAAGAAATGTGTTGGTTCTTTCTTCCACAGAAGGAGACAACATCTGGAAGACAGTCTTTAAATAGCATTAATTACATCCCTTGATTTTCCCTGTCATAGGGGGAACATGAAAGGTATGTGAAGCTGTTATTTATTGTCACTAGAACTAGCTAGTGATGAGGTGAGCTTCTAGTTTGTATCAGTTCCTTTCTAGCATTTACATCCCAAATTCTTGTTCATAACTTCCAACCATTTCTTTCCTGAAAAAAGCTTAAATGTTTTTTTCTTTCATATAGTTCATATTTGAACTATATGTTTTGAGACAGAATAAGCATCAGAGGAGTAACAGAATCATTCTGCCACTGATCTTGTCTTGGAACCACATTGATTAGGATAAATTAGAAAATAAATCCCAAATTATGGACTAGTAAAAAAATGCAAGTGAATTCTGGATGAACCTAGTGATATTATGCCGATATAACAGAGATGAACAGGATCTTTAGGAAGTGCTCAAAAGCAATTTGGTTCTAGCCCCTGAAATCCAGCCTAGAAGAAAAATCTGATTTGACTTGCACTTTTCACAGTTCTATTAATAAAAAAAGAGTAGATTATTAAGGCCTGAAAGACTCCTTAGCCTGACACATCACTGTGAAAATTCTTTCATTGAAAATACATTTTTTTTCTTAGAAAAGGTGTCAAAAATGTTTTAAAAGCTCACAAAACCCTCTTTCTTTCAGAAACAAAGTTTCAAGGCTCCAAAACATTTGAGCACTTCCATTTCTGTAGGCGCAGGGGAGTTCTACCCTATATATAAAAATACACAAGCACATGCTTAACTTTTAGCAGGTATTAAGTCCCATTCATTGCATTAGGACTTAAGCATATACTCACATCTCTGAGAAGCAGGTCCTGCCTCGTGTTAGCTTCCAAGCTGCAAGTTTCATAAGGTATTGAAGGTGGTCCAGGACTCACTGACCAACAGATCCAAACGCTGCCAGTGCAGCAAGCCAGAGAGGGGCTTGGTTTAATCGGATTCTGAGTTACAATAAATAAATTATAACAAACTCGACAGAAGCCTCTGGGCTGGGTCCAGCCCTGAGGCCAGACTGAAATTTCTCATGTAGCAGGTAATCAGTAAGATGAGAAACCAGCTGCAGGAGAAGGGCCTCTCCATGAAACAAGGAGGTACTCTGAGAGCCAAGTCTTGTCCCAGTAATCTTTCCAGTAACACTGCAGTGATCCATGCTCTTCATTATCTGGTCTTCAAAGGAGTTGAATTAATTGGAAAGGAGACTGATGGTGTTATTGGGGCAGGCCACCCAAGTTGGTTGGTTGTATGAATGAAGAATGGGTCATTAGATTTGTCCCTTACTTTTCTAAACATTTCAGTATAAGCAAAGCTCGTAGGTAATTTCAAATGAAGGTTATTTGGTTAGAGGAAAAGGATTGCCAGACTGGCATTATCCCCTTCAGAGCACTTAAACTGAGCAATGTGATGACATTTCAAAGCCATCTGGGACTATTTTTTTTTCATTATAGTCTCCAAAATGACCCATTTTACTTAAAAAACAATGAGGCTGGTGTTTCCTTGTCCTTTGTGATAATGTTTTCCAAGCAGTTGTCTCTAGGGTTTGGTGCAGGCTTTGACTCATAGCTCAAAATACCCATTCACTGGATTGATTGATGCATGCAGCTGATTGTATCTGTCAGCCTGCCATTTACCCTTTATTTCACAGACTTCTTTCCAAAAATCATATTGGAAGTGCCTGAGTGCTGTAGAGGGGTTCAGAATGCTTGGAGTGCAACTCGAGTAGGTTTTGTGAAATACATGGTGACTTGTGCTGTGCATGTGGATTGATGTTTCCAATTAGTTTTCCCGGTGACAGGTCTGGTGGGATCCATTGTATCTCTGAGAGTAGCCAGCCTCAGTCAGTAGGTAAGAGAGAGATAGTCCACTGGAGAGCAATTCTTCTACCCTGCCTGCATCCCTAATATTCTCTATCTGCTGAACCAAATTACAAGGTTAGATGACTTTATGCCTACTTTTTCAGCCTCTAGGGTTTGCTGAGGTAGGTTTTATTTTTGCAGAATCTTTCCCAGTGGATGCATGGGAAGGTTATTTGTAGATTTTTTTTTTAAGCTTTGAAGTTTGGATTTTGCAAGTGAAACCCTTCTCTTAATGAATATTTTTTCGAACTGAGTTCCTAGCTTTTAGGACTAACCAAATAATAACATTTAGTAACGTGTGCTTAATAAGCAAAAAATCACCAACTCTCTGAAAATTAGCTGAATTCCCTTCTGTTTTGTAGATTTTTTTTTTTTTATTTTTGGTCTTTGTAGTAAATGTGATGTTTTATAAAGTACTACAGAAGAGAGGTTACAGTCCAAAAATGTGGACCCTGCTGGTAAGCAAATAACAGTTGGGGACCAGAAATGCTGGTTTGGGTTCTGGAACTGAATGAGCACAGTGATCTCTATAGAGTCACAGAGCCTATAGAGATCTATATGGAATCTTGTCATATCCATTTCCATATCCATTTCCATATCTATTTCCATATCTATTTCCATATCATATCTATATGGAAAAGACCTCCAAGGTCATCGAGTCCAACCTCTGACCCAACACCACCATGCCAACTAAACCACAGCACTGAGTGCCACATCCAGTTTTCTCTTGAGTGCTTCCAGGGATGGTGACTCCACCACCTCCCTGGGTGGCCTGTTCCAAGGACTAACAACCCTTTCCATGAAGAAATTCTTCCTGATATCCAACCTGAACCTGTCCTGGCAGTAGCTTGAGATCACTTCCTCCTGTCCTGTCACTTGTTTCCTGGGAGAAGGATACGGAGAAGATGGTATTTCCAGCTAGCAGGGGAAGAGATGCTTAAAAGGAGTGTGGCAGTCACAAATCATATTAGAAACATGGGATCAGCTTATGGTCCTGCCATTTTCTCCCGTGCAGCCTCTCAGCTTCCTCTTTAATAAAACTGAGCAGTTGCTATTTATCTATTTCTAGCAAAGGGGAATAAGTAGAGTTGATTGAAATTGCTTCCTTTATAGTTGGCTGTGTGAGAGAAAATGGATTTTCTTGACCAAATGGAATTTCCACTGTGAAAATGTTTGATCTTTTTGCTTTCGTTGAGTGCCCCATCTCACACTCTTTCCCTTGGGTTTCTAAGTGGAAAGTCATCATTTTCTGGGCTTGCAGAACTATAGGCAAGTAATAGTAATAACAAAAATACTGGTTAAATCTTTTCATGAGAGCTTTTTTCATAGTACTCAAAGTATAATTACTAGAAAGAGATGGATTATAGCCTGAGGTAATTTGATGCCCTGTTCTGAGATGAGAGTGAATAGCAGAACCTTCTGCTGTTTTTTTAGTAGAAAGTTGTGCAGTACAGCCTGGGTCCACTCCCATATTTTTTAGCATACTGGTGGCTGCTGGCAGCTGCAGCTTGCTCTTTGCAAATTGTCTGTGAAAAATTGCTCACAGCTAGTCCCTGAGAAGCTCTACTGAATGTGTCTAAGCCTGAACTGATGTATTCAATTCAGGTGGATTGTCAGGCAGAAACCTAAGAGTTCACTATGGAGCTTGGTTTATAAATCAAATTTCTTCTTCACAGCATAATAGCACTACAGCTTTTCAAAAAGGAGTTGGGACAGAGAATAAAGATAACTCTGGACGAGGTATGTCTCAAGAATTTCACCAGTCTATCCTGAACATCTGAGTCTAAGCAAAATAACTGGCATGGAATATATCAGGCTAAAATATCCATTTTGAAAAAAAAGACCACGAGCAACCGAAAACAGATAAAAAAGAATTCTTTGGCAGCCATAATGGTAGATACAGCTACCACTTAAAGCACAAATATTTCCAAAGTGTAAGAGCTTATATCACAGAGATTACCATATCATCACAGGCTGCCATTTGTCCTCTTATCAACGCAGTTTGAAATCCCAGGGAGCGTAAATAGAGATTAATCTTGTAGATACTTGGCATCCCAGCCCGCTGGTGTCCGTCTGTCAGGAAACACGCTCGGCACAGCCACCACACGGTCCCACTGAGGCTCTGAATGCCTGTGGGGTCAGCTCCAAGGCCTGGCCTTCTCCAGTCACACGCATTTCAGCACTCGCCCAGCACTGGATTTGTCTCCATTACGCTCTGAGTACCGCTGCCTTGCACAGGAAGCAATAATCCAAGAGCAGTTTTCTACTGCTATTACTAACCTTCTAATAGGAGCTCATGCGTGATAATTAGGCCTCTCAAATGTATTCTGGAGAGTCTGCATTTTTTTCCTAGCCAGTTTTTTTTTTTTTCCTGTTCTGTTTGGTAACTTCTGGAAATATCTTGCTGCTTAAAAGAACAGTTTTTAAACCAAATCCTTTGTGATTAGTAATGCACAGCTAAAGACATTTTGAGCATTAAACACCCCTGCATGTAAAATCCCTGGAGTTTTGCTCAAGTATGGCTTAAAATTACAACGAAATTACAGAGCTGGAAGAAGAATCATAGCTGCATAGAAGAAAGCTAATACAGTTCTTTACATGTCTGTTTAACAAAGAATCTTTCATTTCTCAGTTTAAAAAATAAGAGTACAGGTTCATTAAATTTGGTGCTATAATATGTGCTACGTTTACTGAAGAAAAATGTGAAGTCAATACCCAAGGCTGCAGCATGTTCAGGAAACAAAACAATTAAATTGATATTGTTTCCTTTTTGACAGGGTCTCCCATGGGAAGAGATATTACTTGGCTGTAGCGTTACTGGCTCTCTATCTAGGCGAAGAACTATTATGTTAAATTAAAACCTCTCTCTATTTATCAAACAGCCAAAACTAATAAACACAGCTATGGCATTAAGACTAAAGTGCTACCAGACTATTACTTCCTTCACCAGAGTATCATTTATAATTCAATTTAGACAAAGAGTCTGCTCCTCAGGGATGTGGAGATGTGGTATTGACACAAGAGGCCTTTACTATTTGGGCACAGCAATCTTATTGTTTTGTAGTTAATGTGGTTGGAAAGAGTTTTGACTGGAAAAACAACACCACAAAATAATTTCAGAAATAGATTATTGAAAAGAACCTATTGTAAAGTATTGTTCATAACAAGTAATGCTAATTGGAAGGCATATCTATAAAATAAAGGAGTTTTAAAAAGAAAAAAATAAGAAAAACATGAACCAGAGCAACTCTTGCTCTTGGGGTCTTTTTTTCATTTAACTACTAATCAAATTTTTTTGGGTTTTTTTTTTTTTTTGTTTGTTTCTTGTGGTTTTTTTGTTTTGTTTTGTTTTTGGTTTTTTTTGGTGGCTAGGGTTTTTAGCACTAGAAACTTGGTGTCCTTCAGTATAGTATTTTGCTTAGTGCAGACCAGGTTCTCCAGTTTTGAATTTATAAGGAAATTCCTCAAACTGATTTATTGTACTCTGTGGAGCAGATACCTATCTGCCTACTCATGGCAGTCAGATAGAAGTACAGGGTACCATTCAAAATTCATGCAACAGGTTGCATGATAGAAAACCTTAAAAAGGCAGACCAACATTTGAATTTGCAGCCGATTTGAAACATCAAACAGTGTATTTTTAAAAAATCCAGCCATGAAGTTAAGGCAGTTTCTTTGGGAGACTGCCAGACACCCCAGTAATGTCTATATATAATACACCCATGCATAAGAAAAACAAGAAATAGAAAATCTGATACATCAACCACTGCCAGCCAGTAATGACCAGTGGAATTCAGCTAACGTAGACAATTTAATTTCAATGCCTAGTGGGAATTTGATTAAAGCAATTAGAGAAAATTCTGAACATAGTCCAAATCATGCGTGTCTCTATTTCATTTTATTTTCTTTAAGAGCCGTCAGCATTCTTGGCCTCTGAAAATATAGGTAGTAAGTCTCCTGAAAACCTTCTAGCAGGGTTATAACTTTGTTCACATAATGGTGACATTGAAGTGGGTGAGGCTACTTGCAAAAGGGAAATTATACACGTGTTTAAGTGTTTGCAGGGTCTCATGCTAAGTGCTTGGAACAGAACGCTCTTCCACAGCCTGCCCAAGCCCTAACCCTAAATATTTCCAGCAGAGTGCGGAGGCAAAGGCTGAGGAACAGAGAAATTCAGGGGCATAGTTGCAGACCCTGGGTTCAGGGTGAAGTAGATGGAGCTAGGAGATTCCAGTGAGCAGGGAAATTTAGTGATTTCTTAGGAACAGTCTGCTTTTGAGCGTCTGATTGTTATTATGAGATAGGTGGAAATTAAGGGGAATAAACCTCTTGTAAACATGTATGGGGCTGCAGCCATGGCTATGACATCACAAGCAGCCAATGAAGTAACTAACTCCATCTTGGTCCATCAACTTCTACAGCCATTTAAAAACTTTTTATTATTCTACCACATGAATCTGGACTGCAGCCACTCACCATAAGGCAGACTGGACTAATAAATCTTTGGCACATATAACCACCATGTTTAATATAAAACAACCCCTACACTTTTTTTAATATGATTTATAAAACAGAACACGAAGCTACCTACACGGTCTTTTCTAGCCACAGCAGATACTGTTATTTATTGCACATTTAATTACTAACAGCAATTCAGTCATGCTACCTGACCTTGAGGCCTTTTGATTACCTGATCCAACATATTTCACATGATAAAAATGTCAGGCTGGGAGAAACCCACCAGTCTGGTTTTCTGTGAAATCTAATTATGAGCAGCAATGTTAGAAAAAGGTTACCAGTTTAAATAGTCAAGGCAGTTATTCATGTTGGGTAAGAGTTAGTTTTGATTGAAATGGTAGCTGAGAGGGCACGGTGCAGCCTGGTAGGATGCTGTGAACTGCGCAGCCTCATCTCACCCACACTCATTTTGCACCTTTGTCCTGCCCCATTTTTGTATTTCAGTCAAAGTGAAAAGGGTCAGGAGCACAGCAGAAGGAAGGGAGGAGCATTTGGGAAACTCTCCTACACTGCCAGTGACAATAATAATAACAGGAGTAATGACAATTTCTCCAATTTTTACAGTGAGTAAGAGCTTTAGCAGGAAGCCTGGATGATACTGTGTCTGTACAAGGCAGGTCTTGCATAAACAAAATTAAAAGAATCTCGGAGAAAGATAAATAATTTCCTGAGAGTGTTGTTTTATGCTATGTGACACCATGCCTTAGAATAAAGATGAGAGATGCATTTTAGTATATTCACTGTATGAGTTTTCATCCGAACAGAATTTGATTTTGCTGCCTGTTACGTTGTATAAAAGTGGAAAGAATAATCACATAATATGCTGGGTAATAATTCTGTAGTTATAAATCAATGCATTATATTTTTTTCTCCTGGGAAATGAATAAACACGTTTTTTACATGTTATAATATGCCACACATTATGAGTCTAAGTATGTTCTAAAGTACACCAATACTTTCTGTAGTACTGTAGCTCTTCCCAGTCTTTCCTTTTTTGTGGGATGGCAGATGAACCAAGATGACCTCATGCTACAACTTTGCTTCTCTGAAAAAATGAAGCTGTCAACAACACGGGAAAAGTCTCATAACCACAGGAAACAAAATGTTCACAGGAGCTGGGCTGAGGCTGTGGAGCTTGCTGCCAGAAAAAATAAGAGTGACCAGCACATGTGCCACTCTAAACACTCAGTGCAAGAACCCAATTATTCAGAGTAGCTTTCCCTTGATAGTCCTTTCAAGCATCCTTAGACTAAGTGCTCTTTTGGTTGTATGACAATGAAAAGCTCAAAAATGCTCAGAGGTTAAAAAAAATGGCAAGCTCACACATAATTTCCCTGGAAATGGCTAGACATTACAGCAACAGTCTGATACAAGCCTGGATAAATAGATGGCTACTAAAAAATAAGGCAGACAATTTCTTCCTGTCTGTAGGAGTGGCAGGCAGCATTTTGAAACATTTCTAAAGCCATATATGATGTCTCAAGGCCATTATAATCCATTTATATGTATTATTATTGCTTATTACCTCTCCAGAAAATATGAATCAAATGTGCATTGGCCAGTAAACAGTGTGTCTGTAGTAACTTCATGTCATGTGTTTCTCCTAAAAAATGCTGTAAAATGGCATGCACACCTGCAGCTGATGAGCTCCTATACCTTTAGTTTTTCATGCCTCTTGTATGGTTGTGTGCAAAACCCCACGGCTCCAATTAAGTTTAAACTGCAGCAACTTAATTGAATTTAATGACCAACAGGAATATTTCCATCTATTTGTATATATTGCTTCATGCCAATCTTCAGTAAAGTTCACTGAAGCACTGACTTGTGATGAAGATGGTCCCTAAAAGAAAGTGTTGAAATAAACATTCAGTTTACAAGATGCTTTTCCATTTCCCAAACTGGCTTGTGGAAACAGCTGCTAAAAGTATTCAGATAAAGATTGCTGTCATGATCACTGTGTGGTTGATATTAGAGATTGGAAGAGGGCTAAATCTTCCCAAGAGATGCTTTTGCTTGAAATAATCTAAACACAGGAATATCTGATTTCACTCATTCCACCGAGCGTGGAAGACATATGCTGCAAGATGTGCAAGGTATTTGGATGTTAGTTTGGGGTCAGCCTAACTCTCCTCCTTCCTGAGTCACATACCAAAACCTTTGTGTGATCAAAAGCCACAGGAGATGCAGACTCTCTGTGGAGGGGAAGAGGAGCTCCTGGAGCCGTTCATGGGCAGTAGCTGACAGAGCTCCCAGCAGACCCATTCATTTATGGTGGAGCAGGTCTGGCTCATGCCAGCCCTGTTGTGTTGCTGCATCCCTGAGCAGCCCATTGATTTTGGCTTTGGCTGCTGCTGCTGGCTCTTTTCCTTCCATGGCCAGACATTTGAATTCCTCTTCCTTTTCTTGCCAGCACAGTCTTCTGACTGGCCATGTGATTGAGCTGTTGACTTTAACCATTTGTGCAGGGCCATTCTTGGTGTTTCTGCAGTCCCAGAAGGGTGTTGGCTACTCCTGGGCAACTGATGACCCTGTTAGGTTTATAATTATTTATATGTATTTTTATTAGTATCATCATTTATTCTATATGCTCTATTCCATATTCCATATTATATAATTATTACATGCTATCTATTATAGATATCCATTTTTATCTGTTCCAAGACAGACAGGGATCCAGCCAACAGAATGGTCAGGTACTGCATCCTGTCAGGAAAAAGTGAGTATATTCCTTTCCTGAAACAAAATAATTGTGCTTTTTGTTGTTACCAACGAGGGTATAACTGGAGCTGCACAAATCAATTTTCTTAAGGCCAAAGAAAGCTGGCAGGGAACCCTAGAAAGCCAATTCTGATCTGTGCAAATCTGACCAAACCCCAGCACTGAAGAACTTGAAGGCAAATGGCACAAAATTCTGTGGTAGTCTAGACCTGGAAAGAAAGAAAGAAGTGAAGTTGAAAAAAATCAACTCTGACATAAACAGTGTAAAAACATAACTTTTAAATCAGTAATGTCTCAGTTTATTTGGTTATGTACGTTTTCATTTGTCTATTTATGTTTTTCCATATACACAGACACACACATTTTTATATATATATATATATATATATATATATATATATATATATATACACTCACACATCTATATATATATTTATATATATATATGGTGAGAGAGAGACTAATCTGAAATACCTTTGAGGACTGAAAGCTTGCTCAGTGGTGGTAGAACCAGACAGGCAGTCTCCAACTGCTGGCTCTACTTAAAATAAGAAATCTTCAAAAGATGCAGTGGTGTGAGGCAGTACAAAATATCAAGGAGAAAACATAAGTAGATGTGATATGTTTTCCAATTTGCTGGCCAGCAGACTACCTGAGGAGAGATCCCTGCTGAAAGGATCCTCAAATATTGTGTGCGCCTCCTCCTTTCAGGAGGGGAGGCACAGGGACCTGAGCCGGAGTCAAGGTTTTAAGAGACACACCTTCATCCTGACCTGCTTTTTCCCTGGCTTCAGGCAATAAAACAAGAGTTCAAGTGAGCCAGAGCTTGAAATCTGAAGAACCGTAGGCACTGGATAAGCTTGGGATAGACGACTGCTAATGGCACAATTACCGCTCGCTCGCAGTCACAGGAGACAATCCTTGTTTAACTTTTAAAAGCTTTGTGTTACTCCCCACAAAAAAGAAAAAAAAAAAAGATAATAACTCATCCATTCAGGCCTGTGTTGTACAAACTCCAATGTGGTGAAGCAATGCTTACAGAGTAAAGATGGTGAACTAAAGAAAGAAGAGTTATTTAATGGCTGGGGACAAGGTTTCGGCTCCCAAGACTCCCTGTGGTAACGCCAAGCCTAGAGGAGAGAAAGTGATTTTTGACAACAGCAGTTCCTGAAACAGCTTGTGCCAACCAGAAACGAAAAAGCAGAATTTAAGATAAGGAGAACAAAGACATCACACAGCTGCACACACACACAATGCGTTCCCAGCTACTTCAGACCTGGAAATGAAGTGTTCTGTCTCTAAAGGTGTTAAAGTGCAGCATGAAACAAAAAGCTAATGTGAGGCAAAATTAAATGAAAGGGAGAGGCTTTTCTGAGCAATGGCTATAAAATCTGAACGCTAAAAATAACCTGTTATCTTTTCCAAATCTTTCATAATTATAAGATTTCAAGCATCTAATTTTAATGTTAACTGAATAAAGTTAATTTGAATAACTACATTTAAGGACTCGAATCTCAGCATTATCTGTCAGTGTTTGAAGCACAGAGTTTTTACTTTAATGGTGGTTTAGATTAATGTGCTTCTGAGGAATTGAAGGTGTAACAATGGCAGATCTGTAGAACTGTGGAGGAGATAAGGGATTATCTGTAAGAACAAGGTGATAAAGATTTCAGGTCAGGTTCATGCAGACTAAACTGCTGTGACAATTCAACATGAAAACTTTTCACTTTGCATGCTCCAGATCTTATCCACTCTGCTTTGAAAGGTGTAATAGCAGGATAGAGACATAAAGCACTGGGTTTGCTATGGGCACTGTGGGAATACTAGCAAAGCTCATGCAGCTAATACTGGAATCTAAAGGCACATTTACCAAAGGATGGATTTGAAATGGGCAAATTTGTCCTGGTTTTGCTGTTATTGGCATCCAGGCTAGCTGGGTTAAAACTCAGCTGAGCTGGTTCTGTTCACAGGTGTTAGAATGAGGCCTTTGCTGGCTACACAGTAGCAGGTTTGAGATGAGGACAAGCCCTTTCTCTCTGCTGTGCATGCACATACAGGCAGGAGTCAACATCTGTTTCTGTAGTGCACAGCAGGTATGTTTGTGGCACTGTTTCTTTATCAGATATCTGTTTGTAAATAGGATTCCCTTGCACTATAACAATTTAAAATGTATTAAAAAATCCCAAGCACACGAACAAAGAAATCACCCAAAAAAATCACAGCCCAAACCCAAACAAACTTCCCAAAAATAGGGCAGTTATAGAAGCTGATAGAAGTGATGAATGTGCTACTCAGTGTGTACCTGCTTACTGTTTAGCCATTGATTTTTTTGCTGAGGACAATTATCCGCTACAGTAGAGATTTATTTAAAGACTTTTAACTCAGATTTCTGCAAACTGAGTGATATATAAAGCTTGGAATCCTTCTCAATGATTTATTGTAATGTAACATTTGCTGCAATAAACTACGCCCTCAATTAGACCTGAGCAACTCCATTAACTTTAATTATATCATGGTTGTAACTGAGAGTATAATTTAGCCCTCTGGGAACAGAATATACAATTAAAGCTCCACAGTGCAGAGCAGGCAGAAGAAATTTGCCCTTCAGCTGGAGCTGTCAGGGAAATTATGGGTTGTTTTGGTTATTCTCTCCAACCTTAACAAATCCTATTAATGACACAGTGGCAGTGTGTGGGTTGCAGTGTATGGTTGTTGGTAGAACAAGCAGTGTTTGTCCTTTTTCTCTTGGTATCTTGCAAGTGAGCAGAGAGCAGGAATTTAAGCTCTTGGGCACTGCCTTTTTGCTCAGGAAATAGGAGAACAGGAGCTGAGTGAACAATGAGCACCTTAGCCCAGCCAGAGCATGTGGAGGGCTTGGAATGGAGGGAGTAAGAAATAAAATGTGGTTATTTGACATAATCCCAGAGTAACAAACTGTAGTGTTGCAGAGGGGAAAGCAAACAAGATCCTGTGATAAGAATGAACCGGTTTTTCATCTCAGCTGCTTCAGCAGAAAGCAAAGAGTTGACAGTGGTATTAAGCTATATTGATAGCCTGTTCTACTCTTTTTTATGTGACTGAGTAAAATTAGCTTAGCTTATAAGAATAAGAAAGGAGGATTTCTGTCTTGCATTTCTTATTGCCAAAGAGAGATGCCAGAGGGAACTTTTAGCCAACATGCAGGGTTATTTTCATGTTTGCTCTTGGTTCATCTTCCCAAGATAAATGGGTTTGTTTGTCAGTGTTCACATCTGGTGGATTTTGAGGGCTTGAAATCAGTGCAAGATAAACCATGAGGGCATTGGAAGTTGAAGTCCCCATGGAAAGGCTATGGACCAGTTGGGGACCATCATGAAAAGCAAGCCAAAAGCACCCAGGCTATGCTAAACCCCAAATGACAGTGCCCAGGAGACATCAAAGCCCCTGGTGTTCCTGCAGGCTTGGCACTTGAGTTTCATAATGCTTTCCATGGCAATCTCAGCTCAGTCTCAGTCCATGTGCCCCCAAGTTCTTGCAGCTTTCATGTCAGGGAAGGATCTTTGTGTCTGATTTTTGACAGCTGGCACTGGCAGCTCAGGCAGGTCCACACAGCTTCCCCCCACTGCCTAATCCAAACTCTCTCCACCCAGATCCCTCTGACACGCATTTACAAAGGAGCATGATAAAGGATTTCCCTCTGTGCCCAAACATAGCAGCCTGGCTACTTCAGGAGTGAAATGTTTTCACTGCTGGCACTCAACTCCTGTAATGAAAGTATTTTCTGCTTTGTCAAGTAAGGAACTACTTTCCAAACCAGTGCAATTTGTGTGTACCTACCACCCTTGAGTTTAAGATTTCCTCAAGTAAGTTCCAAGTTTAAGTCCTGCTAAAATGATTAACAAAACACAGCTCCTTGTGCTGTCCTGTCTTCCATGACTCAGGCACATGTGCTTCACTGCTTGTATCTGAAAGTCCTGGAGAGTCAGATTGGCTCATGTTGAAGAAAGTAACATCTGAGTTAAAGACAAACGTCACAAACCCATCTAAAATGTGAATATCTACACTACAGAGAAAAGATTTATTTAGGAGTAGAACTTCCACCCATTGGTTTAAATTATGTGGTGGGAAGGAAACAAGGGGAAAAGAGAAAATTTTGATGAGGCAAAGAAAAACTTCTTGAAATTTGTGAGTCTATGGAAACTTTTCAGTTATTATATTTAACAGTATTGGCCTGAAAATTTGTAATGAAAAAGACCATTTGTAAAATATGAAATGAGCTGTGAAAATAACACTGTGCTAAATAAATGCTTAGGAAATTCAGGCTGATTTTTTTTTTTTTCTTGAATGAGATCCAATTTATTTCTCTTTTTATACCATTCATCTTCCAATTTGAAAAAAATAATTAATAAATGCATAAAGAAAAAGTACAACAGGCATATTCAATACTCTTGCTTAATGAACTTCTTGCAACATATGCATTTTTAAAATATTCTTAATAGAATAGTTAAATGAGGAACTTGTCATTACTAACTTCTCTTTCTTCCTTTCATGGCAGTGCATCTCTTGGTGAGGACCAGCATAGAATAATGTGCACTGGTACAGAACTGCTACAGAGAAGTGGAGAATGGTGTGAGAATGCCTTTAATTGCAATTTGTACCCTCTAGTTCGTGTGTTGAAAGGGACAGCAGCTTCTTTATGCTCCTTGTAACACTGTGAGGGCGGCTGACTACTCCAAACTGAAGTGGGAAACTGAAAGAAACCCCACAAACTTTGTAATTAGGGTAAGAATGCTTCATAGCATTTTGTGGATTGGGTTTTTCACTGCCTTGTACTCTCTGACGGTGTGAAATGCTGTAAAAGTGGAAGGGGCTGTGTCCCCTCTGTGTAAAGGATTCTCCTGGCTGCTTGCAGGCTGTAACCTCACTTGCATCACCAGGTGACCTGGAGCTGGGGCTGTTTGGCTGCACAGGAGACTTGGAAATGCCTTACAGGAGACCTTACAGGAGACAGGCAAACCGTGGCTAAATGAGCAAATGCCGAATGCTGCTTGCATAGCACTCTTTGAGAGAGAGCAGTGTTTAAAGACAAGGCTGGACACTGCCTTGCAGAGCCAGGTCAAGGAATGTTGGACAGAAGAAATGTCCCTAGCAGTGTTGTGTGGCTCTTGTTGTCTTTATTGTGGCTGATTAGAAAGTCCCATGTAGATGTTCCATAGCCACTGCTAGACTATCATAGAATCAAGGAATGTTTTGCTCTGGAAGGGACCTTAAAGATCATCCAATTCCAGCCCCCTGCCATGGACATCCTTTATAAAACCAGGCTGCTCAGAGCTCCCCTCAACCTGGCTTTAACACTTGCAGGAATGGGGCAACTTCTCTGGGCAGCCTGTTCCAGTGCCTCTCCACCCTCACAGTAAACAACTTCTGTACATCTAACCCAAATTTCCCCTCTCTCAGTTGGAAGCCATTCTCCCTTGTCCCACCACTAAAGGGGGTCTCTCTCCCATTTCCCTGCAGCCCTTCCAGACACTGGAATGTTCTCTGAGGTCCCCACTCAGGCTTGTCCAGGCTGAGCAGCCCCAGCTTTCTCAGCCTGTCCTCACAGGGCAGATGCTCCACTCCTCATCAGCCTTGTGGCCCTGCTCTGGGCTTGCTCCAACAGTTCTGTGTCCTTCTTATGCTGGGGACACCAGAATTGTACTCAGTGCTCCAGGTGGGGCCTCACCAGGACAGTGTGTAAGACTTTTAGGAAAGAGGCTCATTGCTGGAGATATACTCTAGATGTGTTTAAAAAACCAAACAAAATCCAGAAAACAAAACCCAAACCCTCCCCACAATAAAATGTTGAAAGGGATCCTTTCAAACAGTGTTAGAAGCAATTTCTCCTTCTAAATGTTCAAAATTTTACCTATTTTAAAATATATACTGGAAGATAAGCTCCTGTGGAAGTGAATGCTGGTTTTTTTCCTTGGGAATTTATCTTTGTTCTTTTTTCATGACATTTTGTCCAGGTTAATGGTATCCTTGCAAGAGAGCAATGTGCATGTTCCTCAACATGGGTGGGGAGTCAGATTGCCAATTATTTAAATGGAACAAGGGTTGAATTAGCAGGTTAGATGAAAACCAGATTATCATAATACATAAATTACATGACCACTTCAGAGTGCCTGATGCTGAATTGCTGTTTGGATCTGCTATCAGGTTCTGAGACATTTTGTGTAAAATGCTGATTTGTGCTTGGCTGCTGGCTCTGGTGCTTGCACATGGGGCAGGGAGAGGAACACAGAGTACTCCCATGCTCAGAGCACTGTGCTTCTAATTCTGTGGTCTTTTCTTGGATGTGACACCTAGAGTGGGGCAGATTACGTTTCCACTTAATGATCTGCAGGATGATATGCTGTGCCTGTTTGGCCAGCCTCCTTTCTGATGCTTAACAACTCTACAGACACAAAACTGGGACGAGAATTTCACCTACTCTTGGCCATCCATCAAAAGAACATGAATTGTATCTATTGACTGGGAAGATTTGACAGGGGGAAAAAGGAAATGGTAGAAATTGTAGACCAGCCAGGTGTGAGCTGGCTGCCTAAATGAATGCAGCTCATGCCTAAGTGGGCATAAGGGTTTGTCTGCAGACATATTGGGTGGTCAGACCCTCACCTGAATTATATGGCTTGGAATCAGAAATATCTCCATTTTACTCCCTGAATTTACTCCAGACTCATGCAAGTGTAACTGAGATAAAATGTTCATTATAGACTCTCAGGATCTTTCTTATTTCAGGGCATCCAGGAGCCGGGACATGGGTTTGCTCATGTTGGAAAATGAGCCCGTGCTAGCAGTCTGGGCTGGTTAACAGCAGTGAAAGGGCTCTGTGCTGATTTAATCAACTGGCTTTTACTAAGAGAACTTAAAGGCTCTGTCTAGGTGGAGCAGTAAATTTGATCTGTATGAAGTCTGGAGGCGAGGTTTGTTAATTGTTTTTCCCTTGGAAATCATGTTGTCCGGCAGGTGGCACGTGCTCAGCCCTCATCCTGACCTGGATCCTGGGCAGAGTGGAGTCAGGATACTTCTGGGACTGGTGAGTGGTTCCAGGTCCTATACTTCAGACACAGACCTTCAGGAACTTCATATTCTAATATCAGGCTTGTGATATTGCTTTTGGCCTCTAAAAGTCTATTTTGGGCTGTGTCAGGTTTAGCAGCTCTCCTCTGCCCTGTTCATATGCTGTAATTCTTTTGTACTTGCTAATTCAGACCAGTTGATAAAGAGGAATTTTTTGAGCATAGCCTTGTCATTAGGGGTGGCAGATACTATTCATGTATGCAGCTCCATCTCCAAGGATGCTAGTTTGATTTTAATTCTCTTAAAACATGGAAAAACCTAAGAAGGGCCTTGTTGGATCAGAAAAGTGGAGAATGAAATTCTGTTTAGGATGTTCATGTGAGCCTCTGAAGACCATCCCTCTCCTGTCAACATTCACAGTTGTCTCACTAGGAATTCTAGGGGATACATCCATGACATCTGTGCCAGTTGTAGTGATTTTCCTTCTTGTATTTGGTAAAATATTTCAATAATAGTTTCAAATTTGACTAGATATATCACAGTGAGTGTAGGTGGTGTTTGGGATATGCCCTTTCATTCTCAAATTCTATGCAAATTGCTTAATTTTGTGTTATAACCGTGTTATAAACTGTGTTATAACTGTTACAAAGTGTTATTTCAACACTTTATTTAGACTCTGAGCACTCGCCAAATATGTCACACCAGTTATAGTCCCCTGTTAGCAAAATGCAATGGAGCTGCACTGTTGGCATTGTTGGGCAACTGTGCCTTTCTCACCTCATCCTTTTTCTCCTGTGTAACAATGCAATGGCTTTCCTTTAGGTTTATCAGCTCTGTTTCCCATGACTCTCTCTCTCTCTCCAGAGTCAAATGCTGCCTCCACTGAAAGATTTGGGAAGAGGGATTTATTTAGAGTCCCTTTAATAATAGTGAGATCCTAGAGCCTGCATAAACTTACTTTCTGTGGTGTTTTCCTTGTCTATTCATGACAATTCTGTCTTTCCTCATGAGTACCTCCAAATGGATGTCTGCTGTGTGTTTTCTACATCAGATTTTGTTTGTCTGTAGCACTGACTTGTTGCCTCTCTTTTAAGCAGGGAAACTTCAAGAAGACTTTTTGCTGTACGTCCACAGGCTGATTTTTGCAAGCCTTCTGATTCTTCAACCCTGCAGCTTTCTACTCTTCTCCCTAAGTAGTGATGTGCTTGATTGTTCAGTTAGTTGAGGATTTTGCTTTGTGATGATTTCATCTTTTGGACCAGAGGCAGCCTGAAGCAGCAAGGCAAAACAGCTTGTTATAATTTGACCTTTTTATCTCCCAGAGGAAGAAAGTGTTGTCCATCGTCAAAAATAACAATACCGGACTTGTTCCAATCCAAAATATAGCTTTACTTCTGAATTAATGTTGAAAAAGAGCAACAGAAGCATTTTTTGCAGGAACACTTCTAGTGACACAAGGAAAGCATGGACATGAGGTAGATTTAAACCTGAAGTGTTTCAAAATAGTTTGCAGAGGCAATTAATGCAACAGTTGCTTAAGCTTATTTAATGAATAGTTCACAGGGCACACAGCATTGTAAGAAAAGCACTAATGCATTAAACTGTCTCAGGAGGTAGGTCTTGATAAAGGACCTCTAGCCCTGGCAGAGAAATCAATGTTGAGGGGTAAAAACAAAGCAAAAAGAAAGAAAAGGGAAAAAATCTGTCCCAGAAAAACTGGGATTCACCACTGAAACAGTCAGTCTGTGTCCAAAGGAGGAAAAAAGAAAGGAAAAATTCTCAAGAAAGAATACTTGTGAAACAGGAGTAAGAGCTAGTATTGTTGTGGGAGGGTGAAGAGGATTGATAAGTATTTTGAAGCATCTGTATGAATGCAAGATGCAGGACAAAAGAAACAGAGATTAGGAATACACAAAAAAGCACTGGCTTCCATCATTAATGGAACTGGAACTGAGAAGGGAAGCAAAATAACGTGCTAGGGAGGATTGTTTAACATAACATATAGATCATGCAGGAGGGAAGAGATGGGAGAGAAGGTTTGGAAAGAAATAAAACTGAGGATTATGGAAGAACATGTAAATTGCTTGAAAAAGACACATGCATGCTTAGAAACTCTGCCTAGATTTAGCTCCCACTGTCTCTAAGAACATTTCCAGTTTTTTAATGGATTTTGGGACATCTGAATAGGATGGCTTGGAGAACGCTTTTCTCTATAAAAGAGCTATCTCAGAAAGTCTACAGCTGTCCTCACAAGTGCATGGTATTTCTGATCCAACAGCTCAGTCCTTTGTGCTGAACTGCCCAGGGACTTGTGGCACCCCCAGTTTATCAGAGGGCAGGTGAGTATCTGTATACCATATATACCTAAATTTATATATTTATATACCTAAATAGCAGATCACTGACTGCTGAAGGTTTGGTGAGGAGCACACAAATAGGAAAACCTGGGGGTCATCAGGCATCATGAGAGCTGAAGTCCACCTGAGGCCTCTAAGAGGATAAAAAGGACATGAGGGTTTCTGTCATGGTGCTTCTATGGTGTTTTTTCAGTATCCTGGTAGCATACTTCTGTGATAGTATTATAGAATGAAAGTGGTTTTCTTCCCATGTAGTTAGTTCTTAGAAAATGCTGAATCAAGTATTCAAAGAGACAGTGAAAATTTCTTGGAACAAAATACAGATGAATCTAAGAGCATCCAGTCCCATCAAATTGTAAGGAGCTACTTCTTCTAGAAAGGATGTTTAAAGTTGATTAAGCTTAACTGACTGCTGAGCTGTGCTGCATCCTCCCTACTGTAAGCTGAAGAAGCAACTCAGTTTAAAAGCTTTTTATTGAATTTGACTTTAAAGCAGAAACGGGTGAAAGTTCCAGACAATTTTTAAAGAGCTGGACCTGAATTGTCACTGAAGGATTTATTGGTGTGGGTGGAGCACCATGCATATGCACTTCTTGACATGGTTTTAAGTCTAAACTCTCCATCTAGTTCTCAGCTTCCCATTCCAGCTGAAACCCCTCTAAAGCTGACCCTTAGCCACGTGTTCAGACTTGGAGGAATTGCCCTGTGCCCTGGGCTGAGTATTTACCTTCTGGGTCACCAGCGGTGCACAGACTTTCCCACTCCTTATTCCCCATCTCTGCTCCCAGCTCCTGATGTGGCCTTGTCTCATCTTCCTCACACTCAGTTTTGTAATGTTTGCAGTTCTGCTGGTTCTGATGGAATACCTGAAATTTGGCTTTGTGGTTTTTGGGTTTTTTTGGGTTTTTATTTTTTAAAATTTATGCTCATCTTTCACACCTGTGGTTTTGCATGCTTAGCTAGGCAGTTTACTTTGTCTGCAGTTGCAAAGGCTTCCACCAGGTCAGAGGTTAATGAAATACTTGCTCTTTATGTGATATTTTTCTTAATGTACTGAGGAATATGTAACATGAGTCTTAAAAAGACCCAGCATTCTCTGATTGCTAAGGCTGCAACCATCATTGCAATATTTGCCACTTTTTATTTTTAACAGTGAAACAGGCATAATTGTGGCAGATGCTACATCCTTTTGCCAAGAGAAATGACAAACAATGTTCTCATCTTTTTGTCCCTAACTCATTTTATTTCCCTTCCGAGAAGCCAAATTTAGCAAATTGTTTGAGCATTACAGCTCAAATAAGGTTTTTACCTTTTATAGGTTTTAGCTTTTCTAGTTAGACAGACTATTTTCTAGGGGATTTCAGCTGCTAGAGAATGTTTCAGGTTTTAAGCATAACAAAACAAAGACATATTTTCTATATCTTGAGAATACTGTAACTCTCCAACAATCTTAAAATAATTGTTGCACCTCATATTTTCAAGTAACTGGCAGGAACAATAATCTTCTACAGCTTAGTACACTCTATTAAAAATGAGTAATATACATATTGATCATAATGCTTCTCTTAGCTGATGAGGCATCTCCTGGGGATGAAACCACAGTACCATATGGCTTTAATGTACTCGATATAGTTCTCCAAATAACCACTATAAATTATATCTCAGAATTATGCTGGGCAGCAATAGATTTAGTCTTCCAAGCTGTCGATAATACATCATGACTGTAGGTAAGAAATTCATTATGCACAGGATGCAGTATTTAAATAATTAACAGCTAACCAATCTGTGGTTTGTGACACTTGGAGTTAGACTAACTTCAACATTCCATGATAAAAATGGGTGAGTAATGCACCCACATAATTGAAACTGATACAGGAAGCAGAATGCATTTCTCTAGAAATGTAGCTAGTGTCATGCGATACGATTCCCTCCAAAAGAATGAGATCCAGCATCTTATTGCAATTTTAAATGTAAATTTTAAATGGAAACATTCTTCTGAATATGAAAGTGGTTTACTGCCCAATTCTGGCAAAGGGTGATGTAATAAATAGCTGAATTCAAATTTAAAGCAAAGCTAAAGTCGTGGTGTAGTTTGCCAGGATTATATTATACATTTTGTGTCAAATGTTTATTTGTCAACAAGTTGAGTCATTAAAACAAATAATTTTAAATCCCAACCTGGAACAAAACCCACTCCATGAAATAAGCAGTATTACCTGTTAAACACTAACAGCAGTACTCTTGTTTCTGACATTACCAGCTGGCAGAGACCACAGTGGCCTTTTAAAATCTAAACCCAGAGGGAATAATTCCGAGACTGAGTCATCAAATTTGGAATACATGCCATATCTGGATTCAAATACCAGTTTCTGGCTCTGACTCTGCTCTCCCTTGTTGAGAAGGTAAGGAAATTGGGTAAGGAGGCAGGCAAACCTCTGCCTCATGATGAAAGATCCTGTGGCATTTTCCTAGGGTAGAAGTTCAGCATTTTGATGAACATACTGCTGGCCAAAATCTCTCTTCCCACCTTATTATGCACTGTCACACATTGTCACAAGTTGTCCCAGTCCTTTTTGTGCACGTTTTCAGTGTGGATGGAGCCAACACTGAAGGTGCTGCATGCCAAGTCTGGCCTGACAGCAGCAATTCAGGATGGGAAGTTGTCCTGGATTAGGGTGGGATAGAGTCAATTTTATTCCTGGAGCTGTGTTTTGGATTTAGCACGAGAAATGGCATTGGTAGCACGTTGCTGTTTTAGTTGTTACTAAGTCAAGGATTTTCCCAGTGCTCTGCCAGCCAGCAGGTACACGAGGACTTGGGAGGGAGCATAGCCAGGACAGATCTGAGCTGCTCAAGGGGCTATTCCATGGACTATCCCACACCATGGATCATCACACTCGCTATGTAAACTGAAAAAGTTTGGTGCAAGTTGCTAATCAGTGCTTGGGGATGGGCTGGGCATCACTCAGCATTGTGAATTATCTGCCTTGATTGCCCTCTTTCTTTTTGTTATCTCCCTTTTCATGACTATAATTATGCTTATTGTTGGATTTATTGCAATTATTAAACTTCTCTTTTCTCAACCTGTGGATTTTACTTTTTTCTGATTCTCCTCCCCTTGGCACCAGGGGAGGGGTGGTAGTTGCTGGCTGGGCTTAAACCATGACAGGGATTTAAAAAAATGAAGAAGAGAGATTAAATTAATTCAGAATTTTTTTTTTCTTTTCAGAAATGTCATGTAGGCCTTTGCATTTTCACAGGAAATGCAAGAGTCGCTGTTTCAGTATAATCACTGGCCCAAATAACAAATATAGTGGTGCATTTGGAGCTTGATTTTCACAAGGTAGGTAGCTTCTGCACTAGGCAGTCTGCTGTGCTCTGATTTTCTCTTCAGACTCTTTTGAGAAAATTTTGAGTAACTATTTGGGGGGGGTGGGTCAGAGAGAGAAAGTGCAACCAGTAGAGCTATGTTTTAGTCATTACATGGGTTGTCAATCATCATTTTCTCATAGGTGTAAGATTCAAGTGTGGCTGCTGTCAGGAGTGTGAGCCTCAGAGATTTGCTGAATTTATCCAAATAACAAGGTCCCCAAGGTCTCAGTAACTTGAATAGAAAATCTAATTGCATATAGATTTAAAAAGCAGAACAAGACACAGTCAATTTGGGATAAAGCATGCTCTGGTTGTCTTGACAGGGATTTTAGTTGGGGCTGCACATGATGGATGAGAAGTACTGTGAGTCTCTGTCATAAAGGTTCGAGCAGAAGATGATTGTGAGGTTTCCTCTCCTGGTAGGCCCCTCCTCTTAGTGGAATTCCAAAAGATGCAAGCAAATACCAAATGCAGGAATTGAAAGCTGAATGTCCTGCTTTTGCCTTTCAAGTATTTCACAAATACAGTACAGAACCTTTGCACAAGGCCTTTGTATCAGTGAAGAGCTGTGAAATAACCTGTGACTAAACTCAGGTGTAAGGGGACAGTTGTCTTTTTCCCTCCTCATTGCCATCCTTGTTGCAACTTTGTTCTCCTCAGACTATTCAGTGCCGTAGCAGCAAAGAGTGGAAGCCCTGTGATGGTGTTGGCAGTGATTTAATTGCTTTTTTCCAAAGGCTGCCAATTTCTGCAATATTGAAACAGAGGTATTGACAGCCTGTTATGATAATGGAATAAATTTTGGTATTGCACCCTGGGGTGGAGAGGAAAACATGAATTCATGTGAATCCATGAAGGGAACTTATATTTCCATCCTGAAAATAGAAGTTTTCCCTACCCTCAGTGAATTATGCACCGCTAACATGATGTAAACCAAACATGCACCTATTCATTTTCTGGCTCTTGCTTGTGGCAGCTTTTTAAAATATAAGCTAATGTTTTAGAAATCCATATGCATGTGTGTTGGGTGGTAGTATTGCATTAGAACAGAAATACAAAGCTAAGAATAAATTATCCTTGTTCTACACATGGTCACAATCAGTATTCTCCAACTTTGCCCTCTCTAATGTTGCAGTACTTGTTGTAGGAGGGTATTTAAAGTGAGTTTATGGTGTATAAATGTCATGCATTTGATGCTATGATCTGTGCTAGCTACCCTCATGGATAGTTTACTCTCTCCCTCCTGATATATCAAACAGACTGTGGAAGATTTGAGGCATTCAGGACTTGCTTGGCAAAGCCCTGGAAAATTGTGAGTTTTACTAGTCTAATGGTGTACAGACCTCTGTCTCCTCACCAGCAAAACAATATTTTACAACATCCAGCATTCATGAGATCACACATATTTTCCCCAAAGCTGATGAATTACAGGTTACTTCTTGGAGACCAGAAGTGAAGAGGAGAACCTGATCCAAATGGCACAGGAGGTGAGGAGCAGCGAGCATTGGCAGTTCTCACTCGGCAGGCGTGGTGGTCAGCTGTGGCTGCTGTCAGCAAGGTGTGCCTCCCAGATTTGCTGAGCTCATGCAAATGACACTTCATGGGCTCAGCAAGCTGGAGCAGAGGCCTAATTGCACAGATGTGAGGAGGCTGAGATAGAATCAGACATGCTCAATTGAGTGAATTTGGATTCAGGCACGCTTTGGTCCCTGCTCTTGGTTTGGTTATCTGTGTCAGTGGGAAGAGCTGGACTAGCTGAGTGTGTGCCACGGGCTGGTTGTAGCTTTTAATAATTTCCATTCATTTTCCTTGTTAGGCTATGTGGTCAGAAAAGCTCTCAGTGCCCAAGTCCTCACAAAATCTGAGGATGGGCTAGAGCTGTTTGCAGATACCATACCCTCCTTGTCTCACACCACCCACAGACCTTCTGGCCTGCCTTTGTCCCTTTCTCTCCACGACAGGAAGGTCAGGGAGGTGATGCACCCTAAGTTTTCCCCTAGTACAAAGTCAGGAAATGGTTCTGGCTAGGTATTAATGATCCTACATTAGTTGTAGCCAAAGGAATCATCCTTTTCTCGCTCAAAGTGCTCCTAAAAATGTTCCTTTTGTCCCATGGTAACAGCAATCTGAAGAACTATTAAGCAGCAAATGCACGCAACCGTGCACAAAACCAGTCTGAATGATCCCATCCCACAGATTCCTGGTGCTTTCTGGCTCTTCTGAGTCTGGCTGATAGAGCTCACATCCCAGACTGTCTCTGTGCTTTTGCAGTGAGGAGAACACTTTTAGGACTAATAAAGGATGAGCAAACGAATAATCCATTTATGCTGCTATGTAAAGGACAAATGTACTGAATATAAGTCATTTGGGCAGTGCTTTGTGTACAAATCCAAAATTCTCTCCCACCTTTTTTTTTTTTTTTTCTTGCCTGAGGTACTGCTAATTGCCTCTTCTATACAGGAACATCTACAAATCTAATTCAATCTACTGGTAATTGGCATTACACTTGGCACCAGAAATATGAATGTATTTACTTAACACCTATGTCATGGGAATCAATTACCAGCAGTTTTCAGAAGAGTGTCAAAATCTCATATGCTATTCTTGACAATATGACCATGCCTCAAAGTTTTAGGTTGTTTTCTATGTTTTCTTTATCTCTAATCCTGAATTCATGTCTGTGTTTCACAGACTCACGCCAGTGAACATTCTGAGCTGCTGGCATTAATGATAACTTTCATCACACTGCATTGGGCTGTGAATGCACCACAACTTTCAAGTGCCAACAAAATGGGGCAACATTCAAATAGGAATTTGTGGAATGCTACAGCACAGGCTTTTCCCAAAGCAAGTAAAGAACAACAATTTCTTCCTAGCTATTTTTTTTCCACATGACAATGTGAGAGTATTATTTGTGCCTGTCAATTACAAGGCCCTGGGCACCTAGGACTGACTTTGACATTGGCTCTAGTTTGAGCAGGTCATTAGACTACATGAATTTCTGAGGACACTTCTAGATTAAACTGCTCTAAGAATCATGAGTTCCTCAGTTAGCTTCATGCATTACCAAGTCCTCCGAAGAGATTTGCTTACTGTGTCCTTTGTGAGTAAGAAACAAATTTCAAAGAAGAAGTAACATGGGGCTTAAAAAAAATTATGACTGTGATTCCAGCACAATGTGCTAAAATCTTTTTTTATTTAACACTAGAACATGGGTGAACTCACCTCTTGAGTAGAACTTTGCAATTCCTTACAGTAATACTTCATGAAACTTAATAGGGAGGAAAAGAAAGAAAATGCTGTATCCACTCCAGACTGCCGGGGTATTTGTTGTATTATAATTATCTACTATGAAATTTCCCTACATGGACATCATTAATTTTCAAAATACTGTTGAGGGACTTTTAATGAGCTCTAGGAGCTAGGGTTCAAAGATTTGAGTTTCTTTCTACAGCCTCAGTCCCGTGTTGTTGGCATCATGCAAGTGCCTTAGCTCAGTAGTAACTCAGACAGACAAGGACTACCAGCACTGTTTCCTCCAGCACATGCACTCAGTTTTCCTTGGAGGCACTCCTATTTAAATTCACACTTGGCTCAGCACTGCTTAACTTGGGAGGTCTGACTGGCTCTTGAGGCAAAATGATGAGGCTGCAAGCCACCATATTTATTTGGTTTCCATGTATTTGGAGTCACCTTTGGTTAATCAGATATATTTGATTATAGTTCATTGGGCACTTCAAGAACATCACCTGGCACAGAACTCATTTGAGAGCCTTCTTTATGAATTGGTTGCCTATGAATTTTCTGTCTTCTGCCTTCTCCCAAAAGTCATGGATCTTCTTGAGGGTCCTCAGCGACTTCAAGGAGCCAGACTGCCTACAGAAGGGTGGATATGCACATTTTTTGGAGATTGTGATGGAATTGTGCCTGCTGCAGGGCTCCCCAAACAATTCCTGTGGTGACACAGCTCTGTATGAATTTTGACATGTGTAGGTGTCAGTTTCTTATATTAACCAGTGAAGCAGGCAGTGTGCTATAAATTGTTGCTCATTCCTGTCAAGCGCACAAGTGCGTTGGCTGCTTGAAATGAGATTTTCCCTGGCAAGAAAGGTATTTAAAATTTGTCACTCTGTGAGAAATCTCGTGAGGATTCACATTCTGAAAGTTCCTGCTGAAGAGATGCCTTTTAGGCCATTGAGCAGGTGTGCTCTGCTAATGTCTGCACATGCAGAATGGTTCAAGTACACAAAGAATTTCCTGTGTGAGAGACAAATAAGTCTTCAAATGCAGAGATTAGTCTGAATTTAGATTTTTCCCATATAAAAAGGCAAAGCACAATCAGAAAGAACACTTGGATATTTGACTATGAAATACAGAAGAAAAAAGAGAATTGTGAGGTCTCTAGGATCTGATTGCAGGAAGCCCAAAGATGACAGCGATCATCTTCATCTCTTTTGTGGCAAGCTTTAAGGAGAGGGCATCAGGTGTTCTGGGGGAGATGCAGCAGCATTTTCAGGAAGTGAAGCTTTACCAGGAAATGCATGGGAAAGTTCAGTGCTCTGAATTTGCTCTGAATTAAGGAAAGCTGTTCTGACATATGTTTCCTGAACCTTTAGGAGGAGTTAGCAAGAAAATGTGATAGGAGCAATCTTTCCCTTTCTGAAAAGGAGCTCGTGGCTGAAGACCGTGCTCACACATGTTGTGTAATTTCTGGTTGGCTTTTCTTTGTGTGGTTATGTGCAAAACTGCTATGGCTGTGGGAGAAGTCTCTTGATTCTGCAAATCCACTCTGAAATTAATGATGAATAGTAAAGACGGCCGCGTTGCACTTTGCACGCTAATCAGTCTTTGCGCTGCTTCACATCTCGCACCATATGTACACTGAGTCTTGGCTGGGATGGAAAACTGGAACTGGCAACACTTACCCTGATTGTTCTTAACGTGATCAAACAGTAACACGGTTTGACAGGAATTTTATAAACCATCATGTCGTAAAACAAAACCAGCAGAAACTAGCTCGAGCAAAGAAGGTGTGTTTAAAAAGAAGAAAGTTAATGAAAAGCACATGAAACTGCCCATCTGTGCAATTGTTGTGCATTTTAATGTGCATGATGGCAAATAAATGCCATAAACCCTTTGTACAGTCAATTTGAATGTCTCCAAAGAAGTGATTTTCTGAAAGTTAAGAAGCAAATTACAGCAAGTGCTCTATAATTCACACTGTGAATCCACTGGTGGTAGCCGTGGAAGGATTTGTCAGGCAATATTTGCCTTGCCCTTTCTCCTTTTATATCCATAAGAACTGTCTCTTACACATCCTTGGCCTTTGCTTGTTCGCTTTTTTTATGTCAGCACATGTGAGTTACAACATGAAAAAGGAAGTTTTGCAAACTCAGGGGATCAGGCAGTGAGCTACATGTCACCATTTTGCTCTACAGAAGACAGCATGTCATATTGGAAATGTTTTCATTTCCAAAATTAATACCTACTCCCATCGTTAATAGGTATTTATCCCCATCCTAAAATAAAAAAAGAAAAATGTAAATCATCAGAACCAGACAGTTCAGGGATTCCAGAAAGCCTATTTTAGCAAAATTAGGGCTGCAGTTTTCCAGGTCTATGAAAGGAAAATAAGGAAAAGGAACCAGGAGAAAACACAAACACTCTGGCAAGTAAACCTTATTCTCAAAAGTGATAAGAAGAGGAAGTGTCTGTAATAAATCATGGTCCTGAAAATCCAAAAGGAATCATGAAAAAGTACAAGAGCAGGGTTATAGGAATAAAATCAGATGCCCAAGCATAACTCAATGAATTGGGAAAATGTACATAAAAGGCATAAAGTAACGGGTCTATAAATAGATCAGGAGTTAGTTGGAGGCAGTAGAGGTACTAGCAAAAAAATAAAAGTTGGGTCTAATATTTCTTACAGATACTTATTATAGGAATAATATCCTTCAATATTCAAGCTGTAGGCACACAGTTTGTGGTGATTGGAGTAGAGCTGTGGCTGACCCCCATCCCTAATTGGGCACAGCTGTGAGCAGCAGGTGAGCAGCATTGAAGGTAACGAGTGCCCAGGGCACTGACCAACCACCAAAGGGAGCAGAGGGCACACAGGTGCAGGGCATCAGCGTGAGGGGATAAAAGGCTGGGCTGAAGGACAAGAAGGGCAGATACCTGCAGCCTTCTGAAGTGACAGGGTGTTACTCTGTGTGGGCTGAAGCCTTCTGGAATTCTATGATGGTGCTCTGTGTGTTGTGGACATCTCGACTGTGACAGGATATAGAGTGAGGTAATGAGACTTTTTCTTCACTTTATCAGGCAGGATCAGTGATGTCCCTTCGGTTAATGCAGAGATATAAATGAGGAGCAAGCCAAAATGTCAGCCACAGATGATAATAAGTGACACAAAGTATCTCCCACCTGGGTTTCTGTGGACAGCTAGGCATATAATTAAGCTTTTAAACAATCCTTAATGAGAGACTAGAGGGTTTTACCCCTTGGAGATTTTTCAGAGGATCAGTATGTGTGAAGGATCAGCAAAATACACCTCACAGTATTCCTGAGCTGAAGACTGGTTGAGTCCTTGTTATTTCTGAGTCCATGACAGTGAAAGATCATTTGGCACTTTTATGCTCATGTTTGCCAAATTATACACGTGGTTCATGTTGTGTCTTTGTTGTTTATTTTTCCTGCTGATGTCTGCTACAAATGCAGCTTGAGCTGTGATCTCTGCAGCTTTTTCACTGCAGGGTCACAGGTGCACTGGCCTGCAGGCAGCCACTGCCAGTGTTCTGAGCAGAACTGGCAGCTGCCATTCATCCATGAGTGGGGCATGAGTTACTGTGCCATCAGAGTCAGATAGAAGCTGCAGGAGGTCTGTTTTCAAAACTGAGATCATATGAATGCTTCAAAATGAGTAGGAAATTCATTTTCTGTGGGCTTTCATTTTTACTCGGTTGTTCTTGGTATTGTGTCAAAATTGTCTTTTAAAGTATCTCAGTGGCTGCATCTGATGACATTAATTCACACTTTCTGACTCACATTTCCACTGAGTTACAAAGTCCAAAATCAAATGTTTACATGCTTTATTTGTAAACACAAACAAAATGAGTTCTCTTTCCACATGCAAGTATTTTATTTGGGTCTTTCCATTGGGCTTGGGCACTAATTTCTTGCTATCATTCATGCAGTGAAATCTATTCTGTTATTTCAAACTTTTTCCCAAATAATTCCCTCTTCTTTCTCTCAAAGCAGTCAAGAAGCAACAAAATATTTGCCATCAGTGTCTTCTGATATTTGTAATTAACCCATCTGGTCAAACTTACTGATGTTTATTTCCTTCAGGACAATTGTTAGAGTTCCTATGTTAAGTGACTTTTTCTGGCTGAGTGTATTGACTCAGTGATTCCAGAATACAGAACTCTCATGTGGAAAGATAAAGCACAAGGTATGATTTCAAAACTGTAGGTGAACAGATCAGAAAAATCCTTCAGCAGCTTTATCTGATGTTTCTTGATGTAGGAGAAAGAGTCATTGATGCTGGAGAGGGCTGCTTAAAGGAACTTATTTAAGCCAGCCTTCAAATCTGTGTGACTGAATTTCCTGAGTCATGGGGAGGTGGGAGCAGGAAGGCAACCAAGGATGAACAGGGAGGATTGCAGAGCAACGAAAGATCTGCATTGAGCTGTGGCCAATGTTTAGCTGGCATGGTTAAACTTGAATATCATGATTTGGTCGAGCAGTACTCCCTAAATCAGTTGGGTGGTATGTGCAGGCATGATTTAAGAGCTTGGAAAATGATTTTTCACAGCATTTCTTTGGAACGACAACCTGAAAAGACAAACTCAATGCAGTGTTGGCAATGCAGAAGGGATTTATGGGAACAGAAATGATTTAAGGGAATGTGGATGCAAATAGCAAGAGGAACGTCAAAACTAGTGAAAGCTAACAGGGCTGGATGAAGAGAAGAGCTGAGATATTTGGATTGCTGTTATATGTGTATTTACCCCACTAGTTTAGAGTTTGTACACTCAGATTGGCCTTGGTGCTGCCCACCTTGAGTTTCTGTGTTTAGAATTTACAAATACAGCCATGGCCATCCCCCACCAGTTCCATGGCTTTTGTTTGTGGCTCCAAGTATGCAGCACACACAGTAAAATCAGGCACATCAAAACAAAACAGGGCAAAAAAAGAAAAAAAAATAAAAGTCGGTTGAAATTCATGTGAACTTTGGGGAGAAACATGATTTCAAGCTAAACCAAATGTTTCAGTTTGCTCTGCTTCAAATAAATAAAATAACCCAGTGGGACTACATCCCTGTAGTGAGACACAAACTTTACCTGCCAGTGATTTGAGGCAGATGTAGGCTCAGCTGGCTTGGCTGCAGTATGATGTGAAAGAAACACAAGCTTTTCAGGGTTTTATAGCTGGAGTTTTGCTGAGTGCAGCTGCTCCCTCAGCATATTATTAACTCAAAAACATGTTCATTTAAAAAAGAAAAAAAGAAGAAAAAGATTCCTGGCACTTCTTTATCATGCAGGGGATCTCTTGGGCTGTTCTGAGGGGATGTATTTGAAAATTGCTGGAGTGGAGGATGTGATGCACTAAGATTAGCATAAACAAAATGGAGTCTAAATAATCGTAGTGAGGGCAAAAAAGAAGACAAAATGGGAAATATTAGACTTTTATCCATCTGGAGCTTTCCTTAATAGGCACCTAGGAGCCTATCAAGGACTCACATCCATCACAAGAAACTTATTAAAAAAACTCATCACCCATTCCTTCTCCCTTTATTTTATTTCAGTAGTGGCTGCATAGTTTCTAAAGAGATGAATAATGCTGTGATGGCAATGGTTTTGTAGAATCACAGGATAATTGAATATAAGGCTGGAAAGTGCCTGCTGAGGACTCTCCTGCCCCAGTGGGAGAATCAAGCAGATCTGTGTCTCTTAACACATTTGTCTTCAGGGCTTCCAGTGATGAAGGGCTCTTGCTTTCCCTGGGCCTGCCTGATAGCTTTATTAGCCTCCCCCCAGTGCATAACTCATCTTTGCTGCTGAAGTTTAATTCCATAAATTCACGTCTGTTTACTCCTGGAAGTCCAAATGGTTTCAGAGCTGTTGTACGTTTCTGTTGTTTGAACACTGCTCTCACCTTCATCCTGTTTTCCCTTAATTAAGGAGCTTCAGCCTTTCCTTTCTCCTTTCTCCCCCTCCCTTGTCTCCTCATCTCCTTCCCCTTATCACTGATTCTCACCCTCACCACCCCTTTGCAGACTCTCTGAATGGTGAACTTTGTTCCTGGTTTGGTGTTTCCAGGGCAGACATCCAGCAGCCTCCTGGCACAGGCACAGGAAGGGCTCCATCTCCAGCCTTTCTCAGGCAATATCATAAAACACATCCCAATGTGATGCCTGCTCTCTCCACAGAACACAACCTTGATTTATGTTCAGCTTGTGGTCCATGGTGCTCCTTAAAACCTCCTAGCAGCTGCTGCTTAATCATTCTTCATTCTGGCCTTGTGCATATAATTTCCCTGATTTAAGCTAAGCATTTTGCACCTGACTTTATTTGATGCTAAGCAACTTCTGGTTGATACTGAATTTCTATCCCATCCCAACAGATTAGCAGTTCCTTCCAGTTTAATATTTTCTGAATGCTTAGAATGACTTACTAGAAGTACAGGTTTCCTTCTACTGAGGTTATACAAAATGCTTTGCTAGACACTGCCTGTTATGAACTGGAAAACATTTGGAAAATGCTGTTTCAGGATGATGATTGGATTTAGCTCAAAAATGTACTGTCTGGGACCAATTTGTACAGGGGAAGGTGCTGCAGTGATAATCTCAGCGAGTATTGGTTTGGAATTGGCTTTGCCACAAGAATCATATTCCAGACTGCTGTTACAAAGTTTTCTAGGGGCAAGGGGACATTCATGTGCACTCTGTCTTCAGAGATCTGTGATGTGAAAAATAAGTTGGTGTGCTACCTACTTGTTCTGTTTATTTATTTAACATGGAATAGAATACGGCTCTGGCCTTATTCCACTCTGATACATCAGCATGGAATGAGAGGAGTTGGGAAAATGTGACTTTACTGAGTGTATCTTTCTGCTGGGTGTACACTGAGTGTTGTGGTACACTACAGCACATTGTGCAGTGCCTTTCAAATTTACATAAACGAAAGTATTATATGTTTACAGAGAGTGAGCATGTTTTCTCTACGATATTCACCATTTTTGTAACAAAAACCCAAGTCTGGCAAATTTTAATAATTAAAAATCCCTAAACTGGCAAAAACATCTTAAAATATTCCAGGACAGATATTCTGGTAGCCTTTTACATGTCACTCTTTTAATGAAGACCACTGATTTACCAATGGACTAATGAAGCACTCTTGGGATAATGTGGGTGGCTCTTGCAGCCTTTCCTGTAGTAGTTTTCCCTATATCTGCTGGAAAACTGAATATCACTTGGAAAAAACAATTGGCTCTGGAGTTCCCTTATGCCATGGGCAGGACAGGAAAGATGAGGTGTAGGGCTTCACTTGCTTTTAATTTTCCTAAGCAAGCTGGTCCTTTTTCTGTCCTGTCCATTTTTCTTGGAAGGTGGTTCAGTAATATATTATTTTGTCTTATCCTAAATGGGAGCACTAAGCAGTCTTTGTTTCCTGGAAACTCTTGACTGGTCTACCTGGATAAACACTCCTGCATTTATCTGGTACTGATGTACTGCATTAAAACTCACCAAATACTGCATGAATGCTATGCTGGCACATCTTGTGCAAGCCACACGTCCAGGGGTGTTTTACTGTGTTCTTACAAGAAGGTGGAACAAATGTCATCCTGCTTTAGGGTTTACAGGACACAGTTCAGATGATTTCATTCAGTCTACCACAACCCACACTGTTCTTTGACATGAAACACCTATTTAGTGCTAGAATCCACACACCTGCTCTCTAAAGCAGCTTCATTCACTGTTTGATTTATTGATCCATTCAGTGGGTTTTCAAGCCTTACAAATAGCCTCAGATAATCATTTCACTCCCTTTCTTCCTCTGGGACAGCTAAGGTCAGTTTCTGTTGTAAACTCTTAACTCCAATCTGGAATTAGCTGGAGATCATTAGTACTCAATATAAATTCAGCAGAAAGCTTGAAATGAGCTGGAAGTCCAGCTGGGCTTAAACAGGGATTCCATTCTGGAAGTGGAGCTAACTCTACCTCAGCTTTTTTTTTTTAGTGTCGGAATTATCTAATGCTATTGTTGCTGCTGGAACTTTTAGGTATTCATGTAAAGTTAACACTGCTTGTTGCTTTTGGGGCTCAAAAAAAAATTTAGTACTATTGCCTCATGAAAATCACCCATGGTGTGCTTTTGTGTGCTTTTGCTTTCTTCTGTGCCCATACAGACACCAGTTGTATCTGTGCTTTGGAGGTGCCTGATGAAATGGGAGCCTTATCTTTCATGCTCTGAGATTTGTTAGCATGAGGAGCCACTAAATCAGTGTTCCTCAGAAATCTACAATTCATCTCAGTGCCTCTGAAAAGGTTTTTGGCTTTTCCTGGCTAGCCATCTGAATTTTTCAGATAACAGCGTTCCCTTCTGGTTATTTTTTTTTCCCTGTCAACAAGTGATAGCTATTAATCTAAAGTTGCTTTCTAGGTATTCTTCTTATTTCATATAGCCCTGTCTTCTGGGGAAGACCCTCTTCCTATTGATCTTTAAAATGCATTATTAAAACATAGTAAAGATTATTTAAATGTAAGAAAGAAAATAAGAAAAATAAACCCTATGGCTGAAAACCTAAAAGAATTAGTGGGCCAATGCAATTTGAGGGCCTTAGAGGAAATAGTTGTAAGGGTGTTGCTGCCCCCCAAAGAGTGGCAGGCAGTCATTTATATAGGATGACCTCACAGGACACAGGAAAGGCTCACTGAAGGCAATAGAAGCAAGATCAGTTCTCCCAGCCTCTGTTTTTTGATTGTTTGCCTATCTTTGGGAGAGATGAGGAAAAGATGAAAGAATCTGATGTAGGAGCTACTAAAAGGACAGGAGACAGAGCTTAGAGTGGTGTGGAGAAGGTGTCCCTGGGGAAACAGCTGTTGGACTAGGAGAGATTTGGAAAAGTGAGGGGAAAACTGTCTCTTGTTTCTTGGTTTCACTTGTGCTCGACAAAAGAGTGCCTTATACATTTCTGTAAATAAATCAGGCAGTGTCAGAGAACACCTACCACTTTCCCTCTGGAATGGAAGGGAAAAAAGTTGCTCAGTTTCTCAAAAAGTTGTTCAGCTTTTCCACCCACTTTTGTGCACAATACCTGGTGCTTGTTCTCTCCCTCCCTTTCCCTGCAGTGCAAGACATTGCTACCATGAACTCGGGGCTGCTGTGAAAGAAAGTCGTGCTCCAGGCAGACATTTCCTGCTGAAAGATGAAACCTTACATTTTAGCAGTGCTCTTACTTTGCTGACCCAAAAATAAGTGGCTCAGAGAACAGCTTAATCTTTTCTGATTGTAGGGAAGGGAATAGCCAGCCTGTACTTTGAGAAGAAAACTCATATATTTCTTCAGAACTTCCAGACTTGCAGAATTAGCTATATATCATTTGTAATGCCCAATGGCAACTCTTTTTTTCTTTTTTTTAAATTTTTAAATGCAAGTTAGCTTTTTCAGCATCTGAAATGAGCTGTAGCACTAGTAAATAATTATTTGCTTTTCTCCATCTTAACATTACTCTTTTGTGAGGATTTTAAAATTTCTTTTGGAATTTGAAAATGGCTTGGAAAAAATGGAATGGATAGGACTGAATTTTGAACTCAGAGGTGGTCTTGGGCTGCAATTTGTGTCAATTTAATTCCAGGATTTACCTGCAGATGGTATCTGCAGACTATTCCTTGAGTGTAATGAAATAGGAATCAATAAGAATGATCTCATATTTGATTGCTCACTCTTTCTTTCCCTGTTGGTCACTACAGAGGGCTCATTAATATGAGTATTTTATTTTATGACAGTGACATTCTGTTTAATGGTAAAATGGAAGCTATTTAAAAATAAGCATTTTTTCCCAGCAAAGGAAATGTTTTCTCTGTATTTTCTGTTGATTTAGAGGCAAAAAAGTTCAGCTGAAATTTCTTTTTGGCTGCAGTTTGCGTGAGGATTGCTTAAGAGAACTGTCTGTGGTAAATGTGCTGGCAGAAATGTACTGCCACTTTCATCTGCCATTTTTTGGCCTTCAGAGAAGAATGGTTCCCAGTAACTTTTATTTTGCAGTTTAGCTGAGAACCTGATCCTTGGGAATACAAACCAACCAACTTAACTTACATGGGACACCAGGACAGGTGGAAAAAAGAGATGTTGTGATATTAATGGGTTTTGTTGTTTTTTAAGAAAGCCAACATTTTATGTGGAAAGAAAACAGTGAGAAGTAACATCCTTTTTATGTGGAACTCCTGTTTTTATTAATAAATAACAGGAAATAGAAATACTTGACAATGTTGGTCCTCAGAAGTAACTCTATGAAAAGTCATAACCTGTTTCAGACTGTGAAGGTTAGGTGTGAATTTAGAGAGAAGTGATGATAGGAGTTAGGAGCAGAATGTCCAAAGAAACAACTTTAATTGTGCATTTTTTCAAGTCCTGTGTGATGGACAGGTGACACTGCAAAGCACTGTGAGATGTCTTCAGAAGGGAAGGGTAGACTTCTTCAAGGCAGTTCCACAGGTAGACACATCCCCATTTAGAAATGGTGACAAGTTTCCAGGTCAGAACACACATCTAGTGATATAAACCAGCAATATTTGCGTGTCCATGACAGCCATGGGAAATGGTGAAGTGGGGAGCATGCTCATACATGAAAACCATCTTTTATTCCTTCAGCAAATATGATGAATTTGCCATCTTGGTGTTCCAAATATGAATATGAAAGGGAAATTGTTTCACTGGCTGAGATCCTAAACGTGGCCAATGTCTTTGTAAGCCTCCTTGAGAAACAACATGGGCCCCAACTATTTATTTCATCCTAGATGAACCTGAAAGAAGAGCAGTCTAGAAAGGCATAGCCCTCTAAAGTCTGTTCTCTCACAGCTTGAATGAGTGCACTGAGCTTTCATGAATCCTGACAAGCATAACTGGGATTAGAATAAAGTAAAATATAATGGAAGTTCTTTGCGTATGGGAATGTTTCCACAACAGAGAACATAATGGGAAAGATATCCTTATAAAAATGAATGTAATTTATGTATGGTTTGCAATATTCTGTGCAAAATAGTCACATTGGGAAAAAGCCTGAGACAATTCCAGTAAGGCTTTTTGACTGAAGATGTATTTTAAATGTTTTTAACTTTGTTAACTTTAATTTGTCCCTGCCATGATCAGGGACACATTCTGCTTGAGCAAACCTGATCTGGAGAAAGTGTCCCTGCCCATGGCCAGGAGCCTAGAACTGGCTGACCTTAAAGGTGCCTTCCAACCCAAACCATTCTGTGATTCATTCTATGGTTCAACTTGAATTATAGTACAATAATTTTCAGATATAAAGGCTCATTAAGGAAACTGATGTTGAAACTTAATCACTGTGAAACTTGGAAGAAGAAAATAGAGTAAGACTGCAGGATTGCAACTCTGAAAATGTATTTTATGTCTCATGTACCTAAGTATATGTGATAGGGTCTCAAATACATCCTGAAAATGTTCAAGACACCAAGAGAAGTGTAATTTTGGGGAAGTGAGAAGGGTCCTTCAGCATTAATTAACACAATTTGTCATAATTATACGAATAAACACTTCCAAAACACTTTTTGAGAGTGTCAAAAGTCTTCCCCTTTGTCACTGCTTATTGGAGATGCCAAAATATTATCATGACACTTGAGCAGTCCTGCAGCCTGCCTGGCCATGCTGCTGATATATGAGAAATAACCTGAGGGGGATTTAGCAAGAGCAAAAGGACTGACTGGTGTTCCCATGTGTTTATTTGATTTACTTTTAATAACTTAGCACATAAATCATTCAGACCTAGCTGCTCAGATTTAATAGTGAGCCACAGTAGCAAAACTCTAAAGATGTTTTTTTTTTTTTCACTAAGAACATGTTACTGAACACACATTCTAAGTTTACATTCTTTCTTCACTCAGGGATTGCTCACTTCAGAAATACTTTAAATTATGAATAGAAATTAGAGTACCTAGTGCTATTTAGTCTGCAGAGTCATGGTTTAAAATGTGATTGTATTCCAAAGGACAACCTGGTATAAATATAGAAGATCTATGTTTTTGAGATTGTGATTAATTTTGGTTTAGATTTTATAAGTAAAATGATTGGTTTAAGCCAGTCTTTACCACCTCTCAAAAAGGTTCATCTCCTTTTCCACTTCTCCCTTCCCTTTTCTCTCTTTGCCCTTTCCCTTTCCCTTCCTCCTCATGCTTAACCCTGTGATTTTGGTTGCTTGGTTTGTGTGGTGGGTTGACCCTCAGCTGGACAGCAAGTGCCCACCAAATTGCTGTGTTACTCCCCTCCTCATCAGGTCAGGGGAGAGAAAATATGAGGAAAAATGCAGACTGAGCTGAAAGAGGCAAAATTCCCTTATTTTAGCAGAAAAAGTGCAAGTAACTGATTAGAAGGAACCCAAAATCTGGTATATTGTACATTTTTAGGAAGAGCAGATCTATGCTTTAAATAGAAGGTCTTTTATTTCTGCACTGTATCAAATAGTATCCACAATCAAACCTGGAATTTGCTTCATTTCTTGATATACCTGTCAAAGAGAGGGGCAGTATGGAGAAGTAGTACTGGGGCTTGGTCATATCCGATTATATACAAATTAAACTTGCACCAGATTTTCTAGCATCCCATAAGGGCACAAGGCAAGGCTGTTTGCTAAAAGCCTTTCTTGCCTCCTGAAAACATTCCCATGAAACCAAGGTAGAGCTTCCAGACCCAGAGTCATGAAGCAGTCTCTCCTTGAATCCAGATTGCATCAGGATTAAAATTCTCCATTCCACATTTGTCTTGAAGAGAGCTGGCTGAAAGCCTCCAAAGTGGAGCCAGAGAATGAACTAAAAACTATGTGGACAACCAGAAGGTTCAATACTCAACTGAGACTTCTGGTCCTCTTTTCCTAAGCAGTAAAGGTAAAGGTAATGATTTGTTAAGCAGCAAAGGTATGCCTTTGATTCCTGTCCCAAGCTGCCAAGGAAAATGTGGATCCCTCTAAATATATACCTGACACTCCTTACAAAGGGAGACTCAAGTTTGGCTTTCTCCACTTGTGTATTATTTTTAGCTTAAGTGAAATTAGTCCATCTGCTTGTTTTACTAGGATTTTTTTAAGAAGAGCCTTTTTTAAAAAAAAGGTAAAAAAAGTGGTCTTTTCTCTTTTATAGTAAGCACACATTGATCCAGCCCATTTTTTCTTATTTTAAACTAAAACTAATTACATACCTTTTCCATCTATAAAAGAAACATATGCATTTTATTATATTTTCATATGGTTGAGGCAGTCTTTCTTCACAATATACTATGGGATGAAAAAAGAGAGCAGTGGATGCTCTTTAGAGCTGAAGCCATCTTTATGAACCCCTATTTATTAATTTCCTTTCCTTCTTTCCTCCAGGGAGCCTTGAAGGTGGCCAGGGTCATCACAGGAGACTGCAAACTGATTTGAAGCCTCAGAGGAGGTAATAATACTTTCTGATTCCTCCCTTGTTTAATCCTGACAAACTAGCTGTGGCTCTCTGCAGATTAGCAACATGCAATATGGCCTGGTAGGACAGACCAGGTTTCAGTGTGTCCTTAAACTTCATTAATGATCTTCCCTTCCCATCTGATTAAAAAGATTTTTGTTTGCATCTGAGCTGCAGTAAAATCTGGGTTGCTGGGTTAATGGACAATAAGAAACAATTGGTTTATAAATCTGTCAAGTGATGATAAGGATGTGGGATAGATTTTTAAGTCTGTAAGGGTTTAGAGGACGCTGTTTTCCCTTTTTGTGTCTTGCTAAGGTAGAGCACGCTTTGCTCATTGCAGTTTTGGAGACATTTTAACCCTAAATAACCAGCCATGCTTTCCCTTGCCCACATTTTGTACTTTTTTTTAGCTGACTGTGTAAATCCTTTGGCTGCTGGGTGAGTATTTGTGAGCATGAGCAGCAAACCTCCCTGTGAAAGTGAGTGGCCGATTTTATGAGTGTTGAATAGGTAACCAAAACAATAATGTTTCTCTTCCACTTCACAAGAGAGAGCAGAGGGTTTGCATTCAAGCCATTTTAATCATATCACTATCATACTGTGCCCTTTATCTACAACTAAATATCAGCCAAAGTTTACTTGAAAACGAGCCTGGGTTTTGCTCAAATAAGCTAATGAACCTTTGTGAACTTCCAAGACTGGGCTGAATTTCAACTTTGGAACAATACTTGAAGCCAGGTGAGTTTTACTGTAAATATTTCCACTGTGGTTCCAGCAACAATCTGAACTTGTTTAACTAAATGCTTTTGTAACAGTGAGGACTGGATGACAGACTTTTTGTTATGAAAAAACCTGAAAAGTAAGAGCAGTGATAATATGCTACTGGTGAAACTGTGTGCTGCATTTCTAAAAGTGCAGATTGAAATGTTAAATATAAATGTTCTCTTTCTTCATCTATACATATTCATCTATAAGAACCAATAGAAATAAAATGTCCTCAAATTAATTGCATACATACAAAAATATTGAATGTGCTCTCTGTAGGTATTTATATTCATAAAATCTAAGGCAAAATGAATGCTACTGGTTACACCATTTTGAATCTCTCTAAACCCCTTTTTCAAGGGGTTTGAATTTAAATATAATTCCTTTCAGAAAGAAAAGAGAATAAATTGGGGGATTCAGTGCAAGAACTAAATATCACCTCAGAAGCAACAGCAAAGTTTGCATACTTCTGGTAAACAGACAAGAGCATAGAAATGTGTCCATCCATAAATCCCCCTCTGTCTCTACCCTCCTACCCCAAAACATTTCTTGGTTTCATAAGCAGACGGAGTTAGCATGGGGATGCCTTCACACAGCAATGCAATTGCTTCAAGATGGACCACAGTGCTTGATAAAAATAAATAATGAATAAATAACAGTGTATGCTGGGCTTTTGACTAGCCTGAAACGTGGGCATTTACAGAGTGATCACCCACCATTTTTTGAAAAGCATTTGAAGTTTGTTCCAAACAGTCAAAAACGCAGCAAATGCACATAGCCAATTGCCTAATTCAAGGTCTGTGAGCATGGAGGCAAAAGAATGGAACAGTACTGGGGTAAGTACCCTCACAATGGGGCAAAACTGGTGTGGCTTGATGAAGAAAGAGGTAATTATCAGAGTAACTTCCACTTGGAGCTCTTACTAGGCGCTGGTGTTGTGGTATTCCAAGGGTTAATGTTTTGTAAGCTTCTTTTAATTGTTGAGTAAAGATTGTACAAAAGTTTTCTTTCTGTGGCATTAATCTGTAGATTAATGTTTCCTGTGTTTTAATGACATGTTCCCCAGCCACAGATGAGTGGTATAAAAAATGTTTAATTAGAGTCAGCCATAGCCTGCTGGCAAGCACTGACCTTACCTTCAACCCAAGATGCTGGATAAAGAACTTGCAGTCCTTTTTGTTCCCTTCACATCAGTTTCAAGCCTAAAAGGCATGAAGTGTATTATTTTGCATATGCTGCTGAATGTTGACCATAATAAGAGACCAGTAATATCTGTGTTTTCCAAGCAATTTTTTGTTATTTCCTGCTTGGAATTTACCGAGAGGGTTGTGTGTTTGTGGAAAGGGAGGCGGAGACATGGAGGGCTGAAAGTTCAGCATATTTTTCCTGAGTTTTGGACTGCAGCTTCTGTTTTGTTGCCTGTACCTAAGAGCAAAGCATTAGCTAGTCTAGCCTGATTTTAATGTAGCCACTGCACTTAAAGCTTCCACTCACCACTAACTGCTCCCTGAGGCGTTTATTAGTTCAGGCATGTATTCCATAAATTACACAGAGGGCACGATGCTGTGTTTCAGTTTATCATCTAGAGATGTCTGGGTTTTTCATCTCTCTTGGATGATGGAAGCAGGGGGTTTACCTCTTTTACCACGCACTCTCCTTTTTCCTAGTAAAAAACAAGCTTTCCTAGGAAAGCTTCTCATGCTGCAGTGCAGAAAGGAAGAAAATCTGTCTGCCATTATATGCTGATACGATTAAATACATGAGCTGGCTCGCATTGACATGGCTTGGCTGCAAGTCAAGAAGGTACCCATAAAAAACCCTGAAATCTGTGTGTGCATGCATTCATGTGGGCCTGTGTATAAAAAATAACTGGGACATGCCAATTATTTTCCTCCTGGTTTCAAAATGGGACTCCACACTCTTATCACTGCCAAAAGAAAAGAAAATAAACCAAGTGTTTCTTTCGATCCGCCTCGCAGCCTTTATCAGCTTGGTAAACACACGCTGGGAAACCAAAGAGAAACTATTGGTGTTCTTTAGCAGAAAGAGTGAAGCAAAACCAGACTTTCTGAGAGTTTATGAGAGCATGTAAAAAGATCATTTCCTGCCAAAGTCCCTAGCTATAACTGGAAGATCAAAATGTCCTGATTGGGAGATTGTGTTAGTCACAAAATATGATATACACGTTGCATTTTGGAGCTATCATCTACTTAACACTTACTGTTGCTGGACTGGGAAAAAACAGCACATGTGTTGCTACCTTATTGAGTGTAGCAGTAATAATGAAAAGGGCAGAGGAGGTGGAGGGGAGAAGAAAGTTAGTGCTGGAAGTAGCCAGGATTGTGCTGAGAGGACAATGGTGGAGTGTGAGTGAAATTCCCTCCAGTCACCTCTGGATCAACTCAGCCCCACTACCTATGAACTTCTGGCTCACTGACAGAAAAACAAGCCATGCACCATTCTGCTTCAGCAGAGAATCAAGCCAGCTCGGCCTGCCAGCACACACTGTCTTGCTCTACTGCCCTGGTGCCTCTGATGCTTTTATTTTCCAGTTGCTAAACTCAGAAACAGGGTCTGCTGCAGCTCCTGGGTTATTTGCCAGCCTGTCAGAGCTCTCCTGCAGATGCTGAAGGTGCAGTGATGTATTTCAGTGCATGTATGATTAACCCAGGTGTAATATCAGCTCCTGAGCACACATGGAAATGCTAAGTGTGTAATAATGAGTAGGACAGGTTGAAAGTTATTTATCAAGGCTGCTTTTAAATGTGAAACTGTTCATTTCATGTTTTACTTGGAAATTAAATTATCTATGGAAAGAAACCCAAAAGGTGCCCCAATGAAAAATCTGTCTGGGAGTGTGGCTAGGATGACTAGATAAAACTACATTGGGTTTTTTATGTACCCCTGCTCCCCTGTGGGCTAGGGATCAGACAGGTCTCATGAAGCACCAGGTTCAACAAGAGAAGGGATTATAAAGCATCGAAAAAGAAGTAGCTTGATCGAGAACCCTAATCAAGAGATGATAGTACAGTGACAAAAGGCATTTTTACCATGATTGTGCTAATATTGTCTCAAGCAATTTTTTTTAAACAAAGTTCATACTTCTAATTTTTAATGCAGTCAATTTTTAATGAAATCCAAAGTTTGTCTAAGAAACATGGATTAAACTATCTGACATTTATAAAAAAATTCCTGACTTAATAGTAACCAACAAAGCAGAGCTTAATTTGGGTTAGAGTTTTAACTGGAAATACTGTTATTTCTGCTCTGGTGCACATAAATGTGATGGATTCCTACTGTGAGGAAGACAGAAACTAGAGGGAGTAAGGGAGCTGCTACATTAAATCAGCCCCATCCTTGTTCTTGCAGCTGCTGCTGTTTGGTGGAAGTCCACACAGAAGTGTGTAATACTAAGGAAGCAAAAGAATCATGAGCTACATTGAGTGTGATGCTGATAAAAGCCAAGAATTTTTAACATTACTTTCAAATCTATATATTTTGTTATGTTCGTGTATCCTGCAATAACTTTTTATTATCAGGTTTTGTCTCCACGTCTTCCTGTGACACTAATGTCTACAGCTGCATTTTGATGGTAGAAACAGATTTTAGTTTGTTTTTACTTTTTCCCCTTATTTTAGTTCCTGTCTCGAGTTTATCACGCTTGTATTGCCGCTGATCTCATCCATCAGTGTTTTGTGTGAGAATTTCTCAGGGGTCCTGCCCACCTTAGATGCCATTCCCTATTATCGCTCTCTGCATGTATTTGCAAGCAGGTTGGTAAAATCCTCCCTTCTCTATGAAGGAAAGAGAGGGACTTGGCATGTAAGGGGCAGCTTAAAAGATTGCCAGCCCTACAGCAAGATGTGGCTGGCTGGCAAAGGCTGTGACAGCCTTCCTCAGCCAACCCACCTTGTTCTGCTTTCAGTCTGGGTTCACTTCCCATTTTGCTTGGAAGACAGGAATGTGCTCAACTCCAGGAGCCTTGAAAATCATTTTGTCAGAGATTCGTGCATGCAGACTACTCTTTTTGCTTGTAATATTGAGAGGACAATGGAAGTGCTGACATTGTAGAACCATTTAAGTTGGAAAATACCTTTAAGACCATCAGGTCCAACTGTTGTATCTGTTTTACTGTTTTAACTGTTTCAGCACTTTATCCTTGTGTAATCTCAGCCTTATTTTTAAAGAGGACCCCAGCCTTAAAGAGCAGAACACAGGTTACAAAAGATTTGTTTCAACATAAACATCTTGAGAAATGTTCTTTGTAATCTATTGGGCACTCACAATTACTCTAAGTGTAATTCTAAATAGAGTTTATCTCCTTTATTCAGTAATGTAGGTTTTCATGCCGTGTTCCCATTAATCCAACTGAGATGCCCATTAATCTGGTATTCCTTCTATCACCACACTTTGAAACAGACCAGATTTCCACCAGAAATTATGATGCCTATGTAAGTCTTCTCTCAGTTAGGAAAAGAAAAAACCCCAAACACTTTGGTGTCTATAAGGCTGTGTATTCTATAAAACAAGGTTTGGGGTAGTTGAGACAAGTGAAAAACATTTTCATTAATCCATTCAAAAGATAGTGGCTTTTTTATTCAACCTCCTTTTGACTCAAACCTATGACTTAATGCCTTTCTTGACATGTTAGCACTGAAGAAGACAGATATCTCTGTGTGAACTAAGGGGTGGCTGCAGACTGTTTCAGATCATTTGGCTTCATCACTGAAACCTCCACCTCTGCTTTCAGCAGGGGAAGAGTGGAGAAAAACCTACTTACTACTGCATTTTTCTGCTCCTATAGCATTTCTTCATCATGGAAGGTACAGCTTATGGGTGCTGTTTTTGGGGCTCTGTGAAGACGCTATATCTGATGCTCTGTACTTCCCAGTTAACCTCTAGAACCCATACTGTCCCCTCTCTGCCAGCCCCTTTGGAGACCCTGGGGACCCTGAGGTCAAGGTGGCTGTGGTGATGGCATTGCCACAGAGCACCTGTGGATTTCCTCCTGAGACTGAGCTGCTCCCCAGCTGTCGGTGGTAGAGTCTTGGGTGCTGCATTTGCTCAATTTGCTGCAGACCCTAGAATCATTTGGCTTGGAAGGGACCTTGAAGATCATCTTGTCCAACCTACCTGCCATGGTCAGGGATAATTTTCACTGGAACAGATGGTTTAGATGCCCATCCAGTCTGGTCTGGAACGCTTCTAGGGATAGTAGTGCATCCACAACTTCTTTTGGTGACCTGTTCGAGTGTCTCACCACCCTCACAGGAAAGAATTTCTTTCTAATATTTAAGCTAAGTCTACCCTCTTTCAGCTTGAAGCTGTTCCCTCTTGTCCTGTCACTCCAGGCCCTTGTAAATAGTGTCTCTCCATCTTTCTTGTAGACTCCCTGGTCCTGGAAGGCTGCAATTAGGTCACAATGAAGGCTTCACTTTTCCAGACTGAACAGCCCCAATTCTCCCAGCCTTTCCTCACAGGAGAGGTGCTTCATCCCCCTAATTATCTTGCTGGTCTCCTCTGGACTTGCTCCAACAGGTCAGCAGAGATGGGGTATAGACACACAGTTTGGGTGATTGGGAGTGGCTGATGGGCTGCAGCTGTGAGCAGCAGGTGAGCAGCATTAAAGGTAACGAGTGCCCAGGGCACTGACCAACCACCAAAGGGAGCAGAGGGCACACAGGTGCAGGGCATCAGCGTGAGGGGATAAAAGGCTGGGCTGAAGGACAAGAAGGGCAGATGCCTGCAGCCTTCTGAAGTGGTGTGGTGTTACTCTGAAGCCTTCTGGAATTCTGTGGAACTCTGTGTGTTGTGGCCACCTCAACTGTGCCATGTGCTGCCACTGACCAGCTGGGAATACTGGGAAGCCAAATCACCTCTTCCAGCCTTGACTGCTGTTGGTACCAGACATGTAAGTCACAAGTGAATTGATTTGTTTCAGGGGTCATTTGTGGGGAAGAGGAATGCAGAAGGGCTTGTGTTTCTAAAACTGTTAGTTTATAATAGATAAAGTAATATATAATTCAAACCACTGCTTTGGGACTGCTCTTCTAGGCATGCATGTACATCCTGACCATTGGATTTGTTTAATTGCTGTGTATTTCTGTGAAAGCAATTAATGTTCTGCATTTTGTGGCAAGTGCCTTTCTGTTCTGATCATTCTACCCTAAGTGCACAAGGGGCTTTCTTTACCACGTCTACATTACAATCTCAATTGTAAAATAGAGTTTTGGGGGGTTTATTCTCTCATTCAGGTACGATAAATAAGACAAAAGGAAGGAATTTTGTAACTGCACAATAGATTTTTGTCCTTTTTTCCCCAGGTAGATGTATCCATTTTATGTTTTAGTAAGAGATACAGTAGTTTTTGTGTGGATTGTAATCTAGATGGTTTATCTGGTCTTGAAGGCATCTGTTGGACTTTGTTAGCTGTGTGCCACAATTACTTGCTGTTTTATTTCTGTTAGCTGTTTTAACATACAGATATTGCTCAGATGCTGTCTCTGAACCTTGGTGTAGGTTCACAGTTTGTGGTGATTGGGAGTGGCTGATGGGCTGCAGCTGTGAGCAGCAGGTGAGCAGCATTGAAGGTAACGAGTGCCCAGGGCACTGACCAACCACCAAAGGGAGCAGAGGGCACACAGGTGCAGGGCATCAGTGTGAGGGGATAAAAGGCTGGGCTGAAGGACAAGAAGGGCAGATACCTGCAGCCTTCTGAGGTGGTGTGGTGTTAGTCTGTGTGGGCTGAAGCACATTGGGAATTAACAGTTGGCATTGCAAAGTATGTCCACTCTTATGATTATAGCTTTGGTGTACTTGTCATAGAGAGAGAGAGTTATAAAGACACATTCAGGGTGTTCCTATTCAAATTGTCTTCCAGGAAATATGTTTTTCAGGTAGATAATTCCAAAAGAAAATGTACCATCATACTAGAAGGGCATTAAAATATTATTTGCTCTTAGCAAAGAATGTGTTCAATCCAGATGCTTTAACTAGGGGAAGGTCTTTTCAAAGAGAAAGTGCCTGAGATGAAGCTGTTTCTTTTTGAGAGAAACTTCTCATTTTCCATTAGGTGATTGGAAACTAAGGGCTATTATCATGATTGCTTTTATTTTATTCCCCAGCCATGACTGGGAGTCGGGAACCACACCTGCAGCAATGTGAGCGCTGAAATGTGCATGCACAAGTGATGTTTATGGGCAAACCTTCCTTCATTAGAGCCCTTCTGCCTAAGGAGCAGCCAGTCTGGTTGGCTGACAGATTGGACATCATCAAAACTATTAAAATTCCTCTTCAGCCAGCCAAGTGGATGTGTATTTGTATTCCCACTTCGTCCACACCCCAAATTTCCGGGTCTTCTTCCCGGACATCAGAAACTGGTCTATCAGCAGGGCAGCCCAGCCACATCTGCACGTAGCAAGGATTCAGATTAATAATAACACACACCTCAGCTGAGGTTTTCTTCCCCAGCATAGGATTTTCTAGCACAGTGTTTCTCTTTAGCAGCTCGTTTGACACTGGTCGCCTGACCTCTGCTACCATAATAGCTGTTAATGGAAACTTCACCTCATGCTACGATAAGATGGATTTTTGGCAGCTGTGAGAGATTATGAAGAGTAAGAACAATCTTAGCTGGAATCAGAAGAAAAAAAAGCATCTGTACCTTGAGAAACACTCAGCTGGTTTTCATTACACACCAAGCCTGTATTTATTACAAAGACTAGCCAAGAGACAGAAAGTGATCGGTCTCTGCACTCGGGGCAGGGAGACAGTGTCGGCTTGATGAATTCTTCCTTTCTTCTTGCTTGTGTGGCTGCAAGTGACCAAAGCTGTTCAAAACTCCTGGCTTTCTGTCTCACAGGCCATCCTCTGAGGCTGCTCTTCATCATAGTTTTCTTTCAATGTTGCCTTCTCATCTCCAGCTGAGGTTATTTTATTTTTTCCCCTTCTAAAATGGAAAGCAAAGGCGGTAAGGAAAAACAAGGCGGGGAGGAAGTTACATCTTTCTTTATACAGGAGTTTTACTACATCAGATATTAAATAAATGAATAATTACTTTAAGGTCTTTGTCACTAGAAACCTCTTTTCCTAAGCATGAGTATATGATGAGAAACATCTCAGGCCACAGAAATCAATCAAAATTTGGAATTTGAAAGCTCAGTCATTAAAAGTGAAAAGCAGAAAACCTCTGTTGTAGAGAGAACTTGGTAAAAAGAAAAAAAAAAAAAGAGGAAAAATGTCAGTGAATATAAGAAAAAAAGATATTTATTTTTCTGTCTTCAATCCAAGCCTAGAAAACACCAGATTTGAGCTGAGCTGTCACTAAAGATTAGGAGACAACAGCTACCAACCACAAAACATTTGGATGAGTCACTAAAGGCCCTGTGAAGGGAGCCAAGTGAGTCGAGTAAACAGAATGTTGTGGCAGAAAACTTTGATTTAGTTATAACTGGGTAAACATGGGGCTTAACTTCTGTAAACAAGTGTGGATTTTTGCCACAGACCCTTTACATCTGAAGTGAGAATTAAGTTATACAAGGCAGAGGGGAAGGCCCTTCAGAATCCTTCTTTTTTTTTTTTGCTGAAATTAATTTGTAAATTACAAGGGTGGGAGACAGGAGTTGTCTTTTTAGCTCTTCCAAAAAGGATGAGAGTTAGAGGCTTCCACTACTTGTTTGATCTGTTACAGCTGCTCCTGGAGAAGCTCGTTCCCTTGAGATGGTGGGAGATGAAGTAGTATTTTCTACATTCTTCTGCAAAAACCTGGAAAGAAAGCATAACCTGCCACCATCACAACCCTCTCTTTTTTTTTTTGTCTTTTGTTTTTGCACAAGGACTCTGGACTTTCTTGTACAACAAAATTTAGGTTGTGTGGAAATCAATACTGCTATTGTTGCCAGAGGTGCTGAAACTCAGTTCAGAGCTTCAGGGATGATTTAAAACCAGCCTGTTCTTTAAGTGCCAGATGATGGTGTTTTAGATATGGGACTTCATCCACAGTTTATATATAAGGTAGATATAAACCTGTGGCAGACAGGGACAGAATTTTCCCTTGTACAGCTGCAGTTGAGTTCCTGTCTTGTCTCTAGGCATATTTATGTATAGGAAATATTAATTCCTGATATGAGTTAATTCTATGTGTCTTCTACCTGCTTAATGTTGTGGCCAGCTACCAATGTTGAGAAATTTAGCCTTCTGCTCACACACAAGAATTTAAACCTGAAAACTTCATTTGAATAATGGCTCCATACTAAAAAACATTGCGAATCACCAAACCTGATTTTAATATACTGTTTTAGTCATGCTTCACACAGGGTTTTTTTGTAACATGAGCATTGAATGAAGTGAAAGGTGACTTGAAATAGAATCAGAATTATAGAATTGGAAGGGACTTTAAAAGTCACCTAGTTCCAAGCCTCCTGCCCTGGGCAGGGATGCCATTCACTAGGTCAGGTAACCTGACTTTGAGCACTTCCAGAGATGGGGCACCCACATATTCTCTGGACAAATAGACAGTTTTCAAATCAGTGAAAATATCTTTGATGTTTTCACAAGAAGTGGTTGCTATAAACAATAAACAACTTAGACACATATCTGCAAAAACACCCAATTCCTTTTAGGATGTCTTACTCCCTCTTATCCACCTGTGTGGATCTGGACCCTTGTTTGTTGAGGTTTTCTGCTGACAGCCCAGTTGGATTTTTCCAGGCAGAGATATATGGGGGAAGTTACATCTACTGGAGCTGGAGCTGCTTCAGAGAAGTAGCTGTGCAAGAGATGACTGCTGGCACTGTGCTTGAAATTGCTAAAAAAGAAGGAAATTCTTCACAGACTTCCAAGATTTGTGTTTATTTAAAATGGGACTCCATTTTACTCTTTTGCACCCTTCTAAATTGTGGTTGGAATTTGAAGGGAATATTTTTGTTGTTGGGTCTAGGAGAGTAGTCAGTGTATTTTTAGAATACAAGATAAAAAACTTTACTGGAGTTTTTAAAGAAGTATGTCCCGCTGGATCAGGTGTGGAGGAAAAGTGTTGCCCTGCAATTGGTCTGAAATAATTTCTGGAATAGTGATTACTCTCTCTGTAAAATGTATGTCAAAGGATCTCTCCATTGTATGAATTCTGCTGGAGCTGTTGAACAGTTGTTTGCATGTCACAGTATAAAGAATGGTGTACTGTGGTGTTGTAGCATAAGAAAAACACCACCCAGGAAATCCTGAAATGTTTGTGTGTAAATGAGTTTTAAGACCTATATTTGATTCATAAGGATGACTTTTATCCCACTCATAGAGACCTAAAATGCTGCTTTAATTTGTGGTGCATTTCACGTGTTTTTATCCACCTAAAGAGCTATTTTGTATAAGGTATGTATCAAATCCTACTTTTTACTCAAAGGCAAGAGCCAGGCACATTGTCTTCACCCAGAAACCATTTTTAAAAGGGATGAACATCCATTACAGGTTCCTCTTCCAATCTTGCATTCCTCTCAGCCTTTCCCAGACACATCTAGACCTAGAAGCACTCAGAAAGATAAACCCATCCTCAAACAGAGGCAGTGAGGCTCAATTCCAACCTTTGTGTGCAAGAGAACAAATGGAGCAAAATAAAAAACCCCACCCATCCATTTGCATGAGGAATTCTTTGTCTTTGGATAAATTGTTTAAGAAGCTTTTATACACCCAAGAATCTCTCGTGGCCTATGGGTTTAATTTTTGGTCTGACTAGAATAGCCAGGGTGTGAGACCAGACATAACTAAAGCTTTGGAGTGGTCCAATATTTGTTATTTTTGGCTGCTAGCGATGAAAATTTCTCTGAGCAGGTGTGTGTCATGATATGGCAATCCATGTGTCAATGTCTCAAACAGAATCTAGGAACAGGACCAAACTCCTCTGTACCACAATTATTCCAGCATATATTGGTTTTTATTTTTAGTTTCAAATGCAGCTGCAAGTTTTTGTCCCAGTTAAGATCTGGCAAAAGCAAGAGATATTAAATTAAAAAAACAACAGGATACTTTCCAAGGAGCAGAAGCAGAATCTCATTTGGATTATACAAATGAGACAATCCACTAAATGAAAGCAGGAGAAGTTTCAAATCAAACTTTCCATTTTGGAAGAGCAGTGTAAAGTAGCTTTGGAAATGACTATGAACAGCTTTTGGAAAGGGGTGGTGCTGGGGGGGAGAGGACTGTCATTTGGCATGGAAAATCCTATTAATAAGAGAATTTCTTAAGTCTTTGTTATTTTTCCTGCTCCTGTCTTCTTTCTTGTTTTACTATACTTCATACTTGGGGAATAGAACTTGCAAGAAAAGTATAATTTCTCTTGAGCTTGAAGCTTTTATTTTGCTACAGCTGAAGCTTATCAGTGGAAGGGAAAGGTGAGAAGTTGTGACAGGTGGGTTAAATGTCCTCTCAATAATTCCTTCTGTGTCCCATGGACACAATGGATGAGAAAAGAAGCAGGGACAGCAACCCTGACATTACTTGTGGGGTTATGCTCATGCCCTGTGCTGCAGGAATTTGTGCTAATGCGTCTAGATCATCCTCCTTATATATCTAATCTATAGTAAATATTTGTAGCTGCAGTTTAAAGTTTACATTCTTTGAATATAGAGCATGCTGCTTACTGTAAATATTAGATGCTGAGAGAAGAGCTTTGTAAACCTTGTAATATCACTTTGTATATGAAGCCTTCTCCACTAGAAACAAGCACAGATCACCTCATGTATAATTTCCAAGATTTCTTACATGTGTTCTTTGCACTCAGGTTTTTAATGCGCGGGTTTGATGTACCATAGGCCCATTGTTAAATGCTAAATAACATAAACCACCATCCACTTTGTGAAAGAGGTACATTCTAAACCAGCTGTTCAACAGTTATATGAAGTTTAGCTGAATTTATAAAGTGGTAAGGTTTCTTTTTATTTTTCTGATGTGTGTGGTGAGTCAAAAGGGGAACTAATTATTTGAAGAAATGGTTATCAACCAGCATGGTTATCAACTTTGATAAGCCAGGGATTGTAAGGATAAAACCCCTATAACCTTTTTTTTTTTTTTTTTTGCTGAGAATGCCTCTGTATTGAAACAAAATACATGCAGAATGCAAATAAACCAAACCTAGATTAGGTTAATAGTTTAGTAATCTTCCCTAATAAAAATACAGGACTGGAAGAAGAGTTAAGAAAGACCACGAGGGCATGAATTAATGGTGCAGAATCAGCTGCTCACAGATAATAAACATCTAGTGTAGGAAAGAGAAAGCCACAGAGATTTCTGATAACAAATGTCTGTTGTGATACCCACCAAAATGTCCATCTGGCAGGGCTGTGCAAAGGCAAAGTAAGAAGTGAGCTAAATCTAGAATAAAATTTAAATGTGCCAAGTAAAAAGAGCAAGATCTTTTTATGAGTCTTGAAATGCTTTCACAATTTAAGTGACAGGGAACGTGTTGGGGAGAGGGGAGCCACAGAGGAGGCACAGCTTCAGATGTGTGTGTAGACACGGCTCCCTGATGCTTCAGCAGATCTGCTTTCATTCATACCAGCTGAAAATCTGACCCCTGGCACTTCCAGGCTTCCTTGTGGAGCATTATTTGATTAGAAAACAGAATTAATGACTGTGAAGTGTTTGAAGAGAACGAGGGAGAAATTGTATTGCTAATAAATGTTGTGCATAATGCAGGGTTAGAGCAGCCTTGTTGTGACACTGCTGCACATCAAGGATGATTTCCCCAGCCTCGGTGGAGCTGAGTTACCTCAGGGTAAAAGAAAAAAGAAATACTGATACATTATGGATTTGAATTTCATTCAGCTATGTAAACAGCACTAGTCCACTGGGCCATGCTATATTCACCCTTTTGGTTTCTATTTTCTTTCTTCTTAAGTAGAATAACAAAATCATTCTCCAAGTTGAGTAATTAATTGCTTTGTGGAAGACTGGGATTCTTTACTGTCTCCTCCATCACATTTTTGTTGTCAAAAAGGTTTCTGAGGATTGAAAACTTGTAAGTAGCTTTCAAAAACAAATAAAAATAGTGATTTAGAAGAGTGGCAACCAAGGAAGAGTTTGAAGTATTATCTTTAACCATACAGTGATTATTAGGATACCTTCAAGATGGAGAGAAAATATCTTCCATTTTAAAAACCAAGCAAACTTAATATACTGAGGGAGATAATCTGAGATTTTATTTGCACTTTTGCTTCTCCAAAAGGACTGGTAAAGTATTATTTCAAATATAAGTCTCTACTCCAATTTCAGTGCTTTGGAGAGAGCACTACAGAGAAGGTGCTGCCTGTGTGTGGCTCTGAATAGTCTTTTCCTTTAAAAGGCCAGTATAGATTTAACTGGAAAATGAAGCTCTGTTTTGTCTACTTTGGGGACATAATAGCATAATTACCTGAGCCTTGCAGCTGGCAGACTTTTCCCATGCAAATCTGGAGAGCTCTTACAGGGCTTAATGAAGATTTTGTGCTCTGATCAATTATCTGCAGGAAATAGCCAGGCTGTAATTGGCAGCCTAAAAGGGAGTCAATTAGCACGATCTTGGTGGGCAAAGCTAAGGCAATTCCATGTTTTCTTTGGAAAACACCATCACAGATCTGATCTAGCCTTGCACTGCTTTCATCAGGAGGAAAAAAACGTGTAGGTACACCAAAGAAAAAGAAGAAATGACCCACAGCCACATTCCTGGGCTGAAAAATGCCTAATGGTTCCATGGTGTGAGGGACAGACAGACCTAAGCCATGGCAGAGGACACAGAGAGCTGGATGTGACTGTGATTATAAAAAAAAAATAAGATCAAAAAGTGAGAGATGCAGTGGATTTCCAGTAGATTTTAATTGCATCGCAGTTTATTGGCTGCTGGGGTATCTCCCACGCAGTTCTTCACTAAATGTGGTGTTTTACAAGGGGGTTTGGTTTGTCTCTGTAGTAAAAGCCACTGTTTAAAAGCTTCAGTAAGCTTTGACCATTGCAGAGCTTTGGCTGATTGCTTGTTGCATATGTGATGAAATGAAGCAAAGAAGAAAAATAGTGCCAAAATGTGGCCTGTGCTCAGCTTAAACAAGTTATATTGAGAAATCAATAGGATTTAGTGTTAAAAGGCTGTTGTGGGTTTAATTTTCAGATTTCATGAGGGGTAAGTATTTGTACAAGTCTTTTTGTTTCTGCAGTGAAGTATCAAATTGGCAGTTTTCCAGGCTGCTCTCCACAACACACAAAATTGATTGTGCTGCTAAAGCACTTACTCTAATTTGTAGAAAAAAGGAGCAATGCAAACTCCACCTAAAAGTTGAAATGGGGGTGGGTGGTGGGAAGATACTTGTAACATAAATAAAATAACAAGTGCTATTTTTTTTTTGCCTTTTCATTTTAGATGATGAAAAGATGCACATTTTCTAGAATCCACCAGGAAATGTTGAATTACTGCATTTGTATTTACTTTGGAGAAGTAAAACCAAAAGAAAGGCGATTAATTAAAAACTATAACTCTGATCTTGAAAAGTAAATAGATAAAGAATCATCTAAAGAATCTGGATAGCTGCTGGTTGTTATGTTAAAATCATAATTTGGTTAAATTAATGCATCAGGTAGAAGTTTAATCATTAAACCATAAATAAATAAATAAATATCACAAAGCCACATGTAAGGAGATATCCCATGGGATCTGTAAGAGAGCTGGTCCTTGTGGGCAAGCACTGTGTAAAAGCACATGTAGTACAGTAAATAAGAAACATTTTTCCTACGATGTGAAATGCAGTTCTGACACATTCTGGGCAGCTCTGATGTGAGGTTTCTTTCAAAGAAGTGTTTGCAGTTTTGAAAAGTAGCTTGGATCTCACTGGATGGCAGAGAATACCTTATTTATTTCTCTCCCAGATGAATAACAGAGTTAGCATCTGAAGAGAAAGCAAAGGTGGCTAGGGATTTATAAGTCCCACTGCAGATATTCTCCAGGCAAATCAACTGGCTTTGGTAATTTGGGAGAGAACTTTTGAAGGGGTAGATTTAAGTGGTTTTTCTTTAAATTGGGAAAATATTTTTTTGGAGAAAAGTGGAAAAAATTGTTTCTTTAATAGGTAAAGTATTTACTAGTATAAAAAATGAATAATACAAAATAATAAAATTTATTGCTGACTTAAAAGAAATTGTAAGCTTAAAGTTTTGTGGGTTTTTTTTTTTGGTGGTGGTTTTTTTTTGGTAAGTTTGAATTCTGCCAAATGTGCTTTTTATGTATTGAATTAACTTTTTAAGGGTGGAATCCCCGCTGATGCCCTTGTTTTTGTTTGAGCAGGGAATGCATCTGTGTGCAAGTGCATCCAATGGGGATCATAGCTCTGTGTCTTGGTGGTTGTGGCATCCACTTTGGGATGGGAAGGTTATGTCCCTGCTCTGCTGAAGCCTGTTCCTGGGTTTAACTGCTTTTAGACAAGGGATAAAAACAGTCTTTGAGCTGATATTCCCCATCCCAGCTGCAATCTTTCCTTTTCCTGGCGATTTGCCACATGAGAGTAAATCCTGAACAAGAGTAGTCAGAGAATCACAGAATGGTGAGGTTGGAGGAGACCTCTAAGACCATCGAGTCCAACCTTGCCCTGACACCTCAACTGGACTATAGCACCAAGTGCCCTGTCCAGTCTGTTTTTAAGCACATCCAGAGATGGTGATTCTACCACCTCCCTGGGAAGAGCATTCCAGTACTTTATTATTCTTTTGGTGGAAAATTTTTTCCTGATATCCAACCTGTACCTTCCCTGATCTAGCATGAGACTGTGTCCTCTAAGAGATACCTCTTGACATTCTTCTCCTTCATCCTTTCACTCCCTCCTTTCCATCCTGAGCTCCCAATTGCACTGAAGATGTGGAGCATCCACTTCCCCAGGCCCTGGCATTGCGCCTCTGGTGCGGCAGCATCAGCAAGAAATTTTACTTGTGGGCACTTGTATCTTGTTGTTACACTATGAAAGATATCTTTTGGGTGGGTAAAGATCAACCCAAAGAGCTTGAGCAAATGTCAAGCTCATTTTCAGTGCTTTCTGGTCAAATGTGGTGGTGAGTGGAGAGTTTAGGCATTTTCAGTGCTAGATGGCAGCCCAAGCAATTTTGGCTTGTTGTTGATCTCAGTGTTTACATGCAGGTGGCCCAAATTGGCTTTAATGACTTGATTATTTTGGTGAGCATAACTGTAAATAATTCAGTCCATCTTCCCATAAAAAGAATGGCAAGAGCAGGAGATTGTTATCTCCTACTCTGGGCTATAATTAAAGACAATTGAACAGCAGATGAGCAACCCCTTTTGAAAATCCTCCTTTTAGAATTCTGGAAGGTTATTTTAGATATAAGCTCACTTCCAATTTGGATTGCAAGGATAAAATATTGTTTAAAAATCTACTGGAACACAAAGATATAGTTGCCCCAAATGACTAAAAATCTAAAAATTTTTTGACATTTTGGGGAAAAAAAATGAGTATTTCCTTTTGTCATATGTTTTTTTCTTCTTCCTTCTATGCTCTTACTGAAAAGCAAGATGTGGGAAAATAAGTGTATCCCACCAAAGCTCAGAAGATTCCCTTTCAAAATTGCTAAAATAACTTAAAATCAAAAGCCTGTATGATTTTCATTTTCGGTAAATAGAACCCTCGGAAAAGTTCACTTGAAAGCTTTGTGTAACTATCCTGTGTAATGTAAGACATGGTCTTTGCCCAAAACAGATAAATGAAAGTGATTGTTCCATCTATCACTGAATTATTTTGTTAAAAGATGCTATGTCCTAAAGCAAGAGATAAGCATTTGCATCCTATGGAAGTCTTGTAACTCCAGGAATTTTTTTTGTGGGATTTTTTTTTTTTTGGTCAAAGCAATGTAAAACCCCCTGTGCATTGCTCTGTCCAACAGCATTTTGTCTGGAAGTGTCAAAGACTGAAAGAGGAAAATGTCATTTGCTTGATAACCATTGCCACCAGAGAGGAGTCCATTGGTTAAGGGAGCAAAAATCAATTAGAAGAGAGGCAATAATGTGTTGTGTTCTATCAGCCCAAGGTCGGGTCTGAAGTAATTGATTAATAGTCTGTTAATTGATAAGCTGAATAGAGTTGCTGACAACATATTGGGAGCTGGGACCCACACAATGAGTGACTTTCATGTCAAAGTCTGACCACATTTCTCTCCTCATACAGGGCTAAGTCTATCTTCAGCAGCTAAAATGTTCACAAATCTCTTCCTAAATTAAGTTCACTGATTCAGTGGCCAAAGCCAGACCTTTTTTTTTTCTTTTTAATCTATTCCCACTTCTTGCTTTTATAAAGCATAATGCACCCTGAAGAAAAATATACTGGAAAATATTCTAATGCACTGAGACTCATTTCATGAGTTCTGAAGTTTAATCATACATGGAGTCATATCCTACAGCTGTAGTACAACTTTGGTGCTGCATCAAATAAAGATGAGCTAAATCAAAATGTAGACCAAAGCATGTGCCAAAATGTGGGGTGGATTTTGTTTGTTTGTTTGTTTTTAGTTGGTTTTTTAAAATTATTTTCCTGACTGCAAGGATGATATGAGTTCTAAAGTTTAGAAGGAAAAAAGAGGAAACAGAAAGGCAGTATTTTTGCATAGGATATAAACTGAGGACTCAAGGAAACAAAGGTTATGATATGATGCTGTTGGGCTCTCTGTCTTCATTTCTCTATGACCTGGTTGGCAATTTCAGGAATGTTTTAAAGTGGAAGAAAATTGTCATTCAATTTTAATTAATAAAGAGAACAATCAGTGTGTATGGAAAGGATAAAATTAGGGGGGAAAACCTAAAAATGGTGTGAAAAAAATGAGCTGAGGTTGGGGTCAAGGGCTGAGCATTGCACACAAATGCTCAGTAAATCAGGGCTCAGTTTTGGATTTGCCTTATTATGTAAATGCAAACTTTCATTTTACATGAAATTCCCATATTTATAGACATTTACTTTTATAGATTATCTTGGTCACACATGCTTGTGCATTTAACATACTTAGGAATTTCTCTGCTGCACAATAGCAAAGAACTTTTAAAAATTCCAGAGTTTCCTTTTGTATGCCAACCTGATCCCAGCAAGGAGAGTGAGCTGTCAAGCCATTAAAGCAAAAGTCAGTGTGATTTTTTCCTACATGTCATGCATTGCCCTATAAGGAAAAGCCTTTTCCTTTCCCTTTGGATCTTGCTGTCCCTGTTGATGTTTGGTGCTGCCTCCCCTCCTGGACCCTCCTCCCTCTTCCCTTGCTCCTGGCTTCCTTGTGCCTCCAGCAGCCATCAGGACCCTGTGTGCTGAGCTGATTTATGGACCTGTGAGTCGTGGGAGGGAAGAGGGAAGGGAGGAGAGTGTGGGAGTGGGGTGGAGGGTGGGGAAGAGGGTCCTGTGGAGAAGGCTGAGAGGGAGGGAATCTGCCATAGCTCTCTCCTGCTGCCCGGAGCCAGATGCTCTCTGCACATTTTCTGGGGTTTGTCTCCACACTGTTCTATCCAAGGGTGGGTGATTTATGGAAAACTGGGTAATTCATCTTTTATCAGTTACAAGCAGTCCAAATACTTACTGCAGAAGATCAGGCTGGAAGATAATCATACTTCAGGTCATTCCAGCGCTAAAATCTATTACGTGTTGGGTTCGGTGCCTTTTTAGCTGCGAGATGATAATTTATAACATTTAGAAAACTCTCTCATGTTTTGCCATTTGCTGTCTGTGACCTTCAGCATATGTCAAGCATATGGTGAGTTTCTGAATGTTTAAATTGCACCAGCAAGGTGCTGTATTCCTATGTAATTGTTTTTAACTGCCAGCTGTGGCATGAGAGTGCTGTAGATGGGTTGCTCTCTACTCATTAAGCTTATTAAGAAAAATAAATGTTCCCTTGTTGTTTTGTTGATGTTTTCACTTTGTTTCTGGAGCAGCAGCAATAGATCTGGCGACAGTAAAGTAATTGAAAACAGGTGAAATTGCTTTCTACTCAAAGGACAATCCCTCCACATTTCCAAGTAAACTAGGTTATCTGATATAACAACGCTCATAAAATACTTAGTTTACATATAGTGGGACTTTGTAATTTTTCAGACGATTATTTTTCACTCAGTTCTGTACTTAGACTGCTATTTCCCAATGTTTCCTCCAACATTGGGGATTATGCCTGCTTGAGGTGTATCAAACCTGTCTGTGACACAGCACTTTGTTTGGAACTGAAAATATTCAGCTCTGAAAGACACAAGGCAAGCATTCAGTGATGAGATGTAGGAAAGAAAAGAAAGTGAAATTAAAAGAGAAACAAATTGACTTAATAGTTTCATGAGGATCAAACAAAGTGTCCCTTTTTTCTTTTTTTCAGATACTTTTCCATTGATTCACCTAACCTAACTGTTCCTCATTAACTTTCTCCTTATGTTCTATGGCTGCAAAGAAGTTGATGACCTGCTAATTTACTCCTTGTGTTCTTTATGAATTTCGTAGCTTGCCAAAAAATTGCCCTCAAATGAGGGTAGTCAAACAAGGGAGTTTTTACATCTCTCCTAAGCACCCTGCATGTGTTCTGCTTTAAAAAAAAAAAGAACTTTTATTTTATGAGGGTTTTTTCTAAATTCACAGAGCTGTGAAGCTTACCGTAATTTGAAGAAAGCTTTATGACTGGGGGTGGGTGGGAGGAGAAAGAAGAGGAAAAAAATAAGCCAAGGGAAGGTGAGAAGGTCTTTGAATGAAATAAATAAAATGAGATTATGGCAATTCCTCCCCGGTAATGCTGGGAAAAGGAGACAGAGAAGTGCTAACAACGTTTTTCCGAGGTTTCACCAAAGTAAAATTAGAAACAATCTTGGCAGCAGGTAACCAGCAAAATTGCCATGTCTGTTCCCTTACATTTGAATATTCATCTCTATAAATGGAATCACACCTCTCATTTAATTAAGACATGAAAGTGAAAAATAAGTTTTTGTCACACATTTTTGATAAAATCTTGACTAGAAAAGAAAAAAATTAAAGGGATGTTCACTGGACCAATAAATGTGTCTGGCACAGAGAAATATGTGAAGTTTTTCTCAAAATTCACATAAATAAAGAAGTGTGAATAAATTTTAGCCTTTATTTTGAGGTTGCTGTGTCAAGAGTTAGACTGGTTGTGCTTGGTTCATGACAGTAAGATATCAGACTAGAATATTGTTATAATTTTAATGCTAATATGACTGTGAGAGAATGTAACCTGGCAGCTATCCTCTCAAATAAATGCAGCAATTACTTTTAAAAGTAGTGGAAAGCCTAATAATCAGGACTAACACAGATTTACAGAAAATACACTTTTCCTCTACGGAAAATTTTAGGGACTTTTGGGGGAAAAAATTAATTTGAAGTAATTTTTGTTATACTGTGCTTATAAATGAGAATTGCCCTCATGGCTATGGGACCCAATGTATTGTCTGAGAGGCAAGGAAAAGTGAGTTACTTCCAATTGATTTTCATTTGTAACCAAGTTTTGCATCAATATTGATCACCTTATGCCTACAGGCAAGAGCTAAAAACTTCAGAGACCTTGTACCTTGTAATCTGCCCATGACACATCTAAGAATTAAATTATCTGAATTTCAGTGGAGCAAAATAGGGATCTGAAGCAACTCCAAGAGCTGGTGCCCTGCTGTGGTACACTGAAATCTAAGGTGTGGGCCATGGGTTTGCATGTTGTAACCATTTGTGCCCCTTAACCAGGAGAATTCCTACCACCCTTTCTGCTGGCTAACAGGTTGGGGAGTAATTGCAGCCTTTTCTTTTGGAGGCATGAGAGGGATTTGTAGCGACTCCAGTGGAACCATTCCAGATGTGGTGGGAGTGAGATCACAGACTGGGCCTCCTTTTATAGCTCTGGTGAGATACAATGGCTAAACTTACCCCAGAGACAGTGCCAGCTCAAAAATCTGCCCTTTGCTTGTTGGTTTGCTCTTTATTTGGTTTGATTTGTTGGGTTGGTTGGTTGGTGTTTGTGGGTTTTTTTTTCAACAAGAAGTTGTCCACTTAGGGTTTGCTCATGCCAGGCCATAGATTTCATCCCAAGAACACGCTCAGGGGTCAGGTGTGGTTCTTTTGGCTGCAGGCACAGCAGTGGAGCATCCACGTGCTGGGGACACAAGGAATGAAAGGAAAAATCAAGGATTTCTTTGGAGGAACCAAGAGTAGCTTGATGGACTCACTGCTGGTTCGCCAGGGCTGCTTTCTCTCCCAACAGGACCCAGTTTCTGCACCTTGTCTGTGGAGGTCTCTATGTGCTTTTTATGATTGGTAGAACACACTTCGAATTAATTTTGCACATTTTTGGACTGAAATGACATTTTAAAAGTACGTAATAAAATTGATGTGGGCTGGAGCTTTAGTTTATGGGGGAAAGGAATTGCACTCTGGGATGAAAATGGGGAAAGCCTATGGGTGTTAAGTTCTGAAGCCACAAGCAAGGAGATTATTATTCATTGGGGGTCATTTTTCAACCCAGAAAGCACCAGTTTCCTTTATGAACTGAAAATGAGGGTGCATGGAGTTTTATTATTTTCTTAAAAAGGGTTTTTTTCCTAAAAGTGCAGCACCTCTACATATCCATTGTGAGAACTTTTCTGTTAGATTGAGAGGACCTGGTCCTGTCCCATTGGAGGGGCAGGGAATGAGATCAGTGGGACTCCTCATGGGGTGAGTTACTCATGGCACAAAGACAGACCTGGACTCTGAGGTATGTGGCTACCAAGAGCAGCAGTCATGGGACAGTTCCAGGAATAATAGTGGGAGCCATTTGAATAAGTGGAAAATTGTCCTCCACTTTTACAATTTCTGTCCCTCAGATGTCTGCATTTAATAATCACGTTCTAGTATTCTCATTATTACTCATGAAAATAGTACAACTTTCTGGTCTACTGAGAATGCAAGTGGGGCAATTACTTAGGTAAGAGACATCTTGACATTTTTGCTGGGACAAACTGCCTTTTGATAGAACAGAAAGTGCAGGAAATTCTCACTTCTGAAAAACCCAAGAACCGCCTCTCCCATATTATATATATTTTTTTAAATTTTTTTTTCTTCAGCCCTGCTGTAATTGACACCAAATGTTCCTGGCAGTTACTGCCTTCCAATTGCTTTCTGCATTTTTACCATGCAAATTGAATACTACACCTCTCTCAAACTCTTAGTATGAGAAAAGCAGTTTTGAAAGCTTTTTTTCTTAAAGGCATATCTTGATGCATATCATGCTTACTTGCAGTCATTTTATGAAGGCAAGACATAGCTACAAAACAGAATATATTTTCAAAGATGACTGAAGGAAAAAAAATCTATTTTTAATAGATTGTACATTACTAGTGCTCTTAACAATTCTTATTACAAGAAAGAGTAACCCACAATGGAAAACATTATAAATACATAATTCCACCTTAAAAATACAATTGCCCCAGGAATTAAGATCTTGACCTCTGCAATGAAACCACAGGGAATGTACCTCAGTGAAAATTTAAGGACCTTGACATTTGTCTGGTCTACAACCACAAAATCTCCCAGAAATACTGAGCAGGCATGCCAATGTCAGATCACATATATCATATTAGGGCACTTTAATATGGCTGGTCTAGGCCTTGAAAAGAATGAAATAAATTGGTTAAAGATGAAAAATTTCAGTTATGCCTTTTATTCTTTGTTTTTCTTCATTACAGTTCTTTTCAAAGGTTGGGCTAGCATACTTAAAAAGCAAAGTATTCCTCAAAGCTGATTAGCACCTTAATGTAGTGTAAAAAACCAGGTAATGCACATGAGGGAAAAGTTGGTTCCTTATCTACTGCCTAAATCGGTGAAAGCTAAGTGTGTTTTTTTGTCTGCACTTATTGATATTGATCACTTACTGATGGCTGGCTTTGGATAGTTTTGTTATTTTGTTTGCTTCTATTCACGTGAGAAAAATCAATACAATACCGATAAACTGAAAAAGGAAAATTTTCTTTTTGTTGTTGTTGATTACTGTATACTTAGCTAGAACTTAAGGATACAGTACCTGATATGCTCCTGAGATCCCTGTGTCAGTTTCTTGGATTAACCTGTACCTGTCCATACCTTCATTTCTATCATCTGAACACTGCTGGAAATCAAGAGTTGGTAGCTGTATGCGTGCTTTTCTAGATCTTTTCATTCTTTCTCTCATCTCTTTTTTCTTCTCCTCATTTCCTTTTCTCAGAATTTTTGAACAGGCTTAGAGTTTGTTGAGTTAAATGGGCTAAATGCCAGAAAAATTTGTTGCGTTTTTTTGTTTTGTTTTTTGGTTTTGACCTCGAGGGACTATCCTGTTGGTATTTCTCCTGCGTGTCTAACTCAGAGTACAAAACCAAAGAAACCCCTTTTAAAAGCCTCATTGAGTGAGTTTTCAGGGGCCTTGCAGTCCTTCTTAGCTGTATCTGAGCATTGGGACTGGGTACTTATCACAGGATCCCAGAATAGTTTGGGTTGGAAGGGACCTTGAAGATCATCTTCATGAAGACTGTGTTCCAAACCCCTGCCGTGGGCAGGGACACCTTCCACTATCCCAGGTTTCTCAGAGCTCCATCCAACCTCCCCAAGCCCTTCCAAGGCTGGGGCTGCCACAGCTTCTCTGGGCAACCCATGCCAGGGCCTCAGCATGCTCACAATAAATAATTTCTTCCTAACATCCAATATAAACCTCCCCTTCTTCTGTTTAAACCATTGCCCCACATCCTTTGGCACCAACTTGTTCCTCTGTGACCACAGAGGGGAGAAAAGCATTGTCAGCTTTCTTCATACTTCCCCATGGAAAGCAGAACACTGCTCAAAGCAGGAGAGTTGTCCTAGGGTGTGTTGGAAAGTTGTGAGATTGGGACCTTAATACCCTTTGTGTGCAGATTAGACATAGCCCTGTTGTCACATTTTCCTCAGGAGGTGAGAATATAGATCCTTTCTGATGGTTTCTCGCTGTTCATCATCTGACAATATTTTACATTAGCAGATGTCCTCAGCAACAAGGTACTTTCAATTATACAGAAATTCTGTGACTGACAGAAAACAGCTGGAAGGCATTTGAAATAACAAGGAATTCTGTGATCTGGATTTTCTTAAATTTGCTTAGCTCACGTGCAGAATTCCTTGAGCTCCTCTGCTGATTGCCAAGACTCCCTGTACCAGGTTGAGGAACTATTTTGGAGGATGTACCCAGCAAATGGGCATGTGGCACACACAGCAAACCCACTCTTTCCTGAAGGAATCACTAGAGCCATGTGCTCCCAGGGTCCTTCCCATCTACCTGCTGCACCAAGTACTGATCAGTAGGTGAAAGGATCCAGTCTTTCACTTCTGTACAAAATTTTCTTTCTCTGTGAGTGTTCTGTGAGACAACTCTGGACTTTTTCTCACTACTGGTTTGATTGAAACAGATACCTAACATCCTGCAGGAATTTTAGAGCTATGGGATTAGTGGTTAGACCATGTGTTGGTTAATTTTCTGCTTGGCTGAGTCCATTATTGAGCTAGATGCATCCCAGATTTTATTCATGTCCTGTGATACTATAGGAAGTCGTTTTCCACAAGGAACTCTGTAGTCTCTGTAGTGATTGTGGATAATGTGGCTTAGTTATTGGATATTAATATCGCTGCTGAATGAGGCTGGCTTTTGTTGCTTGACTAATTCATAGTTAAACTAATTAGGAATACTTTCTCCTGTTGCTATCTAGCTGATGATGAGCAAAAATATAGGAAAAGGCTAAAAGAAGTCCTCAACATAAACTTTGAAGGCACCATGTTTACTGATCTCCATCTTTGCTCCCACTGGCAAAGCAGCACTCAAGCCCAACTCAGTCTTCTACATCATGGAAAGCTCCTAGCACTGGATGTGGCTGTTATGACTAATTCTTGTGTTGTGGCCTTGAATTCTAAAGTGACATTGCAACAAGAAGAAGGAAAGGATTGCTTGTATCAAACCAGATAGTCAATTATCTATTTTGCCTTTAATTTTTTTTTTTAAACCCTGAAGCTTCAATTAGTTTTTCAACCAAATGCATTACAAATTTATGCTATTTGCACACGTTGCTTTAGCTTCCTTTGGAAAATCTTCATCCTTCTTTTTCCTGGCACCTTTGGGCACAAACCAAAGCAGCTCTTTAAAATGGCCTTTTCCTTCTAAATCAGTATATCTCAGTTATGTTGAGTAAAAGGCAAAACACCAAGCAGAAGCCTTGAGGTCCTCGGGCACTTTTTTAGATTTCAAAACCTCCATTTATAAGTTTGATCTTCAGTTTTATAGTTTCTGTAACGCAGGATCAAAGACAATTTATGGCTACCTTTCCATTATAAGTGTTAAGATAATCTTTTACCCCACCCCAGTGAAGATACTAGCAGCAAACTTTAACAGGCATCAGCCATGACACGTCTAAAGAGTTAATACAAATCTTGAGTTCACTTTTGTGACTCTCCCATAGTTACTGATGTTTTTGTTCATTCAAGGAGTAGCTGCCTGAAAAAATTCCACTGACCTTTCCCTACCCCCCATGCATAAAATTGTCTTTATCAGGTTTCCTCAAAATACAGAGGAGATGTGGAGATGTCCCATTTATCATTTTTCCTGAACCTTTTTCTGTTTCATTCTCAACAGCTCTTTGAATGTTGTGAGCTTCTCCAAAACTCAAAGCTTCTCAAAACCATCTCTTCGACATTTTCCCATTCCTTTTTCCACAATAGCTATAAAAAAACAAGTAAGTAAATAGCAATGGTTTTATGGCTGCAATTACTACCTACCAAGCTGTTTATAATAATTTTGTTGCTTTTATTGCTCCCTTCTTGTGCTTATTGAAGCCACCTTTTCTCCTGCTGTAAGTTCACTTTCTGGCAGATGACAGGAGCTTTCCTGGCACACATTCAGAAGGCCAGAACTTTCTGTTTGTTTCTCATTTCAGTGAAAAAAATAAATATTTTTAGGGATTTCTGTGAGTACAGATTTGGGATTAATTTCTTAGAAGTTTAGTTTTGTGGTTTTTTTCCTGTGGAGGAAAGGTGTTATGAGGTTTTGGTGGGTTTTGGGATTTTTTTCTGGCAGGAAGCAGATGCCCCATCCTTAAAAATGTTCAAAGTCAGGTTGGACAGGACTCCAAGCAACCTGATAGAGGTGAAGATGTCCCTGCTTATGGCAGGGGGTTAGACTAGATGGCTTTTCAAGGCCCTTTCCAACTCAAACAATTCTTTATTCTGTGATTACTGTTTCCCACTAGTTCTGCTCTATGGTATTTCAGTTGGTGTCAAGGCATCCACTCGGGTGCTTCAAATTCAGTGTATATTTAAATGTTTTGTTGGATTAGAACCCTCAGTTAACCACTAGAAATAAATTGTTCTGGCTTTGTTTGAAAAATTAGCAGAACACATGAACCCATGAATTTATTAGGATGAAAATTGTGTAAGTAGGTTAACAAGCACAATTTGGTTCACTTTTTTTCTGTTGTAATACTGTATGGGCACAAACAAAAGGAAAAATGGTCAAGTTTGTAATCTGGACAATAATGCATTTAAAATACAATAACCAAACCCTCCAAACTCCAGGCTGATTTTATTAAAGGACTGTAGCAGGATGTAAAAATCAACACATTAAACTATTCTAGTTTCTGGTGGAAAAAATTATATTTTGCGGTTACACAGCCAGAGTATTATTCTGGTTTGCATTATCCTATTTTACTGAAAGCGAGAGCATATCATTACATCCAGGTAACACTTTCTTAGTTAATCCATGGGCAGAGCCCTCCCTTGGTAACTCCCTACCCATAAAAAATTCAGAGCAGCCTTTCAGTACTGTGTATTTTGTGGTAAGTACACACCATCATATTCTCCCAGCTGCAGGGACAGTCTCCTGAACAGGCTGCATATAAAAGCCTCTTATGCCGTTCAGAGTTGCACAGATCAGAAAAAGAGACCAAAAGAGTTCAAGAATGCAGAGATATTCCAGCATATTTGTTCCCATTGTATATTATTTTTGTTAGTTTTTTTTTTGGGGGGGAGGGGGTCCTTTTAACTGTTACGGTGATCAAAGTCAATTCACCTACTAAATGGTTCAAGTACAAATTAAGTGTTGGCACGTCTTGTCAGGGTTGGTATTCCCAAACATAAAACAGCAGTGGTCCTTCAAGGGCAACTTTCATTGCCAATTACTGCAAGCATACCAGCTCTCTAGTCAGAGCACAGTGTTAGACAGATATAACAAGTACAAAATTACAGCGAGTGGGACTAAGGAAGAAGGAATTCCAGCAAGAAGGAAACCCGAGGTTCGCATCTTAAGTGCTGAAAGAGTCGATTATGCACAAACTGGATGGAAGAAACTGGAAGGAGAAGTCAGAAGAGTGAGCTAGTAAGCCAGGAGAATGAATGTGTGGGTTGGAGTTTCGCAGTGTCAGCCAAGTCCTTGCTGAGTGAGAGTTGTTAGTCCATGGAACTGGCAGGACAATTCCTCTCCACCCAACAGAAAGTTCAGGGATGATACTGGACATCACTTACTGGTGGTTTTTCTTGTTTTTGTTGTAGAGGAAGATGAGGTAAATCGATGTAGCTGCATACAAGACAGGGTGATCTGAAAGCCTTCCTTAAAAAAAGTCAGTTAGCTCTGAAACTGGGGCCATCCATCTAAACACAGCCATTCCAGCTCCCCTTGTTCATGGTGTGTTTATGACAGTCTGCTTAAAAAGCAGCATCCATTTGCACACTGTGGTGTTGCAGGGTTGGGCTCACTGAACATTCTCAAGACAGGTTTTGGGAGCTGGAGGCAGAGGCAAGCAGGAGAGCTGGTTTTCCAGCTGGTTGCTTGTTCTGCAAACTCAGCTCAAAATGAGTGTGAACTTTGATGTTTCATGGCTTGTGCAGTAGTAAGAGTCGCAAGGATCCAGCAAAAGGAGCTCAGTTAATAATTGGGCAGCCCTGACGGTGGTTCTGACTGACAAACAACGCTGCTAAGGTGAAATTAAAGGCAGGTAATTGAAATTCATCCATCCCTGCTTTTTGACTCCTTTTGCAGTAGCAAGGAGAAGGAATTCTTGTCAGTTTTGTTTGTTGAACTGTAAATTCAAAGCCTTTGTTTCAGAAAGGTCATTTTACTTAAACAAAAAATTCATGTTTTCACTTTTCTCCTTAAAAATCTGATCTGACTTGTCCCATGTTTCCTTTGGAATATATCTAATATGTAATTTTTAGAGAAAACTGAAAACTTACATCTCAAAGCATTTAAAAATATTTTAGAGATGGGTCCACACTTGGTGTGCTTAATCAGAATATTTATTAGACAATGAGAATAACTTTATTCAGACTCACTTTATTCAGATGCAGTTTTCTTTAACCATGTTGGCTCTCAGGGAAAATATGTGTAAAAGTATGAAGATCTGTTCATGACTAATATTAAAAGTGAATAAATGAATACACACTCAGCCTGCTTAGCAAATAATGTTACAGAAAACTTTAGGGAAAACCCCAAGCTGACTGTCTCTGACCTGCCTGTGAGATCATCCAAAGATGTTTCTTTGGGGAAATCCTTTTTTCAGGCAAATGACACTGAAATCCTGTAGAGTGTATGGATTGGCCACAAGCATTTCTTGAGCAGGACAATCCAGGGCTATTGTCTATTTACAGATGATACACGAAGGGGGCTGAGAATTCAGAGACACATTTTAAGGTTCCAGGCAGGAGGAATGAGAATGTTTTGTGCTGGAATGTTTGAGTAGGGCTTGTAATTGGGAATTTGGCAATACCTTGTTTCACCTATGTGGGCAAACCACAGTCTGGGTGCTGGAGTGAATCAGTTTTCACATGAAATAGGAACTCATTTTAGCTTCCAACAAAATGGGCCTTTTCTAACCTTAAAGGTACATAAAGCTGGTTTGTTGTGGTATCTTTCTTTTTTTAATTTTTTATTAGGGGTCTGTTATAACAGATCAGAAATCTAAATGCTACTGTAGCTTCAGAAAGGAAAAATTTTGGCCATACTTCTGAGGCATAGACACACAGATAAAGGCCACAGTGGAAATCTTACAAGGAAGGTCACTCCTGAGATTCAGTCCAGTTCTTCATTCTCAGGGTGATTACGTACTTTGGACAAGTCTAACATAAACATCCACTCACTGGAGCTGTTATTCAAACCAAAACTCTGAACGTTTGTGTTTTTTTCATCAGCAGATCTGTTCTTCTTGAAGTTTCCAACCCCATTAATTACAGCCAGACATGTTTTTTGCATAGCATTTGATATAATGAGATATAATCCCCATCTGGGCACTCGCAAAGAGTAATTGCACCATTTGCAAGATACTGCAAGATTTATGGTAGCATCTCCTAATATCTCGCAACACGAATAACTCTATCTTACTGCGAGAGGTAAATTGGCACAATCACACAATACAGCAGAGTTTTGCAAAATATCATATGTTATCTCACATGAAAACTATGAAATGATTGCCTGTCACATTTGTATGTTTATTACTGATAATTCTGCAAGGCTGTATTTCAAATCCATTGCTTGTGAACACGAACAAATCCAGACTTAACAGAGTACGGTCAGGAATGAAATATTGTGTTTGCTGAGATATCAGCACAGAGACCTCAGCAATTTTTTAAGTGGAGAAATTGAATTATAGGTGCCAAGGGCTTAGAAGCCAGAAGTAAATGTAGTAATATAACCTCCATCTTCAGAGGAAAAATGGTCTCACTGAAGATAATGATGCCTCAGAATCTGAAATCTCTGCACCTTTCAGTGAATATGAGAAGAGTTTTCCTGTCCGTTCTCATTTATGTCTTTGCCAGATGCTGAGGCTTCATGGAGCTTCCAGGAATCCAATATGTCCATAAATGTCTTTCAGTTGGTTCCAGAAGACTGCTACCATCTGTGTCCAATGAGAGGACCATGCCCATTGACCCTTCAGCCCTGTGAGGCACTTGGTGAGCCCAAAAAACAGTGCAAGGGTGGCTGGCTGCAGCAGGAACAGCACTGGGCTCAGCCAGCAGGTTAAGCTGTATTTTATATACACTGCTCTGGTTCACAAGGACAAGAGAACCTGTCTGGTTACCCATGATACTGCCCAGCCAGGAAATTCACATCTAGCCCATGCAGAAGAGGGCTACATTGCTTTATCTTCCATGAGCCTCAGCTGAGTCTCTTGTTTTTCACTCCATTTTTGTGTTCAGTGATGGGCCCAGTCTTTATTGAAGACTACTTTTGTCCTATTTTCTTCTCAAAATTTAGTGCAAGAAGGAAAGGTTGGTCTCATTGTATATCTCATCCCCTCCCTTGTGTGGGCCACAGCTCTTCCAGCACTTCTTGCCTCCTGGCTGGCTGTGAGAAATCAAGGATGCAGCCTGCACACCGCAGATTTTAGGAGGATCTGCTGCCCTTTCCCCAGCACTTCTCCCCAGAGATGCCACTCTGCTTGGGAAGGATTTTGAAGCTATCACAGCATGCTTATTAGGGAAAAGAAGTCATCTGGCAGAATGAGAAAACTCATGCCCTCAGTGATATGACTGTAAATAACCACGCTTAAAATGGAATCAAAGACTGTATCTTGGGACAAGTATGCCAGCTTCCAGGAGAAGATGGAATTTCTTTCATGGCAGACTTATCATTGGTTTCCTAAATGTACCAAGATAAACAGAATAAACCCTTTCATGTGGTTGCTGTGATTAAAGCAAGGTCCTCAAGCTGGCAGCCTATAATGGGTGGAAATGGGAGCTGGCTTTTTTCTTTCTTTCAGAAGATCCCGCTGCTGTTTGTACATAGTCCATCTTGGTGACTGGCATAGGCTGGAACACATGCCTCTGTGGGCTTGGAAATCTCATGGCAGTAATCAGGAGCGCTCTGGTCCTTATGGCAGGCATCAAATGGGCTACTGCCAGGTCTTTGAACTACAAAAATAAATAGAGAATAGAACTGCATTGTTTTGGCGAGGCCCGGTCGTCTGTCTTGGAGCATGCTCTGGTGAGAGTGTTTAACTTGGATTTTGTCCATCACATGTGGTAGCTGCAAGAGTGGAGGAACAGAACAATGTCAGACCATACAGTTAATGGTGTGCTGGCTTAGAGGTCCTCAGGAAACTGTTACTCCCATTTTGTCTCCTAAGTCTCGGAGCTCTTCCCTCTCTGCTGAGCTTCTGTGTAGTGGATGAGTAGTGGAGCAACATTGCAACTTTTATGTACTGCTCTTATTTCTTCAGTAAAACTTTGGTGTCTTTTTTTTTTTTTTTGGTTGTTGTTTTGGGATTTTTGGGGTTGTTTTTTTTTTGTGTAGTAGTTACTTGATATACAGACGTGGGAGGAGTACTTAAGAGACGATGAATTCCCTGGTACAACAAATTCGTTTTCTGCCACTTGGGGAACATAAAGCAGCTGTGAACTCAGTTCCTGACTATTCCAAGTTATCAGAATGGGCACAAACCACTGGAAAGGCTGCTTTGCATTCTGAGTCTTTGGAAAGTAATTCAAAGTAACTGTATTGAAGTTTGAGGTACATTTCCCACATTTTTTTAAATGATCATGTTCTGAAATGGAAAGACTGGTTTGAAAATTGAGTTCTCAAGCAAACCCTTGGCCATATTAAAACCATTTTATTTGGCTTTAAAGCAGTGAAATTTCATTTGTTATGAAAATCTATTTGTCATGCATGTCCAAGGCAGGACACAGCAGTGTACACATTCTTTCAGGCTGTGAATTACAAAATAAAAAGGAGGATACTGTAGGCTTTGTTGAAAAAAAATAGGCTGGATAGGGGTAGCTCGTAATGTTGCTTGCTTGGCATAGTGTGTGACTTCTCCATACAATAAGTGATCCATATTTTTGTAAAAAAACCATTAAATTAACTTAGCAAAATGCAGCTCAATGCCAGAGATTGTGCCATTTAGTCATTTGTATCAGAGAACTTAAAGCAGAAGTTGTAGCTCTGTCTTTGCTCCATGGCATTGGGAAGAGCTTCAGACAGAGCTGATGCTATTTCCCATTTGCAATAACAGTTCACTGGGCTGGGCTTTTGCATTTAGCATTAAAAAAAGCGAGTTGATCACATCTGATTAAAGTTACATTTACATAAATATTCACTGAAATGGAAGAATTAACTCACTCTTGTTTATGCTCCAGATGCTTATTGTACTGCTGTGCTCTGTTTCCCTGCTATGGTTTACTTCTAAGGTACAATGGCAAGAGAAATACATGGGAAAATACATTTAAAAAGCTATGTTTTTGTGATTCCTCTCCTAACTGAAACCAGGAAATACTAAAAATATCATGTGTATGAGGTGGTGTTGGAAAGCCTGACTCCTAGAAGAAATCACTGCAGATGTCTGTGGCTGTAGAGGGTAACTTTTGGGATTTCATCTTCAATTACTCACCCTTTACACATAAATCAAAGTTACATGCGTGGAGCGCAACCCCATGGGCTGGGAGGCAGAATGCTCATCCTTTGAACTTCTGTTGCTTTTTTTTTTCCTGCTCCCTTTGTGTGTAGCAGTTACAAAATCCATCTCCCTGTTGGAGTACACCAGGTGAAGGAGCAGAATACTTGACGCGAGCCTTCAGGCCCATAAACAGATGTTGAATGACAAAACTTTAAATCCTTCCTTAAGGAGGTGGATTTATGTGGCTGGTATGATGCATAGCTCTCTTTCTGGCAGTTGCCTGTGATATTTAAATGATAAAAAGCAGTCTGCTGGTATCAGGCTGAGGCTTTGCTGATGAAATGCTCTGGCACACTTCCTTCTTTTTCTTCTTAAACTCTCTCAAATAAGTTGGTTTCTCCTAAAATCCAGAACGTGATTTCTAACCTGAAATGTTTTTACCTCCTTCTAGAGTTTATAGTGTGCAGATGCAATATCCATTTTCATTGTTTTGATTTGCACACTATCTTCTCTTAAAAAGCTTTAACCTCAAAACCTGGTGCTTCTTGGTAGTATTCATGCCCAAAGAGTCTTTTTATGTGTCTGAGTGTTTTGTTTTGGCTTGCAGCTTTTTCAGTAAACGAGAGAATTTTTTACCACCCGTATATTCCTTTTTCTGTGATTCCATGTGTCAGCTAGTCCAGAGTTTTCCTCTGATATTTGAGTTTCCAAGTAACCACTTGGTTATTTCATATTACTCAGCTGCACAGAAGGAGTAATTTAGTAATTAACTTTGCCTAGTTAGAGGAAAATTGTGTGGCACAAGATTTACCTTTGCTTGTGAGGGCACAACGTCACTGTTGTACCATCTTTGGCAAATACAAAATAACTGCATGAGTTTAAAAATCTTTATTCCGTGTAAAAAAGGTTGAAGTGCCATGATTTCATTTTAAAAAGTAGGCCACTGTGTGTTATCACAAGATCAGAGTCACCTAATATTTGATATTTAATTTCCCTCAATGCCAAGGATTGTGTGAAGAATGAGACTGGACTGGAATATCAGTATCCACCCTGTTCTTATTTCAGATAAAAAGCATCTTTAGAATAAATTTGAAGAGAAAATGTAGTTAAAATCTTCAAGAACTTATCTGTTTTTTTCATAAAATCTCAAATATAGACATAAATGTTTTCAATAAATCACAAACCCACCCCTCACAGTCTCTGCCTATATTTTCCTAGGAGCCCATGTACTATATTATCAAAATAACCCAAAATATCCTTGGAACTCATAGGAGGCTTGTTAGTTCAAAGACCACTACAGAGCCAACATGCACACTTTGTTGTTTCGTGTTTTTCAGTCTTAGGAAATGAAAATTAATAACTGAGAATAAATTAAGTTACTAATCTTCAGAACTTCTCCACTCTTCTGATTTTAATTATGTAATTGATAATTGTGCAGATCAAAGATTCCCCTGGTACTGATGTAGTTTCTACCAGATAGTGTTAGGGTAAGATATGCATTTGTGTAAAGAAGAAGTAAAGATTTGTTTAAAAATGGATGCAAAAAAGATGTACATTAAGTTTTCAATCCACTTCCTAAATCATGTTGTTGGCAGCGGAGTGCAAATATTTGTTATTAAATATAATTTATTCTGTCAGCTGCCTGCTGATGTTTAAATTTTTGAAGAGAGTGATTTGTAATTTTTTAATATTTGACAATATTAATCAGACAATTAATTTAATTAGACAATTAGTGTAAGGAATTAATCACACAATTTTAGACAATTTGCATGAGGAATTATATTCCATTTCCTCGATTTGGGATTAAGAAATGTCCTTTACATAAGGTGCATCTATGAAACTTCACCTAAAACTCAGAGCTAACTGAAAAAGTGCGAGATGTAGGTAGTGATGCTGAGACAATTGTTTGCTCATGTTGGGAAGATCGAAGAAAAGAGACATTTAAAAGTTTCAGATTTGCAGATGCAGAGACTGAGAGGGTTGTGTCACATACCAAGCCTTTTTTACAACACAGGCAAGCCCTGAACCCTGTTGTTGTTTGACCATGTATTTAGCTTGATGTGCTGTAAAAGAGAACCCTTAGGCGTGCCAGATTAGTCTGCTATCTTAGCTCTTGCTTCACTTGGTTTCGTTGTTGTTTATAGAATTTAATGGTTCTAGGTAGCCCCCTCTCCAAATCGTAGAATTTAGGAGTTGAGATTCATGGCTCTCACTGGTTTTGAGGTGCTTAATGGGATCTGGGAGATCCCATTAAAAGAGTGCCTGTCACAGCGTAATGCCTTGAAAGTCAAAAATGAACTTGTTTGGAAACTGGGAGCAGAAATTATGTAACACTGAGCATATAAACCCCTGAAGATCAGTTTACTTAGGATTGTTAATGGTGTATCTAAAGGGAGGGGAAAGAAAATTTCAGAGATAGGAAGGAGAATGATGTGAATTGCTCGAGCAGAAACCAGACTTGGAACATGAAAGAGTGAAGCGCTGTGCCAAAGTAATTAGATGATATAAGCATAAGGCAGGAAAGTCAGCCAGCACTTATCTTCATTTATAAATAATGCTTCTGAACACTTCTTCCCATCCCTTTTGGAGATGAATATTCTGCTGTAAACCAGACCTGCTCCAAACATCAGAGTCTCACTTAGCCTGGATTAACCTGGTGGGTCTCAGCAGGATGGGACGAGGTCAGAGCAGCAGAGATTGTCTCTCTAGTTTGGATACATCAGGTGTCAGTGCTCTGGGGTTGCACTTTTTGATAAAGTTTGAACAGAGAACAATAGGAAGACATGAATCCTGGTTAGTCCTCTCTCATGAAGGAAACTAATGGTGCTAAAGTGAACACAAAATCTGGTTTTACTCAACTGAGGCAGAAGAGACCCTCTAAAAATGAAACAGCAGTTTGAATAAATACCCCTCATCAACTTTGAAATTTTCAAAGCTAATGTGGGGTCTGGATGCCTTAAAAGCCAATAATGGGAGAGGGGTTATCTGTGGTCCTTAGGAGGCTCTGGAAATGTCTCCTGCAGTGTTTAACTTGACAGAAATCACTTGTATTTGATGCAACATTTGAGCATGGCTCAATACTTCACTTTGCAGACAAAGTATCTTTTTTTTTCCTAAAGAATTAATACCACAAACATGATTCTTTATTTTTCAGACAAAATAGGTTATGTTTGTTTGGGTTTTTTTTGTGTTTGTTTGATTGATTGGGATTTTTTTCCCCAAAGAACTAATACCACAGCCATTATCTGGTTCAGAGAGTTCAGAGATTCCCACATTGTGTTGAGATGACTACTTGCTGGGGACTCAGCCTGCTAACCTGTGGAGAAATTGTCTGGAGCAGCAGGATTTTCTAGAATTCCCTTTTGATTGCAAAGACACAGACTGTTGAAGTGGCTTCACCTGTTCTTTATCAGCTACCCCAGCTGACACCTTCCCCTTGCATTTCCCTTTGATTGGCATGTCCATGGCAGACATAATCTTCTGTCTGAAGGATTATTTCATATTATATGCCTTTCATTTACTTTAATTCATTTAATATGCCTTTATATTACTTTAAAATTGGCAATAGGAAGGAATCCCATGATCTAGAAAAATTTCTTTCTAACAGAATATAGCTGTGGAAGTGTGAGACCTCCTCAGCTTTTGTTTAATAAAAAAATTAATGGCTAAATAAATAAAAAATACAGACTTTTAATTTGACACCCATTTTCTAGTCCCAAAAATGTGTGCATAATATTATTTTATTTGTACATGTAATAATATTTCTAGCTTCCCTCAGAGCTATAAAGAGACATTAAAAAAGCAATGTTCTTAAAGTTTTCCATTGTCACCAAGTCATACATGTATATATATATATATATGCTTAATGTTCCTTATTATGCTAGGAAACACACTTCTGTGTCTAGGTATTTTGATTTTTGGTTTATTCTTTATTTCAGTCTAGGAAGATTTCTTTATTCAGAATATACACAAAGTACTGTAGCAGGGCATTAATTTCTTATAATGAAATGAGAAATTGACATAAATTTGTTGCTACTTGTATCTTATTTTTGATCTTCAAATTCACTGCAAGTGCTGCAAAGTGCTCAAAATTCAGGCAGGGCATTTTTCTCAATGAACTGAATCTCACAGAAAAAGCGAGCTGATAAGAGGACTGGTAATATATTCCTGCCTAAATGCTTGTTTACTGAAAGACGTAATTTTAAACCACTAAAAAATTTTCCCAATAATTAATTCTGGTAGCTAGAGAAGAATTTTCATCTCAGTTAAGAAGAGGGATGAAAAAGATATACAATTGTAATATTAGGCTACTTTTCAAATAAATGGAAGACTTTTTCTGTATCAGCCCTTTTCCTTGTTTAATTCCATCTGATTTTAACCAGAGGGTTCTCCTGGGATGTAACAGCTTGAAGCCCATGAATTGGAAAGATGCAGGAGTTTCTAAAAGGCCTTCTAAAGAAATACAAGTTGTCTGAATCACCTTAAGAAGGTGCTTGGAGTGGTTTGTCTTCCAATGCAGGTGCTTAATCTGAGGTGGGAAAAAGGAGGGACAAAGTCTGTGCAAACGTTATCTGATGTTTTATAGAAATGCAGCCATGAGTCCTCAAACGATTTATTGTCGTGGGATCACCAAAGTGTGTTATCCTGCAGATGCATAAAAAGATTTGAAACAATCACTGAGCAGTCTATGACAAAATACAAGCTCCTTGCAACAGTCCTGTTCAGCCTTTACTTCCTCCATTCAACAATTAAGGACTGTTCTGAGAATCTGACAGAATTTTAATTGAAACTAATATTGATCTTTAAACCACGATGAACTGTGCTCATAACCAACTAATCAGAAGATCAAGCTGAGAATCTCAGCAGCATTTCATTAAGGAAGGCCTAGTGCAAAGAATTGGGTTTTTAGAATGGCTATGACAAAAACCATATTATACGCTTAAATACTTGGCTTGATTTCAGGAGTGGAAAGAAGCCAATACTGTTTCATGATAATAGCATTTATTTAGAATGTGACTTTGTAGGCAGATTCTAAGAAAAGTCTAAGTTGCAAATGTTATCCTTTTTATTTTCTGGAGAAGACAACCTAGAAGTTGTTGCTGTTTTCATTTTGACCTGTAGATGTGACCTTAATTGTCATAATTTCACATATTATTTAAAAGGAAGGGTAATTTCTAAAGGTAAAGAAGTTGGAATTATTCTGTATCTCTTTTTAAAGGAAACTTATAACTTTAATTGTGTACCTCAGGCTGTTTTTCCTTACTTTTCTTCTCTACCAGTGTTCTTTCTGATTGCTTGGATACCATATGGTACTGTAGCCCTTTTATCTTTCATATGACTATCACCTGCAGGCAGTTGCATCTGAGCTCCTGATCCCTGACCACAGTTTCTCCTAAACCTCTGTGAAGCATCAAAAAAATTTAACAAAAGGCCAGAGAAATGAATAGGTTTTTTTCTTTTATTGTTGTTAAAGGATCTTAGTTGGCTGTCCAGGTTATCACCCTGCTCATAAATGAAAAATGTATTTACTGAGTTTTGTCTAGTCTCTTGGGCTTGTGCTCCTTATACAGCAATAAATGTCCTCTGGATCAGACCACCATGGTAGGCTTTCAGTTGGATATCATTGATTCCAGCAACTCTCTCAGGTTCCATAATCTCAGTTTAGCTGCAGTCATTTTCTCTATTTTGTTATATCCAGCAGCACGTACTGTACCATGGTGCTTTGCAAGTTGAACTTGATGTGAACTCAGGGGTGATATCCTGCTTCTTCCTGGTGGAATTCTGTTTGAAATAGTGAAATTCTAGCAAATGTGAGCCATTAGCCACATTGGGACTTCCACAACTAATTAATGTTTAGTATTTCCTCTGTCTTCTTAAGTCATTAATGAAGAGGGTGCAAGGGCTGTCAATGGAACAATTTGCTATGTCTCAATAACTGTGACCATTTTTGGCTGACCACCTTTGTGCCACAGAGCAAGCTTGGGTTGAAGTGGTATTTTAACAATGCTTCTTTACCAAAAGAATCTAAGGGCAGTGTAACAACCCTGGTGTTTGATTCTCTCATGCCTGTTGGGTCCAGTTCCAAGGTCCGAACTCTTGCTCCCTAATCTTCAGGGGCAGTTGAGCAATGGCTTGCTGCGATCAGAATTCTCTATCACCTCTCTGGGGCAATTCTTGGCATCCCTGCTCTGCTGGCTGAGTGGTCAGAGCATCAAAGCCCATACAACTGCAATTTTTGTACATCTGGGATGTGGACCAGGATACACGGGTCCATTTTTTTTCCAGGAGAGCAGTTTTGAAATGCATCGACTAACAAATATTGACAATTTGGGATGAGTGATGAAAGCATTGCTTAGACCTGCCAATCCTGTTCATGAGTTAGACCTGTTTGATCTGCTTGCCTATTCCAGTCATAAACATGCAACTTCATCCAGTTTGTTTTGCCTCCAAATATTTGTCCTAAAACACACTATAAACTGCAACAATTTGGGAATCTGCATGTCTGGCAGCTCAGACCAATGTGATGGAGTCAGGAATGAATTCTTGTTAGCTGGGTCCCCACCTGGGTGCTTGGTTCTACTATAGCTGGTTTGCATCCTCACGACCTAAGGCTACTTTGAGAATTATCAGTTTAAGAGATAAATTTAAGTGCAAACCCAGAGATGGTTGCACTGAATGGAAAATTTTATGTTAATGAAAAATAGGTTTCTAAAATGCTTTCCCATTGTATTTAATGTTGGAACGTTCAGCACTGGGGAAAAATGAAAATAGATGTATTATTCTTACCCTAATCCTTCCATATATTGCAAGGAATCTGTTGCTTTTTCCACTTGTTCTTGGACTATATAAAACTATCAGAGCAAGGTACCACAATAAAACACTCTCCAGCTGACAACAAAATCTTTCCCAGTATTATTGGAGATTTTCTCTGATATGTTGAACTTTGACAAGACTATAACTGAATAATACTGGTGACATTTCATTCTTCATCTACCAAAAGAAACAGAGGAGAAAGAGGGCCAAGTAATTATTTTATCTTGTGTATTGAAACAATACATATTTTTAAACGAGAGGCTCTCTCGTGTGACTTTCTGCTTTGTATTATCAGAAGCATTGAATCATTTCCCTGGCTTTTCCTCTTGCAAAGCATTCTTGTTTTCTTGTTTAGACCATTCTCAGAGCAGTCTCTCAGACTGGAGGTTCATCTTGGCTGGTATCAGTCCAGTTTTAATGCTGTGTGTCAAGGCAAGTGTCCTGGCTTGTTTGCTATAAACCCTTGAGCACGTCCTTGGCAGAGCAGGTATTTCAAGAAACCAAAACCCTCTCACGTTGCAAAGCTCTGTTTAGTTAATGACAATCCTCTCTATGCTTCCTCTTCTCAACCTTCACCAGACACCAAACATAAATAAAGCTCTTAACTGTAGTTTATAATATGGTGGTGGCCAAAGATAAGAGAGGCAGCTTTGAGTCCATCCCGCGTGCGCCTGGTTATCTGAATCCAATGTGGAATGCATGCAGAAATGGAAGACTTCACAAAAATTATGTTACTTGTCCTACAAAAGGGTGGGGAAAAAAAAATCCCTGAGATTTTTTTCTTCATCTGATTTAATGGGATAGTATCATGATTTTTTATTTGGTATTTCTGTACTTTTCCCTGACAAATGCATGCCTAACAATTTCCACTGGTGTTTTCTTTTTCAAATCTCCAATGGATAAAAATCTGCTCCCTATTGAAGTTACTATCATAACTTTAAGTAGTTTGATTCCAAGTATTATGGGGAAAAAAACCTTTTCCAACCTAAAATTTGATTTTGTAAAGTGGCTGAAGTCTTCCTTTTAATGTCTGGAATAAACAGTGTTCACGTACTTCAGGCCACAGTAATTCTTCCAGAAAATGACAGTAAATGTACAACAGGACATGTAATACTGTAATTGTTTAGTCATTAAAGAAAATAAAATCAAAATTGAACTTCACCTTTTGAAGGAGGCTCACTGAACTAAAGCTAATGCTGGAAAGCAATCACATAGACAGGACAGTGTTAATGTGTCTGTGCAGGCTATACTGTACATCTATCTGTCTGGATATATGATCATGAGCTGGAGATTGTTTATTGTCAGAGGCTGAGTGGCTAATAAATGCTGGCAATGGCTTGGATTCACTGGAATGCTGCACAGCTGCAGCATTAGTCAGACTTTCCCTTTTCTGAATTCTGTAATCCCTTCAATATTGCATTAAATATGTTTTCAATATTTATCTGGATAAAAATATGCTGAATATTGCAACTGTTTAATTCTGATGTTCGTCACGTAGAAAATCTATGTAAGGCAGAAGGTAACAAGGTTTTTATTGCTGAAACCTAATGCAGCTGCTTCTTGTGTCCTTTGCTCACTCAGAGCCTTGTGCTTGGGCTATTTATGGTGCTTGGTAAACCTTTGCAATCCCTTGGAGATGGAGGCATGTCAGAATTCCCGAAGCCAAATTCAGACCTTAGTGCTTGGCTGAACTCACTGAACTGACCCGTCACCCTACACAAGAATCAAGAGTTCCTATAGATTTCAGTGTCAGTAGAATTTAGCAGATGGATTTTGGATTTGTTGTAGCTTATAGACCAAATACTTGATGAGCCAGGAGCCTGAATGGTTTATTAATATGTCACTATTATTTTATTAGTTTTCCTAAATGATTAGCCAGTCTATTGTTAGCTGATCCATTGTCTTTCTTCCAAATGGTTTTTTTTTTGAAATGGTTTTTATCTATGAACCAGATTATTTGGATAGCAGTGATTGCAAATAATGATGTGGGAGCAGGGAAATATGCTCCCCTTATGTTGTGGGTTCAGAATTAAGACAGGCAATCCAAACCCATGCAGCTCAAGTTAACCACATGGCCTAATGCAGTCCTGGCGGTGCTGGAGCTCACTGTGTCCATGTGTTTCCACCAGCAATTTCTTTCCCAGCTGCTGTTGGGAAAAAAAAAAAGGGAAGCCTACTGTGTGGAAAGGTTTATAGGTACCAAAGATAACCCATTGCTGCTTGGGATGATTGCTTTAGACATTAGTCTGACCTGGAAGCAAGTGGGCTGAAGGCATGAGGAATAGAGGAGGTCATTAAAAGATCCTATACATATTCAAATATTTGTTGAACTTTTTTTTCGCCCAGCTGTGCCAGTAATTGCTTGGTCAGACTTAAGCAGAAGGGCTATTGAATGCATTAGCTGTAGGTCACTGATTCAGGCAGATGAACAGCAGCAGGAATGTGCACTAAGAGCGGGGTGGATTCCTGGTGTCCGTCTGTCTGCTCCCGGCCTTTGCCTGGCACTTAAAGCCGACATCAGTCACTTCTTGGCTGTCACAGTGGCACCACTGAATGAGGGGGTGATGGAGACTAAACCATCCATTCATCCCAAAGTTCTCCCTTAAGGAAAAGGTGGGAGTTTGTCGGGGAGGCTTGAAAGAAAGTTGCTATGGAAATGTAGGAAGCTTCAGGAAAAAGAAATGCCAACACCATTTGGGACGTAGAAAAAAGCCCATGTTTGACAGAATTATTGTAAGCAGACATTGCAAAAGAGTCCTAGTATGTTGAAATTCCTGCAAAATAATCTGCAACATAAACTTGCATTGCTTTGTTGCACTATCTCTTGACGATTAAGGTTTTTCATCTGCTCTCTTGACAGTGACTCATTGGCGAAACATTTTATGTGATTCAAATAAGCAGAAAAATTGAATACTAGTTTCTTTGTTCAAGAAGGAACCCACAAAAGAGACAGAAAGGACATAAACCTTGTTATCTGTGTTTGAATGTTGGCTTTCCAGCATTTTCAAGTACAAAAAGCAGTTTCTCATTGCATGCTTTACAAAATATTGATATACAGTGTGTTTTTCCCACCCAGCGTGTCAATATCTGATCTTTTTAGATAAACCAGTAATTTTTTGTTTTAGTAATACCTCAAAAAGCAGGCAGAAGGAGGTGAAGCCCATTCCATTACAGGCACTGCATATTACTGCAAAGGAGAAGACTGGTGGCTGTAGATCTGCTCGATAGTAAAAATGTACAGATATTTTATTCAATCCTTGCAGAACTGAAAACCACAGCACAGTCAGTCTAACACTTTTCTTGTCTGGCAGAATAAATTGCATATCAGCAGTTTGGGTTTTTTTTTGTTTTGTTATGGTTTTTTTTTTGTTTGTGAGGGCCTTTTTTTTGGTTATATTGTTTGATTGTTTGGGGTTTTTTTCCAATATTGTTGTAAAGAAGAACAAGAAGAAATCCAGGGAATGGAGACTATTAGGTAAATATCAGGTGAGCATGGCTACATGTGTTGTTAACTCACCTTCATAGCATGAAATGTGTCTGATCAACGGGAAATCTGAGAGATTTAATGAATAATTATAATAATTATAATGAAAGGAAGATACACAGAATCTGATGGATACAGCTATTTCTCCCCACCCTTGGCAGGACCCCCGTGCTGTCGTCACAGCTACAGCTCAGTGAGGCAGTTGTACATCCCTGTCCCCTCTGGTAACGTCACAGACCCAAATCCACACGGGCTCTTTTGCTGCCATGTCACATTTACTTAATTGGCTTTCGACTGTCACACCACAGCTGCTTTTGATATTGCCCAAGCAACTTTTTTCTCACTCAGCAAACATGTTTCCCATTATGTTTGCTCCAGATCAACAGGCATTCATTTTTTTCTATCAGATGGGACTTTCAGCCCCCAGCCTCAAGTGCTGTAGGCTCCTTTCTCTCAGCTCTTGCTTTCTGGCTGCATAATATTTTTCCAATCAAGCATTGCTTCCAGCCTTTATTCAGAAGCTAAGTGCAAATCACTGTGAGATGTGTGAAATGAAGTTTAGGTTATTAGTGAGCATCACAGCTCTCTTCCCTTCCCGTACAAATTTACGTGTTAATATCGGTCGTTATTGGTTTTTTACGCTCAAGGAGATGCTGACCTCCGCTGGGATTTGCAATCCTGGTCTCAAACAGCCTGTTGGACTTGCTGGCTTTCTATCTGTGCTGCTATTGTATGGCCCTGTCAGCACCCAGCAGGGGCTGGGATGGGGCTCCCCCTATCCCAGGATGGTCCATGGGGCTGGGTAGGAGCAGGCTGGCCCTGAGGTGCCCAGTGGAGGCTCTGCTCGGGCAGACACTCGTGGTTTGACCTCAGCTGAGGAGCCCCCCAATTATCTGGGTGTGGAAAAGTGTTGTGCAAGGGTAACATGGAGGAAGAGTGTGTCACAGAAATGCTGCTATCCAGAGATAGGTATCTGCAGTGTTTTTGTTTGAGGCCGCTTTCGCAGATACACCAAGCAGCTGCTCTGCACCTGGTTTGCATCTAGAAAACCCTTTGCTCATGAATAACTACACAACTAAAAATAACATTGCAGGCCTAATCTACTTACACTCATGAAACCTCAGCTTTGCTATAGGTGCCCTGGAATAAGCAATGAAGCAATTTTGTCAAGTTTTAATGCAGAATAATTTTATATTTACATTATTAAAAGCAGAGAATAAGGCCAAAAATGTGTATAGCCAGACACTGTTTGAGGGGTTTGAAAACACAATTTCGTGTTTATTTTTCTGTCTGGAAGGTGGTTGATAATCCTGACAATCACCACACAGTCTGGCTGTTGGGTTTGCAGTGGTAGCTGTTCTTATTGCCAATCTGGGTGTTCATTAGCTAGATTCAAGCTACAATTAGGAAAAAACAGGAGATGTCTAATGGCAGAAAGAGGGTTCCAGAAAAATAAAGCCATTAGGGTTAGATACCTCCTCACAGAGCTCGTTTTGTAGTGTCTTATTTTTGGGTTTGGGTGTCTTCTGCCTTTCCTGAAAGACAGAAGCAACACATTTGCAGTGGCTTTACCCAGTAATGTAGTCCTTCAACAACTCTATTTGCCATGACAGCAGTCAGAAATTAAATGCTTTTTTATTGGAGTCCACTTGCTTTCTTTAAAATACTGATGGCAATTTTGTTCTTTTTGGTTTTTTGCACAATCCTCAAAAGCATCTCTTCCATTCTGGGTATGAGAAGGAAATCGTGGACTTAAGCAGAGGTCTTTAATAGGAAAGCTCCATTTTACTTGGGAGAATAACATCATGTGGCAGGGCTATGGCAACAATAACACCTCTACTGCCAGAAAACACTTAACCTGGGTGGCTCAGATGGCCCCAAATATTTAAGAGCATTTTTCTTATACTGTAAATTCCCTGTGGTACATTATTTTCTACTGAGAGCTAATAACTACCCTGTCTGTAAAGCAACTGGTCTTAAGTTTATTAGCTTGCAAGACAGAAAAATAACAGACACATATCACTGACATTTAACAAAGATATCTTTCATGGGTTTCTGTATTTTTTCATATGCTCCACACGTTTCTCTTTAGTTAGAAAAACACATTTTGAACCACATTCTGAGTAACTTCTTATGAAGCAAAGCACGTTTTCCAAAGAGTCCTTAATGCTTCACCAAATACTGAGTTCCTTTGCAGAAAGTCCTGAGGGTTTTTTGCAAAAGGAATAACATGTCAGCTTCCCCTGGGAAAGCTGTTCCACCTTTGCCACCGCAGGCAATACTCTTCCTTGGCATCATGGGGGGACATCACCCTGCTCCTGCACTGAAGTGGAAATGGTTGAACAAGCAACTTTTGTCTGAAAGTGACTCCTCCAGGCAGCATAAATCCACACTTCTTTAAATGGGATAACAGCAAGTTATACCTGGTCAGAGTAAAGTGCAGGTACCATGGAAAAAACGGAGGAAAAAGTATGGCACGTTTGGCAAAATTATTTTTATTTTAAACTGGCCTCTACAGGTTTTGGAATGTGTATTTCAGTGAGCAAAGATTCAAGAAATGGCTCCTCCCCAGTGACTCAGCTTTTGGGATGAGCCGTGTGGAACTTCAAAAGCTGAAGCTGAATGTTGAGAAAGGCCCCCTTGAGGGCCTGGCACTCTCCCGAAGTCATGGCAAATGTTTTGTTAGCTTGAATGGGAATGAGCCTGGGATTGTTCTTTTTTTCAAGTCCATGCAGAAGTTCAAATACCAGTTGGCCGAATAATAAGAAAAATCCAAAGGAGAACAGTAATTGTACATCCTGGAATGTCAAGATTAAAAGCACGGACTGCATCTCAATAAGATGAAAAGCAGAGGCTCTAATTTTCTTTTTATGTGACCCAATCACACACTTGTCCAAAAGCCTGACTCAGTGGTACCTTAGAGGACAAGGAACTGGGATAAAAAAATCCAGAAATTAACCAAACTTCACACTAAAGAGAAGTTTTGACATGTCAAAATGTTAACTTTATTTTTCTGGGTGAGTGGCTAATTTGTAGAGGGATTATCTGGGTGCCATAATTGTGGAAAAAAGCACAGAACGTTGAGAAATGTTTGCAAAATGTGGATGGTACAATCTCGGGTTTTGTTTGGAGAGTTTCCCAGGCATTCCAGAAATGAAAGCTTTTATATCTTGAATTTGAAATGAGATGGCTTTTAATGAGCTATTTCTAAGTGTTACATCTAGAATTTAGCATTCAGGGTGCTTAGGAAAATTTGATTGTCCCTTACAATCTGCCACTAGACCAAAGTTTCCAAACAGCAAAAAAGATTTCCTAAGATGTTGTGAATACTCAATGCAAAGTAGGATTGCACATAGAATTAACACACTAAAGGTGTTCCAGGCAGCATTATAGGATTTATTTGCCATTCCACATTCTTTAATTGCTGCCAGATAACACAGTAGATCCAGTATTTCCCTTCTTTTGGGTTGTTTTATGACTACACCAATTTCATTGTGTCTTGCATCACTTTAGAGTGTCTTGCCTTGTAGATTCTGTTTTATCTTGAAACCATCAAGGACTGTGGTGATGCAAACTATTGTAATGAATAAACACTGTTGCTATTTACAGTGTTTTATCTCTGAATATGACCTTTAAATTAAGAATTACTTACTAAGAGTAACTACTCTGAGGTATTCAATTTACTTTTAACTAAACCCAAGGACAAACATGTACATATTTATAAATTTCAGTAAAGGACATGTTGGATGTTGAAAGCTTTTGCATTATTTTCCCACAGAGAAAAATAACAGCAACAAAACAGTGGTGCCTGCAGAACAGGGTGGAGATGTGTGCCCAGGTTCATGTGCATCTTGCCCCATCCACTTTGCATTAGTTGCTTCAGCCAGGGGAAGGTTTCTTTCTCTAGCACTGCAGGCTCATTTCCATCCAGCCCCCGATTCTGGGGCAGACAATGACAGGAGGTGAAAAAGGATATTTGGTCGTATAATTTAAAAAGCTTCTGCCCTCCTTTCTTTCCAGTTTCTGAAGAATTTCTCTTTTTTGTGGTTTTCCATGGGCTTTCAGCAATAATTTGGAAGGTCCATCGATTTAGAATTAAATGTAACTGGTACTTTTTCCACAGTGCTTTGAGGTTGTGGTGCCAAGTTCCTTCTGCTTTATGCAGTCACTAAATGAACACAGAAAATTTTGCGTCCTTCAGCCCGCTCAACACAGCTGGGAAGGAGGTGTCAAAAACAGCTTAAAAAAATCTGGGGAGCTGGTTCTTTAGTATTGAGAGTTGATCTGCCCTTCCATCTCTTTGTGCACTTGTGGAAAATGTACAGATGGCGGAGGTAAACTTGGGGCTTGCAGTCAGCCCCGGCGGCTCTGTCTGCACGTCCCGCTCGCACGTGATTAATGCGTGCTCTGCTGACTGTGGGTAAACACTCCTGTATGTGTGGTTCACCAAACTGCTCTGCTCTAACCAGTACACATCCTAGGCCAATAAAAAAATCACTTAATGCTGCCACCAAGCGCAGTGGTTTCCTGTAAAAGCTAGAGAATGCAGTTCGTAATCTGAAACTGTTGTGCAAATGCAGACAGGAATTTGTTGAAGGGTTTTCCCATACCATCTGAAGGGGAAGAAAAATACATTTATTTTTTTTTTTATATTTCCCTGTTTGTTTTAAAAATCAATTCATAGTCTTACAGTCAAAATTCTGAACTTTAAAAAAATACAATTCAGAGTTCATAAATACATTTCTGCTTTCATTTTTTAATTTGCTTCATTTATCCCTTTTCAAATGTAAATTGATCTTTGATAAAACGCCAATTATGCTAAATTTAGTGTATAAACATAAGGAATATGGGCTTGAGTTTCAAAATTCTGGAGTTTTAAATATTTATTCAGATGAGTCTCTTTAGCAGAACATATTTTTAATTAACTTTTTGAAATGCTAAAATATGGCAGTATCTACCTGTTGAAGGTCAGCAATCTACTTCTAATCCTTTTTCACTCTGAGAAAATGAAAAGACATTTAAGAGACATTTAAGCTGTTATTTAGATATATTTATGCCATTCCTGGCCTCTGAGATGGGCCAAAATTCATGCAGTGCTGGGTGAGTAATCTATATGGAAAAAAAACGTAGAAAAAAGTCTCTGCACTTGGAAAAGGCAGGAAAAAGACCTAAAAATTTTAGCATTTCTGTCTTTTGGTGTCATTAAGCATTAAGAATTTGCACATAAAACCTTCCTGTGAGGAATGTTTTAAACTTTTAAGAAGACAAGGAAAAATGGTGTGGGCTACAGTACAGTAATATTTTCTTTACAGTCTGTATTTGATGGCATTTAAAGCATATTTGACTGGTTCTAAAGGAGTCTTGGTTCTCTTAATTTTATCATTAAAGGAAAATAATTGTTTCCTAAAATTGGAAAAGCTTCAATATCCAAAGACTCCTGTCTTGACTCTACTTGCAGTAAAAAAGATTTATAAAAATACGTGTCATAACAATTTTCTTTTCCTGCAGAATTATCCCATAAAAGACATTATCACTATACTTGGAACTGCAATTTGCACATTATATAAGCCTAAAACAATTTGGGACATTAATTTTTCCTCACTATTATAGTCTGTAAATGGAGTGACACCATGAATGGAAGACCCTATAAATGACTACTAATTATAGGACCAGACTGAGTCAAAAGGGATGAGTTCTCATTTTTCTTTAATTGATGACTTCACTTCTTAGCCAACAGGGCCAGATAATTCATGATGACAGCAACAGTTAATAATTTGGAAATACACATTTTGAATGATACTTCCAGGGTTTATACATGTGATACAAATTTACAGTGTGATAAATCATTTCTAAGGGAAATGATTTCTTTAAGATTTTGTTCTATATTTATTTCACAGATTTCAGGAACAGCAAAAATAAGTGCATTATAGGACAAATGCTGCTGACAATGGATGAATAACTTATGAATAAACTCTTTAGTCTCTACTTTAATTGGAGTAGGTTTGAATTTAATGATACCTTATTGGAATATTATTATATATTTAAACTAAAAATGGGATAAACACATCATAAGCTGAAAAGTCATCTATAAATGTTACTCACTGCAGTTCAGTTTGTTACTGATGTAAAAGTCAAGTTGCTAATTTGAAAAGAAGAAAAAAGCTTTGCACATTTTTGGGTTTAATATGGTTTCAGGAACTGCAGGCTTCTTTATGATTTGTTTTTGTCTGATAAAAAATAAAAGTATGAAATAGGCTACAACTTTTTCATATATAACACTTCATTTAGAGGTCTAGTGCTGGCTGTACCAAGATGAACTTATAACTGAGCTTTTTCTGATGATCAGGAAGATGCAATATCTGAAAGGTTTAACATGAAAACAGATGAGCCAAACAAACCTAATGGACCCCTCAACTTCTACATTCCTTGTCTCCTGCTTCACCAGTTCTATCTGCTGTCATTTAGGTGGGCTTCATCCCAGGAAAAAAAGTCTGTCTCACCAGGGATTTTAGGATGCTTGTGAGTGCTATCATCAGATGTGCATGCAGGCAACAAAATAAATGAGAGAGGAGCAATAACTTTCAAAAACTGATAGCAATTTTTATTCCAGTAATAAAGTCACTTATTTTTAGGAGCCATTTAATACAGATATTTACAGTAGAAAGATATTACAAATTGCAATGAATCACTGGTAAAAGCTGTTTATATTTTTTTCTCAAGGAAAGGGTTCTCACAGTAAATAGAGATAAATATGTGTATGCAAAGATATTTTGGAGGACTTGTAAGCTGGATAAAGTCTGTACCAGAGAAATTAGACTCTTCTTCCTGTCTAGGAATAATAGAGCAAATCCCTTGAGGCTTTGTTTGAACAAATTCATCTCGTGTAATGGCTCTGAAAGTGAAATCTCATCAAGTATAGGAAAAACACCACAGACACCACTGAGCTCTTCAGTCCCTTCACTGTTGGTCCTTTCCTGATTTACTGCTGGACTAAACTCATTAACTACTGGCTCTCTAATAGTCCCCAGACCAAATTTTACAACTTCCATTTCAGCTTCCGTTCCTCAGCTCAGTGTTTGACCCACTGTCCTTGTGAAACCCTTACAGGAGTGCTGGCTTAATTTCAGGGGGAACACTGGGCCTTTTGATCTGGGGGAGGTGGGCTGAGTTTTGCAGTATTTTATGAGTATTTTACATCATCCACAAGTGTTACAGCAAAATCTTAGAAACAACAGATTCTTAGACAACAAGAGTAATACTCTTCTGTCAAAAATCTAATCCACACCCAGCATTAAATAGCCCAGTTCCTGAAATCAGGCTTCTCTTATTAAAAATCTGCAGCACCAGATTCCTTGGCAATGTGTCTCTTCCACAAACCAGGTTCTTTCACACTTGCTTCCACCTATGCTGCCACACCAGGGCAAATTTTCATGATGATATTCTGTAAACTACATCTCAGAATGGCACTTGTAGCTTAGGAAATGGAAACCTAGTGGGAAAATGTTTATGGCATTTTCATATGAAAATGGTCTGCAGAAATAAATATAAGCAAAATCTTTGAATGTGGGTGACAGAATGATTTATACTCAATTTATTTTTTTTTTAATGGATACATTGATATTTCCAGCTAACTGAAAAGATGTTATTTGGAAAGTTAAGAGCAGGTTTGCCTAACAAGTCCCGCTTTAGCACTAAAATGTAAAAATGATTCGTTACTTGTATTTAAAATTTCATTGTTAGTATTGAATAACAGGACTTTAATAATGGATTTGGCTTGTAGAAAATGATTCTAACTTTTGCTACAGAAACCATGAAACAAGATTACTTTGACCTGAATTGTTGTTCAATTGTTGTTTCCTAACCCATTGTTTGGAAATAAAGACATGGTGTTTTATATCATTAAGTTGGCTATATGATAGAACTCCAAGGTAAAAACTTATATCTTAAAAATATCTTCACAGATTGTGACCAGAAGTTTCTTTTTTACTGGTAGGCATGGTAGGAAAGATGAATGTAAGGGATGAGTAAAACACTGGTTTGTTTTATACATTATTATGTGTCAGTTTTAGCTGTAGATGTAACTAGAGTGTCTACCTGCACAAAGACAATTATTAAAATTAAATAACAGCAAACACTTCTATTTCCATGCAGGAACAGCACAGGCTGACTCCCAGCCCCCTGCATGTGTACAGGGATGCTTTGTGTTAGAAAAACCTTTCCTCCCCTTGGGAGCAGTCAGGGTCTAATTACAGTTTCATTACAGGATTGCAGGGTTTATGTCCTTTCAGTCCTAGTCCTAAGCATTTTGTGCAGCTGGTACCAAGAGAACTATTTGACTAGGAATTGTTACTGCTTTATGGATTTTTCCCCCCCCACAAATGGATAAAACTGATTCCATGACATTTATTAAAGATGAAGATATTTATTTAAATAAATTCCATTAAATTTATTTATAAGTAGTAAACAAGCTGGTAATTTGCAATGATATTTATACAATACTTAATGATACCTAAATCTCTTCTATCTAAGGTATTGCTAAGAAAAAATTAGGAACATTTATATATAAATAAAAAATATTTTTACCAATCTCACCTTGACTATACAGAAAGAACTTTCAGGCAGAGTTCAGTTTATTAACTTAAACATTTTGAGGACTTTTGTCACAGGTTGGTGAGGCTTATGATCCTCAGCAATGTTTTCTTTTGCTTTTCAACAACAGCAAGGCCTCTGGGGATCTATTATAGAAGTGAGGGTACTATACTGCATTTCAGTGCATTTCTATATCTGTTTGTGTCATTAGCCTTGTTGCACTTTAGTTTGTGGCTCAGCAGATTTAAACTTTAGAGAGCTTGAATTAGGGTTTTCTCTGGAAAAAGTTCTCACCAAAATACACAACTTGGCTCCTTTAGACCTTTGGTTGTTTTGGTAGGGATACAAATACAAGACAAAGAGATCACCACAGCTGAAAAATAGCCACCAGTCCTCTCAAAGCTCCTTCTTTAGAGAAGTAGGGAAATCAAATTGTTGTGGTTTTGGGTCTGTCTGCTCACTGGCAGTAGTTTAGGCAGCACAGAGTCCTGTAACACTTTCCAAACATGGCTTTGTATGTCATCCACCCCACTCTTTCTCAAATAGTTGGTGGGGAAGTGGGTTCTACAGTCAATTTATGTGATGGTCATTAAGAAACACATCTGTTAAATTATCATATTTTCAAGGAACCAAAGCATGTCTGTCCAAAAACATATGAAGACTGTTTCATACAAAACCTGACCAAGAAAATATTATTCTTAAATTATGAATTGTAAAATGGAACAATGAACATTGTGTATGAAAGAAGATCTTGTCCAAGGTAGAAGATTTTGTGGAGCTGGATACAGATATAATTTTTGCTCCAGTTCTCTACTGTCTCTATACCTACCACTTCTCTCCTACCTGTCTTTCAGTGGAATGCATTTATGTTATGTCCTAGACTTGGGTGGCTGTTTAACCCCCCTCTCCCCTCCATGATTCCTCAAGAAATTTACACAGCAAATGAAGCCTCCACAGGACATGAAAATAGCAAACAAATGGGAGGGTAGGAAATTAAGTACAGGAGGTAAAGTAAATAAAAATATAGAGCCAGAACTCCAGCTGCTGGAAATTAGTGTAGTCCTATTGAAGCCTATGCAATTACACTAACTGAGCAATTGCTTCATTATTTTTTACTTATTTTACCCTTTGTTCCCTCCCTTGGTTTGAGCTTTGAGTCAACTGAGCTGAATTAACATCAGCTGAGTGTGCACCCTGCTATGGGTCTGTGGGGAGAGGGAAGGGGCAGGGTGGGGAGCTTCTGAGGAAACCTTTCAGAGAGAAGGGGCAGTGTGTACCAAGAGTGTAGCTGTGCATGCTCTCAGGTTTGGTTTGTGTTTGTCTCCTGCTCACCTTTCTCCCCTCCCTGCACAAGTTCCCTGAGAGGGAAGACTCGATGCTGGTGTGGGTAGGAGGGCACCACACCTTCAGGGAAGGCAAGCAAGCCATCAAATAGGATATTAGCAGGGGTGATAGGCTCATAGCCAAACTCCAGGAAAACACAAAAATCAAGTGGTTTTCCCTTCCCTGTGGGTTTCTCAACCCTGCCTGCAGTGGGCTTCAGAGATGGACTCGAATGTTCATCACTGTGCACGGTAGGAGGGGGTTGGACCAGATCTGAGCTGTGCCATCAGGACATCACCAAGAGGAAAAGGGAGGTGAACCCAAAGGGAATGCATGCTGTGTAAATCATCACAATAGTGGGGAAATAACAGTGGCTGCAAAGCTACAGTTTGTAATAAGTGGAGGTTTTTACTGAGTTGGTTAGAATGGGTTTAATGTAATGGTGAGGTTTGTTTTTTTTTAACAATGACTTTTACAATTTTAACTTGGAAAGCAAAATTTATCCTTTTCATTAGAGCTCCATGATTAAATTGATGACTGTTTTGAAATTAATTTCCAGTACAATTGACATTTCTCATCCAGATTTTATTTCCTGTAGTTGCTACACAGTACATCTCTCCTGAGTCAGACTTGATCCATTGCTCTTTCAATACTTAACTATATATAGGTTTGTACATCATTGCTCATAAATACATTAAAAGTACATTAATCTGTGAAGTTCTATGAAGCAAGGAGTGTTAACACTAAGTAGATTTGCAGCTCTAATTCATCTGCCTTTTGCATTAAGGTGCAGTCTTTAATTACGTGTTCACACGTACTCCAGACAGTTTCCAACTTTCATCTCTCTTTTCATTATTCACTGCAGAGCCCTTTCTGTCTTTAAGGCTGGAATTAAATGTGGAATTGTACATTTACTTTTAGCCTCATTTAGGACATCCATCAATGTACCAGCAAAGTACCTAGAGAATATTAAGGCATTTATCTCCTCTTGACATACAGGGCTGCTATTTCCATCTTACAGAGGGAGAACTTTAAGAGAGGAAGGAGAGATGTTTAATGATATCAAGGTGGATTTAACATGACTAAAAAAAAAAAGAAATAGAGAGAGAGGAAGCTTAGAGGGCAGAGTATCTTAAATTCAGGACTGATCTTCATTTTGTGGGATGAAACAGCATCTATTTAGAGGTGTGTGGTTTTGAGTAGAAAAAAAGCAACTCAGGCTGGACTGAATTGCTGTTGTGTGCAAATGGAACAATGCCACTATACAACCCTGTGAGGGATTTGCCAGTGAAGAATTTTTAGAAAGATGTTAACCAGCTGATCTGTAAAGCTGCCCTTTCTAAAGCTCAGTCCCAGGGGATGTGGCTGCTGCTGAGGTTGGCTGTGAGACCGAGGAGCTCATTGCCCTCCTGCTGCTGAGCACTAGAAATTGTGAGGCTTCCTGACTGAGGTCACAGCCCCATGAGCTCAGGGCTTTTTTTCAAACCCAAATGAAATTTCACAGTAGAGGGGAAAGACACTTTTGTGACCTGTTGACTCTCTCCATGCCAAAATTTGAAAGGATTACAGCAAACAATGAAGTTGTTGAACTTGAAATAATTTTGTATGATGTAAAGTATAGGACAACCCAGATACTAAGTATTTTAACTACTGCAACACTTTTTCACCAAGTATGTCTTCAGCTAAGCATGGTTTAATAGCCTTTATTTGATATCAGATGCCTAATTCAAAATGCATTTTGTTATCAGGACAAAACAAGCAAAATTAAATATAATAAAGAATATTAGGAAGTAAAGCAAGATAACGTTAACCACTAGATTTTCTGTATGACCTAATGGTCTTTTTAGACTCTTCAGGTATTTGATTAGGTAGGTAATAAACAGGTAGTTATTTTAAGCATCAAACATCTAAATTTGAAGGGAAAACCTGGATGTTGGTGCTACTTGGTGAGGTTTCTGCACATACTGAAATATGAATTGCCAACCTCCCTCTTTAAACATATTGTCTCAAGGCTTTCTATTCTTAATGGTCTTCTTGTGCTACTCAACCTACCATGTTTCTGTAAAGAGGTTGGCATTGAAAACCATGTCACTGGTAGAGGGTTCAGATTTTTCATTATTTGTTCTCACTTTGTTAGTATCACAGGTGGAATTACAGCCAGATACTTTTATTGCCTCCATGAAAGTGGAGAGATTTTTAGCAAATGTTGTTTTCCTGCGATGTACGTCTCTTGCAGAGAAAACCACCAACTTGATTGCATGTATGATTTAATAGAACATGCAACAAATAGTAGCTATCATGTGTGATGATTATCAACACAGCCTGCCAGCAGCTGAAGAAAGAAAAGAGTGCTTTAATTCATGAAATAGGTAAGCAAAACATTGGGCTGTATTTTACATATGGATCCCATTCACATTATTTTCCCATTCTGTTGAAAACCATGATTATATCTGATGTGTACTGAAAAAGAAATGCATAATCTAACTGGAAAGCAGGTGGAGACATGAGTTTTTCACATGTGTGGCATGAAGTAGAGAGGAAAGCAGCGCAGTGGTAAAAATCCTAGAGTGACAAAATTGTTAATGTTGGAAAAGACCTCTGAGATCATCGCGTCCAACCATAAGTCTGAGGCTTTGGTGAGGAATGGAGTGAGAGAAAGAGAAAAAAGATGAGGAAAAGGGCCCAGGAGGGAACTCAGGAAGGGAAAGTGAAAGATGTTATCAGATTTTTATTGGTATAAGTGTCCCCTTACATCAAAGCCCTTTTTGAAGCTGGCAGTGATTTTTCATGGGCCGGTGACTGCCATCAGCCACAGCCCCGTGCTTCTGCAGAGGATTTAATTTTGTGTGACCAGGGAAAATGGTCCTGGAGAGCCAGGTGTCAGCTCTGGCAGGGCTCTGCTTTCATCCCACGTGGAGACCTGGAGCTCCTCTCAGCCAGCCAGAGGAGTCCCTCCTCTCATTAGCTTTGTTATTTTCCAACCAGAATTACAAATAAGTGGTAGCCTTCCTGATTCAGCCTGGGAACTGGGAGGGTTAAACTTGGTTTCTTTGTGCAGAGTTATTTTAAAATCCCTAGAGGAATATGCAGCAAATCTGATGAGCAGGATTCAAGGAGCAGCTGCAGGAAAGCACACTGCAGGCTTGCTGGGCCTGGTGTCCCCAGCACACAAAAAATGCAGACCTCATTTCACACTTGGATCAGTTGTGTGGGTACCTGGTGCATCAATCTGGCCAGGATCAAATCCTGCCCATTGGCTTGTGTCACTTGGAAAAGAAATATTCTGCAAAAGTCAAATTAGTTCTCACGTGAGAGTTCCTTAATTCTCTGATGTGGTACGGGTTGGATCATGTCCTGAGACTTCTGGTTTCTTTTATAGCCCTAGCCAAATCTGGATTTTTCTTGTTCATTATGAAGGTGACTTTTGGTGTCTTTTAACTCCCCAGTCTTTTCTGGAATGCTCTTAAATTCTTCGTTTTGATGCTATCTGGCTGCAAATAAAGACTGTTTGTGCACTGCTTTAAGAAGTGTTTACTTTTGTCTGTAAAGCTCCATCATATGGGCAGTCTAATAAAGTTCTGTCTCCAAAAGAGTTTGATTTGAAAAAAAAAAAACCCCATAGTTATTGGGTTTTTGGTTGATTTTGCTCTTTTACGATCTGTAGGAAAATAGCTAAGAAAAAAGTTATGGAAGCACATAGGGGAATTGCTTAGGAAATTCTATGCTGTGGATCGTATTTTTAATGTATCCTCCTCAAAACACAGTAAAAAACCCCTGATTTATGGGTAGATGTTGATATTTACATCTCTAATTCCAGTTTGTTTCTTTGCTGGTCTCTTCCTGGGGCTCATGGTGGCCCAGAACACCATTTGTGAACCTTGCAGCTTCCCTGGGAAGGAATTACAAGACCAGAAGTTTGATAACTGCGCTCCAGCTTATTGGGGAAAATTTAGTTAAAATTTTTGTGTTTCATCTCAGAGCAGTGTGGAAAGAAAATCAGCTTTCCTTGGCCTCTCCTCACCTTCACTGCCAGCATAGTGAAACATTGCAGTGACATAGGGTTAGCACAGTAGTTTTGCAGGAAAGGGACATGGCCTTTGTACGTAAAACAAAGTTCAAATTATTGAAATCATGCTTCTTCTTGCAAAAAAAAAAAAGTGAATGTATTGTTGAATAGCTCTCATATATTTTAAAGAATTACACCTCTCATAATTGTCCTCAAGAACATTAAGCTAGAGCATTATTTTTATAATTAAGTGGCAAATCCCACTTTTAATATAATTTTTATTAACTTTTTTACCTTAAAGTTAAGATAGTCCAAAGAGTACTTGCTGAGGTCACAGGTTAATGCAAATGATAAATGTACATTACTTTTAAAGTATAAAATTAAAATTATTTTTCATTTAATAATGAAGAAGAATTGTATGGCTTTTTCCAACTGATACAGCCGGAGAGAGAAATTATTGAGAAGAAAGAGCACACTTCCTGATATTTTACCTGTATTGTGTTCTGAATTCCCCTAAATGCTCAGTTGCCAGAGATAGCTTTTTCATATGCATTAATATGATTGTAATCACCATCACTTAATTGAGATAGCTGCAGGATGAGTGGAGTCCTGAGGGAAACTGTCTGTGTGACAGATAGCAGGGCTGTTTCTGTGGTGCAGAGTTAGTTGGGTATTAAAATATAGCATGTCTCTCTAGAAAGGCTTCTGCTAGTGCTGCATGATGCAACCATTTCAGAGCAGTATTTTTTGTATTATTATATTATTACACTTGAAAACAGTACATGCTCCAGAAAATTTTATACAGGGTAAAGTTTGGCTGGTGAGTCCTGCCTTTCTGTCTGATGTAAGCCTATTTATCCCATGGATTAATTATTTATGGTCTGGCCTTTCTATAAAACTACTGTTGTATTTATATTTACTGGTTTTAAAACACTGTCTATGTGGGTGGGCAAAGTGATACTGCAGTGCTCACCTCCTGTGCCAGCTGGCCACCTAAATGTCTGTCTGTGTGTGTCCAACTTTGCTCAGTTGTCACATGACATGAAGCAGGGCTGTGACCCTGCTGATACTCCTGCTTGTAAATGTAAGCTCAGCCATAAAAATTGCTGTGATTCCGTCAACAGTAGGTTCCTCTGTGATGTTTTCTGAGCGCCTCTGCTTGCTGAGACCCATGGAAATTAAGTTTTTTTGCATCTAGAAAAATACAATGTATTTGGAAGGGGACCAAAAACTGCCATGGTTAGACCTGATGTGAAATGTTTTATGTCTTGCTTAGAGTCTGCTTGAAAGGATAACAGCTATTGTAGGTGTTGACTGGAGGCAACAGCTCACCCCTCTGATCTCAGGGGGTTGAGTCAAGGTGTTCAGGAGTGATTTATGCCACCTGAGCTTGTGCTTGTTCCCAGTTGGTGCAACAAACAAAGGATGCAAGTCACATGGCATTTATATGAAGAATTCCTGATCCTTCTGATAAAACATAGTTTTTACTTACATCACTACAGAATTCCTATTCTTGTTATCAATGTAGTTTTGTTCTTAGAATCAGCAGAGGACATTCTGTATTGCTTTCTAGAAGTCAGGGATGTACAGTGCACATCTCAATAGGTATTCCTATTTATACTTATACACTTTTTCATATATTACATACATCCTTTTAAAATGTGGGACATGATCAGCGGTGAAAAAATATTTCTGGGGAAGCCTTGATATTGGGTTGCCATTCTATTTCTTATTTCTGTGTCTGAATCTTCTTGTTGCTGTACAAACAAGTCAAGAGCATTAACTGAGGCATTAACTGATTTCTTTGCACACTTGCATACAAATTCTACCAAAGCATATACAAATGTGTACAGTATTTGGAAAGAAACAGAATTCCCATCCTGGGGAGGCCCATTATTGTTTCCTTTGCACAGGAATAACAGTAAAGGAAACTCCCTGTCTTTAAGTAGCAATCAGTGTCTCAGGGTCGAGTAGGAAACCTTTTGAAGCATACTCAGGGAGGTTTTCCTCTCTTTTCTGTATCTTCTGGTGTTTGCTTTATTTTACTTGTGTTTTCTGTTTCTCTTGTTTGGGAAGACCACCAGACCCATCGTGCCTAGGCAAGATGACTCCTCATCCTTACTCCATGCCCTCCATTTCTCTTCCCTGCCCTTCCCAGTTTGGTTTCTGTCAGCCCCGTGTCAGATCTGGGCAATCAGCGTGTGACATTCCGGTGACATTCCGGTGACATTCTGGCGGTGCTGGGGGATCGATGGGGGCTGCCCGATGCCATCCTGATGAGTTTCTCATCTGTCAGTCTGTTCAGACCCTCCTTCAGAGCTCGGGTCCTGATCCCAATTAGTCTCAGCAATCCTAAACACTCAGGGCTGGCTGATGACTGCTGCAGTCCCGGCATTAGGGGTGGTGCTGGGGTTTAGTGGTGCTGCTGTGCGTGTCTCTAAACTCCTGCGGGACATTAGATATGGAGCAGGGGGTGACTGCAACACAGCCCAAAAAGCTAAAGCTCCATCCAGCTCCAGTGGCTTAGAGATTCCTCCATGACTTTTAAATGCTGCTTGCCATCAGGAGATCCTATACCCTTTTGGATCCATAGTTCCTCTCCCTGCCCAAAGTCTGCCTGTATTCAGTCGCTCAGTTTGATGTGAATTAATCACTATTACCTAACTATTGAGAAATTTAAATGCAGACAACAGGCCCATTTAGCTGTGTTGTTTCCCAGTGTTGTCACTGGGGTGTTATTCCTTTTTCAGTTTCTGAAGCACAAAGAGGCAACTGCCCAATCAGACTGTTGAGGAAACAGAAATATCCTAATAGAACATAGATTTCAGGAAAGCTTCTACTTGTATTTCTTGCCACAGGATCTTCCTCAGTATTTAGCTTTACTGCACTCTGCTGCTGAGCCATGATCAATCTCTCGTGGCTTTTAAAATGAATCTTTCCTATATGAGGCTTGAAAACAGCTTTGAAATATTTTGAGAGAAAAAAGCAGCAATATATGAATATATTCAGGCATTGGAAGCTGACAGAAAGTGGAGTTTCACCATGTGCTCACAAGAATAAAATGGCTAAATTGGAAAGTATTAAAGATGAACATAGCAGAAATGACAATGAAAGAAAAAAGAATATTTAGGGTCTCCTTAGATTATTAGTGTGGCACTTGGTGTGAGCTCTTAAAGAGATTATGGGAAATATATGTCCCACCAGAGAGTGCGGAGAATTCGGCATTTCATTCTGGACCTCACAAGTTTCGTAAAATTACAGATTTCATAAACAAACCATTTTATGTCTCTGTAAGGAACTTAGAGGGGATTTGGAAAGTCAAACACTGAAGACCCTTGCTTTGACTGTGGTGGTAAAAGTAACATCTGCCTCAGACATTTTAACAGCAGACTGTTCAGATCATTTTTTTCAGCGATGGTAAGAGACTTGACAGACATAAGCCATCCTACCCCTCTTTTCTGCACTTCTATCTCTCAGCTAAACTAAACATTACATCAAAGCACTCCTACCAAGGACATTCAGATTTAATTTTACCTTTCTCCTTCAGATGTCCAGTTCATTACAATAACTTTTCTGCTGTCCTAATTAAAACAATAACACAGAAATAAAAGAAAAAAACAATTATTCTTTTCGGTGGCATCCCTGGGATGCCGCAAAATTTTTTTTGTTCTCCAAATCTGAGACAAAAGCCCTTTCAGAAATACATGCCACAGTCATGAACATTTACCAGTACCCAGTGATTCTGGTGTGTGTGCTGCCTGTTCTTGTGAAGAATCTCCAAATCATCAAGTAAAAAGCATTTACCCCCAGGACTGGGAGTTGACATGGGGTCGTAGAAAGGCCTTGCTCTTTTGAAAACATGGGATGATGTGTCCATGATGACATAAGCCTGGGGTAAATGCAAATAAAGAGAAAAAGAACCAAGAATCTTCAGTGCTGCTTCAGCCAGTGAGGCTCCTTCTCCCATTGCTCTATTTCTTTGTCTCCTCTTGGGCACACAGCTCTCAACACCAGAGACCTGCCAATTCTTCCAGGTTTCCTGATGCCCTTGGTGCCAGGCATGTTTGTAGGATTCTTATGATTCCCAAAATGTTACGGGACCATTAGCTTCTTGTCATCTTTCAGTTTAAAATTTTGTTAAAGGCTTCAAGTTCACGGTTGCAAGAGTTTTGTGAAAGCTCTACTCTACAAGATTTCCTGAGGAAAGTTAATAGGCAAGTCTCAGACAAGGCACTCAAAAAAAACAAAGCCAAGCAAGGAACAGACAGAAACAGCTTGAGCAGCATTGAAAACTGTGTTTTAGTCTGAAGAGATAATAAACAATAGCTTTCAGGGTCTTATCATGATGTATTGTCTCTATTTCAACACATGGTCTTTGTAAAGTGGACAAAACTGGTTTTATTAAAACATCAGTGACAACAAATAATGCATTTCCTCAAATCATGTCTTCCCTTTGTCAGAATTTGTTGTGCCTGGCAGGTGTAGCTCATTTACTGCAACAAAAGGTGAAAGGTTTTGTGCTGTGATTGCAGAATCTTGGGGAGACAGCACTCAGCTGAGCACTCTTACTCTGTGAAAGTCTGAGAAAGTTTTCCTTGCAATCTGCTTCCCAGATTTTGCATCCACAGCTTTATTTAGCATTATGGTGGCTCATGGCCCTGCTTCATGTGGAAAGTATCTACTCCACCACAAAGAGGTGAAGGAAAGAGTTTCTTTACTGTGGGGTTCCCCTTGAAGTTCCAACCATGGGTATATTTGTTTAGTAACTTTTAAACCTCGTGTTTGATCCACAGAAGCAGATGCCTATGCTCTGTCCATTTTAGTTTATTAGAGGGACAGGCATATACTCTGAAAAGGTCTCTAATCTTTGATGTAGTTGATGAAATATTTACCTTGGTCCCCAAAGTTGTTAGTGATATTGTTTCCAAGTTCCAGGGCATATATTTAGTGAAGCACCAAGAATTTGGTCGAAGAAAATGATTAATTATGGTCCTAAAGTAGTGCATAAAAGTCACCATAAGAGTTAATTCAAATTGGATTCACAAAACCCCATCAATGATCAGCAAGAGAGTGCCTACAGATAAAGAGAATGGTAAGAATATTAAGAGGGTGACACTCTTAATATGATTCCACTCAGGATCTTAGGTTCCCTAAACTGGATCCCAAAACCATCTTCAGATGTTAAACTACCTCTTTAAAGCCTCAGCAATTTACACACTCTTCCTTCTTAAGGCCATGACCCCTTCTCCTCTTCTTCTTTCCTTCTCAGTCTGAATTTCAATCTCAGGTAGCTGCAGCATTTTATTTCTATTCCTCCACACTAGTTCAGCTCCTGTAATTGTTGTCATCTGTATTGTCTCCCCAGTTCTTGGAATGACAGGTTTTGCAGCCATCCATCCTCAGGACACTGGAAGTGAGGCCCTTGTTTTCTCATCAGGCTCGTGTCCAGCCCTGAGTAAAGAAAGGCAGGTGATCTGTATGCCAGTTATCCAGGCTCCTGACACCTCCTCAGGTCCAGAGAGGAGGGAAAAGCATCCACACAGCGATTGATAAAGTTTCCTTTTCCTCGGAATCACTGACTCTGGGGAAAACTAGGTATTATTTCAGACATCTACCAGGCCATTTTCTACAAGTGATGCAAAGCCACAAAGAAAAGTTTTTTTAGTGACTCAAGAAGGTTTGATGGTGACATAAGCCTGCTGGGGGTTTTTACTGCTGGCCATCCTGACAGTGCAGTGGTTTCACTTGATACCAGAGTTCCTCACAAATATTCTTAGTGCTGGACCAAATGACTCACTCAGCAGAGAGGGGAGCTCAGCCTGGGAAAGGGTAAGGGGCTTTCTCTGCTGATGTGGCATTTTAAGCTTCATCCTATACTTTTAGTTCTTTATTTCATGCTTTCACACTCTTTTGTTTCTGGCATATCCAGTGATCTTGGGACAATATTTTCTTTATGCAAATTTCCTTCTATGAGGAATATTAATCTCTGCCATTGGCACTGATGGACAAGAGTTAAAGTTTCATTTTAAATATAAAGCTCTGGCAGAGCACACTTAATTCTCTGCTGTGTTTATAAGATAGTAAATGCCATTTACTTAATGGCATTTAACTGTAAAAGTTGCAAACTCTAGGCACGCTGGTCTTTTCCACTGTGTTGGCCTAAGAACAACCATGTAGGAATAGGAATCTTTCTTCCCAAAATACTTTAGCAGCAGATATTTTGCTGCAAGGTTGTTTTACCTTACTGGATTTCAACTTGAAACTAGAGTCTGTTATTATCTCAGAAGAAAGTAGTTATTTGTTACCATAACCAAAATGAATCTCCTACAAACAGTAGCTGCCAGCTGGTACAGGGTTTTAAAGCTCTTATAAATTGAGATTTCCAATTATTTTGGCAAAAGCCCAGGAGAGTGTTATTTTTTTTATATGCTACTCTGCCTGTGGGAATTCACAGGAACCCATTCCACCCCCAGTAGAATTTTACATTCGGTCACAGGTGTACAGCAGACATAACCAATTAAAAAAAAATAAAAATCAAAGCCTCACAGCTTTCAGGCATTGTCTATTTTCCATGGCTTTCAGGGCTGGCAGGGAGAGTGTGTTTTAGTCCAGCATTGGCCAAGATGTCCAGTTCACTTCCATAGGAAGAAGTGATCAGTTTTAGCTGATAAGCACAGATTATCTCTTCTCCAATTGCCTTGGAGGGAGGTGCTGCATCCCTGCACAGGTTAAAAGGGCAGTGGGAGCCAGCCCAACAGGCTCATCTCCAGCGCCATCCAGCCAAGTCCCTCGGAGAAATAAATCTCTGCACAGGCAGCAGACACAGGCTTGGCGTTTCCTGAGAGGCTGAGGCTGTGATTCCAGCTCGCCTCACCCCAGGAGAGGGCTGAGCACAATTTCTGCTAAAGGTTGTGGCTGTCCAAATACTTCCTAGCTCCAGAGTTAGATAGGGAAAAGGGCTCTCCACTCCCACTTTGCTGTCTTGAGAGGAAGGGTGTTACCTTAGTGAATTTTTACTTTCTGTGCTGCTCTTTCCCCCTCTCATTTCCACACCAAATACCAAAAGAGGGGCAGGCATTGGCTTTCAACAGCTTTATAAAAACAAGGCAGCATATATTATTTATAAATTGTTCAGTGAGAAGCTGTAAATTAGCCAGAATTTTAAAAAAGGAGATTGACAGGGTACCTAGATTTAGTGTTTGACTAAGTGCACAAAATTGGAATTAAAATTGCCCGTGAGTAGAAAAGAACCAACATTCGCTTGACTGCCAGCTATTCAATGTTTGCTTTTCCCAAATTTCTTGTTTTCTTTAGGTTCCCATTAATTGCTTCGTTAATGTGAGCCACTTCCAAGGAAATAATTGGTCAAGAATGCCCCAACAAGGGCTTTACAGGTATTTGCAGGGTTTGGGGTTTTAGCATGGTTCATGCTGTTTAGCAAATCACAGGAAAGGGAAGCATGGCTGCTTTCTCCCAGGAAATGTCACACCAGTAAATTAAGCAGGGCTCTAAAATGAGCTGTGCTCTGTAAAAGAGTATTTCCATCCCCCTTCATGGAAACCCCAGGCCTCAGCACCAGGGAGGCACAGCCTGTGAGTCATGGGGAGCTGCAAGGAGATTTTGGTGTTGAAAATGCTCTCTCTCTCTAGGAAAAGTGTCCCTCCATCTCAGCAGGGTGGAGCCTGGGAACTGATAAGAGTAGCAAGGGGAAAAAACAGCCTCCAGAGTCTGGGGAGGAAAAGGGAAAGGAGGGGCGGGACTGGCGACTTTCACCTTTGGAATAACAGCCTGTCAGGATCGCACTGGACCTCTCTTTCTTTTCCCTCCTGTTGCAAACCCACACACAAGGGATTTTTTATTCTGAAGTTTACCTTCCTTCATTAGCATGGTGAGGTGATCATTGTTCAATCTCTCAGGGACACAGAGCCAAATCTAAAACATTTGTTAGGGGTCCTCCTGTAGAGTACGTGATTTACCAGCAGCTGCAGTGATTCCACAACAAACATGTTAGTGTACCAGAGGCCTGGGACACAAGTTTGTTTAAACAAATCCAATGAAATTATGGGAAACTGGTGGAAGGGGGTCACCATTTTCCTGCTAATAGTTACAATCCATAGATAAGAGGACTGGGAAGAAGACCCCTCTTTCATCTATAGTTTATCACACGGTTAACGCAGAAAGGAAAATTGTTTCAGGATAAACTCTGATGTGATGGAGGATAAACTCTGATGTGATGTAGGATAAACTCTGATGTGATACACTAGTTTTGTCATTCAGACAGTGTGTTCTAAAACATGCATAATGGTGTGGAATTTGGGGCAAACACATGATGTTTAAGAGTCGGAAGGAAAGAATGAGGAGAATGATAAATTTATGTAACATGCATTCCAAAGGTGGAAGGGAACTTGTGAACAAAGAGCTTTGTGCTCTCAGACCTGAGATTATTTGAAGTAGTTCCTCTGGCTCAAATGTGCAGAGGCATCAGGCAATTGAATTCAAGGCCTGAAACAAAGACAGCCCTGATGGCTCTGGACTTTGAAATGCTGGACTTTACTGCACACACAAGTGGAGTAGATGCCTTCAGCAGGAAGAATGTCAATTTTGAGGAGAAGTAGTTCTGTGCCAAATGTTAATTTTAAAAAGAAGTAGCACTGATGCCAACAGAGACTGACATTAACAGTGGTGATTTTCTCCTCCTCTTCATGTGTGCAGCCTTGTGCAGAAGTGTCAGGCCATGCACACCCCATTATGCACCACACAGAATCTGGGAAGCCTAGGAACAATTTTAATGAAATAACAATAGCGTCTGAGCTACTAAAAGTACCAATTTTTGCTTCCCTAATGGAAATGGGCTATGGGCTGGGAAGTAGATGGCTCCAATTTTTCCTGGCTTCCAGTTCCTTCTGTGTTTCCGTGGCAAGATGGCACAAACTGTGCACATAACTTATTTTTGATTAGCAAAGTAAACAGGCACAGCTACTGCTCAGCCTCAGTGGGTATGTCTTACAAAGACAATCTCAGATGTGACTAATTTAATGATAGCAAAGGTTAATTAGGGGAAAGAAAGGCCCTGCTGGAATTTGATCTACCTATTATTCTGAGTTTAAATAATGCAAATTTAGCCAGCTGGAGTTAGAGAGATGGTATAATGAGCAGTGCCCTATGGTGAGGGTAGAGGGGTTTGAGCTGCAAATAAAATTTTTTTGGTTTCCAGGCCTAGGGAGTCTAGTGGTGGCTTCTCTGTGGGGAAGGACACTGTGTCATTTTTAAGGAATACACAGAGAAAAAGCAGGACGTGAACCTCGTGTAGATTTCATCTTTGTTAACCCTTGTCTGCTGTATGTTTTCCTGAGTCTCCACATGGCTTTGATTTCAGATCTTCAAAACATATTTTGAGTTCCCTCCCCGGCCTCCTTTGCAAGACTTTGTTATGCAAAACAGAAAATATTTCCTGAGTTTATGTCTTTGTCAGTGGCTTGAAGTGAGGAAGATCCTTTTCAAAAAGCTCGGCGCTCGTAGGAAGAACAGCTCATTTCTGATTGTTTTCCATGACAGGGTGTCTCTTCTTTCTGCTTGTGGCCCAGAAAGCCTCACACTTTTGTCTGTGCCAGTTGTTTTCCTTCACTGCTCTGTTTCTTTGTTTAAACCCTTCACCAAGGCTGGGGTTGCATCCATCCTTGTGCAGCCCGTGCCAAAGGGCTTTGTGCAGAGCTGGCTCAGCGCTGTCGCGCACCTCAGGCGTGAGCAGGACCTGCTCCCGAGCCTTCCTCTGCCCACAAAGCAGAGCTGTGCCCGCCCTGTCCAGAAGAAAATTTTCCTGACTGAGGAAAACTGTGTCATAAAACCGATTTTATTTCCCTCAGCCTTCTCAGGCCTTGCGTGGCGGAGCAGGGAATGTAGTGGGAAACCAGAAATCCCGCAGGGCTTCTCCGTACGAGCTGTTCTTGGCTGCCAGAGCTGTCTCTGTGGCTGCCCTTGGTCAAGCTGAGGCAGAAACCATCCCTTGAGTCACCCGGGCTTTGAGAAGCAGCACAGTTTGTGTAAAGCCCACCATTTCCCCTCTGTTCCACACTGGGAGTGGAGTGGACCAGAAATAAGTGCCAGGTTGGTTTTTTTGGTGCATCTCCATCAGATCTCCAAGCGAGCTATCGCAGGCTCCCAAATTTATTGCTTTAGCACTCCTACATGACAATACACTTGGGGTAACTCTGCAGCCCTGTTTCAGTGCTGAAGAAAGCCTGGAGGAGGCTGCAGTAATCTGAAAACTGCCCACGGGTGTGCTGCAGGCAGGAGAGGGGGAAGCTAAGGTTTGGAAGAGAAAAAAAAATAAAAAATGATGAAAGCAAACATGAGCCAAGACATAAAGTCTCATTTTGCTCCCATGTGCTAGTGCTTGAGCAGACTATTGTTCTGGACTCAGAGATTGGTTCTTAATTATGCTGAGCAGTGAATGGTTTAAATTACAGGCGCATAGTTTGGTGAGCACAGGGCTGTTAAGAATTTTGGCTGGAGAGCAGCTGCAGGGCTGCTCTGAGCTCTCAGGAGGTGGCTGTAGCTGGAGGTGCTCTCCAGAGTTAGGAGGTCTGCACGCTGCCACCTGAAGTCCCATGCTTGAACGCTTTATCTAAATCTGCCCTTGTCTTTATTCTGCTATTTCAATCTAAAATAAAGCATCTTGTATTTATTGTATCATCACATTTAGACACTACCATTTTGGAATCTCCTGTGGACATCATCAGATCCAGATGTTTGCAAATGTCATCATCCATACACTAAAATGATTACAAATGGAGATATATTTCTGTAAGCTGTTGCTGCTCGGTGAAGATTGCCAGTTTCCACTGGCTTGGAGGAGAATTTTCTTTTTAATGGGGTAGGGATGGCCCCAAGTTCAATATTGCAGATTTTTAAATTACACATATTGTTGCATGAAGCACAAGTGGTTGCAGTCTCTGTTCACTCATAAATTTGGACTGATTTCCTAAGAGATTACTAATTTTAACGTGTGGAGGATGATTTTAATATTGGGATTACAAAATCTGATTACCTGTCTTTATCTGTAAACGAGGGTGATGTGAGTTCATTATGCTCTCTGATCAAAGTTTTAAAAATAAAATTAATTTTCAGAGAAGAACTGCTTTTCCTTTAGCACACTCCCTTTGCCTAGATAGTCTGACAACTGCACTGGTGTTTATATGTACTGTATACAGCTCTGTGTGGCTTGTGAATGAATACTACTGCCCTCTACTGCAATGAATACACTCTCAGTCTAATTGTACACCAAGCAGGAGGAAATTATTTGTATGAAAGCCCAGACACAAGCAGAGACACACCCAACACCTCAGAAGGGGCAAGGGTTTGGTATTGCTGACTGCTTTGCTATCGCTCTGGATGTCAGGGCAAGAATGAAGTTTCTACAGGAGGGAAAAGAAATCATGTGCCATATCTTGCTCTTATTGTGCCCTAATTAATAAAGTCAGGCTACATTTTAGATTTTCCCATCCTTTTACTGATTTGGGAACAATAGTAACAAGTTGGAGATTTAAAATTCATAGCTTTGGCCATGAGAATGATTATCACAGAGCTAAAATTTTTGGTACCCTCTTTTGAAAACGGTAACTCTGTGTTAGGTAGCACAGCTTTCAGACACAATTAATAAAGGTAATTATGCACTCAAGAGTGAGACTCCTAATCCAGGATTCTGGGGGAAAGATTTCCTGGTTTTACTCTTGGGAGCACAAACGAAATGGTGTTCCAAAACAACAGGAGAGCTCTGTGTTTCATAAAGTTTTGTGCTATGTGCAAATTGCATTGTGGGAAAACCTTTATATTTGCTAGGTAATTATAGTCCAGTAGTTTCACTGGGAGGAATATGTCTTGCTCTTTCTCCATAAAGAAAAAGAAAAGAAAAAGTAATTTTTTTCAGGAAATAGAATGAGAAATGGTAATGTATGTTAGACTTTGTTTTGGAATTTGAAGAAGTGGTGTTTCAATTCTATTGAGTGGAATAGAAGTTTGATTTGGTAGTCTGGCTGATGTTAATAGTTTCAATACCTCAACATATTAAATTTTTTCAATGGCTGAAAACTGAAAGTTAAAATAGATCCAGATAAAGTTAATATGCAGTTAGTTTTTTTTTTTTACTAGCACATATTATGTACTATTTCCAGTGTATTTTCTTATGGCTCTTGTGATGAATCTATGGCAAACTTGTACAACATCAACAACTAAAAATCTCAGGAATATGAGGAGCTGCCAGATTCCAAAAGCAACTGATCCTTCTAAATTGGAAGAAATTGGAAATGGGGTGTAATTGTTATCACAATTATATGTGCCATAAAGATATTGTTTTCATGAGTAGTTACTGCCAGGTTGGCTAAACTACGCTCAATAAACCCCGGGCCCGGGGGACTCATGAAATTGTTCTTCATGAGTGGTCTTGGTGTTGTTATTGGACAAGGTATTAAAGCTCTTGGGGAGGAATGGCTGTTGATACTGAGAAAAAGATTTCTTTCAGCATCATATATATGCATCATACGGTGCTGTGAGAAAAGAGTTGGTGTCAATATATTATTGAAGTAATACCGTGGATATATTGGAAATCATATTCAAGGTTAATTGCAATTAGGATTGCTAAGAAACATCCCTTGCTGAATTAGACCTGAAGTAGGAGAAACAGAGGTTTTCTCTGGAATGATTGATTAGGTCATCTTTCGGGGAGTATTCATCATTTGACAAAAGGAAACTACCCGTCATGTCTTTGCTGGAGATTAGATTTCTTTCAGTTGGTCTTGGGTAGCGATGAATAAAAAAAGGAAAATGTTTGCAGAATCTCTTTGTAAACTCTCAAGCTTAAAGACTCAAGCTAAAACCTGACTTGGGTTTTCTGTTAATCCAGCACATGATTTATTTACTATAAACAATCCTGAAGCATGGGAAATGATTTCCAGAGAACAGAACATGAGTTTTCTGGACAACTTGAAAAATCTTTTCGTAATGAAACCTGTGGATTGAAATTGTTAAAGGATATTTTGTTTCCAGTTTAGGTATCTGGCTTGACGGGATCAGTCGCTCTTCTCAATCCAGTCCAAAAACACGAACCACTGAGCAGACACACATTAATCAAAGCTTATGTGTTTAGTAGCTCATAAGGCTGTAAAAGGAACATTTCTTTCCTTTCTGGATGCTGAAGCACAAAAAGGAGGCGAACTGTGGTTTCCTCTCACCAGCCATGAGCTTCCTGTGTTCCAGCCATAGCGATGGTGAATTGGGTACTGCAAAATTTGGCAGCATCATTCTGGCTGTACAGGTCAGGCAAGCTGTAGAATTTGGTAGGTGATTAAGGAAAAGAAAATTCAAATGCCTTTGATTGCCCTGCTTTCTTTGAAAAATGTCATCTGAACAAAGCATGTGAAGAATACTCTAAAAAAGACTTTTATAACTTTCTGTTATAGTTATGCATCCAAGTTTTAACTGGGGAAGTAATTAATTTAACCAGCAGGCTCAATGACTAACACAGAAACAGACATGGATATTTGGAAAATTGTCTTCACAGTGACAATTAGATGGAGACATCACTTCCTGTGGCATTAAAAATTGTAGTAAAAGCCTTATTCTGCAAGACACACTGGGATTGCACTCCAGGAGATGGTACATTAGATTGTAAACATTGCTTTCAGGAATTAAACACTCAGTCTATGCTGATCAAAGTAAGATAAACAATGTACAGTTTAATAATTTGTTTTTAGTGAAAATATCTTAATTGAGCAAGACTTTTTTTAAGATCTAGAGCTCTGCTAGACAGTCTAAATAACCAACATAACAAGGCAGCCTCAGTGGTTTCTGAAACAGATGATAACATTTTTTAACATCTCTTCTGTTGATACAATAGTATTTTTTCTGTGCTGTAGTATTATAACTGAAATTTTTCCAGATATATTTCCACATGAATCAATGGTTTATTGTCATTATTAGACAATGTAGAATTTTCAGGTTTCTCTCCTTTCTCTCTCCTTCAAATGCTCCCCTCCCAGTTATTTTGGACCATTTCTTACACATAAATGCATGATTAGAAAAAACATCCAAGTTTGTGTACTTGTGCATAATCTGTTCAGTAGAATCATAATCCTGTTCCTTCCATTTCTTGTCTTGTGTTGCACCATGTCTTCCTGGGAACATTGCCTAGCTCTGAAGAGAGTGGTCAGGAATGTAGATGTAAAGTGAGTTTGATGCTTGGACCTTTCTTCTTCCTCTTTAAGCGACTGCTCCCTTAGAGTTTTGAAAAGATTGCAGTTTATCTGGCTAATGAATGTGTGAAACTGAGCTGGGAGCACAGCACCAAAGTTCAGCAGTGGTGTCCTCACCTGTGTGGGTCAGTAAATGTGACACAGAACATTGTGTGTCACCTGCAAGGCGTTTGGTACCACAGGTGGCTTTTAGGCAGCTCTAGGAAAAATGTGTAAAATTTGCACTGGCACATGTATGTGACTCTAAATAATTACCCAGACCTAAACTAGGTAGAAGAACTTGAGCTGTTCTGATAGTGGCATGGAGCAGAGAAATCCTGAAGTCCCACCACTTTGGACTTGCCCAAGGCATCTTGATGCTCACGGAGGATCGGTTCCGGCTTCAGCTCCTTTTGTGATGCCAACTGTTGCACAAATGCTAAAACCCCCATGTAAGCACAGGGCATAAAAGTGATAGATTCAGTTTTGAATTAGGGCTGTAGGGGGATTTCAGCTTAATATTTAAGATGAAGTCAGGAAGCTGGCCATTTACCTTCCTATGTTTATCCCTCGTTACTGCCTGGTTGTGTGCAGCGCACATGGAGTTGGCAAACTGCAGTTTTTCAGAATTTTTAAGTGAACTTATTTTGGCACTAAAATGCTATATTGCTTCATTTTGCATGCTTGAGTTGTACAATTCCTGGCGGTAAAAATTGCACTTTGGTTTTTTTTTTTTTTTTGTATTCATTCTACTTAAGAAACTGAAATCATAAGTGGTTATGTCTCGCCTGGAAAACTGTAAGCCAAGTGCCTGATTTCCTCTCCTTCATACACCACCAGAAGGTCTCCACTGACCTCCAATTAATGGGATTCTGTTGATGCAAAAGTGGTGCAAGAATGGATTGAATCTCAAATGTATTTGTGAGTTTCATTGAGATTCATCAGACTTGGGTCTAATGAACAAAAATAATTATGTGTATATTTGGCAACATTTGTCTCCTGATTAATATTTTTACGTTGAGATGTTAGATTACTTACAGATGCTTTCTTTTTGCTTGTTTAGCAGATTTCCATTTTTAAGTGATTTTGTGTAATTTTGCAAATATTTACTGAACATTACAGTACTGTGCTTTTACAAGTGGGGCAAAACTAAAATGGCTCACTTAAGTTAAAATCTTACTGTGCTGTAAAGTGCATTCCTTCTCGTTGTTTTTAATTAGCATAATGTCCTTCAATTTAATGCAATTATGTATTTTCTTGCAGATAAATTGCACAGAAAAAGCACTACTAAGTTCTTTGCTTCCATTATGGTTTACAAGATTATTCCTAGTGCCATAGGGTAAATATTTCAACTTTGTGTTCAGAAAAAATGAAATAGTAATCATCAGTAAATCTTATACAAATATTTGGATTTGTCCATTGTAATACCCTACGAAGTTTTACTAATGTCAGTGTATAAATGCAGGTTGTTAATTTATTAAGAACCGTGGCAGCCTGGTTGTTTAGCCAGTGGTTTTGTTAAGACATATTCTGTGTATTTGAGCGATTAAACCAGCACTAAAATCACATCTCTCTCTATCAAGACTTTCAGGTTGAGAGCATTTGGGATTCATTCCGAGCTCCACTGTGGTTTTTTCACTTGAGCATTAACATGTCAGATAGGAAGAAAATAATTCACAGCTGTCTTGGGGCTTGATTCACCCATCCCTGACATCAAATTTATGCCAGTGTAGCTCCGCTGAAAACCATGATATTACTCTGGTGCTACACTGGTTTAATAGAGTCACAAATCGGGCCTTAGGGGGGTTTCTTGGTTACTTCTAATTTTCTGATTAAAGCAGAGTTATTGAAACTCATAAAATCCATGGAACATTGTTGCTCCACTGTGGGCTATCTGCATCAGAAACCTCACTTCATTCTGGGCCTTAAGCAAATTCCCAGCTGGCCTCAGCTCAGTGAAGGTACATTCACTCAAATGTTTCAGCAGTATTTTTATTTTTCAATTTGCATATTATTTCAACCACATTCCAGAGCCTTGCAACCACAGAGGTTCAAAATATTCCATAGATTTTGGATTCTTAGGCAGATGTGAGGCACCATCTCCAAATTCATGCTTCTCTTCCCTACCTCATCATTCCTCTTCATACAGCCAACGAAACTGGAGATTGCTACCCAAAATATGTTCAGGATCAATCCTTTGGCCAGGAGAATTTCTTATTCACTCTCTGTCTATGGTCTGTGGGGCTCAGCTTTCCAGCACAGCATCCAAACCTGCAGCACAGCAGGGAGAAAAAGGAATGGAGAGAAACAGAAGTGGAGAAACGACGAGCGGAACGATCGCGAAGCGTCATTTCACGTCTCAGGAAAGAGTCAGTCAGGTCTGGTTGGACTCACTGCTGTGGTTTGCAGCCCTGCCTGTGCCATTTGGCAGAGGAAGGGGTCTGAGGGCTCGGTTCTGCTTGCAGGCAGTTTGAAAGATGCTGATGGCCTCCAGTTCTGTAGATTAGTGTAGCGGCAGCGCCCAAGGAAACAGCAGGAAGCTGAGTCAGGGGAGGTTTAGGTTGGACACCAGGACGAGATTTTCACCCAGAGGGTGTTTGGGCACTGGAACAGGCTCCTCAGGGCAGTGGTTACAGCACCAAGCCTGACAGAGCTCAAGGAGTGTTTGGACAACACTCTCAAGGAACAGGGTGTGACTCTTGGGGATGGTCCTGTGCAGGATGAGGAGCTGGACTCAGCGGGTCTCTTCCCACTCAGGATATTCCATTGCAACAGAAATTGTGAGAACTGCTGCCTTTGCTGCAGGGGTGTAGAGGTTGTCTGCTTCAGGAAAACAAAAAGAACCCTTGGAGTGTGCAGTGATTTCAGAAACAATATCATGCATAACTAAAATGGGTTTTTTTGATTACGCTTTACTCAATACATACAATCCAAATGGCAATCAGAGAGTTGTTTTATTTCCTAAGAGGTAAAATTCAGCAATGCAGAGACCAAGGAAATGCAGAAAAAAGCCCCTCCAAACAAAACACTTAAGGGAGAAAGAAAAAGAAGAAAGAAAAAAGCTTATTTAATTTCAGAATAGTTCTTGGTATTCTTAAAGCCCTGAATGAAGATTTATGTTGGTCTTTCTTGATCCAAACGGGTTACCTCTCTTTAACAACAAAGATTTCTTTGAGAATGTTTAATGCTTATTGCTGCTGCCAGATACAACCTCCTACTTCTTCAAGGTTTTGAAATATACTGGGCAGTTCCTAAGCTTTCTTTGGCATGTGAAGATAATTCATGTGCTGGACTACAAACCAACTGCTCACCCAAAAGCACAGGAGGCCCGGATGATGTAGATTAGGAATAAACAAAAGGAACTGGAAAACTCTGTAGAGGTAACATTTGAACAACTGTGCTTCCACATTATATGGTGGAAAATACCTTGTGAACATGAATGGTCTGCAGAGGATCCTCTGCCTTTTGCTATAGAAAGGTTTGTTCTCTTGTCCCCTTACATGTGTACTCCACAGATAACACAGAAAATCCTAATCCCAGTTGTAGGCTGGTGAGAGGGGAGGAAAGGGAGGGAAACTAAAGCAATAAATCTGGATCACATACTCAGAGAGCATTGGCACAGTGATGGCAGCAGATGCCCAGGAGAGAGGGTGTTTGATCTGCATTGCATCACACAGAAAATAGCACGCATGGTGGGTTTTCCCAGAACTTAGCTTTCCTTCTGGAGTGCCCCAGAAATACCCTCTAAAAGCCCCAGGCATAATTGCTGCCCTTGAAGCGTTGTGTCAGTGCGGATGTGAATGGAAGAGATTCCAGCAATATGCTGGAATTCCATGGAGTAGGTCAAAGAACAATGGAGCAGAAGACAGAACTTGCATGAAGGTACCCCCTTCAAGGAAGCTTTGGTGTGGTTTGAAAACTGAGACAAAGTGTACATAAATGGATCAACTGAAATGGCTGTAAACAGCCCATGAAGACACGCTGCAATAAAATAGTTTAGAGCTCTTCTTCATTATCCCACTTCACATTCAAGGGGATGACTGGAAAAGAAGATCCTCTATTTTTTTAAGAAATCCACAGGCCTTACAGCAAATGAGCGTGTTTTCCAGTTCAAATATTATGAGTATTCTTCAATGTTTGCACAGGCTTGGGATTTCTGAGTCCATGTAATAATCTGCAAAAAAGTCCCACTTTTTTTTTGCTCTGCTGAGACTCCCACATGGTACAGAGTGGAAAACTTTGCTGTGGCATGTTTAATAGGTTGCAGAGTAGGCAGTATGTGGTTCCTTGGAGCAGCTAGGATGAGAGAAGATAAAATATGTCCTGCTTTCCCAAAGCAGATTGTATGGCTCTGTGGCTACCTGAAAGGAAAGACCACTTCCAGTTTAGCCACACAGACGTAATCCGCGTGTATTCTTAGATTTATGAGTGGCTGCATTACCCTGCAATTAGTCTGGATTACCCAAATGTGGGATAAGAAGCGGGGGGGAAAAGGTTTGCTTCTCATTATTTTTTCCTCTGAGCATTCATCTGCTTTACTCAGAGTTTCCTATACCTGATTCTTCGGTGTCTGTGGCCACCAACAGAGTTTCCCCCAGCCCTAGCAGTCTGGTTTAAATGTGTGTGCTGTACATTCTCCTTGTCCTGAGGGTTCTGCTAAAGGCATTTATCTGTTGAATGACGTGCAGACTGCCAGATTCAACAGATGACAGCTTAAGCACAGCACTAGTGACCACCAATGGTGTGGTTTGTATTTTGGGATCCTGCTTTTTCTTGAAAAAAAAAATAAATGTTGCCATTATTGACTTTTTAAAAAATTCCTTTTTTCAAGCTGTTTCTTGTGTTTTGATGTATTCTTCAGCTCTGTCCCATATTAAGGACTGATCTTGATTTCATGTGCCCTAAATTCATGCTGCCCCTCCTCTAGCCTTCAGCAGTGGCTTGTGGTTTGTGCAGGAGTTTGGGAACAGATGTGACCAAACAGGCACAGACACAAATAGATGATGCCACCTCCCTCCCTCCCTCTCTCTCTCTCACCTGTTGGCCATTTGCTGTCCTCTGATAAATTGAAGACAGAAGGCAGTTTAGAAAACACACAGATCATGACTCTTTTTTGTTTTTCTTGCCCTTTTTTCCGAGTGGAGGTCCGTACAAAGGCAAGGCAGGGGTGGAAGAGGGACATAAAACAGTCAGATGGAAAGCAGAGTCCCGAGTCCTCCAGGTTTGGTTAACTTTGCTACCAGCTGCAACCTCATCATGTGGGTCCTGCTGATGGGTGTACTGATCTGGGAGCTGCTTGGCAGCGTTGTTTTGGGATGAACACTGTCCTGTACTGATGGAATGGAATGCAGTTCAAGGTAATCTCTAAACCATTCCCCTAGGAAGGGTTTAGAGACCCAGGGAATTAAAAAGTCAGATGGATGCCAATGGGTAGAGGGCAATTGCATCCTAATGCAATCCTGCATATAACCACAATGGTCCTTAAGGGGGATTTTCTTAGGAAACAACATATGCAAAGATAATAACCTCCCTGCTGGTACTGGCAGATATCTGCCTTTCTGGCCGACTCTGATCCATTCATATGCACAACAGGGGGGAAAGGATTATTTTAGCCTACTTATTTTCTTTCCTAGTTCACATCATTCCCTGAGTATGTACAAATAGGAAGGATGCCAAGTTGTTTACAAGAAGATCAGGGATAGCTTGAGCCAAAACTATCAGTCCAAGTGCCCTCAAACTGTAGGGATTTTCTGATGTGGCTGTGACTCCAAAAGCTGTGACTCAGCTCCATCTCTGCGCTGGAGCGAATGTCAAAATGAATATCTAAGCAGAAGCCCCATTCTGAGCTGTACTGAGAGCTCCCACTGAGTGCCAGACATGAGAAATCGCCCTGACTCTGTCAGCATAAAACTTCCAAGACACAGGTAATGTACATCATAAATTTGAGCTGAGAAATTCTCTTTTAAGCGTTTTTCCTTTGAAAACCTTACCCAGCTCCTATCTTCTCCCCCTTCCAGACCACCCACAGATACCACCCACAGACCAGTCACCCCAGGGTCTTTAGAGGTCAGCTGTCATTCTCACTATCTTAATCCTGAGAGCATAGGTGCTCAATCAGAAAAATGGCTTTAAACAGGTGCTAAATGTCAAAACCACAGTTCATACCATCAGAATATTATTAGAATGAATATTGATATCTAAGTGTTTACTTGCTGCTGTGTTTGGATGTCGAATATGTGTGTAATAACAAAGGAATGATTGCAGAGAGGTGTAGAGGTTGGACGTTTGAGAGAAGGAGTTCTTGCTGTAAAGAAATCAACAGGAGGTACAGCATCAGCTCTGAAACACCAGCATGGTACCAGGAATGTTTATGTAAAGCAGTCAGACCAGCATCATCCTCCAAAACTGTGCTGTGAAGCAGGGCATATTGTAACAACATTTCCAGTTCTTCTTGTTTTCTGTTTTTTTTAAATCTTTCCTTCAGATATTATATTATATGTTGATTAAAACTGCAAAGCAGATGAGTGGCATGGAAGAATTTTCCAATCAATCAAAATGAAAGAAAATATTTTGGTGATTCCTTATTATATTCATCCTCAGTCTTATACTGCTGCATTTGTTTGGAAGTTTTTTGGGTGTTTTGTGGTTTTTTGGGTGAAGTGTGTTTTGAAGTACTCTTAGGTGTAATGCTTCTGTGCTGAGAGAGCTGAGACGTTCACCTGTGCCCTTATTGTCCCTGGCTTTGACAATGGTCATCCCCTGTTCTCTGCCTTCCCTAATGCTCGTTCAGACACAGATGCCACAGGTGACCCTCCTTCCTCTCCACTGAATCCACAATTGGATCATTACTGCAGCACTAGGGCTTGTCCTAGTTGCAAAAGGAAAATTCAAATTTGCTGCTTGTCCTGTTGCAAAAGGAAAATTCAAATTTACCTCTTCTCAATGGTTTGGTCATCTCTCACACAATTACTCTTTACTTTCATGCCCCCTTTGCTATGGAGCTGCTAAAATTTTGAGCTGTTATTTCTGTATTTTTTAGTGAGCATGATATTTGAAGAGTTATTTTTTTCAACAGCCTTTCTAAAAACCTGCTTTCCCCTCGTTTGACTCCATCCTTAAGACTTAGCCCCTGTGCCTCTAGGTATCCCACTCAAAGAAGAGAAAACGATTTTTGATTTGAAATACATTTTTATTTTATTTTTTTTTTAATTTCAAATACAATGTAACGAGAGCCATGATACACACGTGCCTGAGGTTGACTACATGACATTATTGCTGTTTATTGCTCCTGTCATCTTTGATTTCCCCTTCTGCTGCAGTTTTCACTTCTTGAAGCTTGTCTTAATTTCAGACCCGGATCCCACAAGTTACACATCTGCTTACCTTTAGTCATCTGCCCGTTCCCATTGATTCCACTGAGAATACACACGCACTTTAAATTAGGCACATGTGCAAGATTTTTGGAATTAAATCATGGGAAATGTAGTCTACTTGTTGTTATTTTTCCCAATTTCAACAGCCAGTGGCTCCTGCAGGTGGTCAGACCTGCAGAGATTTAAACACCATCGTTGGTAAAGAAAAGGCAGTTGGCCGGAAATCTGTAAGGAAAAAAGGTCTTGACAATATTAAGAAGTAAATTTTTTTTTTAGCAATAATAGTGGTGTGAGCTTTCATAGCAAGGGTTGTTCCAAGACAGTAGAGCTGGCAAAGACCCAGAGTTTTTATTCTTATTTCTTGAGGCGATTCTCAGATGAGAGACAGCTTTCATCAGACACAATTTTCCTCCTTTCCTTAAGCAAATCGATTTTCCTCCTTTCCTTAAGTGAATCAGTGCCATCACATCATGGGGCAGGAGGGATAGGGGGAGTGGTAATTTTGTAATTTCTTTTGGGGAAACACCTCCAGTATAACTGGTGTTGTGTTGTTTGGCAGTTGGGAATGACAGCGAAAAAAAAACCAAACACCAGAAGGATCTGGGAAAATGATCACAGAAGTTTCTGGGAAAAACTAAGGAGCAAAACCAGACTGAAGGGTGATCTGTACTGTCAAGATTGACCACACTATTATAATTTGGTTTTCGTATTTTGTTTATTTTCTTCATATTTAAACTATTGCAACAAGACCTGAAAAAACCTCATATTTTAGTTTGCATTAAGTATTGTAAATGCAATTTCATTTAAAAAAAGAGAAGTTGTGGTGTTCTAAATCACATGCCATATGATATCTGAAATGATTAGAATGAATTTAAACCATTAAAATAATTGCATTTATTTGGAAAAAACCTATATTTTTACTTTTACTTCCATTGATGGTACAGACTAGCTGTGGCAGAGTAAAAATGAGAGAAAATGAAAACTGTAGGAAGACAATAAAATGACAGCTTAATTTTGATTTAACAATTCATCCCTCTAGAAATGCAACTTCGAAAACGTGATTGAAGATGTGTGGAAGTTCAATATGATGTTTAAGTCCAGCACACCTTAAACACAGGTCTAAAACCAGCACCATTCCCAAAAGGCAGAAATTCTGAGCTGCCACCCTCCCTGCAGCTCTGTTGCCAATACCTGCGTTGTTCATTTATCCTCAGCGAAGGAGCAGGATCTCAGGGCAGCACAGATGGGAGGAGGTGGGAGGCCAAGTTTTGGCTCCAGCTAATCCCTCCTGCCTTTCCCCATGAGGCTGCTCTGGTGCTGGGAAGCCCCTGCAGCTCTGGGTCCCTGTTGGGAGTAGGAACCCAAAAGACAAAGTGAGATAAAGAGAAAAGGAGGCAGAGCAGAGAGTGTAACCCAGCGCTTCCTGGCACTGCCTCCTGAAAAGAGCCCTTCAGTCTCAATCTTCTGCTGCACAGAAGGGCATGAGGTGATCTCAGCTTCAGAAATGAGATAAATCAGATAAGCTAATTCATTTTTCTGCTGATTTAGTATCATTTTTGCCTGTGTTTGATTTGCCAGTTTTATTCCTATAATCTATTGGTAACTTGATACCTTTATGTTTTAGGGAAAAAAAATTTTCTCCCTTTCTACAGTTCAGCTGTTAAATAAAAAAACAGCAATTCATTAGGAACACAAAATCCTACTGGGGTGAATGCACTGGAAATCCAGAGCAAAATTTTTTCACAGTTACATTTTTGCCCTCTTCCCTGATATCTTCCAGGCAGGGCAAAAGTGATTAGGATGATCTGTTCGTTCTTCAGAGTATATTTATGTTTCCTTTGCAACAATACACATCTTTTCATGATTCTTTGGATAAAAAAACTATCCCCAAACCATGATTGCTCTCCCTGATATGTGCTAAATATTGACAAAGAAACAAAGAAAACATGTGTGTTGAAACAAGCTGACCTCTGGTACAAGCAGAGCAAACAAATGAATGCCCTGGGATGTGTCTTTTATTACTGCTAATTTTTTTTTAAACACCACGAGTCTCCTCTCAGGTTGGGAGACAAAAACCCCTCCAGTGCTGCATTACACTGGGGGCAGAACCAACAGCCATGTGCTTGTCCAGGCTGATAGATCCATAAAGGGATGGGTCAAGCTAGCTGTGTTGCTAGCAGCTCAGGTTTTACTGGAGCTGATGGCTTTTGGAGGGTTTTCTTCCACCCTGCATCACTCATCAGTCAGGGAGAGCTGACTATGTATGTACTCAGATTTTAGGTAGTGCCTGAAAGTATTCAGCTGGTTTGGATGGTGTCTGGAACCTGCCTCTTCATAAAATTCATCTTCAACGGGGCCAGAGAATCTTCCTGTGTAGTTCATCCAGAAATTGTCCATGAGCCAAGAAGTTCAGAACAACCTACAGCATGAAAATGGAATTAAAAGCACACATGGATGCTGTGCTGGAAGAAGTCTCAGGGATTGTGAGGCTTGACAGGGAAAAAGGCATCTTGCCCCAAATTAAGGGTATTTGGGAGCTTTGTTTGACCTTCATCCTGGCTATTTGCTCACAATTCCATCTTATTATTTACAATATCATTGAATCAAAATGTGAATTTGTCATGGAAACCCAGGATTCAAATGGCCTATGTTGCTTCCCCAAATTACAGCATCTCCTTAGAAAGGAATAAAGAAGAGTGCCCTGAGTAATCTGAACTCTTGCAAAGTGCTATAAGCAAAACATAGCTTTAATAAACAACACATTTTCTCCAATTCTTAGAGAGCATTTTATAAGAAAAGATTGCAATTACAAAAAAAAAATCATTATAAATATGTACATATAAAATGAGCTATTTCAGCTTAATCAAATTTTCAGGAAAATGTAAACACTGGGGATGTACTGGCAACAGTAAGACCAGTGGGGGCCATTGACATGATGTGGGTGAGGATCTCTGTGTCACTGCCTTGCTTTTTCTCTGTAAGGAAAACAGAACAGTGACAAGCCATTACGTTCATTCATGCATTTTACTCTTTCCATTTATTTGGCCCTTTTGCCAGAAAAATAATGGAGCATCCAGCAGATGACATAGTTGTACATAAATAAATATTTATTCAAATCCCCTGCTTGCAGTCACTGCCCACTAACAAAATACCACAGTCAGCTGGACTGCTGGAAAGCAGAATGCATCCAGAAATTTTGCTTAAGGTATGCAAAATAATGCTCATTTTACTACAGCTTTGAAAGTCTCATCTGCTTGTAAATGTTTGTGTGTGAGGACCTGTGTGTCTGTTAATGTTATGTGATAATCTTGGTGTGTGTGTATATATATATGTATAAAATATATAAAATATGAATTACATTTTATATATATTATATATATAAAATATAATTATAATTATATATTATAGTTATTATATCTATATTATACTACTATACTATATAGTATATGTAATTATTTTATATATTATATATAATATATAATTATAATTATATATTATAGTTATTACATCTATATTATACTACTATACTATATATAGTATATGTAATTATTTTTAGCATATATAAAACATGATATCTTATAACAAAAATATGGTAATATATTTCAATATGTATAGAAATATTATATCTTTAAAGATATATATAAAAATATGGACTTTTCACATCCATTTCACTTTTCTTCCTGTCATTCTCAGGTGCATATTACTGACAAGATTTGCCCTAAGCACACCTGAGGTTTTCTGTTGTACATATCAGTTTTATAGGACCGATGCACATCCTTTTCTTTCCCTAATCAGAGTTTGAAGAGGTTCAGCCACATGTGTCTGGCCTGAGGAAAAAACTGTATTAATAGGGACAATCTTCTTACCTTTAAAAATTATTCCCTATGATTCAAGTGACAATGAAAATAAGGAAAAAAACCAGCTATTTGTTACTATTTTTTAAAGCAAGTCCAAAACCCAAGCCCTGTAGCAGGTGAGACAATCCATGTCTCTCCACATATTTCTACATATTTTTAGGAGTTTGTTCTCCTTAGGAGATAAATGGGAGCTTTCTCTGCACCTAACAGAAGCAGCAGCCCCAAATCTCTATTATTTTTAAATTTTTATCCTACTTTCACAGCACAGGCACCATTAACCTCTGGTGGACCCACCAGCCCTGCTGGGTATCTACAGATACTTTGGCTGGTCCAACTCATTTGCTTTCAAGATTTTTGCTACTTGTGGGCAGACTCCTGGAAATCTGGACACAGCATTCGTGCAGATAATTCCTGTCTTTTCCAATTTATTGCTAGTTGTCTCTTTCAGGACCTTTCAGCCTTGAATATCAGCTTTCCATTTGCAATTCATGATACTAGCTGGAAATTTCACAGGACAAAAGCAGATCCTATGGATTGGCTTAATTCCACTATCGTTATTTTTAGATTCTTGTGAATTAAGGATAAACCACAGCAGGTTTGAATTTTGTTTTGCTTTTTAATCTAAAGATACTGTTTGTTTTGGCTCAAAGGGAATTGTGAGAAATACCAATATATTTAAAGGGAACACATTGAAGTGCTTTCTGAGGACAGCAAGTGAACCTTAGCAGTGAAATCCTGCTGTATGTGAGGTTCTAAAATTGCAATGTACAAATGCTTTTCTGGGATGCAAGAGTGTCCAAATGTGTGTAGTCCAGGATGATATCCAGTCAAAAAATGGCTAATGTATAATCAAAAATTTATTCTCATAATTTAAAGGAATCTGTTTATACTCACATCCAAAATCTCTAATGACATCACGCACCAGGAAACAATGAAATCTCATAAAGCTGTTCTCTTCAACAGAAGTTTTAAAATATGTTCAGAAAGACTCGCCTCTGCTGCCTGACTTCAGCCTCAAAATCTTAAATCTGACTGTTGGCCACTTCTCCTTTACCTCTTCTACCACAGAACAGCATCTTGGCTTTGCCTTGCCAGCCTGCATCAGCCCTACCAACACTCTGAAATGCTTCATACAGAGCATCCCCTGCATTCACTGGGAAATACTAGAGGTCCTGATGTAATTTCTCAATAAAATAATGAAATTAGATCCTAGTGAGCTAGGGACACTGGACATTTGAATTTGGAGCTCCACACTGCCATGGCTGCAGGCAGTATAATTTCATAGTTCTTGGAATATGTGTAACTCAGGAGTTACTCAGAAACATAAACTGCAATTCCTGGAGGTAAAGTGAAATATCCATTAGTTGCATATATCCAGATTTGTCTACTCTAAAAGAATATACATTACAGACAGATACCCCTGATACCTGACATATGGTTTTCTTTTGGGGAATCAGTGCTGTGTAAGTATTAAACTGTTCTATTCTCAGCTTTGTGCAAAGGCTCAGTCTATTATTTGCCTTGGTCTTCACAAAGAAAATTCATTAGTTTGAATTGTTTTTATTAATGCTAAAAGTCAGGGAAAAGAAAAAAAATGCTAGGGCTGAACTCCATAATGCCTTGTTGTACCACTTGGAAAAATTTGTTTGTCTGTGCTTTAAGCTCCCTGTATTTCCAGTGGTTTCAGTCTGTGTACAAGACAATAGGAACAATGTGGGAATAGAACAAATTCTTAGTGATATTAACAGTGCCAGGGGATGCAGTTCCAGTCCCTGGAATTGCAAAGTGTGTCCAGATGCTGCAAGGATGCATATCTTGTAAATGCTTATAATGATAAACAGATAATAAAGGTTGAATTAAACAAGTCAATGGTTTTGGCCTTGCTGACTGCAAGTTCTGGAGTGTACATGAAATAAACCATCTCCACAAAAAGAGCTGGTTGGCTCTCTCCCAGCTCCAAGGACATTCAGGATACTGACTCTCCCTCCTGGGAATGGTCCCTCTGGGGCTGCTTTCCAAAGCCCTGACAGGTTGGAGCAAGTTTTAACGTGTAGTGCCCAAACCTTATATGATTTGACAATTTCGTCTTTGCTGGGTGGCAGTTCAGCCCTTTCTTTCAAAATGCTGAGGAGAGGAGGGTTTGTTTGAATGGTTTTGTCAGAAAATAATTGCAGAAGGACAGCCAGTTCCAACACAAACCCCAGGGACAGTTCTGCTAGGTACCTAACAGACAATTCTAATTTATCATCAATGTGTTTACTTAGTGCATGGTGTCCCACATCTCAGGCACTGCACAGACCAGCCTCCAAGACCTCAGCCCTGGAGAAAGCTTTTAAACTCTATTCCATTACAATTCATTTAGAAAAACCGGTTTAGCTTTAAGGAAAGAAATGGAAGGTAACTGCACGGTAGGAATTATCTTGGCTGTGCCAAAGGATTTCCTGTCTGTTTTTTAACTCTCCCTATTCTGAGTTTCTTCAGTAAGAAAATTTGTCTGTTACTCTGAAATTACAGAGAACAGGGTTTCCTTCAGGGTGTATCAGTACCTACATAATGTTAAAGATCACCATCAGTGTTTTGTCAGCATGTAATGCACTTGATCCATGCACTTTATTGATGTTCCTAATGAGGTCCAAAGATCCTGTGATGGAAGGTGTGATGCCATGTCAAGGTATTAGTGATAATCACTTGGCAGTATTCCAAATTTTCCTGGTATCTTTGAATTCCAGCAAACGAAGATCTATTTGAAATTAAAATCTGATATGGAAATGTGTCTTCTACCAAGGCTGGGCATTGCTGGGTGGGAATCTGTTACCATAAAGGGAGCTAGAAGGCAGCTGAATGAAACCTTAGACAAAAGGGAAGAGTTTTTTTTGTGCTAAATGACTAAAACTAAGGCACTTGGCCAAGGCATGCATGCATCATAACCCACGACTTATTTGGGTGAAGAAATGCCCCAGCATTTCCCCTTCCAGCACACTGACAGCTCGCTCCTGAGCCATCAGTTATCCACAGCAACGTGCCCAGGACTGGTGCTGCCACATGCACAGTAAAGCCTGCTGCCCACAGAGGCCCAGTTTTGGATCTGGGTGCTGCTTTCTCCCAGAATTATGTGTTTGGATGTGTGTAGCACAACAAAGTGCAGGGCAATGCCTGCACGGTTCGTAAATTGGCACCGACGCCTGCTCTTTTTCCAAAGTCAAGTGTAAAGTCTTAGGGCCCTGCTGATGAAAAACCCATCTGATCTGGCTGGATCACAGAAAAAGGAGGGCCCCAAATTATGAGCAGGATCTGTTCTAAAAGCCGTGTGCTCATGTAAAAATATGATGGAATATGGGCACGGAAAGTTCCTCGTGGATTTCACTAGATGCACAGGGACTCCTGGTATGCACATAAATTTATATGTTGTACTCAGAGACATGATGCAAAGAGCCAGGAGGCTGTAAATATGTTTCCTTGCTGTATAAAATAAGGTGATAAACAGTGACATGTCAAAAGCCCTGGAAAAAAAGAAGGCTGGGGTCAAGCATGATATCTAACGAGTCTCACTTTTCTTTGCCCTGCCTACATGTTTTTATTTCTACAGAGTGAAACCAGTAACTCTTGTTTGACAGAGCAACCATGCTCCCTGAACAACCTGGGAAACTGTTAATGGCCATACCTATCTGAGTATTTGACATAAGCTGCAGGAGAAATCAGCACCTGTTATTTGTAGAAAAGACAGTGAAACATTCCTAAAATACAGGATTATAAAAGCATACTAAGAATATGTTATAGTTCTCAGAAAAAATAGTTGCTTTCAAATTATCTCATTGAGTTGAAATACTCACTTTTATTTCTTTTTACTGTTGTAATCAAAGTGTTCAGGAAAAGATAAAGCTGAAGAATTTTCCATCAGAAAATCTCTCAGTATTTATTATTGCTATCTCCATTCTTAGCCAATTCATGCAAAGCAGACTCTATTCCTTTTTGCAATATATGCTTAATTTCCCATAGATTAAAAATCCTGTATTGGATTGCAACAATGTTTGAGTTTTGTGGAGTTTTGCTGTATTTTTTTTAAACAAAAATGCCAGCTGCATTCATGCTGCTCACTTTCTGCAAGTTGTACTTGCAGTTTGACTGCCTTAGCTCCCTTCCTCTCACAGCTGCTTGTGTGCAAAGGCTTTCCCACCATTAATCCCCAGTGTGATGGGCTTTGTACAAGTGGCCATGCAGAAGCCTTGGGAGGACTCTCTGGGAGGATTTGGCTTTTGTAAGGCTGCCTTCAGGCCAGTTCTTTCTCCTTAGGAAGTTCATCATCCTGTCAGGAAAGGCACAGAGAGGAGTGAGGCCAGGTCCTTTGGCAATTCTGGATTAAAGCTTTAATCTTTGGACTACTTGAATGTGCCCTAATTTATGCCACGCCAAAGCTCCTAAATTATGTCTGAAGCAGCTCTATCCTCTTAGGTTCTCTTTAGTTTTAATGTTTCTCATTAAAAATGATGAAACACGAACCACTGTTACTGAATACTCATCTTTCTCACCAACAGAAAAACCTCAGTTCTTCTGGACATGAAACACTCAACGTGATGGCAGGTTTGGGCTTTTTCCAGCCTGAGCAGGGCTGATTCAAGCAAGGACACCCAGGATCTACACAGAACTCCACCATGGCTGATGCTGCTTAGATCTTACATGTGACTATGAGGACAAATTTCAGAGGCAGAGCTTGACATTATGTCATGGCAGCTCTGCAGCCAAATGCTGCTGGTAAAAAATCAGTTTAATGTTATGGAATTACATGTGTCCAAGTATAAAGGCCATCAGCAAGGGAAAATGGTAAAAAAGCACCTTTGCTCAGATTTTGCTTCCATATTCCATATTCTTTCAACAGCATATGTGAAGGAAAAATCTTGGGAGCTGAGAAATACTGGGCAATAGAAACAGTTGTCATAGTAATTGTCTCCTATATATACAGGGTTCATTAAGTGGCTTGTTAATTGCTGGTGCCAGTATAACAGAGGCAAGAGAGTGAAAAACTGTCAGTCTGTCAGTCAGAGGGAAGGAAAATAAATACCTCCAAAGCATCACAAAATATTCAGAAAAAGTAAGTTTCCAGGGGAGAAGAAAGTTTCAATAAAATTATGACTTTAGCTCTGGAAAATAATTCAGTTAGAGCACAAGTGGTTGCCATAAAAATTGTGTATATTAGTAAAAAGCACTGTTGTGTGTTTCAAAATAGGAATAATACCTTCTAAGCATCTCAAATGTCAGGTTTTATTTAATAAACTTGGGTAAGAAATATATATAGTGTATAACCACATGATGTTTGTGGAATTTTACTACACATGTAAAAAATGCTGTAAACATAAGGGGCTTTGTGCGTGTGTTTCTCTGTGAGAAACCCACTCCATCCTCTGAGAAAGCTTATCACTGGAAAGACAAGATAGGCTAGAGCAGAGTGACATAGAGCCCAGTTCTGCAAGCTGTCACAGAGCATTCTGCCTTGCTGTCACAAGGACTGCAAATTCCCTGAAAGAGTCACTTAAGCACTTTGCAGGAGATAAGTGTTCTTTACATCCTCAGAAAGATTTTAGAAAAGAGAAATGAGCGTGTATTTCCATGGACAAATGGCTCAGACAACACAGCTAATGGTGTTTGGGGTTTGTGTGGGACAGCAGGACAGATGAGTTCCCTCCATAGAAAAGCCAGGAAAAATGTAAAATTAGTGAAGGGCTGATCTTGGATAGGAGATAAGAGTGAGCAGTTGATGCTGTTTGGGTTTTCTACTAAACGCAGCTGCAGGCAGGCTGGAAGAGGGCTGCTTTTTCACGTGCATTGAAGATCACACACATGTACATTTTTGCCTCAGTTACTAGGTAGGTGTTAACAGAACAGCTGAGCCCTGTACAGGACTGGTTGGGGTCTATTTTTAGTTCTGCACATTCTGTTCTGCACGCTGCCGATGCTTCAGCCCCGGCTCTCGGTACAACTCGCGCTTCTCCTCTCGAGGCTGCCCCAGTGTTGTGCTATTGCTGCCAGGAGGTCCTGCATGGAAACAAAACCAAACCAAACCAATAAATCAACTGTGATAAAAAACAACAACAACAACAAAACAAGCAAGAGCGCTCTGCTCTCTCCATCTTGCAAAACAAAGTCCTTCAGGCATGATTTATTAGTAAAGCCAACTATGGACAGTTAATAATGTACATCTGGATCTAATGAACAAATGCACAGCCAAAATATCCTCTTTTTTTTCTTTTTTTTTTTCCTTCAGGATTTAAGTGAAGTGATTCATCTGTACTTTAACAAAACCTTTTATTTCCACATGAAGAGGTGGGCAGCCATTCAATCTGACATGATTGAGATTGTTTCAGTCAGTTCAATTGCCCAATATTTTCAAATTACCTTGAAAAAAAAACAATAGAGAAGGACACATGTGTGCTATTTGGACCTAAGGAAGTATAAGTCTCTACCTACAAGATGTCTAATATACATAAATCTGTGTACAAATATTTATGATTCTATTAGACACAGAGAAAGTAACACACTTGCATTAACATGAAACATCACAATGAATTAGGATCATAAATAATAGAAAGTGCATGTGGAACAAAAAGTCTGGGAAATTCTTTACTCATCTCTGTAGCCTTCTGGGCAGAAAAGCTTGTTTTGAAAAGCAGATGCCCCTGCCTGCTGTAACAGAGCTGGAGTTTTGCAGAGGGTGTTCACTGCTGTCAGCTGGCAGTGAGGGTTCTCAGCAATGCTCCAATCCTGAAATGCCCAGACTGTGATCCACCAGCAAGCGTAGAAATGGGTGGACATTTCTTGAGGAAAAAGCTCAGTAAGACTTTCTCTCAAGCATGTGTACAACATTTCAGTACCCCTAAGTGATGCAAGCCAATAGAACTACTGGCACATTTAAAGAAAAACAGAACACGTGTGTGATTGCCTGGAGAACTGGAGTCCATGATTTTAATTCTGTTTAACAGTGGTTTAACTCTTAGCGTCATGCAGCTATCAGGCTGCTTTTCTTCTACTCCTGTTTTTGGAAGCAGGTCTTGATCCTTGTAAAGGAGCTTTTGATTTAGTTTAACATCACTGCTAAGCAGCAGAGCAGAAAAACAAGCAGCGTGGTGGAGTTTTTCCAATTAATTTGGGATTTGCAGTTAAATACAGGTGTCACAATTTAACATATGAATAATTCATAAACCATCAAACAGCACTATTTCAGTGGAGGAGTTTCTTAAAAAAATAAGAGAAAGAGTCAAACATATGCCAAACATTTACAGGACTGTTAGCAGCAAGTGGCTGAAGGAAAGTTGAAAAAACTGCCAATAAAGCAACTTAGCTGATGGGTTGTTTAAATTCTCAAATAGCAGCTGATGACTTCTTCCTATTCAGGGCGAGTTTCCTGACTTACAGCTTTGTATTCATTTCTGTTTCTGAAAATCCTTTACAACAGGAAAGCAATTATCTCTGAAGGAGATGGACTGAATCTGTAATTTTTTTCTTGTTCTGGAACCTAAACTGGCATATTTTTCCATGCAAGAAAGTCTGTTAGAGCTTGCAACTGTATGGGGAAAATAAGATATTTGTGCTGATAATTGGCATGACTCTTCTTGCATGTTATTGATTTTCTGCTAAGAATAAATCTTTAGGTTAAGAAAAGCTAGTTAAAAGTCCTTTTATCATTTTAGTTTAGCTTCCACACGTTGTGAAGTGACCAGACATGTGACAATTGAAATTAAGAGAAGTGGTAACATAATGAGATATTTGTATCCGTCTGCATAGAAAGATAAATGGGTTAAATGCTGACTTCACTGTCTTTATTTTGTCTAAATCTTCCCCAGAGGTGACACACGAGACCAAGAATGATTCAGTGGTCTGATAAGGGGAATTCTGCACGCCTCCAGCCACTCTTCCTCTGTGAGCCAGTAACTAAAATGGATTGCATTTGGGCACTATATTTAGTTTTGCCCATAATTCATTATCTGATCCTGGCTGGCACCCCAAATCTGTTCTTTTGTTAACACACAGATTTTATGGTATATTGAAAAAGCCTGCAATCTAGCTTCTTTCCCTGCCACCCAAAATGAAACTAAACCTTAGAGCAGCATTTAAGAGGAGCTACTACCACTCAGATGGGATGGCTGGAGAAGCCTTCCTTGTTCCCAGACTGACGTTGTACAGGACTTCCTTAGGTTATGTTTTACTTCCTTTATCATATAGCTCAGTAGCTGAGAGGTGAATATCTCAGGTATATGAAATATCAGATCCACATCTTATTTGAAGCACACGAAGGTCCTCAAATGATGCAATAGGTAGGATGTGGTAACTGCTCTAGCCATTGCTCAGGCATCCAGTGATCATGAAATCATCCAGCGCTGTCATGGAAGTTCATTTATAATGAATCCCCAAAATTATGTAGCATCATTTATGTTACTTTTAATTTATATTATATATTTAAATTACTCTTTATTTAATAAGGAGAAAGAAAAAAAATCAATGATTTTATAGATGAATGGACTACTTTTTTCTCCCTTTTTTCTTTTTTTTTTTTAAATCTTTTGCATCATTTTCAGTTTTGATTCCTTGAAGGGCTAAATTAAGCATGGCAGGTATTTTAGCGGGGGCTCAGCTAATGGTCTATCTGGAGATGTAATGAAGCACTGAATATTCCTTCCCCTGGGAGCTGAGAGTGCTGGCTGTTACAATACCTCACTTCTCTCCTGCTTGACAGCTGAAGGACTATTTTAAATAATGGCAGGAAGTCCAGAGCTTTCCTACATTCTCCTTTCCTTGCAGCATGCCGGATGCCCTGGCACCAGAGAGCCTTTGAAACCTTCTCCTGTTTCTTCCACACCTGATGGTGATTGTTTGGCTGGAGATTTATAGCTGGCCTGAAACTCAAGGCTTCCAAGGAGCTGAAGTTACAGAAGCTTGCAGTGATGCTGGATTCCCTGGAGGGGTGGGGCTATCATCATCTGATGGCTGCCAAGCAGTAAAATGAGATGATAACCCTACCAACTCACTGGAAAATCTTTGCCATTGCACCCTCGCAGCAGGACAGACTTTTCTTATGTTCAGAAGGAACTTTCTGTGTTCCACTTTGTGCCTGTTGCCTCTTGGCTGTCACTGGGCACCAGAGAGAAGATTCTGGGTCTGTCTTCTTTGCTCCATGAGGTATTGATCAGATCCCTTGAGCCTTCTCTCCTCCAGGCTGATCAGTTCCAGCTCTCTCAGCCTCTCATGGGAAAAATTCTCCAGCCCCTCCATCATCTCTTTCCTTTGGAGGCTGTGGTTGCTGCAGCACTATGAAGGTCTTCAATCACACATAAAACTCTCAAACTCCCCCTTTTCTGCATCCTTGTTGCCTCCTCATCCACCCTGCTTAACCAACAAGCAGTATGGGAGAGACCAGAAAAAAAGTGCAAGTTCTTTATAGGAATTTTAAGAAATTTAAGGTTTCTTTCCTGCTTGCTCCTTCAGAACCACGACACAGTGTTTAAAATGACACTGCAAAATTACAAAACAAGTGTTCCTGCCAATGTAAATAAAAGGGGAGATAAAGTTGGAGGTGATTGATGGCTGTGGGAAGGAGAAGCTACTAGAGATACCTGAAAGGAGAGCCATCAAGCTTTATTAACCAAGACAACAGTATCTCATCAGGGATAAAGCTCCCTGATGTAATAACAGTGAAAAAGAAAAATTTATTCCAGAGATGAAATTAGTTCAACATCTGAACAATATTTTCAAACTGTGGAATACTCCCTCAGCAGTGATTCTCCCTCTCATGAGCCTTTTGCTCGTTATTCTTTCTATTACTATCATCATCAGAGTCCCTGTTCAGAGGTAAACCTGTACTGATAGTAATTCTCAGAGAAGTAAGAGAAGGATTTATGTGGAAAAGGGAGGAATTAGGAAAATCCTTTGGCAGCAAATGTCTTTTTTTTTTCCCTTAAAAATAGAAAAAAAGGAGAACAGTGGAGTTCCACTGTCAAACAAGCAGCCCAAATCTGAGCAAAGATGGAGTATAATTTATTTTGTGAAATTCTAACAAGTAATAAGCTAGGGGAAAAAGAGATTAGGAATGTCTTTGACAATATTAAATTATGTTATTAGGTCTTGAATGATCTCCTTGAAATTGTTAGGAACAGAACATATGCACATTAGCTTTTGGGTGCCTTACATCCTGGAAAAATAGAACGTTCTAGCATAGCCCTATACATAAAAGTTTTCTTGTTGGTTGTTTTTTTTCACTAAGACACCCAAGCCAAACCTTAAAAATTATTTTTATTTTAAATCTTTTTGCAGTTTAGCAGGTTGTACAGAGAGGAATGCTTTTACAGCTATTTTATTAGTCCCTAAAAGGGTTTTATAAGACAATTTTGAACTAAAGCATCTTCAATAAAGTATAAAATAATGACTTTGTAGGATCAAAACTCTATAAATAATGGCTGCTTCTACGATGGCTGTGAACAGGTTTAATGTATCAATTGTGAACATAGACAGGCCAGTCAGTGAAAGAGGGAGCCTTTCACTTTTTCATGCTCAAAAACTTTAAATGTTGATTTTTCATAGCTTTTGACTCTTGATTTCTCTCTTCACTCCTCTTTAAGGGGATAGAAGCTGCTTGATTAATTGCTCTTAGAAGAACAGAGTAGGGCTGTCATAATGACTCACTCAAAGATCTATTGAAACAATAATTTGTGACTAATATAGCCAATTATTTGCTCAGCTATAGCCATGACAGTTCCAACTTCTTGTGTTGCTTAAAATTTATGACTTTAATAGTGCTACAGATTAAATTTAAATATTCATTTTAATACCAATTCTATCTATTCTAGTAAAAAATGTCAATAGATCACAGCAGTAGAGAACTAAAAAGCAGATATATTTTTAAGAAAGTCCAACATAATTCCTTTAAAAAATTGAATCATCTAAAAAGAAATGTAAAAAGTATTTTAAAAATTACCAAGCAACAAATTGTTCCTTTATCTTCTTTTGGTGACCTTCATATAGAATGTAATAAGTTGCTGAATGTCTATGGTAAGATTCTGAAGAATGATTCAAAAAAACCTACAGAAAAAAAAATTGCCATTATAACAATTTGCACATTTTACGAGGATATCTATGAAACTCCAAAGACTTTTTCTCCATTGCATTCTACAGAAACTTCTTGATAACAGATATTTGATTTGATACCCATTTCTACATGCATTTCCAGGTGTTTGTTCACACACATATTTGTGTGTTTGTGTGTATTTACGCATCGCCTTGTGGATTTACGCTGGAACGTGTTTGTTGTAAGAGATTAAATACTTAGAGAGTAGCCATGAAAGCCTTGCCATGGACTCACCCACCATCTGTTCAGTGCAACTGACTTCCAAGAGAAAGAGGAGGGCAGCATGGAAAAGGTTTATCCCAAAGAAATATTGCATTGCATTAATCATATGAGCAGTGTTCCTTTGTTTAGAGCTTTAGTGTAGTACACAATATAAAGGATCAGTTCAGTGTAGAAGCTGTTACTGAGCTACAAGACAAAATAGCTGGTTTTCTCATTTTGTTCTCTGTAGACAAATGCACTTTTCCATATTATTTACTCAAAGAGGTACATTTTCCTTTGGCATCCTGACATTATAGAAACTTCCTTCAAGCATGCGGAACCTTGTTTCTCCATTTCATCTCTCTGCTCCATGAAAAAAGAGTAATTTTTCATTCCAAGGAGAGCTTTTCCTTGGAGAAGGAAGTTTTCTGTCTGCTCATCTGAGGAGATAGAAAACTCATGATGCGAGAGATTTGCATGATAAACAGTATTTGGAATGAAAAATTTAATGAGCACAGATATTATCAGAGTTGCTCTTTAGCCCCAAGTGAAGATTAATGACATGTGTTTTGCATTTCATGATACACTTTTTGAGAACCCCTAATTAATGGAAAATACTTCCATTCTCAGAAATACGCAGTCCTTGCTGTTGAGTAAGGTCTTGTGTAAAATTAACAAGACTGAATAATTATTTCTTGGCTGCCACTTTGTAGCTGTTTAGATGACCTCAGCTGGTTACTTCATGCATTCAGTACTTATTGTTTCAAAGCTTTTCCTATCTTCAGGCAGCCTTCCATATCTAAGGACACCTTAAAAAACAAGGTGAAAAGCAAGAAACATGAATAAACAGCAACCTTTTGCTGTCAATATCTTTTTATTGGATGTTGAGTTCAAAACAGCCTGTAATACTCTATTTGCTAAGTAAGCCCAAGTTCATCAAATGGTCCTCTCAGTCATGCATTCCTTTAGGAACAGTTTGCTTTTGTTCACTGTTGGGTTGTTTTCCCCTTGCAACCAGAGTCATGTTTTTTTAGATCATATCTATTTTCTGAATAAGCACAACATTACCAAATGCTCCTCTTTATTATGGGTTCTGAGAACGTGTAGATTGCAATAACAAATAAGAGGGTTTTTTAAACACAACAGCAGAGAGTGATGAAGGGATGGGATGAGCTGGAACAAATCTGTGCCACTGACAGCACAAATAAGGATGTGGGAGCTCAATTCAGGCAGACCCTGTAAGAGCATGAGAGAACAAAGATGTTATAAAGGCCCTCTCCTAATCAATGGCTCACTTTGCTTTTGAATAAAATCTGGGAAAGAAATGGCAAGAAAAGCCCACAAACCACCACCTATAAATATATTTTATGCCAAAGCAACAGGGTAAGATTCCCTTTTTTTTTCATGCTTGAAGGACGTGATTTCCCTGCTTACTTTCACCAGAGATCTTACAATCTCTACTTACATTTTAAATAAGATAATTTCTATTGCTTTAATGTGACAAATCCATCTAGGATTCATCAGAGTGGTGCAGCTCATGGCATTAAAGTGGGGTGCATCTATTTCCCTGGGCATGCAGTACAACATTGTGAATATCCCCGAGTTTCTCCATGCCTTGGCTGGTGTTTTAGCACATTCAACAAACTCCACTAAAAAAGCTCATCTAACTCCCTTCCTGAATTCCCTCTTACTTGCCATTGGTGGCGGTGAGGAAGTTCAGAAAAGTTACTCTAAAACACTCTTGCCTATTTCTAGGTTTTTCAAACAAATTTGGCAAAACATAACCAGAAGGTATCGAGGCCAGAGCGACTCACATTAAACAGACCTTATTTCACGGTGCCTGACTCCTTTTGAAAACTCTTCCCACCACAGGGAACTCCACAGAAGGGAAGTGCTTTGTCAGGAATTATGTCTGCTTAAGATAGCTGCAACCCTGACTTTTGATAACAGGGGCACAAATCAGTCACTACCTGGATACCAGATAACTGGAATTGTCCACAAACCCAAGGAATTAAATTGGTGTGTGCATGCATACATGAACACACAAAAACGGGCAATAGCTCACCCCAAACAGTTTAAAAATTAACAGTTTTCCCCCAGTTTAATTTCCATTCAAAATGTGCCCCCTTGCTGAAATCCCTCAGTTAAATCACTTATCTGTGGCTCCTGTATTCAAGTAAGTCATGCTCTGCAAGCTGCCCAAAGAAGATTAGAAACTGCTAAACCTGTACAACATATTCCTTTAGTTATTCTGCACTATATTCTTTTATAGATGCACCAAACCCAGGCTTCAGTGAGAAAAAAAATGGTATGAGTGAACACTACAGCTGTGGGGCATGCAAAGTTTTCAGGCAGATTGTGTGGTGGCAGACTGTCATATCCCATAGAGGCCATAATTCCACGTAAATAACATATGACAGACAAGTTGCCAGTGTATATCTGCAGGAGAACCATGCTAAGTTTTATATTCTATTCCTAAGCCACTGCCTGCAAAATAGCAGCAGCACAGAGAACCATTAAGCTTGTTACACAGCAGTGTGGCAAGAATTTCTTTCATGAACATGAAAGCGTGATGCTATCTGTATCACTCATCAAACAATAGGTTTCTGTAATCAATTATAATGGATACTCCCAGACTAGTAGAAGAAATGGAGGGTTGGAAATTAAGATGGGATTGAATTGCCTTTATCCTCACATTTTCAGAAAAAAAAATTGGAGGTCTCTCAATCCTCAAATGGAATGAAACTGATGCTTGAAAAACAGTGTTTTCTTGATATGGAAAAAATTTTCAGTTTTCTAACAATATACCTACTGGAAACTAAAACTGGAAAAGGCCTCTTGTATGTCAGCCTCCTCTTTGGTGCAAAAAGAGAGGCAGCCAGCCTGTGGCCATGCCTTGCCTCTTGGCATCCTGCTGCCTGGCTTTTTTGGGAGAGACTGATGATTGCCTGGAGTCTGCCCTGGGGCTCTGTGCTGCCTTAGGCTGCATGTAGGGGGATGAATCAAAGTTAAATGAGTGTCTAGCAGGGGGCAGAGCCCACCTGTGCAGCTGCTGCTGGCCACCAGTCCCTGCAGTGCGACAGCAGGAGCAGAGGAAGCTGGGGAAGTTGTGAACTGCCCCTGAGAGAGCCAAAAACACCTTTAGAATAACCCTGGTTTTCTACCACCTCCCTGCTGTGCAGGCTAATGGGGGCTGCTCAAACAAACAGAAATATTTTTATGGGCTGTGAAGTTAGACTTGTGCTACAAGGAGGAGAAATGGGGGAATATTCCAGAAAGGGGGAGGTTTCAAGAAGCTGCAGCTGATTATCTGTTCATTATCACATTTTCCAGCGGTTTCTCTCCATAAATGTGAAAATGTCTGAAGGGTTGTGGCTCTTCCAGCTCCTAGATACTGAGGCTCATGATAAACTGCATGGCATCTCCCTCACTTCCCCAGATTTTCTCTCCACATTTACACTAGCCAATTTGGGGGCCATTCTTTGTTTGCAGCAAAGACACTAAAGCTCCAGGTTATGTTTATGGAGTGCAGCCAGGAATAGAGAGGAAGGAAAGACAACATTCATGCCTGGGGGTTTTTTGCTTTAAAAGTCTTCCACAGGCACACAAATTAAAGTACTGATAGATATTTAATTTTTCTTTTTTTAATGCTGTAACCATACGAATGGCATTTTATCATTAAAACACAAAGATGTATGTTTCAGCAGCGATAGAAAAATATTGACATATGTAGAAAATATGTAAGAAATCCTTTACTGTTTGAACCAATCCAAAAGTCAAAACTTTTAAAGTTTCTTTATGTTAGGACTTAGAGTAGTTGAAATTCAACAGGTTCAGCTGCACCAGTGAAAGCGCTGGGTGACTTCTCTTATACAATTTTAAAACTGATTATTGGGATATAACAAAGCTTCAAAGTATAGAATGTCTGAGCAGTTGGAGTATATAACACAGGGTATTTATATAATCCTTGGCTATATCACTACAGCTTTTTGCAGCCTGAGATGACAGAAGGAAAAGCCTCTGTAAAACAACCACCGATGCAAAGTCTACATTAACTTTACTTAAAATACACATGAAAAATGAATTTTTAAAAGTGATATGAAGAAGTTAATGCATATTTTTGTCCAAGCTAATGCATTTTTTTCCCTGAATACAACTCTGAGGGATGTCTTTGCTAATCCAAGTCCCTTCTCACTCCTCTCACCCGCAAAATTCAATTCCTGTAATCCTTCATTTGGGCCAGACTATTTCTACATGCATCTACATTAGATGAATGCAGAATTATCTCTTGAATTCGCTGAGAGATGGCAGAACCTGCTGACGGATCGAATCGTCTTCCCGCAGTCTCGCACCTCCGTGTGGCAGACGCTGCTGCAAGCTCAGAAATGTTCCTCAGGGTATCCCTGGTGCGAGATGCTGTGCCAGAGGAGCTCAGGAATTAGCACAGTGTGTGTCAGGCAGTGCAGAGTTGGTGTGGCACTCATTTTTCAGACTCTCAGTACTTTTCCCCCTAAGCCTCATGCCACAGTACTGGCGTGCTCCTGCTGGGACAGACAGGCTGCGGGATTTTTCCCTCCTCCACCCCCTACCTGCCAGGATATTCTTTGCTGAGCTTTGTGTCATGTGGCATTAGGAAAGCTTTGTTCTCAGAGCTTAATTCTCTTTCTACAAGTCTGCACTGGGGTGACATTTACAAACTAATGCACTTGCCCTTTAGGTAGCCCCTAACAGACACCTCGTGTCCAACAGGAATTACAGATCATTTTGCTCTGAGAAGGAGCTTCAAGGAAATTCAGGAACAAACATGCATCACAAGACTCAGTCCCATTTTCAGCAATGGTCGGTCCCATTTTCAGCAACAGTTTTCTCCATGTATGCAACAGTTCACCTCTTCCTACTAATGTCTATGTTCAACATAGAATTTGTACTTGAGCTGAGGAGTAAAGGCTTTTTTCAGTCTTCCAATTACAGATTGTGTTTTCAAAGTTTTATAATGAAATTGATAATATATTTCTGTATGTCAAGGCCAACATCAGCCTCATCCAACCAAGTTTTTTTCAATGATATTTTAATTTATCTACTAACAGCTACTCATCTTCCCCACCTGAGTTCTTTAGTACTTCTCTGAACAACACGGTTCAAGCATACTACTGGTATTAATTTTCTTTGTACTGATATAAATTCCTGTTTAAAACAAGAGGCCTTAAATAGCAGTAATTAATGAAAAAATTTCTCACACAAACTTTCATTTGGCTATTCTGACCACATTACTTACATGTATGACATAATGCTTTGTGTCATTAGAAATTAAGAAATGAAAGGGTGAAGCATGTACAATACCATAGCCAGAGACAAATTCCTAACACTCTTCCCTTCCACATAATGTCATTCCCATAACTAGAGAAACAAAAGAGAAAGAAGTGTTTTATTTTAAAAATATACAGAAATAGGATAGAGGAGTGAATCATTGTACAAACAAATGGAAATGCTTCTTGGGAAATTAAACACTCTGGCTGCATTTGAAACCTGATTGTTTGAAAGAAGAAGCAAACTGTGTTTAACAAATGTTTATCCACAAAGCCATGGTGAGTCTCCTCAAACATGATATTAAATAGCAGGACAGCTATTAAAGATTGATAAATTGCTGTAAGTACATTTTTTTTCATTTGAGAGTTTGGATTAATTCCTCCTTGTAAATGTCTCCAAGAGAGATCACTGTAGAATAAGTAGTTTATATCTGATTCTTATAACCCACAATGCAGAATGACGACTTGTGATTCAACTTACAAGTAACCTCCATATGGAAATCTTCCTTTGATGTTTTCCACTGATTTTTTGCTGAAAAAGCAATTGGAAATTTTTTTCCTCTTTTCTGCTGTTACAGTAGAAACTTGACAATAGGTAACTAGTGAGATTTTTCCCTACTGTGGAGAAGGCACAGCTTCAAAAGAAAATAGCAAAGACCTCATAAAAGTGGTCTGTTCAAATAAATCACTGGATCAACTCCCCCGTAGCATTTCTAGGTCATTTGTGAATAGCAATGTTAATCAAGCAATATTAAAAAAAAAAAGTTGTTCAACTTAAAGAGAGCTTCCCCAAAGCCATCACCAGGTTTGGAAACACTGGCACTGCCAGCAGAAAAGACCTGCTACTTCCAGAGTTGTTATGGCATTAAAATCCCCTTCCATGATTTGTTGTAGCCACCTGTGAGTGGAGTTAAAGTGCTGAGGCACAAAGCTGGCCCTGTCCCGTGGCAGACCACAGTGTAAAGAGGCTCTCAGGCCATGCAGTGATGGATGGCAGCTCACAGCCCATCTCAGCTTTCACGAGCTGCAGCGGACAGCTCAGACAGAGGCACAGCTCCTGTGGGAGGAGCAGGGGGCTCAGCTGAGTGCTGGTTAGCATTTAAACACCTGAAAGTTAGACCAGCATGTGTTCCAGGTGCCACATCAGCCCGAGTCTCCCTGAGGTTGGGGTTGCTGTCACCATGTCTGGGAATGTGACTCTGGTTTGCTGAGACCAGGCTCCTGTGGGCAGAGATGCAGGCAGTGAAGTGGGGATGCAGGACTGCTCAGTTTGGTTTATTTTTGCTGGTACCCCGACCTTCCTGACGTTCTCCTTGCATCTGCTGTTGCTGCTGCATTTATCAGAGGGTCTAATGTCACAGCCTAAGTCAGGGCTGGCCAGGGAAATGCTGAATGACCATCCCTGGAAGTGTTCAAAGGTCCTGCGGTGTGGCACTTCGAGACAGGGTTAGTGGTGAGCACACTGGTGATGGGTAAAAGGTTGCAATGATCATAGAGGACTTTTACAACCTCAGCAACTCAATGATTCTGTATTTGGGCATGCTTGGTTTTGTAAAGGTGCATTTTTCAATGAAGGTAAGTAGCGTTAAAGGTCTCCTCAGTGTTCACCTCCCAATTCTGTCACCTTCACTAAACTTGTGAAAATTTTTCTTTACTGCTGTGTCCAATTCTTTTCCTGGTTCAGTCCTGGTGATCCCAATGGGAAAGAGAACAGAGACAACGTGAGAAAACCTTGTACCCTGACTCAGTTATTCTGATTTATGCTCTGTGAAAATGAGTAGGGGATGCAGAACCCTCAAAGGGTGTCATGGTGCTTTCGGTGTGACTTTTGGAAAAAGAGGAGATGTAAACTACAGTACTGATACGAGTATTATTTAATGTTGTAATAGGAGGTTTTGATCAGTTTTATTTATTTCTATAAAGACAAAACCCCCAGTAACTTCCCTATAATTAGCATTCACTAATTATTTCCTTCATAAAAATACTGTCCTTCAGAAAGTCTCTGCTCCCACGCTTGAGATGAAGACTATTTTCCGCTCTGATAATGCTGCTTCCTTTCTCTCATTCGTTCATATGCACATGCCATTTGGTATCAGTTTTCCATTTGATGGCACAATAAAAGTCACCTAATTAGGTAACAACAACTTCATGTATTAACTCCATCCTTGTAAAAGCAGGAGAAATTTGTGGGACAGGTTTACTGCTGATGTTTTACTACTGTGTACTCCCATTTCCTTCAGTTGTCTGTTGACCCCGAGCAGTATTAAAGGTGAAATTCTGATCCACTGTGGAAATCAGTAGCAAACCTGAAATGAATTTAAGAGCCTTGGGATTTCTCATCCAGATCTCCACGTGGCCATAACAGGGGTAGTTCTCATGAGAAAGCCTGGCTAAACCAGCCCTCTGTGGGCAGTAATATTTTATACACAGGATGTGTGGATACACTCCTCCTTTAAACAAATTTGGAAGAACAATAGCAGCCTCACTCAAGGACTCAGAATATGGGAAATGCCAGAAAGGAGATTCCCCATATAACTTCATTTCAGCCCCCTTGCGTGCTTTGGTAGTCAAACCTGTTGGTTCCTGGGATATTTTTGTTTTCCCTCAGACCTCAGTGAATCACAGGAACTCTGACAGAATGGCAAGTTGTTCAGTATATCACTGTGGGGACTCCAGTGTCCCTCCCATCTCTAATGCTATTTAAACACAGCTGAGAGAGCCATTTATTTCCTTAGATATTATATCATGGCACTAGTCATTTTTTCAGTGTATTTATTCTCACAGGACCCATTATTCTCAATTTGCTCTCAGAAGCTGGACATGCAGAATTAGGAATGTCAAGGGTGATAATTTAGGGCGTAGGCTCTGAAATGCTTATTCCAAAATATCAAGACCCCGGTTATTAGAGTTCAACAGCATAAGGCAAAAAAACCAAAACCAAAAACAACAGAACAAACAAACCAAAAAGAAAAAATAAACAAAAAACCCAAACAAAAACAAAACAACAAAAACCTCCCAAACCAAACCAACAAAAACCCACCAACTCTCAATTAACAGGTTCAGTGACTTCTGATGTGAATAGGGTCCCTGATAGTGTACATTGTATAGCTGAGCTCAGCTGAAATAATTAATATCATACTAGAAGCCAGTTAGTTAAAGTAGGATAGAGTTCAGCAGCTTCTGTGTTAAATTTTACAGTCTGTCTTCTGAGTGAAGTGGCAGAAATGAAAGTTTTGTGCAAGGTGGTCTGTGGAACCAGAGACCTTGTAAATATGTCCTAATAGAGACAGTAATTCTTTAAGAAGAATGAAGCATCAGTACTAGAGAAAAACCCTCTCAAGAGTTCTCAGTAATTCTTGTGACCCATTATGTCTTCTGGTGGGAATGTTTTGACTCCCTAGAGTGCCTCTCTAGCAATTAGAATGTGTTTCCCTTACCCATGCATTTGTCAAGCTCTTCTGCTTGATGAATATCAAGCGTGGCATTGGCTGGATATGTGATGGATGTCTAAGTGCTGGCAGCACACTGGGATGAGGAGATGGCAACAAAAGTGTTCCATTTGCCTTGGGAAAGGTCAGAGAGGTCAGCCAGGATGCTGATGGGGAAGGACAGTTCTGTGTGAGCTCAGTGTCCTGAGGATATTCGGCCTTAAATATGCCTTTTGTGAAGATCCAAGAGCATTTCAGACACCTGCAATGGATACTCTCAGGTCCTAATGCAGGATGCCAAGAAGAGATGGATTTTCTAAGGGGTATTGCCTATAAATATCTCTGGTATTTCATACATAATTATATATTTAACATTTAAATTTAAAGTTGTGGATTTTTTTTTTTATTTTCTATAAACATTTCAGTGAAGTTTTGGAATGAAAGATCTACAGCAAGAACTGAAAATAAAACAAAATGAACTTTACTAAAGTACTTTCCTGAGTACTAAAGCCAAGTGAATTACAGAGAATAAACATGTCATAAGTAGCATGAAGTAAATTAGATTATAATAGGATTACTGATATCATTTATGAACAAGAAAAGATTTTTTTATGTTTACCAGAAATACAAGGGAAAGGAATGCAAGAATGAAGACCAAAACCCCAGTCACTACACAAATACAGTTTAACATGCATTTAACTCTCACACAACTGGATGGTCCCTTGGTTTGCCATTTGGGTTCAGGTCTCCAGCACATCTGAATGCTATTTAGTTGAGTGCTGTGTAAGGGTGGGAAGGAGGAGGATTTCAAGGCACTTATAATGAACATGATCTCCATGTTAAAGGAGTTCACTTGAGGGTAGATTGAGTGGGAACTTGAGTCCGTTCCCACAGAAATGTCAGCCTCCATCCCTCTGATGTTAGTAGGAGCAGAGAAGGGACCTGGTAGCCATCCTGCAGAATCAAATATACACATACACCTTGGATCCTGCCTATCATAACCTCTTTTTGTTTTTGGTTACCAGCTCTCCATTTTCTCAGATCTGGCGTTCTCAGCACCAAGGATGGCATCATAAGGCCTGGAGATGCTGAAGACAGAGCAGCCTCCCCAAAACGTCGCTTATCACAGATGCCTCCAACATGTTCAACCCCTTCAATTCACAGATAAATTCCTACTGAGTTTTCCCTGAACCTTGAATGTAGTCTGGCCACTCATTTCAGGCATCTGGGTAAAATAAATCTTAAATTGAAAGTTGACCTCATCAGCAAATGTCATTTATTTACATTGGATCCCATCCGTTCGAGTGGCCTCTCTGTACGTACTGGAGAATGAACAATTAAAGCCTTTGGTTCAGGGAAAGGAAGGGCATTGGAGGTCTCCAGCACTGTGTATCAGATTTTAGCCAAGAAAACTTCTTTAAGCATGTTATTAAATCACAAAAATTACAGATTAATGCTCCACTAAGCAGGCAAAAAAAAAGAAAATGCTGAGCTTGCTTCTGGACTGTTCTCTGATGCAGGGGAAGTGAGGCTGGAGACTGGAGACAATTAATCTTGGGGCTGAAATTTAAGGGAAAATATTTATGTGAAGGACCCTTAAGACACATTTCTCTAGGTCTTTTTTTAACTTCTCCAGAAGTTCTTGTAATACTCAGAAAAGTCTTTTAAATCATATTTCTTGCCTCATACAGCTGTAAAATTATTTTGTTCCTCTTGGACCGCATAGAGGAAAAGTGTCTTCAGCATCAATAAGAATTTGACTACAGGGCTATCATATAAAATAGCCCTTCCCAAACTTTTTTCCACTCAGTGAATTTTCTAATCTTTGGGGAGAAAATAATGCAGATAATCTTACAGGGTGCTATTTCTGCTCAGTGGCTGAGCTCAGGATTGGGGTGGTGAATGACCAACACATTTGACAATAACACTGAACATTTTTTTCCAAACTGTCACGAGTGAAGTTCCAAAAACCTTAGACAAGCCTTGGAGCCATTAGGAACTGGCTCCCAACTCAGCCTACAGGTACTCAAACCACTGGGTGGGAATAAATGTGCGCTTGCAGCATTTGGATTTTTGTTTGCTGCTGACCTCCGCTGAGGAGGCCACCTGTGGAGCTGCTGGAACTCGCTGCTGTGGGAAGAAAATGTTAACTGAGCGTGGTGGTGAGCATGGTTTCACAGTTCACTAGCATTCTGCATGATGAAAACGAAAGAAATCGGCATCCCACCAGTTAGAAGTCAGACTTCACAGGGAACAAGTGGGCATGCTGCCTCAGGACACGAGGGACTCTGCCACAAGACATATGTGATGTCTCTTGAGGACTGGAAAATGACCTTTACACATCAATGAGTTGTGCAAAGAAGACATATCCTAGGGGTAGGGCTCGTTAGCAGAACAAGGAATTGAACCCAAGTCTGATTTGTCTTGCTCTTTGTTGGCTTGCTACCCGCAGAAAGCCAACAGAAAAAGGAAGGCTGGACAATTTAGCTGATTTTCAACCACAAGGACTCGTTCTTCAGCACTGCAATCATGGTAAATGTGGCCTCATGTGAGTAGATTAAAGCAGATAAATACTCACCTCTGAGCTGCCAGAAGCTGTTCTGCTCCTGAGCCTCTTTCTCTTTGTCATACATAAGCCAGAGAGGTTGTGAAGCTGCAGGAACTGGTAGCCTACAGGAAAAACAGACATATTTGGATAATCCTATCAAATAATATTGAAAACAGTGTTGTTTTTTCTGAAGGCCCTTCTGGTACTGGAACACTTTTGATGGACAATATATTAGTTTATTGTGTAGCTCTGTAGGCTCCCTTTAGGCACTATGGCAGCAAACCAGCTTACTTTCAAACTTGAAAAAGTGTGTTAAAAAAATGTTCTACTTGGTGAAAGAGATCACTCAGAACTCAAGTGCAGAGGCTGTGCCCTCAGTCTGTACAAGTCACCAGCTACTAAACCATTCTCTTCCCTGTCCAAATGTGCAAGGTCTTCAATAAATAATTACAACCTGCTCTTTGTTCTTTCTAGACTGCTAAAAAAAATTTTAAAAAAATCTTTCAGTCTTTATAAAATAGACAGGTTGCTGGCAGAAATCCTGACTGTTTCTTATACTGAACTCTGCTCTAGGAACTAACCTTAAAATGATAAATAAAAAGGAGAAAAAAAAGTTTGAAACTTTATATCAACTCAAAACAAACAAACAAACAAATCCTCATAGCTAACTTCTAGAGGAATATGTAAAGGACTTGTGTGCAGGTCAGCTAGACACAAAATTGCTGTCAGCACTAGAAAATCTCCTCTATACATGATGATTTAGATGTGCATGAAAGCCACTTGAAAATCAAAGGACTTTGAGAACTGTACAGTCTGTCCATAGAAATGTAGCTGATGTGAAGCTAAAGCTGAGAATGTACTTTTGGACTCAATTTGTGCTCAAGCTTTCGAAGAAAACAAAAAAAGCAGTGAGGAGCCTCACAGATTTATTGTAGTTGTTCGAGGCTTGAGGCCAACTCATCTTTAAAGTGGCCTAAAATCTGTTCTGGCTCTCAGGAGATAAGAGTTCTTAGAACTCTTCTGTGGCTTTTAGATGACACAAAGTCAACTTTTTTAACAGTGACAGGAATTACCTGGAAGGTGTTCACGTGCATCAGGCTGATTACATCTCTAATTAGGACACAGCACATGCAGGTACCACAGGGGATCTCTCTGTCCCAGTATAACCAGTTTAATGCACTGAACTGAGCCCCAGTGTGTACCAACCAAACCAAAGAGGAATACAGAATTTAGTGGCTGCAGGTTATCTGTCCACAACATTTATATAACAGCAGAATTAAGCAGCAAGTAACTACAGCATTATGTGCATTAAAGCTGCCACGGGCAGATCCCATTTCAGTTTAAGCACTGCTCACATCTCACATGAGCAGCTCTGAGTGTTCTGTGGAAAACTGAAGGTGTGGAGTCCTGGCCCCACAGACACGCTGGGAAATTTGCCATTGCTTTAGTGGAGCCTTTATCTCACCCCAGATCTTGAAAGGATTTGCTAGACACTGTATTTCCCAATGTGTTCTTTGGGGCCAGGCAGCACACTCAAACATTCCACAGCTTTAGCAGGAATGGCTCTTGTGGGGCAGCTGCTCCTTCAGGCTCACTGGAACAGCCTGAAGTTCCACCAGAATGGAGCTGCAAATTGCTGCTCTGGCAATGGGCAAGATCCATTTTCTGGTGATGAAGATCCATTTTTACCAGACAGAGGAATAGCCATGCTTCTCATGTTTTGACTGCTGGGAAGAGAGCATTCATAATGGTGATGCAGTTTAAAGGAGGAATGAATGAGGAATGGCACTTTGTCCTTCATAGAATCACAGAATGGTTTGGGTTGGAAGGGACCTTAAAGATCATGCAGTTCCAAGCCCCCTGACATGGGCAGGGACACCTCATATGTCTCTACTGGGATAAAGGAGGGCATTCATTTGGTTTTTCTCCTTTTACTCCAAAGGTAGCAATTAAAAAATCACAGTTCTTAGCTGAATAACTTATTTTCTTGAATTCTTCTAAATAGCATATAAATTGATACAATCAGATAAGTAAATAAAAAGGAGAACAAAACCCTTACTTCCTCCTTGGCAATTTAGATTTTACAGGTATTTTTAGTTAACTCTGTGGAGTTCCCTACTTTCACATTGACTGGCATATCTCATTCATCATCAGAACTTTGTTACAAACAGTGCAGGTGTCCCTGGATACCTGTGAAAAGTTGTGATCTGTCTGTCCCTTCAATTCTCCAGCCTGAACAAAAATATACCAAACTCCTCCAGTGCTCATGGCAGTGAGTGTCAGAGCAGCTGTTAAACAGCACTTAATTAAAACAAAATACTAACTCTGCTCATCCCCCAGCCCTCCATGCCCCCTTTCCCCCTTAGGAAAATTCAGCTAACAGGACAATCAGACACATGAAAAAACAGCCATGCAAAAGCAGCTGCAGAAGGGAATGTGAGTGTGCCTTGCCTGTCAGTCCTGCACAGTCTCAGACTCGATTTGTGCACTGACCCTCTGAGTATTATCCAGAGAATCCTACTTTGCTGGGCATCCAGCCTTGATTTCACTTGACTGACAGAATATAGATTTCCAAGATATTCCTGGATCCATGGAGGATCTGTGGCTGCAGCATGTGCAGAGGGAGGGGGAGGTATGAGGTAATTAGAGAGAGGCAAAGCCGCTTTCTCCTTTCTCATTCCTGTGATGGGATCAGTGAGAGCAGCACTGAGATGTTTCTTGTCCCTCCCAAAGCTTCAACTTTCTCCCTCTGTGCCTGGGTGTGCACCAGGATTTATGGGTGTCCATGGAGCTCTGCTCCTCTAGAGGAACATGAATTCCCTGCTTTTTCTGTCTGCTCAACGTGCACATCTGGGAAGCTTGAGTTTTCCGAGCTGGTGGCTAAGAATGGAAGCCCAGACCAAGGAAATAATGTTAGGAATTGGGAGTGGGTCAAAGGAAGCACAGACTTGGTCTGCTGTGCTCCCACATACCAGCAGTGAGAGAGAGAGATGTGAGAATCATTCATGGAAAGGAAAAGAGCACTTCTTAACTGTAATTTATTCATTTAAGTTTTCTGGGTCAGAACACGTGCTTTGAGGCACGTGGGCAAGTTCACACATCTCTTGGAGCAATCTTCCCAAGTGCTGGACAATTCACTCCTGGGGGTTTCTGCAAGACAAACGTGGGGAAGTTATCAAATCCATACCTGGAGGCATTTGAGGCAGGGCACCTCAAGACAAACCCATCACTCTTAAGGTGCACACGTGCTACCAGTGGATTCACTGCTGCAGAAAAGGTATTTACCCAGATCTCAAAACAGGCCTGAAGTGTGCAACACTTACTCAGGATAACAAATGACTCCTCTGGGAGGGAAAAGCTTGTCATAGAATGAAACTCACGGTGTAGTACACCAGATTTGCTGATCAGTCCTTCTGCTTTCTCAGGCACAGAGGAAAAAGTGTGTGCATATAAGTCTGTTTACAGCCAAACTTGGGAAAGGCAAGAAATACCATAAGGAAAGTGCTTGATAATGAGATTCATTCTGATAATGAGGTTGTAAATTCAATATATATTTTCTTAATTCACTCTTCGTTCCAAAGGAGTCAACTGACCACTCAGAGTTAAAAGAACAAACTAGGGAAAAAAAAAAAAAACCCAACATGATTTTTCATTCAGCATGGCTTAAGACTATTGTTTGAGTTAAAATTTGTGATTTGGGCTGGGGGGTTTTCACTTCTTAATTTCCAACAGGAAGCTGAAAACAACCTCACCCCAATACTGTTACTTTAGCTAGGCAAGAAACAAGTGGTTTGAATTGCCCCATCTTGGTGCTAAAAAATGGGTGTAGGCTCTGATGTTACCACAGGCACCATTGTCAATACTTGCAAAGAAAATAGATCAGGATTTTAGTGGAAACTTGGGTCAATCTGACAAAAGACAGGTAATCTTTGTGGCTTTAATACATGCCTTTGCCCTACATTTCAAACAAATATGAGGCAGCTCAAGGTTTGGATTTAAGTGGTTTCATATGTCTCTCAAGTGCAGGTCATTTTCCTTAAATTTCAGTTGAGAGTCTGACTTTTCTCAATTCTGAAAGTCAAAGTTAAATTTAGGGGTGTGAACCCATGTGGACTAAAACCAAGGGAAATGTTGGCACAAACCTCAGCAAAGTGAAACTGCCAAAACTTGAAACATCCCTGATATACATATATTTATATATATATATATATGTACTGAGAAAGAGTTTAAAAAAAGTCAGTGGTGCGTCAGAATAATAATCAATTTAATCTGGTTTATTCAAATTTTGAGGGAAAAGAAGAAAATATAAGTTGCTAGTGGCTTTAGGAATACTTTGACTAATTTAAGGAAAGCAGAAAATAAAAAATTTAAATTTTTACTAAGGTTTCCTACACACTAATCAACCTCAGATGAGGTCATAAAAAATTAAGATGCATTTGCTCAGGGAATAGGAAGCAGAGAGAAGAGAGGAGAGGAAAGGAAAGGACAAAAGAGAGAGGAAAGAAGAAAAGAAGCCTAACATTAAACAGACTTTAAAATCCATTAAAATACAGGTCATGAATGTCTGAACTGGAAGAATTTTGATGGGCATTGTTAAGTTTGAAGGAATTTTATGGCTTGCATAGGTTAATTTGCTCGTCATTTGAACTGTGAGCTCAACCCACGGAAAGCATGAGACTGAGCTGGGTTATTAATGTCATGAATTCTTTCTATTTCAAATTTCTTTGTAGGGATTAGGGGGCATTACCCATAGTATAATCATGCATAAAATAATATTATTTATCAACCACATAGTGTTTGATAAAGGGCTCTAAATAACTGTTTAAAATTAAAGTGGATTGCAGAGACTGAATAGACTGTCTGATGGAGCAGTGTAGGTAACAAACAGCTCTAACTGAGCTTTTATGCTACAAAAGTGTTGTTCCATTTCAGAGCTGACTCAGTCACACGGCCAGAAATTAACAGATAGGTAGAGGAGAAAGTGAGCAAAAAGCACAAAATAAAAATACACATGGGGGAAAAATTAAATTCACATCACTGGAAGTAGGAATATTTTAGAGATTGAAATGTGTTTGTTAGATCTGGGTAAGATATATCCACACAGTAACAGAAAGATCACACACTACTTGTTCTTCAAGCAGCAGCAGAGCTTTCCAATTTTACCTTTGGTATATTTATGATGTTTGCTCTCTGCTGTAGCTCTACAATAGCACTGGCAACATGGCAAAAATAACTCCTCAGAATGAGCATTTCCCTGAATAGGCTTCATTGCAGTTGGAATTTGAGAGAAACTTTCCATGGAAAAATAGGGGGTGAGACTGAATCCTGTTAAAATGTAAACCTCACAGTAGTGAAATAAAACAAGCTTTAAAGGCTTTAAAATGAAAATGACAGAAAAGCCTGATCATTGAAATATAAACCCTGTTTTTATGTTACTTGTATTCATTAAATTATGTATGAAATATAATTTTGAGGGAAAACCAAGAAGTTAATAATATTACAAGACCATAGATTTTAAAAGCTGCCAATTAAGGCAGACACAAATCATCAGCTTTACCAATTTGTTTTGATCCCTTCCTGCTGACATCAACATAAATGTTGACATAAACTCTGCTGGGAAAAGGAATAGGACACACACAGAAGTACAGAAGTTTAGCAAAATTCCTGAAGACCACAGAACATATTTGTTTTAGAACTTAGCACATTTTTTCTTGAGCATGCATTAAAAGCATATTTTATACCTCATTATTAATTCAATCAACTCACTATTTATTTTTGCAATGGAATCTTCTGCAACATTCTTCGTCATAAACTCCACAGTTTTGCTGCTTTTTGATCCACAAGGAAAATGTTACTTTTGAAAAAGTACTACAAGTTAGTAGCAACTGAAAAGTCTCTTCCAAGTTTCAAAGGGCTACTTCTAACCTGCTAAAACTTTAAACAAATCAAGTTTAGCAACCAAGATGATGTTGATAAGAGAAAATACAATGAGGGGGTGGATGATTTGATTCTCAGAGGATTGTCTTTGAAATCCCACTGTAAGTAAACTTAGAAAACATTGCCTCATTTTTTTCATTACAATTCCCTAGCTAAATGCCTAACATAAATTTTAATGAAATAATTTAAAAAGGCAGAAATAAAGAGAAAATTTGTCCAATATACTTAGTAACTTGGGCCTTGGTATATTTTTTTTCCCCCAAAAGTAAGTTATCCTTATTTTATCCCAAGCAGTAAAAAAGAATAACCTTCACACACTATTTTTTATGATTATCACAGCTGGGAAGAATTGTCTTGAATATGTATCCTCTTATAAAAACTTCATGTGCCAGAAGATTAGCATCATTTTTTTGAATTTAATGTCTGGTCACCCTGCACTAGCAGCATTTTTCAAGGCCAAAATATTTGTCCAGCAATAAAGGATGGAGTACACAAGCCATACAAGATGACATGAATATAAGTTCCCTGTTTAAGGGATGAATAAGTGTGCCATCAATAAATCAGTTTCCTGAGTAGCTTGTTGAGGTTGGATTAACAGAAGAGAAATTTGAAAAGGTAATGGAAAGTCCAATACACGGTGCAGGAAGGAGTTTCTAAAGCATAGCAGAAGAAAAATTAGAATAAAAAGAATGGAAGGGAGATGAAATACATATTTATAGCAAAGTGACAAAGGAGAAATGAGAGAATTACCAGGCAATAGAAGAACTTGAGAGCCTCGAGAGGCAAGAGCAACAAGAGGAAAACTATAGGAAAGAAAGAAGAAAGTGAAATAATCAGAGTTGGGTTTTTTCACTGAGATGTAGAGTGAAAATTGCAGTCCATTGAAATAGAAGAGTCCTAAATGTGGCAATAATTCTGATAACAATGAACAAACACCACAGCCACAAGTGTCATTGTCTGTCAGACCCCTGCTTTGTGCTCAGCCTAGGTTAGATGTCTCAGAAAACTCTTTACAACCCTGTGAAAGTCCATTTGCAGTTAATATACTGATATAAATGAATGTTTATTTTAAACTGACCAAAAAATGCCCTTAAAAAAAAAGTATCATTGAAACCTCAGGTGCCTGGTTGGCAGTGCCCCTGTTACAGCACATGGGGATGTTTGCTGGAATAGCAGAAATCCACCCATCCATCCACTCCAGGAGGCTTTCCAACACTTTGGGGTGTCCCCCAGGGATTCTGTAAGCAAGCCTTGGAGCTGTGTTTTACCTGGAGGATATGGTGGAGACTTCATTCTCACAAAAAAGGAAAGAGGCTGGACTTTATGGGGTCCTGTGGCAGGTGAATTCTACTGAAGCACACACATGAATGAGGATATGAAACCCTTAACAAATCTAATACCCTCAAAACTTCTTTTTTCTTCCTTGGTATTTTACTTTCTGCGTGTCTTCACAATGGGCAGAAATTATCTCACCGCTAAAACTTTTGTTTCTTTGTATATGAAAGCCTATTCCAACAGTATCTCAGCATATAAATCTGCAAATAAAATCATATAAATTTGATAAAAAGTGGGAACAGTGTGCTTGATGATGTACTGAAAACCTAAATCAACATATCCCATCAGGCTTTGCCATATTTCTTCTCATTATTTTCAACCATTCTGCCCATTTTCCATTTATGATTTTATAAACCATCAGCTCAAATATATGATCAATTATGGAACTAATCTCAAAGCCAGTGGTGTGCTCAGCAAAATTGTGCTAATTTGAATTAATTTTAAGTGGTTTTGTAACTCAGTAAGGGTGTAACTCATATTTGTGTCAATTTCTTTGGCTACTGGTACTGTAAGCCTTGTCATCTTTGGCGGAAGATTATGGTGTTGTATACAAAAAAGGAAAGGAAAATACAAATTTTCCCCAAAGGAACACAAGTAAATCCCCCCTATTTCTGTGTTTTTTCTTTCAAGGTGTTTCTTTAGATGGAGAACAAGTTCATTTTTTCAAACTGTAATAAGATAACTGGAGAAAAAAGAAATATGTATATATATATATACATACGTAAATAGGCATAACTGATTTTTAAGCAAGGTTTCAAGTATTTATGGCTGACATTCATACATCAAGGTAAAAAAAAGCCCACAATAACAACAAAATCAACCCAGACCAGTGGCAGATCTCAAATAAGCATTGTGTATAAAGATAATATTTTATTTCTAGGCAAATTATCTTGTTTCACTCTGTTTTGTCCCATGTCCTTTAATCATTCAGGGAATGTAATACTAAGGTTTTTAGCCATCATATTGTTGACATAATCAGATGAAATTAAACTCAAAAATATCAGTGGCCTGTCCTTCTTTGATACAAAGAAGATGCTTTTAACAATTGCCTAGGAAGGTGGAATAAGTGACAAATAATTGCTGAGAAATGAAATTGAAGAAATACAGAGTTTACAAATCTCCTGCTGAGCTCTCTCTGGGCATCCCAGGGCAGCCACTCTAGTCACCCTTTAAACCATACTGTTTAATGGTATGCAGGAATTTTGGCTGATTTCACCAAGGTAGCTTATTCCATTTTATTTTCTGCTCTAATGTTGCTTTGTTACCCCACTTGTGTAATTTGTGTAATTTTTCTTCTCCTCCAGCGTTTGATATTCCAGTTAAAATGAAAAATAAATTAATTCCCACTGTGCCTAATTTTCAAAATGAAACTGAAGAAAAGTGCTCCCCTTCCACACCCCCATCACACTAATGGTGACTTGGGGGAATCACCACAGCAAAAGTTGGGAAGTTTTTGTGGAAAACAGCAAATCCCTTGCCAAGTGTGTGGGGTGTGCAAAGAATGCTTGCAAGTGAGAAGAGCTGAGCAGAGATAACAACTCTTTTTCACTGAAGGGATTCTTGCTGCTCTTTCACCAGGAGAGGATGAGCAGCTGAGGTATGGAAAAGCAGGGAGTGGAAAAATAACTTCATACAGCATTCAAACATAAACATTTCCTCTTCTTCTCCACCTGTTCTTTTCCATGAGAGAATTTCCTTCTCAATTATGAAAACCAGCTAATATCCAGGAACTCAGCATCTTAATAGGACTCATTAATGTACAGACTTCTGTCACACACCCCTGCCTTGTTTCCTCTTTCTCAGCAGAATTCCATTTCAGCTGTTTCCTCTGAATTTCATTTCTTTTGGTTAAAACCCAGTTACCTTACAAAACTTTCTTTTGTGGAAGACATTTCTGGGCTCTGGTCATAGCTGTTATTTAATTTGTGCCTTCCTAGCTTTACTAGAGCATTTTGGACATAGGATTCCAGAGTCTGAGTTTCAAAGCTTAAATAATTTAAATAATTTGTAAATTCTCTTCTTGTTTTGTTTTTTTATTTTTCCTTTTCATAATTTAAAAAAATAATTATTTCCTCAATTTTTCCTTTCAGAAAAATAGTATAAAGGATATCTTTGAGCATCTGAGAACCTCTAGAAAATCAGCTTTTATAGCAAGGTGACATCCAAAAAAGCTTTACCTTTTCTATGGCTTCTTCCCTCATTCTTGTATTTGCCAGTTTCAATGGGCCAGCTATTTCTGCTAACACAACTAAGGAAAAATTTAGACATTCTCTTCCTTGGGTAAAATAGTTCTTCAGGTGGGTCTGTTTTTCTGGAGACTCAGGTGAGTGGCATGAAGCCAGCAGATTTTCTCCCTAACTTGTAGTGTAATTCCATTTTAAGGAAGTTATGCAGAAAAATTCAGTTCACATCTACTTTATAAATATAACAAAAGAGTTTCAGCTACAGCACTTGCTGGTTTCCTCCCTATCAGGATTAATTTAAGAAAGAGCTTTACAAGTAATTTCATGGGTTCCTCTATCAAGATGCAACTGAAGAGAGACAGAAGCAAAGCATTCATTTTCCCAAGTTTTAAACTGAAGCTTTTTCCTGCTGTGACTCTTAGCCACTGATCTGACAGCTGCTGATAACCAGCCTGTCAATAAAGCATGCAAAAATTCAAGTTGATTCTGATCTAAATCACAAAATCACAGAAGGGATCAGGCTGGAAGGGAGCCCAGGATGCCACTGGCCTTCCTGGCACTGCTGGCTCAAAAGTAGCAACTTTTCAACATATAGAAATAGACATATTTTTTTCTATAAATAGAAAAATTAAAAACTAAGTAACCTGGAGTTTATAACTTTTTTTTTTTTTTTGGCTGGATTTGAATTTGGAATCTGGATCAGGGAATAATTAAATCTGAGTTTTGTTTCATTTGAGCAAAAGTTTCAAAAGCTGAAGAAAGGATAAACAGCTTATGGTTTTTGCTCATCCCTATGTAGTGAAAGATAGAAAACCCCAAACACAACAAGACAGAGCCCCAAGGTCCCACTTTTAGTTGTCAGATTGCACATTCCAGATTTGTTGGCCCTGTCTGAATTGGTCCAGTTGCTTTTGAATGCATCACATTCAAAAGAAAGGTGAGAAAAGAGCATCTACCTGCCTTGATAAAGTCTCAAAGTCAGAGGCCATTTGTATCACTGAAAACTACTGAAGTGTATCTCATTCAGGTTTAAATACTTTTATTTTAATCTCCCCAGTTCAGCTTCACAAATTAATCTCTGCTTCTTTTATTCTAAAGAAAGAATAAAGAAAAAAATAAAGACTGGGGGAAAAAACCCCATGAACAAAGAATCTCAACAATTCATCCCATAAGGCTCTTGGTCAAAGCTTCTGTGTGCTGTAAACTTATGTAAGAATGGTACACAGTCATCCAATCATGGTCCAAAAATAAAGAAAAAAAAAACAAACCTTGGGAAGGTTTGGAAAAAGATAAAATAAACTTAGGAAAAAGGAAAAAGAAACAGCTCCAGCTAAGTTAAGGGCATTAAAAAACCTTTTACTTAATATGATAACTAAATCATGTTATAATTACCATCAGTTACAGACTCACATGGTATTTTATCCTCCATGGAGAAAAGTATTCTTTCATTTTCTGCTCTCCTATTTTTTTCCCCTTTTTTTTCCCCTTATTTTAATCTCCAAGCCATGATCAAAAGCTGTATATCTGTCAACTTCAAACCATATCTAAGAATTAGAGTAAGAGAATAGAAGTCACCACCCCTGGGAGCTTTTCAATGAGAAAGAGCAGATCAGAGAAGTAAGATGGGAATACATACACATACTTTCCAGGATCTCTGGCTTTAAATCTGCATGATAATTTAAATTATTAAATGCACAGAGAGTATTAAATCATGGTGGTTTACTTAGGAGTGTTTTTAACTTTGAATTCATGGGAATATGAGGCCTGATACCTTCGTTTATCTGCAGATGCTGATAATTCTCAAGATGTGCAAGGAAAATGGAATGATTGTTGGATTTTAAATGAGTCTTTAGCAGTCCATCCCAGTAAATCAATTCTATGCAGTGAGAGGAAAAGGACAGCACTTGAATTTACTTCCCAAATATTCCATTCCAGCTGGGTATCTCAGAAGGGAGGATATTTCAGTGTGGCTTTGCAGATGTAAGTTACTCACATTTCTCATCTGTACTTTGTTTGTGGTTAGAAACTTCCTTTCCTAGGAATGGCTAGGAAAGGCCATAAAGAGTTTTCACTGGAAGCTAGACATCCCCAGTGCAGGTCTGTGGCTACAAAGAGAACAAAACTTTTTTCTTCAAAAGTTGCCACGTAGATGAAAAGATTTTATGGTAGGTTTTGTTCTTTGGAAAGGTGTGACTGATTTTGAACCTTCCCTTAGGAGGTTGAGCACTGAGATTCAACACTCCAGGTTGATTCCCTGGGCAGATTGTTCTGAAGGAAAAAAATACCTCTAAGAAGGTTTTCCTCTTCCTTAAAACCAAATCCCAGTTACACCTTAATTCTAATATATCTTCCTGTTTATTATAGGTTGAATTTACGAGATTAAGAAAATAACTGAGAATTTACTCTTTTTTCCTCACAATTTACCCCTGTTAAAGCTAAAACCTCCTGAATTTTCACACCTCCTGAAGGAGCTTGAGTCAACAGACAGATTGCTATAAAATTCCTTGAAACCAGTAATTCCTCCAAGTAACAGAAGTGACCTTTGAATTATTTTGGGTGGAAAGCTTGAGAGGCTTGCCCATAGATGCAGCAAAGCTGGTAGATGGCTTTTTCATGAAATGATAAGAAGTGAAATGCATAAGGAACAATACTGAAATGCTCCAACATCAGGTAACACTGATATTGTTTTGAAGAAAAACAAACAGGGTTAACAATCATGTGGCCAAGATATGCATATTTAAAAGAAAAAAAATATGTGTAAGGAAATCTGGCTAAAACACTCCAATTAATTTATTTTATTTATTTTTTAATTTAAAAATTTAACCAGTGAATCTTTACAGACAACTGAGCCAAACCATGCCTGCCCAATGTAAAATATAAATTAATGTTTTAGCAAATTCATCTCTACACTTGCATGTATTATCTGCAGCAGATGTTGCCTGTGGGACTGACCATGCTGTTGGTATTTGGCTGGAGTGAACATTCCCAAAAGTGTCTTTGTGCCACGTCAGAAATGCCACACATGCACAGAGAGCTGCACATTTTGAGCTACTCAGAACAGACAATCAGGGTAGAAGGCAGGAAATTTGGGTAGAAGGCAGAAAAAAACCCAGCAGTAGTGACTGAGAGAAATGTGGGGAATTAAAATGTGTTTATCACTGCAGAGGCCTCCCAGTCAAACACCTCAAATGGGATCAGAGGGTGGCTTGGAACTTGCACTGGGTTCATGTTTGCCACCTTCTTTGGGTTGGTAGCTCATTCAGATCCCTGCCTCTTACAGTGAGTCCACAACTCCTCTTAAAATGATGCTTCATTTAGTAGCAACAGGCTGTGGGCTTAGTAAAAAGCCAAGTGATAACAGGAGTCTCCTCAAAGCAGGGCAGAACCAAATTCTGGGTGATAAAATATTACTGATTTTATAAAATAAAATAGCAGACAAGAAACCAAGTGTGTTGTTCTGAAGTGATGCAGTTGCCTGTAAAAGAGTTACAAGCTTTTCATTATCACGCAGTCATCATCAAAACATGTGCCTTGGCTTGGAAAAGCAGCCCACCAGCAAAATAAATTAAAAAAAAAAAGGGAAGGGGAGAAAAACCCCCTCTCCCTTCCTCAAACTAAGTGTCTTTGTGGTTGTGTCCCTGGCTGTCAACACTTTCCTTCCCTATTGAAAGGCTATTAGAAAACCAGTGCTCTGCCAGAGCCAGTGGCCTCAAGAGCCTCATTATATCACAAGGATAACCCCGGGGTGAGCAGGAACCTAAACACAGAGTGGCCATGGAGTCCTTCACAGCCAGGGCGTGCATGCACGCTCCAGCCAGGCTTACCAGCAGATGAAGCTCATGCAGCAGCACAGAGGCAGAATTAAGAACAGAATAAGAAGTCTGGCAGCTTTAATCGGTTCCTCTATGAAAACAAAGCCCAGCGCAGGCAGCAGAAAGGATCAGGACCCAAATCCACTCCCTGTGTTCCCTTTTTCTTCTGGAAGGGGGGAATTGAGACCCATCAGAGGTGAAGAAAGGGGACAAGGATGGACTCAACTGGAAGCTTTCCTCATGAGATAATGAAAGGTCTTGTGGTCATATCTTAACCCCGTCCCTTTGGAGAAAAAAGCTTAGAATGCTCTCATGGTTTTTTACTCTTGGACTAAAAGCCTACAGCTGTTTTGAAGCTTGACATAGCTCTAGCATATAATTAATACCATTTCCATTTAAGTCACCAGCTAAATCTTAAACAGAAAGCACAGGCTGTGACATGTTACTGAAAAGAAGCAATGCACGTCGGACAATTGACTTGGTGGTGGCCTCTAATGCTGTGCCCCGTTGGTGGGGTGTCTGTGGTTATCATTTTTCATTGGAGAAATGTCAAACAGTTCATTGGCCTGGCAAACATAACTATCACAGGCAGTCCTGCCTCTGCTGGCTTTCATCTTGTGAGGCAGTTGCATTTCCTGGCAGAGCATCCATGGATTTATAGGCATACATGCAGCTTACACTCTGCATACATCCGTGTCTATTTTTATAGGAATGCACGTTAGGATACAGATCAGGTCTGGGATATCACAGCATCATGGAATGGTTGGGGTTGGAAGGGACCTTAAAGGGGATCCCATTCCAACTCCTCTGCAGTAGACAGGGACATCTTCCCCTAGACAGGTTGCTCAGAGCCCCATCCAACCTGGCCTTGGACACTTCCAGGGATTTGTAGTTAATCTCTACTAGACAGCCAAGAATTAGTGTGAATTAGTGAATTAGTGTGCTCCAAAACCACTCAGCTTTACCCTCCTTGGCTACCTGCAATTGCAGGAAGTCACTCCTGTCACTGCAGCATTGCCACACTCCACAAATGACAGATTCATGGTGAGCACTGGTTCACAAATGTACAACTTCATGTCTTACCTGTATCCATCTCTATTTGGCAAAATTGTTTCTGTGATCATTTCTGTCGCTCAGTTTTTTTCTTTTGTGTATTAATGGCAAACAGTCACGAAAAGATAAACAAGCATAAGCAAAATGTTGAGGAAATAGTGCAACTTTTTGGGTTTGTTGTTTCCACAACTCTAGACAACCAAATTTACTGTAAGTTGCCCTATGTATTTGAATCACAATTAAGGTTTCTCCAGTGAAAGCTGCTCCTTGCAGAATTCCTGGTGGGTGCAGGTTAGAAATACCACTTAATGCCATTAATCAGTTCTCTAACATCAGCCAAACAGCTGGCACAGCCTATAGCACTGGTAGGCCAATTTGTGACTCCTCTGCTGAGAGCAGCAGCAAGCCAGAACCTCCCAGGCAAAACAGGAGGGATGAAAAATACATCAGCAATACCTTCCACCACAGGGAAACTTTAAGAAACCTACAGAGGAAAGTTTGTTGATTCCCACTGTTTCTTTTGGCACTTTTTATTACAGTGAGTGCACTGTTTGAGAGAGCTTTTCCTCTCTGCAAACCTTTGATGGGGGTATGTCAGCGATTGGGTCCTGCCCAGGATGGAACCAGTGTGCAAGCACTGCTCTGAGCTATTGTAACCACATTATGCTCCCCTTATGTTCTTTCCAGCTGTAGTGGGGCTGCTTGGCTTTCAATTGGGATTATTAGTTTTGAAAGCCTTGAAGGTGTTGGGCCTGGCTGGGTTTTAGACACAGGGTAACACAATACCTGCTCTTTCAAGAATCTGCTATCACTTCTGAAATTGGCAGGTGATGCTATTTATAACTGCGGGGGGCACTGCAATCCCCCTAAAAACTGATTTGACTTATTCCCTTCTAACTTTTTAAAACCTACCTCTACGTCTTTTCTTTAATTTCCAAAGGTGTTCTCAGATTGACTACTGTTGGCTCTCTATTATTACTCCCCTCTCCAGTAGTTTTTTATTATTTTTCTTACTGGATCTCTTACACTGTTTTTCATGTTTCTGTCTGGAGAACCTGGCATTATATTTTCCTTTTACTGTTTATAAATTTATACAGTTTTTGTTCTCTTGCACGAGTATCACGAGGGCTGAGCAAATGTGGTATGCTGAAAATAATGTTGGGATTAGGTAATTAGGGACTTTCCAATATTACCTTCTCTGTTGGGTTCCAATATAAATCTATGTATTATTTCAAACATGAAGTATTTCACATATCCAGACATGAATCCATTTGTAGGGCTTGAGAATTGTCCCTCTTTCCCTCTATGCTGCCACAGTCAGAAAACGCCTCCCTGAACAACCCAGCCCACAGAACTGCATTATTTTAAACGTTTATTGGTCTTCAGTGTGAGGCCAGTACTGAAACAATGACAAATGTCCTTCAATCTGTTTATGCATGCCTGTTGCACACAACAGAGCTGGCACCGCTGGCTTCGTTTTTTAAGTGGTCTAACTCCTGAGCTCCAAATGGATGTTTTTGGTTGGTTCTGGGGGCAAGCTGCAGTAGGATTTGAAACAAATGGTTTCCCACAAAGAAATGACTTGAGAAAGGCACTGTTTGTCAAGGAAGCCCCAACATCTGGGAAAATACACCCTGGTTGGCTAGTTTTACTTGAAAGGGGGAGTACGTAGCTTTTGGGGCTTTTTTACCTTTGGCAGAAGGCCCAATCGCAATTTTTGTGTTGAGAAGTTTCTTGTTACATGATAAAAATTTTCAAATTCAGCACAAAATTAATGAATCATGGAAATATTGCTCAGAAGGGATTTCTGGCCACTCCAGCCTTCTGTCCTAAACAGGATTAAAACCAACCTTAAACTGAGTCAGTGGTGGCTTTGTCCAGAAAAGCCTTGCAAACCTCAGAGGAAAGGATGTGTATGAGCAGCCACAAGTGGGGACAGCAGGTATTACCCACAAAAAAAACCCCCAAAAAACCAAAACTCAACTCAAAATCCCCCAACAGCTTATAGAACGCTATCAGAAAATCAGCCCTTTCCTGCATCATTGTTCTCCACCCCCTCAGCCTCTGGGAAATGCTTTTCCTACTGAAAACCACAGAGTTTTTCTTCTGGTGTGCCACCATTTTGCCGCCAAGAAAAGAATGCAGCGGCAGCACAAAGCGGTTACTACTGTTTTATTAAAGAGAGGTCTTCATAAATCCCAGCTGCTGACCATGTGCTCCATCTTTTTATGCCCAAACTCACACTCATTTTAAGAAATTCTGGGCACTCCTGTGAGTGCATGCTCTTGCAAGGCCCCAGGCTTTATATCTGTGTTGCACATAAACCCTCAACGTGTGGCTTTAGCCTGACAGATCTCTCTAGATCTGTTTGCTCCATCTATTTTTTTTCTCTGAAGATGAGTCTGACTTTAGAAACTGATCAGATGATCATTAGACTATTTTACCCCAGCTTTATCTGGCATAGATAATCTGTGGAGATAAAATAAGGAGCTGGAGATTTCAGCCTGTAATCATAGCAATTTGAAAGGGGAAGGGATTTTGCCCTGACATCTGTGGCACTGCAGGATTGGGATTCGGAGGGAATGGTGGAGGGAAAGTAGGGCTTTCTTAAGAAAAGCCATCAAGCTTTCCACAGGGCTTGTGGAGTGATGGTTAAAACCCAGCAGGCATGGCATTAAACCTAATATCTAGCTAGCATTGCTTGTCAATGCTAACAACTGTTATCCCTCAGGAGTCACACAGGAATTTTTTTTCCTCGTTAACTTCAGTGGAATTGGGAGATATTTCGTAAGGGGATTTGATCCATTTATTAGTTTAACATTTCTAAATCCACCTAAAGTCACAAAATCCCATATTTGGATATTGCCTCCCCAATAAGAACAGGGAGAGCACTTTGGAAGCTGTGTTGTTTTGACTTCTGTATTAACATTAGGCTGCAGACAACTGCGATATCTTAAAGGCAAGCAGGAGGAAGTGGCAATGAACCACTGAGATATGAGAGCCTCAGTCTGAGGAGCTGGACTGCAATTCAGAGAAATTGTTGAATCAAACAGATTGAATCAGAGAAACTGTTCATTTAATTCCTCCACCTATTGCTTGGAAAGGAGAGCCTGCTTCAATCTTATCCTTACACACACTCAGTGAATTCCTGTGTGTTAGAGCGCATCAAAGAAAGAAGGGAGACACTAGGATAGGGAATCATCTGCAGGCCTCCATGGCTGGAGCAAAGACAGCCACAAGCAGCTCCAATGCCAAAATTCTGCTTTCAGTACCCCAAAGAATATAGAGGGAATATGAGTGTGTATAAGGAAGGGAAAGCACACATTGCAACACTTGTGTGATCCATTAAATTATTGCTTGCCAGCTTTCTAATTCAGTATCAAACAACCCATATGATCAGAACATGATTGAACCAGACACTCAGTGCTAGCAGGGTTTCTAAAAGAAGGGACATAAAATTAGACTTCTTCTGGGAGCAGACAAAAAATATTTAGAAAGAAGGCTACATTCATATAAGTGACAACCTGACCAAGAGAATTTGCTGTTTGTCTCTTGAAAATTATTTTAAAGTGAGGGCAATATTCTTGAAAGTTCTTCAAAGTTCTTCTTGCAATACTGGCCTTCAGAAAGTGCTGGTTAGTAAAATGCAGCAAATTTCTTCAGAAAGCAATTTAAAGATCTGTTCCTGTACTACTGATACCTCGTTTATAACCCAAAGACTGTGGCATTATGGTTAAATTGACCTCTACAAAAGATATATTGAAATACTTCAGACTGCATCATTTTCAACAGGATTTATTTAGGATAAAGTGGAGTGCTGGTTCTTACAAGGAAAATATATTTCAAGAGGAAAAAAAGAGGGAGAGACACCCCTCTGATTAATACTAGTAGAACTGAAGCCAGGCCAAAGTTCTGTCATTCTGTGATAGTAGCAGGGTTAGAGAGGATTGAAATGCAATCTCTTCTGAGGAGAAAAACAAAACATTTATACAAAAGTCTGGTTTTGGTTTTCAGTCTTAGAGTGGGGTTTCAAGCAAGGGCATTGTATTTTCTTTGCAGCATGACCCTGTTGGTTGCTGGACCCCTGAGGGACAAGGACAGTGTTGTAGGATGCAGGATATTTCTCATTTCTTGTGGAAAGGTGTATCCACCAGCCCTTTTTTGACTCCTAACCATGGTGGGGCAGGGTCACCAGCACACAGGGAATAGGAAAGCAGCACAAAATCCTGAAGGGAGTTGGGTAGGGCATGTCCCAGCCACTCCATGGGGACCAGCTACACTGGGCACTCACCAGTCCAGCTCCATGTAGCCCAAATTTAGCTCTTAACACCTGTGGGGTATAAATATTTGAATCAGTATTTGAAGGAATGATAGATTCCTTCCTTAGTTAATGAATGCTTGAAGGAATAGATAAGATCCCACATAGTGAGCAGCCTAGGTGAGGTCAGCTTTGGATGAGGGGTAACAAAGTCCAGCCATTTCAAGCAGCTCCTTCTGCTCCATCCTGAATTATTGCTCTGCTCTGGAAAGGGAGGCGATTTTCTGGCTCTTCAGAGTGGGGAGGTCAGAAGTACAGAGAGAAGAAATAATATCTAACTGCAGTGTAAACTTTTGGCATGTAAACCAGAGCTGAAATAATTTAACGCGGATGCGATGCGAGGGCTTTTCTTCTTCTCATTATTTGCCAGAGAGATTTGTAAAATCCGTGACTCTTTGTCTGCCAAAACCATGTGCATCTGTGACAGAAATCACATTGTGTTGTGCCTTTTCACATGGACTCACAAATATAACCTTCCTCATTGCTTTTTCTGTAATAAAAAATTTAAGTTGGTCAGTATTTTTTAAAAAGCTGAGACAGCCCCATATCTGTTTTCATATTTAAAAAAAAAAATTGCAGACAGATTTTTTTTTGTTTTTTACAAATGTATTTTTTTTCCTTCTCACCAATTAGGTGTGATTTCACTAATTAGCTCCTATTTTTAACAGAAGTGCAAAGGAAACCTCAGTAACTTCTACACCTTTGCTGACTTTTAAGCATGGTTATTTCTGTCCTTTAACTTGTAAGCTGAGGTAAATATTTTTGTTTAAGAAAGAGGAGAATATCAGACAGTTTCTAAAATTTTAAGTGTCAATTTCCTAGAGAAATCTAGGTCTGAAAAACATGTAACTCAACCAAATAGAACAATTCCTTACGTCTCTAGGAGGGAAATCTCTCTAAAACAGATCATATCAGAAAACGCAGCTAGAACTGCTGTTAACCCCCAGCAAATTCCCTGAGACTTGGCTGACATCCTCACATTCCAAAAATCTTTAAGAAATTTGTTCTCTCTTCCCCTGCAGAGTAATAACTTGTTTAGGAGACCCCTCATATGAACCAGAATAATAAAAACAATAGACAGATCTTTATTTACTGGAAAAACTGAAAAACACAGGAAAAGAGGTGCCAATATAAAAGAAAGCTTAGAAAATATGAAAAAGAAAAAAATGAAAGAAATGTGCATCCTGTTAACCCTCCCTTGTTCTAGAATAACATGATTTCCCTTGGCAGGAATTTTGCTGAGAAAGAAAAGGTTAGCACAGCACAACTGAGCACTGAATAGGGATGTGAAGGCTCAGGACACAAGATTTTTTTAGCTGAGCTTAGAGCAGGTAATTTCTAAACAGTGATCAATAAATAATATTGATACAAACATAGCTTGCATGTGTGTATTGCTACCAAGGCAGCTTGTAAAATTTTGGGGTTGTCACATATTCTGATTACTAAAGTAAACCCATTGAGTCCATAGATCTTTTTGTAAGAAATGACATCTCTGTACAGGGGTTGTTTTTCATCAAAGCTGCACTTTTGTATTGCCATCAGTAATGGAAATATTGACTTCAGAATTTCAGGAGACCTTGAAGTGAGGGATCCTCTCTTGCCTCAAAATGCAAATCTCACTCCAGTTACTGTGATTTGGTTTAAGGTTTTGAGAAGATCAGCTGGACATCCAAAAGATGCAACAAAATGGGGCTTGACAAGAAAGAAAGTGCATAAAAACACACATGTGTAATTTATACTGGGAGAGGAAATATTCCTGTAGTGCACATAAGACATCTGATTGCCTCTTTCAAACTTATTGCACCATCTTAATTTCCAAGATTCTAGCTTGAAGAAACTGGGAGAGGTATCATCATCTTCTTTATTTATTACTTCTTTAATTGGGAATCACTTCTCTGTTCCTTTTTTAAAAGTGATTTAGTGCTGAAACGACAGCAGAGACTGAGTGCAGTCTTGAAGAGAAAAGTACTGACAATCAGTTGTTGTTGGCATCCTTCTTCCTGCTGTACAGGAGTTTAACTGATGAATCCAGTTCTCCTGCTCTTGGAATAACAACTTCAACATGAGAAAATTGCTGGGGGAACTTACAAGCCAGAGTTAAAACACACAAGGCAGAAGACTAAGAGGAATCTAAATGAAGATGGTAATCATTAAATGATCCCTTCTTTGAGGGTTTACATTGGAAAGCCTTAACTGGCTCAGATATTTGAGCCAAGCCCCTTCAGCATAAAACTCTCTGGTGGCTGTGAGGAAGCTGCTGTTTTACCCTGGAGTCCCTTGAGAGTAGAATGTAAAGCAAAGTGGTTTGTTTTTTTTTGGTTTTTTTTTTTTTTTTTTAATATTCCTGAAGTAAGTTCCATAACAGACCTGAAGAGGTAGCAAAGTTATTGTTCCCATTTGGCAGATTTGGAACCTAAACCACTAAGCAATGAGATCATTTCTGTGAGATCAGGCTGCAGGCAATAGCCCTTGCCATCTTACCGTGGAGCCCTAGCAAACAACTTCAACCCCACAATTATTCTTCAAGGCAAGATGATATCATCCCCCGCTTTACAGCCGGAGAAGCCATGCCCAAAAGACTTAGCAGCTTGTTGGAGATAGTACAAAAGCTCTTTGACAGGTTTGGAAACTGAAACCAGATCTGCCAAGGCTCAGTCTGATACCTTAAACACCTGCCCATCCTGGTTCCTGCCCCTTTGTCTGTTGCTTGGGCCAATTTTGCCTGATTTGATTTTAAAATATTGACATGCAGAACACAGTCTGCTCCTTGCATTCATTTTAAGGTAAGGAGCAGTAATGTGGCTGACTGGATGGCAGCAGCAAAGGCTGGGACAGTGCAGGGAACAGCTGTGCATGAAGAATCAGGATTTTGGAAGAGGCATGTCCTGTACCATGAGATTCCACCAGAGCTGCACACCAAGGATGCGTGCTATATACAGCTTCTATGATCAGACAGGCCTGACTGCTGCTGCAAAAGTGAAAAGGACATTGATGTCAAAGAAAATCTCTGTAACACACCTTGTAGATCTCATCCTACAAGCAAACAAACCATAAAATACAGCCAACAAACAAAAAGCCAGAAGGGAGTTCTTGGGTTTGGTTTGTGTCTGTCACAGTGAAACCAACATGCTGGAGGAAACAATCTCTTTTTGTCCCTCTGCCCACCCTGTCCTCACCCCAGCATCTCAAAGGTTTTCTGGGAACTTGCCTTCATAGCCCAGTCAACAAATGTAGAAAATCATAAAGATGTCTCAATTGAAAAAAATAAATTACTGACAGCCAGCCTGGGCTATCTCAATCCAAACAGCAAAGCAGTTCAGTTTATTTAGGGAAGAGGGATTAGTGGAGAAAATTGTTATCAAACCACAAAATGACAAACTAGGGACATCCCTGCTAAGAGATTTACTTTCCTAACACAATGGCCCACATTGTTTGTTCTGGTCTTTATGCCCCCAGACCAGTGAGAGAGAGGGTGTGCAAAGTTAGGATTAGGCACTTAAATTCCTTTATAATTCTGTTGCCAGTCAAGTCATCCTTTGTGCATTGCCAGGGAACTCTCTGCATATTCCCTGAGCCACGGCAGCACCCAGGCTGACCTGGGCTTCTCTGGGCACACTACCTCCTTTCCTGGTCACATTCCTGGTACTGTAGCAGTGATGAAAAACATCTGCTGAGGTTGTTTCCCTAAGACCAGAAAAGACCCACTGAACCATGGCTGAGCTGGATGAACAAACCCTGTTTGTGCAATTGTTTTATAAACTTTCAAAAGCGGTGAAGGAATTTTTTATTCTTTTTTTTTTTTTTGTCGTCTTGCTTAAAAACTGGCAAAACCAAAAGAAAACAAAACAAAAGGAATGAGAAGTGGGTACAAGTGGATGTAATCAGAAATCCCTCTGACTTTTTGATGTGCACCTTCTCAAGCTTTCTGAGATCGGTGAATAGCTATTCTTCTGGAAAAAAGAGAATACGGTCCCTGGAGGGATGATTTTGGAACTCACTTTATTCTTTTACAGTTTCACATCTGGAATTCGGTGGCCAGAATTTCTTACCAATAAATGAAATGCAACTAATCTTATGAAATGCTGTGGAAATTATCATTTCTGTTTACTGAATAGTCTCAGTAAAATACTACGAGTAACAAAATAAAATCTGGGAGAAATTATGTAATTTGAATAGAGCCTATATTGCAATCTGTGGTAAATTCACATCAAGCCCTTAATCTAACTTGCAGATTCATTGCCAGTTCATCATGCAAAAATACCCCCAAACTCTACAAAGATGTGCTGTCCTTTTAGTGCACTTCACGAAATATGTGATGAAAAGCACAGGGCAAAAAAATGTTTACGAAACTGCTCCACTTAATCCACATGAGCAACTAGTACAAGTATCCATAAAAATGAAGGTCAGAAGAGAATTGTTTCCCAGAGTAATTTGTCTGGCATGAACTGACCCAGGACAACAGATGACTATTCAGTGTGCTGCTTCATGTAAAATTCAGCTATTTCCCAAAACATAGGAGGAAAAAAAAATAAATAAAAACAATATGAGGAAGCAATTGATATTATCATTCCCCCATTGTTCTCTACCCTGCAAACCAAAATAACTCCAAGGACAGTATGATATCAAGAAGACACAAGCCTCCAAGAAGCGTTTTGCTACAAAAAGATAAAAACTAGAAAACATCCAGACTACCACACAGTTTATTTTCCCAGAGACGATTCTGGCACTTAGGAGAATGCCTTTGGTGGCAAGCTTCATACGCTGGCTGTATCAAAAACACACATGCAAGAAGGAATTCTACTGGGCTCTGAACTTACATCAGGATGGGATTTGCCCACAAATATTTCTTCTTTGCCTGTGTCTTGCCTTCCCTGGGAAGGAAACCCAGGCATGCAGGAGGGAGCTGTGGAGCTGGGGCTAGACCTCCAGCATCAGGCAGGACCTCAGGACATCAAGGGACAGGGACTCAGCACGGGCTCTGGGTTTGGCACCAGCCTCTCAAAACCAGTCACAGTTGACAAAAACAGAGGATTTTCTTGCTGTAGCACCTCCTTTGGCCCTCAGTTTACCCCTGGAAAAATGAACTTTTTGGTCTCTAAAGGGAAAATTAAACAGGTTCCAGGGCAGCTGGGGGAGAGCCAAACCTGAACCTTAAATAGGCACGTGTGATGCCCTCGGTGCAGCGAAGGGCGCGGATGCGCTACGGCCAAAACCACAGAGCCTGCATCCTGCCAGGGCAAGCAGGATTTCTGACAAGATTTATCATTTCTCCTGCTATGATCTAGTCCTGGAGGCATTTCATTTTAATACAAAGTAAGCACTTGTGATGATTAAGGGAAACGTGGAGTTGGATCGCTTTGTTGTTCGGTGGCCAGTCATAACACAAAATCTGCTGCTCAGTGCAGAAATTCGGTGTTCCAGGCTACGTGTGGTTACCGTCTGCTCCAGCATCTGGGCTGATGCAGGGAGCTCTTTGAAACAGACCAACAGAGCTGCTCTCTGCCTTCACCAGCTCCCTGCTTGCTGCTGCCACCAGCTCTGCACGTTCCTCTCACAGAATGGGTTTATGCGCCTGAAGGGAACTCAGGAGTTTATTGAGAAAGTTCTCATGGGCCACTCCTGTCTGTTTGGGGCACAAGCCCCTCCAGATGTTACAGCGGGATTTCCCACCCAAGCCCTCTCCAATCTGACCATAAAAATCCTTGCTCCTGCCCTTTTGAGGCTGGTATCCGTACATGAAGGTCTCTGCGCTGTTTGCCCTTCCCCTTAGAGCTGAGGCGAGCTGCAGGACCTATAGTACAGACATCTGATTTAAATAAGTGTCCAGAAAGGAGGCTGGAAAACTGGCAGAGCCATGCACACAGCAGCGAGCTCCTCCTAGGCAGGAGACTGGCAATGTCAGTGGGTTTCAGCCTGGGATGCCTAATCAAAACCAGGGAAGAGGGAATGTGAGCGAGAGCGCTGCTCTGCACGCCGTCCTCTGCACGCCCCCCGCTCCTTTCTGAGCTGGTTCCAGTGGCATGCCCAAACCCACTTAACCAGTAACACTGCCCTGAGCAGCGACATCCCCGGGACTTTTTTCCAGAGCAAGGCCCTTGGCCGACTGGTTTCACAACCTCATAATGACATGTAAATGGCTCCTCTGGCTGTTTCCATTTGTGATGCAGCAGGCAAGACTAGAATGGAGAAGGGAATGATGAAAGGAAATATTTCCCCTTAGCAGTGTCATTAATACCTAATTGTATTCAGGGCTATCGTTTCCCTTTGAAGAGATGCAAATATATAAACAAACAAACAAACAAACAAACAAATAATACTTGGGAGCGTGCAGGTAGACAGAGAGGAAAAAGAAAGGCTTGAGAGGCACTTAAAAAGTAACTTTTAACACTTCTGAGAATTCAAGCTGAAAAAACAATAGGAGGGATTCCTACAGCTCACAGTTGACAAATGGATTTTTTTAGACTGAATTAATGCTCTGCTTTTCTATTCACCGTGTCTGCAGCCTCCAGGAAAAATACAAAAAGGACAGAACTCCAAATTGTGCTATGATAACCCCAACATGATTCTTCTGCTTTTCTCCTGCTTTCCCTTTTATATATTTTTAAGTGCTTTTTCATTGTTATTGCTCTGATCTTCCTGCTCTTGGTTTGGATCCCACTCCACAGTTCTTCCTCTGATTTCCCTTCCTGGCGTTTTCAATGCAAACACGCTCGTCTCGCTGCTGCCACTTTGAAATCAGGAGAGCTGGATTGGGTTAGCCTGAAATACAGGTGCTCCTGTAAATACAGAATGAATTCCCCCTGAGATCTTTCAGTCCTTAATTATGCTCACACCTCCTGCTATCTTCTCCTAACAGGTATTCCTGGGTATGGCAAAAACCCATACCATACCTGGTGGTGGTGTAATGCAAAAAGACAACCCATTCCTCTGCTGCCCAGGTTGAAGGTGTTAGGTGCTACCCAAGGGTAATAAATGTGAAGTAGTTTGGATAGATCAAATGCACACCATCTGATTTTCCTCTCTGTGGCTGGTGAAGTGATTCAAGCCTTATGTAACACCTTGTTTCATTGAAACAGGAGCTAACACTTTGAGATGGGGATAGATGATAACCTTATACATGTGAATGTACACTTAAAAATAAAACCCCAAACTGTGTGTTTTTATACCATCTCCCCCATGGGAAGAGTTTTCTCTCAGTAAATGCTTTTCTTACTGAAAAAAAAAAAAAAGATATTTGGAAAGCACTGGGTAAGTACTCATTTTTACTTTAGAAATAAATACCTGGCCAGTGTAGGTGTTGATGATGCCCAGGAGTTAAGAAGTATGTGTTAATATCACTGAACTTGCAAGATCCTGCAAGTTCCTTTTGTGAGTAGGAGAGGAGCTCAGATTGAGGAAGCAGACAGCCCTGTGTGGGCAGCACTCGGCTGAGATTCATGATGGCATGGCAGCACCAAGGAACCCCTCTTTTTCCTTCCTAAGAGTGCCCAAATAAACTGTAGGGCTTTGCTTCTCATCTGGCACTGTTAGGGATAGATTTATCCTTTCTTCTCACTCTTGGAAGCCAAGCTAACACAGAGAGGCTGAAGAGATTTCCAGGTTCACTAATGACCTCACAGGAATTGAATAATGAAATCATATCTGCCTCTTTGCTGAAGAGAGGCAGCCCAAGCTTACACAGATCTAATTATTGTGTTTCTTGAAGATAAATTGCAGCCTTGAAGGCGTCTTGCAATCAGTTATCAGGCAGAGCTCCATGGGCACCAACTTTCATTTTTCTCCAGTACAGTGATGTACTGCCAGTATTTAACAAGGGGCTCCCACTAAAATTTCCCCATTAATCTGTTCTGTACCCTTGTGTCCCTGAGGCACACATTCTTGCAGGGAAAGAAAATAGTAATGAAGAAAATCTATTCATTTATTTTTACATTGCTGTTTAAACATTTTCTGAGAGTCACAGCCAAGGAGGAAAATAAAACCACTTGGCAAACAAACCTCTATTATATGTACTTTTGCAGGAAATGTTTATACTTCACTTCATTCCTGTTTAAGGGAAGAAAAAAAAGAAGGAAAACAGGGAAAAAGAAAAAAGCTGGAGCACTTATAAAGTGATGTTTGACTTGTGATATCAGAGTTGGTAGCAGCAAAGATATGGAGTTACCTCTCTGTGAAAACCCAGGAGAAGCACTCCTTGAGAAGCACTCTTTGAGAACTCAGGAAAAGCATCCTTTTAAAAAGCCTGAAAAGCAACAAAACTGGCATTCTCAAGAACAGGAATTGGCTGGTGGAGGGGAAGAGGTTCTTCAGACAACACAGTGATCACCACCTGACTGTCCTGAGCAACTCCATCCATTCCAGTGGAGTGGAGCAGCATACAATTAAGAAACAATAAAAGACTCTGGACCACTCTGTATTTTTAAATGAAAATAATTCTGCTCTTGATTTTGTACAGGGGCTGGTCGCTAGATAATATAGTTACAAGAGGATGAAAAGAAATAAACTGATTTAACAAGCACCCAAGGGGCGCCACAGCTCCAGTAGTGCTAGAAAACTGCCCCAATATTCCTTTCAGTTTGGCTGCAAAACCTTAACAAGGCTCTCAAGGAACACCAGGGATTTGCTCCAATGATGTTCACTTTTCTCCTGTTTTTGAAGCAAATCTCACTGTGTTTTCAAATTGGCTAATCTTTTATTTGTATTGCCTTAACAAGTGACTAGAGATATGTTTTTAGGTTTTAATAGATTGATTCCAAATGTGAAACAATTGCTACTTTATTTTTATTGTTGGTGTAACTGGTAGAAGTGTTAATGTCCTTATACAGATTATACAGGAAAAAAAAAGAAATTTTAATTCTTTTGTGATTAAAAAAAAGATTTTTTTCTTACTTTGAAGTGAAAAAATACTTGTTTCACTTAAGAGTTCAGAGCTTGCATGAACTTTCTTGTTTTTGTTCACGTCTTACTTGACTTTTTCAAAGAACTGATGTGAAAAATATTGGGATGACGTGACTACTCATCCCAATAATGAGCCCAGCTTCCCCACCCCAATAATTAACAAGTAGCCACCCGTTATTAAGCAGACCAAATATTTCAATAAAAGGCCCTGCTGAGTTGTGTCTGCTGTGAAACAGATTTCACTTGAAAATTGAAATAATGAGGTTCCCCATAACTGATAAGCAGCCCAATCAAGCCCACTGCACCGGGTTCATAAATCTTGAGCAGAGTTTAATTACGAGCAGAGTTTTCCTGACAGAGCCAATAATGGGGCCTTTTCCTCTCGCCTGCTGACTGGTTGTGGTTCCCATGATTCCAGTAAATCTCTGTAGACCTGCCTGCAAGGAAAACAGTTTGAAGTTTAGACATCACTTGAAAGGGAATTGGAGGGAGCTGCACAAACAAAGCCCTGATGATGATGGCTGCTGAACGCTGGGGACAGGCAGCTGAAAATAAAACACCCAAGCAAGTAATTAGCAAGACCAAATCGCTTCCAATTAGGCATCTCAACACCAATTTTATGTGGCCTCAGAGGGCCATTCCCTTTGGAAGTAGGAGATCACCCTAAAAATGTACCCTTCCCCTCACCCAGAGGAAAATTTGAGCCAGTGGAAGGGTGCAGGGAGAGCAGACTGTGATAAGGTCCTTTCCAACTTTAACCATTCTATGACTCTGTGTTCTCCCCATCCCATCTGGGGACACTAAGAGCAAGATTTAGTATGTGAGAGAAAAAGTCATGCTGAAACAAATGGGATTAGCCAGTATTTCTTCTTAGCAAAATCATAACTCTGACTGAGTTGGCACTTCTGTATGACTGCTCAAACACAGCAGTGAGTTGGCTTCAAAACTTTTGGACTAGAGAGACTGGTAACTGAAGCACTTTGTGGGTCAGAAAAAAGTCAGAAATCTAGAAATTCAAGTCAGACACCACCCAAGGCTGAGGTCTTTGCCTTCTCTGTTAAGTAAGAAATAATGTTGGATGTTACTGATGTTTAACTGAAAAATCCTACACACACTATCACAGCCAAGCCATTAAGTTGTCCCCATGCTCTTCAAAAGGAAAAAAAAACCCAAAAAGACAAGTTCTTCTAAAAGAATTCAGACCCAACAAACCCTTTAAGGGCAGTTTACAGTGAGATACAGCAGAGGTCTTGCTCTTTTCTGTCCTATCACCATGGTTTTAGGGCTATCAGAGTCTGGAAAACAAAGCTCACCTAAAGCTATCTGAAGACTTTTGTAAGTTTCACTGTGTATTAGGTGGAAGACTGAAGATTAATCTGTGCCTCTTACAGAAAACAAATATGGCACATTCCATTTTAGCAGCCAGTGTATTCGATTTTAGCTGATTTATCGTTGTGCTGCCTGGATTTGAGGGAAATCACTGTGCTGTGGTGTTTCACAGATCAGGCAGGGCACAAGCCAAAATATTTGTTATGAAAGCAACCCTTTGCTAAATTTGCAAATCTTTATGGGCCCTTTGTGGGCAAAAAGCAAATTCAGCCCTGCTGGAAGCATTCCTGCCGTACACAAAGGGGCTGGAACACAAGGGTGCACACTCTGAAAGATGGGTCTTGCACCACAGACCTTCATCACTCCAAGCTGGTGCACGTCTGACACAGACCAAACTCATTTTGGGAACTCCTGTTTTACTGGGTGGGATTCCAGTGGGCTCAAATGAGCCGTGGAAAAAAAAAGCAAACATTATGGAAAGGCTTCCAGTTTCACTGGGAATGTAAATTGTTTACATCTTCCCTTTCACATCCCCTGACTAACCTATTTGTTTAATAACCAAGCCCCCAGTTTCAGCCTCTGTTTGTAGTCTCAATATGAGTCTCTTTCTTCCTGAAAGTATTAGGACTCTTGTCAATAATTTGGGCAGGAATAAGAAGAGTGAGGATGCTGGAAATAACTTCTCCATGTCATGTGTGTGCTGCTTAGTCTCCACTTTGTGAGTTTTACAAAGAATTTTAGTTTCACTTTAATTTCCACAAGCCATTTCCAGGTGTTTGCTGAATATGAGGAAAAGGTTATTTTGTGTGTCCATTTCAGACTTTAAAAATGTCCCTCGAGTGCTTCCCAAGGTGTGGTATGTGCTTGTGCAACCTTCCTACCTTTCATTGTCATTTTAAGAGCAATTCAAATTCCTAGACAAATCCCTCCTCCCCCCCCCAAAAAATAAAAATCTCTTCAATATTTTTGAATAGAATAAACATGAAATATAGAAGACATGGTTTGTCTTTAATGGTTCTTGAGAGCTGGCTAAAGAGGAGGCATATGTTTAATCCATCTACTCATACACCTTTCATCTCCAAGGAGCCAAACAGAACTTTTTTCTAGCAACATCTTATTAAGATTTCTCCAAAACTTTTACTGATGACACAATTAAAAAAAAAATACCCCAGAAACAGGACACCAAGCTGCCCCCAGTCACACTCTGCAGCCAGGCTGGTGTTTGCACCCACACGCTCTGCTGCCCCTCTGAGCATGATGGCAGAAGTCAGGCTTAGCTGCTCCATGCCAGCAGATAATTTAGCTGAGTTTGTTATTTTGATGTAGTGTCCCAAGTTGTGAAAAGCTCACGGCGATAAGAAAGAAATCTCACTGAAGTAAGATGAATTTCAGCACCTGAGCCAAGAAATCAAAATATTAAAACTGTGCACTAAGCAAAACTGTTTTTCTTTTCCCCTAAACAAAAGGGTTTCTAGCATAGCTGTATGTATTGCAAAAATAACTGGATAGAACATTAAATAAATCTGGTATTTTGCAGGTTCTTCTAGTTTTGACTGCACAATTTAAAAAATTCCTCTGTCACTTGCCCCATTACATTTGCATGATATCAGAGCCACCTTAAATCATATCTAACACCTGAATTTCCCATAAAGTATAACACTTATGTATATGCAAAGGATTTCCTCATCTTTACTTAATTCTGGCCAGCTAGCCATGTTTTCTTCCAGGATGAAAACATTTAATCTGTCACAGAGTCATCCAGTTAAATTATAAATGTTTTCTTAAATGGCAGCTCTGTCTTTTTCTTGCTGCTTTGCAAACCACAAATATTTGCAATATGATTCAGAAGCTTTATTTTTCAGTCAGCTTCTGCTACAGTATTTAACTTTGCCGTTTGCTTTTCGAACATTGTGCCATTATCAGCGTGTAAAGTCTCACTGCCACCCTGGCATAATAGAGAATAAAGATAAAGAATAGGCAATCTGATTGACCCAGGCTAAATTCTGTAATTCTGTGCAGATTGCAGAAAACAGTGGTGCAGTAGCTGGCACAAGTGGACATCAGTCTCAGGGGAGGATCTCCCCAAGATGTGGTGCATCACTTAACAGGAGGGAACCTGAGACTCATTTGGCAGGGAAAGCTTATACCAACACTTTCCTGACCCCTGAGCAGATGAAGGAAGACCTTGAGATGTTCACAGCACTGCTGGAGTTCACCTTATAAAGCAAACTCCCCAGGAACTGAGTCTGGAAATCGACACCTTCCTTCACGGGAGCTTTCCCAGAGCACAGAGAAGTGGTAATAAATTAAAGATGTAACACTGTTTTAAAAGAGAGAGGGAGTTTTAGCTGACAAAGCACAGCATTTTGACCACACAGCTTTGGCACTACCACTTGAGTGGGGCAGCACAGCATTTAATTAAAAAAAAAAAAAAAAAAAAAAAAAAAGCAAAGAGAGAGAGCCACAACCACAATTCTCTGTGCCTGGATGATGCAAATTATTTATATATTCTTTTGTGGAACCTGACATCCTCAGCCTGCAAAGAGAACACTTAACTGGCTTGTTGAAACAGTGTGGTGTTAGTGGAGCATTACATAAATATGAAGTAAGTAGCTCTCCTAAACTTAGTGTATCTTGAAAGAGAGTATTAAACTGAGGATTGCCAATTCCCAGCTGAACTGCAAACCATTTCTCACCTCAGCTGATGAAGTTCAGTTCCATTCCTTACTGTATCAACCCAGCAGGAAAGAAATGTAATTTCAGACAGTAGGGACAAATTCAAAGCTGAGGAAAATAAGTATGCAGGATCATGGATGCTCTGCCTTTCTAAGTATCCACTAAGGTTTGTAGTTCCAAACACAGTAGAACAAATGAAGAGCCCTTCTTGCTTTCTGCTTTCTGAACAGTGGAAGGTCTGGCTTCCACATGCTCCTGTATCACAGGCAACTGTGATAGGTTGTAGGTTATTTTGTTTGTGGGTTTGGGTTGGTTTTTTTTTTTTTGTGAGACAAAAACTGCAATCCAGAAAGAGTTGTTTAAAAACAGTCATTGTCTCTGTCTGTCACAAAAAGGTCCAAAAGATACAACTTCCATGAGGTGAGCAACAGCACCATTCTTTTATTGTTCTTGGCAAATTACCCCTTCCAACCCAACTTGCTGTTGCAAGCATGGGCACTGCAGACCCTCCCTGAGCTGTGAGCCCTCCCAGTGAGGGTGGTCCCTGCAAAGGAGGAGTCCATATCACTGGGAGGAAAAGGCTGTACACCCAGCCTGCCATCACACAGGATGTGTACTGGGCATGTTGGAAGCAGCCCCACAGAGGGAACCCCATTCCCATTGTGCAGGTGAAATCCTTCCCATTTTTCCCCCTCCTCTGATTATGCCTTTTCTGCCCTGTATCCCTTCTCCAGCCCCAAGCCCATCTTCATTACTAAAACCACTCCTCTGATCCTCAGCAAGCTCTGTCATTACCAAATCAATCTCCCTAATCCAAAATAGTTTTCCCAAGCTCATTTTGTGTATCCACAGAATGCTTCCTGATCTCTGCAAAAAGCTGATTTAAAGAACACAGACGGAACAGAGACAGTTTTTCATGAGAAAATTTCATCCAGACTTGAAAACCTAAGAAATTTGTTGCCTGACCTTAAGCAATGCCCCTTCCATTATTCACACAGGTACACATTAGTTTAACAATCCCCATTAGTTTCTCAGTTAAGAGTATTTGATTTTGCCACAGCTGACCATAAGGAGGCCTTTGGTGTTTAGGATCATAGCTTTGGATTTTGGAAGTCTTAAGAGCATTTAAGAAGTTCAGGGTTCTTAACTGCAGGAAGAATAATTTCAGTTTTATCTCTCCATTCTTTCTAAAGAAAATTGAGTTGCTGTTTAATTTTAAAGCCTGGGATGCTGCCAAGCATTGGTGCCCATTCATTTTGCTGAACTTCCTTTTATGCAGTGTATTCTTTCAGTGGAGACTATGTCAACAGATTTCTGTTGTCCTTATTTTATCCTACAGAACAGGAAATACTTTTTTTTCCTCTTTTGTATTATATTCTGAAGGTTTCAGCATTTTAAGCACAGATTCAATATTCAATGTGCTAAACAAAGGAGAGATGTTAACATTTTAAATGCTGCAGGTTGGGTACAGGAAGATGAAGAGGCTATCAGAGTTTGCAGTGCCTGGTGGACTAAGAGTAATGACTACAGCTACTAAAGATAAATTGGGTTCTGTCATAAATGGCCTTGAAATCTGGGGCTGTACACAACTGGTCAAAAGTAATTTCAGGGGGTTGGTGTTTTAAATGCATTAGCAGAATATTCAACGCTGGTTATTTTCTTTATAATATTTACTGTTCAGTACAGCTAATGCAAAACACTGCTAGAGTCACAGTGGGGGGATTTGGCAGCCAGAGAAACTTGGAGAGTCTAGCAATTACAGCTTAGGAATGTGCCATGCACACAAAAAGAAAAAATGCTGTCCTGTATACACATGCAGGAGCATGAACCCAATCAAGAATTACTATTCCATCTACTCTGAGCCAGTGTGTTGGTTTTCTAGAGACAGCAGCACTTACTGGATAAATTGGATAGTCTGATAATATTTCCAGCTAATAACCAATACAAAGCTGAACTCTATTCACTGAATTTCCCACGTGAATTTATTTTCCATACACCCAGCTCTGCCATTCACACAGACCTCATTTCCCATGTCAGCTGAACACCACCCACATGCAGAATTTGCTTGAGTATCAGTACAGGTAATATTTTAGGAAAGTTTAAGGAATTTCCAAGCCAAGTCATTCTTGGCTAGCAAGGCTTGGGCACAAGGTACTTCTGATATTTAGCATATTTATAAGAAGTGAATGAAAGAAGAAGGTGAAAAATGAGAAAAACCCCACCTATTTTACCTAAAAAATCTGAATGTGTCTCACAGTTTCTTGAGAGCACAGTTTCTTTCAGGAACAGAGACTTCACAAGGTGAATAACAGCATGAATACAATTCAAAAAGTCATTTTCCCAGCAGGCAGTGGAAGAACACAATCCAGGAAGGATATTGGCTGTTGAATGATGGCAGTGACAGTGAGGGTGAAAGTCCTGGATATTGGTACCAGCCCAGACAAGCATGTGGCACTCATAGCACATTTTGAAAAGAAAACAGAAATAAATAAATCCAGACAGCATGCTGTGAAGGCATGGCCATTTGAAGGATTACCTGTTAACTTCCCAAGCTCAGTGAAACTCACAGATATGTTCTGGGAGTAGGCTCTGCTGCTCTGCCCCACATTTCATCACATCAGTGATGAGTATTTTTTCACTGGCAGATCTATGGTAACACCAGAAAAGGCATGAGTAATTCAGGATAGCTGAGGACAGTGGCAGCAGTTGGGCTGGTGAGACCTGGAGAGATCATGACTCCCAAAGGCTTTAACTTCTGCCCCTTTTTTTTATTTTATATATCTATTCTGTCTAGTTGGATGCAAGAGAATCTTGGAACTGCACAGCCATCTTTTTGGGAATTTTATATGCAGAAGTGGAGAAGCCAAAAAGAAGGAAAAGAGGCTAAAAGGCATTTTAACATTTAGCAGCATCAGACTTCTAAAAGAAAATGTCTGAGTCAAAAAAATACATAGATAACCCATGGATAGCTTCCCTGTAGAAGGGGATTTATTGGCAAGATCATTCATCTGTGAAAATGCTAAGAAAAGAATAAACTAAGGTACAAAATCTCAACCTGATTACATCAGATGGGAGCATAATTTACAGTTTGCCAGCTGGTAACTGCATGTACGATTTGAAAGTTGGTTTCTTCTCTGGGAAGTCAGGGCTGCAGAGAATCCATATATTTATTTAATGCAGAGCCCTTCCCTTTACCTGACCTGCTAGACATGAGACTGCTCAAAGCCCTTCCAACAAAAAAAACCCCAAAATCTTCAATGAAGTGACACTGAGAAGCCAGTTTATTTTGGATATCATATGCCATTCTTGTTTCCTGAGCTTTACACTTGCTCTCATACAAAAATCACCCACCCTCGAGTGACTGCATGGTCCTGCTTGGTGGGGGTTGCTGTAAACCCCTGTTCTGTGTCAGACAAAGCCCACACAGATAAGGGAAAGAGTGATAATACGTGGAACACTTTGTCTAAATAGCCTGAAAAGTTCCTTTTCCCCTTTCTCATGCCCAGCTTTGTCCCCAGTGCAAAAGGGCTGATGATTCCATGGATTCTGCATAGTAGCTTTGCCACACAGGGTTGTAAGCAGTGGTTAAGAAACACAGGATCAATTTTAATTCTTCACACATTCATTGATTGAAGGATCATACAGTCTGACAAGGAAAAAAAACATTACCAAACCCAGACTTCTGCTGGTTTTTGCTGGTTGTCTTAAAATTGTGCTCAGAAAGCCATCCTGTATTTCAAATTTCAGCTGCATCTTGAGTATTTTGGCCAAATGTTGTGCCATTTAACTACAGGAGGGAAGGTCTGTTGTATAACAGAATAAATAAGTTGTGGCTTCTCCTCAGGGAAAACGGTGGATGAGCCTGTTCTTGCTGTTCATAAAGTGAGCACGAGACACTGATCTATCTGTGAACAGCTGATTTGGCTGGGAAGGACAGAGAGGATCAAGCAATGTTTTAGATCAGGCTTTCAGGCTCTTTGAAAAGGTAACAGGAGGGTTTATTCACTCAGAGGAATCTGTGCTTATTCAAGCAACTGAAAGCATTTAAGGCAGGAATGCCACACAAAAGAGGAACATTAATTAGGCCGATCATAGCGCTGCAGATCTATTTTTACAAAGCCCAAACACATTTATACATAGCTGTTCCTTTGAAGCATTGGAAGGCACAATTCCTTTCTTCCTTATCAGTGTAATTGACGTCTTCATTCAACCCCAGCCAGCTGTTGCGCGAATTTTTAATCATTTGATTTCTTTCGGGGAAAGGCTCAGTCTTTTGAACTCTAGGAATAATTATTATTGCAAAGCAGTTTTCCCTTTCCAAAGGGACTGCTTTGGGGTCACCAGTGCTTCCAGGCTCTCTGGGCAGGAGAACAATGAGGCTTTGTTGGTGCTGGAAGGCTGGCCCTTCCAAAGGGGCCGGCGCTCTTTCTCTGGCACGTTGAAGGGGATTGTGCCAAACCAAAAGGGTTTAAATTAGCACTTCACTGCTGGCAAGGGCCTGGAAGGTAATGCTGAATCCTAGGGGGCTGAGAACCTTTTCTATGCCCTTACACCCAGGTGTGCCCTTCAGAGTGTAAGGTGGATTAGGAACCTGGAAAACACACTTATGTTTATTTTCTCTCCTCATTAAGCAAAATTTTAAAAAAGAATAGTTTGCAAATTTTGGCTAATCACTAATAAGAATATGTATTATTGCACTTTGTGAGAGAAGAGCAGCTATATTTCTATGTGGGAAAAGGCTAATTTCCAGTGACAGGACCAAGGATTATTATGGAAGAGGGATGGAAGCTGCAGGAAAAAAAAATGGGAAGCGCTGCTGCCTGTAGTAATCTTGCCAGTAAATCACCTTAGTGACTATCAGACATGTAAATGGACTTAGCAAACCCAAAAAATTCTATAAGCCTGATAATTAGCATAAAAAATAGGTTTTTAACTTTTCATCTTCATTGCAGGTTCAAAAGCATGACATGTAATCTTGAGCCATACAGAATCTCTCTTTATCCAGTCTCTTAATAGAAATAATAATTAATTAAAACATGGAGTTAAAAATACTCTTCTTGACTCAGTAAATGAGAAAATTTTGTTTTATAAGTGAAAGGAATCATATCTTCATGATTTAACTTCACAAGAACACGTGGTTTTACACGACACTTTCATACAAAAGCAGCCAGAATCTGCTTGCAAGGGACCAGAATTGACACGTGCTTTGCTGTGCCCTTTTCTGCTGTACATTGGAGAACAAACACAGATTAGTGCAGCCTCGAGGCTCGCTCCTCATTTCCACCCTAGCTCTGATGCCCAGCACTGGCTCAGTCGGGCATTTCAGAAGAGAATTCCAGGATGAGTGACGTCCTACGATCTGCCAATGCCCAGGTCAAAACCCATCTCATAAGGATCTGTGGGGGGAGTAGCGCTGCTCACATCTCTGGAGATCAGCAGAGGTTTCCATGCCATGGACAGCTGTAGGTAATTGGGGTGGGGCTGTGGTTGAGCATCACCCCTAATTGGGCACAGCTGTGCAGGACAGGTGAATGCCATTAAAGGTAACGAGTGCCCCGGCACTGACCAACCACCAAAGGGAGCAGAGGGCACACAGGTGCAGGGCATCAACGTGAGGGGATAAAAGTCCCAGTCAGCAACACTGGAAAGGAGCCTTGTGGTTTTCTTACTGGTACAGAAGGCCTTGTGAAACACATAAATCATGTGTGCATCCCCAGCTGTGTCTTTAAAGGGTATGAACAACGCACATGATAACACGATGGGGTGGAAGGAGCGGCTGAGAGGCAGCATCAGAGAAAACACTGCAAGGAGCAGCAAAAGGTCACGGAAACCACACGAGTCCTTGTGCTCCACAGCTGTATGGAGAACACATAAGGAGGCTCCTAGAAGCTAATCAAATTCAGAAGTGCAGCTTGAAGAACATTGTGTTGGGACAGAGATGCTGCTCTCGTTCATTCCAGCACAGCCCAGTGAATGTGGCTGCCAGTGGGTTCACAGGCCAGGGGAGCTCTGCCATGTCCAGGCACAGATGTCTCTACTTTCCCCTTGGTCTGTTTACCTGACAGTCACAGCTGGTGAAAGGAAGCCCAGTCAGATGCTAATTCCAGTCAGGCCCTGGGGAATATGAAGTTGATGGGATTGCTGGATTGTTGGCTTCTCCACTCTTTTCTGCACAGAGGGCAGTTACCATTCTCAGGATTCCTCTTCTGTCTTGTAGCACTTTTGTTGTTGTTGTTTGTTTTTTTCTGAAAAGCCTGACCTGCTCTTGTCCTTGACAGCTTCTTGGTGAATGTTATAAACCCCCAGTTACACATCTCCTCTGTGTAGGAATGATAATAACTGCTGTTATTTTGTTAAATTTTGCTACCCCGCTGCACAAAGCACACCAGCCCTGATGAACTGCAGACATAAAACTCACTCTCACAGTCCCAGAGCTGGACACAAGCAAAAGAACAAAATGGGGTTTCAAAGTGTGCAGGCACTCCTTGCCTCAGGCTTGGTGGATTTGTGGAAGGTGGAAGCCCAGGCAAAGCTGAGCAGCAGGAGATGCTCTGAGGTGCCTCAGCTGTGGGAGCACCACGTGTTCTTGCTTGTGTGCCTGGTGAAGGTTTTTTGTGGCCAGACTGCTAATTCATTAGATATTCCTAATTAAAGCTACATATAAGTTGCCAAAACACAATTTGATTCGAACAAGTATTTTCCAATGTCTGGTTTACCAAGACAAGAGGGTTAGGCCTAAAATACAAGGTAAATTCAGTTCAAAATATTTTGTAAATTTAAGAGTATTCAAGACCAAAGTTTAAGGTTAGAATTAATATCTTTTTTCAATTTTTTTCTGACAAGAATTGGGCTTTGACCACTTTGGTCAAGGGGAAGGTGTGCCTGCACACCTTTACGGTTCCTTCCAATTTAAACCATTCCATGATTCTGGGATAAAAAAGTTTAGACTTTGAGTGAGATCTACTACAAAGAAAGACCCAAAACTTCTTCCATGCAAAAACAGCAGCAAATGGAGGAGGAGTATGGATTTCTCTGCGCAGAGGTGGAAAAGATTATATTAAACATTGCAGTGACTTTGAGTCAAATAAGGTCCAGGTTTGAGAGACACAAACCTAGCATGGCACTGGTTTATCTCTCAGGCAAGTCTCCCTGACTGCTCTCCCCGTACTGACAAGTCTTTCTGGCTCCCAGCTGGTTTCTAGGAGTCTTCACACAAGGAGGTTGGAATGGGAGCACCCAATTTTTCCTACCCATTCAGCAATGGTTGATGCTCAAAATAAGCTGTAGGTGCACGGCACAGTGCTGTGGTATTTGGTTGGTTTTGGGATGGTTTGAATCCTCAGTGCAGGAGTCACTTGCCTCTCAACTAGGCTCTCAGACTCCACCCTTGAAAGTGGGTGCAATCCAAATCTTTGAGAAAAGTCCTAATTTTAAGTAGGTAGGTGAAAAGTGGAAAGGAAATTCTAAATGTCAATGAAATCCAATACCCTGCAAACTATCTAGAGTAGCAGTGATGTATATGTGACATGCTCTGAGGAAAAAAACAATCAAAGGAGAGCAAAGAGGGTCACCCACTAAGGCTCATTTTTATAACCATTGTATAAGATTTCTGCTTGAGACTGAAAGTACATTAAACAGTCATGGTCTGTCAGTGAACTTATATTTAAGAGCAGAGAGGTAATATGGGATTATTGGTAACACATTATTTTACAGGGCATCAATAACCATGTGTAAGAAATTACCACAGAATTACAATGTTATTACATGGTTATTTGTGGCTTTGCCAAATGCAATGTTACTTGATCATCCTTGGATTAATGGGGTGTTGATCAGGTTTGGCCATTTACCTCCATCCTGGGTCATAAACCTGATGTTAGCTGAACTAAGCTCCCAGTCCAGCAGTCACAGCATTTAACATTTCTTTCCCTCTGCAAAAAAAAAGTTGCTGTTGGGAGGTCAAATCACAAAAGACTCTGGTTCTTAAATGCAAAGGCTTTCAAAAAGGCTTCATCAAGGCCTTTTCAATAAACACATGTTATTTTATATTCCCCACAGTCTGTTAACAGATTCTCAAAGTTTGGAGATTCATATTTTCCCAAACTATTTGGATTTTTCCATCAAGAAAACGCTGCTTGCCACCAACTTTCCTTGCATTGTAAATGGCCCACAGACTCAGAGAGTAGAATTGGAGAGATTTGCAACAACCCTGAAGACCACTGAGCCAAACTGAGCCAGCACTGCCAAACCCATGACTAAAACATGTGCCCAGCATGATGAACACTTCCAGGGATGGCCACCCCACCATTTCTCTGTTCCATTGCCTGACCACCCTTTCACTGAAGAATTTTTTTCCTAATAACCAATCCCCAGCACAACTTGTAGCTCTTCCCTCTCCTCCTGTCCCTCGTTGCCTGGGAGCCCCACCTGGCTGTACCCTCCCTGCAGGTGGATGCAGAGATGAGAACATCCCCCTGAGACTCCTCCAGGCTAAACACCCCCAGATCCCTCAGCTGCTCTTCACCAGACTTTTGCTCCAGACCCTCCATCTGCTGGTGGGTGCTGTAAGAAATCGTGGGTGACCCAGAAATTTAAATCAATGCACTGCCTTTGTCTGTTCAGAAATTAAAAAAAAAAAGATCTGTGGACGTGAGGTTTTGGCAGAGAGGCTGGCTGTAACCTGTGCACTTCAAATACTGACAGCAGCAGGCTTTTCCCTCACTGCATTTCTGTTTTCCTAGACTTCCTCCTAAGGTTAAGGCAACAGCTATTTTCTTTTCTTTAAAAGCAGAGATTAGCTGCAGAGCCCTTTGCTGACCAAGCTTGAGAGAAACCTCATAGTACCCTACAACAGTCCAGAAAGTTCACCTTGGTGTGGGCTTTCTCTTCCTCATGAGTGAGACTTTCAAGGAAATTTAAATATTTCAGGGTAGAGGCAGAGCTGAAATTCCTGTGTGCTTAGACCGGCCTTATTGGTACCTCTAAATAAAAAATAAAACAATTTCTGAAAAGAAATTACTGCAGTTCTAAAAGCCTGACCTTGCCTTCCACCTCTTGGAGTAACAAGAGAACATTTTGTGGTCACAGTGCCTTGTGCTCACTCTGTACTCACTGTCCAAAGTTGTAAATTGAATATATTGCACAGTCATGGTCATTCATAGCCCTTGTCTGCTGGTCAGCAAGGGTCACCCCATGCCTCACGTGACCCTTACTGCAGTCTGACACGTGAGAAGGTATTTTTTTTAAATCAGAGACGTGCTGTGAAAGAATAAGAAAGGATAAGCAGCAAGGGTTCAGCAACACAGGCACAGTCCTCACAGCTCTGCCACTGATTCCCCCTGCCATCCTGAACAAACTAACTCCTAGGTAGCTCAATCTTCCCCAAATCCCAAATGCAATAATAGTGCTTCCTGTCTCTGTAAGTGACAGAGGGAATTTGTTAATATCTTCAAGCCACTTCAGCCTCTCAGCTGAAAAGTGCCATTCACACTCAGATTATTATATTTGGAGCTGGGGATAATGGGGATATTCAGCTGTCTATATCTCAGGTGCCTTTTCATTCCTTGCTTGAAATGTAGAGCTCTGAGCTGACTGAGCACCTTCCATCAAAGTGACTGTCACTTCTCATATTGATGCAGCTGCAATCCGTAATTTCTTTTCCATAATCCTTCGAGGAGCCAGAGGGGGTAGAGGAATGCCCACGGCCTCTTTCCCTGCTTGCTGCTGTCTCCTCAGCCAGGAGGCTGCTGTGGAGGGCAGGAGCCCTGGTAGGACTGGCAGTGAAAGCTCTCATCACCAGCTTTTAATCAAACCCACCAGTAAGGGGACTGTCTGTCAGCAGCTCCGGCAATTCAGCGCCGAAAGTGCTCCTCGCTCTGCAGCCTAATTCAGGAAACAGCTCTTCTTTAGGAGTGTTAACATTGGCATCCACTGCCTCATTCCAGCTTAGACTTTAGCAAATAATTTCTCTTTCCTTTCACCAAATTCATCCTCAGTGGAAATTAGAAATATATATTGCCATACTCTCGAAAACTCCTGAATAAATCAAGGGCTGGGTGATTTGGATTTATAGCAGCGCTATCCATCACTCCTTGAGCTGCACAACACTTATATGTAAATGCTCTGTCTTTCTTCCATCTGAAAGTAACCTTGGGGATTAAGTACTACTGGGTATAAAATCCCCTGACCCTTCTCACCAAAAGTATTCACAACACAACAATTTCACCTGCAGAAATTTGTCATTCCAGACACAGAATATTTCTACCTATTATTTGCACTGTACAGATTTTGAGACTGTAACACAAAAGAAAATATGCAGCTTCCACAACCTCTCACTCCTCCCAGAATTCCCTGTTTAATGATTTTGGTTTTGAAATTGCAAACCTCAAAATGTTAAGGCATTGATTATTGGAGTCACCTGAGTAGAAGGCACAGGGATTGGAAGGTGGCCCAAGAAGTTTTGAACCCCAAATGCAGAAAGTGTTTGATTTTGTATCCCAATTAAAAACAGGAAAAAAAATGAAATTAAAAAAAGAAAATAATAATTTTGTAGTAGAATTCTAGCTTGATAATTAGCTGTCAAATACAGGAATTTAAAAAGAAAGATGCAAAAGAAGAGAAAAAGACTTGCAATTTTTTTGAGATCAAGTAAAACAAAAGTTTTTAAAAGTTAAACCCTATGTTGTTAGTGTTTAACCAAGCTGCTTAAACATAAATGTGGCCATAAACAACAAAAAAACCTTTTATTGTCCCAGACCCCCTGTGAGGGAAGGACCACCTGCTCATGTTCTTTGCCGTGGTGTAAACTCTAAAATGGCCTCAAAATGGCTCAGCAGACCCTAATTTATATCTAATAATAGCCATGTATTGAGTGCAAAATTCACCAATATTATTGTCAGTAAAACTATAGCCAGAATTATATGCAGAATTAGGGCTCCAGCCTGGATGAAGTCTGTTTTAGTCTCTGCTTATGTTATTTTCTTTTCTGGGGCAGAATCTTAGTCTGGAAAAGGAATTAAAAACTGCATGTCTTGTAATGTAAAAATGGAATAAACATCAGAAGACACAAGGAAATTCAGCAAGAAAAATGCGCAGAACTTTGAGTACAGTTTTTCATGGAATTCCCTGTAACTTCATATAACAATAATTATGCTTCATAATTTTGTAAAGTTATAAATAAATATTTTCCCCATAAAAAGCAGATATTATTATTTCTTGAACTCTATGCAATAGAAAGAGGGAAATATCCAAAATGAAAGCCAGACATATTTTAGGTTGATTGCAGTAATAAAATCTCAACCTCTGCAACCATCAGAATCAATGTTACTGTAGGGGTCTGACCCAGAATTCACTGGAGTCTAGGGAGAGATTTGTCCTGACTTCAATGGGCTTTGGATTAGGTTCTGCAAGAACAGCCAAACCCTGCAAAAAATTTGTCCTGCCAAGTTCAAAACCAGATCTTTGAATACAAATAAAACTGAACCTCAATATCATCTCTTCTTGCAATAAATTCTTCTAAGTTCATTGGGTAGAAGGAGTTGAGATTTCACAATACCTAAAAGCTCAGTTTCCCACATTCCAGCAGAAATAAAGAAACCTGATGGGGCTTTACTGGTTCCATCTTTTCTGCTCTCCAGGGAATAGTGAGCACAAGGCTCCTCACTGGTTGGTGGAACTCGCTCTCCGTTCCCACGTGAAAGTGGGGAGGAACCTCCACCACAATTGCAGTTCTCAGGGTGGGAGAGGGATGAAAAATGCATCCTTCTCTTATTTGGTTTCCTCAGAGATTATGGATATAAATCCCATGCCCAGATGGAAAGGATGCCTTTCCTTTTTTTTCTATTTACCCTCTCCACAACTTCTTGGCTCCCATCTCTGACTTGGAAGTCAGTTTTATTTATTTGGGGGAAGGTGTAGGCTGGACAGTGGCAGTCATATTTCATGGCTTTAATTGCTCTGTTTTTTTCCACTCATCATTTCCCTACTGCATGCACTCGTCACTGCAAAGCCAATAAATCCTAAAATTAATCCCTTGGCTCTGGAGCATATTGAACGCGCTCAGAGTCCTGCAGGAGAGAACTGGCCAGCCATCACACCTCCCTGACTGCTTGCTCTGCTTCATTCCCATCTGGCATTTGCAACCCTCATGCTGCACCGATGATACCTTGTGAAGGCTGACCTAGAACAGAGGCTAGATGGAGTTAAAGAATAAATTAGGGATTTATTAAAAGGCCTCAATGGATACACCTTTATTTCATCTTATTGCAAAAGTTCCATATCTTCTCAGTGACAGCTCATGGGCAGCTCCTTACAGGACTGACTACTACTACTACTTCTTCTTCTTTTTTCTTCTTCTTTTTCTTTCATCTTCTTCTTTCTTCTCCTTCTTTCTTCTCCACAGCACAGCCAACACACCCCAACCCCCTCCTCACCCAGCTAACCCACTCTTTTGTGGCACTCTTCTTCTTCTTATTGGACTCAGCTGTGGCCTATTAAGGGCACACCTGTTCCTAATCTTTGGTGATTAGCACAGCTGCAACTCCTCAGGTGTGAGACCACCTTCTGCACTATCTTTATTTTCTTGTGTTCTATCCCCCCACACACCTTGGGCAGCACTGGAGCCCAGCCAGGGCTGCACCCAAGATGAACCCAAAATGGTCACAAAATGGTCAATCAGTCATGGGGTATCACACTTTTATAAGTTCTGGTCCATTTGCATGTTGGAGTTAATTGTCCACTTACAGCTTTAGCCCACACAGTCCCATCCTTCTTGTTTTCCTCTCTTTAGTCCACTTTGTTTATGCTCTTGGGCCTGACATTTGTGTCACTTGTCCTTGGTCCCCAGCTAGAGAAGGAATTGCTTTGTCTCCCTGCTCTGTGCAGAGAGCTCACCATCCCCTCATATGAAGCCCAGACCCACACACTAAAGCAGCACAGAACCTGAGAAATATAAAAGCTCAAACCTGAGGCATCACTGACACAGCCATGGAGATGGGCTCTGGCATGGCTGGCAGGTCTTCAAATGCAGGTTTATTTAAATATTACAGCCCTGATTAATAATGTGGGCCAAGGGATTCTGTGGGGATGGCTGGTCTCTCTGCTGGTGCTGGTGCACGGTTTAGGGCTGGGTTAGGAAAAGAGTGCTCTTCAGCTTTTAATAGCTTTTTCATTAGGTGAAGACTAATATCTATCACTGCACCAGGTAGCTTCTTCTAAACAGCTCTTCCTGTGCTATTCCTCCAGCAATAATACTTTAAATTAAATAACATAATGAGAGCTCAGACACCTGGCTCACCATGATACACAAACAGTTTTATTTAACCAAAATAGGGACCTCTTCTTCTGTTCCATGTGCCCCAGTAAAGCCTGAGCATCATCTGTCCTCTTATCACATATGAAAACCTCTGCAAAGCAGCAAACTGCAAGGGAACCTGCAACAAACCTCTCTGGATTCAGGAGAACCCAATACTGACTTTTCTTCACCTGTATCTAACAAGACAAAGTTTTGATCTTCTCTAAGAATTTAAATATGTGAAGAAATTATGGAAAAACAACACTTGGTGGTTTTTTCCCCCACCTCTTCATTCATTAGCTGTAACTAAAACTCACAGCTCACATTCATTCAGAATAAATTCTTTTTAAAAAAAATGTGTGAGCAGGAGAAGATCTAGATAAGGTTTGTGTGTCATTTGGTTACAGAAATATGTCAGGAGCATGACAAGTCAATTTTTGTGAGAAAACCCACTGTCATGACTATTATTTTAGTGACTTCAGAACCATGTATAAACAAATCCCACACAGGCTCTCTTAAATATATGTATTACTGCAGGTCCATAAGCCAACATGATGCCTGGATTTAGCCCTCATAATCCCTACATATTTTTCTATATAATATATGCATATAAATGCACACACACACAGAGTTTTTTTCTGTGTGGTTAACATGAACAAATATCTCTGCATGCAACATCCATGAGTTGACTTCAATACACTCAGCAGAGCAGCTCAACAGTTTTACCAGCTCTGATGTAACACAAATTTAAAATATATGGCCACTTGCTAAAGAGCTACAGAACAGATGACTCTCCCCAGCTAATGTATTCCCTGTCAGCTTCCTCCAGTTTAGTTGCCAGCTAGTTTCTCCTATCCATCAAAGATGTTTTCATTAAAAATGATTAGCTGCTGAAAACAGAGTGAAAGGGGACACCAATTATTTTTATTCTAAAATTAGCTGCTTTTTTTTTTTTATTTCCACTTATGTGTCATGTGTGTGATTTCACTCACAACTCCTTACTTCCATTTCAAAAGCAGAACCCAACTATTACGTATAAGCCAAAAAAGGTGGAAACAGTGGGAGAAGAAATCTGATTATGGGCATAGCTCCTTGCTTTCCCAATACATCTGTAGTAAGTTTCTGTTGCTTCCAAATTGTAATTAAGAACTTTTTCTCCCAAGACCTACACATCTGCATTACCAAGCATTAAAAAGCACTGGAGACTTTTTAGTTATTTTTTTTTTCCTGGACAAATCTTACTCAGGAGAATATGCAGCCATCAGTTTGAGGACACTTTTCAGACAGCCCAAGGAGAACACTGAGGAACCCAGGGTGCTCCTTGCTAATGCTGCCAATGCTCACAGCCTGAACCCTTGCTCTTCCCTCATTTACTTGCAGATGATTCCTGCAATAGAAAGAAGAGAATCCCCAGAGGAAAAGCCATTTATTTGCTTAAATATGCTGTTTGGGGGTGAGTAAGAGGGAGGGAAGTATTGTATTTTCAGAAACTCAATTTTTTTTGTGCAAACACCCAGAGAAAAGGATCCTCTTGACAGCAGCTTGCTGCTTCCCTGGCAGCATCAGGCTGGTGCAGAACTGGTGTGTCCTGGCTGCAGCTGCTGCTCAGCACTGCCTCTAGCACATGAAAGCGGCTCCATGCAGTAATTTGCTCAGAATTAGAAAGGGGAAGCTCAAAAAGACACAGCAGACAGAGATGATGTCCAAATGTTTGGAGAAAGAGAGCTTCTTGTAGGGATTGAACTTCTTGTAACTTGGTTTGCTGTGAAGATTGCTGATTCACTGACTTTTATTATTTTAATATGTCTCTGTAAAACTAACAATTTATTAGGAGCCAAATCTGCAGCTGGAATAAATTGGCTGATTTATCAGCCTACCTTCATGACACCCTTTTTGCTCTGGCCTTTAGTGTTAAATCCTCACCAGTAAAAGCCTTTCCCAAGTTTAAGTGCTGGAGGTACAGAGAGGAAAAGCTTTTTCCTGTTGTTGCTGATACTGCTCAGAGGCTTAGCATGGATTTTTCAGGCTAAGGATTTAATTGCAATGTCTAATCTGGGTTGTCTTTAAGTCTTGGATGCCGTTCATTAGACAGATATTTTCTGCTTCTTTCTTCCAGAACTTAAGCATCACAAAAACAAGACTGGATAAAGCTGGAGCCCCAAAATCCCACTCTAGGCAGCTCAGGGGGACACAGCTGTCCCTAGAGGGCACCTTTAAAACCTGAAAACAGGATTGCCAAAGCACTTTGGAACTCTTTCTACAATTGTGGCAAACAGGAGGATGTGATAGAAAGAGATTGAGAAATAAAAGGTTCAGGATATGGGACGCTTTTACCCCAAACAGCCTGACCAATTAGCAAAGTATAAAACAATTAAAACTGGTTAAAACAGTTTTGTCACTATTTCATTCCTTTTTATACTTCAAATGCTTATAAAAAATGGAGCAAATAATGCTTATAAAAAATGTGACACTTATTTCATGCACTTGAAAAAATGTTGCCTGACACATAAAGGGGCAGTTACATTTTTCTGTATTAGGGTGTATTCAAAGTTTCCTCCATTTATTTTAATCATGATTTTATATAACAAAATGCAGTAAAAAAAATCTGACTATTTTTTATTGTATTTGTAATAATGAGCAAAAATTAACTTAATAAACTTATTTCTCTGTCTGGACTGGGAAACTGCATATATTCAAGAATTATTTGTCAGCCAGTAAAACCACTAGCAGAAAATCACTTTTTTTTCTAATTTGCTTCAAAAATCTGATATCAAGTTCTTTCCATAGTTGCTCAATGCAGTGGAACACACCACTAATTCCAGATGAGTCTCACAGGTATTTGGGGTATACTTGTAATCAATGGGTATGTACTGAGGTATTTGACATTTCAAATCATCCAACACACAGGCTTTATTTCTTAACTTTTTTCCAACATAAAGCCCTTTACATCTCTCTTTCAGTGCCCTTTCCCTGACATTTTTCCTCCCACAGTTCCATAGATTTTAAAAGATGGTGTGTCTCTCTGCATTTGAGAGAAAATCACAATTCCTGTGGATTTACTGTGGTATAAATGGTGGGAATGTCAGGTTTAGAGCATCACCATCTCTTCTTAAGCTATTGTCCTTCATCCTCCCTAATACTTTGTAAGTTATACTGTTTTCTGTGGTTAAGTCTTATCCACGTTCCCATTTGAGGCAGAAACAAACAAACCCCAGATATCTCTGGTGAAACCTCACAAATTACAACCTCCCAGCCCAAAATGATAACTTAATCTTGCAGGAAACAGCACAGACAGACAGTATTTGAGCTTTGAGGGAATAGCAGCTCGCTGTGGCATGAGAAGCCAGAGCTTCATCCCTTCACATGTCCTGGACCAAAAGTCATGGGAAGGGATGCAAGGGCTGAATAATTCTGCTTCTGGTTTTCACCTTGATTGGCACAGAGGGGTCTTAACGCATCTGGCCTCAGATTTTCAGTCTTGAGGATCTCTCTGACATGAAGGTGGGGTTATTTTTCCTCTTCCAGTGCAGCAAGGATGTTGGATTGTAACCCTGGCGAGGCAGGTGTTGGTACAGCTGGAAGATGTGTTTGTCCCCTAACTCAGCAGTTGTCCCTACGCTCTGGAGGAGCAGCTCTCTGTTCCTGTTCCTCTGGCTGGTTAAAAACAATGCATCCCAGGGCTGAGGGAGGGAAGTGGCAGCACTCAGCCAGCCCTTCCTGGTGCACAATGGCAGGAAGGCGCTGCTGTGGTTTCTCTGGGGCCTGATACAATTCTGCCACAGAAATACAGCGAGGCAAATCCACGCTCCAGGCGTGAGCTCTGTGCTAAAGGACAGACAAATCTGGATACATGAGCAGCTGGGCTATGAAAATGTCTCATCTCCTGGTAAAAAATGCTGATTAATCCTCACCATCTCCATGCATGAAAGCCTTTAGCAAATGACCATTAGTCTTAGGTGGTTTTTTCTTCCAGCATGTGTCATCATCCTGAACCACTCTGCCTGCTTCTGAGAGAGCACACAGCACGGCTGAGGGAGCTGGGGGTGGCAATCCTGGAGAGGAGAAGGCTCCAGGGAAACCTCAGAGTCCCTTCTGGCACCTGAAAGGGTGACAGGCGTGCTGGACTTTTTACAAGGGCCTGGAGAGGCAGGACAAAGGGGGATGGCTTTAACCTGACAGACAGCAGGTTTAGATTGGATAGTAAGAAGACATTCTTTACTGTGAGGGTGGTGAGGCCCTGGCACAGGCTGCCCAGAGAAGATGCCCCATCCCTGGGAATATTCAAGGGAAGGTTAGATGGGGCTCTGAGCAACCTGGTCCAGTGCAAGGTGTCCCTGCCCATGGCAGGGGTTGGAACTAAGCAATCCCTAATGTCCCTCCCAGCCCAAAGCATCCCATCATCCATTTCAGAACTCATCACACTTCAGATAACAGACGCAAAAGATTCTGGGGACGCTCAAAAAACATCACTGAAACACCCAGAACAGGACAAATTCTTCCAAATCCTTTCAAGTCTCAGCCCCCTGCTCTTTCTGAAGCTCAGTGACAAATAGTATGTGGTTCTGTAATTAAAATGACTACAGAGACAAAGCAAACAAACCCCAGAGCAGATTAGAAACATCTAATCATGACAGAAAAATTGCACCACAGAAGTATGCTAAACAAAACACTTATTATGAATACCTTAAAAAACAATGACAAATGCAAGATTGCAAAGATCAACAGAAAAATCAAATGTAAAAAACCCTCAAAACAAATGTCTCCTAAATTAATGACAATATTTATAGAACAGATCTGAGCGCAGACCTAATATTTAGCTTTATTTAAAATTTGGCTCCCAAGAGAATTAAAAAACCAGCTGGTATTGTTGATCTAATAGCGCCATGTCGTCCCAAGCAGACGGTGTAAGGACTGTGTGAGGTTCAATGTCAACAAGCCACAGACCCAGAAAGACTGAGTTTACTATTTTATTTTATGTTTGAATGTTGTGCTGCAACGAGAGTGGAATTAGACGAAATTCTAGAGCAAATATACAGTTTGAACCCTAATTCATTTAGTCAGTTTAAGAAAAGGGAGAAATAAATATCAGCCTGGGGAACCTCGTCCTTTGGAGTTCACTTTGGTTCTCACAAGGGGCCTGAAAACTAAATTAAAAGCAGCACAACAATCCTGATTCAGTTCTCTGTTAGTCACCTAGAGAGATGAAGCAATTTATTGTTTGATTTTTGAACACCTGACCAAGACCGGGCTGTCTAGGTGTTTGTGGGTTATAATGTCTAACGTGTGGCAATGGAAATATCACTTGGGATCCTTTCTCTCCTAAATAAACATAATTCAAAGCATCAACAAAAAACAAACTCAGGAAGGCATTTTGACCTGCTGCTGTTGGCCAAAATGATGATTTTCTCCAGGGTGACAGTGTGTTCTATCAAACAGGCTGCTCAGTTACGGCCTTACACTGTCTTTGCTATGTATTTATTCAGTGGTCCTGAGGAAATGGTTCTGTGAAAATACCTGGGGCATGAAAAGATCTGGTGAGAGCAATCTGGTCTAGCTGGAGATGTCCCTGCTCATTCCAGTGGCCTTGGACTGGATAGCCTCCAATGGCTCCTTCCAACCTTCGTCCTGTGGTCAGAGAGAGCAAACAAGGACTTGAGAATCCCCTGAGGCAGCTCCATAAACTGCCAATACACACTTCTATTTCTAAATTTATTCCTAAATTTGCACACATGCATGTGTTAATATGATGCTGCTGACAAACTAAAACCTGTTTGTTGCTGCCCAAGCTGATTCCATACTGCATGTGATACAAAGCACTCACACATCCAGGGCTGGTGGAATGTGTAGGAGGGCAGGAGAGCAGCCAGCTCCCACACCCAGCCCAGCACACATGCAAAAAACACCCAGGGGACTCCTTGATTTGCACAGTACCCAGGCAACAAATATTGAATTAGGGTGGCAAATGGGCTGAGTGGGTCTGAGCTGTGCCCCCTCCTTCTCACGTTAAGGGAACAAGGCAGAGCACAGGGAAGGCACCTCTGCAATGCCCCAGATGCCTCCTGCCTGGAAGGATGTTTCTCCCCTCCAGCTTTTCCAGCCTGGCCCTTTTCCATCCCACGTGGAACAAATGTCAGAATAATCCTGACACGGAAATCTCTTCACCGTGCTCTAAAATCTGTCTGTACACAGAGGGAAAAACCCAAATATCTGATACATGCATCAGTATGGGTGTTCCCTAATTGACAGAAATCTGTGGATCAATGCTCTCCCCTGCCAGGAGTGCCTGCCCAGGTACATGCCCAACACTTGGGTACTGATGTGACACTCTGCCTGCTATCAAATTCTGCCTAACATGCCCCTTTTTCCTCTTTATATTTATTCATACAGAGAGCCCATAATCCTTTACTAAGAAGATTTTTTTGTAAGAAATAACAGAAAAGTGCTTCCTAAGCCCATTTTATAGGGAAACTTACTTTTTTGTTTCCAATCATTGCATATCTTTATCCCCTCTGGAAGGATTTCTCAGTGATATATGGTGCTAGATGCTCTTTACCATCAGTTTCTTGGCATAGAATTGCACTCAGTTCAGTTCCTGACACATCCGCTTGAACAATAAAGTTTTTGGAAAAATTTGAGCCCTGACACACAGGAGCTGTACATAAATTTCCTTTAAAGTTCCTAATGGTATCTTTTGCTTTCAGGAGACCATATAATATCAACAGATTTTTTTTTTTTACTCTTCTGCCTTCTCCTTTTTTGGACCAGGTCGGTAAGAGGTGCAGAAACCATGGAAAATCTCTGGGTTACATTTCCTATAATACCCTTGCATACCAAAACCTTAAAATTTTTTTTGTTATCTGAATATGGAAATGGCCTCTAAAATAGCTTAGAAACCTGGGTTTAGCCTTCATCCTTCAGCTTAAATGTCATGGATTTAGTGCTGTTTTAGGAAGAGTTGCTGATTCACATAACCTTGGGAATGACCTGAAATTTCACTCAAAGTCTTTTTTTTTCTCAGGTTTGATAATAATATAATAATTTCAGTGTACCTCGATCAAGAACCTGCCATATTTGCTGAAATATGACAGAGAAATTAATTAGGGTAACTCTAATTCAGCCCAAGAACTTGACCTTACAGCACAGGTCAAGCCTCAGAGCCAGATCCAGATCCAGCACCCCCCTGGAATCATGGAAGATGCTCCCACATGGCATTTTGCTCTTCTCTGCACAGCTGGCACCATGCCTGTCCCCTGAACACTGAATATTTTTAATACCAAAAGTCTCCTCCTCCTTGTGAGACGCTGGACCAGGCAAAAGCCTCCATTTGCTCGGCACACTTCTAGTGCATAATTTAAAAGGGATAAGCTAGCATGTTGCCCCTGAGCTGTAATTAAATCAGTAATTCCTTGTGGAGTTCTCATTAACTAGGAACAGTAGGAACAGTCGTAGCCTGAGGTAGTCCTTCCTGCCTGCAGTTTTATTTTGTTTTTCGGCACATCTGCTTCCTATTGTGCCTTTTAGTGCTGACACCTTGAGCATGAATGGCTCCCCCAGGCTTTCTGGCTGGCCACCTTGCAATTGTTTTTCTCTTTTCAAAAATAATAGTGAAAAAAAATAAAAATATCCCCTGACCTAAATGATTCAGTTCTCCACAGAGCACTGCTGTCTCCACTGAATCTCTTTGATAGGTCATATTTACATAGCTAATCCTTAATGATGGACTTCAGCGTTTTACTTGTGGGTATTGCTGCACATCACACAAGAAATATAACCCAAGGTTTTACTTTTTTTATGTATAAACGATAAATTTTCTTGTCTGAGGTCCTCAGTGTGTAAAGGCAGGAAGGCCCAGCCATATAAGCTGATTTCCAGAGATCCAGGCTCAGTTCTCTGCCCCAACACTGATTTTACAGGAAGGCAGAATGCAGAATTTGCCTTTTTCATATGTTTAGGTCTGTGTTCCCTGGAAAGGGCTAACCTGAGTTTTGGCACTGGTGACTCAGCAAAGAGAAGATGGAGAGTTTGGAACTTCCCAGGGTGTGCACAGCACCCAGCCCTTGGGGCTGGCCAAGGAGGAGGTGATGAGCAAGGACACACCTGAGCAGCTTCCTCCAACACTGCTGTCTGGACTGGACTGCAGGGAGGTGTTCAGTGTGTTAAATCAATTTCTATCAGAATTCCCCACCTGCTTGAGCATCCACACTCTTCAGCAGTGGGTAAGAAGAAAGTTCTGAATGCAGGGGGGCTCATTTCAAGGCACAGCCTTCAGCAGTCGCCCAGCATGAAGATCCTCTGGCTGCCCAAGCTCATACCAGACGTCCAGATGTTTTTGCTAGCACCAAGAAATTGGCTGCTGGGCTTTCTTCACCTTGCTATGGAGCAGTTTTTCATCTTAAGACTGGTTTGTACCCAGAAAAGAGAGCAAGACTTCATAGGGCCTCCAAGCACACTCACTAGAGAGCCCAGAGTCGTGAACAGTAGTTGTTACCCTAAGAATGTTTACATTTTAACTGAGAATTTAATGGAAAAATACACTGACCTTGTTTAAGTGCTTCAGCACCCATGTGCTGGGAAAAAATAAGGCAACTTTGTATGTCCTGCCCCTTCTGCAGGCATTTATGGCTTCCTTGCTAAGAAAAAAAATTAAAATTATCTCAGGTCCCTCCTTACATTTTTAACTTTGGCAGAGTCTGCAGTACAGAGAACTTTCAGAGTGTGCATATAGCATTTCATGTCACCAACCAAAGCCAGAAATGCTTTGGACTGTTCAGAAACTATTTCTATTTTGCAGATATGGTTTTCACACACTTACTACTTTAATTGCATTATAAAAGGATTCCCCTTCTGTCAGGGCTGGTTGAAAAGCAGGCAGCACCCAGATGTTCTGCTCTCTGTCAGACTGTGCTGCTCATGTGAGTGAAGCAGAGAAGCACTTCACTTGCAGACAGGCACAAATTGTATCTGTCTTGCCTTTGTTTTTATGAGGTCTGCTATATCAAACAGGATATGTCGGAGGCCCCAATTCAAGTACACAACACACTTTATGCAAATGTTTATGAGCAGGACTGAATAGGAATGGCTTTGCTATATTAGGAGCTAGGAAAAGGGAATAGTTCGAAAAGTATATGTCCAAAATAATGAAGATTTAACTGCAGATGGCTCAGCAAAACTCTTGAAAGGAAAACAAAAGTCCAGATAGGAGCAACGTTGTTTATCGATAAAGTTCATGAACTCATTTGTCCTTTAAAGGGAGGCAAAAGGAAAAAAAAGGGTCAAAATATATTTATAAGGGGTAGAAAGGGGAAAGTCTTTTACTTTAAGACCACAGTTGTAAGATTATGTGAAGTTTAACAAACTACGCTCACTCAAAAATGTTTTTCAGAAAAGGATGGACTCTTTCTGGCAAAGTGTCTCCTGTAGTAGCCTGTTTCTTTTTCTGTCACAAATTCCTGGTAAATTTAAGCAGGCAAGATCTTCTAGATAGCGTGGCTGCCCAATACCAAGGCTTTCAAAATGATGCCAAACTTGCACAGCTTTCAAGGCTCCATTTCCCTTCTGTTTTCCACTTTCTGCACCACTGTCCTCTTCCATCTACATGAGGTGCCAGAACTTTGTTGCATTCCATGCCAGCAATGCTGTGAGGTGATGGATAAAGCACAGACCCATGGAAGCAGCTCTCAGCTGTTTTATAACTTTTTTTGGGAAACATTACTTGGTCAAAAAAGAACTTTTCCTTAGCTAAACAGAAAAGGAAGACAGGCTGTAAAACAGAATTCAAAATACACCTCACTTTCTAAAAGAATATCTTCTGCTGGTCCCTCCCTCTGTCCAAGTAACAGACAAAGTGCCAAGATTATGAAACCTTTGTTCAGAACACCTTGAGTCTGGCTGGTTTCCATTTGCAAATCACAACAACAGAAACCTTGCAAAAAAGAAAGGGCCAAAGGGCTGAAAATTCAAGCTGGAACGTGCCAGGCAGGGAGTTCTGGTCCCAGTGGTTTGTGAGCACTGGCTCAGTAGCTCTTCCTTCACTTTCTACCCCGTTCCCAATTGCTTGCTGCTTCCTCCCATCTGTTTAGCTTTGAAAACTAAAAGTCACCCATCATATAATTCAGCCCTCAACACTTTCTGCCTAACAGGCCATTCCTCAAATTCTCCATGCTTTTGCAAGTTCTCCAAAGGTCTTTATCTGACCAGCTATTCCAGATTCTTACAAAATATCTTGTAAGAGATATTTGTCCTCCTAGATGCTGCCAACTCTTGTTTATCTGAAGTTATTTTATTTCGTTTGATTTCCAATGCACTTTTTGAAAGCTTTTAGTTACAGAAACTTCAGAGCTTTTCCCATTATATTTGGTATTCGAGCCCCCAGGCCTGAAAGAAAAACAATACATGAAGACATATTCAGATGTTTCCAGGATTAAATTTTTGTACAATTCAGTTTAGAGCAAAAAATTATTTTAAATAGTTTTCTTCACTAATTTCTTGTATCAACAGCCTGGCTACTCTCTGTTTCCCAGCAGTCAAATTTGCTTCATCACTTAAACTTGGGGAGTTACTCATATAATTTTCAGAAAATTAGTAAAAAGAAACCTACTCTGTAAATATGGCCCATAATGTGCACCTTGTTCTTCAGGAATCTCACAAACATGAATTATTCTGCATCAACCATACCACACTGGAGGAAAAAAAAACATTCGTCCAAGACTTTATTCCCAAGGCTTTCTGATTTTTTTTGGCATCCACAAATCGTGTGACAGCTCTGAAGTCCTTTGACATGTCTCAAGAAGACATGTCAAAAGAACTGTAAAAAGTGAGGCTTCAGAAACCATCTCATTCCACGTCTTTTCATTTCACTCCTTATTCTTCAACTGGCCATGACATCCTTAAAGGATAAAAACTGAAGATCCACCCCTTTTCCTTCCTCAGACTCTTTTCCAAAAACAGTGTTGTAGTGTAAGCAATTTGGGGATGTTGCACATGCTTTCCCTAAACTTTCTGCCAGAAAATAAATTTAGAAGTTATAAATAGCACATGTGTATATGGAAAGGAGTTTACCCTATGGGCTTCATGTTATGTACGATTTCAGTCGCTTTCTGTGTTTTGTGTGTGGCAGAAAGCAAGTTCCACACAGCTTATGGTTGATATTCTCAGTTCTGATAATGGATGAGGAAACAGCACTAAATCATTTTTATTTGCTGAAATATCAAAAGGGCCCTAGCTGACATAACGTCAGGGAAGAAATGCCACCCTGGTTTTTTTGAGTCTTTCTAAGCCTTCTGGTGCTTGCATTCTTGTGACGAACTTTCTCACACATTTTATGTAAATAGCTTATTGTTTTGAATTCTTTTAGAGAGAAACTGAAATTTGTTGGTTTGTCCAGTGTCATTGGAGAGGTGGCACTGTCACCCTCCGATCCACTGTCACTTTTGGAAAGCTGTAAACGTTGGAGTCAGAAATTACCCGCCCTCTTTTTTACCTTGGAAAGCCCAGTGTCCGTGTCATTTTGTGTCCTACAATGACAAAGAAGGGCTGTGACTCCCAGCCAGCTGGAAGGTACCACTTTCATGGAAGGATGGCAGAGATGAGAACCTCTTTGCCTCCCTCACAACTGCTTTCATTTCCCTCAGCTGCCTGACAAGGCGCTTTTGTTCAGCTGGATGTGGATGGGGAAAAACTTGCAGGCTCGCAAGCTTTCAGTAGGGCTGAAGCAGCAGCCAGTGCTCAGCAGCACACACGACTGGATGCTGACCTCAATCGAGCTGCCTCTTCACAGGCAGCCCCCAGAATTTGGCAAGCCCTGCTTGCAGGCGCTAATTAAAAAGGAGCCGAGCCAAATGTGTTTGCACAAGTGTCACGGTCACACTTCTGTCTTCACGCTCGTTATGTGATCAGCATCAGAGCTGCTCATTAGGAAGGCTTCTCCAAGTGCTCCAGGAACCAGCCCAGTTCTGTTCTGGCAGTCTGGGCGACAGCTACTTCAGCTGTGTGTGCAATTAGAGGACGCACAAATGAGGGGGCGGCTGATTAATTTTCTCCACGCCTGCGAAAGCAACGCTCGCCAGGCACATCATGGATGCTGACAGAAAGGGACGCTCTCTGTTCATGTGTTTCTGTCAGGATGGCAGATAACACTCACAACTGCCATGACAGCTCTTGTTCTTGAAAATCAGTCCTTGATTATGCGCCTGGTGCCACAAACAACCCCAGACTGAGGCAGGGGCCATGCGCTGTACAAGAAGAGATGCTCAAAGAGGTGCGGCTTCCATACCTACCCCATGAAGACCTAGCAGGGGTTAAGGCCCAGCAGGAAGGGTCTTGGCTATGCTAGATGTGCACACCAGTAAGAGAAAATGCCTCTGCATCTGGTTGAATAGCAGAAGAGTGGAGGTTCAGGTTGTAAGAAAGGTCTCTTGGATCCTTCTGCCTGGCCCAGGTAATTTCACCTAACAGATGCAGCATGAAATAAATGCCTGAATTATAAAGGGCATTATAAAATGTCACATCATTCTTATTTTCAGAATGATTATGACCAGACTTGAATTTTAGTCACAGATATCATGAATTTCACTTACACTTCTTTACTGGTGTCTGCAACCGCTGCCTTTGTGCAGGGCATGTTGGGCAATTCCATTTTAAAAAAAGGCATTTCTGTGAATCACAAAAATCAAACCTTTATGACAGGCTTGTAAAGAGCTCCTCACCAAGCTGTGCGAGGAGGCTTGAAAGAAGCTCACTTCTTCCCAGTGAAAAATGTGGAAAGGTGGATGGGTCACTGGCTGCCCAGTCCCATCTGAAACCTCTTGCATTAAAGCATATGGCAAGTAAAAACTGTCTTTGATACCGAGATTTAAAAGCTGAAGGTCAATGTGCTGTACTTTGTGGGAGAGCAGGTCCCAGTTACACCCTGTTTAGAGGAAGTTGATACACAACCCAAAACTGGAAGAAATACTCATGTATGTTAGCATTAAAAAAAAAAAAAAGAGAGAGAAAACTACATGATAAATGCTAATTTTTGCTACACTAACGGTGCAGACAGTTTCCTAATGGTCCTTTCAAAGGGGAAAATTTGACTTCTACATCTCATCAATTCTAATTAAGAAACAATTAGGACACTGGCCACCAGATAGCTTCAGCAAGAACAAACACACCATCCATCCATCCATCCATCCATCCATCCATCCATCCATCCATCCATCCATCCATCCATCCATCCATCCATCCTTGCCTTTAGAACTGTTAATTATTACACCATTGGAGATGAATAACTCTGACAATTGGAAATAATGGGGGAGAGTATAAGAATATGAGTGATGAACAGACAAAACAGCTCAAGGTTTGGCATTCCTTGCAGCGAATTTTGTGATTCTGTGGAACTCCTGAGCAAAAAAAAAAAAATAATTTCTGTGATCTTCACCTGAACCCCAGCCTTTTGAATAGCCAGATTTTTGAAAAGTTTTCCAGTAAGAGTTTCTGTTGTCTCAAAGTAACCTTGGAATGGATACTTTATGCACCATGGAATGGGAGAACAGCTTAAAAATACCTTTTGGTAGAATCTGTGAAGTTACCCTGAAGAGTAGACATCCACAAGGAGTTTGTACAAACTGGTTAAAACAACTGCCAGTAAAACTGAAAGAAAATCAGATCACTCTGCCTTCTGCATATGGCACTTATTTTATAGAACCCTTATTTTGGATGCTCCTTAGAGACCCAAAATACATTTTATAGGCTCCTGCTCTCCATCCTTCATTTGTGAAGTCCTGCCCCACGAAACCATAAGAACAGATTTCAGAAAAACATGCAGAGCTGATGTGAACAAGCCTCCCTTCCAAGAAGTACTCAGTAATTAGGAGTGCACAGAGCATTGGAACAATGGCTGATATTGCAGAGGACCATCATGGAAAGACCCAGACTGTGTGGAGGGGAACCAGGTCAGGATATAACACATTCCTAGCGCTGAAAGCAATGGCTTCTTGGATCTGAAACCTGTAATAAACCCAGTGCCAACTGCTGCAGCAGACCCCAATCTGGAGCAATACATTTATCTTAAATAAACACCTTGCATGGGAGGGGGAAATTCGTGTGTTTTGGTTATTTTTCCAAGGCAGCTGTTGTTAGACAGAGACTCTCAGTGCCCTGAGAAGTATCCTGGTGCAAAAATATTTTTTAGGTGAAGAGGTCAAAAGTGGGGTGCCCTTTAACAGAGGAGGGCTCAGTTTATCAAGTGACCCTGCAATTTGTCATTGTGACATTGTTACCCCACTACATCTGTTTTAAACCCTCTTGTACTGCACGTAACACATCTACATGCAGTGATCTTTTCCCCCCAGTATTTTGTACTCTATGTGCATGTTTATAAAGACAGACTCACAAGGAGGACTCTGCTCTTTTCCTGTGTCGTTCTCCAGAATCACTTTCATCAAGCACACAACAGGCACCGGCAATGTTTGTGTATATATCCAGCTGGAACACCAAGAAATTAAGTAAATTGATTGTTATTTCACAGTATTCTTAGATTGCCTGAGGCCATACATGTTTCTCCTGGTTTGTATTAAAGCATCTGTGTCCACAAGCGTTACTGGAGCTGAGATTCTCCTTTTGGCTCTTTGTCTCAGGCCTCCAAGACTGAGAAGCCAATTTTCTGCGTAAAATATCTCAGTTCATCACAGAATGGGTTGAAAGGGACCTTAAATATCACCCAGTTCCAACCCCTGCCATGGGCAGGGGCACCTTCTGCTGGACCAGGCTGAAGAGATCTCCATCCAATTTGGCCTTAAACACTTCCAGGATGTGTAGCTGGGGGTTGATAATGCCAGCTTACCCCAGGACATTCCAAGAGATAGAATTTTGAGAGGAAAATGGGTGCTCCACTTTCAGCTCTCAATCATCATGCCGACTTGCTGAATGTGCTTTTCTTTTACAAAGCAATTGGACAATAATGATAAGAAATTACCAGATGCCACCAAGTCACATAAAACCCACTAACCCAAAGAAACATTGGAAGACATTATTTTCATTCCATCTGATTACAGGGTGAACTTTAAAATGTGATCTGCACAGAGAAAAGTCATCACTGCCCAGACCATCATGGACAAATGAGAATGTTTGCCTCAGAAATCTGAACCAAGCAGAGCTCTCTGAGAGGACATTTTGGCCTTTAAATAAATGTAATTTTTGGATTGATGATAACGAGGCACAGCACTGACGTGAGCTCCCAGACACTGCTAGACAATAGGAAAGTACAGGAAATCCATAAGTCGGATCTTTCTCCTTGGGGGATTCACTTTGTCTGACCTGGAAACCACACACTCAGCCCTGTCCAAAAAGGAAAATATTAGTCACTGGTAGGTGGGCTCTGAACCCTACCTTGCAGGAGCCTGATGACAGCCTGTCAAGGATGGCTCCCTGTCTAGAGGGACTTGGCTTCAAAACAAAATATTACAGTGGGAACGTGACCATTTGATCTCCCTCATACTTTCTGTCTAGAAGCAAGACCACATACTCAGGCAGGATGCAGAATTGGCATCATTGGAAGCAGCACTCCCCCCTTTAACCATTAGTACATGACTGAAAATTTGATGATCCTCTTAGTAATCTATATCTCATCACATTCTCATTAACATTGAACCTGAGAAATCAGGAAATGATAACTGGCCATGAAATTACTGCGAACTCCTGAGTGCTGTGCATTTGTGGTGTTCTACTTTGTCTCTTCCAGGATTCCTGTTAATGGGGAAGAAAATCCATCAATACATTAACTGGATTAGCACAGTCCCCAGATTTTTTCACTTTGACTGTGTTTGGGTAATATCATTTGGAGTTGATAAAAATAGTTATTCTCTGAATTTCTGGTTATCTCTCTATGCTGGGTACATACCAGTGGCCTCAAAAACTTCTGGTATCACTGCTTCAGCTTCTTTGTACGAGGGAAGTACTCAAACTATTTGTAAGTGTTTTTTTTTTTCACTGCACAGGGCTTCTCATCTCCCCACCTGTATTTCCCAGCTATTCCCTCTGCTCATCCACATTCTCCATCCCACAGCAGAGTAGTCCCAACTCTGCATGGCCAAGCAAGCAGGCAGTTGGGGTCAGAATAAGGTGCAAGAGAATTGAATGTACTGCAGAGACAGCAGTGGAAGCTGCAGCACAAAGGAGCCCTTACAAGCAGTGCTGTCTCCTGTGGCACCCCTCCTTCTGGGGTCACTCCCCCATGACCCAGTGCCACCTGGGTGGCACCCAAAGGCACAGGGTGTCAATAAAGTTCATTACCAGCCCCTGTGCCTGTGCAAGCGGCTCCTTATCCAAAATTCTCTCATCGAGCAGGGTTAAGACAACTACTGAGACTTGCACACCTTAAAATGGCAACTTGGGTTTCTCCTCTGAGATGTTCATGGATTTTACAGCAGTTTTCAGCCACCACTTCTCCTTTACTGGAGCTTTCCTGTTTCTCACTGCTGGCTTTCACACTTTCTCCTGTGCTTTGGCCCACGAGCTCTTTTAAAGGGACTGAATAACGTTTCCCACATGACAAATTGGCAGCACTGGATCATTATTATTCTTTAGGTTAAGCAAACAGTTTGGGTAGGGAACAGGTCTAGGTTAACTGAGGTAACAAGAGGAAGGAACAGAGCTGCTGCTGAGCCCAGACACTTGGTGGGTGGCATTTGCTTGATTCCCTGTTGCTGCTCCGAATTGCACGGAATTGGCAACCCAAGTGTTTTGCAATCAGGAATCAGGACCAAAACTCTGTGCAGTTTTGGCACCGAGGCCACAAGTTAGAGTTTGGGTTGTTGTTTTAATTTTTAATTGCTTTCCCCCTCCGATAGGACATCTAGCAATTTATTATTGCTTTTTACTTTTCTTTCTTGAGCGGATCTGCTTTTCCCACAAACATTTGGCTTTGCAAGTCGAGGCTCGGATAGAAACACCCAGTGCAGAGGACCTGTGATGCCACCAAATGTCTCAATCTGCTCTGAAGGGGACTTTCCACTTGCACCTTGGACAGATCTCCATGGAAAGATGAGGCATTGGCTTGTTTTCAGGACTGCTCTGATCTCACCATCTGCTTATTTGGGGGAATCTCACAGGATTTATCCCGGTTATTGCTTTGCACAGGGACAAGCTAATAAAAGGTACAGCTTTCATATTAAGCAAATCTTGGTGTGTGGTATGAGACCTGCTGCAGTGTCTGGACCAGAAGGCAAAATTTCACCTTAGTCAGGTTTTTCCAAGAGACAGGTAAGTCCCTTGGTAACTGCAAGGAGGAATGGTTGAATTTCATTGTTTGTACAGAAGCCCACACCCACACTTTCAAAGTAAACCAACCTAGATCCCCACAGGGTCTCTCACACTGTTTACTTTTAAACTCCTGGAAAATTTGGGGTGGTAGTTTAATTGACTTGTTACCTTACTCTCCTGGCAGCTCCTTCAGTACCTTTGCTCACAATAGGGCTGCAAAAAGGAAAACAGGAAAGAAAAGGGAAAAAAAAAAAAAAAAGAAAAATTAAATCCCATAAAGATAACACAATAAATGTTGCATCAGCAGTTTTCTGAAAGGATTTTGTTGTTATCAAAACTGGCAGACATTAAACAGACAGTCTCAGAATAATTGATACGGGCAAGGGGGTGAGCATTTAGTCTCCCGGTAGGCCAGCCACCTGTGCAAACAGCACTTCCAACTTCTATTTCAGCTGCTGGCTCCTGAACAGTCAATTATTTAGGGCTTTCCAGAGATTTCAGTGGTGGGGAAAAAAAACACCCAGGCCTGTGTTTGAAGGGTAGCTTTATCAGCCTAGCTCAGCGGTGCAATTACAGCCTGCCTCTGCTCCTCTGCAGGTGACCGCAGGTTCCAGCCAGACCAGACCAGACCAGACCACTCTCTTTTGTTTGGCTTTTGGGGAGCAGTGACAGCACCATTCCCAACATTCCCATGTTCCTCCTGCCCTGCACAGGCCTTCCCACCTGCAGGAGAACAGGATGGATTCAGTGAGACACAGAGCGTTTTATCCCTTCCTTTCCTCCCAAGAAGAGATAAAACATTCCTGAATAACTTATGGGTGGTTTCAGTAATGACTAAATACCACAGAAAATAAACTACTTGGAAAGACCTTTTCCTGTAGCTGAAGCTTTCCTGAGCCATCCTTCAACAATGCACAATTCAAGAGTGTAAAAAGATGAACAGGTCTGTCTCGCTCATCTGGATTAGACATTGGGTACATGATAAATATTTTTAGGTAAGGCTAATAATAACAAAAATAATAATAAAAAACAACAGACTAAAAGGAGCTATATTCTCTCCTATTTTGGGGAGAAGTAGAACCACTAACTGCTAAATTATACATTGGTTAACCTGGTGGATGATTTCCTGAGTATCTGTTGTAAGGCTTCTTGTACACATGGTAAAGGAGCATATTTGATTTCAGAAACCTTTGATGATCTTCATCATGCCTTGTTCTGCACTCCCACGGGGCTTTCAGAAGAAACTGTGCTACTTTTATTTAATGAAATGAACCCTTTTGCACAAACATAAAATAATTCATGTGGGAAAACACATTCCTAGAGTGATGTATAAAATGTTTGGCTCTGATCTGCTCATTAACACCCAGGAACAAGGTTTAGCAGTCAGCGCTGACAGCTCAGTTTTCAGTAGCGGTCAGGAGATGAAACATCAAATCATCAAATACTCTCATGCAGGCAAATATTTTCCCTGTGTATTCTTCTCCTCCAAGGATTGCTTACAAGGCATGTATTCAGAATTCTACCTTCACTTTTTTATTTGGTGTCTCTCACAATGAGCTGCTCCAAATTCCTCAAGCTGTTTAAACACTGATGCCCAGGACCCACCAGAACTTGTTTCCTTCCCATTTTATTTGCCCAGTAAGGTACATGCACAGCCCCTTTATGTCCTACAAAGTTCATCTTTTCTTGCCAAGTTTTTGACTGCAATCCCAAGGTTTCCTGAATGAGTATTTTGGGAGCAAAACTGATGCCAGTTTTGACCAGCCAGCATCCTATTACCTTTCCACTATATTCCTTAGCAGATTATTCACAGCTCACATGACAAAACAGATTTATCATTTTGTCTTTAGGCTCCATGTCCTATTTCTTATTTCATCCTGCTATCCCCAGCAGCATTTCTGTAAAATGGCTATGTGCCACGTTCTTCTGGCAACATGGCATTTACAAGTTTGGTCTTAAAGCATCTCCTGGTATCACCAATGAAAGAGATTGCCCTGCATTGTGCAAGCAAAGTTTAAACAATAATGCAAAGTCTAAACACCTTTTAGCCACCTGAATTTTGCTTGGTTTTCCTCACTGAGGTATTTTTCCCTTGAAGCACGGAATCCCTCCCAACCTAAGGATGTTTCTGCGCCCACAGCACCCTGGGTGCATTTCCCAGTCTCCAGAGCTCTGCTGGGATGTCCTCACCCCTGGAGATCTTACAGATTCCTTCTGCCCCACCTACACAAACAGTGCACACAAAAGCTGTGTGGCTCTCCAGCTTTCCAAACTGTTCCCCCTCTCAGGAGGTCTGTGCTGCTCTTCCAGGGGCCATCAGGCCCAAGTGAAGTGCTGATGGATGGACACACAGCCAAAGAGCTGGGAAACACCACCAGGGACTGCAGCTCTGCCTTTCTGCTTTAACTCAGCACAGTTGTTTTCAATAAGCAAGGAAAGCATCAGCTGAAATATCTGTTTTCTGCTAAGAGAGTAAACTAAGATAAAACCTTTCCAGCCAAACGAACCATTGTCCAAAAAGTAAAGGGAGGTCAAAGTGCATTGGTTTTGTTTGCTTCAGATGTCTTTTTTTTTTGGGAAGGAGGGGGTTGGAACATCAGGCAAATGCTAAAATATTGACAAAGCCCAGTGTTAATAGACATTTGGCATCCACCCTGCATCAGCTGGACTTGTAATCACCAAAGAGATTTACATGGGCCAATCTGCCTTGCTTTGCTCATCATCAATCTTAACACAGGGTGCTGGTTTCTACAAAGTGTCACTCATCCCTAAAGTGCATGGTTCTAGGGCAGATATGCTAGGAAAAACCACAGTAAGATGAAGACTGGAAATGCTAATTTTAAAAAAAATCACCACAGCAATGAGATTCAGTCTCATTTAGATTCTTCATCTCATCACTGCTATTGGCCCTCATAAAATGAGAGCTATTTTAATCACTTTATTGCTAACATTTCTGTGGTGCTCTGGGCTTGTCTGGTGGGTAAACAAGTACTCCCCTGTTCACTCCCTGATGTTTTTGTGAGGGCCTTTTTATGCATTGATGTATGTTGTAAACTTAACACAGCCTGGCCCGTTCTGAACTGTACAGTGAAAATACCATGGGCTCATTTCAGAGGCTACCAAATGGAAAGTACAACATTACAAACAGATTTTATCTTACACTCTACCTTTTTTTTTTCCTCCTCTTAAAATTTAATTTTAATTTCTAGGCTTCGTGTCCCTCTATTGATTTTAGAAGACATGGTGTGTCTGCACCTCCCTCTTACTCAAAACTCACTTTCATGAAGATCCAAAATCATGTTTGCCATCGTACAATTTTGTTTTCTTTTCTACTACCAAAACAATTGCAAAAAAAAAAAATTAAAGAATGATGAACCAGCTTTGCATCTGCCTTGTCAATGGCAAAAGTGGGAAATTCACATCAATTTTCCTATTACTGGAAAATAAAATGGTCAAAAGCATGGGAAAGACGGTTCATATGTGAAAGGATTAATTTCTATATGTACCAGGGTGTTTGATTACACAAAATTGCAGATATGCTTCTCCATATAAATCTGGCAGATGATAAAAGCTTTGTGTTTGATGTGGGAAATGGGATCCTTCATCTCAGGTGTACAAGACTTCCAGCCCTTTTCCCAAAAAAAGGAATGGAGCACCTTAGAAGACCTTACAGGATATTTGCTCTCAAGCTTTTCATGTCTTATGTGAATGCTGACTGGGAACCAATGTCCCCAATTCAATCAAGAATTCCTCCTCAGAGGACTCCAAGTGCATGTGCAGGAGCCTTTGTGCCTCCAATAATTATACAGAGAGGCCAGGCATTTAAATTAGACTCTGAGAATTAACTTCATGGAAATCCTTAGCTCCCAGATAAATATCACAAAAGAAACAGATTTCTACCCACCCACCCATCCCCCAACACACCCCAGCTGCAAAATTTGTTAATTCATCTTCTTCCATTTGCGAGGCAGGACTCACCCCTCCAGCCTTACACACATTCCTCTGCCACACCAAGAGAAAAAGCCATCAGAGGCAGAGTTCTGTCATGATTTCCTGTGAAAGGTATTTTAACTGGGTTGAATTGTCACAGAGCATTTGCTCTGTCCCCCCTGTGCAGCGGGGGGCTGAGCCCCTCCCCCAGGTAGCTGGAGTTAATAAAACCAGCAATCCTTTTCTGCATCCTTATCTGCCATCTGGGCACTGCTGGGGTCAGTAATTCCCTGTACCAGGGGAAGCACAGATGGATTTGGGGAATTAGGGCTTCACACAGATTGTGATGCAGATTCCCTGGAAATGGGAGCTTTTGTTTTTAAACAAATTAAGTACCTCCTCCTCCTCTGCTTGGTTACAAAGGCCCTTTTCCAATATCCAATCACATATCCCTGTAATCCTTTTGTTATTGCAGCCTCCGTAACTACCTCACAGGGAGAAATTAAAGCCAACCTCTGTCTGGAAACGGTGGGCAGCCTCACCAGCTCACCCAGACGCAGGCTGGCAGCCTTTTGTGCACTGTCTGACTCGATATCCCACTCCCAAAAGGACCACAGATGCAAGATTTGTGCTATTTTTGCCTTTCTCCCATTATTTCCTTATCATTTGCCCCACTTTGCCTCCTTCCCTGAGACTCTGGAAAGTGCTTGAGCCCGGGAAGGGCTTTTGGAGCAAGATAACCACGACAGGAAATGAATCCTTTGCCAATCTGTTTGTGCCATCAGTCCTGCCTGGACACCAAACTGCTTCCAATGGGCTTTTCCTTCATGTCCCTTTTCCATGGAGCTCCTGAAGCAGGGAATGTCACAGGGCACGCTGTGTTTTTAAGGAGCTGGCTTCAGGTTTGCATGGTTTCCAGAAAACACATGGAACAGAAAATCAGCCATATTTATCCTGATGATTTAGAGTTGCTATTAAATTCTACTTCCATTGCTGATGAATGCTGAAAAAAAATCAGCTTTTTTTTTTTTTCTAATTGTTATTTATGACATCCATGGAACAGAAAGCAAGCCCACTAGACCAGAAACAATCTCATAGTCTTCATTCAAGTTGCAAGTTTAATAGCCAAAATGTATTAAAGCCATTAGAAAGCTCAGCAAACTGTTTTTACAGTAAGCTAAAAAAGGTTACAGTCCCCAAAGTTTGCCTTGTTTAAACTACATTCATCACCACTTTGGAGACAAACATGCATTTAGACACTTTGTCTGGCTGCAGAAGTATTTTCCAGCATCTATTATTTTCTGTCAGCTGACAGCCCTGAATCTTCCAAGTATTGAATTTACTGCTGAAAGTAGAAACACTATTCCTGCTTTGCTCTTGCTGTCCCAGGGCACCCTCCAGGCTCCAGCCTCACTGCTAATCCTGGGCTGGGATTCCAGCTGGTGTCCTGGGCAGTGCTGGGGCCCCAGGGAAGGGAAGGGAAGGTGGCCACCTCAGATGGTTCCCTCCACCCTTGCTTTGCTAAAGAACATTGGTCTCCTGCCCCAGCTGGCTCCTCCACTGGTATAAAGGTAAATTTAATTTTTACCAGGCCCCAGTGAGGCAAGGAAGTGAGCAAAGAGGTCATCTGTGATGTTCTGGCCCTGAGCTCTGCTGGCATTCAGGTCTGGGTGAACATTATTATGGTGATCCAGTTGCAACTGATGAAGTCAAAGGCTGAAAATTGTTTAACCCTGCTGTTTGATCTATTCCTAGAAATCTTACTCAGTATTCTGGGAAGCAGGTTTTTTTCTTCCTTTTTTTTATGCTTTTCCATTACCTGCTGAGTAAGGAAAGGATTACAGTAATGTCAAATTCCTTGCATTCTTTCTATTGCAGAAGGCTGAGAAACAAAACTCACCACAGGTTTTTAAGAAAAGAATCCTGCAAAATACCTGTAAAGCAGAACTCCAAGCTTCAGCAACGTGAGATGAAAATTTTTGTTGTTGTTGCTGCTATATTTGAAATGTTTTTGTATAACTGAAAGCCCTTTATTGAGAATGCAAGGCTGAAATTCAGATTATCCTGATAGACATCCCCTTTGAGAGGTGGGGAAGAATATCTATAGAGGCAAAGTATGGATATTTTGATATCTATATCAAAATAGATATTAACAGATATTAAACATCCCAAAGAGGGGTGTTTAAGGTAAACTGGAAATTCAAAGGATGTGCAACAACTGTGCAACAACTGTGACTGAATCTTGCTCATGAGAGCTCCCTACTGAGGCTGAGAATTATTTCAGCTGGAGGAACAAGCCTGCTTTGTCCTTCCTTCCCCAGCAGCAGGAGACGAGGTGAGGGGCCCAGGGGACAGCATGCCCTGCCATCCCAGAGGAATCCTCAAGCTCCACTGGACATTCCCTGCCTCTTTCTCAGGAAAACCCCACCTGTTTGGGTGTGGCATTGACATTTCTCTGAAGGGAGACAGACATGATTCTCTCTCACAGGGGTTTTCCTGGAGAAGCACAGAGAGAAGAAGAAAAACCAACTCTTATCTCCACTTGCTGCTCCTGTTGTTTTTGCACATGTAGAACGTACTAGGAAGATTGTTCACCTGAGGTGATTTGGCCATTGGATTCTCCTAAGGATTGTTTTATTTCCTAAGCCAGTTGGGGCAAGGCTGTGTCCTGTCTGTCTGGAGACAGACATGGGTTTTTCTTTAGTGTGTATCTTTTGTATAGCATAGTGTGGTATTGATATAATATAATATATTTTCAATAGAGCATTTGCTCAGCACTCTGAATCAATAAATTCAGACACCAATCATTCCCTGCATACTATATTTGGGGACAGGAGAAACTTCCCCACCAGAGATGGGGAAAGATTTCTGGCTTTCAGGCTTCTCTACAGCACGAGGGTGGAAGAAAACCCTGCAGAGGATCCCTGTAACCATCCATTCATCCTCCCTGCAGGGTCCTTGCCTGCAGAGTCATGTTGGGGACTAACACACAGGCTGACTGTGGTCTTGACACAGAATATTTGACAGATGCATCATGGTGTGTTTGACAAGGTGATCTTTTGATCTCTCCTTAGCCTAAGGAGCAAATATTTAGCTATGAAAACCCACTGACTCCTCAACCATGCCTCCTCCAGCGACCTACGTGCTGTAAGCAGAAATACCCCGGGCACTCACCCTTTGTGAGCCTTGGAGCAATTTGAAAACATCACCCACACAGTTTTTCCAACCTTCACAAGAAGCTTGAACCCAAAAAAGAGGCGAGGGGATCGTTGCTAAAAAATAGAACAGGCAGTGCTTTATGTAACCACGAGGAATATGGCACCTCTGCTCTTCAGCTGCAGGGTAATTGCTGCCTGCTCAGGCTCAGGGAAAATGTTCAAAGCCAACTTGCATGAACATCTCGTGGTTTTAAAAGGCCTGCATGCAGTACTTCCATTTGCTCTACAGCAACATGGGTGTTTCAGCATGATCTCTGCCCCAGTGACAGTCATCAGTGTGGAAGGCAAATTCACATGGAATCCATTCCAAACACCAAAATAGGATGCCCTTTACACTTATTTGTGTGTAAGGAATCTTGATTTTAAGGGATTAGGGCGCAGCAAATATATTAATCAACTCAACCGTTTGATTGGGCTCCTCACATGACCACCAAGTGTGCTTCCTCTATGAGTGATAAGAGAAAAATAACTTTTCAAGTGAGCAGTGTATCTAGCATAGATCTCATGCCATGAAGTCTGCTTCCCCAGTTTTAACGTGCAATGAATTTCCCTTTTCTCTTTGGAAATTCTTTAATTATTTGTCTTTCCCCCTCGGCCCGAAATTTACGCTTGGTAACGCTTGATTTGAAAACTCCTAATGTCCTCTCCTTTTTCACAATGATGTCCACAAAATGCCAGGAGTTATTTCCACCTACTCAGTGCCCTCAAATGATTTCTGATTGATGCCTGTGAGCAGTTTCAGCTGCAAGGTGTCTGTGTCAATACCCACCCTTTCAGCCAGGGCAGGGGGAAAGCAGTGCAAGTAGAAATTATGTTTGAGGACTGCATGGTTTTGTCTACTACCTAAGGAGCAAAGAGAAACAAGAACTGCAATATTTTGATGCCCATGAATTATTCAAATGCTCCAATTTTTTTTTTTCAGACTGTGTTCACTACATGCTGATGCAGTCTAACAATGAACTGGAAAAGGAAGGCTTATTAATCACATGCCCTGTTTCAGCTTCAAAACTCCTTGATTTAATATGAAAAACCCACAGAGGCCCATGCTTTCAGAAACAGCATCTAATTTTAGATTTAAATTTACATAATTTAAAAGATTTTAACCAGGAATTGTAGCACACAAATGCAGAGTTACAATTCAGTTACCTACTCTATGCCCACAAACGCTCTTTGTCTGCTAAAAACACTTGATTTTTGTGCTAAGTGTACAGGCAGGATGGTGTTTGGGAGGTGAACTGATAATTTTTTCAGCTGACATGGGTGACATTTCAAGATGATGCAGGTGACCTCTTCAGTGAACTGCAGGAAGTTTTTGTTCAGGTTAGGTTTCGGACGCTCCGTGAAAGGCTGGTCTGGAGCCATTCTCTGTATCTGACACGGCTCAAGCCCATGCAGAAAGGTCAAGTAACTTGCCCTGAAGTGACAGAGTGACTGAGTGGCTCCTAGACCTCTGCTCCCAGCTCCTAGACCTCCCAAGCTCACCACCTCACACAGAAATTGAACAGCCTCCACCTCAAGTGTGACCATCTCAAGTCATGTATTGCTGAAACCCTGTCTGGAGGGGGAAGTCAGTATCTAAAGGTGTAGAAAAGCATGACTTTTGCCCTCATCAACAAGCCTGCAAATGCCTGTTTTCCCCCTCTTTTCCTGCAGTCCCACCTGGTCCAACACCCACCAGTGCTTCTCCCCTCCCTGGCAGCCTGCTTCTGCATCAGCACCTTTGCAAAGAGGGCAGATTGCAAAACACTCTTCTGCTGAGGGGCTGATTTCTTTCTCCTCACTCATAACCTCCTGGCTCATTTAATAGACTTAGTGTCTGGGATGGAGCCCAAATCTTGTAGCTGGATTCTGTTCTCTGTCCCTAAGGGCAATTCAGTCCTTGAGACCCCTCTGCGGTGTTCTCTGCTTGATCCAAGCAAGGACTCTGAAAATGAAAGAAAAAACCCAGTCTGCTGAACCCAGCTTGTGTTCCCAGCAAAATATTGGTGCTCTGTTTTTAAAAATGCTCTTAAAAGACCTGCACATATAAAATAAAGCAGTCAGCCATCCAGGCCCAGACTTGAAGTGCGTTATACAGACAGGTTGGCCACAGGGCTCCCATTGACTTTAATGGGACTTTTGATACAAGATCTATTTGCAGGGTATTGGTAATCTGCACATTCACTGCCACTAGAGAAAGTTTTAGAGAAGTAAAATGTCTTGGGGGGTTCAAGCTAATGGAAAAACTCTGTGATGTCATGACAGCACGGCTCAGATCTTATTTTACCCTTGAGTGTCTGAGTGAATTGGTGATGCCATGATTCCAGAGCTCTGGTATGAGGTTTTACATGCTGTCTTATTTCCACATGTCTGAAGAGTCCTGAAGTTTCCCCCTGCAGTATATCACAAGTCTTTGTAAATATGAGGATACAGGAGAAAAAATTCCGCCTTCTCTCTGAAGGTTAAATGCTATACTGCTTTTTAAATTAAAGCTTTCTTTGAAGGGATTTTAACTTTTAATACTGGCTTGCCACATATAGATAGAGGCTGTTATTTTTCTAACCCCTCTGAATATTTAGCATTCCACCAGAGGTATTTTTTTTTATTGGCTTGTGCCATAAATCTCAGTGTCATGGGTCTTTTGTGCATACTAAAAAGTTAAAGAGGTTCACCAACTCAGCAAAACCATGCCTAACTGCAAAGCTACAAAAACTGATTGTTTCTGAGATTTTAGGAAGAACAATTAATGCCCAGAATTATGCCTTGATGGGATAGATCTGCAAGGAAACAACTGCATTACAGTGAATATTTATAAGTGAGTAGGCATGCCTGTTAGAACAATCCTTTGGGAGCCAAACACGTTGCAGTACATATCTTTTTCTCTCAGGGGATTTCTATCCTAATTTTGGACTTGACACTTCAGTGTGTGAGTGGATCAGCTCAAAGAGCACATCCCTTTTCTCACTGAGAACATTTCAGCAGCACCACTGTTCTTCCCAGTGCCCTTACTGCCTCTGAGTTTGGAGATGCTACAAAAGCAGCAAGTTTTTCTGCCAGTGCCCTTAAAAGAGAGGGGAATCTGTGAGTGAACTGAATTTAGAAATAATTTCAAGCAGTCTGTCACCCTCAGATGATTATGAGGAGGTTACTGTGCAAGGAAGGCAGGCAGCTATACCATGTCAGTCTAGATTGCATAAGAGACAGCGGAGGTAGTTGAAATCTGATAGTGTGTGAAAAAAGAGCTGCTAGATTTATTCAAAACGTGGAGCAAAGTGGCTACACAAAAGTAGGGAGAATAATTTTAACAGATGGCTCTTCAGGAAGGCTCAGAAAAGAGGAGGCCACAAATTCCAGAGTGGGAGATGCCCAGGAGATAAATAGATTAAATGGAAAGAGAATATGGATTTTGCTGCCCTGTAGAAAAAGCAATGACAAAATATTCTATGTCATGAAGGAGGGGTGAACAAAAAAAAAAAAAAGCAGATGTCAAATGGGATCAGCTGGGGAGAGCAGGGTCCATTTTAAACACTTGAGAGAAAATAAAAAAATAAATTATATGGTTTATATGTCTGTGTCTAAACTGATATAAGGAGCAGACTTCTCCAAGATTCTGTTCCCTGATTATCTGGGCAGGAGACCCGGCCAAAATGTTCTGCACTGAGGCTCCTTTTGGCCAGCATTTCTGCACTTAGCTCCATGGAAACTACAGAATGGACAGGTAGGAGGAAAAGACCTCAAGTGCACGTCCAGATCCCATCCCAGCAGAGATCTGGGCTGTGTCCAGGACCTGCACTTGGAGCCAGAAGCTGGGAAGCGCTGCCAAATCCCCCAATATTCGCATGGCCGCAGCAGAGCGCAGGAGGATGGGGAAACCATCGGTGCGATGCAGCTGTGAGAGAGGGAAATGCTCTCCTGGGATGGAGCAGGGCAGGGATTTCCAGTGGAGATAAGGAAGCATTAATGCCTTAGAAGGCCCTTGTCTGGCACAGTGTATTTAGTGTCCTCCACTTTGGAGGAAAACTGACTTGTGCAGGAGGATGTGGAGTCGGGAGCTGCCTGGGGAAAGGAGAGACTGACACTGAATAAATCAGGCAAAGACAGAGCTGGGTGGTTCAGCTTCCCCATAAAGGAGAAATAATCACTCTATTTTGACACTTGGGGACATAAATGGCAGCTAATTCCCATCCACTTCCTCCTCAGAGCTTTCCAGCATGGCCTGCTTTGCCCATCTGGAGGGTGACAGCATCACCAGCAGTGACAGCTGTGGCGTGCTGCTGCTCTCCCCTCCATGCCACAGCTGCTGCTAAGGTGGAGGAGAACTTTAAGTTTTCCCCAGGTGAAAGCATTGCTGTTTGTCCAAAATAGCTGGGCTGTTCAGGCCCATATTGCTTGCTCTCTCCATAAATTCAGCTACTTGACCGTGGTTTTGGTTTTAATTCTTTTTCTGGCACATGGCATTTGGTCCCACAACACACCCAGTGGCTCAGGCCAAGAATGACACTTAATTTTCGAGCAGCCTTATTGATGGTATTATAGCTAATATAAATTGTACTGAAATATTTAAAATAGCAGCAAGTTCATTCTTTTGCCCAAAAATAGTACATGAAGGACCCTGTATTTTCTTTTAATCATTTTCATTCAACAGATATACACTTTGCAAGCAATTGTTTCTAATGCAAAGCCAAGCCAGGTATTAGATATCAGGGGTTATTAAATCCTTGAGTTCGGGAACACTGAAACTCTAAGAAACGCTATGTTTTCACTCAAAAAAAAGAGGCAAACCAGCCAAAACCACCCCTCACTAATGAGCCTGACAAGAGGTAGACACTTTTTAGAAGGAGGCACATGTGGGGCAAGATCATCAACTTGGGCACCCAGCCCAGACTGACTCGGGGGCCGCCAAATTTGCCCATCTGTGCATACGCCCTGCGAAGCGTTTGCCCTGCACAGAGAGCCTCCAGCACAGAAACCATCACCCAAATTCCACTTAAATCCTCAGAACACAGCCTGAAAACTGACTGAAGTGACACAGATCCATGTGCAAACCCTTTGTGGAGGAGCAAACTGGGTCATTTTTCAAGCATTGACACCTGCGTGCACAGCTGATAGATTCTCACACCTGGTTAAACAGATGATTGGACTTGCACCTGGAAAATCCATTTTAGAAATGATTTTTGCATGTATAGACTGATGTTACAGCCTCTATAGGAGCTTAAGCTTAGAAAAGACCATGTGCAAGGCTGGTAATTTGAGGTAAAAGTTGCCTCTCAATGCAGAGAACAAAAGAGAAAAAACAAATGGAGATAAGAAGCAGAATTCTTAACCTGTGCTCCTCAACTTTTATTAAAAAAAAAAAACCTGGGAGCATGTTTTCCCTCCTTAATTCCATCAATACTTGCAAACCACTTAAGGCTACAGCCTAGCACAGGAATGTATTAACCTCTCTGTCTTTTCCAGGCTTTGCCAAACTTTTTAAAGTCTTTGCACCCTACAGTTTTGTATCTCAGGTTTCTCAGTCTGAGTGAAGCAGACAAAATTACAAGCACTCTGGTCCCTTGCATCCTTCCTCTGGCTGAGCAGCCCCAGTTCTTCCCCCCAGATCAATGAGCAAAAGTCAAAGGGAGGGCTAGGCAGCAGTCCTGAGGGCTGCCTTCCCTCTGCTCCTGGCAGCAAGGGGCTGTGATGGGATACACAGGCGCATCCCCAGAGCGGCTGAGCTGCCGGGATGGAAAATTTATCTCACTAACACCAATCCCAAAGATGCTGACTTAATGATTATCAGCCATGTGCTGTGCCCATGGGCCCCTGGTGAGGAGCCATGCCTTCTCCAAACTTGGATCAGAGCAGCAAGAACATCCTCCTCCTACTCTGGAGCCATTCTTTGTCATGGACATATTTTATGAAAAATCCTTTTGCTAGCATCTTTCCTCCTGAGAAGTTGAGAGGCCTCAGAAACCAAATGTAAACAAGAATTATCTGCTGCTGTGGAATGCAACAGGTGCATCTGTGATTGGTCTCATGTGGTTGTTTTTAATTAATGGCCAATCACAGTCCAGCTGTCTCGGTCTCTCTGGTCAGTCACAAGATTTTATTATCATTCCATTCCCTTCTATTCCTTGCTAGCCTTCTGATGAAATCCTTTCTTTTATTTTTTTAGTATAGTTTTAACATATAATTTTCTTTTAATATAATATATATAATAAAATAATAAATCAGCCTTCTGAAACATGGAGTCAAGATTCTCCTCTCTTCCCTCATCCTGGGACCCCTGCAAACAGCCACCACAATCCTTTTCCTCACCTTCAATATAAATTGAATTTACGTTTTCATCTGTCAATAATACAGTGCAGATAATACCAGAGGCCTCCAGGATTTGCACTGAATATCTTTGATCACGAAAACATTACCCAAAACGTGCTGCTGGCAGCAATGCCTGGAAACAGCCCATGCAGCAGGTCCAAATACAGAAGAAAGAAGAAAAGTCAGAAGAAAGAAGAAAATCAGAAGAAAGAATCATTGTGTTTCTGCCATGCTGTTGCTGCAAGAACAGTAGGAATTAAACAGAAATGAAACAGAGCAGTCAAAGGCTATGGGAGAGGAGAATACATAGGCAAAGGAGGCATAGGAGGAGAATGAATAAAGCAGACAAGGAGCACCAGGATTGCCTGGAAAGGCAGCGAGAAGCGCCTCCAAGAATAATTGGTGAGTGAGACTATGCCACACTGGAGAGCCATCAGCATCCAGCACCTTGCTCAGCAAGCTAGGAAATGCCTGGGTGCAGGCATCAGTTTGGAAATGCTGATGGAATTTTGCTCGAGCAAGACAAACCAGGGCTGACCCGTTAGGTGTGAGAATTGGCAGCCCAGGCGCACGGAAAATGCGGGGCTGGCGGAGGCCAGGGATGGAACAGAAGCTTCTCTGCAGCGCCAATCAATCATTTCACACCTTTGTCACTCTGTGCTGCCCACAGAGCTTTGGTGGGGCATTCCAGCTAAATATACATTCACAGGAAAATGTGATGCCACGTTCAGTGGTGGCTCACTCAGGTCTGAAGCGGTCCCTCATTTCTAAGCTCTTTCCGAAATAACTGTGATCGCGACAAGGGATGAAATAGCAGAGAAGCTGGAAGAAATGAAACAACACAGAGGAAGAAAAAGAAACATCCTTTGTTATTCCTCTGTCCAGGAGAATGGACAGAGCTCTACCTGTGAGCCTCATACCCAGATTCTTAGAGGCAGCAAGAAGTGGAGTGAAAGAGATGGAAAGGGGTTTGATTCCTATCTTTCACTACAAGAAATGATTGTACAGATCTGTGGTTTGAAGAAAAGCAGGAAAACAAAGGAACCACCATATCCAGGTGGTATTACTCTGAAAAGTGACTTCAAATGGAGCCTTGTGAGTAAGCATTGCACTCCCAACTGTTCCTATCTGCCATTCACTACTGTGTCAAAATTGCTGGTTTCTGGAGCAGCGCTTCCTGTCAGTCCTGAGATGCATCCAGAAATTTCAAAGTAAAGCTGAGTTTATTTTCTCTAGCCAGTGCAGCAGACTAAATTAAGTCTGCAGTGGATTTGCAGAAGAACAGCTTACTCAACATCTGTAAGTGGCTTTGTTGGTATTCAGAAGAATTAGAATCATCTCCTCTGCTTTTCAGCAAAATCCACAAGGCTGTAGGGGAATAAATGTCACCCCTCCCTCCCCAAAAGCCAGCAGCTGATTTTGAGCAAAACCCGGGAACAAATCTGCTGACAGAAATCTAAGTAAAGCTCAGGATGTTTACATTTGCAACCAGATTTTTGTCTGAAGGCAGCAGTTACACTTCACTGAGGTGCACTCCCCACGCCCTGCCCCACGGACACTGAGCCTGCCCCACGTCTGCACCAGCTCAGACCTGCTCCTCTCTGGGGCAGGGGAGATCATCAGAGTCTTGCCCAAACAGCCTGAGTGCTCTGCAGCCCCACAGCACTCACATCTGGGGGATTTTGTGACTTCAAAGCTTCAGTGTGTGCTTTATCTAAAGAGGGGAGCAGCTCTGGCTTTGCCAGTGACACCAGGCAGGAGGCTGGGAACATTTTTCTCCCACCCCTTTTTTTACCCTTCCCCAGCACCTCGCTGGGTTTTGGCATCAGAGAATCAAACTGCATCATCAGCTTATTACACCTGAGCCCTTGACTTTTAAAAGTTCACAAACATGGAGGGCTGCTGAAGTTTTTCCAGCTTAGCACCTGTGCCCATCAGCTCCTGTGTTTCTTTTGTCATAAAGTTATTAAAACTGTGCGTTTTGGTTCTGTGCATTTATTACTTGGATGCTTTTCAAAGCCTTAATCTTGTTTTTTTTTTTTTTTTGAGACCTTAAAATGTTAGAGAGTTTGGGTTAATCTTTTTGCTTTTTATATTCTCATCATTTTGGTGTACTAAAAACAAAGTATAAATAATTGGCTTTACTCCTATCTGCTATGCCTAAAATTTTGATAACTTAAATGCAGGCAAATTCTTCTTTGAAGCCAATTAAATGAAAGACTTTTCTAAAGAACGGGACGTGAAGTGGAAAAAAACAGATATCAAATATAAAATAATGTAGGATTCCATTCCTTATACCACAATAATACCCTTGAAGGGTTTGCTTCCACAAATAACTCCAATCCAGTGAAAGTGATAGAAGTCAGCTGAAATCAGAGGAGCAGCCCTGAACTTTGATTCACTGTTTTGCTCGAGCAGTTTGAACTCTCAGCGACGTGTGATTTAATAAAGACAAAATGGAGCTGTCTACCCTAGCTGCTACCAAGTAATTTAATACACCCTCCTCTCAGCTGCAGATAAACAGAAAATACCATGACAGGGCTACATCAGCTATGGAAATATTCACTTGGGAAGGAGGCTGCTCTTGGAAGCCCTTCTAAAATAAAGAGAGTGCTGTGGCTCCCATGAGCTCATCCTCAGCAGCTGCAGGGCCAGGAGGAGGTGCAGGATCAGCAGTGGGGACCTGGGGACTGCCAGGACGCTGGGCTGTGTGACAGCGCTGACAGGCCAGCCAGGAGCGTGCCACCACTTCCATTGGAAGGGTCTCTGGCTTCAGCATGCAGCTCAAAGCATAGGAGGAGAATAAATAAAACAGTACAAGAGCTGGAGGAGCTGAAATATTAATATTTAGATATTTCCGAATTATTGATACGCAGTTTATCCCTCTGTGTTCCCAGGTTTTATACCCAAGGCTGACATGCATGGGAATTGTGATGCCTCTCAGTCCTTCTGCTCAGTCAGTTCCAGGCTGGTGCAGAAAAACCTGGAATAAATACAATTTTTCCTTCTCCAGTGCTGGTGCGGTTTTCAGAGGTGCACAACAGTTATTTCTGCGCCTTTTCCATGCCTGCCACTTCAGGGAGTAGCTGATGCAAGCAAAGGGCTGATTATAAGTTTATATTTGATATTCTAGGTATAAAACAGTGTGTTTTTGCATGCCCACTGTTAGAAATCAGCCCTTAGGTGTTAATAATAAAAGAGCCAACACCTTGGGGCAAAGCAGACATTACAGGAATAAGACATGAACTTTCTAGGAATTTTCAATTTGAAAATGCCAGCAGTAACAGAGGGACTATTAAATATACCACACTTTCTCCCTTGCTGCTGCTTTTACTCAAAGAGAAATTCTAGAGGATTTAATTTGGAGAAATGAAATTTAGTTTTTGGTTTTGAATGTTAAATTTGCATGCTAGTTGTAAAAATGTGCATACGCAGGCATTTTGGTCAGCAACTCCAATAATCAGTCAATTTATATTTAATTCAAAAGCATAACTTTCATGTCAGAAATATTAAAAGCAAGAAATAAGTTATTCTTTTTATTCTGGACTCGGTGAAATTATTGATTGATTTTGATGGACATATGGTTGGTACAGGAAACATCTGAATCAAGCCTTAATTTTTTTTTTTTTTTCAGAATATACCTTTATTGAAAATAACAGAATTTACCTTTATTGGCAAAACTACATATCTATAGTCATTTATTTAAAAAATGTCAGAACTCATGAGGCAATTCCTAGGAAATGGCACAGGAGAGATGGGAGCTCTTCAAAGGACAGCTAAAAATAGCAAGCAAGCAATCCCAACTTAAAAATTATACAGAAGATTCTTCAAAGGACATTGTTATTAAAGGTTTCTCCTAAATGACCAGAAGCAAGACCTGGCCATTAAGGTTGCAGTTATTAGTGCTGAGATAATTAGCTCCTAGAAACCTTCTTGGAGTGTATGTAACTTCCTTTCTTCTAAGGAGAAATAACATTATTTCCTCTCAGAAATTAACTTCATTTGCCTTCTTTACATTAGGGCCAAAGTAAATATATAAGAAACCTTGGGGCCGAATAATGTTTTATATTTCAAAAGAATACAAAGGCAGAAAAGGACCTCTATACTTTAATGGGCATTTTTTATATTTAAGACCATGCAATTCATCATGTTCTCTTCGTGGAGGAAGAGGTTCCAGCTAAGCAGAGGGGGTAGAAGTTGCAGAGCCATATTTTCTTCTACTTCTAGAAGACAAATCCAAAGACATTCTTCAGCCCTGAAGTCAAATTAAAACCTCCCTTTCATTAAAGGGCTGAGTCAGCAAGAAAGTAAAGAAGTTTTACTTAGCTATCAGGACAGTACCTGGGATAGAAAAATTCCTCCTCAGCCTCAATCCCTATTTCAAGTTCACTTTGTCCCTTTTGGCCACTAAATGTGGAAGGTACGTAGGCACATATTTGCACACCCACTCGGGCACGATGATTTAAGGAGAAGAGGTATCAAATACTTGCAAGGTGAAATCAGAACAGCAGCTAAAACCAAAGTGCATCTGGATTGCAGAGGTTTAAAGGACTGCTGAGCAGTCAAGTCTGTTTTTGGAAGGCTGGGATTTCAGGATTGGCTACTAAGGCATGGTTTTATCTGGATGCACACATCTCTCTCCCTGGAAATGTTACTTCAGCACCTAGGTGCTAAGCTGGCACTCAAACCTTGAGAGAGACATTTTATTTGAGTCCTTTATTTAATTTTCCTTGTCCTTGGGTAAGGATATTTCTGCATTTCAATCCCTCTAGGGCTGGTTCACCCAGAGTTATTTGCTCTCCAAACCCTCTGCTTGTCCCAGTCCCTGTCTCTGGCACACTGCCCCTCAATCACCTCCCAGCAGTTCAGGAGGCTGAAATCAAGGAGAAACCTTTTGCCTGGATGTCACCAGAGGACAAGTGAAAAATGATGTAATGTCAAGGGGGAGGAAAGGCAAAAATACCAGAGGGAAGAGGGGCTAAGTCAAACTGCAAGGTGAGCAACGCAAGGCAATCAGCCTGGCCACTCTGCTTCTCCTGGGGTGAGCCCCAGGCAGGGCTTGAGGCTCTTCAGAGCAAGAACAAGCCTCAGCTTGTCCTTAGTTTTCATTTCTCACCTCTCTCACATCTTTTAAAATCTATATTTATCGTGTTTTTGTAAAGGGTGAGAGCAAGGAGCAGGCAATCAATTGATCATTAATCTCCCACCTCAGTGTCAGGAAGGAAAACAGTCTTTCGACAGAATTAATTTAATTCTTTTTATGGGAGATTTAAATATTATTAAGAGCATTATTTAGTAACAGGAAATCCCCAGGAGTGGAGGCACTGGAAGGCAAAACTAGGACTTTTTTCCCATGAGCATTCCTGACCCTCTCTGAACAGGACTTGCACAGCCATTGCCACTTCACTTCCAGGAACAAAAACCACACCAATGTGAAGGAGAGGAGAATGGAAAAGCGCTCGGAAACGAAGCAGCACAAAGTGGGTGTAATTCACCAGCCACGTTACAAGCTTTTCTGCCTGAAATTAAGTTAATTTGCTTCAGCTGGATGAATCCATGGGCTCGTTTGGGTGGGTCTTCCAGGTGCTACAACTCTGTCTGAAAGCTCAGCTCCACCTGTGTGCTGAAGAAAACAAAGAATCTGCAAATTCTGGGTGGCTGAGAGTCCTGGAAACGCAGAAGTGATGATGTCCTCCGGTCTGGCGAGGGAGTCTTGACATGGACACCCATGTCTACATCCTCTGGACATTTGTGCAGTGAGGATGAAGAGTGTGGGGAAGGCACGAGGGCAGCGGGGAAGCACGTCTGCATCCTGTGAGGATCTAGAAGCACCGAAAAGCAGGGCCATAAAACGGAGTAACATGCACGAGCAAACCCTTCTGGAGGAACAAAGAAAAACCTCTGCCTGGAATCTGGCCCTCCTGACAAATCTTTAATCCATAATGCTTGCCTCAGCCCCGTTCCAGAGCTGGGTTTATTGACCTCCAATTCTAGGCACATGCCAGAGAGTTTAAGAGAGACATGTGCTTCATGTCACACTTATCTTTCAGAACAGGAAAAGGAGGACAATTGGTTTTCCTCCATGTTTCAGTTTCGGCCAAAACCTGAAAGGAATAACGGGCTAGAATCGAGGTCTGTGCCTTTAGGCAGCTTTTATGCTAGATAAAATTCAAACCAGAAACTGTCCTACCATAAAAACAAATGCAGAAAGATAAAAACTTTGTAGCAGAAAGTGGAAAATGAGGGTAATGTACTGGATTTTCCTGTAGCTGTTTGAGTATCGGTAGGAAAGTCATGAACAGGAAGAAATTGAGCTGTAACATTTGGATCTGGATCGACTGCGCTGAGAGTTTTGATTTGGGCCCTGAAATTCTGGGTTGTTAATAAAGGATATTTTGAGACTGAGAAAATCTCAGACTGAAGGAATGCAAGGCCAGGTCAGTGAGGGAACATTTCCTCACATGGCGCGAAAGGTTGAATCTGGAGGCGTTAACCAGTTCAAACACAGAACAGAATTGGGGCTGTAGTGACATCAAAGGCAAAAACCCTTCAAAACCAGTTGCCCTGCTGAAGCCTTCTGTTCCCTATTTCAATATGAAGAAACTGAGCTGAAATCCAGAGCTCTGATGTTTGGTTTATCAATTTACTGTGCTTTACTCAACCTCATATGTCAGGAATCTCAGAGCATCACCAGGAGTACAGATGTCAGCAGTTGGCAGCCAGTGATTTCTGGCTGCTCAGAGGTCATTTTTCTCTCGGATTCCCCCTGTGAAAGGTTTCAAATTCACCATTAAACAATATCACATTTCATGCCTGCTTGCTACTTCAGGTCCAGGAGCTAAATTTCTTCTGAGCAGGGTAACAGTAAAAGCCAGAGAGGCTGCTCTCTTTTTGATGTTGGATGTTTCTAGGGATGACTGCAGTGCCATAAACTGTTTGTACCTGTGATCACATCACACATCGTAAAATAGCCAACACACACTTCTATCCACAAATGCACCAGGAAAAGGGGGGAAAAAATGGAACAGCATGGTTAGTTTCTTATCAAAATAGGAAAAAAAATTAAAAACATTTACTGATTTTTTTAGATTTCAATTCACCACAATGGTTTGTTGTGATTTTATTTTTGCTAGCAAACACAGAGAGGGTTGCTGGATGTTCCCAACAAAATATTTTTCATCCCTGTATTATCACTTCATTACATTTATGTACTTGGAGCTTAGGATTGAACAGCAATAATGGTACTCTCTGCTTCCCATCTCAACTTAGCTATAAAGTTGGGACATTCTGGATTTGAAGGGAGTGAATCTGGCTTTTGAGAAAAAAAAAAGGAAAGTTGGGCCAAAAAAATAGTTATTTGGCTAAACATTGAATAATTTGCAAAAGACGAGCAGTTCATGCCACAGACATGGAAAGAGAAATCCCTCAGAAAGTTCAAAGGTCTTGCTTGTGCTGCTTTAAGGCAAGACCACGCACAAAAATTGTCCAAATTTGTTTTACAAAGGAAAAGGTAAATCATGCTTTTAGCAGAAGATCTACTGCCTTCCCTAAAGTGCTGCTGCTGGAAAATCCAGCCTTTTGAGAAGATGCATGTCAGTACCACAAAGCCAAGAAATATAAAATAAAAAGATATGCATTAAGATACACACTAAGAAGGCGTGTGTGTCAAAATATCAGGAATGACCCTCAGCTCCTGATATAAAGTTCTTTTCACTCTGCAAATTAACTGAAATTGTTAACTTTGCTGAGAAACATGCATTGAGTGTACCAGAGGTCTGTGATGTCACCCAGACAGAAATGTAATGGACACTTTTCATCTGTTCTGGAGGCATGCTGTAAAAGAGCAATATTATAATTATGAATTTATTTTTTTTTTCCCCAAAAGGTGGGATAATCTACAGTCACTTTTCTGACCTTTAACCAATGAGCTCATCACGCAGCTGAACTTAATGGTATGGGGGCTATGAGCTGATCATCTGAGTTATTAGTGCTGATGAGCACATTCTGCAATCAACAGTAATTAATCAGTTTCATTAAGAGACTTAGCATACAGTTAGTTAGTATACAGTGGGTTTCACCTCCCATAAATCAAGCTGTATGAGAGCATAAACAGGCAAGAGAATGTTTACAGATGGAAACTCTGACCTAAGGCTTTTAACAGCCCCAGACCACCAAGAGGAGCTTTGTCCTCTCGGGGCTCACGTGCCCCGTGCCTGATGGCACTGGGGACTCCTCAGAGACACCCTTGGGTCAGGAATCCCTGGCCAGGAGGGTGACATTCCACGTGGCAATCCTGTGCCTCCTGTCAGCAGCGAGCAGAATTCTGGACTCCAAAGGGCAGCGCTGCTCCGTGGGTGCCAGGGAAAAACGAGGGTGGGAGGTTACACAGACAGTTCATGTCGTTACACAGACACGGCTCATTTCTCAGCAGCAGCACACCTTCAAGCAAATGTTTTTGACTGAAACAGCAACAGAAAAAGCAATGGAGCATTTTTCCTGCAGCTATGTTTTGGGCATTAGGGATGAATGGAGGAGGAAAATCGGGGTAAGGCCTGGAGCAGTCAGCTAAACTGAGCTGCTGAAGTCGGAATAGACCTTATTGCAGTGGGGAAAGAGCTTCCATCCAAGCAACACGAAACCAGTTTGCAATTTAAGTAAAGCAACAAAATGTGATGATTTACACTATTATTTGTTTCCTCAGCTTCCTTTGCAGGGGGAAAATTAGTCCCCCTGCAGGAGATGACAAGCTCAGCTTATCAGACCTTAAGCATTGCATTAGTGGGAAGAGAGGGGGAAGGAGAGGTGAGGCACAGCTGATGTGGCCATTCACAGCTTTACTTCAAAATGCCACCAGTGCATTTTAAGAATTTATATGTTTGCATTTCTCACTGGAGAACGGCTTATGCAGCAAGTTTCAAGGCACATTTCCATCAAGACAAATCAAACATACAAATATAGGTGAGATAAAATATTACATAAAATAAAATACTGAATGAAATGAAACAAAAATTTAAAATAAAATAGAACAAAATAAAATAAAATGTGTGAGTATATTTTAAATGCTGGTAGAAAGAAAAGGAATGGAAATTCCACAGATAACAGGCTATCTCATTGCAAAGTAAAAGTATTCTATATTCATTCACTCATGACGTAATGAGTGATTCTATGTGATCTTATGTTTTCTCAATGGGCTTTCTACATAATCTGTATTATACAGGCTTTCTAATAACAATCTACATTATCATATGCTCTAATAATAATGAATGGGCTTTCTAATAATGACCTGTGTTATTAATTCCTTGTAGAATCATCAATGATCCTATAAAATGTTTTCTCAACGGGCCTTTCAGCCTGTTCATGCCAATTTTCACATCAAGTGTCTCACTGCGCTGCCGAGCTCACAAAAACCATTCCCACCAATTTTGGCTGAGGGTGGAGGCTGAGTCAGGCTGGTTGGATGAGCAGCCCTCCAGGAGGGCATGGCTGCATCCAGGGGAGCCTCCAGGGGCTCTTGGAGCAGAGTGGCACCAGCCATCCTCTCCAGGGGCAGTGGCACGGGCACCTGCCCAGGCACAGCCGGCTGCAGTGCCAGGGGCAGCCCAAATCACCAGCTATCTTTTGTTTTTCCCTCTGGCCCATTTATAAAAACAAAGATAGGTGATTGCAGGGTCAGTGAAAGCTGTTTGCATGGCTTTCATGACTTTGGTTTTTCATGGAAATGGTATATTCTGTCATTTCAGCTGAGAAAGCTCAAACGTTCACTTTGGACAGAAATCATAAAGAGCCAGAGCTGCCACTGAAATTCAACAAAGATACACATTATTTTATGGTAATTAATTGATAAGGCAGATTAAAAAAGTTCAAAACAAAACAAAAAACAAAAGTCTTGCGAGCCTGAGGTAATTTTTACTCATTTCTCTGCCATGAATTACCTCTTTATCCTTTGCACACAGAGAGAGAAAAAGTGGATTCTTTTTGGTCTCTGGCACAGCACACATGTTATAAACACTACTTTTTTACAGTCTCTTTAGCTCATTAAGGTATCAAAAGTCTCCCTCAGCTTCCTCCTGTGTAGGATGCTGGGCACTGTTGGACATGGGATGCTTGGCAGAGGCTTCCAGTGCTTTACTTGCCAAACCTCCAATGCCAAGTTTGCCTTTGAAGTCTCTGCCTGCTTGCCCAAGGACCACTCTGTCCCGTGGTAATCCCATTTCCAACCAAAAAGCTTCACCATGAAAAGGTTCTTTGACCCATCTAATTCTTGGAGGCAGAGAGTTTGTAGGGATATGTCAAGGAAAAATAGTCCCCCACAAGCCTTTGGTTAATTTGATACCTGTATCAGGGAATGGGTGGGTTGCTGCTCTTCCAGCAGCTGTGGAAAACAGTTCTAAATCAGTCACTGACATGAATTCCTCTGTTCCTCCTCATCTGAAAAAGGAGAAAGTGAGAGAGCCAGGCTCAGAGCTACACCCCAGAAAAATCTAGCAAGACTTTCATCACAGGGAGGCACCTTCCTGCAGCCGTGACAGAGTGCTGGAATGATGCTCAGCGGACAAATGCGGATTAAAATCTGGAAATTTTTTTTTTTATATATTTTTCAAGAAAAATCTCTTCTGTTAACAACTAAGTTTCAAATATTTGTGGCCTCAAAATGAGTAGTGGTGCTTCTTACTCTGCCAAAAGCTGGGGGAAGGCTGTTGGTCTTTGCATGTACGGTGAAGACATCCAGGAAGACACGGTTTTTGAAAAGGTTTGTGCTTGAAACCCTTGGGTGATCAGTCCTAGGGACTAAAACACCATAATGCTGCCTGAGCAAAGCTCACATGCCAGCTCATTTCAAGGAAATTCACGTCAGGTGTGCCTGCTGAGTTACCCACGTTGGAATGGGTTGGTTTGTGCTGGAGATCTGGACCACTGCTCATGTCAGACCCAAGGAACTGCAGTCTAGGAAGAGTGGACTGCAGTTATCCAAGGAAAAAGAAAGAAATTGCTATCCTGTGGGACCATCTGAAAGCCCTTACACAGCATAAGTGAACTTTTAGCTAAAAACTGTTAAATTGAATTTATGAACTGATTATTCCTCCTCTACTCTGGTTGGCCTTCCACAGAAATTTTACCTGCTCTCCACTAATAATCTCTCCTTATTTTTTCTATTGGCCCCCTTTTAGCTGATTATAAACCCATTTCATCCTTTTATTTATTTTTTTTTCAAAGGCTTTAGATCCCATTCTTTCTGCAGCATACAAGCCTGGTTTGATTTACTGAATATGAATATCCACTTATTTTTATGCTTCTGGATAATCTCATGTTGAACCTTACTGAAGATCCATCCTGTTGCTGTGTGAGGTTGTTGCACCTTTATTTATGATTTTTACTTTGACAGGATTTGAAGGCCCAAGCAAAAAGATCACATTTGTAACAAAAAGGAGTTTTTCAGAATCACTGAACAATGGAGGGCAAAGGCTCCACTGTTTTAAATTGGGAGATTTCCCTTGAATAAGCAAAATATTTTGTGCACTGCACCTTGAGAGAGTTTGCCATGATTTTTTTTTTCCCCCAGGTGTTGAGTGTGGAGCCTTTGGGTATTTGCTTTTTGAACATACTCTGCCTCAAAAAATTTCGCTTTGAAAGACTGAAACCTAAAGCTCCTGCTGTCCTGACCACTGTCTTTCAGAACAGAGCAACCATTAGCAAACTTCTCTTTTAAGTTTTATGTCAGTGAAACCTGAAGACATTGATTTAAATCATATTCATGGAAAAGACGTACTGCAAAAGGAATTTCACCAAATTAAAGACCAAACGTTAATAAAAGTCACATGAAACTGCATGAATTGAGAACATTTTGCTCTCCCATTCATAGATGGGACAACAGAAATAAATTTTAAATAATAATAGAAAAATTAAGGTTAAAATAAAAAAAGTAAAATGTTTTGTTTGCTCCCAAGTTTGTGCATAGATTGATGTACAAGTTTATATGAAATCATGACTATATATATAAATACATATCTATATATAGTGTCCTTAAAATCTATGGGGAAGCTGCACTATAATAATGATGTTTCTCATGTAGCATTAACCTTTTTCTGTTTCACAGACAGTTAACCAAGCAGTTACCTCTCAGTCATCACATTAGCATCACTGTTCCTTCAGAGCTTTTTCTCTGGCTCCCTACACTTCATGCTCTAGATCCTGCAGCTCCCAGTCCTTACAAATGATTTACACAGATCACACACTGCTTCATTTATGGATAAAAATTATACAAATGCACTGGAGTATGAACTGGCAAAACAGAGTCAGCTTTATGCAGTACATTTTCCAGTTTCCATAGTATTTTCCTAATTCTGTCAGGTTAATTCATCTACTGTGAGACACTTGACTTTAAAACAGGCTCTGATTCTTGCTGCAAGAGCATTATGATGAATGGTTTTTGTTCCCCTTCGTTATTATGCATTTGTAAACTACAATAGTCATGTCCCACCACAGGAAAATAGTTCCCTACCACTGGTTCTTCCCCTCAAATCTGTGTGTTTTCCTTCATGGAGACAAGCCTCCTAAAACTTAACCCTAAGATGGCACCATGGAATTTCTGACACCCGTCCTGATGCACGTTTTTGTTCTCCAGTCATATCTTTTGTACCAATCCTTCCCCACTTTTCCACTTCACCTCTGACCAGACTGGCTTTTATATTGCTGCCAGATGGTATTTCAGTTTAAATCACTGAACTAGCCAAAGATTTGACCATCCAGGTCATGCTGAAAAATACTGGGGGCTGTGGTTCGCTGGGATAAATAATCACTGAGAGCTGCACCCCAGAATGCAAAGCAGCAACCAGCAAAGGTCTTGGCAGCTGCCAGCCCTGAAAAGAAAAAAAAAATAAAAATTGGAAGCCTATCCAAACTATTGTTAACAGAATCTGAATATTTTCCAGCTTTTCCTGAGCAATTATTATGAAACTGAATGTTTTCCTGAGTGATTATTATAGAAGTTACATATTTCTACCCCCTCTTTCTCCTCTGGTACAGCCAGGAGCAGCATGATGCTCACCTGGCCACCAAAGCACCACACCTGAACAGCATCAGGATCCCAATACTCCTCTTTTCTCCAAAGGTTTGGTGTTTCCTGGCTCCTAAAAACCAGGGCTGGTGGCTTGCCCCTTTCTGTCATTAGCTGCCCTCTCCATTGGTCATTACTCCTTAATGATGTGCAGAGGTTCCATCTGTGAAAAGCACCCTGGGTGCATTTTAAAGCATTATAGGAGTACTTCACTGAAAATATTAACAATGACCTTTTTTTTTCCCCCTCCCTCTCTAATGGGTGCTGTATGCTATTTGCACTTTCAGAGCAAAGGCTATTTCAACTTTTTTCCATTATATAATTCTCCCCCCACCCCCCCTGCCAATGGTTTATAACTGTGCAATAAAAATTCACTCAGTTTGAATCTTGGCAAACAAGGTTTTAAGTTGGAAAAAATGTCACTAAAGCCAAGTTGGAGTTTAAAGAGTGTAAAATATGAAGGGGACTGAATTTTCTTAAATCCATTTTTGTGCTTACACAAATGAAAAACAGATTAATTTTTTATATTTATTGAACTTTGATTGCCATACACAAAATAAGTTCACTGTTGAGGGTGTTTTTCTTGGTCCAAAAATACAGGCGTGTTATGTACATTATTTATTGTCAGACTGTAAAAAGGAGAAAGGTGGTACCTAGGAAAGAAAAATAATCATATGAATAATTAACTTAAACTTGAAATAAAGCTCACAACATGAGGTTTCCCCAAGATTGTCTACTTAGTTAAGTAATGAGGTAAAGCATTCATTTAAATGAAATGCAAACTATGCAGCAGTCTCAAAAACTCTGGGGCCCTTTTTAACACACCATGGATGATGTATCATATTTTTATCCGATTTTTATTCATCACTAGGATGCCTTCAAGGAATCTACTGGAAGAAAATGCTCTGATACATCTCATGGTTGCATTAGAAAGGCTTTTGAGAGTGGTGACACAGACTGAAAACATCCAACAGGTCTGGATGAGTGCAGCAGAGCAGTCAGAACAGCACTGTGACTAAAAGGAGACCAGAAGTACTACATGCTGCTCACAAATCCTTCCTTTGCTGTGACTCAACAACCCTTTATCAATGCCATGAAAGGCAGAGTAATTCTTTCCTCATTTTGGTCTCAGTGAGGGAAGGTGCTGTTACCAGAAAGGCATCTGAGAGTGCCCAGGACTTTGTCATTCAGCTGTGTGAACAGGTGAATGATGTTTTCAAAGCCAAAAAGATAAAAAAAGGGTCCCAGTTTGAAAGCACATGACAGGTGTCTCATTTGATGTCCTTACACAGCGTTCTGTGGATTTTTCTTGTTTCAGCACAAGGAGCTATGAGCTCTGGAATAATACCTGAAAGGATTTTAGCAGCAATCATTGTATAAAAAGTGCCAGACCGAGGCTTAATTAGAGATGAAAAAATTACAGCGCTTAGTTCTATTAATAACCTTCATTTACGAGAATAAAAGTGCCTGAGAAGGAAGGTGAGGAGAAAGAGGAGCAGAAAGCCAAGGTCCAATGGTGGCAGGTCCCACACTGAGCTCCAGAAGTATTTTTCTTGTGAAAGATGCTCTGACCTCTCCTCTGAGTGCAACCAATTCTCTTCTGCCCAGTCAAATGCCAAAGACATAAAAGATTCCCCACCTATTGCCTGCCTTTATCAACTACTCCTATATGGATATGGTGATTATAGGATTCTTTCAATCAAAACACCTCAGACTTGGGAAGCTGAAAAAGACTTCCTCAATGCAGTTTCATTATGTATTTCCTCCCCAAAACAGTGTCCTTGCAGAATTGAAAACTAGTGCTTGATGGTTAGAATGAAGGTCCAAGAGCCACAGTTTCTGATTTTTATTGCTAATGATTCCACACAGTTGTTCTCTGGCTCTGGCAAGTCATTTAATTAGTTTCTCCTGATTTCTAACATTACACTGATGTAAGATGTATAATATAACTATTATGAAGCATTTATTAGACACTTTATAATAACAGCAGAAATAAACACACACTGTGAAAAAGGCTGAAGACCTTCAGCAGAGGTGCATAAATGACATATTTAACAACCACTATTTCAATAGCTCATCCATGTATTTCCATGCATTGTGTGCCATGGAAAACAGAGAACTAAAGAAGTATACAGTAACATTTCTCAAGAGTTGTAATCTCATCTAGAGATGTCATAGGTTTGGTTTAGAGTTGCACCAAGAATAAGCTGGTGGAATATAGTCTGGGCTTCTCTTCAGAGATTAATATTCATGAGAAACTAAGAAATGTATTCCATTTTGTGCTGTTTCCCACAACAGCCTGACACAAAATATATGAGGAGAACTTTGGCAGGCGTCTGATATAATAAAATATTTGGTTTACAAAGCAGAAAGTGTGCCCCGTGCTCTTCCATAAATCTACTATAATAGGCACTTGTGGCAAAAAATACATTTCTGAACACATAGAAAACACAGATTACAGCATAATCATGATGTAATTGGTAGAAAGCCACCAGGGCTGTTTTCTGCTGCGAGCCATATAAAAGCTTTCTGACTATTTTAAGTTCAGGGCAGAATGAAGTGAGAGGAAGCCTCCGCAGATTTGACTTTGCTGGAAGTCACATGAGCAGATGAAATGAGATCAACTTGTAAAGCAGAGGCAAGCTGTGGCTGGAAAGATTTCCTCATGGCTGCTGTGTTTGTGAGCTCAGAGGAGAGCTAAAGCCATGTAGACCATTGCTGTGGAGTCAGTGGGCACATCATCCTTGTTTTCTACCGTGCATCAAGTTAAGAAGGTGTAGGTGGGGCTCCTTCCCTCACCAGCACAGCAGAAATGTCCAAAATGCACCCAACGAGTTCCTGCTCATCTGGCTGCTTCTGTGAGCAAACAAGGGGATTTTTTTTCCAGGAAGAAGTATTGGAAATCACTCACAAAGTGATTTGGATCGCTGCATCGATCCAAAACATTTATAATCATTGGAGTTTGGGTTTTGGGCACGTGATTTACATTTGCACGTGCACACAGGCAGACAGATCCTCCCTGTCTCCCTCCCTCTCTCACGCTTTCCTATGAAAGCAGTTGCTATTTCCTGACTGGCTTCCTTCCAAATTTGTGAACCAATTTAATTTGGCACCTTTTAACTCACTCCGTTATGCCCACCACAAACCTTACCTAGAAAAAAAAAAAGAGAGAGGAAAAACCCCATGGGATCAAAGGAATGAGGTGGACAGAGGAGAAGAGACCAGGGTGTCAATGCTGGTGTATAAAACACATGGGACCACCAAAATTGGGCATCCTCTGTGCCACCTGCTTCTGCAGAGCCAAAGGTGAGCTGGGCATGATGAGCTCTGCGAGTTTCCCAGTCCAGCCCAGTGTGACATCACCGATTTAGAGCCCCTGGCAGCATCTGCACAGAACCTTCTCCAGAGCTGCCTCCAACCTCCCCAAGCAGGGCAGTGTGGGGCAGATGAATCCCCATCAGGGTCTGCATGGATGGGTGGGAAATCCTGGGGTTTTCTGGAGGTTCCCAGGTGCTGTGGGGAGGCAGAGGCACCCACGCCTCTCTGCCAGGTGACAGCATCCCCTGAGATCAGCGAGGAAACAGAAACACTGAGCCAAGTGTGGCTGTCACAGCTGGGCTCTGGAGCTGCTGTGGAGTCAGCACAGCTGTGTGCTGCCCCTCCCCAGAGCCCAGCTGGGGGAGAGAAGGGTCCCAGCAGCACCAGCATCAGGAAATGTCTGTGTGGCTGCGCTGAAAACCGCTGTGCTCCTTCCCCAGGAGCTCTCAGAGCAGTCCTTCAAAAGGTGCAAGGCATTTGGGAACTGGTATGAGCAGGACCATTTCTTTCTGCTGCTGCCAGGAAGAGAATAATTCAGCTTTTAAGTCTGGACTGTGTAAAAACACCTCAAGAGGAAGATTGAGAACACCTAAATTAGACCAACCCAACTGCATCCTCTCCAGTAGGGAAGGATCATGGAGCAGATGTGCAGCTTTTGGGGCTCATCCACAGACCCATTAATCACTTGCAGGGTTGCTGACACCAGCTCCTTCCCTGGCCAGCCTGCTCCAGTGCTTGGCAACCCTTTCAGTGAAGAGATTTTTCCTAATATCCAATCTCAGCCTTCCTGGTACAGTTGGAAGCTGTTTCCTCTTTTCCTGTCACTTGTTACTTGGAGGAAGAGGCTGATCCTTCCCTCTCAGAGGAGTCTGGGACCCAATTAAAGGGACAATATTTGGATTTTCACAGCTACCACAGCTCTGCACTGACTCTTCTGCACAGTTAATGACTTTGGGGTCAGGAGTGGTGTTACTTTAGGGGGCCACATGATAAATTCAGGATTTGAAGTGGCAAAAGGAACTGATGCACCCAGCAGAAAGTGAGGCTCACGTGAAATTAATCACTGGGATGAGGCTGGGAAGGTGTGCAGGCTGCAGAGGGGGAAGGAGATTATCTCGTATAAACACTCACTTGGGACTCATCCCTGCATGCTATCACTGCTAGTCCTGTCAGAAGCAGTGTCTGAACCTCTACAGTGATGTTATGCAGGACTTGCACGTTTTCACAGTTCCAAAAATCCCCTTTTCCCACAAAGGGAAACTGAGATTGTTGTCACATAAACCAGTAAGAAACTGGAACTGAGATTGTTGTCACATAAACCAGTAAGAAACCTAAACAGAACTCCCCAGATTGCTGCTGCCTCTCAAGCAGAATTTCCCAGTGCTGTCTATCAACATTGGGGATGGAAAAACATGAAAGCTTTTTTTCTTTTTCTTCTCCATAAGGTGTTAAAGAAAGCTGGGAATGGCCCCACCTCACCTGCTGAGCACACAGCCATCCCACCTCCCATCTGCATCAGCCTGGCAGGTTTATCCTTCTTGAAATGAGGTTCTCTTTGTGTTTCTGTGAATTATTTTTGTGAATTCAGGCTAACAGAGAGGACAGCTGCAATGTCTCAGGAAAGACAATGCAGCCTATCTGAGAACATATTTTCCTGCTTAGAATATTGGAGAATCAGAGCACTTTGGTGGCAGTAGGAGCACAGGGAAATGGTTTTCCACTCAGGAGGAAATAAATGAAGCTGTCAGTCAAGTCCAGTACTGACACCACTATAACTAAAAGCAAAAGTTTGGCTAATTGTTGACTATATTTTTTCAAAATCTTGATTAAGCTTTATTCTCAGATCATCATCCATTGAATTCTTAGCTTGTGTAGGTTATCTAAGAAGGGAATTTCCATACCCAAATGGAAATCTCATGACATCTAGGCTGCCTTTCTACAAAGATGTACAAATCATTTCTTTTTCATTGGCTGTCTGTAAATTTTAAATTGACTTAAAAGAGATTGTCTTTAGGGAAGTCATCTGAAGCTTACATATTTTTCCTATTTGCTTTCATCTGGAATGCCTATCTGAAAAACAGACTAAACAGAAGCTCAATAGAACCTCCAAATAATGTGTTGGCTAGAAAAATTTCTTGGATAACTTTGCTAATTAACCTCACTAACACTTTTGTCAGCAGAGTTATCTCTTACCTACGCTGACATCGCTCTGCTTTAGCAGAACATCGTTCTTAAACCTGGAAAAGCAACCCCAATTCTAAAATTTCTCTTCAATAAAGCAAAACCCACATATGTCTTAGGCATCTTTTCCAGTCAACAACTCACAGTCGTGGGAGCCCACTGTAACTAGATATTTCCATTAACCCAGTGATCCCAGTTTAAATGTCATTATTAGGCAAACTTTTGATTTTTGTCCCTAGGAGGAAATTTTAGAAACAAAATAATTACCAAAAAATATACTGTTAAAGTAACATGTTACTACGGCACTATCATCTAATAATTTCAAATTGTATCCTGTACAACTGTGATGTACAGAGGCACCTCATGATAAATTTGTTAGAGGTTATTAATGATCATAACTGAATGTCCATCTGTACTTAAGAACACAAACCAGACAACCTCCTCCTTTCCCTCCACTTGTCAACACCTTTTCCATACCTTGTCTCCAAAGGAAAGCCTCTCTACACAGTATCTTCATATTGCTGTATTACCAATAAACCCTTTCTAGTTTCAATTTATTTACATGTTCACCTATAAATAAATTTAAGCTGGATTTCACACATGTATGTCTCTCTTTGAAATGAAAACTGAAATTTATTCCTTTCCACTTTATGTTGAAACTGTTTTTTTTTTTTAATTTTTTTTTTTATTGTGTCTAGAAACAATTCTGCTTGAAACATTCAAAGCACAAGGCTGTTTTCAATAGATTGACAGAAGCTTTGGGGGGAATTCTCTGCCTTTACTGAAGCTTGGTGGAACTAGCAAAAGAAATTAGGAGCAGCTGCAAAAACTACTAATGCAAAAAGAGGCAAACAGCCTAAAATGTGAAGTCCAATACCCCCTCAACTTGTTGAAGTTGAGAAAAGGCAGGAATTTACCCTCAGCTCCTCCAGACCAGCTCTGAGAAAAGTGTGAGGGCATCACAGACACACAGACACAAGGGAGATGGGAGACAGGAGGTCATGCAAGGGAAGCATGATCACTTTTCTCTCTAGCCTGAGTACAGTCTCAAGGTGTTTGGTTACAGCAAAAAACGTGCCAAATCATCAGAGGGAACAGACTATGATGAGAGCCATAAATCTATTTAGATTAACTGAAATTTTCACCATTTGGCTTCAAGTAGAAGAGCTAAATATTTTTTCTTGCAACTAATCTGTTTTGACTCTATGAAAAACATTTTCATTGCAATGAAGTTATTAAAGTCTTAGCACTTACTGTTTTGTAGTTAATATAGGAACTTTTTTCTACCTGCCCGCTAGTTTCTCTGCAATAAATTTCTTTGCACAGGTCAGCTCTTCACTCTACTTCTCTTATTACTTCATTTAAGAGAATGATTTATTTTAAACCCCAAACCAAACACGGGATCGAAGAGTAGAGGTTAAGAAATGAAATAAAAAGAAAACAGACCTTCACCTTTCATTATGCTTGTCTTAAGTATCCGCTTTATTAAACTTACTCAGTGTTTAAGTCTGGTTTATTAAAAACCATCAATGTTTAGCTTATGCTATTTTTGAAGCAGTCTGCACTGCGTAGTGTTTAATAGGCTGTCCAAAACCAGATTATTTTTTGTTGTTGTTGTTTGAAAAGCAAACACAGAATGCTCCAAGATATCCATTTGTAAATGCAGTTAGCAGTCACAAAAGCTTGACCAATATCATATCATTAATTTTATAAACCAAAACCTACTCATTAAAGATACAACCTGGTTGCCTACTGGAGATCTCAGCACAGACTGACACATCAGTGTTTTGCCAGGCTCTTTACCCATACCAAAATCTCTTTACACGCTCAAGAACGTGTGAAGATTCCCTTGTCAGTAGGAACCTGATTTTGTGTTCCACCCCTAAAATCTCAGCTGATGCATCAAGAATCACTTAGAACCAGCTGCACTTTACTATATATAATATATATGAAATAAAATTATGTGTATATTGTACCTGGTGCAATCAGTAGGAGCTCTATAAGGATTTAGATGTTGATTTAGGTTGATGTGCAGTGAATTTAGAAGCAGGATCCAGTTGAAGACACTACATTTAAAATGTTACCTCTGAGCCATTGCTCCCACGATGTCCACAGGGAATTCTGTTAAAATAAGGGATGGTATTTTGCTTATCAAGTGTTTTTAGCAGTGTAATTGTATAATCTGCATTGTATCATCACCAGAAACGGGGAATTTGGTATTAATCACATGCATCTCTTTTCTAGTATTTTTTTCCCCCCTATTTCTTTGTATGACAGAGTTTGGAAGGCTACAGCAAAAAACATCTCCATCCAGCTGGGAAAGTCCCATTTTCTCTAGTCCTTTTAAAATGAGAAGCCTGCTTAAAACATGATAAGAGCAGCTTTATGTGATATAAGCAGAGTCAGTCACAGCTGTAACCTGCCCCCACAGAAACCAGACAGCTCCTCCTGCCCTGGCCACAGGAGAGGGCCAACAGTGTCACCAAGGACAGCATGGTCCATGTCCAGGCAAGGCCATGTCCATGTCCTTTCCTGTAAGGACTGAAGCACATTGAAAGCACATTTCCCTGCTGAAAGGCTGCTTCCAGCACCCTGTAAAAATATATCGGCGTTTTGCGAAAGCAAACAAAAAGCCCCAAACTTTGCTCCATGTCAGAATGAAAAGTGGACATTTTTAAATTCCCAGTAGATAAGGCCGTGCTTGAGCAAACCCAAATTGCTGGACCTCACAAGTTGCCACACAGCAGAGCTGTTGTTGCCCTTCAGTCAGCTCTAATTTTGAATTAATTGAATGAGTTTTTGCCTCAGACGTTTCTGCGAACAGCCTCGAACGACAGAGCCACAGCCAAACATCTTCATTTAAAAAGCTGCTCCTGCCTCTGAGCTCAGACATATTGCACACCCCTTTGGAATGCCCTGGAATGGAGGTAAATAACTCAAAACTTGTCTAGCACCTTATAGAAATAGCAGTGAAGGGAAATAAATGCAAGAGAGAGAGAAGACATAAAAGAAAGTGCTGGGAGGTTCCCATGTAAGGTCACCAGAAGAGTTGAGGGGGTTGTTTTTCTTCTCCCTAACAGAGGAGCCTAAATTTAATTTCTCTTCTCATTTTCTACTTTACTCCACTCTTTTCCTCTCAATCTCCATCCTACTCCTCCTCCTTTCTTCTCCTCCAGTCTGAAATTCCATTCCCAGCCATATGTTTCTCATTGTGATCCACCTTCCATTTTTGGTCATACGGCAGAATGTGGTCTGAAGATCCAAGAAAGTCAGAGCGTGTTGACACAAGGACGTTGGATTCTAGGTTTTGTCAACACTGAGCTGAAGAGCTTTGGGCCTTGAATCAATTTTAGCCTCCTTGACCAAGGAAACCCTGCAGAGAGTCAGACAAAGATCAACGAGAGCAGATTTCCAAGAGAACAGAGCCATATAAGTATATCTTGCATTACAGGGGAGTGGTTTTTATTTTCCTTATGATCTGCCCTTGCTCCAATATTAAATTCAAACACTACTCAATTTTGCTTGGCGTGCAGCTTGCTGCAATGAGACCCTAAAGTTTTCTTGTAGGTGATATCCAGTAATGAGAGCCCCAAGACAAACGTGAATTTCAAACATCAGACGGATTTCTTCTAGAAACTGAGATGAATAATAAACCCAAAACTGCTCCACGGTCTCGCTGTGATCTATTCCAAAAGCAAGTGATGGAGAGTCACAGTCTTTTCCCAGATGACCTGGGGGATTTCCTGCTAAATTGCTGTGCTCCCAGACGTCTGGGCATGTGAAGTGGGTCCACCAGCTAAAAGTCCATTCCCGACCTTGGGCTTCAACTAAAAACATGTGTATGAGGCTGAGTAATGGAAGAGAGTGTAAGGGAAGGAGAATTAAACTGATGTTGACATTATTTGAAATGTGCTTTAATTCATGCTCTGCCAGATAGCTGAAGATTAATCTCAAAGTGTTTATTTTAATGTATCATATTTCTGACTTGCAGCTAGCTATCAGCTGGTGTAATATAAGCTGTAATTTTGGCACCAACGAGTCGTCATTGTGTTTACATTTTCACTCACACTTTCTTTGGTTATATCATAAGCAATTTCATGATTTAAGGGCACTTACTTTCCTGAATAAGAACTGGTGTAGCTAATTTTTTGGTGATGGGAGAGAGATTTTTTTATAAACTACCTATTTTCTTTGTGAAGCTGCTTATAACAACAAGGTCTTGAAAGATCTCTTAGTTACACTGCCGTTTCCGAGGGAAAATGAAAATGAAACAGAGGATAATATGTTTTTAAATTCTGAATTGAGGATCAGGCTGATCTGGAAAATCTGAAAAGTTTTAGCCATTTTTCTAGCTAACACTCCAAACTCCACATTGAAAATATCACTGCTTCATTGAGCTCAAACAGAGCTATATTATAATCCAGAAATAACCAGGAAAACACTGTCAATATAAAATCATAGCACCTAGAAAAGATAATTAGGTATTTTGCTGAGCAGAGTTACTCTAGCACAACCCAGTCTGGGAAAGAGCTTGGATTCATTTATTTGATGCAAATATTTCTAACCACTTAAAAATACAGCTTCTTTAAATGAATGTAAGGTTGGGCAGGCAGACACTTGCAGCTCCTGATGGCCATGGAGAGGAAGTTCTCACTGGATGCGTAGTCAAGAGCTGCATTCCCATCTTCCTGAGGACAGGACAGGGTTCTTGCTCCTGCCAAAGGACGAGCCCAGCTCCACACGGCATTTACAGCTGCTAGTCTGGTTTGAGGAGCTGTGGCAGGTTTCCAGGATGACATAGTGGGCTGCTCAGATGCCTCCAACGAGCAGCAGTGACACGTCTGAGAGGAATTTTTGTAAAACACATGTAAATGCAAAGCCCGGGGATTCGTGTTTTACACGAGGCAGCGCAGTCTGAAGAGTCAGCCTTCATAATCCAGTAATGCCAAATAGTCCCAAGCTATGCTCCAAGCATTACAACTTGCAAAACACTGCAGGACCTCACAAGTGTGGAGACACACAAGCAGGAGGCAAAATACATCACCACTTCCAGCCAGATTTCTTGGCTTGAGGAAATTTCCCAGCGACAGAAAGTTGCTCTGATTCTGGAGCACGCTAGAGAAATTCAAACAGGAACCACACATCTCGAAGATGCATGAAACTCTGAAAGCAAAGACGAGATTTTTGCACCCATATCTGCAGACTTTGTCCTCCTGGGACAGAATTTGCACGTAGCCTCTCTGGGAGAAAATGAACTGCAGAGGGGTAGCAAAAACCAGAGAATGAGAAATTATAAAGGAGGCAATAAAAAGAAAAGAATAGGAGACGACTCCTAGACCTCACACAGCCTCTGTTAAACAATGGGGAGAAAATCTTCCAGGAATTCAGTAAGACCTGAGAAGAAATAGAGGGACTGCTGGAACAAATGGCTGCTGGCTCCAGTTCCACTGAATGACCTTGACTGTGCACATTAGAGCTAGCTGTTACATCAGGCCCTGAAATAGAGAACAGACCATAAAAAACTCTGAACATTTCCTCCCATAAGATTCCTTTGTTATAGGACTCTTTTGTAGCATTTAGTAATAATTTCCTCTCTGACAAATGTTCTTGTGCAAATTATAATGCCATTATGCTCTGATGTGAGCTTTTCCCTCGTTTCTTAGTTAATTCATCTTTATGGAAGTTCCTCAGCTGCCAGCCAGTACTGGAAAGTTATTAATTCCAAGTGACTTTAATAATGCATGGGAGCTGAGGAGAAGTTGAGCAAACTCTCCAAATATTCCTTTACCAACATTTAACTGAATATTCTATTTGCCCTCTAATTTCTTCACCTGGATCTCTGCCACGGCTCATGGGTTTTTTTCAGCTCTGACAAGGTGGGCTGCCAGTAGGAAGCACAGGAAAGATGGGGAGCAAATCATCTCTCTATCCCCTAATTACATGGCAGGTTGATCATAGAGTTTCTGTAGAACCTCCCCTCTGCTCCTTTCTGCAGAAAATGTGAATTTTGTTGCACACAGAGCAGAGCCAGGGAAGTCAGACGGAGCAAGTGAGAAACAGAGTTGCTCTAAATGCCATGAATCCCCTTCTGATTGTCCACATTTTCTTCTTCTACACTCAGGTATGTCCAGAAGCTCTAACACACCCCCTCAGTGGTGCCAAAACCTTCATAAATTATTATTTTCTCTGCTTCCCTAACAAGTTAGATTCACTAACTTGTGCTCAGCCTGATTAAAAACTTGGCAAAAGATGGAAATGACTGATGCACCAGAAAGATTGATCCTGGGGATTCGTTTAATGCTCACACAAAAAGGTGGCAAAAAGATGTTTATAAAGTAATTTGTGGGAAACTCAGATTGCAGGAGGTGCCACATTTTTGCTTTAGTGTCATTCAGTCCCTGGCAGCCACTCCACTGATGAGGAAGGAAGATACTCTCTTGTCCTGAACAACCTCAGAGAAACCCCACAAATGGGAGCTTACTCATACTAAAGAATTTTTTTTCTGGGGAAGGGAATATTTCACCCTTTTGTAAGTTTCCAAAAGGATTCTTCTGACTGGCTGTGAAAATCAGCATGATCTCTCTTCTGTTTAGCTTTGTTCAAGTTTAACACAAACAGCTTAAATTCTGTGTGGTTACTGGAACAAAATATACTGCCAAGGACTGAAACCATTAAATCTTTTATCTGTTCCTCATGGATATCACGTGCCCAGACAAATTAGATTGTTCATAACAGTCTGAGCTTAATAATATTTTCCCCATTAAAAGGGAAATCCTTGTGATAACATGGGCAGAGATGAACCTCTCCACAGTGATTTTATAGGTTTTTTTTCCCTCCATGAGGCTCATGAAACAGATTCCTAAAGCTGAATACTTTCAGTGTTGCAAGACCCAGGCATTTGCAGTGATGCTGTCTTTGGAAACTTGTTCAGGGTCTTGCTCAGAGTCTACATCATAAAATGATGTATCTTCTTTCTAAGAAGCTACTTACAGTTTTGGTAAATTCAGGTTAAAACACAGTATCTAAATGACTAGTTTTGATGAGGAAACCTGGAAGGGAGAGGTAGGGAACTGAAATGAGAAAGCTTGAAGTGAAATAGGTGCAAGCCACTGAAAAACATCACGAGAAGTTCATATGGAATGCCAAAATCTCAAAGTTTGCCTCTCAGCTGAACTGCAGTTCAGCCTGACTGACCACAGACACCTTCTGCACACAAATACTCCTTGACTACTGTTTGTAAGACATTAGCACATCTTGAAAACATAAAGGAAAAATAATTGCCTTTAACATTGTCTCTATTAAACAAGCTAATTATTCAGATTCTTTTTAATAGCCATCACCCCAGCCAACCAGCTTGTTTGTTTGTGCAGACATGAAAGCCTTCCTAGCCTCACAAAAAGCTACAGCCCTTGACCATGTCACACCACAGCTGAGTAACAGCCTGACACACTGATCTCTTCTTTCCTTGCTCCAAACTGTGATGAGAAAGGAACACCTTGCTGTTTCTTGCTGTTTCTCTTTTTTGTCCCTGAAAAAAATCCTGCCATCTAACCTGCTCTCTGTTGGCAATCCCAGAGTGGGACAGACACCTTCCTGGCAGGAGAGCTGTCTGTTTTAACAATGAATAATCAAAGTGTAGATCTGACTGCCATGAACCCCCAGCCAAACAGAAAGTGTGTTCATGGTATTTTCTGTGTGAATAAGAGAATTTAGGCAAAGCTCAGATGTATTTGCAAGTACCCTGAAACCTTGTGTCACCCAAGGTTTGCCTGTCATAGCAGTGCCAGCCCTTTTGCTTGGATCCCTCTGAATTTTACCATGTCATTGCAGTGCCAGAAAATCATTCCAGCATGCTGAGCCATCCCTCCATGAGGTCAGGGCAAAAAAAACCTGGGTTTGGCCACACAGAGGAGGGAGGGATGCAGCAAATCTGCTGATGAAGAAGAGACTAAACAGCCTCATCTTCCCCCAAATCACAGCAACATCTCGAGCCCTGCCTGTGCTAAACAGGACATATTTTGAAAACCTGAGCTCTTTCATAGTTTGAAAACCTGCCCTTCAACAGTGAAGCTGCTGACTTGGATAATTTTAGGCTGAGCTTTAGGACATGTGGAGCAGAGAGAATATCTGGTGCCCTTGTTTAATTTTGTTGCATTTGGGTTTTTTGTATTAAAGTTTTATCTTTACAGAGCTTAACATTTATAACTTGATATTTATAGGGTGCTTCTTTAATGTTTCTTAAAGGCCACCTAGATTTGCTGGCATAAATTTGGATGAAATTCATTAGCCTTTCTTAAAATGGTGAAAAAAATCAAAGAGTTAAATTGCAGGAAATAACAATTAAGTTACTACCTAGCCACAGAAATACACTTTCCTGAAGAAAAGTGTTTACCAGGGTAAACTCTAATTTCTTTTGAGAAGAATGAGTAAGAACAGCAAAAGAGTTTGATGTAAATAGTTAAACAGCAGCAGTGTTGTTGCAGCTGTAAGAGTCTAAAGGCACGGGAATCACCAGTAAGAAGATGCAATATTTTTTATTTGGCTGACTGACACAGCTGTAAAACACTGGAGAATAATGGACAGAGCTGAGAAGAGAAGGAAACCCCAGGAACACAGCAAATCCAGCATAGAGGTGCCCATGCCACATCTTCAGGCAGAGCTCCCCTGGGGCTTCCAACACTGAAAGGTTTCACCCCTGCAGGGCTCAGACACTGCACAGAACAGCAGCTAAATGCAGCTGTACCTGGGCATGCTTATCAGCTGAAAAGAACCATACTGAAGTGTCTGTGAGAGGAGGTTGTACATCAGCACAGGCAGGACAATGAGCTCCAGGGAACAGCCTAAGAGATGTCACTCAACGTGATTTGTTCTCCTGGAACTTTATTTATGACTGCTGCACTTAAAAGCACACTGAAGTGCTGGCCAAAGCAAGACTTAAATTTAAATTTGGATTAACCCTGACTAAAGTTTATCCTGAAGAGGATGAATTTGTATTTATATCCAAGGCTCAAGTAAACTGTTTTCTCTCTCATCCTATTACTGCACTTGAGCCACATGGAAAAAAAATGAAGTTTACTCCTCTGCTAAGGAAGGAAAAAGATTTGCAATGATTTACAATCAGACAGTCCTGTTAACATGTAATGAAATGTAGGTGCTTATTACTGACATAAAATTTAAAACCTGAAACTGAGATAAAAAACAGTAATGGGCATATCCAACAGCTCAAGCAGTTTGTACATTAAATCAAGTTGGCATGCTGCAAAACAGTGGCCAAAATCAGGATTCAGTGTGGAAGAAAAATGTCATGAGGGATCCCTAGTCCATCAATTCTGTCTAACATCACAGAAAGTCTCTCTTTGAGTTCAGTTGGCCTTTCCTGACTCCAGCAGAACTCAGCTTGCAGCTCCCAGGAGTTTTCCAGTCAGTTTCACATGTGTAAACCTAAACACTCACAGGCTCACATCAGACGAGTGTAAACATAAAAATCCCAGCTTCCAGTCAGTCACACACTCAGAACAATTGGTTCACTTCACTGTCTCTACATAAATACATAGACTCAAAGCCCCTGCCCCATCTAACAAAATTATACAGGCACAGATCCACTGGTGCTTCCATATTCCTGCCTCTAATTCTGGCAAAGATGACAGAAGAAACAGAAGGAGGTGAAAGAGGGTTCTCCTTTCAAAGAGCCAAATGAAAGAAGCACCTCTGAATTCCAGGATTAATTTAACCCTAATTGTTTGGAATGCTCTTCCCAAGCATCACGTTGTCCCCAAAGACACAAAGGGAATTGGGATGCTGCCCTGAAGCACAGTTGTTTTTCAGTTTACAAAACCAGAAGTTATTGAATGCAATTGAATGTGTAACTGGTCACCAGGAAGACAATGGAAACCTAAACCCAGGCTGGAAATGGGGAATTCAGCCGGGGAATTCACCAACCACCCATTTCCATACAAGAAGGGTGCCTTCAGAAAGGTTTTTGTTAAAATAGAGGCTGGATTTGGATTCAGCATAAAGAATTCTTTTAAAAACCTTTCCTACACCTCTTGTTCAATCTGTGCAGGCTGTGTTGAACAAGAGCAGTGCCCAGGAATTTACCACACCTCCAGGAATAGCAGGTGGTGCTAAAAAGTATTGAGATCAAGGCATCTTTTCAAACTATTTTACACCATGGGTGCTGAGAAATGGTAGGATATTAAGTTTCTGATTCTTTTTATAGTTTTGGGCTTTTTATAGTTTTGTTTGGGCTTTTTTTTTTTTTTTTGAGCTGAGCAAAAAGAATAGAAAAAAAATATTGTTAGAGATAGAAATAAAACACTTCCCTCTGAATGAGAATATTCAAGCAGCAAAACTGATTTAAGCACTTAGATTCACATTTCTTTTTGTGTGTTGCAGTGGCCACTCTGTGGAAGTAAAATGAGTTTTGTGTTTTGTCAGATCATCACAAGTTTTGAAGTTTTACTCGAAAAGGAGTGTGTCACAATAAGAAATTTTGTTCTTTTCTCTCCCTTGTCTTAAAAAGCTTAAATAAATCACAATTTTTCTTGTTTTATTATAGCCTCCTATGTCAGGAGAGGGAAAACAACAGAGGATAAACAAAAAAAAAATCTCATTTTTGTATACACAGGTGGGTTTATGTTTCAGCTGTAATACCCATTAATGTAGTTTCTGTGGAACCACATATTAGCAGAACTTTTCTAGGAGTCTTTTCTGTCAAATAGCTCCAGCTGTAGCAACTTCAGGTTTTATTGTTCATGACTATGCAAAGTATGACTGACCATTTGACAAATCTTCCTTTCTAAACTTCTGAGTTACAAAAGGAATGGTTTAACTCTGTTACCTTCCTCTTTCCTACTGAATGTGTTGTAAAATGCTTAAAAATGAATTACTGTGTAAATTCTCAAGCTGAAGTTTTTATGTAAATAGTCCACACACAATTTATAGCATTCTTGTTTGTGTAACATTCTAGCTTATTGGCATTTGTCCTATGAATATACTGTTTTGGAAATTAGGCACTAGGGTTATAAAACATTGTTTTCCCAATACACCATTTCAAGGAAAAAGAAATAATAAAAATCAGCCTTGAAAGACTTGTCTGGTAAAATATTTTAAATTTAAAGATCAGGGTGAATATGTACTTTCATGAGGTAAGGAAAGAGTAGCTCATTATTAGAATAATGACCTCTGCAATTGTTCACCAGCTTTGGGACAGGAATGGATATTATTTATATCACAGAGACCTTGGAAGTGCTGACCAGCTCATACTGACAGCAAGAATAGCCATGGCCTGAACAAACAGATTCCAAGGCAGAAAAAATGGGTGGTATTGAAGGAACCATCCTCAGGGTGCTCTCTGTGAAAAGCAGAAAGCTTCTTCATCTGACATAATGACAATTTTTTTGTTGTTGTTGTTGTTTAATCCCTCAATCCTTCTTTCTTTGTGCTCCCTCAAGTGTATCCCAGGCCCCAGAAAGATGAAAAATACCAGCAGACAGCCACACCTTCCCTCAGGAGGAGAAGGTTGAAAGGGAAAAAAGAAGAGAAGCCCTTATACTAACTCAAACCCGGACAAAAAGTGATAAGAATGAAATAATTCCATATACACAGAATAACAGGGACTCCTTTTTGTTCTGTAAGGTTGAGATTTGGCCACAGACTCCAACTGGACTGACAAGAGGTAATGTTTTATCTTCCCAGTATATTAAAAACACATGTATCAGGCTTAAAAGCACACAAGTCAACTCCAAAAAACAAGTTAAATAATGGATGAAAAAGAAGTAAATGAGGGAGAAAGTAGAATAAAGGTTAAACTAAACTTTACAGTGATTATAAGGGTCATTGCTATATAAAAATAATTTGTCAAAGTCAAATCAATCTTATGATTATGAATGCAAAGTTTAAGAATATCAATGATGTGGTATCTATAATTTCCACTTGTTGGCTGCTTATTATCTCACATTTTACTTCTGCTTTAAGTGCTCAGTGCGTTCTTGATGCTGCAACACAATAGCAAAATAAGCAGAGAGACTTTCTCACTCTGTGCTGGTTCCCTCCCATCTCTGCACTCCACTGGCGATGGAAGATGACAATTTGGATAAGGTGCTTTCCCCCAGAGAATACAAATTTCACCATCACACCAGAGAACCCTGTAAAACACTGAAACCACTGTCCAGATCCTCACTAATGCCAGGTAACTTGAACAACTCAGGCAGAACCTGGGGGCTGCCACGAGAGCTTTCCTGAACCCCTTTGGCTCCAGTGACCCTCCACCACAGGGCTGGGAGGGAGCAGGATTTAATTAGGAGTGCAGCAGTCATGGAGCTGGCATTACAAAAGCATCCAGGCCCCAGGCTTCCTGCAATCCCCTTTTTCCCCCTCCAAATCTAAGCCTTATGTCTGGAACTTCCCAAGCCCTGACACTGCATTTTCCGTGTCCCATGGCCAGCCGTGGCCCCTTCACACAATTGCTTACCTGGGGTCCCTAAGGGAGAGCTGCCAACAGGATGTTGTGTGGAAGAAAGAGAATTCCATGATGATGGAATCAATTAATCAATTATTACAGACAGGCACAGGAGGGAGAGTGGGGTTTAGATCATTACCCCAGGACAGCAATTTGTGTTTCCTCCCAGGTTTCATGCCACAGCTGAGGAAGAAAACCTCGATAACACCAACAGACTAGATGTAAACAAGGAGGATTTGGAAAATCAAGGTGGCTCTTTACAGAATAACAGCCTGCTTCTGATCCCAGCAGTGAGGGGAAAATGTTTTTTCTTGTACCCCAAATCAGCATTTCTTTGGCATTGGGTCTGCAGTTTAGGTAAGAACCTTCAGTTTTGATCCCAACCTAGCCTAACCTGCTGCATCCATTTGCTGCATTCAAAATGGGCGGTACTTGGTGCTCTTAAACATTTTCTCAAACTTCTCCAGTTTCTATTGATTTATTGCATCACTCCTGGCTGGGATTTCGCATCCCTCTGATGTTTTGAGTGGTGAAACATTAACTCCACCTCCCGAACAAATCAGTGTCCCCAGCACTAAATTACTCTAGGGAATCAATTTAAAGCATCACCATCAGACCCCTTTTTGCAGTCTACCATATCCATAAATTCCTGTTCATCCCTGGATTTTCTCCTACACTGTGACCATCATCTCCCACCACTTTCAGAGTGTCCCTGTGCCTGCAGCGTGGAGCAATTGGCTCCCAGCTCTGGGAAGAAATTATCTCATGCTCTGAGATAAGCCTCACCTTGAGCCAAGCCTGGCTTTCTTGTGCCTCCCTTCACCTTCCTGGGTAAAACCTCTCCTTCAGCTCCACAGTACTCTTAATAAACACCAAGAAACAGAATGGTTGGGTTGGAAGGGACCTTAAAGGTCCTTCGTTCCACATGGCCCCATCCAGCCTGGGCTAGGATATTCCCAGGGCTGGGGCATCCACAGCTTCTCTGGGCATCCTTTCCAGTGTGAACATGGAAGGACTGGCTTCCAAACCCCTTGGCAGCAGGCTGGGGCTGGGGCAGGGAGGAAGGCAGGCAGACAGCAGCACGGCAGGCAGGGCACACAGAGCTTTCTGCTGCCCTGCTCTGATGGGCAGCCCTGTTACAGACAGCTGCCCAAAGGCTGCTGCCTGAAAAGAGAGCCACAAAGAGGGTGTTTCTGTCCTTCAAAGTCAGCTGTTCCTGCTGAATCCAGACTTCATGGCCTTATGCTCTCTGTGAGTTCTCTGGCTGATGTGATGGGGCGCCTTCTCTGTTCACCTCTCAGGGCTTCACGTCTGAATGAGCAAACTGAAGAAGTCTTCTTTCTCCCCAGACATCAGACAAAATGATATCACCTCCAGCCCATGCACAAACAGATTTCTTCCATCTTCTCAGAAATTAATCAGCATCAGCAAACCCTTAATTTCCTTCCTCTAGGAAGGCCCTCTATCTCAGACTATGCTATTTGCAATAGGAAAGGCAGCCAAACATTTCCTTGGGTTTAGCTTTTGTGCTGTTTTGGCTGCCCAAAGGGTATCTGGATGGTTTGCTCTCTGCCAGCCCAGGAGCAGCAGCTCTGGCAAGCAGCACAGCCCTCAGCAGCAGATTAGACACAGCCAGGGCTCCTGCTGCAGCAGCCCTTGGCCTGATTCCCCAGCCAGCCTTCAAGGTGATGGCTCTGAGCAGAGTGTCTGATGGGCTTGTCAACCCCTGCCCCAGAGATTCAGGGGCAGAACCTCAGCAGCACCTCTGTTTGAGTCAATAAAGACTCACCAACCTGGAGTAAAAACAAGCTTAGCTTACTTAAGCCAGGCACCATGAAAGATGGCATTTATGCTCTCCTTCAAATATCCACTTGTCCAAGTTACAGAAGTAAAAATCTTTTTATTTTAAGCTGTTATTAAAAAAAAAAAAAAAAGCCAAAAGGAATTCTAGAAGAGAAGAAAGAAATGAGGAGGAAAAATGCTGGAGTTCAAGAAAACTCCTAAAGTGGAGATAAGGAAGAGCTACATATGCGTAAAGAAGAAATAATAATAATAATTTAGCAGTGACAATAACAATGGCATTGATAAGGCCTCATTCTTTATAAAAGATTAAGCACGAGCCTCTCCCTTCCCAGGTCCTCCTGGCTCAGTTTCAGGATCTCCATGGAGGTGCAGCTTTGTGACACCTCTCAGAAGAGCCACTGTCCTTCACCACCCCTCCTCTCCCATGCTGATGGGCTGCAGGTGGCTCTTCTCCCTGCAACAGGCTCTTGTTGCAAGAGGAATTTTCCAGGGAAGCACTCATTCCTTAACCCTGCCCCTGCCAGATCCTTCTGCCAAGGAATTTGCCCCACCACTTTCCTTAGGAGCCATGTACAGCACTCAAAGGGGAGGCAGAAGCTGCAGTCAAGCACCTTTCAGGGTTTGCGCTGCTCTCCTCAGCAGCAAGGCCACAAAATGATAAAATTACCAAAAAAAAAAAAAAATAATGGCTTTTAACTGGAAGGGGGTGGGTTTAGATGAGATATTGGGAAGAAATTCTTTATTGTGAGGTGCTGGAACAGGGTTGGAGCAACGTGGTCTGCTCCCGTGGGACACGCAGGGATGGCAGGGTCCAGCTGGCTGCAGGTGTCAGCAAGACTTGTTCTGTCCACCCCTAACCTTATGGACTGGTTTCAAATTTGGCCATGCCATGTCCCATCACTTGGGCATACCTGAGCAGGACTCAGAACCCTTTATTCCTGAAGGTGCAAAGCTGTTTCCAGCCTGTTGCAATTCCTAGGTTTGGGCTGGCTCCTACAGGGGGGAATAAAGCCAAGGTATTTTTAATTTAGAGAAATAAGGCAGCTGTGCCCACTTTCCTCAATTAACAGAGGAGCTCCCATCCAGCTTATGAAACACCTAGACAAATTTCTTCTTCTCCTTTCCTGATTCTGGTAAGACCCAGCACTTCAAATCTGGTTCCCCACAGTCAGCAGCAATGGCACAATTGATGACAAATAGGAGTCAGCTGAATGTGTACATCCCCAGATATCTCAGTTCATGCATCCCAATATTCTTCCCATAAATTCAGCAGCAAAAGCTTATCTGACAGCAGTGCTTTCACACTGAGCCTCTGGAAATCAGAATAGAACAACTTCTGCTTTACATGAAATTAATTACACCACCAGAGGATGGGGTGCAGCTCCACGAGGCAGGAGGATAGATCAAGGCAATTCAATCCCTTAATCCAATTGTTTATTTTTTTTCATAGTATTCAAAATACATAGGGAGAGCTATGCTCAATATATTTCTCTTATGTCCAGGTCCTGACTGGTCATAAGAGAAAATCAGTGTGTGTTCCTAGGACTGGGGTTGGCTGGTCATGCTTGTGAGCATCACTTAAAATATATTTGGAATTTAAGCTTGGAGTCTTAGCTAAGCACAAACCAATGCAATTTCCAGTCTCTGAAAAACAAATGAAATTTTCAAAACTCTACTCAAGGTGGGTTAAAAATCCTTTTTTTTTTTTAATAAAAGAAGTGTTTGCTTTTACAGGACTGGGTTCCTGCAATGGTCTTTCTCTGCAGGTTTGGCCTGTGTTTGGTCTGAAGTAATTTGGGGGATCATGCAGCCCACAGCAAAGTCCCTGCCACGTGTTTGCACCTTTGCTGTGCTGTACAAGTGCTCCAGGGCAAGTGCAGAAGGAGGCTTCATGAAAATCAGCATTGCCTTGAGGGGTCTGCTCAGGCTGTGGCCCTCGTTCCTAATAAAAACCCCAATGCCTTTGGAATCCTTTGGAATTGCAGGGAATGGGACCAAACTCTGGGAACTTTGCCTAGAGGGAATGGGACCAAACTCTGGGAACTTTGCCTAGAGCTGATTCTTCATGAAGGTTCCTCCCACTCTTATCCAAATCAGGAGAGTGGCAAAAACATCTGAAATATAAGCAGAGAAATTTCCATATTGATTCAGAGAGGTGATCCACTTTATCCTTTCTCTCAGACGAGAGAACTCAAATGGAGAATAAAAATGGAAAAAAGGTCCCCATGGAAAACTCTGTGAATAGTTGGTTTGTCTCACAAAGCATGAAGATCCCTTACTCTTTTTCTCTTTTCATTCCCACAGTGCAGTTTAATCCTGCACGTTACAGATGGGAATTTAAATAAATTTCTCAGTTCCTGTTAGATCCTTTATGTCGGGTGATGACTTCTGAGAATGACATTCACACATTTCTTACAACCTGCCAATACACATAAGAGGGTGTTTGTGTGTGCATATTTTCTAAGTTTTTAAAGTGCTGTCATTGTGTTCTGTAGATTCTGTTAAACAAGCCAAGAGAAACAGAAATAGCAGCAACCAGCTATTTAAGGACAGAATAGGAAAAATACACCATTGGTATATAAATCTGGAAAAAGGGGGGGAAAGGATTTATAGTTTTACGCTGCTATTGACAGAGCCATACAGCTTGGAGGGAGTATAAATATTAATACCATTCTTTCAGCAGTAAAGGATCTCTCCCTTTACCATTCCTCTGCTGACTGATCAGCCACCTCTTCTCCCTGCACTCTTTTACAACCTGGGTGCAGTGGACACAGCCAGAGTTACAGAAAATTACCTGTGTTTATTTTCACCTCTCAAATTCTGAAGAAGAGTAGGAATTTAGATGGGTTCTTTCTTAACACCCAGATCTCTATTTCTGATATCCCTGTCTGGAGAGAATTCCTGCCTGCTATTCCTAAGCAGTGGGCACATCAGAATATTATCACTTTCAAAGTATTTCAAGGCCTACTTTCTCTAAGGCTTTTGGGGGATTGTGACTGAAAAATCCTTTGCCAGGTTAAATATTTGTGTTTTGCTTTGTGAGACCAGAGACCCAGTTTGCTAATGATTTATACTGATCCAACTCCCATAATCAAACAGAGATTAGATTAGGACACTCTCACAGAAATATCGCAAAAATTTTCTGGTGTTCTATTTTCTTCTGGTATCTCTGAGGATCACTTTTCCCATACAAATGAGAGCTACCAAAAAAAAAGAAAAAAAAAGAAAACCCAAAAAACCCGCTTGAATTTTCTGTGCTTGAATAATTCCAACAGAATGAGCATCCATCAGAGAGCTCTGATGGGACTGGCAACAGTCACTGCTCTTCTCCCACTGGGAAGTTAATGCCAGATGAAAACTTCTCTTTATCCAAAACTCAGATGTTCAGTTAAATCATTACATATGTACTTTATATTACCTATTACACACGACACAAAATATTCGCCTGATTCTAATTAGACCGATGTTATTTGACCATCAGGGGGGAAAGCAGAATGAGATCAGAGGACAAAAAAAGAACAGGTAGCATTTAAGCAATATCAAAGTGGGGCTGTGCTGTGGCTAAAGTGTCTGTCACAGTGCAAAGGTCCAGCCTTCATATTTTCCTGTAATTTTTACATTAAACTTACTTGCTGTAAATAAGCAACAGTTTACAAAAAAGCCTACCAAACTTCTTTTAAAATGGAGCTGGACATGCTCAAGAAAGATAAATTGATAACCCAACCTTATGGCAGCCCATCCCATAGTTTGAGGAGGTCCCACAGGCTGGCTTTGCCAAAATCAATGGGCTTGCTAAAGTCACAGCAGGGAAAAATTTGCCACGTTCTTTTTCTAATTGCCAGGTGCTCAAACCATCCAGCTGCAACTTTGTTTCTGGAATCAGGCATTAATTATTGAAATTTATTAATATATTTTTATGGTGTGAATTAATTACTTATTCAGTATCTTCCATGAGGCAAGTACCTTTCTTTTTGTTTGTACTGCTCCAGTGCCTTGTCTTCCAAATCAGGAGGACACTGCTAGGATGAATTCACTTGACAGTAAGCAATTTTCAGTGGACTCTCAGCCCATTCTGAAGTTGACAAGCACAGAGACTTTCATCCAACAATTGCCAAACTTATCTCAGGCAATAATTGCAAAATTCTGATTTTCAAGTTACCAGAAAAATATGTTCCCAGATCTTCCTGTGTACTTCAGTGATTCCTCCTAGACTGGGTGGAGGATGTGCTTTCCTTTTCCCCTACAGGTCACAATCACTTTTATTCAGTTTAAAATTGAAGTGGTGACCTGCAATTAAGTGTTAAACAATAAAGGATTATTTTTGTTAGACTTGAGATCCACAGATAATTGTTTGACACCGATTTGTGGAAAGCCTCATGGAAGATGAGCCGACTGGGAAGGAAGTGCATCGGCATGAGGAGAATTTGGGCTGTTGACAGCTTTTGTCTCTTCTCTCCTCCTTTCTCACTCTTTCCACTTGCTTTAAAGCTCCTTCTGCAGAAGATCATTTACTCATGTTGGGTTGGGTCATTTAAAAAAAAATCTGAAAACTTCACTTTGTTTGTCTGGTTGGTTGGTTTTTCCCCTCAGAAGAGTGCCCAGCTGAAAATGTATTTGACACTATTAGCAGAAATTCCATCTGCCTTCCTAGCAAATCCGCCTCAATATTTGTGAAATGGCCACCAAACACCTCATTACACAATATCCTCGATCCTACTGCAAAGTAGGTACTCAAAAGCAGGGACTCTCCACAGGATTAAAGTGACATTGGAGGCATAAGGAGTTGGTATCCAAATCCATCTGTAACCCTCCAGCACCAGAGCCCCTCTGCCAGGGACAGCCAGACCAAACCTTAGCTCTGATTTCCTGCTTTTTTCTCATTCCTTTTTAGGGTATAAGTCACCAGGTGATGTTTCTCATGCCTGATTTTGATGGACAAAGCCAAGGAAAAAAGGCTCCTCTTTCCTCTTCTGGAAAGAGAAGCGGAGCGGGGAAAGCGCTCAGGGTTATGGAATTTGCAGGGCAACCCCGACAAGGGAAGAGAATGATGCCCCTGACTCCACCTTCTCAGAAGGCTAATTAATTACTTTATTATACTATATTAATTATATTACATCTAAACTGAGTCTGCCAAGCACTTAGCTCTGCACAGAATCCTGTGACTGTCAGCCGACAGTCCCGACACACACACAAAACACCATCACCGCGGGTAAACAATCTCCATGTTGCAGTCTACTTTGGCACAAACACAGGCACAGCAAATGAGATAAGAATTGTGTTTTCTTTCTCTGAGGTTCAGAGAATGTGAAACTGAGAAATACTCTTGGGAAGAATTGTGCCTTGCTTTTCTCTGTGAGGAGAAACGTGGTGACACGAGGTCAGGGCGCGTACGGGGAACAGCTGGATCGCACACGCTCAGGGCAGGCTGAGAGTGAGCTCATGCAGCTGAGCCCGGGGAAAGGCAGCTCTGAGGCTGCCCAAAATGCCACTGCACACAAACCCTCTCCAGTCCCAGCTGAATCCCAGCTGTGTGCGTGGAGGCTGCGGTACAAATACAAGGGGACACACCGAAATGGGGGACTTTGGTCGGGAAATCACCGCAGCGTCTCTGAATCCCCCCTCCGGGGCAGAACAGCTCAGCACTGCATCCAGATCTGTTGCACATGCAGTGGGTAAACCTTCAAGTGATTTGTCAAAGGTTTAGGGTTTACATTTGTTTATAGAAATGGGTAAATGCTGGAAAGTCAGGAAATTCTTTCCAGTCTTATCTGAAACATCATGAGATTCCTTAAAAGGTAAGTTTGGGACTACACTTTCATGATGGATTCCTGGGACTTTGAAGATCTTATTCTGCTTGGAAAGGTCCAACAGCTTCAGGCCTTACTTAAACACAGCTTTTCTCACTGTGATTTCAACTATTTTCAATGAGTTCAAGTGACTTCAAGTAATGCCAGAACCTTAAATCACTGCAAATGGTCAAGAAGCAAACCCATGCTTGTTCAGTGTGTATATACATATAGGTAAATGTACAGTTATTTGGTTTTATCTGCCTGCCTATTTAGCAAAAGAAGATTTTCAAAATAAAATAATAGCTTCTGGTATTCTGGCTTTAAAACATTTATCACTTCTTATTTCCTTCAAATTACCTGTTTTCTTCTGATGACATTGAATGAGCACAAACTGAATGAGCAAAACAGCACAATTTTTACCTGTAGCAAGGTTTTTCAGTCACAGTCATAGTTCCACTGCTGTAACTCTATTTTTATTTCACTCTTAATTTTTAGATCAGATTCTGCTCCTGAGCATGTCTGAGATAGCACAGCCTGAGACAGAACTACAGAGGGACAGATTTAAGCCCAGCAAAGCCCACACTATGAAAATTTGACTGCCAGCTGAGAGATTTTTGGAGCTGCCTGGCTTGCTGGGGCACACTGACTCTATCAAGTTTCCGTTCTTCTGCCTCCTCAGATTCTGCTGATTTTCTCTCTGATTAAAATGCAATCAGTGTAACTGAGGTATCAGAAAAAAACAAGAAAAAAAAAAAGAAAAAAAAAGAGGAATGGCAAAGCCTCAGTAATGTTTGGTCATGTTTAGCTGGTACTGACTGAGAGGAGTCAATGCATCTCTGCAGTATAAATGCTGTAGTGAAAGAAACGTTGCAGGAGAAACTGAGCCCCTGTCACTTTAAATGTAATTAATTATGAGCACCAGCTTGGCTGCTGAGTGAAGATGCCATTTGGAGGAATGGCAGGAAAGGCTTGCAGAAGCAGCAGTGCAGCTTGTGCACAGCACAGAGACTAAAACAAGCACAAATAACCACGGCAGTGCTGTCCTGCAGCACCTCCAGCACAAACTATTCATCAGCAGACTGCATTTAGCTGAACCAGCAGTTTTTCTGGTGGTTAGAAGACCTCTCAAAGCACAGAGTAATTCTGCAGAGTAAATCTCAGCTCTGTGGAGAAGGCATTGTGTGCTTGATGGTGGTGCCCAGCAAACCAGGGGAGTTTGGGACGATGCAAAATGTGTGAGCGCTTCCCTTCTCTTTTGTGGGCAGGGTACCACGGTGCTGCTGGGTGGTGCTGCCAGGCAGCCCAGCAAAGCACAGCACTCTCCAGGCCATTTTCACAGGGTGCCACACAACTGCACCCAAAAAAAGGTTTCCATAAGCCTTGCATCTGATTGTGAGCTCAGCTATCTGAGCCTCAGTCAGAAATAACTCCCGTGAAGCCAACGCAGTCCCACTAATTTAAAACTAATGAGAACAGAGGCTCGAGCTGAGTCCTCCTTCTGCCTTATTTTCTGCCAATTACTGCCTTCTGTTGGGGCATATTTTTCCTTATGAGGCTACAAGCCTGAGGTGGATTTCATACACCAGCACTGCTGGCTTCTGTCTCTGTCCCTGAGAGCACCAGTGGGGCTCTGCAGCCATGGCCCCACGGCTCCTGCCCACTGCACCAAGGTGCTCTCAGCCAGGGCACACCTGGAAATGGGTGATGTCAGCTGGGAAGCATCTAGAAACGGACACCACCTCGCACCATCCAGATAACTCAGCCTAAAAAGAAAACCTGCAAACAGATTTTCCAAGGCACTGAGGTCTGGGTAGGCAGTAGGTTGTTCCCTTCACTCAGTGCCAATATCAGTTTGCCTCTCTGAAAAGGATTTTTTCACTCTGGTTTGCATTTCAGGACTATAGAAATGTAAGGAACTTTGGGATGATATTATCTTGATTATCTCACTCCCTCCCAAAAAATGCAACCAAGTGTTCTGTGACCTGACATGATGCCAACAGACGCAACATGGGTTTAAAAAATAAAAAAAAGACATAGGAGAGAGTCACAAAAAATGAGGAAAAATGGGAAAGAAAGGGACCATCTGAACAAACTGAAGCTTGCTATTTCCTCGAGAGACAAAAACAGCTTCAGCAAATGCTATTTTGGGTGGTTCAGTGCTGTTTTCTCTCACCAGCATTTCGTGGAACGACTCTGGCAGAGTTTTACTGGTCAGACTGTCAATATATACAATGCTAATACAATAATAAACATCCAGAGTCATGACTCCAGAGCCAGGCTGTTGATAGAGGAAAGCTTTGGAAACACAATGGTTTACTGAGGGTAGTCCCCCTTCCCCCCGGTCCCAGCAAGCTTATTTATTTTTTCAGGGTCTTCTTATCATGGAATATTAAAAACAACCCTTCCCCTCCAAATAAAAGAACCACCCAGCAACACAAAGAGGAGTTTTCTTGTAAAGACAATGTGCAGATAGCAAGAATAATATTGCTATTTTTTCCTGCTTTAAAGTTGAGTGTTTGCTCCCACTTAATCCATAATAAGCCTATCTTTATTTCAATGAACTCATTCACCATGCAAATGCCAGCAGACTCTTCCAGCAGTATTTATGGAAATAAGCCACTTGGACAACGCTCTGCTACGCTTCCTGTTATTATGAAAGCAAACTAAAGTAATTAGGTCTTGATAACTCTGGATTCACTGGATGCTGAGTTAGGTTTTTTTTGATTTTATAGAACAAAAAGTTTAGCCAGGAACGACATAATGGGTAAGACGAGGAAGGGCGTTGTTGTTATATTGGAAGGGTTCTACTGTCTTTATATTGCAAAGGATCCATATTGCTGGAGTTTTGTATGTCCTCGATGTTTCTCTAGGCAGCTCCTCCAAGCACTGACCCTTCCTTACTCTTGCAGCAGCCAACTCACTCCAACTCCTCTCAACCACCCAACCCACTCTGTTATAGCACTCTTCTTCTTACTGGCTACAGCTGCAGCCTGTTAGAGCCAGGCCTGTTCCTAATCTCTCATAATTGGCTCTGCTGCAACTCCTTGGGGTTAAGATTGCTTTCTATACTACCTTTATTTTCTTATATTGCATCCCCCTACAATTCCCTCTTTTTCTTTTAATTACAGAGTTGTAGCATTTCTAGAAGGACGCGTTCAAATAAATTGACACATTAGGACACATTCATATATTTAATTTAGAACTTATAGTTATGAAAATGTTCAGACAACATATTACAGTACAAATATATATATTTATAAGAGTTGGTTCAGTTTTGCAGCTTTTCTCAGTTTACAAAGTACTTATCTTCAAAATCTTTTATACTGATCCTTAACAGACATTAACAGCTCCACTAATCAGTAAACACATTGTACTAAACAATAGAACTATTCTTTTTCCAGTTCTTACAGTTACTTTAGTATATTCTCCCCTGGTCCTTTTTCCCGAATCCATGGGGTCATGTAGTTTGGTATTTGAGTCCTTCTTCCCGAAGTCACGTTGAGGTCACCATTTGTTGTTGTTATAATTTGTTTTGTTATACTGGAAGGGTTCTACTGTCATTATATTGCAAAGGTTCCATATTGCTGGAGTTTTGTACATCCTCAATGTTTCTCATAGGCAGCTCCTCTAAGCACTGACTCTTCCTTCTTCTCACACCAACCAACCAACCAACCAACCCACTCTGTTATGACACTCTTCTTCATATTGGCCACAGCTGCAGCCTGTTAGAGCCAGGCCTGTTCCTAATCTCTCATAATTGGCTCTGCTGCAACTCCTTGGTGGTAAGGTTGCTTTCTATACTACCTTTATTTTTGTATATTGCATCCCCCTACAGAAGGGCCCTGCTTTACGCACAAAGCTGTGGATGCTCCAGCCCTGGAAGTGTCCAAGGCCAGCTTGGATGGGGCTCTGAGCAGCCTGGTCTGGTGAATGCCATCCCTTCCCATGACAAGGGCTGAAAAACAGATGATCTTTAAGGCCCCTTCCAACCCAAACCCTCCTCTGATTCTCTTTCCACGTGGACAGAGGAAAGGGTTCACATGGGGCTGCGTTGAGAAGGTCACATTTTAGTTTGGCTGTCCCTCCATCAGCAACTTGGTAAGTGCTACATGTTCTCCGAGGTTTTTCCTAGGTTTACAGCTTCTGGCTCCATTTGATCACCCATATATAGAGCACATAAACTGCTCAGAGAAGTGTGATATTAACACAGGGGAAAAGCCATCCCAGGCCAGGAAAGACTGAACAACAAAATGTGGATCAATTACCCCAGCTCTGTGCAGACTGTGGAACTAGGGAATGGGCCTAAATGCTACTCACATATCACTGCTTATACCCGTGATTTGGAGGATAATTCTTTAATTGGAGCAGAAACCAGAAGGATATCCCAAAAGGGCCCCATAGCCTGAGTTCTTCTGGACAAAGCTTGCTCTGGCAAAGGCTGCTACATCCTCCTGCTGCATTACTAAGATGAGACTCAAGTGAGAAAGTTTTTTTAAGTGTCAGGAACTAGCGATTCCCTTTGCTTTGGGAATGGAGTTTTCAGCAAGAATGTGGCACTTTTTAAATAGGGAGAGGAGAGGAGGAGAGGAAGAACCACAGCTGGTGTCCTCAGAGAAAAAAAAAAAAAAACAAGAGAGTGGCAAGTCTGCAGTGGGGAACTCCTTAAAAGGGTCTTTCATGTGGTTCTGCATCAGACAAACTCATTTACTGAGCTATTTCAGCATTTTTGGTTAGTGGGTGACCAGGTCATTATGGTGTAAAACATGGCTTATATACATGTTTCTCTTTGTTCTTTATTCTTGACCCCAAATCCCCAGGGGCCCTGGGGAAAGCTAATTAGACATATTGATGAAGGTTACTGCAGTATTTTTGTGCAGCTCTTGAGGAGGGGAAAGTTTCAGTGCTATAAGCTGCATCCTAGTGCTTAACCCATTACCACTTCTCATGTGCTTCCACTTCAGCCTATGAACTTTTGTAGGTTCTCTTATCCCAGGGAGGATGTCTCAGCACCTTTATTCACCTCTAAACACTGCCAGGGGAATGCACCTCTGTTTTCTGTGCCCAGGAGCCTGGGTTTGGGAGGGGGGCTAGAGCTGCCAGCCACTGCAGCACACCCCAGAGGGGGAGACCCTGGTAGAGCAGGCACTGGTTTGTGGAATAATCAGAGGCAGACCTTGGCAAAGCATGGGCTGGTTAGTGGAATAATCTGAACTTCCATTAAGGTAAAAGGCAGCAGCATCTGGATTTTTTAAGAAAACAAAATACAAGTTCTCCTCCGCCTGTTTTGCACGTGCACGTTGTTTTTCACGCACACAAGCCTGGAGCACAGTGTTTGACTGAGCTCTTTTTATTGCAGCTGCTTTTGGAGGAATAGCACCAAATGAAAAGCAGCACTCCAAGAGACCCCGTTCTGCAAGGCTGAGAGTCCAACAGAGACATTTGCTGAGCGTGGTGTGTCTTTCAGCACAGGCCAGGTGGAAACACTCAAACCAGGACCAGCAAGTGCCATAAGGACATGTTCCTTAAAGCATCCCAGGACAGGCAGCGTGTTTGCAGTCGCTCCCAATGCTGGAAGTCCTTCCACAGACACCAATTTTGGGACAGCAGACAACTCATGACTTCAGGAACATCGCGTGGTACCTTGCACTGGATGAGTCTGAGTGTGTGTGCATCAGTTTCAGTGCCTCATCGTGCACCTCTGCCTCATTTCTCTCCTCCTTCTGCTCTGGTTCCACCCAGCAGCACCATCCCTGCTGTGCTGTGCCTCTCCCACTACTACAGCCTGCTTCTTCCCACCAACCTGGCACCCCTTACCCCGCTCTGAGGTCGGAATGGCTCCGGGCAGGCTGGGTCTGGAAGGAGGAGCCCTGCTGGTTCTAGTCTGTGAGCTCCCCCAAGGTGGTACAAGAAGCCAGGTTTGACTCCCTTCTGCTTGATTTGCCCCTGGGAAGCCAGCTGGGAAATGGGGGTTCATGTAAATCAGCTCCAAGTGGGCTGCAAACACAGCAGTCCTGCACTGGCTCCAAAGCATCAGAAAGGCTCTGGATAGCCAGACTAAAAATGGCAGGGGTAACCTCAAACACCTGGCTGCCTCATGGAAGTTCTGAACATTTGGGATCAACTTAGTTTGGAAATGACCAGAACATCCTCAAAACACAGATCCTCAGCAGCAGGAGACCTCACAACTTGTCTTGTGCTTATAACCTTTATTATTACTCCTATTAATTGTATTACTATTGTCTTTTATATCATTACCTTTATTTCTGTGGTGAGCAAGTAAGTTTGGAGTGCTGGTTGAACGTGGCCAGCTGAAGAGCTGCAAGGTGATCCCTGATCCCCAGGAGCACCCAGTCACCCTCTGAAGGGCCATTTCCCCCCTATAAATACCAGAAATCAGGAATAAAGAGGAAGGAATTTGTCCTACCGCAGCCGCTCCCAGGGCAGCAATCCTCAGTGATGTATGGAGTGGAAAATATGTCAGAGCAGTTCAGCAGGAACAAAAAGGAAAAAAAAAAATCACGATGAAGAGAAGGGCGGTTGAGTGACAAAAGAGTCATGAAACAAACATCCAACCACAAATAATTTGTTGGTTTCACTGGTTCCCATCCTCCTGCTGACACGGCGTGTTTTGCCCCGCTGACTGCGCCTGCCCTGGCAAACCTGGGGGCTCCTTGCTCCACAACAACAAAAATTATCCTAATCCACGGGCAAATCCTGGTGTCAGTCATGTCTGCAGGTGACATCAGCATAACCAAGGAAAAGGGACCCCAGGCTGAAGTAAAAAGATGAAACAGGGGAGATCTGTGTGATGGTTGATTATCTCAGCAGCAAATCTGGCCGAGAAGAAAGGGAAACACAAGGAAAGGCTCAGGCTGGGAGCTGCACCCTGGAGCTTTCTCAAAGGGGGACAGGGATTTCTCCCCTCCATGTGTGTTATGTCAGCATGGAAGGTCATCTGCAAGTCACCCTCCCCATCACTTGCTAATCCTCAAAAAGCAGAGGAAAGAGCCCACTGGAACCAAAAGAAAGTGAAGCACAATAGAGCAGTTAAGACCATAAAGGGCCACTTAGAAGGAACCCAAAAAGTTTTGTTCCACAGACCCCTTAAGAGTTTAGGAAAACCTAAAGGAGCCCTTGAAAACATTAGGTTGCCTGCTGCTTTTTGTTTAGGAATCTCCATCCAGCCGTCACAGGAAAGATACACAGGCTCTTGGACACTTCCCTAACAGTTCTCATGTTAGGTAATGTAAATAACATTTTTTACATTAACATCTTATTTATGTAGGATCTTCTGTCTCAGCAGATGTCCTACAGCTGTAGGTGTATGAAATACAAAGCAGGGCTGGGGGCAGTGGGGGAGGATTGATCTCTTCCCTGTACTCAGGCAGCTGAGGAGGCAATCCAGTGGTGCCATGGAAGTGTTATCAGCTAATATCACATGAGTTGGATATCAGGCCACAGCTGACTAAAACTCAGTTTGTCTCACCCCTTGATGTCCCACACATAACCTTTTTAAGTCAAAGATGTAGAAGTGGTGTAATTGCTTTTGGAGAAAACATTTTACTTTTAGGTTGAAGAGAGCAGGTAGAATAGAATCACAGAATCACAGGGGAGTGTGGGTTGGAAGGGCCCTTGAAGCCCATCTCATTCCAACCTCCCTGCCATGGGCAGGGACACCTTCCCCTATTATCCCAGCCTGCTCAGAGCTCCATCCAAGCTGGCCTTGGACACTTCCAGCTGCTCTGGGCACCCTGTGCCAGGGCCTCACCACCCTCACAGGGAACAATTTTTTCTACTAATCCATATTTCCCCCACTGCAGCTACCCACAGATGCCTTAACTAACCCCAGAGAGCCAGCTCCCCAGCTGCTGCAAACCAGCCAGGCACCCCTGCTCCCAGCAAAGAGAGGCCAGTTTTGCACCAGGACTCCAAAACCCCTCAGAGCAAGAAACACCATGAGGTGGTGGTTAGACCCAGGAACCTGCACTATTTCATCCTATTCAAACCATTGATCCAGGGCAGATTTTAGCTGCACAACCTGTTGCTCGTTGCTGAGAGCCCCACAGTTGTGCCCATTGCCTTTGTTTTCCAGGCACTGGAAAGTCTGCAGATTTGTTTTCCACTGAGTGTCTCCTGCCAAAGGGCAGGGAAGTGCTGATCAGACAAGTTGGAAAAGGTTCTCTTCGTTGTCATACCACAGCTTTTCTCTTGTCGCTGACATTTTCCAGATTAAAAACTCTCAGTGCTCTACAAGAGTCATTTGTAAGTGTTAAAAAAGAAAAAAAACACCAAAAAACATTTCAAAACGTTTGCTACAGAGAAACACTATTAAAAATCCAGGACATGGTGTACTGCATGAGCAGAACAGTCAGATATGTGCATGCCTGGCTATTTCATGGATGGAAAAAGAAAAATTGACCCAATTACAGACCTGTCATACTCCACTTCTCTCTTCAGGGTATTGAATGTCACTTAAACCAAAGCAAACAGCCAAGCTCATTTCCCGTGACAAACATCCAGGGACATCCTAAAGTCAAAACAGAAGCAACCAAAAGAAGCAGGCAGGGGAAACTTTGACAAAGCTTCAGAAGCTCATCAGATGCAATTATTCAGTGAGTGCACTCAAATCAATGAAAAAGAAGGGCCCCCTTTGCCACAGAAAGCACTGGAAAGTTTCAGGGGGATGGTATCTGCAGCCTTAGCTTCATAAAAGGCTGCCTTTGGTTTTAATGCTGAGAACAGGTGAATAAAACCAACCCTGAGAAAGCCAAATGGGATACAGAACAACAAACAACAACAGAATTTCTGGTAGCAGCAAGAAAAGGGTCAAAATGAACACAATTTAATGTAATATCCCTCGTGATAATAAACTGTCACCTCAGTGTAATTAAAAACTTCAATTGAAAATCAGTTCTGTTGGAGTAACAACAACATTTCTTACCTCTTTCACGCCACTCAAGCTGCAAACCACTTTGGAGAAAATAACTGATCCAATCCCTAAACATAACAGGATTAGAAAAACTCCAAGTGACACCCATATCTAGGGCATGATTTGCCCCATCTGGAATGAATTCCCTAATAAACCTAAGGCTAAAAGTTTCAAGCATCATTGGTGCTTACCAGGAATGACCTCCCTCAGGAGCAGTAGGGAGCAATTGTCATCCTCAGGGACCTATTTGCTCCATCAGGATCTCTCTCCTACTTGTGCCTTTGAGTGATTGGATGGTGCTGTAAAGGCAGCCAGGGCACTGGAGACTCCGTGGATAATTTTAATAAAAGTGCATTTGACATGGATAAAATAATCTGGTTATTTGGATTTCCTGTGGCGTTTCTGGGAAGCCAGAGTTTAATGCAATTCCATAAAACAATTGTTGAAATGTTGGGGTGCTCCAGTAGATTAGAGACACTAATTTTTGGCTTTCAAAGGATTGCATTCTTACACACTGTTACCTTTGAGTGCTTTCAGCTTTGATTAAATCCCAAAAAAGTCCCCTTAGTTTCCAGCCTATTTTGCCTATATAGACTCAAACCCAGAAATATATGAAACTATACAGATTCAAAACCAGAACAGGAGTTAGATGAACCCATACAGGGGTGATACTGTGGCTGTCCCAACCCTGGAAGCCAGGTTGGATGGGGCTAGAAGCAGCCTGGTCTACTGGAAAGTGTTCCTGCCCATGGCAGGGGGCTGGAACTGGGTGATTTTTAAAGCCCCTCCTAAACTAAAGCTTTTGCCTGTGCTCTTTCTTGGTGACAGCAATGGGCTCAGACTGAAATACCAATCAATTTCCCCTCACAAAAGCATTTTCTCCCTTGTAGAAGAGCGTTTAGGCAGGAATTCACAGGCAGTTAGGAATGCTGTCCTGGCAATATCAAGAGCCATGGCTGCCTTGGGACACCAGCATGGTCCAAGCATTCCAAGGCTGAGGAGGGTGGGTTTTCTTTATCAGAACTTGCTGCTCTTTCTCAAAGCCAGCAGGCTGCCTCTGGCAGGAGTTCAGAGCAACATGTCACGTTGATTGCAGCCCCTCCTGCAAAGCAGGGAGGCGTCACCATCACAGCCATGGCATTCCCTGCCACAGGGGGTTACGCGGCTCTGCAAAGTCCAGCTGGTCTGATGATTGTGATAAATCCTACAGGTGTAAAAAAAAATAAATATATGCTTTACATCAGTTGTTTTAAGAGAGACAAACCAGTCCAGCTCTCCCTTAGCTTTCCACGAACTACAAGGAATTCTTGTAAAATGATGCTGTCACAGAGTTTCTTTGCCAAGGTTTAACAAATTGTTTTAATAAAGACTTGCATTATTGAACGAGAGTTGTATTTTAAAGGAAATTACGAAGCTTATTTGTAATGATTCTAGATTATTGCACCAAAATGTGCTTTTTGAATGATTCATCAATATCCATTCCTCATCCCCTATGTTCTTCTATATTAATGTTTGTTTTCTATATTAATGTTTATCTCCTATTCCCTAATTTGCTGTTCTAGCTAATTGCACAAGATACGCAAGGAGAAACACTAATTACTAAATCAGACTCTGGCTTTTAAAAGGCTCAGGGGAAATAAACTAACAAATGGGGAGACAGGGACCTGTTTATTTTCCCTGCTCCCTGTCTGACGGGCTGCACAAAGAGTCACAGGGAACAGTGGATTGGGTTTTTGTGGCCGGGGAGAGGCAGGTTGCTGATCTGTTTTCCAAACCTGGAGTCCTGGCAGGGAATTTGCAGGGCATTAACTGCCACGTGGAACGAACATCCACAGGTGTGTGCTGCCACACATACATGCCTCAGAATCACTTAGCCTGGAAAAGACTTCCAAGATCACAGAGTCCAACCATTAACCCAGCACTGCCAAGTCCACCACAAAACCATCTCCCCAAGTGACACATCCTTGTTTGAACGCTTCCAGGGATGATGATTCCACCACTTCCCTCAAAAGCCTGCTCCAATATCTGCTCCACTTTGTTCTCCCGACTGATGACACCACATGTGAGTTATCCAAGACACCACACATCATCCTTGGGGCTCACTCTGGAAAGACTGGAATATTTTTAACCCCTTTGCTGTTGATTTGTCCTGACTGACACAAATTTTCTGATGTGGGGCTTTCATCCTTATGTTCTTCCAGCTGACACTGTCTGGTCTCCCTGAAAATGCTCCCTCTGAGAGGATGTAAATTAAAGTTTCCCAGAGGTTAGGAGGAGCCATTTCCACACATTCTCCATCTCTTGCCAGCTGCAAGGGAGGAAGGAAAGCAACACCTTGCTGGACCCTCATTTTGCCCCACCCTGGAAGCAGAGGATTGTGGAAGATCAGGATGAAACCAAGCTCCAAGCAGGCACAGAGCAATCCCTATGAATGCCAGTGGAATGCTGACATTTGACTGCCTCAGGGCACCATGCAGGGTCTTCCCTATGAGGGTTCTCATCAGAGTCTCTTGAGGATATACTTTGTGAAGCCCAGAGACAAAGGTGATTTTAAACTCGAAATGCAACTTAGAAAGACTCCACTCACTGCTGATCCTCTCAAATACAGGGGGATGAAACCTGAAAGCCACTGGAAAAAGGCTGTAAAAATTACTAAGAATCCAACCATATTTTACTGCTGGAAAAAGCTCTTGTAAGATGGCTGAATAGAAGGTGAGGTTCATGCAAAATGTAGGAAAAGCCAAATATCTAATTTTTTTAAAAAGGCTGTGGTATTGACAACCTAAACACAAGCTGTCAGTCATCCTCATTAAGTACTCTTTACAGAAAACCAAAGTGAGCACACTGGGGTGAACAAAGCACTAATTTCACAGAGCAGGGAAAGAATGGTAGAATTAATACATAGACAGTCATAGAAAAGGATAAAAGGGTGAACAGTAAAATGCCAGAATGATAAAGTAGAGAGATCAACATTTTCACTTTCTTCCCTCAATCCTACTTAATAAAATAGCAACTTATTCTCTTTATCATCTTCTTCTCCTAATTGTCCTTCCCAGTTTCAAAGGATCCATAACTACAAGTCTCTTCTAGAATCCAGTTAAGAAAACACCATTTACACATTCTAACACTGAAGAATAATACTATGACTTAAATTTTGTGCTTCGAAAACACAGTCTGCAATAAAAACACAGAGAACTCTCAAAGAGCTTCCCCCACAACTAATTTACCTTATGAACACTGGCAGCTTGAGTCCTTTGGCTGGCTCCATCTCCTGCTTCTGAAGACATCAGGGCGATCCTGCACCCCCTTCCAGCCCCAAGCCTCCTCATTCCCAGACTGGAGTAATGTGGCTCCAGCTGGATTTTGCACTGCTAACCGATACTCCCTGACACAGGTTGTGGTCTGCAGCACAGACTCACAGTCTGATCCTGGAGGGGGGATGTTCTCACCAAAACGTGGGACTCTACATTACTTTTCAATGTCAGGCGCTTTGCTTTTAATTTTGTGGTTTTAAAGTCACAAAACTTTGATGAAAAATACTGAAAAGTCTTGGATCGGATAAATCTAGATTTCACTCCTTTTATTCACTTATTCACCTACCACAAACCCCAGCATTCTTATATTTTCCTTTTCACCTTTTCCTTTCCATTCTCCAAACAAGTGAACGCCAGGTAAATCTGCCGTTTCTCTGTCCATTTTCATCTACTTAGTATCATCATCAGGAGAAAACATCTCCACCTGAGCTGGCAAAGGCTGTCCAAGCACTCTACCAGCAGAAAGACAGGTCAGAGACAAATTGCTGACATGAGATGCGTTTGGAGGCTCCTGTGCACCGCAGACTGTTTTTCTTTCCGCATATTTATGACTTATAATACGTCCCAGATCTTGAAACAGGACCATGTAGCTGTGATGATGAACCAGGGGAATTATTCAGCTCACTCCCTCACAACTGGTAACTTTGGATGATTGCTCCACATGATTCACTTGGAACCCTTTGCTGATCCTCATCATGAAAGAATTATTAAAAAAAAGAGCAGGAATGGATCGTATGTTCAAGTGTCAAAAACATCTCTACGCCTTTTCAGAAACAGGGGAACGAGGAAACCAGTAAAATATACATTTGTCTGCCATAAAGTGTCAAAATTGAGAGGAACTCACTACCCTCGATAAATTGTAAACTGTGCTAAAGTTATGACATGTATTTTGTGTAAGTCCACACTGCATATTATTCCCCTTTAGCAAAACTTTTTGATAAATTCAGAATGCTTAACAGGCAGAACACGGCCCTCAATATGTTTGGTGTTACATTTAAAAGCTTTCGTTTGCTAAAGTTTTCATGTGTTATTAAAATCACTGCTTGGATGTGGTACAATTTGTATTAAAGGATAATATTCAAACTAAACATACAGCTTTTTAACAGATGTTTAATTACAGCAGCTCCTCAAACCCTGAAATCACTTGTGGAACTCATGTTATTTCAGATGAAACTACTTACACACCAATATGGGCTACTCTGGCCCATTATCTTTTCACTTTTGAGGGGCATGATGAAGCTGGGAGCACTTTTAGCCAAAAAGAACTCGTTCCTAATTGCCAGCTTTGAGACAAAGTAAACTCTAAACCAAACAAGATATACATAAACTGCATCCCCCCCCCACCTTTGGTTTGTTGCCCTTTTTCTAAGCTCTTTACACCTACCAAAAATTCAAAGTGTAACCTCAGAACTCACCTCTTGCCTGCAGCCTTAACTTTTTCACTCTCTGCATTCTCCAAGAAGTTGTCCAAGTCTGATTTATCCCTTTGTAAGTATAAAGGAATGCAGTTATTTATTGTTGAACTGCTGCTTTATGACAGAAAGACCTTGTTCTCACACTCCTCACTGTCTGTGTACTGGAAAGCTCCAGCTTGGAGCAGAGGTGGAAATCGTGGATCACAAATGTCAAACCATTGCTGCTAATAAAACCCTATGGACTAAAATACAGCTTTTATTGTTCTATTAGAAATATGAAAGTAGATTTGGTGCTCTTTGACATTATCTCATGCTCAACAACCCCATGATATTCTTCTCCTTCTTCCTACATACTTGCTTCTTAAAGCCTGTTTTCTGATTAAAAAGTTTATATAGCTTAAAAACCTTATAACTTAAACCCCAAAAGTGAAGATCAAGGAGTGGAAATTAGAGAGAAAAGACAAAAGGTTTCCAATAACACACACTAAAGATTTTAAATAAATATTTTAATTCTATTATTGGCATTTACAGGTAGAAAGCATACAGTATGTTACAATTTTATCAAAATGTGAAAAATATGGATGTTACATAAGTAACAAATGTAAAAAAAGTATTTTTCTTACCTTCCCTGAAAGTAAGAAAACTATTCAGCATAGGAAAATATTGATATAAAAAACACAGCTTAGGTAAAAAAAAAAAAAAAATTGAAGTTTTTACACAGTACAACAGGTTCATCAGATCTGCATGAAGATGTAAGGACTTTGTGAGATTCTATTTCACCTACAACTTTAGGGAACTGGGGGCAACTGGTAAGCTACATTAATGAATCTACAAGTAGTTTTCCCTCATATCTGCTCCAAAATGCTAGAGTGCAGTAATTTTCTATACAATAAATAATTCTTCAAAGTTTCCACCATAGAAAATCATAGAATGCAGAAAATGCCACTCCAAGGTCACAGAGGCTAGGCAGTGCTTTAATAATAATTATGATAATAGTTATTATAGTGCTTTATAATGTCGAAGCACTTCAGAAGAGTTAACTAATTAGCCTCACAACACCCCTGTGAGGCAGGGAGCCAAGTGTTCTTCCTACCTTTCCATGGTACAGATGGAAAAATGGAATCAGGGGAGAAGCACAGGCTGCAGCAGCAGCACAGCCAAGCTGGGAGGCCAAGAGATGTGGGAATGGACAGGTTTGTCCCTCGCTGCTGGGAGCCAGGGGGCTGGGCTGGGCTGACAAATGACCATCAGGAATCACTGAGGGGGGGCAGGAAGGGACCAGGATTATGTAAGCATCCCCAAAAACATTTCATAGAGATTCAGAAGCTCTCACACAACTTTGTCCAAAAAAAAAAAACAAAAAAAGAAAAACAAACAAGCAAACAAACTAAACAAACAAAAAAAAAAAAAAAGAAAGAAACCTGAAATGAACAAATAAACAAACTGAAAAGGAGAAAAAAAAAAAAAACAACTCCTAAAGTGCTGACTGGCTTGAGCTGCTTCTAGCACCTCTTGTACGGAATAAGACTTACAGCAAGCACTGTTGCCAGCAATTATTCAAGCTGATTTATTCCATAAAGTCACATGTGAGCAACTGCAGGATATGATAACTACATTTTCTGAGACACCTCACTACTGTAATTCCTTCATTCACCATCTTACTTCCATGCACTTCTTAAGGAAAATGGAATCCTCAGTACTCTTGCATCGTAAAACGTGTTAGTAGCTGGAGACAATATGCACATCCTTCACAATTGAAACAAAAAATTAGTTCATTTTCAGAACAAAGCATTATTAATTTAAGAACCACGAACCAAACAATGGTAAATAGGAAAACCCTTTCCAAAGGCTGCATGCCGAATATCTGGTTTGCAAATACAATGCATGCAGGAGAAATAAATTCATCCAAGCGTAATTAAATTAAAAACGTCTTAAGTCTCTTTCAGCAGCATAATGGTTATTATTTTTAAAGTCTCCTCCAACCAGACTGGCCTGGGGATCAGATGCTGACCTTGGCTTTTCTACAACCATATAATGGTTTGAGCAGTCCCCGTGGCTTTGCACTGTGGCAGTACCAGGAGACAAAGCCTATACATACTGTTCTGCTTCCCCCTCCTTGGAAACAGCCTTGGCTGTACCACCTTTGCTGTCTTCACTCGCTGCTGCTGCTGCTGCTGTTTTTTCAGGAAGCGATGCCAAATCTTTGAAAACATCCACATAATGCCCAAAGCCCGGGCCCCAGTTCAAGAGGTTGTCCCAGTTGAAGCTTCCCGCTGGCTGGCCCAGCTTCCCGGGCAGGGAGCTCTCCCCGGGCGCTGCCTGCGCCCCCACGGGCCCGCCCTCCCCGCGGCGCCCCGGGTACCGCCGCGGCTTCAGCCTGGAGCCGTAGTTGTCCTCGTCGTCCGCGTCCGACTCGTTCACCTGGGACAACTTGGGCATCCTGGAGGTGTAGGCCACGGGCTTGTCGCGGTCGTACTCCATCTCGGAGCAGGTGAAGGACTCGTGCGAGTCGCTGTCGGAGGAGGACTCGGGCGCGGGGATGCCGTCGGCCGGGTTCCTGGTCCGGGACAGAGGCCTCCTGCAGTCCTCCTCGGAAGAGGAGCGGCCGTGGTCGGCGCTGCAGATGCTGGGGTTCCTGGGGCGAGGTGTGTTCAGTCTCTCCACCTCTTCGATGGACAGCCCCACCGGGGGAGACGTCTCCAGCGGGATCTGCCCGATGGGCTGCTTCAGGCGGCTTCCCGGGCGGGAGCTGTGGCCCGCCATGGTCTGCGGGCTCTTGCTTCTCCTCCCCAGCCGAGTGGCGTAGTTGAAGATGCCGGGCTGGCAGACGTCCCCGTGCATCTCCAGCGGGCTCCCTTCCCTGATGGCGAGGTGCAGCTCCCTGGCCGGGCTGTGCCTGTAGAACGTCGAGGATTTGGAGAAGGGCGCGGGGCTGTGCCGAGACAGGGGGTTGGGAGTGGGGCACGCCGAGTGGCTCAGGGACGTCGTCCTCAAGCCCTGCCCGTAGTTGGGCTGGTAGGTCAGGCTGCTGGCTCCCAGGGGCATGGGGGACTGCCGGGCGAAGCCCAGCGGGCTGTGCCTCTGGATGGAGAACTTGGGAGTGTGGCTGCGGAACTGCTTGTAGTGCTGGATGATGTCGGCGTCGGAGGGGGCGATGCTGCTGGCGTTGTCGATGTCGTAGTGCTCGATCTCGGGCTCGGGGGACGCCAGCGGGGCGCTGGGGATTGTCTCCGCGGCGTGCGGGATGTCCGTCTCGTCGTAGATGAGGTAAGGGTTCTCCCTCTCGATGATGTCGGGTTTTGGGTTCCCTTCGGGCTGCTTCCTGACGGTCATGTCATCGCCGTAGGGCGGGATGTTGTCGGGGTCATCGAACGCCACGTTCTCGCTCCCTTTTTTCTTCTTCTGCTTCGTTTTCTTCTCCTCTTTCGGCCCCTTGGACTTCTTCCCGCGGCACTGGTTGCAGAGGATGAGGCTGAGCACCAGCAGCGCCAGCACCGTGGCGCAGCTGCCCACGATGGCCGGCACGGCCCAGAGCGGCAGGGACAGCTCGGCGGGGTGCGCGGCCGGCAGGCACACGTGGCCGCCGTCGACGCCCGCCCGGCACTCGTGGCCGGGGGCGCACAGCACCCCCAGGCAGGCCACCACAGTCTGGCACGTCCGTCCCGCGTACGCCTCGGGGCAGCTGCAGGTGAAGCCGGCGTGGGGCCCGGGCTCGCAGCTGCCCCCGTTGAGGCAGGGGCTGGAGGCGCAGGCGCCCGGCGGCACGCACTGGTAGGCGAACCAGCGGTTGATGCACATCAGCTCGCCCCAGCAGGGATTGCTGGCGCACACGTCGGGGCCGCGGCAGCCCACCTTCACCGAGGGGTCTGTTCTGGAGAGCGTGGCCAGGCCGTGCTTGCCGGAGAAGGGAAGGCTCTCCCCGCCGTACTTGATGTAGGAAATGCAGCCGTTGAAGCCTGAGAGAGGGGAAAAAAGGGACAGAGCTGTTGGGAGCTGAAGGGTGAGCATGCACGGTCAACAACGTAGTACATACTCACTGTACCTACTCAGTACATACTCACTGTAACCTACTCAGTACATACTCTACTGTTCACTAAATGAGCCAAGAATTCACATGGTTACCATAGGGAAACATCTGTTCTAACGGCACTTAACGTCTTTAAATTGTATTTGAATAAGTACGATGTCTAATGACTGAAATATAGTACATTCAATATATTCACTATATTTGATGGATTTCAGTATATTCAATACACCGAAACGCTTTTGTCTCCCTATTTTCCCATATTTCTAAAACTTCCTATCATTTCCAACAGAGAATCCCAAGGGCAGATGGCTTGGATGTGATAGCACCAAACTTATCTGAGTTTGCCTACCATCCTTCAGCTAAGCCTTATGTCCCCCAAATTCATGGCAATGCTTTTGTTTCTCTGCATCTTGAGGGGCCTTTTCCCAAAATTCCCATACCTTGATTGCAGTGCTACCCTACAACAAGTTTTAGTGCTGTAAGAGCCCAGGGAGATGGAATTATCCCCAGGCTGTATGCAGTGGTTGAGTGAGGTCACAGGAAAATCCAGTCTTTTGCCAGCCTAATAATCCTCTGTGTTCCCCTGACTAAATCCTCTCTGGAAAGGTTTTGAGGTAGTGCAACCTTACGCTGATCTCTGCTTGGAGCTGTGGCAAAATGGTACACAGAGATGGATACCACTCTGTCATGAAGCAGCAAATATACTTGAGTTCCAGGAGATGCTATTAAAGGTTTAGAATCCTCAGGACTGAAGCTTTAGGTTCAGTTGGCAGCCCAAGCAAAAGCGATGATCACCTTGCTGCATGCGTGGTGGTTCCCTGCAGTACTGATGTGATGTGATAAACAATTTGTCACATCTACCTGGATTTGGAAATTTTATTGGACACAGTAACTTCACAGCCCTGTCACCTCGTGTGTTGTCTGCCTTTAACAGCACTGCAGATATTTTTGACTCTGAGTTCATGCAGAGTTTTATACCAGAGCCTTGTAAACCTTGGTATGTCGTACCCAATGTAATCCAATATTAAAATAAAATAAAATCATATGAATAAGGGATTTTGGACTGTGTGTCTGCTTAATGGAAGCCAGACATTCCTAATTTGTCTGCCACAGCATTGGGCAGTGGTGAGAGGTTAGTGTCCTCAATTTTCCTTGTTCTGCTTTCCTAAAGCCTCTGCTTTTTCCATGCACATGCTGCTCATAAAACATACATGTAAAAAGGGTAAAGGTCAGCACAGCATCCACAAGCTTTTGTACCACATTTCATACATATTCACAATACACAAGTGTAAAGTGTGAATTTACTCCACTCAAAAATACTTTATCTGGTCGCAATTCATGAAGCCAGGAAGGTTTTTCAATACAGAAATATGTGAAAAATACATCTGTATTGTCTGGAAAATCTCACGTTTTGCAGCTAAAAATCACTTCCATCTTTACCTAGTACTTGGGAAATTATATCAAATATGTGTTATCTACTTCTTTTGCCAGGATTTGAGACAGTTACTTTAACTCTTAAGGGAGACTGATTTGCTCCTTAACAGCTACACATCAGTCAGAGGGTGTTTCCTTATTGTCCTTGCTCAGAAATAAATCCTATTCTTCAATTGACAACAGGATAAAGCAGGAGGACCTTGGAGTTGCAGAAAATATTTTAATCATATTAAAAACAGGGTAATTCTTGCAGTACTTACCAAATCCCTACAAAGTTTTTGTTTAGCATTTTTGCCCAAATGAAAGATTTGCGTTGATTTTCAAGGTTATGACTCAGGGATGTATTAAAGAATACATCCCTTCTTCTCCATAGAGAAGAGTTTATACAAAAATAGCAATATATATAGCTATAAATATAGCAATTGATGTACAGACAAGCAGTCCCCCTGTCTCAAAAAGGCCCTGCAGATGGAGTGTCTGCTTTTGGAAATAAGAAGCCTGCAGTGGTCACTAAAGGAACAAAGTCTGCAATCCTTACTCATTCAATTTGCATGTTTTCTGGCAAAGGATGGATGTACACTAATTACTGATAAAGAATTACAGTAGTTGAGGAAAAAAGAAAAACAACTCACCTGCAGCTGTGCTCTTGAAAGGTTGGCTGGATGGAATTCCTCCCAAAGAGATGGTGAGGACGTTGAGCCCACCGAAGTCTTGGGTGGCGTGGAGAATGTCCCTGCTGTGGGTCCTGTCCACCGACAGGATGGTGGCAGAGCCGTTCTTCTCCAGGAGGACCGAGTGCCACTGGCCATCTGCAGCATACACCTCAGGGATGTTCCTTTCCACCTTCCCAGCAACTCCAGCATCAGATATGTAGTGCACCTTCCCACCTTTTATCTGCTCAGAAGAACACATGATGTGTGGTTTTAAAACCGTGTCACATAACTCCCACGCACAGGTAACCAGTGTGATGCCAACTCAGTACAGCTACAGTAACACGTGGCTTTGGGGTAACAGAAAGCTGGGCTGGGTATATTTTTCCCCAAATAATTGCTTTGTACTAAAAAGGCATTAATTATTTAGCATGAAAAATTTGGCCAGAACTACATACATCACATAGTAGAAACTTTGGCAGAAAATTTGCATTTTAGAGCTGCCACCCATTCGACCCCTGGCTAATCCTACTGAGCAGCCAGCTATAGGTCATGCACATGACAGCACATTTTAACCAGAGAAAGAATAATTCTTCCTTCTCCTTCAAGCAAAGTGTGGAAAATGCTTAGCAGAGTGAACAGATGTTGTCCTCGCCCAAGAAAACTGCATCCAGTTCCTATTACAACACAGCAGGAATGCATAAGGCATGGCAGGGCTTGAGCAAGAGCCCCATTTCATATCTGCTTTTTCTGCTAATTGGTATTTTGCAGAAAACTTTTGTGGTATTTCAGAAAACTTTCTGAAGAGTTGCTAAGTGCGTGATTTTGTGAGAATTTTCAAACAGGACTTTTTTGAGCAAACTGCTTTAAAACTTGTGAACAGCCAGGAAAAAAAAGGAATATTATGGCTTTTTCTCTTAAGAATGATGCCTCACAATTCTACTGAATCATGAGATGTGGGATTTCAAACCTCTTATTATGATCCCAAAATGAGATCGGTGCAAATTCTGCACTTAAGACGTAGGAGCTTAAAAAGAATCCCCCACATCCAACCCTGCCAGTTTCTCAAATATTGCATAAATTTGGGTATGCTGGCTGACCTCCTAAGGGTGTACAGAACTGCACAAGCTCATGGAGGATGGCTCTGGGACTTGCTGCAAGTTTCCTTTGGTGCTCTGCATGTTTGGTCACACATTTTAAATGGAATAACTTCTCTCTGTCCCACACTCCCCACTGCAGCTCGGTCAGTCCGAGATCCGTACCCCGAGCGTGCGGGACGTGCGCAGGCAGAGTCCAGGAAAGGTCACAGCCCCAGGTTTGCTGGAAGCTCTCAAAGCCTTGCATCCTTTGTTCCAGGAAAAATAAGGTTCACCTGGGAAGAACTGTGAGGTGACACACTGGCTACAAGAATGCTGCTCTCCTTTCCAGAAACTGTTAAATGTTCTGGATTTGCTTCTCCGGTGATGCAAGCTAAGGACTTTGTTCAGACACTCCAGCTTTAATAAGGCTGTAAGACCACGCTCATGTCTTGGCAGCTGCCCCCATGAATGCATCTAGCACGTATTCCATTTGGATGGAGGATACAACAGTGGTTAATATGTGCATCCACTTCGTTTTCAAAGGCAGTAATTTAGACTATTTGAAAATGTATTGTTTGATAAGGCTCGCCTGGCAGACAGGATGCTTTTGTTACTGATAAAACACAAGTGGCATGTGTCTAAACTATCACACAGCTCAAGGAAAACCCCACTGTTACAAATGCAGCCCACAGGCTATTGAAACATATTAAACACCATTTCTCAGAACAACTTATAAAAAGCTTGACTGAGCTGAATATATACATATATTTATGTCTGCAACCTGTATTGGTTTGTTATGTCTTATTCTTTCTTTTATGCCCCATAAAAATACTGCCTTGTATTTTATGCAAAAACTACTGCTATAGTCTTTATGCAAACAGAAAGGAATACACCATGCCAGACAATACTCTTAAGGGAGGACTGAGCACAGAAACAAAATTTTTAATTTCACCTTAGAAAAGACCTGTAGAATTAGTTACCAGTCAGCAACTGATATTTTCCATAGAAATTCATGATCCTTTAAACCTATTTCTCTATCTTTTAAATTGCATGTGACTAATGCTAAAAGACCCATAAATAACATACTAGGGGCATTTGGAAAAGAAAATTTCCAGAGACAAGACTGGTCCATGACTGCTTCAACCAGAAAACGATATGGAATGGTGCCTTGAAGCAGAACATGTTTCTAAATTTGAAACAAAGGCTGAAGTTGACAGCATTGAGAAACACAAATTTCTGGGTTTTATTTAAATGGCTGAGCAACTGACAAGAAGAATATAATGAAAAGAATGGACCACTAAAGCAAGCATATTCCTAACTACAGGGCTGATTCAACTTTACTAATACTCCAAGTCTCATTTGCTGAACAAACTGGGTTTGGTCTTAAAACCAGCTATTGAGTGGGAGGTCATTTAAAAGGGTTACATTCTGATGAGTTCCTATAACATGATATATGCATAGAACCATGGAATGGTTTGCATTGGATGAGTTCCTATAACATGATATATGCATAGAACCATGGAATGGTTTGCATTGGAAGTGGTGATCATCCAGCACCAATCTCTCTGCCTTGGGCAGGGACACTTTTCTCTATCCCAGGCTTCTCAGTGACCCATCCAATCTGGCCTTGAACAATTCTAGGGATGGGATAGCCACAACTTCTTTGGGCAACCTGTGCCAGTGCCCAAACACCCCTCACACAGGAGTATTTTAGTATAACTAAAAATGTAAAATATAATCCAGACCCTCTACCTGTACAGTTCAGAGATTTTTAGAGCTGCATTTATGCTAATTTAATCTTACTGCAGATGAGATCTCTAGATAAAACAGGACAAGACAGGCAATTTCACCTTTAACCCACTGTATTCATCCCATTACCTCTAACTGAATTACTTGCAACGTGCACTTGTAGGAAAAGAAGCTGTGACAAAGATTTCTGGTAATAAGGAATGCCCCACCCTCTTCGTTGTAGTGGATTTTGGAGGAAGCCTTTTCCATCTGAATTTGACAATTATTTAATCTGGAAACACTTGCACCTTTCCTGGATTAAGGATCCCTTTATATGATAAAGACCTCTCCTGGGTTTTTTGCAGGGAGTTTACATCCATCATTTAGTGAATCAACTGCTCACAATCTCAGTGGGTCTGATTTATTATCACTTCTCTAGTTCTACCCCAATCCCAGCCACACCAACACCAATTAGCTACAAGAGGAAAATGTGAAGGCATGGAAGTAGCCACAGGACTCAAAGCTTTTCCCTAGCATGGTTCAATATTAAAAACACATGGCAGGTTTTCTCTGAATGCTAATATTTTGGGTAACAGGCATATTAAAAGACACAAGAATCAAGGTATAAAATTGTCTGTTTTGAAGAGTGACAAGCATTGTAAAGACAGGTCCCTAAAGCCAACTGCTGCACCAGAACTGCATGGAGATGACATGGAGACTTTTGCTTGTCTTCATTGGCATCTCGGGCCACCTCTGAGGGGAATATTCATGGGGACACCCACTCTGGGAATGAGGAGCAGTGCAGAGGCCACACTGCACTAGCTACAGTTAAATTACTGCAGTTTTACCAACTAGCATCACCTGACAACTGCTTGGCAACCGGCACAGCCTCTCCTTCCTCAAACTTCTGCATCTGGTGCGAGGCAAACCTCTGCTCTCCTCCCCTGCACAGCTGGGGCTGGGACTTGACACCCTCTGCTTGCTTGTATAACTTCACCAATATTAACAATAACAAGAGTGTTTGCATAAACACAGAACCAGTGCTTTAGCCAGGAAATGCAACTCTCTCTCTTTTTTTTTTTTTAAATAATGCTTGGAGAGCTCACCTAGCAAATTCTGCTGGGGGGGGAGAAAAAGGTTTTTTCTCTCCAGAAGTCAAAAATAATGAGATCTTATCTGCTAATATGAACTAGGCAGAAACCTCCTATGAAATGATGTGGTAAAAGCATATGCCAGGGAAGTAGTGCAGACTTGCTTCTTAAATGCAGCCGGTGTGTCAGGAAAGCTTCGTAACTCTGACCAGGCAGGTGGAGGATATCCACGGGGCTGAAGCTTAGAAAGTGTGAATTTCTGTATCAATTTCTCTAAAAGTCAGGGAAGAAAAAGTTGGAAAGCCTTGCAGCAGTCAAGGAAACTTGGAGCTTATACCAACCCAATAAAGGGGCTTGCCAACATCACTGCTGTACTCATTTAGAGTTATGAGTAAATGGACTGAGTCATCGCCAGGAACCAAACCATCGCTTTCTCTTGAGAAAGGTAACTTCTGCAGCAATAAGCTCTTTGAGGAAAGAAAAAAAAAACAAAAAGCCCCAAAACAGTGTGGCATTTGAAGCATTAATTCAGCTACGTATGCCAAAATAATTTGATATTAACATTGGTCTGTGAGTAACCTCACGAATTCAAGTTATCCCTCACTTCCTAGTTTGATAAGCTTGAGCCATGTTGGTAGGAATTAATGAAAACTTTTTGGCAATCCTTTGCTAGCTTAAGGAGGGTCTGGGTTCAAGGCTCAAAAAATCAGAAGATAAAAGGCCAATAACAAAATGATTTGTTCTGTAAAGTGTAATGATGATAATAACCATGGCAATGAGCACCGTTCTCGTCGCCTTAAAACAGTCACTATTTGGAGTCTAGACAAAACTGATTAGATATAAAACCATCAAGATCTTCTGATACCTTGGCAAATAGGAAGGGAATTGTTGAGAAGATGAATGATACTGGAGCAACGCCTAGTCTCACTTAAAGACCTAATATTTCATACAGGAAACAGAAAGAGTAATGGAAAAACGCGATTCTGATCGCTGCACACGAGGCACTCCAACCAAACCCAACCAGCCTCAGCTGCAATCTCACCTTCACGGTGGTGAAGTTGCTGCTCTCCTGGACGTGCAGCAGAACGCCGCTCTCGCTCCTCGTCATGAACTTCACCTCCAGGCGCTCCACGCCTGGCGGGCCCCGAGCCCCCAGCCTCATCAGGGCGTCCCTCCTCCTGCCGGGGCTCATGTGGTAGTCCAGCCGCCCCTTGCCCTCCAGCGACAAGGCCGTGTCCGCAGTGACATCTGGGACAAGCACAGGGAAGCGCTCAGCACGCAGCTCCGGCCACCGCCCGCCCCGTGGCTCCGGGCACAGATCAAGGTCAGAGCGGGTCAAGGGCAGGGGGGAGCGGGGGTGAATGGCAATGGCAGCCCCTCTATTCTTTGGCTTCCACCAGAATGTGCGCTTGAGAGTGGGAGTGTGCCAGTAATTTACTGCTGCTATCAGTCAAGAGTAAATTAAAACTCGCTAGGGAACAAGTGAGGGAGTAGGGAAAAAAATTTGGCTCTCAGAACTGTAATTCCTTCCCAGGGATGTTACTGTTTCCATTACTGCATCGGGGTTTCATGATATATTGAACTCTAAGCTCTTCAGGGCAGAGATAATGACTTTCTATTTGTTATGGCATTAAAAAAAAGTGAATAAAAAAGGCAGAGCATTGACTACCAAATGCTGTTAAAATTATGGCTAAATTCTTTTGTAAACTGGTGTAATAAAAGCATATAAATCAGCTAAACAATAATGGGGCATGTAAAAAAACAAAGCCCGGTCATTATACTACAACTACATGGAAATAAATCACCTTGCTCTCCTGAACAATCCCACACCGATTTACAGGGCTACTCCTATGAGAGTTAATCACCCCCGAGCGTAAATGCCTTGTTTTCATTTACATTTACAATATTTTCTTGCATATAATCCACAGTCAATTTGATGAAAAGGACTTGAGTTTGGAGAAGCCATAAGCACATGAACTCAGTGTTTACGTGAAGGGGTTTTTGCTTACCCTCTTACCTCCCCATAGCAGGCAAATCCCTCCTATGGGATCCCTTTATTTTAGTTATGGATTATATGTTATGGGGAAGCAGGACTTTAAATAAGTGCAAGTTACCTGAAATGTGATATGCACAACAGAAAACATTATGTATTCAGGTTGTTGCCATTTTTAGCTCACAAAAGGACAACAGTCCATTGTGGACTTTTAAACTACTTAAGAGGCAACATGCTGCTTGTTTTCATTATTTTATAAAATTCGTTATCTTGTGGCCCTGAAAAGAAACTCTTAACAGCCTTTGGTAGAGCCACAGTCAGGTGTATGTTAAAGACAGTGATTTCTTCCTCACATTTTTCACAGTGCCTTCCTGTCAGTCCATCCTTGCAGTGACACTGCTGCCATGACCAGTGATCGACACAAGTGCCACCGTGCTGGCAGGGGCTGGTCGTGCAAGCGCCTTCCAGTCTGGGACACCTGGAAGAAAGCAGAAAAGCAGATGCTGAAAAAGGTGCACACAAATAAGCAGAGCAAATGTGCTGGGAAGTGTCCTCTGTTTAAATGTTTCTTCCCCTCAGAGATGCTAAAGTGGTTCCTCTCCCCATCCCTGGAAGTGCCCAAGGCCAGGCTGGATGGGGCTCAGAGCAGCCTGGTCTAGTGGAAGCCCCATGGCAGGGCCATTGGAACTAGATGACCTTTAAGGTCACTCCCAACCCAAACCATTCTGTATTTCTAAGAACCCCTGCAGACAGCTCAAGTTTCTAAGCAGATCCAAATTTTCAGCATCAATTTATAGCAGGCTTACAAAAGAGGAAGGAATTCAGAGACAGCCAAACTCCTACTATCTGTGATGCAAGAGAGAAGAAACCTTTTCAGGCATTTTTTTATGCTGCAGACTGCCAGAGCCTTTGTATTACAGTGATCAGTGCAAACACGGGGGTTGAGAGAGGAAGTGTGAATGAGGAAATCTGGATGGAAGACTGACATTATTGCTACAACTGTGACTTCAAATACTGAGATGGAAAAAACAATAGAATTGGACAGTTCATCATTTCTGAAAGACCACTCGGAGGATATGAGGGAAATTCGGTGATACTTGAGAGGCAAAGTGAGAGAACAGACGTGGTGGATTAAGAGGAAATAAAAGGGAGTAGAAGGCTAGCAAACAGTATGAGTACAGTCAAAACCAGGTGGAATTTATAAAGACAGGGGCTACTCAATTTCACACAAAGCAACTTGAATAATCACTGACAGCAGAAATCTAATGATGCTTTTGGTTTTAAGACTGTATAATCTTTAGTGAACCTTTAATCCAAATTCACTTTCTTCCTACATTTTCCACATTTTACTGTAGTTTTTTTTCTAACAAGAAATAACTGTTGGTGTCTGAATGGAGCAGCATTCATGACAGCTTCCTTCATTGCAAACAGGGTCCACTTGATCCCGAATATAGCAGACGTACTGATCTAAGATTCCTTGGGCTGCCAAAGCCTGGCTGGGCTCCAGGGGACGTCCATTGACTGCAAACTCCATTATGCAGCCCACAAAATCATGGCTTTCCACCTGTGCTCTCCTCTGAAGGATGGGCTCTATGGACCTGATGCCACCAACAGTAACTCGATTTGGTTGTACATCCAGAGTCCTGTGAAAGAGAAAAATGACTAATCAGTACCAGACATCAGGATAGTGATGACAGCACAGGAACTGCAACCATCACTTACAGCCTGTGGCTAAAATTCCTCTTCCCAAATTGGTATTTCACATTTAGAAGGGGACACAGAGATTAACATCACTTGAACTAACAGTTATAGTGGGCACAACTCTAAATTCACACTCAGCTTGCATGTCAAAATTTCTATTCACTTGACTGAGCACTGTGCTTGAGATCACAACAAATAAGGTTTTTTACCCAACTATAATTGAGATTGTAGATGATACTTAAACAGCAGGAAGATGGAGTCATTGTTTTACAAAGATGTAACACATCTGGTAGCAGGGAAACCCTGTATGGCATTGTGATTATTTTAAGAAATTAGCCAAAGTGATTTTGATTAAAGTTATTGTTATCTCCAAAGATGTGACCCACAGGCTACTGAGTTAGTTACAGTAAACAACAGAAATAAAGTTTGATTTCTTTACTGTTTATGAACTGAAAACTGTAACAGAAAACACCTGAAAACAATGTCAAAGTAATTACTGTTAATATTTTTTTAACAACAGCACTAATCAGGTGATTTTATTTCCTACATCTCCATGAGCAATGAGAGGTGCAGTTTAAATAAATACATGACTCCAAATCATTAGGCAATATATCATAACCTCATTTACACCACAGTGTAAACTACTCATGGCCATGCATTTCCTGACTGCCACCAGAGGCTGGGGACAGAGATGGTGTAGAGAACTGGGTACTTCTGAGCAAACTGCTTGCTATGATCTACTTCCATGCAGAAATGTAGCCTAAACTAGCAAGCAGGAGCACATGCAGAAAATTTAATTTGCTTCCACAAAGATGGAAGAAACTGACACTTGGGAGCCTTATCGTTACTCTTTCTCTGGTTTTACAGGGAGATTTCTTCTTAACTTATTCCAAAAAAAATCCCACCCAAACCCCAAACTAACCCCAGAAAATGAAGAAATAGTTACCAGTCAGTTGAAACAGCAACGTTGCTAACAGTGCAGTAGCCTGGCTCCTGGTCCTCAGAGCAGGAATCCACCGTCAGGGATGCTGCCTGCAAAAGGCACACACACAAACATGCTGAGCATTACAAGCTTTAGTCCCCAGCCACATGAACTATTTATGTTTAGGTGTATTTTATCAAGGACTTGGCCAGAAAGGAGCACTTGAATGTCATGATGTCACTTGGGATTGCAGGGTGCTTCAGAGCCACTGCTCAGCTGCACGCTCTGCCACGGTGTGGACACAGAGAAGAAGCCAATTGTCTGCTTCACACAGAGATGGAGTTAAACACCACTTTTTCACATTTGGGCAGGGTTTCTTTCATATTTGTTTGCTTTACTCCTGGACACTGAAGTTATTTTGGCTCATACCATATCCTACTCCTGATATGGTTCAGATAATCTGAGCAAAAAGCTGCCCCTTCCGATCACTAAGGGAGTTCCTTCAGGGGCTTTACCATGACATTAAACATCTTGAACTTGATAAAAAGCATGTTACAAAAGCTGGGAGTACATACATTGAGATTACCAGTTAAAAAAAAATTACCCTGGGAGTAGAAACACTGAGATAACTAATTAAAAATAATAACCAACCACTCAATAAAACTCAAAAAGTAACCAAATGGACCTGCCTAAGAGGCCATGAGGGGTCTCAGCTTTGATAATGGAGAAGCATCTGGACACCTAGAGTGGGACTAAGCTGATGTTTAGAGAAGTACCAGGCATTACCACTACTCACAGCAGTCTTGCTCTTTAATTATTGTTATTACTATTACTATTTTTACCCCCAAGCCATCAAGTCCAAGACAATAACATTGCCTCAACCTGGTCTAGTGAAAGTGTCTGTGCCCATGACAGGGGGGTTGGAACCAGATGATCTTTAAGGTTCTTTCCAACCCAAACCATTCTGTGATTCTCAGACTACCCATCCAACTTATTTACACTAAAGCTACTCACGGCACTTCTATTTGTAATCTATAAAAGTCTAACCAAAGCTGTCACTAAAATCATGAAACAACTCCTGCTGATTTGAAAAGGAGTTTTTATTTTATTCCTTATTTAGCAAAGAATTGTCCCCACAGTGATTTATTAATAACAGATGCGCTGAAAAAAAGAAACCCCAACCAACCCTGAAGGTTAGTTATTCCTTAAAACAAATTTTCAGAAAAATAAACATAATCTCCACGTTGTACATCTCCTCATGTTTCAGCTAGATGTGTGGTAGAGTTTTACAGCAAATTTAAATCAAATGCCACCTTTAAAAACGCCTGGGTTTATATTTTGATTTAGATTGCTCTATGGGAGCTGAGCAAGCAGCACTGGCTATCAGTACATCATTACTCTGCAGAGGTTTTTTCTACTGCCTGCAAATAAGTTTGGTAACAACAGCCTGTTGAAATCCCCACAGATTGGCCATGCAAGCTGACACACTGTATTGACCAAATAAATTCAGAGCTCTTAGCCCTAAATCATGCCCTACAGTACGATTAAATTGTTCAATCTGCTATTTTTAATGGAAGCTTATCTTGAATTTCTTTCCATACAAATGAGCAAAGTGCTTCTCCCAAGAAATGTCAGTCTGCAGTTCCAAAGCAGATTATAGCCCTGTGTAAATGAAACAATTCAGAGAAAGAATAATAAGCTGGCTGCTCTGTATGCCACCACATGCATACATATTTTTCCTTCAGAACATCAACAACAAAAACTGAAATGAGTTTTTTTTGTTCTTAGCTCAATCAGCATAATCTCCCTAACTTACATCGCTATGTGCTCTGCAAGCCAAGCTCCAGCCCCAGCTGAAGGGCTGGATATTTGAGAATATATTTTACTTGGAACAGAGTTCATACAATTTATTTTCTAATGTTAGTCAAATGTTCCTGCTTGTTACTTAAGCATTACTCTACAGTTACCTTGCCACATTATGAGCCTTGCTATCCTGTCACTTTGCAATAGCTCAGGACTGACAACTTAATGATTTTACCAGTTTCCGATAAAATCCCGCTGTGCTGTAGGAAATGACAGATTTGGAATCCTAAAGGGGGCCTATTTTATACAGTTTTGGACACCTGGGAGACATTTTTCCTGCAGCAGAAATATCTAAGACAAAGGCGATTCTCTTCACATGCTGTTTGTAAACAGCTGACATTACTGAATAGGTTTAAACATTAAAAACAAACAAACAAACAAATCATGCAAAGGTATAGGTTGTCTTAAATATTTGCTTTTAGCCTGAAGTATTCATGGCTGAAATTTCTATAAATAGCCCTTTTTATGTTCTCTCTTCTTGTCAGTCTTCTGGCACACTGACAAGTAAAACATTTTCTTTCTCTGTTTTTTTTCTTCAGTGTACTTCATTTATTTGTTGCAACTTTTACTCTGTGTCCTTATACTTTGCCATTTACATCTTATTTATAGAAGTAACATTCTACTTTAGTTTCTAAAATGGGAACCTGGTGCATGTCAAGATTAAAGTGCACCTTCAGGCTTTACCATTAGGAAGCTGTGATGTAAATCACTAAATTTGCGAGATGCATATTGAATATCTGGTATCAAAGCACATTAAACCAAAGTCATTGCTCAACACCACAATTATTCTTCATCTAATTTGGATATATAAGTCCTAAAAACACACACAAATTGGATTTGCAAATCCAGCCGAAGACTGGATTTCACAAAACCATAGAATCCTAAATGTTGGAAAAGACCTTCAAGAGTCTAACCACTAAGGCAGCACTGTCAAGGCCACCATTAAACCGTGTCCCCAGGTGCCACATCTACACATCTTTTTAATACCTCTGGGGAAGGTGACTCACCATTTTCCCTGGGCAGCCTTTTCCAGGCATTGACAGCCCTTTTGGGGAAGAACTCTTTACTGATATTCAATCTATATCTCCCCTGCTGCAACTTGAGGCCATTTCCTCTTCTCCTGTTGCTTGTAACTTGGGAGAAGAGACCAACACCCAGAACAAATGGAGATATCAGGTATTGCACTACAAATGGAAATGGAGTTTAGGGCTCAAGACGCTGCAAGGACTAGAAGGGAGCCACACTGGGTAGAAGAGTTTACTGCTTTTATTCCCTCCATCACTTCCAGCTTGACATATACAAACCAAAATGGGGAACCCCACTGTATACTACTGCTCTATGACTTTAATTCCAAACATGAATTCCACGTAAGCTGGCCATGTCTGCCTGAAAAGGGAAATGTTGGGCAATAGTTACTGATTATGGATGGCAAATAGATTTGGTTTCATTTCTAACTCAAACACTGTGGAGTCAAAAAACTTGGCTTGGATTCAAACAGCATTTGGTTTATGTTCTGCTTTGGAAATATTAATAAAAAATGAGAGAAGAGGAATAGAAAACATTTACTGGAGAAAAAAAATGAAGGCAGGAGAGGGGTCAGAGTGCCAGGCATATGGTAATCAGTTGTCCCAGTTTTTGGCAGAATTCCTCACCTCAGATGCATTCTGGGGGACAGAGAGAGAACTAACTTCCCTCCTTCCCCCTCAAAAAATTCTCTCAATGTAGCACCTTTTAACTCTTTATATGTATGCTACAAAGAAAAACCAGGCTCCCAGTCTGATGAGATTGGAAAAATCTCTGAATTAGCTCAAGGAGGTCATGGATGCCCAGAATTTTAAGTCTGTCCACTTCTATGTGCTAAATTTTGAGAAAAATGATTTTGAGGCTTTTTGCAATTACTGTGGTTCATTAGCATTCCCTGATAATCATCCCTGTAATCTACAGCAGTTAATTAGCCCCGTGCGTAGTCATCTATGTCATTAATTATTCCTGGCTCTCATTTTTCACACTGAGAGTTTTGGGGGCACTTTGCACATGTTTTTTTCATTACACTTTATCACCATCATCATCACGCTAAACAAACCACCACAGGGCTCTGAGTCAGTTGGAACGAGGCAGAAACGAAGGAGGTTTATCCCAAAGTTGGAGTTTCTGCTAGCAAACGCGACGTCGCTAATTTCCCGTCCCCTCCGAGCTGGCCTGGAAGCCAAAGTGATTTGGCTGAACTGGCCTCCCAGTGCCCATTTCAGCCCTTCTCACCATTCCAGCCCGGCGGGCGATGGCGGTGTGGAAGTGCCCGTCGGACACCTTCTTGGCTGTGCTCAGCCTGTAGGTGCCAGCGCCCAGGTTGTAGGAGAACCTGAGCCGGCCTTCCGCGACCTCCAGCGCCAGGAACTCCGCCCGCTCCCCGGTCTGGTTGTCGTAGTTGTACAGCAGCAGGGCGTTGCTCTTTATGGTGGCAAACTTGATGTAGATGTAGTTGTTGTTGGGGTCCAGGCTGGGGAACTCCATGTAGGACAGCTCTTCAAACCCGTAACTGTTGAGCTCGCAGTGGTTCCCAAAAACACCTGAAAAACACAAAGTGAGGTCTGGAATCGGGGAGTTTTTTCCTCACCGTGCCTTCTCCCAGGAGTGAAGTATGGATGTGCTCTCCACACGGCTGTGGAACCCCTTATGTACAATTAAAATCACACAACCAACAGAAGAATGGTATTACCCACAGCTGGGGGCTTAGGTACATTATATTTAAACTTAAAAATTGAATTAGAAAGGACAGATGCATCTATTGAAAAGCACGTTGTCGAGCTCTGTGGCTTCTTTGGAAAACACCAAACCAAGCCAGCTTGACAGCTCTGTCAAGACATGGTTGTTAATTATCATCAGGCATTTATTAATCCAGCTATGGAAATAAATGTGCATGTTGAGTTTATTTTTCGCTCTGTGGCTGTTATCTGGACTGTTTCTCACTGGGTGGTTCATTTTTTATACTCATGAAATAAGCATTTGAGTGATTGTAATATTATGCCTCCTCATGTTTTTACTGATATTCATATTTTGGTGCATTCTACATGCTTATTTTCAGAGCTCTGTCACATAATTTCCCTTGAATTTTCTTTTAGTGCAGCAACAATGAGAAAAAAACCCCGATTTAATTTATGAATATTAGTTACATTTACAATGGGAAATTAATTAATGCTGAGGAAATGTACAATAAATGAAATAAAAGGGAATAGAGAAATTATTCCACATGTTAATAGAAAAACATATTCAGCATTAGTTACAAATGCATATGGAGACCTATACTTTTATAAGAGGGTTTTCAGCAACCTTGAAACATTGTAGATGATTTCTGGACACTTCTGTTTTTTAAATTAATTTGTTACATTTACATTCATACTTTTCCATATGAACAATGGCAATTCTGGATTAATCTGCATTCAGAATCAATCTTGCTGCAATCGTGTCACGATGCCTTAAAATATCCGTGTTGTTCTGTGTTTTTATTGGGTCCGTTCCACAAATCAAATCTGGGATAATTAAATTCTAAAAATTATGAAACTATTTTGGCACTACTATATGCTCCTCTGATGTAAAATACTGATGTTATTTACAGTGGTCTTACTCTTCAGCTCCACTAAAAGGGCCTGTTATTCATCAGGAGAGCTTTGTTATCATCACACTTCCTCCTTCAGACTGAACTTTGGATATTCTTGGTGGTGAAGGTACTTCAGCCCTGATCCAGCTGTGTTTAAGTTTCTTCTTTAGGAAGCCAATAGTCTTGATTTAAGTATTTCAAGCATCCATTCTTACTTTTGGACAGTTATCTCTATCTATCTGCTCAGAAATATTCAAATTTTTAGGCACTGAGTTGTTTGGCTGGGTCTTATGTTTTTCTACGAGAGATAAAGGACCTGCTACTAGGAATGACAAATATGTACTTGTAGTGACCACATCACTTTTTAATTTTCTTCTGAAGAAAAATGAGTTACTTGAACCTCTAAATACATGCAGTTTTTCCAGACCTGGAATCACTTTCAAACCAGAAATCGTTTATGGGTTTATTATTATTATTTCTAAAAATAAATAGAAATATGAGTAGGGAAGGGGAAGGTGAAGAGGAGAGAAGGGTACTCACCAAAGGGACAGTGGCAGAAATACCCCTCCAGCCCACTTTGGCAGGACCCACCATTGAAACAGGGGTTGCACTCACAGTAGTTGACAGTGGAGTCACACGTTTTCCCTGTGATGAGGGAACAAAAGCAATTTCCAGGTCAGACTGTTCAGGGAAATAGGAAAGTCAGGCTGGTGTTGTAGGCAATGAGGCTATGAACACATGGCCAGGAGAGAGGGTGCCAGGGAGCAGCTCTGGGATGGAGAGAGGAATCCCAGACAGGATGCTGGGCTGCTCCAAGCCCTGCCATAGGCATAATGTGTGGCCCAGAGGAAGTAACTCTACATTTCAAGTCTCTCATTGTGGTTATACATACTGGTGGACTGTTGTTTTAATTGAATTATTTTATTAACTGGTGTCTATAAAAGAGAGATCATGCAATTAAAGGCAATGCTGAAATAAAGAATTGTAAAACTGTATCTTTTTTTCCTTCCTGTTGAGTGCAATATACTCACGAGTGCAAAGGAGATACAGACAGCCCTTGCTGGACCCTGCACAAGCAGGTCATGCTGAACAGAGACTGCTATTGTACATTATATGATTTTTCTTATTTCTCCTCATCAATTACAACCTCCTTCCTGACTTGGAGAGACCACAGTCCTCTGGAGCTAAAACAAGCTACCCTGGATACAGTCCTTTTCTGAGCAGACATTGTCACATGTGGTAAATATTATTCCCCAGAGAACAAACTGAAATCACATAATTCATTTCAGCAAGGAAGGGAACCAAGAGAAAAAGTGAAGATTTTAACAGACACCAAATACAGACACGCGCATTCTATGTATGAAACTAAAATTTTCTTTGCATGGAAGCATTAACTACAAAAAATACTGGTCTTCATTTCTAAGGTTTTCAATGCTTGGCTTTGATGATTTTAGCAACACTTCCACTACATCCCACTCTTGGAACCTGTCTTCCTGTCGCCAGCAGTGCCAGCTGTCACTGACTGTGCTCAGCAAAAACTTCAAAGTGTGGTTATGTTTGTCCTCCCTGTTTCACTGCAAAAACTCACAAAAGCAGCCACAGTCTTCCAGACTTCTCCTGAACTTCATCTCAGCCAGGCTATATGCACAAAGCAAGGGCTAAGACTGTCTTGCATGCTTCTTTCTGCGTCGATAATTAATTGTTTTATTTCTTACACCATATGAGTACGTTTAAGTTGAAAGTACAACATGAGCTTGCACAGAGGGTGTCCATTCTTGTATGTCACATATATCTTGTAATTTTACATCTCCCAGGACAGGAATGCACCAGTCCTTAGAGATTGCTGGTGCAACCTAAAACTGTAGCAAACCAGGACTTTGCTTTACAAACCTTTTTCAGAGTTTAACGACTTGAGTCACCTAAGGAAGGAGAAAACCTCTTGTTTTTCACCCCTCTTCTACTTTTTTTTTTTTGTTTAACCTACAGTTTGCAAGCAGCTCTTGCATGTGAGCAGCAGCTCTCCATGTGTGACTGCAAGCAGGGTGGAAATGGAGCGCTGGAGGATTCCTGCGGTTAATACGTCACTTGTAGATGCACCATAAATCCAGGAAACTTTTCCAGTGTCTGAATCTAATTATGCTTCGGGGGTATTTATTTATGTTTTATTCTCTAATGGGCATGGCTGAAGGATGAGTTAACTTTTTATGTGAGATTTTGCTGTTTTCTTTGTTTCCAATTTATGGTCTGTAGTAGAGGTCTTTGACTCATGAAGGAGAGCACATAGCAAGAGTGAGACAGATATGCTTAAAATAGCTCAGTGATGCTGCTCAGTTTTCACAAAAATCAAGTGGAGCTAAACAAGCTTACTCAGATGTTTGCAGTTCAATCTAACTAAATACTCCTTTTCTCAGGTAACATTGAAGCTGGCACATTTGCTGAGTCAGCAAGAGAATATGGATATTTATTTCAGCTGCACTTACTTTAACCTATGAATAACAGCATCTTCTTTATGCTTAACTATTGTTTGAAGAGCTCTTGAAACCAATAGAGGCGTGTTTAGAATAACAGAATTACGGAATCATAGGGTTGGAAAGGGCCTTAAAAACCATCTTGTTCCGACCCCCTACCATGGGCAGGGACATCTTCCACGAGACCAAGTTGCTCAAAGTGCCATCCAAATCAGCCTAGATGAAAACTGCAGTTAGCTGAGTTTATAGATCAGTTCTAGGCTGAAATTCTGAAAGATGCAAGGTATTCATTTCTGCATCAGAAAGATCTTTTTCTGAAGACCGTGAAAATTAGGAGAATGCTGGCTAATTGGTAACAGACAGCATTCAACATTTATCATTCATCACCTCCAGCTGATGTTATCACAGGCAGGGGCTTATGCAAAAATCTAAGTTCCTCAGAGTTTTTGGGTTTTTTTTTGTTAATTGAAAAATGTAACAGGAACAGATATCAGCTGAATGTTCTTCAGCTAAGATTTCAGCTGATTTGGGAGTTTTAGTTTTTGCAGTTCTCTGTGCCCATCTTTTATAGTTCTAGCATGCTAATCTTGCATTTGAAACAACTTCACAACCGTACATTCCTTCATCTTAATGAATCCTGGAAAACAGGAAATGAAGGGTTCAAAGAAAGGGCAGACAACTACTGTAAATCACCAAGCATATTCCCTCCAGAAAGTGATTATTTTAAAAACAAAACCTGTTCATCATTAAGAGATATAATTATAACAGATTGCTCAAACCCTAATGATGTTGCTCTGAGGTAATCAGTCTTTATAATCCTATCCAGTGAAAAAAATGACATTACCTTTTGCAGTATGATGAAGTGAAATGCAGCTGACAAAACAGAATAAATCAAGGAAAAGTAAGACTCTCAGTTTTCAGGTTACACCATTATAAAGGTCTACAGCTCATGTACTCTAATTTACAGCGAACAGAGAGTCTGTCCCAGAAAATTCTAATTTCTACTCGCATGCACTACCATGTAAATGTTATTTTTTTTACCAAGCATGCAAATTTAATTATGAGACTGTATTTTCATTCCAACAGAAGCAACAAAACCATGTATGTGGGGAACTGAATTAGAAATGCACTATTTTGGATGCCTCTGCTTTGCTGTTGTTGAGGCACTCAAGACTTAGATTCAAGAAGAAACAGTTTGAGGCTTTATTTTTACATCTACTGTGGCTATCTTTAATCACATATGAATGCAAATTAAGAGCCCAAGCAGCTGTGCTCTCTTTCTGCTGGCAGTGTAATAATGACATAATAGCCTCTATGTCAAGCATTCTCAAACAATCAGTACTCTGACATTTGTTTGCAGAACCTTTTGAATATTCAATTTGAAGAATTTCAAATATGCTTTTGCAGACATAAAATGCGTAAATATACTGTGTGATAACTGTGATCTTATCTAATAAGCTCTGTTGATATTAAACTCCAAAGATATTATGTCTTTTAATTACACTGGTGCCATTTGTTTTCTGTCTTGATCAATTAATCTCAGGACACTTTAATAACTCTTGATTCTGCAATGGCCAACTGATTAAACAACATCTGACTCCCAAAGAGAAACGTCTGCCTCAGTGGCAGTCTATTTTAAGGTTATTTGTGTTGACAAGGAGTTTAAGAAAGCTCCTATCAGATGCCACATTTAATTCATGGCACGAAAGAAACCCAACACTTCAAACTCTAAGAGTGTCTCATCACATTCTCTTAGCAAAAAATACTCATCTTTTTTTAAACTTGTCACATGCAGTGCTTGATTTTTAGCTGACATAAGGGTTGAGCATTAATGTACGAATTTAATACCAGAAGAAATCAGCTGGATGTTTCATAAATGTTTCAAATTACAGTCTAGAGGCATACACTGTAGTCTGCTGCTAGAGTTAATGAAGTGTTTTTCTTCACTGCAGCAGCAAACACATGCCCAAGTACTCTCTGGTGCTAATGACCTCAAGAGTTACAGGGCATAGGTGCCCTAGAATTATTTTGCCATGCTCCTGGCAAAATAATTTGATATGCTAACACAACATGAAATAAAATCTTGGATTTGTAACTTAATTAGAACTGCTTGTCAATTAACAGCAATTGCTCCTGACCTGAGGCTCAGGAGCAAATTTGTGAGGTTCATGCAGATCCCATCAGTATCCTTGATACTGCACTGAATATGTATCCACTGCTGCAGCTGTGCTTTAAATTAAGTAATTAAACATTTACTTCGAAATTAACATTCTCCTGCATTGTCTCCTGCACAGACCTGCTCTAAGTAAAAAACCCAAAGGAACAGTGGATCCCTTGATCCCTCTATGGGTTACAGGTGAGTTGTGGTGGTGGCAAGTCCCACACCAGAATAGACACAGCTGTGCTGAGCTGGGCTGCCTCGGGGCTTCTTCAATGCAGAAATACTTCTTAGAAAAGGCACTGAAAGCCTTACCTAATCTCCTCTGGTTAGACTTTTTTCTTTGTTCAGATTTCTAAGAAAAGTGGCTATAAGCACTGGATGAAATTGTTCAGACCTTCCTTAAGCATCCTATGCATGACAGAAGCGCAGAGCAGCCTGCTTTTCTGGGTTACAATGCTGCTGTGTTTGAATGTGGAATAAATATCAGAGACAAAATACTCAGAAGGGGTAGGAATGCTGCAGACATTTCCGCGCTTAATGAAAAAAATAAATTACAAAGGGACAAAATACAGAACAGAGAGGTTGACCATTTTGCCTGAATTCTGGTTTTTTTTTCCCATATTCTTCATCTGTTTTCTGGTCTGCAAGTAATTTGGGGCAGAGGCTGATTTTCTTGTTTGGCACACTTCTAGCTGACTTGAAACACTCCCGCAATATGCATAACAATAACACGTACAGAAAAATCATACTTAAGCATTGAAAAGGGTTTGAATAGCCCTCGCAAAAATCTTTCTGTTCTAATGCAAATCAGGTAAGTGAGATTTGCCTTGGGAGAGAGCTAAAATATAATAATACTGCAGGCACCTGGGTATTCTGAGCTTTCACACTATTAATACCTCATTTTGCACGACCTCTTCATCCACTGGGGATGCTCGTATTCGGACAATCTTGGGCTAAGAAGGTGCTCTCACCATCTTTTCTGGACTGTAAGGTAGGAGGAGCAGTAAAAGCATACCTGTGTACCCAGTTTTACACACGCAATTGAAGCTTCCCGGGAAGTTCTGGCAGGCAGCACCGTTTTTGCAGGGGTTGGAAAGGCACTCGTTGACGTCCCTCTCGCAGGCCATGCCGGTGAAGCCCTCGGGGCAGCTGCAGGAGAAGCCCCCCACCAGGTTGTGGCAGGTGCCGTCGTTGTGGCAGGGCGACGGGAGGCACTCGTCCACGTCGGTCTCGCACAGGCTGCCCTCGTAGCCCGGCAGGCAGCGGCACACGAAGGGCGGCAGCGGCTCGTTGGCCACCACGATCACGGGCACGCTCTCGTGGCTCCTCACGGCCGGGCTCACCGCCAGCCTCCTCAGGCAGCTGCCCCCGTTCTGGCAGGGGCTCTGCAGGCACCAGTCGTGGTCCACGGCCTCGACCCGCACGCCGCTCTGGCGGAAGAGGACGTCCCTGATGCTCTCGAAGAAGGTGGCCACGCCGCTGGGGCTCACGTACTGGTTGTTGCCGCGCTTGACGGCCGCCATCAGGAAGGTGTGGTTGCCGTCCTCGGAGAGGCCGTAGAGCTGGACGGCCGTGCCCAGCCCCGCCAGCTGGGAGCTGGCGATGCGCAGGAAGTGCAGGTAGTGGTTGGTGAGGAAGTCGCGCACGCCGTGGGCGCTCAGGCGGAGGAGCACGCTGTTGTCGATGGTGGCGTTGCTGAAGCCCGCGAAGAAGACCCGGACGCTGCTGGTGACGGCTCCGTGCAGCCCGTCGTTGCTGAGGACGGCCAGGTCAAACGCGCCGTCCGTGGACCTGGCCTGCGAGTGCAGCTCACAGGTGCCACCGGGAATGCTGAAAAGGCTAGTGACTCCTGAGGTGAGGGAGCACTGGAAGCTGTCCAGCACGTCCGGGTCCTGAGGCTTTACGTTGCCCAAAATTCCACCTGGGAAGAGGTTGCCATAATAATGAACAAAGATTTCTACTGTTCTGGGCTGAGATGGGTTGTCGTTTTGGTCTATTACCTTGATCCGCACAGTTCCTGTGGAAGACATCTGAGGAATGCCAGAGTCTCTGGTAACCACCGAGAGGTAGAAATCGCTGATTTGCTCCCTGTCAATCTCCCTCGTCGTGGTCAGGACTCCAGCCGTGCTGAGGCTGAAGTAGCTGGTGGCAGGGCCAGTGCTGAGCAAGTAATAGGTGAAAGGACCTTGGTTGGGAGGCAGATCGGGATCCGATGACTGCAGCGTCATCACCAGAGTTCCCGCGCGGTTATTCTCCAGGACCTCTCCTTGGCTGGTGGACAAGGTAGGGCCGTTGTCATTGATGTCTTCCAAAGTTACCACCAGAGAGGCACTTCCTGTCGCAGAGGGCGTTCCCGAATCGATGGCCAGCACGGAGAGGTTGTAGACAGGCAGTGTTTCTCGATCCAGCTCTGCAGTGACCGTCACCTGTCCCGTCTGCGGGTTGATGGAAAAGGCGCTGTTTTCATTGCCTGACCCGATGAAATAGGAAAACCTGCTCCAGCTGGGGACAGAATCCGAATCAAAGGCGCTGACAAACGTGACATGGGTGCCCGGAGGAACACCCTCGCTGATCTGTACATTGTAGGCTCCCAAGGTAAAAACGGGGGGATCGTTGGCATCCAGGATTGTGATGTTAACGGTTACTTCATCTATATCTGCGCCACGAATGCTCCCCAAATTTTTTGCAAGGACTTTCAAAGAGATTCGTTCTTCTTTCTCTCTGTCAAGAGGTCCTGAAACGTAGATCTGGCCGCTCTTCTCATCCACCTGGAAGCCCTTCTTTCTGCTGTTACCAAAGATGAGGTAGTGGACTTCTCCATCAATGCCCATATCACGATCACTTGCAAAAACTTCACCTACAACAGTACCTTTGGAGGCTGCCTCCGAAATCTCAAAATAATAAAGTTTGGACACAAAACGGGGCACATATTCATTTGTCCCTTCTAACTGGATGTTGACAGTAGCAAAGCTGCACCTCTCTTCATCTGGAACATTAAAAGCCTTTACTGTTAGATGGTAACTCTGCTTTGTTTCATAGTCTAAAAATCCCTGGGTGGTGATGGTTCCCGTGTTGGGGTCAATGACAAAGAGGTCGCTGTCTGAGGACTGGATGGCATACGCAATCACAGCATTAGATCCAGAGTCAGCATCAGTGGCGTTTAAACAAATAACAGTTGTCCCACTGGGGGCATTTTCTAGCACGGTGGGAAAGTACTCCTCAGGGCTGAATGCTGGGGAGTTGTCATTGACATCAATGACATTAACAGTGACACTGCAGTAGCCTGTTCGGGACACCCATCCTCCATCCGTGGCAGTAACAACCAGCTCGTGCTTTTGCTGTAACTCAAAATCAAGCGGTTTGGCGAGTATCAGTGTACCAGTGGTGGCATTAATAGCAAAGATTCCAGCTTCATTTCCAGAGGAAATATTGTAGCTGATTAATCCGTTCATGGCAGCATCTCTGTCTCGTGCTGAAACCGTCCTGACCACCGTTCCAACAGAGTAGCTCTCCGGGATAGTAACGCTCATGCGGCTCTGGGAAAACTCAGGTGTATGGTAATTTTCTTCTGTCACCACTATTTCAACAGCTACCTCGGACGAGAGTGGGGGATTACCCTTGTCTTTGGCTTTCACTTTAAACAGGAAGTTTTTGTTCAAATCAGCCATTAGTGAAGACGACACAGAAATCCAGCCTGTACTCCTGTCCAGTCTGAATTTATTAGTTTTGCTCTCATCAGAGATGAAGTACTCCACTTCAGAATTCAAGCCAAAGTCCTTGTCATCCACCGCAGTAACTTTAATCAAATTTGTGCCGACCCTCACGTTCTTAGTGACAGGAGTGAAATATTTAGGGGCGAGGAAGAGCGGTGCATTGTCATTGCTGTCTACCACGTTTATGGTGACGGTGGTCTCACTCGCCAACGGGGGACTGCCCCGGTCTGACGATGTCACGATGAAGCTGTGCCTGTTGATGTTGACATTGCTGGAACCGCTGGAGTTTTGGTACCTTAAGAACTGCTTGTTGAAAATCTCTCCCGTGGTTGCGTTAATGCGGAAGAACTCGGACTGGGATTTTATGAAGTAGAAGACTTGACCATTGGACCCTTCATCTGGATCGGTGGCTGAAACTTGGGTGACCTTTAGCCCAATCCCAGGAAGCTCGGGACACTCCAAGTAATAGGACGGTTTTGTAAATCGTGGGGCGTTGTCATTGACATCTGTGACAAATATGGTGACATCTGTGCTCACCGTCCACCCCGAGTCATGCGCAGAGACCCTGATTCTGTAGCGGTCGGTGTCCTCCCTGTTCAGTGGTCTGCTGATGGTGATGTCCCCAGTGCTGGGATTTATGGTAAACGGGAGACTCGTATCCCTTAGGGAGTACCTGCTGACTGCGTTCACCCCAATGTCCTCATCTGACGTTGTGACTCGCGTTACTGTGAAACCCAGAGGAGCATTTTCAGGCACAGAAGCACTGAATATCTGTGAAAACCTTGGAGCATTGTCATTTTCATCTAAAATATTAATGATAACTTTGACAGTGGTGCTCTGGAGCGGACTGCCTTTATCTGAAGCTTTTATGGTTAGCGTGTACTGAGACAGCTTCTCCCTGTCCAAGGGACGGACGCTTCTGATCTCACCAGTGGCTCGATTGATACTGAAACTGTTTTCAGTATTGCCCTCAATTATTTCATAATTGAGCTGTCCATTCAGACCACTGTCTCTGTCGACAGCAGCCACTGTCAGTATCTTCCGTGGGGACAGGTTCTCCGCTATTTCTGCAATGAAGGGATCTTGCTCAAACTCCGGCACGTTATCGTTGACGTCAATCACCGACACTTCCAATTTCTTGTAGGAGGAAAAGGGGGGGAAGCCCGTGTCTCTGGCCTCAATCCACACCACGTACTTCTGCACGGCTTCGAAATCTAAAGGCCTCCCGACAGAAAGCTGTCCTGTCACCTGGTCCACCAGGAAGGTGCTGCCCAGGTTACCACTGGCAATGTAGTAGGACAAGGAGCCTCCTCTGGCTGAAGATCCAGAGACGGTGGTGACAAGTGTCCCGACTGCTTGGTTTTCAGGGAATGTGAAGGTCTCCTGCTCTGCCTGAACACGAGGAAATTCGGCTTTGTCCACAAACCTCACGGTGACAGTGGTAGAGTCTGTCTTGGGGTACCGGCCACCATCCCTCACGTGAACGGAAATGGTGACTTCGGACTCTCCCACCAGTGGTTTTGCAGCCAGGATTGCCCCCCTTGCTGGATCAATGTGGAATTTCTCAGAGTTCTTCCCCACGAGGGAATAATGGAGCTCGGCGTTGGAGCCGGCATCTGCGTCGGTGACAGTCACGGCAAACACGAATGAGCCTGAAATGCAGAACAAAGCTAGGTCAGTCCTTTAATGAATGCACTGACTGTGAGAAACATCATGCCAGCCTTTCACTTGGAAGCACATCCTGGAGCAGCCTGCTCTTCCTCACACTGCCCTGAAAATGAACTGCTTTTGTCCCAAAAAAGTGAGTTCAGCAAGGGGCAGGTGAGTCTGTGAGTCCACAAGACATGCACACAGGCAAAAAATGTGAGTTGGAAAACAAGACTGCATTCAGAGAGATGGACATACAGATCTCAGTAACTGGGAGAAAGACCTGCAGCCTTTAGGAGGAAAGCCTGCTCCTAGAACATTCACACGATAAAAACCATAAACCCAGTAAGATTGAATGCTATTTGGATTTTTAAAATTACTCTTAGCCTATTTATCCACGAAAAAACCTCCACCCTGGAATTCAAGGACTGTTAAGGTTACATAAGAGAACAGGCAGCATCCACAGACATTTACCCTACACCACAGTCCCTTGCAATCCCTTCTCTTTCTGCTCCCCAGGTGCTCCTTCTTTCTCCCCACTAGCCCCTTAATTCTAATTTTCTAAGAGTATTCCAGGGACAGTAACTAAGAGGACTGCATTTTTAAAAGTGCACTGGTAAAATAGGAATACAAAACTATTGCACACTAGTACAATAACATGATTACACTCAGACTTTTCAGATCTTTTGAATTTATGCTTCACAATAGGCTTGACTGTATGTGCACCATTTGCATTATCCTCTACATTTGCACACTTGCAAGGAGAACACAGGGTGTTCTTCCTCACCAGACATTACAGATCTAAAGCATGATATGTCTTTCCAATTTGACACTGCCTAACCAATTTGCAGAACACTGTTGATGTTTTACTGTTACTAAAATTTAGAAAACACCCAGTTTTGTATAAAAATCATGCTGTTTTCAACCCCTTAAGGGAAAATCATTTAGAGGCAGGAATGACTTTGACAGCATCCCTTAAAACTATACTTCATGTCACTATTTGTCATGTGCAGTGATTTGTACTCCAGGGGCAGGAATATTTAGACAAGAACAGTATTCAAACCCCTGTGAGAAATGGGACAGGAGGAAAGGAAGATTTTGTGCTTCAGTTATTCAGATTATAATACTAATATTATTACTAGTTCCTCTTTTTAAACTCTATTAAAAATACCAAAAAGTAAAGGAAGTTGTAAGTAAGAAAAAAGGATACATCCCTACGTTTTTGATAAGTTAAAAACAGAGTAAACATAGATTAGGTTTCTAGTTATAAGAGATTTCATACAAAAAGCACCCAAAAAGATATTGCCCGAAAACATCAAGTCAACCTATGTGTACCCCTTGTGAAAAGGATTTGAAGAAACATCCCAAAAACAACCAGACAAAGGCACTAGTCAGATTACACAAAGTTTCACCAATTGAATAATAAAACCATTTCATAATGTTGTTCTGGAAACAGAAGAATTGTAAACAAATTCATTCTTCCATAAAAAGGAGAAGTATTTGCAATTGTTTAAAATTAAGGGACAAAATCCAAGACATGGAAATAATCTTTTTTTCTGTTAAAAGAAAATTTGTTTTGTAAACCATTTGTCATGGAATGCTCTCTGTAGGCATCACATATCCACGTATGTGTAAGTATGTGAAAACATGGAACATGAACTGAACCAGAAATTAACTCCTGTGTTGAGTGAAGTAACTTTAATTTGGGTGTAGGCTCCACAAAAGTCAGATTGCTGCTTGATTACTTTTATTTTATTTTACTTCACCACTTGGCTCAAGGAAAGGCAATATAATTAACATCTGACACGGACACGGCATTTTTGGAAGAGGCTGTCAAAATCCCGTTTAGGAATTGCTCAGAGGAGACTTTCAGAAATAAAAACAGGCCATTGTCTTCCTAACCCTAGCAAAATAATAACTTTTTTGAGTGGGTGATCATTTACAGTGCGTGTACTTTATGTAACTACAGGAACATAACTGAATTTGGATGGGAGGAACCCAATAGAAAAAACCTGCTAAACTGTGGATGGTAACTTGAGGTTTGCTATTCCTCATTTCCACGCAGCACAAAGATAATCCCAGGAAAACAGCTGCAGAGAAACATCCCAGAAAAACTTCTGTGGCAAAGCTAAGCATTTCATTAGGATGTTGCCCAGGGAAGCCGCGAATGTCTTCAGAATCCCTGGAAGTGTTCAAGGCCAGGCTGAGATGGAACTTTGAGCAACCTGATTTAGTGGAAGATGTCCCTGCCCATGACAAGTAGGCTGCTACACGATGATCTTTAGGGTTCCTTCCCAAACCATCCCCCGATTCCCTGTTGATGGAAGTGCCAGAGTTACCTGCAGAGGTGGGCGATGGCACGTGGGTGACGTAGGGGTGGTGCTGGAATTTGGGCGGGTTGTCGTTCACGTCGGCCACGGACACCAGCACGCTGGTGGAGCTGGACAGAGCCCTGGGGAAGCCCCCATCGCTGGCCACCACCACCAGGGTGTAGTTCTCCCTCGCCTCCCGGTCCAGGAGAGCGCTGGTGATGATCTGGCCCGTAGAAGGGTTGATGGTGAATTGGGAGTTGCCGCCCCTAAGCCTGTAGCTGTTGGAGAGGAAAACCAAGGGAGAAAAATTGGATTAGTATTTCAAAAGGCAGCCTGCTGCCTTAAGATAATAACCATTTCCTATACTCTTCAGACCACCATGCTGACGGGTATCAACACAGACTGTCACATTTTCATCTGACTTTCCATCTGTCTTCGCTGTTTGACTTTTTCAAATTTCAAGGCCTGTCATAAATAACATTTCTGGGGATTTCCAAGCATAGCTGTTTAACACAGATTTCCAATACATGAGCTGACTGAGCTTTTGGATATTTGAAGATACCATTGGACATACTCTCAAAACTGCCTGCTGGAGGCGTCCTCTAGTGCTGATTTCCCTGGGCTAATGCATTAGCTGTTACTCCAAAAGGCTGATGTACCTCTTAACTGAACCTGCAGAATATAGTTAGAAAAAGTACTGTCTTTTGAAATAAAACGATGACAGCTTTACAAAATAAAATGAACATTTAATATCCATATTGTTTCCTGACAGTTTTGCTATTCAAGACTTCAATGTGAATTTATAGTAATTCATAGCAAATTAGTAACCACAGAGCTCTGTTAACAGAGACTAATTGGGACCAGAGTTTAACCCTCAGACTGGTGGGGGTGTTTGGGTGTGTACACATATGATAAGATCTGATAAGAACTGTGTGCTCACTACAGGCATGTTGTAGGGGCTGCCTCTGCCTTCCTACCACACTGAGTTTGTCCCCTCTCTTGGAATGCTTATCCAACTTGTGTTCATACTGCACAACTCTCAAAGATGTATTTTTAAAGGTACTTGGTTAATATTACCCTTTTTAATAATCCAGATAATGGATTTTTGAGAAAATAATGGAAACAAAAACTGGCTGAAATGATCAATTCTCATATTCAATATCGTAACCCAACACAGCTGTGGTTAGCATTGCTCCTCTGCTACAGCACAGCAGCAGCTCTTCTGAGGTATGCTTCCATGAAAGACTCAGAATAAAGTGGCTTTAATGAAAGAGATTAATATTCCTATCTTCACCTCTTTAAGACCAGAACAGGTTATGACAGCAGTAATAACACAGCCCAGAAGCTGTACTGAGAGGGTTGAGAGCCAGCCTGTGTAATAGGCTGTGGCAACTTCTCCTGCTCAGTCATTAATCTCTGCACAACGCCACGAGCATGCTTTAATTGCTTAATTATGATATAATGTGATGGCCATATGCAATTATTCTCCAGCCATAGCAATGTGCACCTCAAATAGAAAGAATGTGCACAAAGCCTAAAGCACCACTTAGATCTCCCTAAACAGCAGCACCAGGCACATTTCATCTGTGATTTGCAGGGATTTAACCCTGAGTGGGGTATTGCAAAGACAGTAACTTTCTTTTCTGTGTTTCCACATGTTAGCACTGGAAAGATACCATGAATTTTTAATTTTTTTTTTTAAAGTAAACAATAAAGACATATTACATTTGTCATAAGACATTCTGAATTGTACCTGCATGCAAACCAACTGGACAGTGTACACATGTCTCAACACAACTGCAAAAAAATCCAAACTCAACCCCAAAAAACTAAGAAAACCAAAAACCCCTTGAAACTCAAATGGTGGCAAGTGGCATAAAAGGAATTTGATCCAAACACTTAAAATATGGCATTTTGACTCTTATGTCTACTGTCTTTAACAGGACTGCTCAAGTTTGCATTGCCATTTACAACCCCATCACCCTCCTTAATGACTTCACAGGTTGTCACCAGAAACAAGAGAACAAGAATTGGCACGTATGGACAGGTGACAGCTTTGCAGAAACTTGAACACTTCTTTCAAAGCACAGCACGTTTTTTGACTTTGCATGAAAATGTTAGCCAAGGATCTTAGATATCCCTATTGGAAACCAAAGGTTTAATTTTGAACAGACTCTAACAAGACAGAAAAGGAGTTCTGAGTGCTCAGCACCTCTGACAAGGCGACCTTACATGTTCTGGTCCTTCTGGCTTTCACCAGTTTTGTAATACCAGCCATACTTTAAGATCTACTTTAAATGCTGAATCTGGACAAATTCTGTCCAAGAAAAACAAAGTCCATTCCTGAACCTGAAGAGTGTAAAACAAAACCTGAAAACAGTGTTTTAATAGCTACTTATGAAGGGAAAAAATATTTTTATCAACTAACTGCTATGATGCAGTACTGAGTGAATGACAAAGACTAATGGCAGAGATATTAAAGCAATTTAACCACACTAAAGAAATCCAAGAGCACTCTGATAATTTTTGATTACAGGACACAATCATTACAGTCATTCATGCTCTGCATGGAATTGTTTTTTATATAAGGAATTTGCCAGAAATAGTTTCTTAGACTGTGAGTGAACAGAATTAAAAGCTTGATTGTTTCACAATTTAATAAATGGTATTTTTGGATGATTTTCAAATATCTAAAGATGTATAGATGTCAAGCTTCTATTTCTGGCTTGCAGCTAGTACGAAAGCAAATATTTCAGTATTTTGTAGACAGTGTTTTGCCATAACATAGTTCTGTTTTATTTTACTTCCTTTTAAAAAAATGACACTGTGGTATTCTTATGCTCTTTGAAGGAGGAACTGAGGTGAACTAACAAAGGTAAATAAGGAAGGTGCTTTTATATCCTCCTTTGTGAGTTTGGAAACAGTGATGTTTGCAGCCACAATTGTAAAATGTGCTAAGATTAAGAACTAATACAAACTTGCTTTACATTCCATTCCATTGGCAATCTATCTGTCCTCAGTGGATAATCCTCAGCTTGTCACTGCCACTCAGCATCTTCATTACTCTTGTCTGCGGAATTGGGAATGGCCAGTGTGCAGTCCAATGCCCAGTAAAGTTCCATCAATGAGCCCTGTGCAAAACTGCCAAATTCCAGCTTTTTACTGGTTTTCTGAATGGCCTAAACTTAATGATTCACCATGTGTAATTTTCATGCTAAACTGAAGACATTAATTGACCAAAGCTTTACTCAAGGAGCACATTTGCTTTCACTGAAAATTCCTCACTACATGAAAAGGTGTGAATGCAGCAGCAAGGCCTGTGGTGGGTGCAGCTGCAAATTGAACTAGCTTGCTTTTCACTCAGTGAAAAAATAACCCCACAACTCTATTTGTCCTCAATGTAACTCTAAAAGCCTACAAACAACAAAAAGACAGATTTGCCCAAGTAACTTAGTTACACACACAAAGCTGTCCTATTTTTTGTCTTACAGCTTTAGGGCACGCTGGTGATGGACACTGGGGAAAAAGGAATCTTCAGGCGAGATCTGAGGCAGCGTTACACGGAGCAGCAGTAATCGACCTACCTAATAACAGCATTTGTAGAAGCATCGGCGTCCGAGGAGTTCACGAGCAAAATATCTGTCCCCGTGGGAGCATCCTCCGGAACAGTGGCAAAATACATGTTCAAGGCAAACGTGGGGACGTTGTCATTGACATCATCCACTGTGACAGCAATGGTTCCAGTGCCAGTGAGGGCAGGAGATCCTGTGGGAAAGGGGGGGTACAAAGTGCTAGAGGTTACAAACACCAGCATGCTAATCGGAGCTCTGCCAGCCCCGATTTGGAGCCGAGCGCTTGAGCATGTCACAGTTCACAGAGCAAGGAAGCCAGCTCAACGCAGAGGACAGGGTCAGGTTTGTTTCAAAGTCATCTTGACATAAAGTACAAGTTGTGAAAGACCAAAAAAAAAAAAAAAAAAAGAAAGAAAAAAGTTATTATTTATTTTTCTTGCTCCATCTAATTCCAGAAATATTTTGTAATACAAGCTCAGTGGAAAAAGATGGTCTTGGAACTGCTCAGAAAGCCTTCCTGTAACAATTAGGACCAATTTGAAGATGTGGTTGACTTTCCTATTCCTCGGCAAGAAGACCTTCAAAGGTGGCACGCTGACAGACGTGAAGACTCCAGCCCTCAATTTATTCACCCGCAGAACAAATGGAGTGGAAACAGTGGCAAACCCAGTTTTCCACGTGGCTTTTCCACTGCCGGTCGCACCCTGACCTGGGGAGACCTTCTGGGAGCGGGTGAGAAGGTTGCAGTGAGTCTCCAGCCCTGTTCAGACTCATTCTCTCCATAAAGGCAACCATCTATAGCAGCAAATAATGCTCGCTCCAATGGGATACTGGCTTACAGGAAATCAGACTGAACTCATTTAACCCAGGGCTTTCATCCTCCTTGTTATTCTAAACTTAACTCTGATGAGCAGCAAGGAGCATGAAATAGCATGTTTATTCATGTGCAATCTCACAGTATTTGTCCTCTTCAGCTTTGCCTTTGTCAAACCCAAAAAAAGACAATGAAGATTTTTACAAGTTCATGTTAGTTTTGTCAGTCCGTTCATCACACTTCTTTTCAGCCAAGAATCACCAAGGCAACTTCTGCTAACTTCTGCTAACCAAATTCTTCCCCTGGAGAAAAGGGACCATTCCTTTCCTTGAATACATAGGAAGGAGAAGGAAAAAGTGATAGCAGAGCATGAAACACTTAAGTTATGGCCGCTTCTACTCAAAAGACAGATGACGACCATGCCTCTTTTACCCAAACCTGCACTGCTTTCCCCTTCCATCTCAGCATCACCAATTCAGCACTTGCTGGACCGGGATGAAGCGAGGATAACGGAATGCTCTGGGCTGGAGACTGGCGGAGCCCTTGCCGCGAGGCAGGCGCATTGCACGGAGCTGTCACTTGACGGAACGCAGGCTGCCCCTCCGGCCCCGCCGAAGATTGGGTCGCTGCTATCCAAGGGTATTGCTGCAGCCCAGCCTCGGGGCTGGGAAGGGGGCAGGCTCTGCTCCTGGGTCTCATCTGCTCCTGGCAAGGGCTCCAAACACAAAGCTCTTACATAAAAGGAGAAACAGCAACCCGTTTTCCCACTTGTTAACCCTTGAGGGCTGAAGAAGCGAGGGAGCAGCCTCAGCACGGGCAGGAGGATTTTGCACCACGAAATGCTTTGCAGTAAGGCGGTTTAATGCCCAAATGGGCTGAATGACAGAGCTCCCAATTGAAAGGTGTTATAAATCTCACAAGGCTGGGCTTGGAGGCTGCTGATCAGAGGGGAAGGATCACAAGGCCGAGGAAAGAACGTGCAAGCCAAGGAGTATAGATTTCACATCACACAATAGAGGCCTTTCTCTGCTCTGCTCTGAGGTAATTCACTCTGCCAATTAATACGCTTTCAGCCAGGAAGGTTACATTAAGGCAATAAGTCTGACTCATTTTTTAGCCTTTTTTATTTTGAACTCACGATTTTGTCATTTAGCCAAACACATATAGATAGAAAAGCCTGCAAAAGTGTTCTTGATTGCTGAAATATTGCCTGTGAAGTGTTTATTATTACTGCATTAAAGGAAAGAGAGTCCTCAGAGGCATTTGCTGCATGTGTCATCAAGCTCTGGCCTTCCAAACGCATTTTATTGACATTCATCTCGCAGCTAATGAAATGAAAGGTTGAAAGTTGTAAAGTTTCGCAGCTGATTAAACAATTTATATATAATTCAGAAATTAATCTTGGGTAAGTCACATTCAAAGAGCATCAGTAATGCAATTCAGCCTGGAAAAGAAAGCTAAAACCTGAAACTCGCTGTTTCAAACATATTTGCTAATACAAAGCCAAGGCCAGAAAATTCACACCGTGGGTTGTGTCACAAAAATGAACACAAGTGGCAGTGCCTTTAGATCCCAACCTTTGCCTCATGCCCCAGTCCCTTATTCTCCAATTCCCCTTCCTCCCTGGAAGTGTCTGCAAGGCACCATGCAGCGTGGGCTCATTTGTGTCAGCCTCAGGAAAGGGACTTTGCCAGCCAAGGCTGAGCAGCACACCAACAAAATTAGCTGGGGTAACATAAGTAACCCAGACCTCATCAACATTAGCTTGTGGCTGCAGAGTGCTCACAGAGACATCCCAGAAGTCCCATTTTAATTCAGCTGTTTGTAACATCCCAAGTCATTGCTCCTCGGTTCTAAACCCCAAACCTTTCTCATCTTACTTGGATGGAAAAACTCACGTTATTTACATTGGTTTCCTGTCTGTGTAGTTATCCAGATATAGGATTTTTTTTCCTCTAAGTAAAATATCACGTCCACAAATTTAATCCTTTATTCTATTACACAGAAAGACAAAGTTGCAATTTCACAGAGAGTCCTCAAAGCTTTTACTCGGTCGAAATTAAATGACTAGCTCACATTTCTGCAGTTACTGAGAAATATAAGAAGAGGAAATTACAAATGAAGTAATTTCATATGGAAAAGAAATAGCTCAGGGCCAAATTCTACCGTCCTCAGTGAACTTCCAGTGAAAGCTGTGCTTGCATAAGGACCACAGAATTTGGCCCTTGGTAATAAGCAGGTTTCATAAAATGTACAAGTCATATTTGTGGTGAGGGAAGTAGTTTCCACGGTCAGGCTGAGTTCCCAGATTTCTTAGTTTTGCTTCAATAGCAAATCTTCCTCAAGTCAGCTAATTCTTATTATGATAGAGCTTCACCCCTATTTTAATATTTTGCATAAATAACTGCAGTAAATTTAGTGTAAGTTCTGCAATATTAGCCAAACACACAAGATGACCCCAAACCATTCTTAATAAACCAGACATGTTACAACCTATCTAAAATTGCTGTACACAGCCACATAAGCCTCTGAGTACTTTTAAAAACAGCCCTGAGGGCTAAAGCCACAAAGAAACATACACTTTTCCCTTGGTGAACTTGCATTAAATATTTCTATGATTTTTCATGAGAGCCTGGACTATTTTTCAGCAGAAGCAGCAAGTGTTTCTTTGTCAGACACTCCTCATTTAGAGCATTTCTCTAGTGCTGTACAACTAGTAGGTTTTATTTTCCAAATCCCAAAATACTACATCTCACAGAGTCTTAGAATATCCAAGCTGGAAAAAGAGTTGTCTAGAAGGATGGAGGAGTGAAGGAACCAAATGATGAATAATGAAAGAACATAAAATTCACAGTGTGAACTGAATAGGAGAGATTGAATTGTCTGTTCCCATTCAGTGAGCATCACATCTTTAAAATTTATAAGATGGTGCCATTCATATATTATTTTCATTATAATTGTGGGTTTCCCCATCTCTGTGTGCTGAGGTCTGCTTCTGTGAGCTGCACAGTTGATTTCCTAGGTGGCAGCTGTACATATACACTAAGCAGACGGTCCCACAAACGTCCCCGCACGTCATTGTTGAAATAGAGATTAACCTGGGATAGTGTCAAAAGAGTAACGCTGAGTTCAGGGGGAAAATTGCTTCCCACGGATTTTCTTCCAAAAATTTCAGCTTTTTTGCTTACATCTGCAAGTAAACATGTGTCTGGGGATGAAGAGAAGGAGCAGACCTTGGGAGGCTGTGGTGGAGGATGAGTTACAGAGAGAGGTTATGAGAGGCCACCTTGGGCTGGGCCAGCACTGGGCTGTGGCTCCCCTCTCTTGCTCTCCCCAGCAAGATGGGACTGGGACTGATGAAGAGCTACAAGCAGGTTTTCTGCTCCATTCACCCATGCTTGCTTGAGGCTGATCACCACAAAAAATACTATGATATTTGTAATTTTTTACTTTAAAAGTTGTAACAAGCGATCTCAATTTTTTCCTCCCTCTGTCCAGGAGAGGTGGGATGAAAAATATTGGCTCTGTGCAGTAATTCCAACAGAAGAAAGGACAACAGAATGGAGGAAGGTGTCAGTGGGGAGAAATACCATTTAACCTGACAATCTCTGCTTTTCAAATGCTGCACAACCAGCAAAGAGAGGTCAATACACATTTCTGGATGAACTCATCATAAGCCACTCATTGCCCTCACTTGTGCCAATGTTCAAAGACACAAAGTCACCAACAAGGGACACACCTAAAGACGGCTTTCACCTCTGCCTCAGTCCATCCAAGCAGCCTTGGAAGAAGGGTGCACCATGTGCTTGTCCCTTGATCTGGGGAATTAGGAGGGTGAGCTGTTTGGGCTCCCTGGAATCCCCCAATATGTGGCAGTGTCTGCTCTGGTACACGCTGAGCTCTCCACACCACATCTGGGCGACTGGGGAGTGATCAGTGCACTTAGTGCACTGGAGCAGCAAGAAAAAGCCATGAAAGGAAACTTGCAAAGCCATTTCGGTTCTTCAGGAAAGCTCAGGAAAAGATGATGCTATTGAAAATTATCTCGGCTGCGCGGTGCTGTTTGGCTCACAGCAAAAATTAGAAATAGGAGAATGTGTCCAGCACACCATCCACATATTGTTTGAAGCCTTAATGGTTTCTAGGTCCTGTCTGCACCATGCTTAGCACAGCAGATAGCAAAACCATCATTCCTTTCAGAAACCAGGAACTCAGAAGTTTTTGCCAGCATTAAAATATCAAAATCACGCGCTAGAAAACTAACAATAAGCTTAAGCAAAAACCCCACAGATACTTTTCAGTAAAATGAAATTAAAAAAAAAAAAAGAATTAAAATTAAATAAAATGAATCTTACTGACTAATCAAGACTCATCCTGCAAGCAGTTTACCATGTTTTGTGGTAAATTAAACACATCATTATCCTGAAAATTGGAAAGCGATTTAACAGAAATGGAATTTTTGCCTCAGTGAAACGTGTTGCTTTGCAACAAAGCGGATTTCACTTCTCCAGTCAAACACTCAGTGAATGAGTCCCAGGACTAGGAGCTGTATGTGTTATCACAGAGAATTAACTTTTTCACTAAGTAAACAAGGCCTTTCTCACAATAAAGTGGCCAATCTTTCTAAATGCATTTAAATGCAGACAGAGTGTGCTGAGCCTCACTCAGCTGGTGAGCTTTAAAATAAACACAGAGCTACATTAAGTGAAAATGCAACTAGCCTGCACTACACTTTGCATTTCCAGTGCACACTAGGCTTGATCTGGAACATGGACAACTTTAACTAATTTTCCAAGAACACAGAAGAAACTGTGAAATGAGAAAAAGTAGTCCTTCCTACAAGATTGCACCACAAATATTTGTCCTGGCTGGGTATGGTGACTGTGCTTTGTTTTCTTCTTACTCAATTTTTCACCGCAGGCTGTCATGCTAAGTCTTAAAAAAACTTTTGAACCTGGACTATTTTGAGACAAAAGCTGAAATAAGTGGCTAATAAAAGATATTAAACAGTTAGAAGCAATCCATACTCTCAAGCAGTTCAGTGAGTGACTGAATGAGACATGCAGGAAACTCAGATTTTCAAAATTTCTGAGTGTGTCAAATCTGAGTTTATCTCATAGTTAGGGACAAAGCAGTAGTTGATCCCAAAGCTGATTTAACAAAAAACTTCAAAAACCAAGGGAATATATTGATAGTTCGGACAGATCCTTACTTTTGCAAGGATTATCTAACAAGGGAAAAAAAAAAAAACCCAGGGACTTTCTGTACTACATCAGGCATTAAGAAAAGAGAATATCAACCCCCATCTAGCAGCCTAAATAAGCTGGGAGCAAACAGAACTAAATTTGAGAACATAAAAAGTGAAAACAAAATAATAAATTATTCACTAGACCAGAGCCCAACCTTGTTCAAGCAACAACACATCCAGCCACCCTTACGCTGGTGCGTGTGCATGAACACAGAAACTCACACCTGTTCTGAGAGTGCAAAAGAAAACTCTGTCCCACAACAGTGATGCACGATGAGATCTCTCATCTGCTCTTATCCACACGGGTTTTAAATGTGGATACCAAAATTCCTGACTGACTGCATCCTATGAATCCATTAAGCTTTGGTGCTTCAGGACAGGGGCAACATCACATAGCAAGAAATGCAATATGCTGGTGAAAGAACAGGAGTTGCAGGCACACAGAGAGGCAATTTTAAGGCCTCTGGTGTATATACACATTTCCCTATCCCTGTTTTCTTCCTCTGATCAGGAGCAGTTTCCTGCAGCTGTTAACCCAGAGAGGCATTACAAAAAAAAAAAAAAAAAGCTGGAGCACTGTTACAGACCTACAGGAATACAGACTGAGAACAAAAGCCATGCAATAAAGAAAAAGTATAATATATATTTAGCACAGTTTCAAGATGTTCAACCATCTTACACATACATACTGCATATTTCTTAGCCAGAAATGCATCTCTTTCCAGAGCAATAAGTTGCCTTCTACCAAATGTTTCAAAATAAGAACAATTAAGGAAAATGCTGAACTTAATGTTCATAAAAATCATGGCACATGACAGGCTGTAAGGAAGAAATTGTTCCCTGTGAGGGTGGCAGGGCCCTGGCACAGGTTGCCCAGGGAAGCTGTGGCTGCTTCATCCCTGGAAGCATCCCAGGCCAGTCTGGATGGGGCGTGGTGTGACCTGGTCTAATGGAAGGTGCCCCTGACTGTGGCAGCAGGTTGGAATTCCAGGAGATTAAGGTCCCTTCTATCCAAAATCATTTCATGATCTCCCTGTGCCTGCAAAAAGAGCAGGCACGACCATGTGCCCCACCCAAAACCTCGGGTGGAAGAAGCGAGACTGAAAGAAAGTGGAACTACAACTCAGGAGAAAGGCAGAGACATTAAAAAAAATATTTTCTTAAAACCACCAAATTACTCCTCCTTGTTATAAGTTATTGCTGTAAACAGAAAAAACAGAGAAGCTGGCTCCTGCAGGGGCTGCTGACTGAGGCAATTTTTGACAGCCTGTGACTCCTGAATATCCCACAGCGAAATTCCTGTAATGCACAATTCTGAATTACGCTTTAAAAACACCCTGTACAAATAGAGAAGATTAACCAGCAGGCTAAGTGTTCAGGCCATATGTGCATGTTTTACTTGCTTTATCCTTGCAATTAAGGCTTCCTGAAATTGAAGCTTTGTATGTGAAGATTGAGCTAGCAGACTCACAATTTATAAGGTGTAATGTTTAATTTAAAAAACGGTTTAAGATCACCAAGGCTGGAAAAATCTTAGTATTTCTGAAAGGCTGATAAACTGCTTAACAACTACTCTAAGTACTCTTCTGCAAAACAGATTACAGTCAGAGATCTCATTAGCAGATATGAAATAGAATTTCACAGGCAAGTGATGTAAGCAGAAGAACAATTGAAAATTAAGTTTGATGTAGAAGTTCCAAACTAATCAGAGCAAGATGGATGAATGAAGAGGTAAGGGAGGAAGTGCAACAGCTTGCAAACTGAAAAACTGACGATTCTAACTTGAAAATTTTAAAATATTCAACATGATATTCTAGCTTGCTTTCCCTGACAATAACTCCTCAGGGCATGTTGGACTGACTCTGCCACAAAGGGTTTTCCTAAATAGCTTTTGGAGCTTTTTCTTCTAGGGAAAAATGTCCAAGCGCTAACAGCTCCTAGGCTCTGTGATAGGGCAAGACCCTGCTATTAGATTGCCACAACCACAAAATGCCACTCTCAATTCTCTTGTCTCCTGATTTTAGAGGTTGGTTAGACAATATGAACACTATGAACTCATTGATGAGTGTCACCATCTCAGTTGTCCCAAGGTGCCATTTAGAAATAAATTAAAAAATCAGGCAGAACTACTCCATCAACAGTTTTAGATCCAATAATGAAAGAGCAAAAATAATAAAAGCCAGTGAAACAGAAAACCACTAAAAGTAGGCTAAAGCAGACAGCACTGACACAAGGAAGAGCTTCCATGAATACAAGGAAAGAAATGGAGCTGGGCGAGAACCCAAAAGTCATTTTGAAACAGCTGTGCCATAAAACAAGACCACAGAAGAGAGCAATCTTTCTGTCAACTGCTAAGCACCAAGGTGAGCAGACATCAGCTTCATTTAGCTCACCAAAGCCTCAGCAATGGGTGTACTTAGACATTGCACAGAAAACCTGGCAAATAGGACATCTCTAGCTGAAATAAGTGAGTTGCTTGTTTGTTTTGACAGCATCAAAATTTAAAAATAGTAAATCTGTTGTAAAAATAATTTTTTTTTTTTTTCAGGCAACATCTTTTCACACTGCAGACTCTGTGTTAGATAGAAATACAGTGTCTGCTAAGGAAACAGGATGAGTACAAGTGTCATTTAGTCTAGCCAGTTAAATCTCACACAATGTTGAGTCATAAGACTTTCTAAACATTACTAGAAAATACAGCTGTCCTTTTGCTGTTGGGAAACATCTTGAAATGTGTTAAAAAACCAACACAACTGCACTGTCACCTTTCATTTGATTTTAGGATTGAAGGGAACCAAAAGCCTAGCTCAGAAGAGAATTCCTGAGAAGGATATAACCTCTCTGCTTGGTCTCCCTCCTACATTCTTGAAGGAAAGAATGCATAAGTTGGGGACCAACATTTCTTAAAGAAAAAACATATGTTTGTTTTTCATCCAGGCCAGGGATGTATACAAAGAACAGCTAAATAAATATAATAACCAGTCACGGATTAATTTCTTTCAGGCCTATTTATCTAAATCAGTAAATAGGTTATTTAAAAAAATAAAATAATTCCCCCCCCCCCCCCCCCCCCAACACAGGAACACAGCTTCTAATTAGAAACATCACGATTTGATTTTGGTTTTATTGTGGCAATGTGCCATTCTGGCCAACCTAATCAAGAGGTGGTGGCTGCAGTTTATTTAAACAGTAGTCCTGGGCAGTGAGCAGGTTTCCAGATGTGCTACTCCACATCCCTGCAATCAATAAATAAAAGGAGGAGGACTGTTGGAATGCTAACATTTGTCCAGAAAATTGCTCAAAGAGTTAAAGACATGGATGATAAAAGCAGCTGCACCAGTTCTTGTCATGCCGCCAGAGTTGAATGTTTACCTAGTGCCGCATCCCCACCAGATGGGGTGAAAAAAAAAAAGGCAGAAAGTCTCTTTTCCCAACCATTTTGCCATGAAGAAAGGTACAGCAAAGCAGAGCAGATTTATGTGGTAGAAGCAGACCCGTGAAGACACATTCAAATAGTTGTGTGTAGGTTTCTTGGCGTTTATGCTAGCAGACATTCTGGGGCAGCATCTGCAATCTAAACACTATCCTGTTATTCCACAGTCCATCACTTTGCCTGTCGCTGTATTTATAATTCATGCACTCTGGTCTCACAGCCTGAGCTGCAAGAGGGTCTCTAAATTGGGATGGCTGAGCTTTGGGGTTGAATTATGTTTTATTTCTCCACCAAAGCCACAGGTGTACCGCTCTGCAAGATGCTGAATGTTCCCAGCGCTGGATGCTCTGCGTGTCCGCATAAATCCCCCCTGCCTAGAGCGGCGGTCGAGTATCCCAGGCCGTGCTGCAGTAAGAGCACAGCAGGAGCGCAGAAGTGAGGGAAGAGTGATGATAAACCAAGGTAGGAATCAAACCCCTTTGTGCAGCCTGCACGGACACAAATCACCGAGCCCAGCGCCAGCAGTCGGTCTGTCCGTCCTTTCCCTCCCGCAGCACGCAGGGAGGACTCTCCGCCGACCCGCCATCCACCCTAAGGAGCGGGCGGAGGATTAGCAGCCAAGGCCAAGGAATGGCTGGGCCAGAGCCAGGACACTGCATAGATCATGCCTGACTTCCCTGGGCCTGAGGGAGCCCTTGCTTGGGAAAGCACTTCTCCAACAACCACCTGGATTTCCATTGCTGCGGCACGTGGTCCCGCCAGCGGTCCCCACCTGAGCTGTCCCCAGTGTTCATGAGCAGCTCAGCTCTTCCATCACTCACAAGTCTTCCCACATGCCCAGGGCTGAGATCTGCTCTGGGAGAGCACTCCTCTGTGCTGTGAAAGAGCACAGAGATCCCTGAGGGCACAGGCACTGTATCCTATGCAGCCCCACTGGCTCCACGCTTTGCCACGTCCTAATCCTTCCCTTGCTGTTATACTCAGCGTGCCCGCTGCCAAAACATGCTGTAAATCTACAAAGGTGCTTTGGAGGGACACCTCGAGATAAAAATAATGGAAAATTACAAGTCATCCTTCTTCCAGCAGCTTCCCTTACACAGGCTAAGGTAACACAGCAAGAATCCACAGTCACAATTTGATGAAGTGAAAATAAACCTAAGAAAATCAAGAAATCCTTGATTATGGATAAGGAGACCAGGAAGGCAGCCAAAACTAAATTGGTCATCCATTAGTTCTTATATCTAAGGGTGCTTCTACGTATGTATTGTGTCTGCTTCCTGGAAAGAGCAGGAAGAGTTGGCATAGACTTCTTTAGGAGCAGGATATCATCTCTGAATCTTTCAAACCAGTCAGTGCAGCCTATAAAAATTGAGATGCAGACCCTAAGAAAAATGGGAAGAGGGCTGGACAGACAGTATTTTGCTCTTGATGGACTTTTCATGAGTTAACTGCATTTGGATGTGTACCATGATTTTTATCTGTAAAAAAAACCCCAAACCTTAAATCAGATGCACCATATATGGCAAGACTGTTCTTTGGGCTGCTAAAGACTACTTGAAAGACTGTTTGTTACAGCTAATAAAAGCCAACCTCAAAGTGCAAAGGATAATACCTTTTCCTTGATTCATTTTCAAATATAATATGGATGTGGACAATTTCAGACAAGTCTGCTTTTTCCAACACTTCGTGAGGCACAGCTTCCCTACCTGTTTTGCCTGTGTATTTCTGGATGAATGGTCTGTATGCAAAATCCTTCTTACTAGGAATTATCAAACAAACACAAACTAAGAGACTCGGTAGAAATGGTTATGTTAGGCAAAGAGCTGGACGTGCCTGCGAGAACTTTTATAAACATTTAACAGCTGCTCAAGAACACAAATACTCCAAACGCTTTTGTTATCCATTTCAAGATTGGGTCATTCCCACCTTTTTTGCTAGTGTGGCAGGAAATACATCATTTAATGAAAAATGCACTGACTAGCAGCAGCCAGTGTGGTACCACCTGGATACCTACTGTGCCTATGGTCCCCATCCCACTTGCATGAAATCAAGTTAAGTTTTGCCACTGATTTGCCACTTCCACTTTCGTGTGATTTGGATAAATCACGATTGCATAGTTTCCCAAGTATTCTTTGCTGGTATGAATTCAGAAGAACTCTTCAGTGCAACCAGAAGATGATAGCTAATGTTACTCACCAGCCTGGTTGAAAATGATCCCAAATCACAGCAGCTGTGAATCAGTCAGGTTGTAAACTGAAGCACAGTAGAGCAGTCACATTTAAGTTACTTAAAGCAGTTAGCTTTAAGTTACTACTGAACAGCTGCTGCTGAACGCACTTGCTAGTACATTTTAACACTGGCAGGATGGCATGGGAACTTGTGAGTTAGCTTTAAAGAACACAGCAAATTTCAAAAGAAGTTTTGAAGTGTTTAATCAGTGCGATATCTACGTGTTTAAACGCAGGAACTCACAAAACATGCTGCTGTTCTTGTCAGCCACTTATGGCAAAGGTCCCATGCACACACACTTCATGTATTAATGTCTCCCTGCACTACCTGAAACTCAGAGATCTCCCAGCACAGGTGAATATTTTCATTTGGGACTGCTGGATTGAACTGTTGGCTAAATCTCCTGGACTGTGTGGGGTTTTTAGGAACCAGAGTCCAGGTAAAGCCCGTGCTCTGGTCCAACTCTTGGTTATACGCAGTGCTAGGCGCAGGGTACAGCTGGGTTCTGCTCCCCTCCCTCTTCCAAGAAGGACAATAATTGTTGGCTGCATGACACCACTTTTATCAGTTCAGTCTTTGGGTGTTTTGCTCGGTACAGCCCTCACTGACTTCTGCCAGCTTGGACTGAGAGACCAAAGAGACATCAAGACAAATCCAGCCTCAGCTTCTGAAGGGACATAAGGACATTCAAGCTTAGCAGGTCCAAGTCACAAGTGAGCAGTTTGAGGCTACAGAGTAATAGAAAGCCAGTGTAAAAACCATAAAGCACACAGTTACCTCCAGCCAAAGTACAAGACAAATGATACCTCAAGCCTTAAAATTGTGTTTTTCAGCTTCAGCTGTGTTCAGACTGTGGAATACCTGAGCACTGCTGCAATAGGAAAATACAAGCCATAGCTGTTGTCACTGGCACAAGATACTGCACACAGCATGGCAGAAAACAAAACTGTTTTCACTTGTCAACAAGTCGGCTCTGCTTCTATTTTTACTGCTAGAAAGCAGGAACAAGTTCTGCAGTAAATTAAATCCATCAAACCATGGGAGACCAGAGATCAGTCCAAAGTATGATGCAGGATGTCTTTGTTAATAATACTCACACCAAAATCTGAAACCAAAATTTTGGGCTTGGACACCTCAAGTGAAAGTGTAATTAATCTTCATAACAAGACTTCATGTGCTGTTTTAAATGAAAGAACTTGGAATACATTTGGTATTGTGGTGCAAAGATATGACTGGATGCTGAGCAAAGCAGAATATTAAAATGTTGAAATGCAAATTCTTATTTATTTTCAGGGCTAAGATTTCAGTAAGATTAACTGAGTAGTCTATAGCTGTTTTCTGGCCACTGATGTGACCTCTGCACATTTGTGATGCCAACATCATACAGGGTTCTATTGCCATTTAAATTAGTTTTCTGTAGTCACACATGAATTTCTTATTACTTAGGTAGGACCACTTATTCTGCAGGGCAAAAATCCACCTACCTAAATCAGTACTGAGCACTACCAACAGCAGAAAACTGGACATAGGAACAAAATCCTGGTTTCCAGAAACCAAATTCCCTTTGACATCGTGCAAGCCCATCCCTCCTTGCGGAGATCCCCGTCCAACACAACCACCCAACTTCCACGCACTAAATTTTCAGACCACCACAAAAACATTTCCTTTCTGTCCGGAATGCGATGTTTCCCACAGGAGCCCAGCAGGAGAGATGCTCTGCCTGCCTCACCTGCATCAGCAGCTGTGACCAGCAGCAGGTACTGCTCCTTGGCCTCCCGGTCCAGGCTCCGCACCAGGCGCAGCTCCCCACTGCCCGACAGGGTGAAGGCTCCCTCCTCGTTGCCAGCCACCAGCACGTAGGTCAGCTGGCTGTTCAGCCCCTGGTCGTCATCCCTTGCTACAACCTGCACAAGCCATGCAAACAGAACAGATATCAAAGACTCCAAAATTATGTTGGGATAGAGAAAGCATTCTCTATAATAATAATTCAAATTAATGGGCTGAATTAATGCAAGTGCTACAATTATAAATTAGCAGTAATTGAAAAAAAAATACTTAACACAGTGGTGGTGGATTTAAAAGCATAGTTTGAAAATACTAAATAGTTGATTATTTATTTTTGTCAAGTGTAAATACAGGAAGACTGTGCTGGGGGCTCAGTGAAAACCTGGTATAAGCTAAGCTCTGTATGAGAGCAAGCACTGCACGTCCTGCTGTCGGATTCCAGTATTTGGCACACAGCATCATCCCATGCAGGCAACAACCAGATTGAGAGATTTGTTGCATGGAAGTTGAGAATGAGATGAGAGGATAGAGCAGACTCTGAAAGTCCCAGTGGAAGTGTGAAGATAGGCAGAGGAAACACAAACAGAACTCCAAAGAATAATATTAACTCTTGGTAACAAAAAAGCTCACCCATACACACAAAAAGGAAAACAAGCCAACAGAAACTGCAAATTCTATTCAAGCCAAGAGGCAACTTCTGCCCTGTTTTGCCTTTTTAATTTTGGAGGAAGAACACTGTAGGCATGCCAGTAATGGTCAGAGACACGTATTTATTGCTGAATGTACCCACCTGAAGGATAACTTTTGGGAGCATCTCCAAATTCTCGGGGACGTTCACAGAGTAGGGGGAAAGCTCAAACGTGGGAATGAAGTCATTAACATCCTTCAGGACAATACTGACTGTCGTGGTATCAGTCCTGGGGCTGCTCCCACGGTCAGATGACTGAACAGTCAGCGTGTAGGAGGGTTTCTTCTCTCTATCCAAAGGCTTGGCCACAGTTATCACCCCCGTCACGGAATCGATCCGAAACTCATTGCTGGCATCCCCGCCCACGATGGCGTAGCGGACCTGCCCGTTTGTCCCCTCATCTCCATCGGCAGCCAACACCTGGATTAAATCCGTCCCTGTCAAAGTATTTTCCGCCACCTCCACTTTGTAAAGCTTCTGGGCAAACAGCGGGTTGTTGTCATTAATGTCCAGGACGACCACCACCACATCCGCAGACGAAGAAAGGGACGGCTGGCCCTTGTCCGTGGCTACCACAGTCAAGGTGTAGTTGGCCACAGCTTCTCTGTCGAGCTCCCCGGTGAGCCTCACCTCCCCATCGATGGTGCCAATGCTGAACTTGTTCCCTGGGGGCCGGAGCAGGCTGTACTCGATGTAGCTGTTGGGACCGCTGTCGGGATCCGTGGCCTGCGCCCTGAACACCACCGTGTCGATGGGCGTGTTCTCCGGCACGTAGGTCAGCCTTGGGGAGATGAAGCTCGGGGGGCTGTCGTTCACGTCCAGCAGGATGATGGAAACTTGGGCTGTGCTGGTGAACCTGGAGGCTGGCAGGGGGGCCATGTCATGGACTTGCACGACGAGGCTGTAGAAGGACTGGCTCTCCCGATCCAAGGGCTGCCGGATGCTCAGCGCCCCGCGGCTGTCGATGCCAAACTGCCCCGCGCTGTCCCCGGACGCGATGCTGAAGGACAGCTGAGAGTTGGGACCTGGTTGGGGAGGGAGAAGAAAGGTAGATGACATGACTTCATGCCACTGGTATCCCCTAAGTATCAATATTTCTGGCCTTGTTTCCAGAGGAAATTTTCCTTCGCTTTCCCACAGAAATAAGGACCGCGCAATCACATTGAGTGTTCAGCCTCCTCACCACCGTTTTTTGAATCCATCTGCTACTTTCAGCCAAGTTTCACAGTGGACCAGAAGCCTTTGAAATTATTATTTTCTGACAAGATAATATTCATGAAAGAGAGAGGGAGGATGTTAATTGGAGAGGCCACAGAGGGAACACTTGGCAGGGTTCATCTCTGCTTTTCATTCAGCAGGAGCTCCACGGTGGCACCACAAGTAATTTTTCCCCATCTACAAGGGTTAGGGATAAAGGATTTGGAGGGTTTTCCTTCAGAAACCAAGACTCAGAAGTTCTCTGCTCATTGAACATCTGGTTTCCTCCATTCTTCCCAGTTCAACTAAGCAACGTTATTATTAATGTAATTATTTCATGAATTTTTCCATTCAATTAAAAAAAGCCACAAGCAGAAACTCCCAAGCCTAGCTGGAGCAAGCCAAGAGTGAATACTGGGGAAAGGTATGCTTCCCATATATGGCATGGTATTCCAAAATATCAAAAGAACAGCCCTCACTCAGCAATTATGGTCAGGGGAGAGATTTATCATTCCAGTAAGGGAAATGCATCCTGAACCTGGACAGGGCTGTGAAATATCCTTAAAAATTCTTTGTAGGAAACAATGTGGGCTACCGTGTCAATTCCACAGTTCACTCTAATCACTGGGAACATCCAAATGTGGAAAAAGTTCTCTCCTCCATCTATCTTACCCCTATTTTAATTAATTTCAAAAATTGCTCTTGCTTTGCATATTCAAGACTGTGTTTAGGATTAGTAAATTAATAAAACATTAGCTACTAATTTACCTCTCAAACTACCTTGTTCATGCAAAGAAAGCTGCCCACTTCACTGATTGCTGTGCATTTTATCATTTTTACTCAGAAGCTTTTTTCTCTCTGAGTGAATTGCTTTGATAATAAAATTATCCCTGCATTAGATTTATTAATCTCTGTTTATTATGCTCAGACTTGAGAAATCTAGTTTTTATGTGTCTTTCCCCCAGTGGCTACTGTAATTGGCAATTTTCCCTCTCTCTTTTTCATCCTGAAGGAGTCAAATTATAAAATGAATAGAAAACACATGAAAGACAAAATATTTGAATGCAATTAAAGAAATTAATACATTTATCTGCCAGATATTGGTGTTTCTCCATTACTTGAATCAAGTGAAAGACAGTGAAAGTCTAATGCTACTCTGCTCTTTGTTCAGTTGTATTTTCAAATGATTAATTATATGTATGAAAGCCTTGACTTCAGTAAAGTACTTTTCTGGAGATGGGTAGGATTTGGGTCCTGCAAAAGAAAATAACTTTAAAAAAAATACTCTATTTCCCCTTCTCCCCTCCAGAGTTTTCTATGGTGCTTTCTATTCCTATGAAAAAATTAGTTTGTTATTCCTTATCTCACCTCCATGAACATTTCATTCTTTGTCCTGTGTTCTCATAGGTTTCCGTGCTGCTGATGCTTATATAAATGAAACTATAAAACAGAAGAGTTGCCTAAATATCAGTGGAGCCAGGAAGGGCACTTAATGAACTATTCTCTGTTTCAAACCCAACATGCCAAGCTGGCATTGTGCACCTCAGCCATCCCCCCTTCCAAAGTTTGGAGCAGAGCTTTTCTTAGGGAGAATGGAGGGACATCCTCTTTGCTGAACCTTAGGTTTATTTAATCTGAGGGTTCATCTGATAAAACACTGAAAGGACAGACATGGAGTCACCAATTTCATGATAAGACTCCTCTAAAGAGTTTTGTTTCTGTTTTTATTTATTTACTAATAAGACTAAAAAAAAATAAACCCAACAAAACTACTTCCCCTCTGCAATTCTATAAATACCTGCAGAATTCAGCTGGGAAATTACACCAGCTTTGCCTGGAGGAACACCTATGAAAAATTTTAACAAACTGACAAACACGCATGTGCTTTCCTCTGAGCTTTTTCCTGTTAATTCTTTGTTGAAAAAATAAAATCTGAATTTCAAAGTGAATCAGTTTAAGGTAACTGAGTTCTTTAGTACATATTATGATATTATTAAATATCCAAGAGCTGCAGCTGATATTTGCTATGGACCTGTATATGAAACAGTCCAAGCTGAGATAAACAGCTGCTGTTTCCCAAGGGGTGTGCTGAACAAGAAAATGAGAATTGGAGCAGTTTCACTATCACCATGTTTCTGTCTTTTATCAGTGTTTATCCTAAAACAACAGCCATACCTCATTATAAAACAATGTCTTTTCAGAGCTCTTTCAAACTATAGGATCATGTAACATAAATAATCAACGAAATTATATTTGTATTGAGTGCACTATCTGTGAGCACATGGAGAAGAGTATAATACTAGCACTAGCTATTTCTGTGCTCTAGATAAACATAAGACAACACAAGATAACAAGTTTGGGCTTGAAACAGAAACAACAATAGATCATAACATTTCCTTAAGTTACAGTCCTATGGGAGAACTCAACCTGGCATGCTCTTGGAATGATATTTCTGCCCTATTAATTTTAAATCCAGCCTGCTAGAAAAGCAAGCATGCCAGAAAATATAAAAGGCAAGATATCTGACTTCTCCTCGCATTGCTCCTCAAGTACTCATTTGCCTCCTTGATAACTGAGTGTGTGATGAATGTGAGTTGATATGTCAGTGCTATGATATAGCTCCCATCCACTGTGCACAGATGGAAATTAATGTATGAGGCGCGAGAGAAAAGGAAAACAGACTCATAACAGCAAACTGAAATTAACTTCCAAAGAGGTTTGAAACCAAGTGCTGTAGTCCCGACAGGAAAATAAGATATGAAAGAGGAGATAGACACAAACCCATTTATCTACAAGTCTGGAGGAACAATCCCTTCCCCAAGTATGCATGATACAAGAGCAAGCTCCTCCTCCAACTTGTTTACTTTATGTAAAGTAAGCGCCTTCACAAGTGTGGTGAAAGAGAGATTCATGCAAAACCAGCCAGCATCACAAAGTTATGACTTCTGAATTGTTGGCTTATCTCATGGAATCTCTTCTCCCTTCCTCAGCTTGATCTCAAAACCAGTTACACAATTTATACCACAGAAAATTCCACCCATCAGCGGAAAATTTATCTCCCCACATAAATGTTGGAGTCCAACAACTCAGCATTTCCTGAGGCAAAACTGCTTTGCTGAGCAACCTTGATAGGTTCAGTCAATTTAGGTGCACAAAGAGGGATTCCTCGAAGCACGTAGGTGCTTTGTCCTTGAAGCACATTTCAGTGAAAGACACTTCCATGGGCTCCACTGAGCCCTGTCAAGCTGAGAGGAGAAAGGGCTGCTCCTCAACATGTCACAAAAATAACCTTCACCTGTAAAGTCACTGTGAGTTATGAAGAGTTTTGCATTAAGTTACACAGGGTAATGTCTGTGGACACTTCAGAAAATGCGGTACACGATGGAATGTTGTTTATGCATTTTATGGTCATAATCTGTAATTCTCCTTGCTTGGGCACAAACTATATGGCGAAATGGCTAAGCAAACTATAAAAATTGTACCTTTTACACTCAACACATTAACACCCTCTAGATGCCATAAATAATCCCAATATTAAAGCTTATTTCAATGGCAAATTTTCCTAAGATCTCTTTCAATATGTCTTTTAACCTCCACTATCGACAACTTGTAGATGACAACGATCTTCATGATAGACTTAAAAGTTAGAGTGCATTTAAGATGACTGGAGATAACATCTGATTAAAGAAAAAAAACTTGGCAGACTCAGGTCTAATTTAAATGTGAATTTCAGCATACGAGAGCAGCAGCTTATGGGTAGCCCTAATTTTCCCAATTTCTAATAAGTCTTGTGGTGAAGCACAGCCTTAGGACCACAGACACGGAATGTCAGGGAACTCCTACCGTCATCGGCGTCAGTGACGCTGAAGTTGAGGATGGCGGATCCCGGGGGCAGGTTCTCCATCAGGGAAGTGCTGTAGGAGGCCATGCCAAACACGGGCGGGTTGTCATTGATGTCCAGGATGTTGAAGTACACCCTGATGGCCGTGGACTGGCCTCCCCCATCCTCAGCGCGGACGGTGAGGATGTAATACTGCTGTGCTTCGTAGTCCAGCGCCCGGGTCAGGTTGAAGACCCCGGTGACGGGATTCAGGAAGAAGATTCCCTCCTCATCATCCTCACTTATGGTGTACGTGATCTCCCCGTTGACGCCCGAGTCGTCGTCGGTGGCAAGAATGGCTGCCACCAAGGAACCTACGTGGCACAAGAGCAGAGCACCATCAGGCACCTGCAACAGCGCGGCATCAAGCAGATCCACAGATGAGAGATGCCCTCCCAGGGAAACTCAAGCCTCAACACCGTCTGAATAATTATAGGGACATCATGTTCTTGCTTCTACTCAAACGCTGTAAGAAATGGCTAGGAATGTTTTTTATATTATGCAGACTAGATATCAACAGGGGCAAAAATACCTTTTGTCCTGCTAGGCATTGCCTTCCTATGACTCAAAGGACTATGACTCCCTTTGCCGCAGACAATCACAAGTTCTGGAACCTTCTAGACGTGTCTTTCCAAATGCAGAACCCAATATGTGAGTACAAACCGCATAACCCAGCCCTGCTGTTTGAAACAGTGCCTTTTCAGGGTAACTGTGGTTAGAAAACTAGAAACCCTATAGGGGTCTGTTCTCTGCTGTTTTCTGAAATTCAACGCCCTGTGAATTTGTGCCAGTGTTTTCATTTCTGCATAGCTGACCTATCTGACTACAGTTTGGAAATCAAGTGTCACTTTTTAGTATTTCGAACACTAATTATAATTAAGATCAGCTCATTTCCAAGAAAATCATTAGGTTTCCTTTCCCTGGAACCAGATGAACTACGTGCAGCACAGTTAACTACTTTCAAGAGACATGATAAAACTGCTTATATCATCAGAACAAAGAAGAGTGCTGTAACCCCCTTTAATCCAGCTGGATATGCTGGTATCATTCATACCTATTTGACGGTCTCAAGCTTTAATGTTTCTTTAACTGCAAGGGGAATGAGGATTACTCTTTGGGATAGAAAGTGGAACCTCAAAAGGGAAACCTCATGGCCCTTCCCCGCTGGGTGAGCCAGCCAGCTGCTCCCAGACTTCTGGAGAGCAGAGCAGGAGAAGATGCAGTACTTTAATACAAAAACAGCCTATTTGTTCCTTCAGCATCCATCACTGCTGAGCTGGCTATAGAGCACTAATGCACACCCTGTACATGATTAACGAGAGAAGTCTCATTTTCATGTGGAGAGAATTAGGCTTGCCTTTTCCAGGGTTATTCCTGCTGAAACAGACCAAGACTCAAGGCTCTGAGAGAAAAGAGCATGGCTGGGGATCAGCAACCAAAGCACTCTGTGCTACACAGACATCTCAATTACTTCCAGATCAGATTCCTGAGGCACAGCTGATTGCACTGTGATTCTTTAATGTGAAACACCACCAAATTTTGGGACACGGACTGTGGGGCAGAGTGCAAAAGTTGGAGGCATGGGGGTAACCTTAGTTCCCCCAAATTAAGACTCCCATGCTTATGAAAACCCTAACAATAAAAGCTCGAAAGCTAACACCAAATAATTTGCATCTCCTTGATTTATTCATGTTTTAGAATAAGTTTCGAACATACTGCTGGTAGATACTGCTTTTGTACTAGCAATCTGTATAAAATCTTGGCAGTAACGCTCATTTCTCACCTGGAGACATGTAATATAACCCAGTATTTGAAAACTTTTTTTAACCTAAACACTTTTTAATCTACAGCCCCTGTTTTAAGCATCAAAAGACGCTCTTGCATACGAAACCAGCTTTAAACTAAGAAAGCAACCCCTTGAGAGCCCAGCGGTCGTATTTCCACGTCCTGTTTACCTGGAGTGGCATCTTCTGGGATGTCAAAGGAGTACACTGGCTTGGAGAACTTGGGGATATGGTCATTGACGTCGCTGACGGTGATGTTGATCCTCACATCCGAAGACTGCAGGCCGTCGTCGGCGCGCACCAGCAGGGAGTACTTGGAGCGGCGCTCGCGGTCCAGGCGCCGGGTGGCGATCAGCTCCCCCGACTCGGGGTCAATGTGGAAGCTATCATCTGCACCGCTGATGATGGTGTATGTCACCAGGGCATTGGCTCCCTAAGCCAGAACAGAAGTGGTCAGATGGCCTCATTCCCCAGGAAAACCACATCATAACTCGCAGTAAGACAAGGATCGTTCCAGGAACTGCGCTCGGGGATTATTTTTCACAACGGTTTCCTTTAATAAGCAGCCTTCCTGCCCAGTCCCTGCTTCAGCCCCACATACACACAGTTTTTATTTATGAGATGTGAAATGATAAAATTACCCAGATACTTTGTGCTCTACTCTTTGTAGAAGGATTTCATCCAACCAATACCAAAACACTCTGTTACCTGTTTTAGTTTCAAACCAGCATAACCGAGCCATGTGACTTCTTAAAACAAGAATAAACATTGATCCTTATTATCTTTGAAGGTTAAATTAATTAAGGTTAAATTAAATCCCCCCAGTGGGATCAGCCCTGCCTTTCTTGCTCTCTGGAGATGGGATGGAGGATGGAGGGAGCAGGAGAGGGAGGAAGGGAGGCATGGAAGCAGGGTGGACCTAGGGCAGCCACGTGGCAGCACTTCCACAGCTCATGGTCAGGAGAAACTCATGGAGGCTGTGCTTGCAGCAGCCCCTCAAAGGTCAGTTTCTGCATGGAAATCTGTTTACCCATGTAAATAAAAAACCCCAAAGTGACAAATCAGACATCATTAAAATCACAGTTCTGATCTCTTGGGTTGTGCTGCAAGTCAAAAGCATTTGCTTTTGGGTCACAAAATTTCATTTATTCTTGGGGGGAAAAAAAAGAAGCATTCATGTGGACTTTGAGCATTTTGGTTGAAAGGAAAATTAAGGAAAAGTAATGTTACACAGAAAGATGTCATGTACTTCTTTTTGCAAGACAGGCTTAAGGACACTGAAGGTTTGGTAGCCTCTAATATCAGATACAGTATTCTAAACCCTGTGTGCTGATGGTGCCTGGAAATGCAAGCAGATATTTACTGTGCCCTCCTCTGGTGCCAGGCCAGAGCTCAGGTTTGACAGCTGAAACCTGCTGCTGACATGCCAGTGGCACTTCTGCAATGAACAGCAGATCAAAGAGAGAAGGCAGAAAGGAATTCTAGGGCTGTTTCAAATATTCCTGCCTAAAAAAGCAAATTGACAGAGATAAACACCTGCTTGTGTTTGCCAGAGGAGACACAAGCATTAGTTACCTGACCTTACCAGCATGCCCCGTGCCAAACTTTCTCTCTGGGGTGCTCTTTCAAAGAGTCAGACTGAGCTAACTGATAAAAGGAAATTTAGAAAGAAAACAGGTTTCTGCAGGTGCCCAGCCCGGCAGAGCTGTGTGCAGTGCTCCATCTGTGTGCTCAGGTGTGCCTAGGGGATGTCACAGGCTTTCCTCCAATTGTGTGGCTTAGCCATCACATCTCATGGGAATTTCCAGAGGTGACCACATTCTTCACCCTGTGTTTGACCAGCCAGAGTCCTTCTAACAGAGTGCAGCTAAACTCACAGCCATGTGTGATACTGGTTTATACTTTGCCCTCAAAATAAATCCTCCCCCTTCAAAAAGCAAGGGGCAATAAAAAGGTATCTCAGTCCAAAGCTGCGCATCGCTAGGAAAGCTTGGGCTCCTTGTAAAGAGTTTGAGTTACAAATGTTCTGGCAGGGAAATTGGAATCACTGATAAAAACACTGACTGATTTCCCTCTAAGGTAACAAATCACTTCCCACTGGATGTGGGAATGTGATTATTCAGAATGGATCATAGATAAGGGGCAGTTCAGGAATGGTTAAAAAGAGGCTGGAGCATTATTGCTCTAATCTTAGATATATTTGCCATACCACAGCACAGAGTGGTAGCTCAGTATTTACTGCTTCCTAAAAGAAAGACAAGCAGCTAGAATCTTTGTTACACAAGTGCACCTTTCCAAAATCCTGGGTTTTGTCTGTGTATCAGGCTACTACTGGAAAATAAAGTGAAAACCAAAATATTTACAATCACATTCACTCCATTCCTGGGGGTGTTCCCGTGGTTCCCTCTGTAGTAGTAAGATTAGTACACCAATTAACAATCACAGGAAGACTAACCAAGCTAACAGAAAAAAGGCCAGGAATAAAATTTTCCTGAGGAGGTTGAATTGCCCTGTTATTGGAAAACAAGAACTGCTTGTTGTTGTCAAGTGTAACTCTGTATTTTAATGCCAACACCAACTTTTTGTATGATTATATTCGCTTTTTAGTAGTTTTCCTCATGGAAAGCAACAGTTCAAGCAAACAAAAATAGCATGATTAACATTTTTATAACTCAAGTTTCTAAAATAAATGAATGCATCAATGGCATGGTAGTTTCTTCACAGTATCTTAGTTGCAGCATTCTCATAATAATGAATTTCAGAGGGCAAAAATCTTTTGCAAACAAACTCATGTACAGAGCACACATTTTCTCCTTGTTTCATTTACTCCACTTTTTGGTAAAATAACAACTTCTTTTGGAAGGGATAATATTGATCTTTATTAGGTCTAGTCGAGGGAAAGCAGGCATTATCAGAGTTTTACTTGTTCTCCAAGGCTTGTCCCAGATTAATTTTATTGCACACCTTGGAACTGGGCTCAACTACAACATCTTGGTTTCAAAGTTATCTTAGACCTCCACAGTACTGGACAGAACTTTGGGAATGACTGCCATGATTCCTAAGGCCAAGCTCACACAAAGGGATGAAGAAAATGGGTAAAAACATGTCCAGAATGGCACTTTTACTCAAAACTGAAATCATGCTCCTACCTCATCAGCATCCATGGCTGTCAGCTGCAGTATTTTAGATCCATCCCCTATGTTCTCCTCTACAGTCAGGTCAAGCATGTCTGTGGGGAATACTGGTGGGTTGTCATTGATATCCTGAAGTGTTATTTCTACCTGTAAAAAGCAGGAGTAGGAAAAAATTGGAGTGAGCACTGGACATGGATTGGACCTGAACGTTACTAATAAAATAATTCTGAAAGAAATCAGGTAAATTGCTCTTAATCACATGAATTAGCACATTCCCAAATCCCACCGACAATAGGAAAAGCCCATCCGGATATTAAAATTCCACATTGTTATAAAATACTCCTAGGAAAGCCTCTAAGACAAATAAAGTTCATTTGACTTGTTGATAGCAACTGATTTTAAATGGTCCTAGTCTAGTTTATACTGGAAGAGATCCACTGATAGACTGTCACTGTAATCCTCAAAGTCAGCCCCTGGAGAGGAACTGCCAAGTGCCGGGGCAGGAGATCGTTCAACCATTAAATGCTGCCTGACATAAAGATGAGGTGGTGTAAAATTCTCTCTGAAATGTTTATATATTGGCAACTCTCCGTTCCGAGAGGGGGAAAAAACACCCTTGCACTTAATATATTTTATAACAAATAATCTGCTTTTCTCTCTCTCAAAACTCCCCTCTAATTACAAACAAACGCTGCTTTAGGAGCGCCCACTACTCTCCTTGACTATCCAAAACTCAACAAATGTTCTTTTCACATGCCATATTTGTATGCCTTTCCAAGTAAGAATGATAGTTCCTGAAAGGTTGTTTTGTGATCTTTATCCCTCGTTTTTCATAAGCAAGATTGCTGCCCTGCTGATGCTAATTCAAAAAGATGCAGAGCTATGTTTTCTCTTGTTGCTGGGTCAGGAATGTAATATACCAAAATAGAAAAAGACGACACAGATGTTTTATATTTATCATGGAAAAAAAAAGTATGGTTCTGGACCCAAAATATTAAACAGTCACCAAACTCTGAAGACCCACTAAGGAGGAAGTGAGTAGCTGAAAGAACTGAGGAACAGAGAAGCTAAAAGGCAAAAGTATGGATGACTTTAAGAAGGTACCTGGACTGACAGACAAAACCTTATTGATGCTACAGTATCTGCTATGCCCTTATCCCCAAGGATTCTCCAGGCACTCAGTTGAAAATATGGATTGGGCTGCTCTGGATATAACCAAGAGAGGCATTTCTGGTGATCCAAAGTCTATGATTTCTGCTGTTTCTAGTCCCTGTCATAACATTTTCTTCTCTGTTCTGTTTTCACAGGGACCACCAATTGCCAAACTGTTCTGGCTTGATCACCATGATGATCCCAAACACAGAGGAAATATATGTTAGTATTAGTATAATATTAATATAATGGCTATATGTGCTGGAAGTGGAGACAGAACAGGGGTCCTTTATAGAAGGCCATTACTTATTTATTCCCTATTTAATCCCTTTGGAGACTCAAAAATGGTACACAAAACAATTCACAGCCTGAGACAGATCAACCCAGCAGGTTTTATTGTCAAATTTCTATCCCTGACAGCAGAAGTAGTGCTGAGCAGAGCATCATGAACAGTGATTGACAGCCACCTCACCAGACACAAACTTTGGGAGAAGAAACCAGCCTAGGTTGGTTTTCAAGGAGACTGGGTGACAACTAATCCCAGAAATGGGAGGGATGTGGCAGAAATGACGGCTGAAGGATTTTGCCAGCCCTCCCTGCCCGTGGAGCTGGCACAGCACACTCTTCCTGCTTTGCTCCCCGAAGTGCAGCACTTCCCCAGACAGGGTTTCAAGGTAAAGCAGCTGCACAGCTCTGCAATTCATCTACTCCTACCATACATGTCATTCACAGCTAATGTTTCAGCCCAGGGTGACATTTCACCACCAGAACCCATTTTCATGATGAGAGATTGCCCTTTGTACAAATGATATGAAAAATATGTGACAACTTCTGGGGGGTTTGGGATAGGAGCTGTGCATTGCCTACAGCTTGAATAATGTGAAATAGCGAGGATCCAAGAACACAGATGGCTAAGGGTTGGGGGACAAATAAGTTAATTATAATTAATTATAAAGTCAGATTCCAGAGAAGTGAAAAAAGTAAGAATAAAAGAGGAAAATTTATTTTGAAAAATCAGTTCACAAGCAAAGAAAGAAACTGTATTTTATACCAAAGACGTGCTTTAGATGGTGGAAAAATAAGAACTCCTCAAATAAGGATCAGAATTTGTAGAAAATAACACAGCATTTTTAAAGAGCATTTACACCATCATTTATTACTCATCCACAAGGCTTAGATAATGTGTATTGCTTCCTAATTCACCATTGGCTAAGTCCAATTTGCATCTGTGTCTAAAGCTATCTTTTTACTTCTGCTAGAATTTACTGCTTCAGCTTCCAAACAGAACTGCAGACCTGGGAGTCAGATCCTTGGATGCACTCATTTGCAGAAATTTAGCTGAAACAATCATAGAACCACAGCATGGTGCGGGCTGGAAGGGACCTAAAAGATGATGTAGTTCCACCCGCCCTGCCAGGGATGAGGATGGCACTCACTAGACCACGTTCCTCAGGGCTCATCCAGCCTGGCCTAAGACATCTATGAAAAAAGATTTGAGAAAAAAATCCACGTTTTCCCCAAACAAGAGTCTGTTGCATTTCATTAAGAGAGGGTCTCCTACATCCTGAATGAGATCAGATGTAAACTGAGCATCCAGGAGCTCACCAATTAATTTCACTTTGAAATTATTCAATAAATTCCAACATGAAGCAGAAGCCCACAGGAGAACCACAACCACAAAGTCTTCCATTGCCACAGGGCACTGGAGGATAGCAGAGTATCTTATCACACCTTTACTGGAGAAGAAGAAGAAACAAGAAAATTCCACACTGGTGACAAGCCACCCACCAGCCACAGCAGCAAGTACAAGAATAGACATCCAGGAAACCAAGGCCTCAAAACCTCAAATACACCACAGGATGGAACACAAGGGAGCTGAAGGGATTTATCCAAACCTGGAAGGAAGGAACCATTACATGCCAGTAGAATTGCAGGGAGCAATGTGCACAGGCTACATGGAAAGTGATAATTGCCACCTCCTTGTCCAAATCCATCCAAAATGAGGAATATTCTTCCCTGACCTCAAACTCGTCACTCAGCACCAATCTAGGATGCAAAGGCAGACACGAACCAAGCACCTCACAGCACTCAAAGTACTGCACTATGCAACAACAATTTCTGCCACTTTCCATCTGGCAAATCCTCAATCCCCATTTGTATCAACAGCAACTTTAATACAGGACCCAAAAGTTCTTTCTGCCGCTCAGAAGACTCAAATACAATAAAATACAGAAACAGCAAAGATAGTTAAGTGTCTTTGCACCTGTCTATTCTCTAACTTGCCCTCTCCTGTGGTCCAGGCACTGATGGGGGCTTTGCTCCTCTGAACAGCCTTGAATTTCTGCAGAAGCCATGAGAACACAAAGAGCTACAGACTGTCTTAAATCTGTTAAGACTGTGATGGAAAACTGATTAATGGATTCATAATATTGTCTTGCTTTTGTCGTTCAAGGGAAAATGAAAAGAAATGAGAAAGCTTTGGTCAATCCACCTGTACATACATCTCCACAAAATTACTCTTTTGTACAAATTCTAGTACAGTGCTTTTCCCTCACACATTTAATACGTCTAGAAAAAAAAAGACTGAAAATCAAAGCTTTCCCTCAGAGCTTATTCTTCAGACAAATACACATTGTTTATTTACCAACCCTTGTAAAATAAACACAGTAATTTTACATATCAATTTCTTTGCAGACCATCTTTGTGTGGGTTTTTTTTATTAGTTTTGTTTGAGTGCTTGTTTTATGTTTGACTCAAGCTAAGATGCAAAAAGAGAGGCGTACAACAAACCACAGAGATCTGCAATATAGAAAGCCAAACAACACCACAAATTTCCCTGTGCATGAATCAAATTTCTCCTTCACAGGCTTAATAACATTCTCACAAATTAATTCCCTGCCCCTGCCACAGTTACAGATGGCCAGCCCATCCTCATCTGTGACAATCTGATTGCTGCAGCCTGTTGTCACAGACATTTTAAAAGCAGAAGTAGTATTAATTGCCTTGATCTTGTTAGGATACTTATTTGCTGTTCAAATTAGCCTCTTGTGGTTTTTTTTTTTTCCTCTCCAAACAAATTCAGAACAGATTGAGGCAGGGCACCACTCACCTCAAACAGTTCTGCCACAATTTACTCTGAATGTAGATGCTAGAAAAATAGTTCTTTCTCTATTCAGATACAACTCAGCTGTTAACAGATATAAGAATCATATCAAGACCTCAAATTTTAAAGCATTTTAAAGCACACAGATCTATTAAAGCATTTATGACATAAGCTATTCTTCAGTTTATTTAAAATAATTTGTTGAATTAAGCTGCTAAAAGATGAAGTTTCACTTCTCAGAGCAAAACCACCAATTCCACGTCAAAAATACCAGTACCCCAGGTAACCATTACCGAACAGGCTAGACAAGTTCCACGCTCAACATGAAAAGCTTAAAATGAGAGTTTTATTCTGGAAAAAGAAATTATTTTAGTGGCTGGGTTTATGAGCTACAAAGGTATGTAAAATCAAACACTGCCCTGCAAGGCAGCGTGCCAAATTCTAACCAATCCTGACACCTTCCCTAAACCAACGGGCTCGCTTGGCCAGACCCTGCCCTTCTGTTTTACTGCGGTTATTAACGTTTCGTTTGCTTTCACTCCAAACTCAGGAGGCTTTACAGACAGAACAGCTTTCTGAAGTTCTTCCACCTATCAAATGACAGCGAGAGGAGGAAAAAAAGATGACACAGGAAGCATGAATGAGCTCACGTGGCAGCGGCAAGTTTCCCTGGGAGTCCCCAAAGAGTGATTCTTGCTCGGAGCCACGCCATCCATGGCACACAGTGGGTCGGAGATCTATAGATAGAACACGATCTGAGGGAGGAGGGAGGAACTCCCAGATGCCTCACGCCTTCCATGCCTCTTCAAAAGCTACAACTATTTGATTCAAGATCAAACAGAGTGCAGAGGCAACAGCTTTTCTTTCCATTTATATGGTGTTGAGTCATTCTTCTTCCCTTTGCTCGCTGCCTCTCTCAGGAGATCCCCGCTAATAATCCATGAGCAGCATCCCCACAAATCACCCTGGAGACTTTTGTTTATGCCTAAGCCATTAGATGATCCTTCATCTTGAAACAAAATTAAGGAGCTTTTTCTTCTTTGCTGGAGACCATGGCAGCACATTATCAATTTGAACTGAATAAAAGAGAAAGGATTTTATTTCCCCCTCCCTTGGTAAATATTCTAAGTAATATCATTCATGATCATAAAAGGGAAGAATACAACTATTCATTCCCCCCATCCATGTAACTGACTGAAGAACCTGGCCAACACTAGTCTTTTTTTTCTTTCATGCCTTCATCAGCTCACCCACAATTCTTCTTCATCCAGCAAACAACGATTCCCTAATCCTGGAAAAGATAGAAGCATGGGTAGCTTCCTTTTTTAGCTGTGAGGAATCAGACTGGCCACTCACACCAGTTAAGTCATGGTTACACTCAGTGCTTGAGGACCAGTGCATGGGTGCTTCCTCCAAACTGGAGAGGCAAGGGAATGGGGAGATAAAGGATCAGAGTAAAATGCATATCTGGAAATACATTTTCAGGAAAAAAAGAAGAAAAATCTTCTTTAAAAGTAATAAAAGTTGACATAAATAAATAAATATAAAACCCCATAACCCATCTTGAACCAGTTTCCCACCTTGCTCTAAATCACTGGGAAACAGTAAGTTTGAGGGTAAAAAAATAAACACTTATGCTTTGAAAGTACTTGAATACCCAATAATAGCAGAGCTCAGGAAGGTGAAAAACCTGAACTACTGATCATGCACATTTACAATTTTCACAACAAGATGGAAAGCCCATTTATAAAGAAATATCTTGGGACAAGGCAATAGCTGAGGCTGAATGAGGCATCTGAATATCCCATTTTCCAGGAGGCAAACAATCCCAGTGCATGCTAGCACAATAAAAATCACATTAGTCTATTGTGCTGCAGGCCAGCAAACCTGTTAAACAGAAATGTAATGTTGTTAAGAATCCCACTGTTAACAGGGGGAAGATTGCAGCTAGGGAGAAAATGTGGGGGGAAAGTGTTAAAAAGGCACTGTTTGGGGAAAAAAAAAATAAAATTAAAAAGCCAGGTTTAAAAGACTTAATTCTGATGTCTGAGGTCAAGCTTGATAAAAGACAGGATGTGAAAGCTGTCCTAGACCCCACCACTGCCCACTTCAGTTGCCCCAAAGCAAATAAAACATGAACAATGTATACAAGACAGCAGTAATTTAGAATAGGGATTATCGAAATATTTCCTTTTACCTCACAGAATCAGGAATTACTACTGATTACCAGCCTTGAAATTGTTTGGAAATTTAGGGCTCAATGCACTTTGGAAACACATTTTGCTTTGTCCATTAAACAAACCTGTAAGGACCCCTATAAATGTTGTTATGATTAATATGTAGTGCTGCAATTTCCCAGGTAATTTTAATCTGTGGGGTCCAACTCCAGCATTTTAACACTGCAAAACCCTCCTGGAGTTAATATCCTATTATGTACACTTTAGTAGGGTGGCTTGATGACTTTCAACCAAGACACTTTTGTAAAGCATTATAATAAAAGTACGGGGAGATTCAAAGCCACTGGAATTTAACTGACATTATCAAAAAAAATCTTAGAATCATAGAAAAATTTGGGTTTGAAAGGACCCCTCAAGACCATCTAGTCCAGGCTCTCTGCAACGAGCAGGGACATCTTCACTGAATGTTCCCAGGGATGGGACATCCACCACCTCTCTGGGCAACCTGTGCCTTCACCACCCTCACCATGGAAAATGTCTTCCTTATACCTAAATCAGGTGTAAATATGCTTTCATCATCATTTAAAACAAAAATTCAAAAAGAAGCTACTTCCTTCTGCTGTCCCTAAGAAATATTGATCCTAGTGCTGTAAAAAAAAAGGTGCAATAATTGTTTCATTTTCTCTCCCTTTTTTTTTTTCCCCCTATCTGTTAAGGTGACCACTGGGACTTGCACTGCCTGGAGCCTTGATTAAATGTTTCACTGCATCCAGAACACTTCATCATGCAGCATAGCCAAAATCTATTATGGCTTGCAAGTGACTCATACTTGAGCTATGAGAAAACCATAATAAAGAGCATTTTACATAAAAATGCCCAAAAGGTTGGTAATTTAATCTTGATTTTAAGTAGTATGCAAGGTCTCTGCGTCCAGCCTGTGCAGACAATAAGGCATTGTCTGGAAATGTGTTACTTACCTACTGTGGTTGTAGCTAACTTTTTTTGCCAAAATCCAGATGAAAGACACTGAAAAGAAACAATCTTGTCCCAGCAGAAGGCCACCAGCCAGGGCAGGACACTGACATCTCCAACACAGAAGATTTTAAAAAATTAAGTGTTGCTAAAGGCAAAGCAAGCAATGCTAAAATTCAAATTCTTTCTGAAATCAGTATTTTAAGGCAATTTAAGCACTACATCATTTTCTGCTCCCTTAAAAAAAGACAGTCTCAAATGCAGCAGAGGGAATTAAAACTGGATTAGGGAAAGCACTACTCAAACCTTGGCCAATTTAACAAAGTAACAGCACACTGACTTTAAAACACACGTCAAAACATACAGAATCATAAACATAGAAACCCAGTATGACCCAACTTCACAGCAAATGAGAGATAAGCATCAAATTGGTACAAGGGATAAAACTGATAAGAAATGCCACCAGCAGTTATTTTTCCCCTTCCCTCACCAGCAGAACCATAATGAAATACAGGTTATTTTGTCAGGACTGGTTAATGAGTAACATGTATAGCTCAGTCAATATTCACACAGTTTTAAAACCAGATTTATTGTAGGAATCAGTTACTTTGAACTCCATCGCAACAGGACTAACCAGCACACCAGGGCCTCTCCCAGCTCTGCCCAGAAACTGCAACCCAGTGGCACCAAGGCAGAGCTGGGCTGGCACTAAGGACCATGAAAAACTTTTCCACCCACCCATCCTTTCCATGGATGCTGGATATGCACACACACATGGCCCTACAGCACTGCCCCAGATAAGAGGGGTGACTTTCTCATAAAGACATTGCTTCTTCTGCCTCTAACACCACCTCTGGTCACAAACTCCATTCCAAATACCTGCCAAACCAACACAAACACTTGGCAAACACTTGCTAGAGAGGTTTTTTTCCTTTCTTTCTTTTTGGAATTTTGTTTTTTTCTTAAAGCAGTATACATTTGGGACCCATTTGGCTTATAACTTTGCATTTAATTAAATGAGTACTACTGCCATGTAATAAGAAATGGATTGAATGGGTAAGAACATTTCAGTCTGTGCCAGAAAATAATAAAAAAAAAAGGATAAAGTCAGAAAATGCAAGCATTAGAAGTTCAAGAATGGGAATGTCACACCTCTAAATTAAATAAATCACCTAATTAAACTTACAGGTGTGACATTTAAGACACATGCAGTCATCAGGACGATGTGATAAATCCATCCCATCACTGAAGGCTGCCCAAACAGCAAATGAAAAGCTCCTTACCCAGAGTCCTGGCAGAAAAAGCACTGCTAGAGTCACTAAGAGCCTATATTCCCTAGAGACACTATATTCCCTTGCAGAAAACAATCTGATATTTGAGATATAATTAAGATTTATTTAAGATTCAGGACTGAATGCTGACTGATGCTTTGCAGTTATGAGGGTTCCACATGTGGCACTTTGCTGAGAAGGATCCCTCTAAGAACCTGAATAAACTTTAGCCAATAAAACACACAAAGCCAGCGTGTTGCTTTCCTGTTTCACATTTAGAAGCACAAGGCCATTTTATAGAAATGACTAAAGGTTCTCCCTGCTCCCAGCACCAAGAGGCTGCTAGCAGGGAACTATCAGGGCTAGAAATTCCAAATATTTCAGCATCCTCCCCCAAATTTCAGGGAAATGCCTTCCTCACCATATTGCTCTTTTGCAGACTACAGGCTTGTGCAGCAGCTTCACATCTGGAGTCAGGGAGGGACCCTTCCCTTCCCTGTGGCCACTTGAGGCCAGAAAAGCTTTTCTTCTGTGGCCACAGCTGGACCTTTTCATGTGGCTGCCCTCAGCAGAGCCAGCTGGCAACCCAGGCTACAAGGGCAGGGGCAGGAACTTCAACCCACTGGGCACACCAGCCCTCCTTCATTCTGCTCTCCTCCCCTGTTTCAGAGTCTCCATCGTGGCAGCTGGACCTGCAGGCACACCTTGCCTTCCCCAGTTATCTTTTTGGTCCACCATGGCTGTGGAACCTTCAGTACCATTATTAAGGAAGCCCCACCTGATAAAAGAGGCTGATGCACTGTCTGTTGGGCCAACTTCTACACCTGGACCAAAAACCAAAGTCCTACATGCCTCCAAAACCTAGTGTTTCACCCCAACTAAAGTCAACATGCCTACATTATCTCTTCTGGAAAAAATTGTTCTTCCTGCTGATGAGGTTTTGCAGTAAAGCCCTTCTTGAAGCTGAATAAAAACCTCTATATTAGTCTTTTACCAAACCATGAAGATTCAAAGTTGCATATAGATACAAATGCCCATCTCCAAAAATATTCTAAGTAGCCAAATAACACATTTCTTCTGGCCCAGGAATGTGAAAGGTGGCTGAAACTCCACTTCTAGAGCTCTTCATGTCAGCCAAGAATTCTTGATTCCCTCACTTACCTTTTGAATTTTCTTACTCAGCTGTTGGACTTTGGAGTTGACACAGCAAATTTAGAAAATCAAGCATTAAAGACTAATTAAAAGGTGTTTAAAAAGACCTTTTGAAAAATACCATTTCACCATATCTGCAATACACACATGACCTTGTGCACTGAAGGAAAATGAAGCAACCCCAGACTTTCACAGAATTAGCTGGAACAGTGTGCTTATGTGGGATTCTTATAGTCATCTTCCCTAATAAAGAATATGAAGTGTTTTATTTGAGCATAAATTCAGAGATTTGACATTTACTGGTTCCTGAACATCCCCTACATCTTCCCTAGATGCAGAACCTACATCAAACTATGAAGTTAAGCTCTCTGGCTGCTACAATCAATAATGAGAACTTTTAATAGCCCAGATCCTGACGTACTCCTACATCACATCTCTCCCCCCAGCAGCCTGACTTTGCACCACAGCCAACCTCTCACTGACTTTTTGTATTTATTTGTTTATTTTATTGTGGATAGTCCTCAGCAAGCCCTGATTACTGGGTCAGAAATATCACCAGCAGCTGACAATTGTACCAAACCAAAGCCTCCCTTTAATCAGGTAAAAACTTTGAGTCCTGATAATCTTAGTAAACCTTTAGAAGGGAAAAAGAAAGAAGAAAGAAATGCACTGGCACTTCTGCATATCTTAATTTCAGTGTGGCAGGAAGCAGATATACCACAAGAGAATGGTTCCCATGGTATTTCAAGCCCAGGAGAAACCAAAGAACCTTTTCATGCTCGGGTCCCTGTCTGATGTCCCCACTGAAGTGACTCAGATATTCCTTGTACTATAGCACTTGGGTTTTTCAGTTATTACCCTGATTGTGCCAGATCTTTGATCCTTTTGGAAGTTCACCACCACTGGTCATTACTACAAGTCTCTGGATATTTAAAATGTAGGGGAGGAATTTTAGAAGAGCTGAGAATCACCAGTTCCCTTCTGAGGAACACAGAAAGAAAACCAAAAAAAAAACCCAACAAAACAAACCAAATCAGAATAAATGTTCAAGTGCAACCATAAAAGATTCAGAAATTCTTAACAGAGTTCAAGAATCCCTAAATACACAACTAAAAGATATAATTCTGCCTTTTGAAGATTGAACCTAAGCTCAATTTCCTTGTGTTTTCCCCTTGTTTTACCTTCTTTGATTTGTCTCTTCAGTAGGGTGTCTATGATGTGGCATGGGATTTTTTTTTTTTTAAAGTACATTTTTTTCTAAAGATCTTGTAGGTTCCAACAGTCTCAGTCTTTCTGGTTTTAACTGAATTAAGGAGTGCTGTGTACTGAATGTACAAACTGGCCCACTATCCATGTGGAACAGATTAGACAACGATCATTCATTGTATGCTCACAATTGAAGCATTTCAATAGTTTTATAGACAATTGAGAAAAAAGAAAGTATTTTGAGGACAAAATTTGAATGGATTACAGTTAAATTATTATATTATATTATATTACAGGGCAGGAAAACAGAAACAGAATAGGCAAAATTTAATACAAAAAACCCTAAGAAAGTCGCACATTAACTCTTAGTAAGAAAATTACAGCAACAAACCTGGGCATCATGGAGAAGTCTAAAAACAATGCTGAAGGGTTTTGTTTCCTGTTTTTTTGTACCATTCACACCCCCCTCCCTGCCAAGATTCCTCAATCTCAGCCTGGTTTGATCCTTCCATAAGGTGTGACACCTTATTTTATTTTCCTAAGCGTAATACAAAAAGATGGTAGAGCAAAGCTTTCCTGTAAAAAAGGTATTTTCTAGGTACAAGTGCAATAAATCTGAAAGCTTTTTGAGAAAGTCATCAAGCAGCTGAAAGAAGGACAATAAGGCAGGCAAAGACTTCTGAATAAATCAAAAAATGGCAACAACTCAAATGCCTCCGCTAGCTCGTCGTGTTAATGGAGACAGCAACGTAATTGCCAACATAATTTCATAATGATAATGATTTCATAATTTCATAATTTCATAATTTCATAGTGATAGGGCAACAGGGACAGCATCATGCCCCAAAGACATCATGGTGTGCTTTACATGGCACTTGTTTCTCTTACAAGAAATGGCACAGCAAGTAAAGATGCAGATGTTCTGTTCAAAGCCATTCTAAAGCTGAAAATACCCACACCTATCTAGAAACACGTTGCTTAATAGATCAGCATTTGGGAGAAATTAATAATGGCAATTTCTGCCTTCTAGAAGCTTCCATCAGACTTTCCCCAACATGATTAAAGGCATCTTTGTAATATTAAAATGTTCTGGTATCTGTCTGGCAAAGGGGAGAAACCAAGGACAGAGGTGTAAGGAGATGTGATTGGTACAGTGCATTCAGGGCAGATCTGGCTTCAGTCACAGCGTGACATTACCCAACAAAGGCAGGAACAGAACCTCTTGCAGGAAACCTCAGCCCCCAAAAACTGAAGTGTAAACTGTAGTCCCTCCTTTGGGCTTTCCTATGACCAACCTAGAGTACAGAAAAGCAGGAGTTGTTATTTACCTTTTCCTCATGGTCTATGAATGACTGACACACTCCCTGCTGTGTGCCATTTGCTGACACGTCATAATTGGTCTCAAAATGATCAATTTTGTTCAAAAGCATGAATTGCTGGTGAATTTAACACACTTTCTGATAACTATTAATTGTGCATTTTCCCAAATGCATTTCTTACATAGGCATCACCCAACAACTTCTCGAAGCCCAGTAAGTCACAGATGCCCAATGCTGTACATATCTGCAGTATGCCTCAGGGAGAAAGCTACAGGCTGTGAGCACAGTAATCCAGGTTAAAATAACAACAGCAGAAAGAAATGAAGGGGGAATATTTGTAACAATGCTAACTGAAGGCTGGATTCACATTTTGTTTTCAGTTACCCCAAAACAAATCCTGAATCTCCAGCAAGGTTAATACCTTTCTTTGCACACAGATACAGCATGGACTGAGGTACTTGGCAAGCACTGCTGAGTGAATGAAAACGAGCCTACAACACAAGCAAGTTAGAAGGGTTAATTGAAACCTCTTTGAGCAGCAATGCAAACCCCTCAAATCTGTCACAATTAATGAGAAAAGCCAGAAGAAACATTATGGTTCTGTCTAGACTGCCAGAACCTACAGTCTGCCTTGCATTAATAAATACTATAGAAAAGAAACTCTGCTGTGAGGGTGGGGAGTCCCTGGCACAGGCTGCCCAGAGAAGCTGTGGATGCCTCTGGATCCCTGGCAGTGCCCAAGGCCAGGCTGGACAGGGCTTGGGGCAGCCTGGGAGAGTGGGAGGTGTCCCTGCCCATGGTCTTTATGGTCCCCTCCAACCCAAACCACTCTGTGATTCACTTGATACCCAGCTCTGTCATCCTGGTGTCCCAAAGCACAGGGAAAGCTTTCATCTCTCTGGGTTTGATGTCAATGTTATGTTTGGACGGCAGAGCAGCTCCAAATGAGCTGCAGAGCCGCCTCTCCTGCCCAGATCCATCCTGCCCACAAAGCCCTCGCTGCAGACAGGGTCTGACCCACAGCTGGAGGGAACCAGGCTGACCAAAAACCCTCTTGCATTTCCCCCACAGTCTATCAACTTCAGAGAGCAGCACAATCGAGGTCTTTGACAATTATACCCTGTGTCAGCCCTACAGCTTCTCCCACCTTAGCCCTTAAAGGAAAACAAGCAAAAGCAAAAAACCCCAAAAAGTTCTTGCAGAGAAAAACCCCACAAAGTAGAACAATCCTCCCAACGAGACTTTGAAAGCCCAGATCAACAGCACAGCTTGGAGGGGCAAAACCAAGCAGAGGTGACAGTGCCAGAGGGGCCCAAATGCTCCAACATTCCTTCAGCCTTTTGGGGTCAAGGTCTCCTGGACATTCCCATGAGCACCTGTTGGCACCGCTGGTAAATCTCTACCTGCTGCCTCAAGCCACTTCTTATTTTTCAGGCTGATGAACATGTGCCTAATGACCAGCAGAAATCAAACAGGACCCCCAAAACAACTTTCTAAAAGGAGTTTGACACTTACAAAGACATCCTTCTTCCACTTCTGTTAGACAAAAGTCTTTTCCTACGTTTCTGGCAGCCCCTTGTAAAGCATCACAGACATCAGAACAGCGTTAAAAAGCAACTTACAAAGCACACTGTCTCTACTTTCTTTGCACAGAAGGTCATTAAGAATATGCAAGTAGCTTCAAAACCAGATTTATTCACTGCACTTCAGCACACATTTAACTAACATTAAACCTTCAGTTTTTGGTCTTAGCACGTGCTGGTTTTTTATTAACTTTGTACTTTGCAGGTTTAGAAAGTGTGCTGCAAATCAAGATCACCAATATTTGTGGTTCTTTAATTTAATATACAGCTACAACATTGTAAATGCATTGCTGAACTAATAAAATCATCACAAAACAACAAAGAACATCAAATTCTGCACTAATTTTTATCCTACACAGCACTCAGCTCACCAGTGCTTTCTAATCAAGCTTCCTGTACCACACTTATATCATTGCAGCTCATTAAATTTTCTAATTTATGTACAAGGACAGCTCAGCTCCTCTGGTTTTTTGGGTACATTTATGTATGCATCTTATTAAGACTTACTCAATTAACACCACATATTTGATAATCAGATGGACAAATAATAGCATCAGACTGCACAGAAACAGAGCAACACTTTAATTTTGTTTTTTTTTTTCAATTCTTCTAAACTTGAGCTTATTTCCTGGTATTGAAATCATAATTAACTTACATCAAAAATCCTGCTGCTGTAAATCCCACTGACTGCAGTAACTATGCCAGAAAGGGGTCCATTATGTGAGTCATCTGCTACAAAACAGAAAACAGCAACCATGCTACAGAATAATGCCAACTGCAAAGATTTATGTTGCTCTGACCACACGCCCCTTGGAGTTGTGTAACTCTGCACAATGGCTGAGATACCATCTTTTTTCTCTCAAATGTGACCAAGGAAAGGTGACTAACCATTTTCAATTGACATGTTTTTCTTCCTGTGGGCCCAAAAAGCAGCTTATTTGTACAACTCAGGCACCACAGCAAGGAAAGTTGTGTGTCTCATTTGGCACAGGGCCAGGCAATGCTTGCTGAGTGCCAAATGCTCCAGTAACCTAGATAATTTACACAGAGATGACGCACAGGAGAAGAAAAAAATCAGGTTATTACTGCATTTACTACCAGATACAGCCTTAAATTTCATTGTTTGCAGGGCTGTGCTTTAAAGGGAGCCATCCTCAGCAGACACTTTTGGAAAACACACTTGGCACTTACAGAGTGCAGTTTAAAAGGAGGAAAGAAAAAAAAAAGAAAGAGGTAGATTTAGAAACAAGAATTAATGAGTGCATCTGCAGTTCTGCAATTATGTCATCTGCTCTTAAGCCTTTGCATCTGCTTGTGTACAGCTGCTCAGCACTGTCAACAAGAACCTTAAACCCGTGACCAGATAGCATCTCACAACTTCAAGCCAAGCAAAAAACCCCAAAAACACCAAAAAACCAAAACATTAAATTCACATAGCGCATATGAACACACTGATGTGACTAAGGTAGTGATCCACTGGACAAAAGCTCAGTTTTAAACCTGTGGGTAGGGTTTTATGATTTCAAATACAAAATATTTGTGTGAAACTGAAGAGCTGCCTTCCAGGAATTAGCAAAAGGAATAATCTCCATGGGAGAGGCTTCATCATAAGAATTCATTGTCTAGCAATTGTACTTTATAAACAAAGACTTTAATAAAAACGTTCTGGTAAATGTATTTTAGTAGAAATCTCCCCAAAACATAATGATCAGGACAAGCAAAGCACTACATTTTAAAACAAAGTGTGCTGCCAGCATTGACCCTCCCTGATATTTTAGGAAGGTTTCTGAAGGTGTCACACTAATACTCAGTTCAGAGGGGATTCAAAATGGGACATACCTCAAAGCTACTGAGTATCCTCAAAGCCTACAAAAAGTCTCAGAAAGATGATTTCAAATACAAGGCAAAAATAATTCAATATTTAATAGAGACCACCTCTTCATTTTCTGCTGCTAGCACTGTGCAGAGCTGCACCCTCTGGGAAAGGCTGATCCCTCTCCCAAGTGTCCACTGGGATTGCTCCAGGCCTGGCAAACAAGGTTTTTATCTCAGTTTCAGTCTCAGTTCTGCCAAATACATGAGAACCAAGTGGAAGAGGTCCAAACATTTTTGTGGATGAGCAATTTGGTCTAGCTGTGCTTTCCTGTCCTGCTGGAGCAGTAGTGACAGTGACACACACGTTTGGGGTGCAGCTTCCAACAGGAGCCCTTGTTGGGTACCTTCCATTGCCTGCAGCTGCACAAACAGCTGTCAGTGGGCTGAGCTACCACCATTATGGGTGTACAAAAGCATGAATTGAACATGAAGAATTGAACATGAAGAATTTATGAAGAGCCTAAGATTAGTTTCCTGAACCTTGCTACTTTGATTCCCCTGCTGTTAATACCTGTCTCTCTCTGTATCTAAGTACACAAACCAGGAAAGTGTCTGTCTTCTAACCACTGAAAAATCAACTCCCCCAGGCTTCCCTCACCAGCCCTATTCTCTACCTGCACTCTTCTCAGAGCTTTTATTGCTCTTGTGTGTATGCTTCCACACCCTTCCTGAGCAGGCAGGCAGCACTGTGGGTTGTCACTGTCATATTTTCTGAAAAATCCTCTCTGCCCAGGATTCTTCTCCTGGGAAGCTGAGAAGCCTCAGAAAAAAATAAAAAAAAAGGAAAGCAATATTATCTCATTTGTTTCTCCTGTGTTTGGCTGCTTTGAAATGTGGTTCGAGATTGTTTATCCAAGGTGTGAATTGTTGTGACTTAATGACCAACCACAGTCCAGCTGTGTCAGACTGAGGAGTCAGTCACAAGTTTTCATTAGTAGCTTGTTAAGCCTTCTGTAAGTATCCTATCCTTTCTCTACCCTTTAGTATAGCTTAGTATAGCATTCTTTAACATATTATCTTTAACACAAAAGGAGAGGCACCACCCAGCCAGCCCAGGAAAGGGCTCACAAGCACCTAGGAGACAACCAGGAGATAAAACCCAGCCAACTGTGTACAACAGACCTAATTTCCCGCAGCGAGGGAGCAACAAACACTTGCCACAGGGGAAGAGCCACAGATGTCACACGTTCTTCCCATCTGAACACAGGCCAGTGACGTGCCCCAGATGTAGGCTAGGCCAGCCACACATATGGCATGGGGAAAAAGCCTTCTGTGCTGCTGCTCACAGGCTCACCTTGGCTACAAACCCTGCATCAAATTCCAGTGCAGGACACCAGGAGCTTCATGGAAATGATGGTGGAGGTACTACTGCACTTCAGAAGGCTGCAGGCATCTGCCCTTCTTGTCCTTATCCCAACCTTGTACACCCCTCACGCTGATGCCCTGCACCTGTGTGCCCTCTGCTCCCTTTGGTGGTTGGTCAGTGCCCTGGGCACTCCCTGGCTCATTGCTGTCAGTGCTGCTCACAGCTGCAGCCCATCAGCCACTCCCAATCACCACAAGCTGTGTGCCTACCTGGAACCAAAGGAAAATACTCAGAAAAGAGGAGCAATGATGACTACAGTCATTGGACATGACCCACAAACTGATATTGAAAGAGATGGGATTCAGTCTGGAAAATGAAGATGGGGAGAAATTGTATTATAATAGCCCTAAAGCACAAAAAGGTTTGGTTTGGTTTTTTTGTCTAGAAACCAAAGGACTTACAGGACTTACATAAAACCAGCTTAGGTTAGCACCTAGGAGGAAATGCTGCAGCACTGGGAGGAAGGAGTCTAGGAAGGAGCAGGAGAAGTCACTGCCAGGAGCACTGAAGGCACGTGAGGTCCTGCCTCTGTGCTGGAAAATGTGTGGATTCCTCCCAGCCTTCTCTCTGTCGATGCCACAGCAGTTTAGGAAGCAGTTCAGGTGAAGTGTGACTGCCAGTGGTGGGTAAGACCTGGCAGAGACCTCAGTGAGAGAGCAGGGTAACCAAAGTGCAGCTTCAGACTGCAGCTCAGCACCATCCATGACGTGCAGGACACTTCCCTGCAATCCCTTTTAAATGATACCCAGTGAGAGCCTTTTTTCAGGGGTAGGGCAGTATCACCACCACCTTGAGCACTATCACCAATCAAAGTCAGGCCTCCATACAGAAACCATCTGCATTTGATTTGCTCTTCCTGCTGCTCTGCACATCACCACCACAATTACAAACAGAAGTATTTGGCTCCCTGCCTTGCCCTTTTATTGCTTTACTATGCTTCGCTGCCAATCCTTATGGCAACAGAACTTGCAAAGTCATGGACTCTTATAAAAATCTTATAACACTAAAACCCTGTACAGAGATTTCTCCTACTCTTGGACACCACGGAGTTTCCAGGTATTGTTTTTGCTCTCATATCATTTTATATTCAATATAATAGCCAGAAATATGAGTCAACAATAGTAAGCTGAAGATTTTTCTTTTTTTTCTTTTTTTTTTCCCCCTCAATCTTAGGTATTTCCTTTCTGCTTTCCTCGGTGCACTCTGCTCTGATTTTATTTGTACTGCAAACTCCTTGGGGCAGAGGCAGTCTGTGCAGTACATTCCAAATCTGAGTTTACAGAAGGTGGAAGGATGAATTGTGATCCCTGCTAGCAAATACTGAACCTTTCCCTCATCATTTGACCCAAGTGTTGTCCAGCAGGCTGAGCCCACTGCAGTAAAACTGTTCCCACAACCACAGTCTGAAAATAAGATTACTGCATTTATCAAGAGGCAACAGAGTTTGCATTAGATTGCAGGAACAGGTACTTTCTTTAAATCAAACAACACAGAATCAGCAAGATAGGAAATACATAGATTCAGCTCCTTCCTCTCAGGCCAACATGCCAATCATGACACTTGGTTTGGAATCTGAAAGTGAAAAGGTGTTCCCCCCCAGGTGAGTGCATTAGCAATACAGCACAAGTTTGTTTCATTTCACAAGGTGGAAATCACCAAGGTAGCTCCACAAACGACCTGGCCACAAGGGGTTGAGCAGCACTGGGATGCTATTTCTGATGGAGTATGATTATGGGATGCTGGCAGAAGGAAAGAGATATGGTCGTTTTCAGTAAGGTTCCCATGAGATCACAAGTTTGGAGGGTTTCTCGCAGCATTAGACAAGTGGCAGGAACTCACCTGCTCTGAAGCATAAGAGCTTCACAAGAGCACATGATGGGAGGAGTAATAATAACAGTTCAACAGATTAGAAGAACCTTCAGAGTGGGGGGGTGGACTAGGGTAAAAAGAAAAGAGCAATACAATTTGAAAATTCTCCTTAATTTTGTACTAGCGCTGCAAAATGAAAAAGGCTGCCTTGTGCTGCATTCAAATTCTGAGCCATGCAGTGTTTACTTTTCAAAAACTGTATCTTAATTGTTGAAAATCTGGACTTCAGGGCAACAGAGATTTTTTTTTTGGGGGGGGAAAGGGGGGAAATCTAATCCTTATGCACAAAATTACCTAAAATATTTTAAATACATAAGAAAAAAAATCTACATGTCAGAGACACATGTAAGAATTTATGTATTCCTCACATTTTTTATGCAAGTTAAACTTGAATAACGAGGAAGCAGCCATTTAACAAAAAAGGGCAAATCTCTAATAGGGAAAAACACTTTGCAAGGCCCTCACACAGATTTTTCACTGTGAAAAACAATGAGATTCAGATGGGACCCCAACAAATAGGAATGCTGTTTCTGGGAAAGGAAAAGTCACCATTTCCAGTGGGATGGCCCAGAGGCAGGTTCCAAGAGCAGCGCTTCTCACCAGGACCCACCAACATCCAGCACTGCCTTTTTCTAGCCCCAATAGCCAACTTTTATTTTTGTTTCTGAAAGCCTGCTTTTCAGAGCCCTGAGAACTGCTCATCCCCATCACCTGAAGGCTTTGAAGAGGAAAGCACGGTAGGTAAATGCTGCCATCTACACATGGCCAACCGAAGGCAGCTGTGCCAGGCTTGCAAGGGAAAACGCAGGGAAACACCGCTCTGCTGCCCTGCACAAGGGTTTAATCAGGCTCTTGATGGAGCTCAAACCAGCATTGCAGGCAGGAGGCACATCCTGCACAACTTAAATCCCATCAGAAAAGCTAAATATTATCTAAATCTGCCGGCATGAAGCACACAGAGTTTGCATTTGCGACTACTGTGTCAAAAAAGGCCCATCAGTGAATTATCACTTTCTTCTGCTGACCCACATGCACAGATCACATTCTGCAACATCTCAGCTGTCAATTAGACATTTACATGACACTCACAATATATTTTAAAATAACATTTCATACAGCAGCTGTGTTTACAGAAGGAAATATTTTTATAGCGCTCTTAATAACAAATGTCTCCCCTTTCTGCAAGGCTGTCCTTCATTCTAATTACCCCTTTCACTCTCTTGATGAAATCTGTCTCTGGTAGACATATTATCATCTGTAAAGTTCAGAGAACATTAATCATCTATTTTGGCACGCCACCTGTAAAGGACATTAAGATTTCAAGCTTCAGTTACATCATGTGACAAAACATTCACAAAAATACAAATCATTACCCAAGACTGAAATTCTTAACCCTATTTAGATGACAGAGTACGTGATGGAAGACAGCTTCTTCAACTTCTAATCAAAGAAACACACCAAAACGAAATTTAAAATAATAACTTTTTAAATTTTAAGAACCTGATATTTATAATAGTAATATCTCAGGTTTGGTTGGGCTTTTTCCTTTGTGGAGTTTAAATCTATTTGCTGTCTTTCCCTAATATATGTATACACCCTTGGTGTCTTTTACGCTAAAGAAGATGCTCTGAGAAAGGCAGCCAGCTAACCAGGTTCTGCCCAGGTTTTTGAAATTAGGAATTTCTGTTGTGCCTCCCACAATGCTGTAAAAGCCAACCTCTTGTACCCCTGCACAGATGCAGCAGCTGAAGAACTGTGAACTCAAATCAAAAGAAATATTTTTGCAAAGCTTTCATTATGGCCAAAAAAAAAAGATTCAGAAATGAACCCAGGGGTCAGAAAAACACTGCCCGTCCTGAGACTGTGAAGCACATCCTCTTGACTGAAAAAGGGATGCACATCAAGAAAGCAGCAGTGGATAAGGAATGAACCTGAAACCTCAGCTCAGTATTGTTTTTGGCAGCCCCTGCTCTTGCCAGAACAATGCAGTGCCCTGGGCTGCATGTGCCTTAACAGAATATCCCAGGTAAGCATTTGCTAGAGAAGCACAAGTGGTTGGAAACGAACCATTCCTTCCTTTTCAATCTACTGGAGAAGAGGGGAAAAGAAACATCTTGTCTTTATTTGTTTTAAACCTACCTAGAAGGTTTACAGGACCCACAGTTATTAACAGGGAGAAAGGTAACCCACTACAAAGAAACCTCCTGCAGCTGACTGCTATTCATTTGTAAACACCTTAATTGATTTTCCAGCTTAGAACACATTTGTTCCTATTTTAGGGCACTGCAGCTTGAATTGCAATTTATTACTTGTACTATACCATGGCTTGGCCTAAAATCTGAGTACATCTGAGTTATTCAACCCTGCTAGGATTAGCAGTCCTCAAAGCAATGCCAAGGCCTTCTGTCCTGCATTACAAACACAAAAGAAGTAAGACTGGAGCAATCTGGAAATCAGCTGGCTGGTTCATCCCCATGCCCAAAGAGAGGATCAAGTGTACCTGTGGTATCCCAGACAGGCACTGCTGCAAGCACACTGAGAAATAGATATGCTAAGAACTGTTTTATAAACTCCCTGGACATGTCTTTACAAAGCATCAGTAGCTCTGCCATTAAAAAGTTGTCCAACTGACTAAGCAATCCCTCCCTTGATGCTCCAAGCCCAAAGTGACATTTATTTTGCTGTCCAATGAAGAGATGGAGCTGCAGGAGCCGTTCTCTCCTTGCCTTTACTGCTCTGCAGCAGCATGAGAATGCTCAGACCAAAAGTTCACCTGCTCAGGCCTTCACCAGTGCAGTAAAAGTGCCCAACTGCAATTCCATACAGCTATCATTTTGTGAAAGAATTTATGAAAAGAGTGCATAGAAAAGTTTTTTTTTTAAGAAAAATAGATCACCCTGCTGGGGTTTGGGTTTGCTTGGCCATGGCAGTGCTGGGTTAATGCTTGGACTCTGTGATCTCAGAGGTCTCTTTCAACTGAAATGATTTTGTGATTCTGTAATTCTGAGTGAAAAGGCAAGTGTAAAACCATGGAAATAAAAAAAAGCACTGGGACATATAGAAGAATAAATCCCCCCACACTTCCCAGCTCCCAGCCATTTTCAGTTCAAGGATTTCTTGAGCAGGATGTGGTTTCTATACATTGTCCAAGGTTCCCTTGGACCCACCTTGACTTGCAGCACACACAATGCTTTTTGGCAGGGAGCTCTACTGTGCAGCTCCATCAATTGTGCAGAGAACCACCACTCCTTCCAGCTCCTCTGGAGACTAAAGGGGTTTCTAGCTTCTTAGATCACATTTTTTTTTCTTTAAAATGTGCTGTTTCAAGTACTGCTCTGATAGATCAAGTAATCCTGCTCTCATCTCAATTTCCCTCAAGACCCAGCAAAAGGATTTTGGAAACAGGATCAATGCCTCAGCAGAATTTACTAACTGAACACTGGATTAGGGTAAAGTAAACTCTCCCTGGATCTGAGGAAATGAACAAATGGATCTGCCAGGTGTACAGCTCTTCAGTTCCTTACTGTTCCTGGCAAGAGGTGCCCTGCATCCAGCCTGGGCAGAGAGGCCAAGCTACCAGCAGTGAGCAGCACCAGGAGGGACGCTGCCAAACACTGCCCATGAGCAGAGACCCAGAGCCAAACCTGCTCCTCAGGGCAGAAAAAGGAAAAGAAATGAGAAGTGACAAAGCCAATTGTGGCTGCCTCATTATTTACAGAGAAATCCTTCAATTGCAAAACCGTCTGTGTAAATCCAGTCCCAAAGCTCCGAGTTTTCTTTAACAACTGCACAGGTGGGTATGCTCATATAATGCTTTTTGTGCTACCTCAAAAAGTAACTTAAGTCACAAATTACAGTGGTTTTCTGTTGCAAATGTCCATTTTTCTCTCCCCACACAGGATATTGGTAAGACAGAAGCACATATGAAGAGAGCTACCTTCACAGCTCACTCACACAAAAATGACACAGATTAATCTCCAGCTTCTATATTAAACAAACAGGAAAGGTTAAAAGCAAAACCAGCCAGTGCTGGAAGCTTATAGATGATGCTAGAATTCTGCTCTTTGGGTGCTACTTCTCTCACTTCTGATCTCTCCTGCTGGTGAAACAAGATCAGCTTTTCAATAAAAAACAGCTGGCTATAGCTAAACCAAGTCATGACAAATCATACTCACACAGCCAACATCATTTTTAAAGGAGAAAAATAAAATCTATCTCTCCAATATCAGCACCTGGGGGTTTTCCTTAAAACTACTGTGTTTAAGAGTATTATGGGTAAAGCACCAACACTGAATAAAGTCACCTCTCTCCCAATGGTTGGCAACAGCAAAGGCCATCGTGGTGTCAATTTGTGGCTTCTGGTCCTTAAGTTTCCTGCTTCTGGTAGATGAAAGGGAGTCATGTAAGAACACAGACTGTAACAGGTCACCATGTTCTGCAGCAGATATTCAATGCCAGAGTCTTCCACTAGACTTTCCATGCTTTTCTAAGTAGATTCTTCACACAAACCAATCTGTAACTGGATCTCACCTTGCTCTATTATGAAACTGCCCATAATGAAAACAACTGGCATGAATAAAACCAGGCAAGGTTTTCCTACTTGTGCTGGAGGTACATAGCTAGTTAGAGAAGACCAGATATCCCAGGGACACATTTTAATAAGCAGAGGAGCCCTGTAGCCTGTGAAAGCCAGGGATCAGGCTGGAGGTCACAGTGGTCTCTCCAGCCTTTCAGCCTGATGCTACTCCTTGCCTAATCCCCTCCTCATGGCCATGGGAGATGGGCTCCTGGGCAGCAGTAGACCACAGAAAACCCTAGATAACTTCAGGAAGAGCAGCTGACGTGCTCAGAGTACACTTGATCCTTGCGGAGATTCATGGGAGAACTATGAATGAGATACACCAGGGAAGCTTCTCCAACATCCAAAAATCAACACTCAGGAGAATAAAGAGCTGCTCCCAGAAGATACTTGCAAGCAGCCATCAAGGAAATCACAAGTTAAAAAAAATCTATAGAGCTGGTAATTAATTTCACAGGGAATGAATACTATAAAGGCCACTGGCTGCATGCAACTTCTGAGCATTGTGCAATGCATGCTGGACAAATGTTCTGGAAAACAATGCCCTTGCTGCCTGAGCTGCTCAGATAACCTGTGCACTCCTAGCAGCCCCTGCCTATCGGCATGTACACTCAGCAGCGGGCTCAGGAACAAAGCAGACTGCTGAATGAAACAGCAAGGTGCAAAGGGTGAATTTGCCCAAGCACACCACTGCTTTTATTTTATCTGCACAAAGACAATTCTGTTCTCTGAGACCAAAAATGGCTCCTGCCCCCAGCACTGCCAGGGATTTTTGAAGTTATTGCTCTTGGTCTCCAGCCAGAGCGATCTGAGCACATTTCAGTAACCTTTACTTTCTGCTGAATAATTCAACACAGCAAAGATTTGCTATTGGCAACTCCTAATCCAAAGGAAAAAACTAAAGCTTGCATTTGGTTTATTAAAACTCCCAGAGGGGGAAAAAAGATAATACATCTCTCCTCTTTGACCTTATTTGGGACTTTGCTTTGGGAACTGGCAGGAGGAAATCCAATGCTGTCCAAAGTTTTGATTATGGGGAAAACAAGTGACAAAACTGCACGCCTAAGGGTTAAGGCAACAGTGACAAATAAGAGTTGGTGACATTGCTGATGACAATCCACTCTGAAAGCCCTGGCAGGATGGACAAAGAGAGCCCACACTGCCCAGGTTTGAAAGGACACAACGGACTTCAAGGGAAAGATGTTTAATTTTTGTGCATGACTGTAAACTCAACAAAGACAGAGCTCTGCTTTAAATCCTGCCTGGAGGCCAGGCCAGGCTCCAGTGCGCTGAAAGAACCTGACCAGCTCATGGCTCTGATCTCACCCACCAAAGACAGCTCAAGCAGTCGTTTGCCATCATCATTTTCCTTTTCAATACCTACAATTATTCATCTGCTGCTTCAGGTCTATCAGGAGAACACCACAAGGCAGGATGGCACCACAGCCCTCCAAAACCACCCAGCATCAATCCCCTCTCAGCTGCAGCCTGGCGTGAAACTGCCCTGACATCATCCAACCTGGAGCTTCACAGAGAGCACAAAATCTAAAACAGAAGCTGTAATAGGATATTTTTCCATTTGCTATCCCTCCACATTTAATACAGGGGATATTATCCTCCTATCCTATGGCAAACTCACTGGTCTGGAGGGTTTTTTTTTCAGTCTTGATCTTCATCCATCGAGCAAAATGCCATCAGTGATGACAGCACAGCTCTTGGTAAAGGAATGATGTGTTAGCTTGTGCTCCCTCTGCTGCTCCTGCTGCAGCACAGCAAAGCACAGCTGGATCCCACCTAAAGATCCCTGGGGCTCCTGCTCTTTCATTCAGTCCATTGCACTATTTTTTCTGCACTTTTTTTAAAAAGGAAGATATTAAAACAGAGTACCGAAGTGCGCAAACACGCAGGGTTTTAAACCAAGTGATCTCTGAGATGACAGATCCAGGTGAGAAGTCCCTTGGGATCCCAAAGTCCTGCTGTTCAGGCTTGAGATATCTCCTGTCAGGGGGATGCAGAGCCATTTGAAGGGTGTATGAAGGAGCAGCACCCACAAAGCCCTCATCCCCCAGGCTGCTGCCCTGCCAGGGTGGCACATTGCCAACGTGGCAGTGACAGGCAGCCCGGCTTTCTGCCTTTGCCACTGCACCTTTGGGACAGCAGGGAGGGAAGAGCGAGCGTGACACTTCTGACAAAGGGGGACCATAAAACTAACTGTGGCTGCCCATTAAAGTATAAAGTCTGGTAAAGTGTAAGAAGAGAGACATGTCTCCAGAATGACATCATCTTGCTCAAGCCAGGTACAAACCAAGCCTTTGAGGAGAAGGTTTGGTCGTTGATGGTTAAGCACATCCTTGGTTTTACAGCTTGAACACCACCAATTAAAACAAGTGGCATAACTAATCACCACCAGCATCAGCCTCACAGGAAGACTAAGATCAGTAACATTTTTTCCCCTTCACTCATAGTATTTTGTCAACTGTCCTAAAGAAACTAATTTTAGGAGGAACACTGAGAAGAAAACAGGAAGCATGTCCCTGATGCAGAAAGGCTGTGCAAGCACACACACACAGGTTCACTGGCTGCAAAACTTACATCCTGACTGTCTTGGCAAGCTCAACAATATAAATAGCAGAAGTCTAGCATTTCTATACATGCATTTTTGCTTGGTGTGGGGAAAATACTTCCCTCAGTATCTAGGATTTTAGGACTGCAGATTGGATGAGATGCATTTTTTCTGTGTTTGCTTGTATTTTTTTTTTTTTAAGTAACTCTAACTCACAATTCTGACTAACAACTCATAACCCTCAGTTGCTGTCATGATGGACGAGGCAGGAGAAAACCTGTTCATGCTGCAAGGAGTGGAGAATGACAACCAATCCTACTGCCACAATCACCATGAGCCTTATTCAAGCAGAAGCAGCCAAAAAGTCATAAAAATGGTCCAAGTTACGGAGCTAAGCCAGCCAACAGCAAGGAACATCCACTGCAATCAATGCACGTTAAATTAAACAGGAAGAAACTGATATGCAAACTACCCACAATAAAATGTGAAATTCACTTTATCCATCTTCCCTTCCCAGAGAGAAATTGTACTGCAGGAAAGGCTGGAGGTTGTGCCTAAGTTTCCCAATCTCCCACTTTAAACTGGATGCTGAGGCCTTGCACTGACCCAGCCATGCTTTATATTTTTCAAATGGAAGTGCATATAAATAATTTCGTTAGAAATCTATTTGGCAGACAAAAACAAGGGAAGGAAGCCTATCATTTACTGACCATAACTTTAAAAAAGAGAGGGTGTGTGAATGTATGCTTCTTTGATAAATCTTCCTCCCAAGTATACACCCATATCAGCATTTCCTCCTCCTGCCGATTTCAGAACAAAAATGTGCAGTCTAAGTGAACTCCTATTTTATGCCACAAAAAACCCTATCATTCAGTGGTTAACAAAGACCACTTGGAATTTGTTTTTCTAAAAGACAGCTAACCAATCCCTGTAATTCAAAAAGACTTTTTCTCATCAAAGCACCACAGGAACACCGAGGAAACATTTCAGAGCTCAGCATCCAAGATGTGGGCATTATGTGCGACACAAAAGTGCTCTGGAAGACTCGAGGCTCTGGTATGACACTGTATGATTCAACTTCTTGGCACACTCCCCCTTCCACCATCATCTGAAAACCATCTGAGATAACCTCTAAAGAAGATCTGGGCAACGCTCTCCCCTTCCTTTCTCCCAACAGAGAACAGTAATCTGCTCTTTGATTTCTTTCATAAAACAGGACTACAAAGGAACAGCAAGGGGAAAAATGGCCTGTTGGAAAACAAGGCAGCCAGACACACAGCCAGAGCTTCTCATCCAAGCCTGAGGGACTCTCACAGCTGGCTGCTGCCACATCTCCCCACGGATGGCTGCGGCTTCCGTCTGCTCTTGCCATCACCTCCACTTCTGGCTTGGACAACAGCAACAGGTGCAACAACACCGACACACAAACAGGACAGCCCGTGGGATGGACATCTTTGCTGATGCAGGGAGCTCAAGTGGCAGCACAGAAGTGAGTGCTGGGTGGGTATCACAGCCCAAAGCCACAGGATGACACACGGCCTCTCCCCACACAAGAACCCATATGGCTTTTTGACCATGATATTTGGTAAACACAGCCAAAATATCACACCCAGGGCTTGACAGTGAACACAGGAAAAATAGTGGGGGGTGTAGGAGCAGGCTGTTGCGGGGTGCCAAACACAAACACAGCCTTCAGCTGTTCCCCTGTTTTCCCACTTCAGGGTAACTCCACCTCTGAGCAAAACGTCACCTGCTGTCCCCACTCTCCCCCACAGAAGCATCCCTGACAGAACAACAGCTGGGGAGGGACACACAGCCTGTCACCTTTAGGTCACCACCTGGAGACACCAAACAGATCACTGGAAAGCACCCCCTGTGACACATGGAGACAGGGATCAGCCACAGCAGCCCTCAAATTCTGGGAGGCATTACAGCTTACTCTTTTACTTGGGAGTGAAACTCTTGTAGTTGGGAGAAAAGCAGAAGACAATGTGTGTGTTTGCATATTTTCCATAATTCAATTGGCCAGTTTCTGTGAGCCGTTTGTTGCCTCTTTCCATCATCCCTGATGTGGACACAGCAGGAACATCTGCAATGCAGGCAGGGCTGAGGGCTGGAATGAGGGCTGAGAGTGGAGAGAAGGGCTGGAAACACAAATATGAACTCATGCTTTGCAATTAAAAAGATAGATGATACCAACTTCACTCCTATATGAAAAAGACTGGCTATTACTAAAAAATTTTTTCCTGTCAATCTGAATTTATTACTTCATATTTACTTTTGAACTATCATATTTCCAAAGGATATCTCACAAAAAAACCTTGCCAAATATTTTCTGTCTTAGATTCTTAAAAGAACACATTTCTGTGCTTTCCAAACTACAATCCCCCCTGAAAAATAGTGGCCCAGGCAGAAGTGCCAAGACCACACAGTGACCCACAGAGAGGAAAGGTGCTATTGTCCTTAAAATTGGAGACATGTGATCCAAGGCTCCGATATCTAGAGGGGGAGAGGACTGGCACAAGCATAAAGAGGACAGTAATTCATCATATTTCTGATAATAGAGCATCAGATGGAGTAAGGACGCAGGGGCCTGACCTCTCATTCCAAGCATACATCTGAGTTGGCAAGAGGAATGTGTGTCCTGCTGTATTGTCCTGCTGATGGAGCTCAGCTTCATAGAGGAGCTCCCCACTCCTATTTTTGGCAGCTGCTAACAAGTCATCCTGATTTTTTTCATTTTCCTAAGTGTGCTCTCAGGAAACAAAAATGAGCCAAAAGCTCGAGCGTCAGATTCTGTGGAGCAACACGTGGGAAGCCAGCTCTGGTCAGACCACCACAACTCCCTCTGGCCTTCCAGGACTCTAAGGGAACTTAAAAGGAAACAGGGACAGAGTTTTAGGGACAGGCCAAGGGGCAATGGGTTTAACCTAAAGGAGGGTAGATTAGACCTGGGATAAGGAAGAAGTTGATCATGATGAGGACAGGTGAGGCAGCGGCACAGGCTGCCCAGAGAGGTGGAAACCTTCCATCCCTGGGAATATTGAAGGCCAGGCTGTGTGGGGCTTTGAGCAGCCTGGTGTTGGGGAAGGTGCCCCTGTTCAGTGCAGGGTGGGTGGGCAACATGACCCTCAAAAAGCCTTTCCAACTCCAACCATTCCCTGATTTTCTGTGAGCTCACCTTGTGGGAATGGCTGAACCCCACCAGGTTTACCTTGCTTCAGAGTACCTGTAACTCTCCCAGGAACCCATTTATGCCTCTTACTGATTTTATAACCCATTTTAAAACCAACCAAAGAACAAAGTAGGAGGGTCCTCAGTGATGCCAGGGTGACAGAGGTATCTCCAGTGGTTGGACCTCTTTTTGTCAACAATCTGTCACGAGGCTGCCTTTTCCCCACCGAGCTGCTTAAAACAACTTTTCTCTATTTATATGGGGGGGGAAGCAAAGACTAAACGACTTTAAAAGAAACTAATACTGGCAGATGAAAGGAAATAATCCTATGGATAAGTGAAGGAAGGAGCTGTTTCTTTGATTACTGCAGAGAAGAGGGTCCCTAGCTCCATCACTTCATTAACAGCTGAGATTTTAAATTGTCTAAAGGCCTCCAGAGTCCATTCACACCCACCCCACAACAAACTCAGTGGGAAATGACAACACCCCCAGGAGGAAGGTACATGCCTTTCAAAACCCAAGAGGCAAACAATATCCACAAACCCTCTGTCTTCTACCATTTGTATTTTATTTATTGTGCTTCCAAATCCCAGCTGCAAAGCTGAAGAGAGAGAAATGCGGTTTCTCATTAGCAAAAGCAGTAAAACCTGCAAGAAGGAGCTGTAGAATAATGTCCTACATACCTGTGTGGAAAACCCCTGGGATACCACATAAACTAGGATTGGCTAGTATTTTTCATTTAGCTAAATATGAATATGAGTTTTCCTGAACCATCTCAGTCGTACCCTTTTGTTTCACCATCCCAAATTCATTCCTGCCTCCAAATTCTTTCCCCCTGGGGAAAGGTTATAAACTTAATCCTGGAGTTTGCTTCACACATCATTTGCAGCTTGTCAATGGGCTTTTGAAAGTCGCTGTGTGCAGGATAACATTAGCTGGGGGAAGGGTCTAGAGGGTTTATTTTGTTAATGGAAAGAAGAATGATAGGACTGAAAACAAGGGGTTTTTTTTGTTTGTTTTTTTTTTTTTTTAAATCAAGCTAATAGACTTTTTAGTACTTTTTTTTCCCTGCAATGTAAGTTCAAATAAATTTTTTTCTGGTTCACTCTTAATCAATTTTTCTCTTACTACTTTCTACCAGTAGGACAGAATGAAAAACCATTTGTTAAATTCTAGCTTCGTCTCCATTTCTGACTCAGTTATAAGGTAGGCTTTTCTTCAGAACAAATTACCTCATGACTCAATTAATGTATCAAAACTGATACATTAGCAATGCAGTCGGCAGCTACAATCTGCCATGCTAGGAAAAAAAAACCTGGTAGCAGTTCCCTGATATCCCAGACTACAGGTAAATTACTAGCTGGGAGTACTGGGCTTAAGAAACAAATTCTTGCCTAAATTGTCTGCTAGTTACATGATTTGGGGTTTTTCTCGTCATTTGTCATTACTGAGAGCATTTGTGTGCCTTAACAGTTTGTACTGTTAAGAAACCTCCTCAAGAGCAAACGTTCTCCACAAACATTGGCTGCTTAAAGCTGTAATTTCTCCTAACATCACACACACTTCCTATCAAACAAATAGGAATTTTTCTGGCACTCTCTCAGGAAACACCTTCCTTTAGGGGGACTTAAAGAAAAATAGAAGTTATCTTAATGCCCTTACTCCATGTAATTTAAGGAAGCTCACATCACATCACACAGACCAAAACCAGAGCAATTGGCATTTGATAAAGCTTGAGGGGCTGGATTACAGTGACTTGTTAAACATCAGGCTCGCTTGAGCCTTCAGGCTCACTCCTGCTCTCAGGACCACAAGGCTCAATTTACAGGAATTCCTCAGTGGGATTTGCCCAATCGCCTGTGGTCAGCTGCTCCTCTCTGCCCTCAGTGCTCCCAGGCTGGGTACCAGCCTGAGGGATGCAGGGACACCTCTGGTGGTCACCTCCAAGGCTGATGGGCAGGGGGAAGAGAGCATCCCTCACCCCGGACAGCCCTGCCCTGCCCAAGGAAGGAGCTGTAAGCCACACAAGGAATGCAAGCGTGATCTGAAATCCCATTAAAACGGATCCTCCAGCTATCATCGTGCCCTCCCCCATTGCTAAAGATTACACATACGAGTTCCTGCCTTTGATTCCCTCCAGCAAGGCCAAATGATCCAGTAATTGGTATTTTGCTGGATAAAACAGACAGGGAAGACCCAAGCCAGGCAGAGGAGAGGGAATGGAGAAGCACTGCAGCGCGTGCTGGCAGGAGCACTGCCACAGCACCCACCTCATCTCCCAAATAACCCAGAGACGCTGACAAGGAGGCTTTTTATCCCCTTGGGGAACACAGCACCCAGCCAGGAGAGCGTGTGAGACGCAGCACAGACCAAACCATGCACGGTGCAGGCAGCCAGGCTGCTCCTCTCCGGATGCCACGGCGTCAATCGCAGGAAGCAGCTGCGACGCAGGCAGCTCTCGGACAAACAGCCCCGCTCTTGTCTGCGAGCCAGTGCCAATTTTAGACTGGTTTACCTTCACAGGAATAATGAGACATGAGAATTGTGCTGGGCAGGACCTAAGAGCTGCTTTGATTTGTAAGGAAAGCCGCGGTGGGGCATCGCTCAGAGAGCGCGGCCGGGCCAGCCATCCCCAGCGCCTTGGGCACTGCCACGGCCAGACCTGCAGCACCACCCAAAACACACAGTGCTCCAGACTGCCCTGCACTGCTGTGGGCCTTCCAAAAGGCAATTCACACTTCCAAGCCTTTCTGTGAAGGAAATCGGAGCAAGACACGCTTTGTGTTAGCTTTCCCTTGTCCACTGTTGAGAAAATGTATTTCCCATGGAACAAGTGTGTGTGTGGTTAAAGACAAGCTCTGCAACCACTGCATTAGGAGCAAACGTGGAATTATGTACAAGCCTGACAGTGATTCATTTTAGCCCTGAAAATGAACAGTGTGCAATTAGAGCAACACTGTACAACCATGAGGTGGCTTTTGCAGCTAGAACAGAAATTCCCCCGTCCATACTGGACCACACTCGCCTGGTGTGCAAGCACTGTCAGTAAAAAAGCCATCCGGAATTTAAAATTATACAAACCTCGGGGATGGCACTGGAGTAAGACTCAGAAGACTCACTTTGGTGTGCCTGTGTCCTCCCATGCTGCTGCTCATCTTGCCTTGTGAAGGATAAGGATTTCTGGATCATAACCTGTACTGTTTTTCATAGGTGCAAAGATCTATTGCCACTGCCAGTCTGCTTCCCAAAGATTGCAAGGAAGCCCAGCCACTCACACAAACAGGCTGCCCCACGCTAACTAACACTGCCAGGGAGAGTTTGTCTCTTCTTCTTGAAGAGATAACACTTAACAACTTAATCCAATTAACACAAAGCACAAAGCAAGAGTCTGTAATTCCAGGGTGGATGTGCTCTAACGCCTCCTATGGCTTTAGAGAAAGGAAAGTTTGCACTGGATTAAAGAAAATACTCAACATTCATTTTTGCTTATTGTGGAGCAAAGCAGCATATAGGAATGCAAGAGCTAGCAGAGGCCAAAAGCAGGGATGATGTCTATCCCTCGTGCATAACATCTTTGCCTGCTTTGAAAGAATGTTATGTTTCTCAATGATATCACTAAATTACTGGCTTGTTTTCCATTTGAAAGATACTGCAGTCCTTAAGCAATCACTCTGACCAGCTGCCAAGCCACTTAATCACTTACATGCATTGGAAATAAAAGCTGTCTAACTTACAAGAACTGCATCAGCTCAGTTGCCTATCCCAAATTCCAAGGAGCAATGTGTGCCTTTATTCTAATAATGCACAGAGGAAAAAAGTTGAGAAACTACACAGAGAGAATAAGCTTGTTCATCACGATCCTGAAATCCTAATTGCTACCAACAGCAATGGGATTTTTACTGACTCCAGAAAAATTACAGTTCTGCAATAGCCAACCACACAACCACTAAAAACAAAGTGCCAGGAAACTTGGGAAAACTATTAGTAATAAAAGCTGAAGATAGAGAATAGATCTACTTGAGGCCTAGCATAACACAAACAATGGGAGTGATAAATCAGAGATTCCACCCTTTCAGTGTGCAAGAGGTTAGAAAGGGGTAGAAATACAAAATAGCCAGCACTTGCAAAAAGTCAGAAAGCATGGGGTAGAGAAAGGCCAGCAGTGAAGTCTGGAGGATGGGGGTGGCAGTGAAAACACTCTCACTTTTTGTAACCAGACAGAAATGAAGGTGTGACAAATAATTGGATCATGTTAACTAGGAATGTCTAGGAATTACTTTCCACCCTAACTGTCCTGTTAGAATAATTTCACTAAATATACGCAATGGGTTGGATCAGAAATTTTTCATTCCACTTCAGACAAAAGGGCTACAACTTAAGAAATATGCTGGGTGACAGCCACAGTGTTATGAAACAGCTTGTTATGAAAATGGCAGTTGCTGCAGAAATACAAAATCTTCACAAATTAATTTTTCACTTTTTGTGCCTTCAGTTCTTTTCAGCTATCACTGCGTTTTATGTAGCATCACTGCACCACATTTGTCCATCTACAGCACGGAGCAGCACGGTTTGTCATCTTAGTACATTAGCTCTGGATTCAACGAAAGCAGATTTTCTTTCTTTTTGCTGCTTGAATGAGCAGCAATAATACACAGCTTTCTCTGAACACTCAAACATCATCTTCTCCTGACCTGATGTTCCTTTTCCAGTCGATTCTCCTCGTCAGTTTAGAGAGGCACCGAGCTGCCAGAAAGGAAGGAGGCAGCTACGGGAATGCTGCAAGCAGAGGGGGTGACCTGAGAGAGCATGGGCATGGCTGCTGGCCCACAAATCAGCTAAAAATGGATAATCTGCTGGACGAGGTGATAAAGATTACAGATCAGGCCAATTACAGCTGGGAGCTGCTCCCCAGGACTAATTGATTAAGGCACCTTAGGTCTAAGCTGAGGACAGCATTTGATCAGCAGGTGCTATGGAGATCCCAAGGAATCCAGGTTTGCCCACAGATTTTCCAGATGGAAAATACCCAGTAAGGGGTAGCCCCAGCAGGCAGAAGGCACTTGCTGCCAGAGTCCTGTTCCTGTGGTGCCCACACAGCTGCCTTGAGCTTCCAGTGCACCAGGGCCTCCTGATACACAGAGCCTCCTGATCCTTCTCCTTCCTTTGCATCCTTCCACCCGCACCACACCACCAGCACAGAGAGATCCCTGCTCCCACCCAGACTGGGGAGCTCACAAGGCACAGCGATGCTCCAACACTCACAGTTGCCACTTTGTGAAACACAGAGCATTCATTAAAGCTCAGGAGCCCACATTCCTGTTTGATTTTCACAATGCCATTTACACCTATTAAATTATCCATAAAACGCTTTCATTTAGCTAAACCAATTCCCTACTCACTGCTGCTAGCCTTTCCTCTTTTTTTGGAGCTGTTTTTTGTTTGGGTTTTTTTTTTAACCGCCAATAAAACAAAGACAATCTGACAAATAAATGTTTTTCCACAGCACCATCCTCAAAGCAATTATTCTGCTGCAGAGATGCAGTCAGGAAGAATAAACCTCCCCGTGGTCTCTTTGGGATGGCAGGAACTGAGCGAAGTCCCCAGAAAGCCAATCTTTCAGCTCCCATTCTTCCCACACACATCTCAAATCATCTCCTGCATTTCTTCTGCTCATTTGACTTCTAAAGCTCAAGCAAAGCAGGGATTCAGATAAAAGGCAGCGCTAGGAAAGGAAAAAAGAAACAACTCAGCCACTTCCTATAGTGATCTTTGTGCAGCACTAACCCCAGGGTTTTTTGGATGCTGGGCAGTGTGGGTCGGTTTGCTTTCAGCCAGCATCAAAAACCATGGACTTTGCCTTGGATTGCTGCTCTGTGCCTTTGCAGAGAACTGTTCCAATTCAGAGCAACTCTGTAAATTAAGGGCTGCATGTGTGAAAGGAACCCCAGCTCTCTAAAAAGGGAAATTCAGCTGATGGACTTCACAGGAGTTTAAAAAAACTTAAATAATACTTTCACCAGACCAGCTAATTAATGACAAAACAGACATTTTTTAAAAAAGCCAAAAATAAACAGCAAGAAGTATTGCTTATTAAAGGAGGCAGCACTTCTCAGAGGAACATCACATACACATCTAAATAAAACAAACAACTTTCATATGTTTGCATATCTTGACACATATTCACAAGCCCACTACAGGCAATTCAAAAGAATTCATGAAAATTTGCCTGTAAGATCAGGCTATGAAGATGTATGAAGATGCATCATCATCTGTGAATTCATACTCAGTGAAACTGTGCTAAATTGTCTGAAAAGTACAGAAAAATTAAAAAAACAAACACACACACACACAGTTATTGGTTTGTAACTCAGGAAAAAAGCTACTAGCAGACAGCTCCTACCTCCCTGCCTTTCCTTTGGCCTCAGAGAGTGGAAGGAAAAACCCAGCCATCACCTCTTGTCACCCTTGGTCTCCAGGAGCACACAACTAGCACATCTGATTTCCTCACAGTTTCTTCATTATTTTTGGGTAAGGAAATTATTATTTCTCAGTATTTTCCCAGCTTCCAATCAGTTTCCAAGCTCTAAATTACCTGAATTAACTGAATGAAGAAACTTCTGACACAGCCAACAAGGCTTTTGCTGCCAAAACTTGGTTAAGTGGTGAAAACCAAAAAAAAAACAAAAAAAGAAAAAAGGAAATGGTTCTGAGATTTTAGGTGGTGGTTTTTTTCAGCATGCAGTGGTGAAACCTTCACAAGTAGGTCACACAACCAGGTGTGGGACCCTGAGCAAGGAGAAGGATTTGTTTAGCTGCTCCAAAGGGTATCAACATTTTGGAGCCCAAAATAAAGGTAAAAGCCTAAAGAAGTGGAGAGAGTCCTGCCTTAGGGAGCATTTAAGGGCCAAACTTGTTTGTTTTGGCTCTTTCCATGCTTCCTTTACCTGCAAAACCACACACAAATTTAATTTGCCTTGAAGTTACTGTAATAGTTTATGAGATTAGGCTTTGATGAATTGCAACTTCACTTCAAGTGTGGACTTCTTAAGGGCAAAAAAACATTTATTCTGAATAACAATCTTGTATCCCACACGTGATGCTCAAAAGGGACCAAAACCTTCCAGAGGAAAAAGTTGGAAAAACCACTGCAAGAGGGAAACTTGGCTGGGGATAGAGCTGCTGGCAGGCAGTGAGGGTGGGAAATAATGGCAGAGGTAGAGGGAGGGATGAGAAAGACACGGGATTAATGGGATAAAAGGAGACAAATGACGACTCAAGGTCCTGCGGGCTGTGACCGTTTTGGGAATGAGCACGCAGGGTGAAGGGAGGAGGAGGAGGGAAAAGTCTGGGACGTGCTGGCAGAGGCAGGAGGGTCACAAGGAGCACAGGACAGGCTGTGCATTTTTGTCTCTGAGGAGAGGGGGTGACAAAGACTGGATGAATATCCATCCATGTGTCCACATCCAGGACATGGGAAGGGGGAACAGATGGACTGGTATAGTTACACGAGCATGCCTCAGCATTCAGATTATTTCTAATCACAGAGTACAAGCAAAGCAGGTGTCAAATGAAAGAAATATTGAAAATATTGATTAAAAAAAAAACCCTTACTTTTGGTTCTTAGCTTGTAGAATTTACTAAGACATCTTGGCAGAACACACCTGGCTTCCCAGATTTCTTTGGCACAAGCTGCTCTCCAGCCATGAGAAGGTGTGAAAGGGCTGACTGAGCACCCTCTCTACCCTTCCACAGCACACATGGAGGGACAGGCACAACCTCTCCAGCTCCTTTCACAGCACACTATTCCTCACTTCAGGGCAGCCCCTTTCACTGTACTGATACTTCTCTACCACAGCTCAGTGAGTCCAAGCACAGCACACATCCAGCCCCAAGGAGCAGCGGCCCCTCAGCCTGGGACACTGCAGCTACTGTTCCCTCTCTCTGGGCTTTGTTCTCCATCTTCCCTTGTTTTTCCCCACCAAGCCATGCCTGCTCCCTCAGCCCCCCTCCCCAAAGCCCAGCTGTCAATACCCCCTCGCTCTGCTCCTGGATATGCGAGCGCTCCGGAGTCAATCTTCCCATGAAAATCAAAAGTCAATGACCTGCCCTTCCCTGGTCCTTAAGAACCAAAAAAAAAAAAAAAAAAGAAGAAAAAAGCCATAATTTTTCTTCCTCTCAGTTCTCACGTGTTGTTAATGTTCACTCGAGTTGTTAGGCAATACAAAATGCATTAATTCCTCCAAAGTGAGTTCCCCATGAAAGATTTAATTGTTGCTGATTAGGCATAGTTTTCTCCTTCGCCACCCCCCCTTCTTTTGGGGTTGGTGAAAAAAGACAAGCAGAATGCAAAGATATTTTTCACTCAAAGACTACGTTAGCCTTATTATCTAATCAAGTGGAAAGGCCTTCGTCTGTCCCGGCCCTGCCAAAAAAACAAGTGAGGCAATAAAAACCTTTAAGATTATTCTCTATCCTTTGTTAACCCAAAAGACCCAAGTTTAGTCAATTGCTGTCACATCACTAGAAAGAAAGAGAGGAGGAAAACAGAAAAGAAAGAGAAAAGACACTGCTGTAGCTGTTTTAAAAATAGGGGGACTCTCTGTAACCCATGAAGAAGCCTGGTACACAAAATTGCACAGTAACTTTCAAAAGATTTGCATTTAAAAGATTGAATACAGGTCGCTTCCCTGTGACCATAGAAACATTAGAAAAGGTGGAAAATTCAGTCTACTGAACTTCAAATGACTTTATTAAAGTGTCACTAATCAGAACCCAAGGACACAAGGTTTTAGTGTTTGGGCTAACAACGTGAATAACCCTCAAAAGTCAAATGACCTTCTAAGAGCATTACGTTTAAAAAAAGCCACTTGTCAACAGCAAGTTAAGTAAGAAAAACTTGATTGCCTCCAAGAAATGAGTAATCCCATGCAGCTCACAAGAACACAAACTGAACTATGTCTCTAGAAGCAGGCTCATATTAGATAAAAATCTCCAAAGCTTTATACTATGTGGACAACCAAGCATTTGCTTTCACTCGGGACAGTTTAAGACAAACTTTGAATGAAATATATAGAATATTATTTTGAAGTTAATATCCCCATGCAATGAAACAGGGATGAGAACAAATACCTAACAAGGGTCATTAGGAAAGGGTGTTTATCCGTATCAGCAGTGCCAAAACAGACACCGAAAAAAACACTGAAAATAAGTTACATCCACATGACATCTGTCATTAATCAGAAGGTTACCCAAGTCACAGCTCAGTCAAAATATTTACTCACCCAAGGCACCATCACTTCTATCCAACAGGCATCACCTCCAGTTTGCTTCTGTCTACAGAGCTACACCAGGTATTCTATGCCTAAAACTTGTTGCTCCTCTCAACACAACCCCCTGCAGCTCTGGGCAGCTCCCCAGGTTCATGCAGCAAGGATTCCGCTCATAGGCATCATCCTTTTGAATCTTAACTCCTGCATCTTCATTCCTCTTTTGCTTATTCAAGTATTGGCTTTGTCTTTTATACCAGTTCAAAAATCCTTTGGGTGTAAGAACCACCTGCTAGAAACAATCACTAGTAACAGGAAAATATCCTGCAATATGGACTGAACAGTTCCAGAAGTTAACATTACGCTTCAGAGCCAAGCAGGGAGCTTTCAGAACTGAGTAAGATCATCTAGAAGGCAGTCAAAATTTGGTTTGCTTATTCTAGTGTCTTCATTATACTTCAAAGCAGTGCAGTACAAACACTTCCCACACAGATGGCTCTTTTTCAGTAGCAAGGTTATATTCTTGTTATGCGGGCTCTTTAGCTAGACTGAGCACAGAATCAGCACAACATTGAACTGATAGAGTCCCAGTCTTTGGCAATCCTTTAGCTAAAAGGAGAATTTCAAAGTCAAATGGATAGAAAACTTCCTTTAGACATGACCATGGGCAGCAGACACCAGGGCTCTCTGATTTTAGGGGCCAGGTCCCAGCAAACAGGGCAGATGCAGGGGTTTCAAACGCTGGTATAGATCACTTCCCTACAGGGTGTGCTGCTAGGTAACTTACCTCTCAAACTACAGGGAAATACTGGCAGCACCTATTCCAAACCTGCCAAACACAAAGATGGAAAGCTCAGTAATCTGAACTAACAGGTGACTAATATTTCTGACACATTTTGGGTGGCTGACATGGCACAGACTGAGTAATCCCCTTAGCGTGACAGAGCCCGTGCTGGGACTCAAGCCCAGCATTGTGGACCTGCACCAGAAGTTTATCCTTCCCTACAGTGGCCTTTCTCTGCTTCCCTGGTAATTTTCCTGGGCCTTGACACAAAGCTGTGGAGGAGCACATCCTAAGGAACATTCAGGAGTTATCCATACATCACCCTTAGGAAGATACACCATCATTTTTGGGGCACAGCAGCAACACAAACTGCAGTGCCAGCCATAAAAATACTTCAAAGGTGATGATACAATGATGATACCCATTTCTACAATCCTCCACACTTGATCCAAACTCCATTTGGATTGAGATGTTTATCCACAAAAAAATTACGTCTCAAAAAGTAATCTGTCAACATGAAACTTTTGTTGAAGCTGGTAAGGAGAGGTAAAATTCCTTCTCCTCTCCACAAATTTCTTTTAGCTGACACAGGGGCACACATACATCACAGACCCAAATGCAATACTCTCATAAAAGTTCAGCTCTCACAAACACATTAAACAGTTTTTTAGCTTCTTCTTCCACCCAACATGCATGTTCTTATCCTGGCAGGAATGCCCATCAAACCCTGGTGAAGGGGGAAGTTTAATTAAAAAAAAAAAAAAAAAAGACTCTTAAAGCATTAATCCAAATGCAGACCATTCCACGCACTCTGTCTTGCATTATACTGGAGTGGCTGGATTCAGTGTCTGCCCAGGTCTCCACTGCCTTGCAGGCAAAACTTGGTAAGTGCACAAACTTTTAATAAGATATTATGCCATATTAATAAAGGGAATTGAGGTGGGTTTATTACTACTAATAACTGGCAAAACAATTCTTTTAAAGTTTCACCATCAGTAATCCTTTACCCTAGCAATTAAGGAAGCCTTAAATATCAAATTAGCTATCATACATAACTTCTCCAGAATTAATCCTCTGTATTCCAGACAGAACAATTGGTAGTTAAACAAGTGTTAAATAACTACAACATAACATGTAGCTCCAAGCTACTTACTTCTTAAATGTCAGTGAACAAAGGTGAATGTTTTTCAACTGACTCATGCAAGTAATCTCACTGGAGATGAAAGCTCTTTAAGCATAATTTTTTTATTAGATCATTTCTTTCATGGGTTCACTTGATGAATATCCTTGATTTGAAATATTTGGTAATTAGCCTGGTCAAGGACAGTGCTGCATTCATTACTACCCCTTATCCAACAAGAGCTATTTTTAGTATAAAAAGCCTAAATTAAAATAAATAAATACATAAATATTTGTTCTGAAAGGATAGTGTTGATCTCAGTCTCAAAGTAAAATAAACAGATATTACACCAGTTTAATGATACAAGTGCTAATTCTAAATTCTGTCCAAAGTGGAATGTCAGTTATGGAATTAAATGACAGGAATGAAACAATAAAAACACAACATTATCACAGGAAAAACAATGTACTTGTTATTGCAACTCAAATGTGCCTTTGACTGATGTAGAGAAGCTCTGCAGTTCCAAACCCTTGATTTTGAAAGATTTACAGTGTAAGAGCAAACCCTTATTCGTGCCACTGGAAGATCAGGCAGAACTTCCAGGAGCAACAGATGATTTCTCTGCTTGCAGTGGAGGCCAGATGTGACACCAAACGTGGGAGATGTCTGCAGCCCCACATTTCTCCTCACAGAGAAATGCAAGGCACAGTTCTTCCCAAGAATATTTCTGGGCTTCACATTCTCTGAACCTCAGAGGAAGGAAAAACAATTCTTATCTCATTTGTTGTGCCTGTGTTTGTGCAGAAGTAGAATGCAATATGGAGACTGTTTAGCCAAAGTGATGGGGTTTTGTTTCCTTGCCCTATCAGGGCCAAGTGTGAGTGTGTGTGTTGGGTCTGAGTCACCAGAGGAGTGCAGGTGTGCAGAGCTGAGTGCTTGGCAGGTTCAGTTTAGATGCAACGTAACATAGAATAATATAGAATAATAAAGTAATCAATTAGCCTTCTGATAAAGTGGAGTCAGATGCCTCCTCATCATTCTCTCCCCTTCATCGGGGCCGCCCTGAATCCCATAGATGTGAATCCCATAGATGTGGATCCCATAGATGTCTACCTGAGACCAGCAAATGTCCAAGAAAAAAATAAATGCTGAACTGATTTGGGGGCGGCTTCTGAGCACCCTGGTCTAGCAGAACGTGTCCCTGTGGGAATTGAACTAGAAGATCTTTAGGGTCCCTTGTCCCCAAAGCATTCCATGATTCAAACCCATAAAAATCCTTGGTTAATTACTTGTCTTTGCAGCAGCCAAGCGCTCAGCTCTTTTTTTTGCCTTTGCTCTTTCCGTGTCAGCAGGACAGTCCCGCTGTGGCCGGTGCTGCCCCAGCAGCAGAGCCCTGAATGCAGCACACAAAGGGAGAACAGCTAAAGCACATAATCCCTGCGGAACAGAGGCAGCCCAGGGAAGGAGAGACCTTTCTGCTCTGCCTGGAAGGAACCGCAGGGATGCCCTGCGCCGCTCGCTTACCAAAGAGATGCCAGGCGAGTTTTTCTAAGAAAAGGACCCTGGTTCTTAAAAAAATTGCACTGCTTCAGCAGCAAACTCACAATGAAAAGAGAATTCTCATTTGCATCGGCTTGAAACGTCCGTGTTCTGGCGCTACAAAGCCTATGGCTGATAAAGTACTCTTTCTGCTTAGCAATAATTGTAGTGAAAATGCAAAGATCTGGCAAGATATTTGCTTCTGAAATACTTCTCTATTACCATGGAGAATTTGGAATATCCACCACTGCACTGGAACAAAATGAAGATAAAGGAGTTTGAATGCTACTATTATTGTTAGGATTTCTTTCTTCTTTTTTTTAAAGGCTCTGGATTTCAAAGGGGCAAGAATTAATCACAGAAATAAATCAAATACCGCTGCCAGTAACAGAACAGGAAGAAGTGTTAAACAAAAACAATAAATACAAATGATTACTCACTCAAACACACACAAACATAGATAATTAACATTTGGAAATTAACAGTGGAGTAAGTCCCTTGGGTGCCACCAATGGCAGAGAAAACTAGACTAGAATTTCAAGAAAAAAGAACAGTACTTGTCTTCTACAGTAAAGGTATTTAAATGGATCAGAGGCTCCATCCCTTTCCCTGGGGAAGGTGACACATCCCATTTCCTTGCCCTGATTTCATCTCCCCAGCTCTCCCACAGGAGGGTCTCTACACTCTGACAGAGGACATTTCCACAACACAAGGGTTTTTATCTGCTCTGCTGCCAGAGCTCTCAACCTCCATGCCTGGAGAAAATCCCTTTGCAGTCAGCCAAGTGCTCATCCTCAACAACCACTGGGGCTGTGGACAGCCCTGATTTGTCCTGGAGCCCTGGGATGCAGCTACATTCCTTCATGCCACTCATTCCTGGAATCCATTATCCTCCCAGGATGAGAGAGCTGTTGCACCACTAAATCTTTAGATAACTTTCTTACTTTTTGGCAGCTTTGTTGCAAGGCACAGGTAAAACCCAACCACTGCAGCATTTCTGGCTTCAAAAGAACAGCTGCTAACAGAAGTTATGATGTCAAAAATTAGAAGCACGAGTTTTGGCTTGATTAAAGAGAAATGTTAAGTGCAACTGTGAAGAAAGATATAAGGACAGAGAACAGAACAGATGAAGGCTCAGTATAGAGAAAGCCCTAAAGAAAATGGGTTATTCTGTGGCTCCAGTCATGTCAAGGATATATACACAGTATGGTGGCCCTTCCCATTGAGGGCAAGGTCCAGCCTTACAGAGGAATCCCTTCCCACCCCAAAACAGCCACCCAAGAAAGGAACCAAATCCCAGGAGACTGTCCAGATGCTCCAAACCTGTTGAATGCTTTATACCAATGTCCAGAGTATCCCATTTTCAGAAAACAGAGCCACTGTCATCATTAAAAACTAATGCAAACCAGCCTGGAGCAGAATTTACATTCCTCAGAAGACAGTAAATCCTCAAGACAAGGGACCACCAGACCATCCCATCAGCGTGTCACCGTCCCACCAGTGTTTTCAAAATCCAGGGGAGCCAGACAAAACCTATCAGCCTGTAACACAAACAATCCCTCAGAAGTATATGTTAGGCTCGGATTGAAGCTGTAAATCTTTCTGAGGAGATTTTCACCCACCCTAACAGACCTAGTGCCATCCTCTGTTGTGATAAAATGGAATTTCAAATGCTTAAGCAGCCAATTGGAAAATTACCACTGGCTGAGCTTAACATCTTAGAGGGAAAATGACTTTTAGGGGACTTATTAGATGAGAACACTGAGCTGCTGATGGGCATTGACTGTGTAAGCCTCCAATGGCATATTTATAAAGTAGTTCAACAAAGGATATATCTTTCAAAACATATAAATTAAAGCCTGGTGTAACTTTCACCTAAATCTATACACAACATCTGTTAAATGGATTCAAGGCTGCCACTACATTACATAAACTCTTGCACTTGTAAAGCTGATGAATCACACAGCTATATCCTACTATTTTCCTACACAGGACTGGGGGGAGAGAAGAGGAAGGAGAGGAAGAGGAAGGAGAGGAAGAGGAATCTCATGTTGGCAAGGGCACATCTCAAGCCTTGTTACTTTTCACCAAGCACTTTGAAATGTCAGGCTAGAGCAATGTCATTTGGCTTAGAATTGGTAAAAATTTATCAAATCCCTGGTTTGTAATTCCAGCAGAGCAAAACACAAAAAGAAGTGTTGCTAAATCGTTTAATGTAGGTGTTACTTAACCTAAAATCCACAGAGTGTGACAGCTTTTCTCCCCCAAAACCATCAAATGACCTGGAGCACACATGATTATATTAAGATCTTGATGGCTATCACATGGAAATTGATGTTTCTGGCTACATTTAGTATATTGTGAAATATTTGCCTGTGTTTTTATTGTGCACAACAACAACAACTCCAACTGTGCCTCTTCTACATTCTTTTATAACCGTTTTATATGCTCAGTGGGGGGACAGAAAAAGAATTTAGTTAATCATTAAGCTTTTTCTTTCTAAAAGCAAGCCATGCTGACTGTCCCAATTAATCAGTGTCTCTGGAAGTTGCAAAGGAAATTTAATGCACTGTTTCTGTTTCAGAATCCTTCATTCTAAACACCAGCCTTCTGGTTTTCAAATGAAGAAATACACACACAGCTGAAGAAATACACACACGGATACTTGCTGTAATCATATTAAAATTGATTTTGGAGTGGTGGTGAAAGGTATATTTCAGCCCACTAAGAACAATTCTTTCATTCCAATACAGCTTTCTGAAATGAAAGTTTTAAGAACTATTAGCAAATTGAATTTCTTATCAGGAGATTGCTACCTAAACATGATGAAGTAGCTATGAACCACTGAATTTCACACAGTCTATTTCATGCCCTTCCATCTGCAGGTGAAGTTAGAGCCTCAGAAAGGAGACCTGTCACCACCAACCCATTCTCAAGCATTCCAGAAGGATTTCCTGGTTGCTATTCCCAGTGTAAACAGAAACCTGCATCTACTATGGGATCCACTACTGAAATTTAGCCAAATCCCAAATGTAGTTGGTTTACTTTATGCAAGGCACACAGGTCCCTCTGTGGACAACAAGTACCTACGTAAGTCAGACAAAACAGCCAATTTTTGTCTTTTTAAAACCACGCCACAACAGAAAGCCTCTAAATTAATACTCAATTATTTTTAATTATATGAGAAGGGAGCAGTGTGTTTGTTTTCAAATTGCATTCTGGAGTTTGGCTTCTTGACCCAGGCTCCCACAAAACTGTTCCCCATCACGCAGCCCACTTCACAGCAAAGTTTATCCCCAGTTCTCTTCCCTGTAGTACTGTGCTAACACCATTGCCTTCTATTGCTTTCTACAGAGTTCCAGCCATGTCAAGTGCCTAACTAGAGACTGCAGAATGTCTTGATTTCCTTACTGCCTTGGCAAGGGCCAAGCTTTTTGCTAGATGTTTAGTGTTTACCCCATGTCACTTTCAATACAGATTTTAATTTCCACAAATAGCAGGTCCTTCTCATGTACTCGGCCTTATTTTCTGCTTGGTTATACCAATGGAAATTAAGAGCAATTTAACTAAATAAAAGAGTTATAGAGAAGGAAAATTAGCATAACTCAAAGGAAAGCCAGTCCACTGTTTAGTAAAAATTACTTTCATATACTCCAGCTTCTCATGCTCATACATCCATTAGAGAGCCAAAGCTGTAATAACAATGTTATATTTTCACAGGAAAAAAAAAAGTAGCATTTTCTTACTCACACAAAGGGGCTTTTTTTTTTTTAAAGAAAAAGGAATCTAGTGGGACTGCATGTATTTTTCTATTTGTATAGTGGTAGCCACAATTAATAATCATAATATTAGGGTATATTTTTAGAAGAGACTCTTTGCACATGTGAGACCTCATGGCATCAGAAAAGCACGTTCATTTTCATGGCACTAAATCTTAGAAGGAAAGATTGTCTCCCTCTATCAGTTTTGAGCAGCTTTACTGTTGTAAACTGTATTTCCATGGGTGCTTTTAAAACAGACATATGTGGGATGATCAAGGAAGGACAAAAAGAGCATCCAGAAGACAACAGACCAAAGTAGCCCTGATATGGATGAAGCTTAGTTACATTAATTACTTTGCAATTAGGTTTTTAATATCTTGGTTTCTATGAAAAAAACCTGTGATATTTCAACTTAATGACTGCAAATTGAAAAACAATATATCCAAAATAAAATTTATTTGCCCTAGTGTGAAGTCTCATGTAGCATTTTTCTTCCGTGCTCACTGGGAAGAACAGGTTGCAGATTTCCAGCTACACTACCACCATCATTCACAAGAATCTTAGAGCCCTCTAAAGGAATTGCCTCTCTAAAGATTTTGCTTTAAACACATGGAGGGAAAAAAGACCTTGCTTCTACTCCCTTCTCCTCAGCCTTGCCCTGATGGATGGTGTTGCTCATGGGTGGAACAGCTCTGACAGACTTGGAACAGCCACCACGGCCAGTGGCAGTGATTTATTTCTGCAAGCAGCTTGAAAGTTCAGGCATAACACTTCCAGATAGCAGTGACCAGTTAATTTCTAGAACAATAAATAACAAATGCTAAGAAGAACTGGGTTTTGCCCAGATTTGAAGTTTGTGGCACTTGCTATTCCTTAACACATTCCTGTCCTGCGGTGGCCTGGCTCCGCACCAGGCAGAGCTGGGCACCACCTTCTTGGAGGTCAGACATTTATTTGTGCATGGGTGCCATCTGTACATACACACATGCACCTAATGCTTACACACAGATATCATAAAGCATGGCAGTAAATAAATAATCACAGTGCTAAATCACCTGGGGGTCCAGGAGACACGAAGGGGCCACGTAAGAGGAGAGGGGGTTATGAGCAGAGGCAGCCACGTGCTTCCAAGTCCAATTTTTAGGAGCTACTTTAGGCACTGGATGGAGATTTTTCTATTAGCAGATAAGAACTGAAGGTTGGACAGCATGACATAAATCCCTGAAGATCCATTATTGTTCATTTATTACAGAAACCAAAAAGGAGGGCTTAGCTCCAGCCTCTGGCGTCCTACTGAGGAGTATTGAATTTACACAACTCCTTTCCTAGGCTGTAAAATGTAGCAAAATAAACACATCATACAATGCAGTTGTCTTCCTCCCCTCTTACCCGTCCCTCACACACAAACTCAAAACAGTGCTGAGGAGAAAGAAGAAAAAAAAAACACCCAAAAAAACAAACCAACACAATAAGAGACACCTTTATCAGCCTCAGCCATCTGTGTTCCTTTAGTCTGATCCAAGCATTTTGGCAGGCATGTATGCAGCTTGCTCCTACCCCATATCATCCTGCCCTGCAAGCAAAAGTCCCCTCCCTCTTCCTCCCCTCTCTGCTGGAGCAGGTCAGGCAATGTTCTGGGTTTTTTTTTTTAATTCCAGGACTTGAAATAACAAGGTATTGGTGCATATGTTTAATTAATTACAATCTCAACACAAACACACAACCTTGTTTTGAGGAACTGCAACTTCACTTGGTTGCTCGGCCCAAAAAAGAAAGAGGTGCCAAAAAACCCACACTACTTTCAGGAATTATCTGGAGTTTAGAAATGTATAGGTTAAAAAAAAATAAAACAGGCTAATTCCTCAAAAGTTTAAAATGCAGGAGCTAAGAGCACTGCTAAAGAAAGAACACAGTGGTAAGAAAATCACCACTGCCATAAATTAGTTTCCAGACAATCTGACATGACCCTACTGGGGTTAAAAATCTGGATTTTCATTAATGTGTTCACTGAAATCTCAAATTCTTTCCTCAAAGCAAGCAGGCATAAAAGCATTTAGAAGGCAACTTTCAAAGGGACTAGAATCATGCTCAGGAAAAAAAAAAGTCATTTAAATACACTCAGAAATGCAGATCTCAAAAGATTAAGAGTACAATCAACTACTGAGTTGGCCTTCTGTTTCTAAACAGCCCTGTAATAGCAACATGTCTTCAATATTTCAGGAAGCATGACACTTTGATAGATTAAAAAGAAATGTTGTATTGAAAAGAAAAAAAGAATGAAAACAGGGAAAACACCAGGAACCCTGAAGGATAAGATTATAGAAGAAAACCCCAATGGAAAATTCAAGCTTTAAACACAAATACTACAGATGTGCAGCACAGCTCTGGCATCTTATTTATTCCTCTGAACTATTTCAGGAGAATTCTCTTAATTGATCAAAAATGATCCAGAAAGGAGTTGACATGAAAAGCACTCAGCTCAGCTCTCTCCAAGGAACAATTTATCTCCTAGCACACTCGGAGGGAAACAGAATCACTTATTTCCCCATGCACAGTGCCCATGGCAAACACACAAGTGGTTTTTCTGTCCTAATATACATATGTGCCCTGGGATGGGAACTTGGATATTTTTTTTTCTCTCCCCAAATGCTTCAGGATGCTGCAGATTAAATTCTTGTTTTGAAAGCCAACTAGCATGGCTCTGTGTAATTCAGTGCTGGATGCTACTTAAATTACTTTGGTACAAGTAGGATATAAATTTTATTCATAGCCTAGGAAGAGGACTACACATCTGGGTAGGTGAAATATCATATACATGTTCGTAGAACCAATAGTCTTCTCCTGGATTCTACTGCAGGGAACAAAAAAAAAGCTTGCCTTAAAACCCAAAGAGGAGGACTAGGTACAAAGCACTTGTTTAAAACCTTAAATTAAAGTTTTTCTCATTTATATTTTAGACAGAAAAAAAAAAAAACCATCTTGAAAAGGCTTCAAAAGCATTGAAATTCAAGCAAACTATGCCCAAAGAAATCCTTGAGGAAAAAACTTACAACGATTTTATAAACAAAACAAGCACTCATTAGCATAACTCATTGGGTTGAAAGTTGTCTTTTGTTAATTTTTGCTTCAGCAGAGGATGATAAGCTAGCATCAGCAGCAGCATCAGAGCAGAGTTACGACCCAGTCCAGAGCAGCTCCGCAGTGGCACTTGGCAGCAAGCCCCTGGCAGGATGGCACAGCCTGCTCCCAAAGGCAGGACAGGCACATGGGGGCTGCTGCTCCAGCTCTGCTCTCCAGGAGAGGCACAGGAACGGGCTGTGAGGCTCCATCTGGTGATGGAGGCCTCCAAGAGCAGCTGCTGTCCTAACCCAGCTCATAAATCCCCTCTTGGTTCCCATCAGCAGCAGAGACAGTCACGCTCTGCACTCTTAGATGCCCCATAAAAGAGAGATCCAACTAAGGGCCTGGAAAGGAGTCAGAAGTAACTTGTAAAGCACAAAGGCTCCAGCTCATCAGCTTTATCAGTGCCATTCATAAACAATTTCATAAGAAGGAGATGACACGAGGGCTGGAGCACCTCTTCTGTCAGGACAGACTGACACAGCTGGGGTTGTTCAGCCTGGAGAAGAACCCAGGGAAACTTCAGAGCACCTACAGGGTCCACGAGAGAGCTGGAGAAGGACTATTTGCAAGGCTCAATAGATGGCACATCACAAACCTATTCCCATTCATTTCACTTAAACATCTGTGAGAAAAACCCTGTCTTCATCTTTCAGCTCCATTAGAGAACCCAAATCAGCTTCCCAGGGCTCTTAGCAGTGATATTATCCTCACATGGACACTGCAGGGAACCCAGACTTGGGATGATGCCACCTTTGGGACAGAGGGAAGAGGAGAAGAAGGTAAAAGAGCTAAGATGCTCTTCTCCAAAAGGAGCCCCCGAAGCTCCTTCCACCTGCCTGAGCTCAGAGCTGCTGAATGCCTTTCTGTCTGTAGCTCTGGATGGCTGCATTAAGTGCATCAGAACCCTTGCACCTTTATTTAAGATCAAGGTCACTTATGAAGGCTGTGTCAACACAAGCCACAGCCTACCTACCATCAGCATGCATGTGTGATGGCTCCAGACACGAAATGCTGAGGCAAACTCTTGTTTCCATTACTTTCTGCATAGCTGTTGGCACATAAATTACCACTTCATAACAGGCCCTTTGAAATTCTTTTGCATTAACTAATGCAGCTCGATGTATTTTTACAGTGTGATCATGGCTATCAGTTTCCATCTGTTCTACTGTCCTTTTGGAATGTTTTCCCTGCGAGGAAGTAAACAAAAATAGAGCACTGTAAAAACAAACCTGCCTGACAGTCTAGACTGAGGGTCTAATTAAAAATAAGATTTATTAGAGTAGAGAGAAACTTTGCAGTAAAACAAAGACACAGTTTCTCTAACGTATCTGCTATTATTCTTGGCAAAGCCCAGCCAGGCTATAAATTCACTGAAACAAATCAGTATGGCACCGATGCACCATTCTGATCTAGCATTGCTTTTCCAGACTTGGGGAACACGTGAGCAAAACTCTTTTTTTCACTTCAATTTTAGTCCCCATCAATTCCTTTTTTAAACTGGGACATGAGTGTGCTGGGGCTTGTCTCCACACAAGGTCTTGCACAGAGTAAGAAACCAAACTGGGGTAACAGCAGTGCTGCTCCCTAGTCTAGACACAGCTAAAACAAACTGTGCCAGCAGAACTGTGTCATGCCAAGGGCTTGCTTGGATAGAAATTAAATGGACACCTTGCTCCTGGAGGGGTGGGAAGTGGCAATTCAAACTGGGAAAGACTCAGAAGATGGAAACTTCTGCCAGTCAAAAGGGAACCAGCATCCTTTGGTGAGGTGCAGAGAAACTGCACAAGGAACAGGACAAGAACAACAGCAAAGGTCTCAGACACCACCAACACAGTCAGAGTGAGAGCTGGGCACACCAAGAGGGCAAAACAGGCTTTGGTGACCAACTCCTGGAGCAAATGGGCAGCCACTCCTTGCTTCACCTAGCACATGGAAAGAACACTGCACCCCCTCAGCCCTGGGGATATCATCTTACATGGAAAAGGACTCGCTTATTAACATCTCTAGGACCCCAGAACCATTTGGAGATTTGTATGAAGAATTTAACACTTAGCAAAAATAAGCACATGAACGTTTTGCCCTGTTTTTTTGGCTATTATTTCTAGTGTTTGCACTAGAGACGCATGAAAAATAATATTTTCCGTAATAAAGAATGTTGTTTTTAGAAGTCTAGTGATTTTTAACATAAAAATTATTAGGTGACCTCACATGCAAAAATGCCCAAAGGCTGCTAAAATAGCAAAGAAATGAGAAATTCTAGATATTAAGAACATGTAGCGAGGCAGATTCATTAAAGAAATTAGAGAGGATGAAAAAAGGGCCAACTTTGAACCAAAACACACTAATTGGTTTTGAATAGTTTTCCACATAAGGAACATTCATCTCCCACTCTAGTTCAAGGACAGCTTAGAGATCCTTTTTCAGATCATGCAAATGACAGCAGTAACTTAAATAATTACACATTTCTTAGAACCAGCAATATCAGTTTTAGGAAGAAAAAAAAAAAAGTGTCTTTGGAGCTGGGACAAGGCAGCAGATTTTCATTGTTTACTCCAACATTTCATAAGCAGTTTCCTTTTTCAGGCAACAATTGATGTGCCATATATCATTAAAGAACGAACTAATTTATAAATAGCATGAATACAAGGAGAACCCCATTGTTCTCATTTGTGCTGGTAAATATGAGACATGCCAGATAAGACTTCTCTGAAGTGGGTTTCTAATTCCCTTACTAAATTTAAAGCCTTGCATTAGCCAGCTTGGCTGGAGAAGCAGCACAGCACCTTCAGTGTCTGGAGCTACCAGGCCACCCCTCTCCCTCTCTCAGTAGGATGGTGAGGGACACCACAGCCCTGCAGCAGAACCCAGCACAAGGGATGCAGGAGGGTCAGAGAGCTAGCTCAGCCACAGGACACAGCCCAGGCTGAGACAAAACTCTCCACAGCAGCTATTTACACCAAGCAATCCCAGGCTTATGGCAATGGCTGCAGTCCCTGCTGAGTCAAGGCAAACCCTCCTGTGACTGCCTTTCCAGGGGACCAGGGCCACTCACTCTGCCTTCCTTCATTAACCTCAAGATCTTTACCAAGCATTATCTGAAATCCCTACATCTTACCCGATTCAGAAGCACTTCCCCAGCTTGGAAGTCCAAGATTCCCAACAGTGTCAATGAGTCACAGCTGAGACAGCCACGACACACAGAGTGTCACCATATATTCCAGAAAGCTTCAGCCCACACAGAGTGACACCACACCACTTCAGAAGGCTGCAGGCATCTGCCCTTCTTGTCCTTATCCCAACCTTGTACCCCCTTCACGCTGATGCCCTGCACCTGTGTGCCCTCTGCTCCCTTTGGTGGTTGGTCAGTGCCCTGGGCACTCCATGGCTCACTGCTGTCAGTGCTGCTCACCTGCTGCTCACACTTGCAGCTCATTGGGGATGGGGCTCAGGCACAGCCCCACCCCAATCACCACAAGCTGTGTGCCTACAGCAATCGTGAAGCACTCACAAGATGAAGCTACAAAAATAAAACCCAGAGTCTCATTTCACCCTGCCTGCAAATGAAGACAATCCCCCTCTTCTGAGAGGATGTTAACATTCCCAGGTAAAAATCATCAACAGGACCACTGATCTGCCCCTCCATGTATTTCCATTTTCAAGTCAATACCACCACAAAATCTTTCAGTTGAAGTTTATACACTTTCCTCTTTTGCACCCTTCCCCTCCCTTCCTTGGGAGCCATGAACCTATTTAAAGTACATGAAAGCTGTTGAGGAGTTCACCTCTCAAAGTGTTACCCCCTCTGAACTGGCACAGATGATCCATAAATCACTATAAATTATATACACAGGGCCACCACTGCCTTCAAGGAAGCCACCCACTGAAGGGTTAAACACACCAACTGGAGATCCTGACTAATTCCTCTTAATCCCTAGTTCCACAGCACAGAAGATGAGGTATTGTTTTTTATTGAGGTATTGCTGCCAGACACAAAGCAGGGTACAACACAGGGCCACCCAAAATCTCCCACAGCATGCAGTCCTTGTCTGGGGAGGCAGGGCTGAGGGGAGCCATCAGGTGTGCAAGTGATTCCAGCAGGCATTAGCCACTCTATATTAAATAGAAAATCATGGTGGTGAACACCCTCATCCCTGCCCAAAAGGTTAAAAGAGGATTTATGTTGGAAAGCTAAGAGAAAGGAGTTTAGCAGTTGCTGAGGGTTTTTTTTCCCCAGCAGAAACATTAAAAAAGGTACAGAATGGCAAACTGAAGGGACCCTTCTAGGACACCTACATAACTCATTTTTACATGAGATCAACAGCAATGATTGTATTAACCTAATGATTAATACAACAGGGGGAAAAGCTGAAACTGATCACCAAACACATTCTGTAGATTATAAATAGGATAAAAATCCAAAATAAAATTAAAAAACAAGCATTCAGATCCAATAACTACCATCCAAAATTACACCATCTAGCTGTAAAATACACTGGAAGAAGCACTTGAGTTTCCTTTAGCATCTCAAATATTTGGTATCTGAAGAAAGCCTTACCTCACTACTTGCATTTTCCTGACACACACCCCACCACCACCACCACTTTTCTTTCCATATAGTAACAACAAACATGGAAACATACACAAGATAAAAAGCTAGCGATGAAAAAATAAACCACAAATTGTAAACAAACATTTTTGTTTCCTAAAATTTCCTTGTTACTTTACTGAAAATAACAGAACCCTTCGGTTTCAAGGCATGTCAGCTGCTCTGGGTTCAGTAAGGATTCCCCACAGTCCTGCCACTGCAAAGTTCTGCCCTTGGACACTCTGTTCACAAAGCACCTCCAAGGGATGGATGAGAAATACTGAAAAGAAACTTTCTTCTTCAGTTAGGGCACTAGGTGGATCTTTTCCATAGATTTGATATTAGTTTAGAAGGTAAATAAATGAGTGAGAGAATTTAAGGGGGGGAAATCACACCACTTCCCAAGGACAGGGATTAATTCACTTCTCGGGCAAGTGGTTTCACGCAAGCCTGCTCTTCTTTTATACTGCCTGCTGGCCAGACAGAGCTGAGTGACTGTTTCAAAAGTGTAAATATCTCTATTTCACACCAGGTATCTGTCACCCAAACCCACTGCTGCAGTCTGTATTAGACAAAAGATCTCTTAACTTCCTTTCTCCCGCTGCTCTCCTTGCCAATCTCAGACTGCACGTCTAGCACCGGGCAGATCCCCATGCTCAGTGGTTCGCTCACATGCCACACTGCAATTAAGATGATTTCTGGCATCAGGGCAGAGAGCATAGCAGGCAATGAAGAATAATCATGTAGACATTGCTAAGACTATCCTGTTACTGGTTTTCCCTTTTCTTTAACCATACTGAGACACAAAACCCAACACTCTTCATAAGAGAAGAAAGAAAATACACAATATTCATATTCCGTCTCCACAAAACAAAACAAAAAAATAAATCCAAACCAAAACCAACAAACAAAATCAAACAGAAAATATATATAAATATGTGAAAAAAAGCTGCTTATTCAGCACCCACTGACAGTGAGCTTGCACACAGAATGTCCCTGTAGCAGTTCTTGTGCTGGACAGCAAAAGCCTTCCGGAGAAATTCCATCAGTTAAGGGCAAGACTGCATATGGTTATGTTTTTGAAAGTTGAAAGCTGATTATAATTTATAATACATTTATAAAGAAGCACAGTGAGCTAATTACATTTGGGAGAAGGCACATTTTAGGGGCTATAAAGATACAACCAGTAATAGGAAATTCTAACTTCCAATTATGCCTCTCAGGGTTCTTTACAGAATAAAACATTTGCTTGTGATTTCAGAAGTGGTTTGCATTCAACAATGTAAAAGTTGTTTGAAGTTTCAATGGTTGCTCTCTTCCCTGCTCAGCAAATACTCATGTTAAATGCTTTTACAATATGTAAGAATACTGCAGCCATAGGGTTGCGTCTCCTATGAGTCCTTCCCCAGCCAAGAAACTCTTTGCTCAAACTCAGAGCTGAAGGGTCGTGATCCACATGCCCAATGGCAAAGGCCTGACCCTCAAAACAACAGTCCACCAAGACAAAATATAACACAATAGTAAGGAAAAAATTATAAAGGTCTATCTTTTACAAATTGCAGGGGTATGAAGCCCTACACAACAGGAATATTCTCATTAAAATAACATGAATTACTTAAACCAGCAGCACTGCCAAAACAGATCTTTTTCCAATACTCTACTGTTGGTCAAAATATGACCATCAGCAGCACACTGCACACACAGCAGGATGGGATCACATCTTTGAGATGGAACAGTGCTCAAAATCCCTGACAATCCCTTCAGAGAGGATCTGTCCCTGACAGTATAGGAGAGCAACATCTCACACAGATCATACTTAACCTGCAGAAGAAACAACAAAAGCAGCTATGAAGAGAAAAAAAACCCACAGCTGTCAAGTAAGAATTGGAAATACCACTTTTGCTAAGATCAAACAAAAAAAAACCCCAAACCTCCAAACCACCACAGTATCAAAACCAACACTTAATTCCCAGGAGGAGGTATGGCTGGGGGATTTGTAGGGCTGTGAAGCACTGAGAGGGAAATGGTTAAACCACCACACACTACCACCATCCTCTCCTGGCTGGCCCACTCAGCAGTGCCAGCCCCAAATTTAAAGGAATGTCAAGTCAAAGGCCGTGGTGAAGTGCAGCAGGCAGCTCCAGGAGATGCTGCAACTTAAAGCAAACACAAGACTCCTTTTCACACCTGGTTTCTCAATATTAACACAGAAGACAGCAGGAGCAGTGTGAATGATTAGCTCTGTGACTGAAAACACAGCAAATAAAACACTTGTACTTCACAGATGACATTCCAAACCTGATTTCCACCCATTGCTTTTCAAGTTAGTCAGGCAGAAAACCTTTAAAGACCCTTCAGTCAAGGCAAATGGCTTTGCGATAAGGGAAGTTTCCAACTAAAACGTTACGTATTTACCACCTGTCACATCCCGGAAAAGACACAAAAGCATTTTCATACTCATCAGTGAGTTAGGTAGAAAAGCAGCCAAAATTGGAGGAGTGTGAGGAGACCTATCATCTGAAGGACTTAGCCAGGCAGGGATGGCAAGAACTTCCATGACATGAGCTGTTCAGAGTGAATGCTTGAATGCTCACGTCCAACACTGACACCACAACTTCAGTGAAGAACCCACCATAATCCTGGAATTACACAGGAGTGAAAAGACAAATAATTACTGAATAAACCTTTACCTCTGCTCGCTGCGTGCGGGGCAAAACAGACGACTTCTCAATGGCATAAACATCCACCAGGTAGAGCCGTGCTCCTTGCTCCCTGTCCAGGATGGCAGCGGTCTGGATGACGCCGGTGTGGCGCCCGATGGTGAAGAGGCGCCCGAGGCTCCTGTCCTCGCAGCGCACGGACACGATGTAATATTCCACCTGCGCCTCGGAGCCCCGCGGGCTCGCCGCTTCCAGGGAGATCACGTTCGTCCCAATGGGCTCGCCCTCCTTCAGGATGGTGATGTATTTTGGCTGAGTGAAAACGGGTCCGTCAACCCCCTGCAGAATTATAGTCATCTCGGTGGTGGATCTTCTCCTTTCAGGGCCCAGGTCGGTGGCAGAAACGATGAGATTGTAGATGAGCTGAGAAGGCACCAGCGCTGAGGCGACTCTTAGATCTCCGCTGTAGCGGTCCACGATGAAGGTTTCGGTGTCTCCGTTGACGATCTCGTACTCCACCTCCCCGTTGGCACCCTCGTCGGGATCCGCGGCGATGATCGTGGTCAGGATTGAGCCGATCACCACCGAGGGGTCGGCCGCCAGGGCGTTCTGCGACACGAACACGGGCACGTTGTCATTTTGGTCCGTCACCAGGATGGTCACGTTCTTGAGGGCAAAGCGCCTGGACTCCACGGGAACGGCCTGATCGGTGGCTTTGACCGTCAGCTCGAAGAGATTGGCAAACTCCCGGTCGATTTCAGCATTGGTAAATATTGTCCCTCTCACCTCGTCGATACGGAAGTGATTGCCCCTCGGCATCTGCTGGATGATGGCGTAAGTTAGCTGCCCGTTAATATCCGCGTCCGGATCGTGAGCGGTCACGGAAACGACAGAGCTGCCCACGGGAACGTTCTCAACAATTGATTTAAAGATGTCTCCCGGAGGAAAATGAGGGGGGTTATCGTTGAAATCCCGAACGTGTATGACCACTGACATGGTAGAGGATCGCGGGGGCCTCCCTTGGTCCTTCGCCGTTATATTTAGCTTATACAGAGATTGCGTCTCAAAGTCCAGTTTCTTGGCAAGAAAAATACTCCCGGTGTTGGGACTGATGCTAAAGGTCCCGTGATTGTTTGACCCTGTAATGCTGTAGTGGAGGTCAGCGTTGTCACCTGAATCAGAATCAGTGGCAGTGACAGATGACACGAGTTCACCAACCCTCATATTTTCTAAGACATCCACTAAGAGGGTTGATTTAGGGAAGGAAGGGCTGTTGTCATTTTCATCCAATACATCAATGCTCAACATGCAAGTTGAACTCAGGGGAACGGCTCCAGAGTCTACAGCTTGGATGACAAGGGAATATGATGCAGTAGCCTCATAATCTAGTCTGCCTACTAAGGTCACTTGGCCTGTGCTGCTGTCTATTACAAACTGATTTTCTTCATTTCCCTTGATTACAGAGTACTGAATCAACCCATTAACCCCTTCGTCAACATCTGAGGCAGAAACTCGCAGCACCTGTGTCAGATTTGCTGCCAATTCTGATATAGTAGCTTGGTAAAGATCTTTCAAAAACTTGGGGGCGTTATCATTGATGTCTTTCATGTAGATCTGTACAGTTGCCTGATCTTTCAGAGGCTTTGGCAACCCCTGATCTGTGGCTATTACTGTAAGGCTAAATACTGCAGCTCCCCTCTGTCTCATGAGAGCTTCTCTGTCAAACTGATGAGTGCTTCTGATTTCCCCAGTTACTGTGTTCAGCTCAAAATCTGGCTGCATATGCTCAAAAGAATACCTGACCTCACCATTCGGCCCAAAGTCTTTATCTACAGCGTTTATTTTACCCACGTACGACCCACCTCTCTGCTCCTCCTCAAAATAAAACACATAGTTGGTACTGTTGAACAGGGGCCTGTTGTCATTTACGTCCTCCAGAATCACAGTGACGTTCACAGTGGCATTGAGTGGTTCTACTGCTCTATCAGAGGCAACGACCAGTAAAATGTATCTTTCCTGAAGCTCACGGTCCAGTTCACTTTTTATATACAGCTGGCCATCTGGGAATATGCCAAAGGCATCCCCAGCATTTCCTTCAATTATACTGTAAGCTATTTCACCGTTCACTCCCGAGTCTTTGTCAGAAGCCTGTACCTTAAAGAACCTGGAATTCACAGGCTCTGACTCCAGAATAGTAATTTCATAGGAAAGCTGGTCAAACACAGGCGGGTTATCATTTACATCATGGACGGAGACAGTCAGGATAAAGGTGGAGGACAGCTGAGGCACCCCCATATCCGAGGCCAGGATTTCGACCTGGTAAGACCCAGCATTTATGTCGAGCGGCCCCGTTAAGCTTATAGCACCAGTTTGTTCATTGATTGAGAACAAGCCCTTTGGGTTTTGCTTAAGGCTGTAAAGGACCACGCCATTAACACCTTCATCAGGATCAAGAGCTTTGGCCTGGAATATGGTATGCCCAGCTTTCCAGTTCTCAACAACGTTTACACTTTCCACCACTTGAACGAAGTGTGGGGAATTGTCATTTAAGTCTTTGACGGTTATATTGACCACAGCGTCGCCAGTTATCGCCCCACCCCTAGCAACCACCTTCAGCTGGTAAAATGCTTGCTCCTCCCTGTCAATAATGCTGGCTGTGGTGATCTGCCCCGTCACCCTGTTGATGGCAAACACGCCCCTCTGGTCCCCCGTGGTAATGAGGTAACTGATGTTGGTGTTGAGGTCCATGGTGGAAGCAAAAACAGTACCCACGTGGTAACCCAGGGCAACGTTTTCAAAGACAACAAAACTGTACGTGCCCTGGCTGAAAACAGGGGGGTTGTCCTGTGTGTCCAAGACAGTGATGGTGACAATGGCTTGGTTCTGCGACTGAAGATGGCCACCGTCAGTGGCCACGATCTGCAACTGGTAAGCAGTTTTCTCCTCCCTGTCCAGGGCTATTTTTGTTGTGATGACCCCTGTCTGCCCATGGACCTGAAACCTGGAGGTATCTCCAGCTGAGATGCTGTACTTGACGGTCCCATTGGGGCCCAGATCAGGGTCCGTGGCAGACACGGTGGTCACGTAGGTTCCGGCGGGCTCGTTCTCTTGGATGTGGGCAAAATACTGAATGGGGTAAAACACGGGGCTATTGTCATTCACATCCAGGATGGTCACGTTAACTCGGGCTACTGAAGAAAGGGGAGGAGAGCCCAAATCAGTGGCCAAGACCTGCAAGGAGAAGTGAGACTGCTCCTCCCGGTCCAGCTGTGAGATGGTGCTGAGCTTGCCTGAAACGGGGTCCAGGCGAAACATCTGGCGAGGGGTCACAGAGGAGGGGCCAACTGCTGCCAGCGCCGGCTCGGCTTCCTGCAGGGAGAAACGGACAGTCCCATTGTCCCCCAGGTCCCCATCAGTGGCACTCAGGACAAGCAGCTCAGTTCCTGATGGGGAGTTTTCAGCCAAGGACACCTGGTAACCCTCGGGCTGACCGAAGCGAGGCTTGTTGTCATTGACATCCAGGACGGTCACCACCAGCTGCGCGTAGGAGAATTTGGGCTGCACCCCCTGGTCACGGGCACTGATGTTGAGCACCACCTGAGAAGCAGTCTCCCGGTCCAGCCTGCTGGAGCTGGACGTGCCCGCGGCAGCGCCACCCTCGGGGACGGCCGTGGTGACCAGCCCGCTGTGCTCGCTGATGCGGAACCAGCCCAGCTCGTTGCCCGAGACGATGCTGTACTTGAGGTTGGCGTTGAGGCCCGAGTCGCGGTCCGTGGCGCTGAGGCCCCGCACGTAGCTGCCCGGGGGCACGTCCTCGCTGATGTTCACCCTGTACACCGACTGCCCGAACACGGGCGGGTGGTCGTTGATGTCGTTCACAAAGATCACCAGGCTGGCCACCGAGGAGCGGCTCACGGGAGCTGCCACCGCTCCATCCGGGGAAAAGACGGATGTGGGGGAGCCCGGAGGCGGCGGCGGGGCCCCGTAGTTATCCGCCACCGCCACGGTAAGGTTATAGGCCGGGATGCGCTCCCGGTCCAGCGCGGCCGCTACCTTGATGAGGCTGAGGTTGGGTACCTTACTGCTGTGCACCTCAAAGTGCCGCTGCTCGTTTCCCGCCAGGATGGACACGGAGATGTTCCCGTTGGCCGCCGGAGAGTCGGCATCGCTCACCGTCAGCAGGGCCACCACCGTGCCGGGGGCCGCGTTCTCATCCACAGAGGCAAACCGGGAGGTGGCCGGGAAGTAGCGGAACTTCACCCGGGGCTCGTTGTCGTTGACGTCGAGCAGGCGGATGAGGGCCTCGGCCCGGCCGCTCAGCGCCGGCACCCCGCGGTCCATGGCCTGCACCGTCAGCGAGTACTGCTGCCGCACCTCGTAGTCCAAGCGCTCGCGGATGCGGATCACCCCGCTCTCGGGGTCCACCTCGAAGGGCAGGCTGCCAGCCCCGTCCCCAGCACCGCTGCCATCGCCTCCCTCCAGGCGGTAGCGGATGTCAGCGTTGGTGCCCTCGTCGGCATCGGCCGCAGTCACCTGCAGAACGCTGGCCCCGACGGGCGCGTCCTCAGGCACTCGCGCCTGGTAAAGCGTCTGGCTGAAGATGGGGGGGTTATCATTGATATCCTGGACGGTGACGTTGACCTGGAGGTACCCTCGCCGACGGGGCTCGCCCTTGTCCTCCACCTGCACCAACAGCTGGTAGGTGGCGGTGGCCTCCCGGTCCAGCCCTCCGCGGGAAACCAGGTGCAGGAAAGCGCCCTCACCGCTGGGGTTGAGGGTGATGTTGAGGCGGAAGCGACCCTCCTCGTTGCCGGCCACAATCCGATAGGAGCCATGGTCCACGCCGTTGGTGCCGCTGTCGGCGTCAGTGGCAGTGTCCAGGATGAGCTGGCGCCCGCTGCCCGTGTCCTCCTTGAAAGTCACCACGATGGAGGGGTCGGGGAAGACAGGCGCGTTGTCGTTGAGGTCGAGCACCAGGACGCGCACCTCGCTGGGGTAGGTGGGCTGGCTGGAGAGCACCACCAGGTCCACCACGTCGCTGGCCAGGCTCTCGCGGTCGATGGTGGCGCGGGTGTGCAGGGCGCCCGAGGTGGCGTTGATGGCGAAGAGCTCGTGGTGCTCGCTCAGGCGGTAGGTGAAGCCGGGCCGGGTGGCGATGGTGCCCACCCAAGTGCCGGGCGGCTGCTCCTCCAGCACCCGGAACACCTGGCGCGGCTCCGCGGCGGCGGCGGCGCTCCCCAGCGGCGGCAGCAGCGGCAGCAGCAGCGACAGCAGCAGCGGCGGCGGCGGCCCGCGGGCGGCGGGGGGGCGGCCCATGGCGACCCGGGGGCGCAGCGCCCCGAGGGGGCGTCCCGGCGCCGCCGCTCGCCCCGCTCCCGCTGCCCTGCCCTGCCCGCCGCCTCTCTCGGCACCCGCGGACGCTGCGCTCCGGACGCGGACGGGAGCGGGGCCGGCGCCGCGCTCACGGGACGCTCCGGCTCTGCCTCTGCCGCCGCTCCTCCCGCCGCCGCTCCGGGGCTGGGGGGCGGCCGGGGGCGCCGCGCCGCATCGCCGCTCAGCAGCCGCCGCTACCGCCGGGGCCCCCGCGGCCCGCCGCTCCCGCGCGGTGCCCGCCGCCCCGCCGGCATGCCCGGGCGCACGGCGGCCGAGCCGGTCCGTGATCCGCGGCCGCCCGGACCCAACTTTGCCCGGCGCTCATGGATCCCGGCCCTCTTGACGCCCGGGCCGGCTCCCCCCACGGCCGCCCATTGGCCGCCGCGCCGCGCCGCCCCGCCCCGGCCCGCCCCCCGCACCTGAGGGGCCGCCCCGGCGGGACCGGGACGGGCGGGGAGCGGGGGGAGCCCCGGCCGCGCCGGGAGCGGGGCGCGCGTTCCCCGGGACGCCCCCGCCTGGAGCGGGCAGCGAGGCGGGAACCCGGCGGGAAGGGCGGGCTGCCCCGCGTACCGGGGCACGGGGCTGCGGCGGGCGCCGCTCACTTCGGAGGCAGCTCTGGAGAGAACTTGCGGGTCCCGTTATCCCGGGAAGATGCGGCGCTGGGCGAGCCTCCCGCGGGCCGGCAGCGCCCTCTGCCGCCGCCGCCCGGCGCGGCTCCCGGGAGCATCACCGGGATGCCGGAGCATACCGCGGGAACCTCGGTGCCGAGCGAAAAGCCCCCTCCTTCCTCCATCCCAAAAAGCCTGCAGAAAATCGAGGAGGATCATTTTCCCTGCGGCGGCGCAGGCAGCAAAATTTTTAATTTTGTGTGAGTTTTTGTTTAAATACAAGCAACGGTCGTAAACACAAATCTGTAGATGGCAATTAAAGTCCCAAAGGTAAAGCTAGCAATTAAAGTGAAAAGGTAAATCCAGCATAGCCGCATAACGGATCAGCAAATTACAGAGTTTATTTATCTCTGTGAGTTAAAGAACCTGGTAGTGTATTTTCCAGCATGGGAAAGACGGAAAAGTGAGAAAAGAAGTTGAAAAAAAAAAAGCAGGAAAGTGTAGAAGGATGTGGTGTCAAAGGCAGTTTGTTCCCCGCTAGGACCCTGGATATGATTAAAGAAAGGGAGGTCAAATGACCATTAGCAGCAATCTTGACTGGAAGCAGTAAGGAAGAACGGGTGGTTCCTGCTCCGTATTGCCATCTAACACAAAGAGCTACCTCGGGCCAGTAATTCCTGCAAATCCCTCTAGGGATGGATCCTCACACCCGCGATCAGCTCCGACCCCATGGACACAGCACCTCTCCCTGCGTGGCAGTGCTGGGGTCTGCCTGTATTTAGCTTTCCATTTCTCAGCGTCTGCTACCGGCCTGGAGAAGGGCTCCTGTGCCTCGCAGCGCTCCGCCTTTCCTAGCTGCGCTAGTTCAGTGGGAGATAATTCATCCGCAAGATATTCTTGGTGTAACACATCCTCCTCTCTTGCGAGGAGCTGGGGGATAAATCCACGGGACAACCGAGCGCGGCTGATCCGTGCTGCCGCCCGCCGGGATCCACGGCGCTGCACCGGTTCTTTGACATTTAACTCCACCTACAGGCGGGCATCGACCCTTGCCGGCAGCCAGCAGCTCGCTGGGTGCTCTCGAAAGGTGCTTTTTTAAACTTCTATCGCAAAAATGCTCGTGTCTTATGGGCCAGCAAAATCCAACAGTGATCCACGAAGAAATAAGATTATATGGGCTGGAGGGGGATGATTACCAACATAAGATAGCATCAAGAACATCAGATAGCATCGTCACTAGAGCAAGTCTTTGAGCATTCATCACTTCCCAATCACTGGAGTTTTTTCCTCACTACATGGAATTTTTCACATCTGCCAAGTAAATTTGACCTCCAAGTCCAAAACGCAGCACAGATAAACATTCTGCCCCTGAAAGGGGCTTTGGTTCTTTCCCCAGTTCTGATTAGAATTACTAACCAACTATATTTCATGTGGAACAGGCACAATCTTGTCCTGACATTGTTCAAGCTCTTCTGTGCCCATTGTTTGTGCTTCCCTCTGGGTTCTTCTCTCAAATGTCAAAATAAAAAATGCTGTTGCAAAAGTATGGAAATTCAAATATAGGAAAGCAAAACATCAGCCTTTTAAATACTGCAAGCATAATTGCTAAAATTCTGGGCAAGAAAGAATACCCAGAAAACAGGAGAATATCTGGACAATAGGTTTTAAAGCCCCATTTTTTTGCTACTCTAGAAACTCATAAGTCTGTCAATATTAGATCGCAGAAGCATCATGTGTTCCCCTTGCATTATATTAAAAGAAAATTATACATTGCAAAGTTTTGCACCAAACAAGAATGAATCAAACAAAATCTGTTTGCCAGTTTACCAGTAAGTTAATATTTGCAATTATATCAATGATCTGATATGATAAATGTAAATATCTCAGAATTTCTTTAACAACATAATTTGCTTAAGCCTTTTGTACCTGTAGATGTAAAAATGTTTTTCTAGATGAGTCAGTCACAAAAGAAAAAAGAACACCCTTTAAATTTCTGAAGTGTTTCAATATATAAAAATTCCATTCCTTACAATTCAGAAAGTTACTTTTTTAAATCCAAATGTTTATAAAAAGTTGTACAAACTTTACAGACAATTTTCAGTTACGAAAATAATTGCAGGACTTTTTTAAAAATAATTCTCATTACAACTGCTTTTTTTTTTTTTTTTTTTTACTGAGAGCTGTTTCAAATGTAGCCAAACTTAGAAGATGTTTTAAAACCAACTGCACTTTTTTAAAAGTTATTTGAATGGCTAAGAAAAAGCCCATCAAAATTGAAGCAGCTTTGGGAGGTATTAAGCAATACCTTTATTATAAAGTCTGTGCATGTCAGTGGAATTACTCTGGTGGATCATCAGCATAAGTGTGGGTTGAGTTTTGACCCCTTTTAGATTAACACAAACACATTTCAGCAGAGCTAAGGCTGTGCTAAGAAGCGCTCCACCGCTCTTAACTTGCAGGAATGGAAATAAAGTGAAGAATAGGTCATTTTTGCACTTTTTGTCTTGCCTCCAGCTCTGTTGATAACACCTCCCAACACTTCATCAGGCTTTCACCTCCAGATACGGGAGAAGCAATCCAATCCCAACACTGTCCAGCTCATGCTCCGCTGCAAAGTCTCAATAACGACCTCAGTGTCCATTGTCAACAGATCAACACATCTGGCTGTCACATTTAATGTGCTTCCAACGCTGTTTTTGCCTAAAGTGGGCCATGATGCTGCTGAAATGTTGTGCTGGAAGGCACAGACAGTACAGAAGCAGAGGGCTGATGAATGAAGTGAAAAGCGCTGTAGGGAAGAAAAGATTCCTAAGCAATTTTTTTCCTTGGGTAAGTCTAATGAAAATTGTGTGCATACCTATTATCTCACACAGCCCTCAGAGGTCTCAGGGTTGCAAATGGATATCACAACAGGGAGAGAATTCTATTCTGCAGCCAGAACAGGAACTGGTTATGAATTCAGCAGATCTGGCAGGCAGGTTTCTGTGTTTTCTGATGAGCTGCAGGTAAGAGCACAAAGGCTCTGTCTGATGCACCATGCTCCTCCTGAGTGATGCAAAACTGGGCACTGGGCATTCTCATTATTCCCTGAAGGCAGCTGGAATCCTGCCCACACTTCCATCACTGCAGTTTAGTCTGTGATCTTAAAGGTCTTTTCCAACCTAAATGATTCATGACCATCTACAGATCCCAACTTCATTGAAGTCTTCGTTGATGTGAGACATTTCCTACTTAAAAGGGTGCAGGGTGTAAAGTAAATAAGTAAATCCATTTTTCTTTGGTTCTCTTACTGAACTTTTTCTCTGTTGGTTCCTCTTACTAACTGCATTTGAATTTTTAACACCACTGTATTTCAGCTAGGGACAGATAGAGTGGAAGACACCTTTGCTCCACCACTTTATCCTGTGATGCTCCAGGAATAAAAATATTACTGGAACATTTTTCTCAGGGTGCAGTTTAGCAGTCCTTGAGGCAGAATAATGTTGATTTAAATCAATAGGTGTTGAACCTTACCTTTTCATTATTAGATAGGTAATACACCAGGAGTCCTGCTGTTGTTATGAGGACTGAACATGGCATATCAGTCAAATTTCACTTGCTCTGACACTAAACAATTCAGATGGGGGTAGTCATAATGTGTCACTGAGCATCACATCCTCCCAGACAGGGACAGCAGCATCTGACTTTTAGAGCCTGATTCAATTCTCAGTTCCCATCCCAGTCACACTAATGAGAGCTGAATTGGCCTTTTGATATTTATTACTTAATAGACTCTCTCCACTTGGAAAAAGATCATTGAAGTGTTTTTCCAGCCATGTTTTATAGCCTAGAAATGTACTGGTCTGAACTCAGTAGTTTAATTTTTCAACACCTGCTCTGCAACACCATGTTTTCTTTTTCCTTTAACAGCTAGAGCACCCCACAGGGCTTTTAACTGCATATTGTGGCTTTTTTTTTCTTTTCTTCTTTTTTTTTTTTTTTAATTAAGGTTTGGGGGTTTTTTTAATAGCTCATGGCCTGGCTGCTGGTAAAACCCTGCTGAACTCGGCAGCTACCACATTTTAAAAGGTTTTGAAAACTATCCTCTACAGTTCAAGTGTTAAATTCAGCATTATTGGACTCAAAGTCAGATTCCCATCAAATGAGTGGATGAGTCCCATCAGTCCTGAACAGAAAAAGTTCCTGTAAAAAATCCCTACCACATAAAAAGTGGAAATCCTGCAGTTCAAAGCCAAAACTGTACTGATCTCTGGCACTTAAGGATAACTTCAATGACCAGGAGAAAGAAAGAGAATCTCAAAGCAAGTGCTTGTTTTTGGTTCATTTTGTTTTAAGTGCTCTGATTTCCTTGTTGCAAGATGCAAAACCCTAAATTGCAACAAAGGGCTTGTATAATTCTCTTTTCTATTGTCACAGTAAAACTCCCACTGATCAAATCAGGAGTTTGCAAAGTAACTGGGAAATACTGTAATATGTGGAATGCACATGTATTGTGATAGCTTGGAAAGCCACAAATTGAAAGGATAAATTTTTTAAAAAAGCCTTTAATAGTATTTTGTCCATAATATGCTACTTAGTCATTAAAAAAACCAAAAGCAGTGCTGTCAACTATTTTAGCTGGTTTATTAAGATGATTTTAAGACTGAAACTGTAATTTCCTGGGAACCCACAAGATGGTAGAGTTCAGCTGAGGAGAGAAACCAGTCTGAATCTTTTGCCTGGATCATGAGCACATAGTCACTAACTAGTTAAAAGTGCTAATTTTGCTATGTCCCAGAAACTCAAACAATTTTGCCCTTTTTGGTTTTTTTCATAATCTGTTTAAACATTTGGAAAGCTTTTGTTTTCTGGCTTTGTTTTCTATTTGAAGGAATGCACCTCATTACTCCTTCAAGCATCTGTATTCCATACCCTTGATGGAGTTTAGATGGGATGCAATTACTGACAGTAAGACACTGGGAAAATAAACTATTTGTCTGGAATCCAGAAAACCTGAAACACATCATCATGCAACTGCACACAGTCACTGTGAAGCTGCTGGGCACTTACTCAGTCTTCATTAAACCAAGCAAACTAAAATCTCTAAAACCTAAACCTCTTAGAGTCTCTAAATGAGAAATACCACCTATTATCCAGTAAAACAGCTCAGCAAATCTACAAATCTGGAAGGCAAATCTGTTCATTGCAGCCCAACAGCTTTACTGCTAGTCACCCTGATGCTAAGTGGGGCTTTACTGACTCTCTTGCCATGATGCCAGTTGCTCAAGGAAGAGAAATAAAGTACCTATAACATCTGAAACTTTGAAGAAGTAAGGCCATGGGTGTCCAAATCAGTTGGCTCTCAGAAGAATAAAATTTTGGTATGAATGTGGTTACAGTAGCAGCTTACTTCAGCGTGGATATATTAGAAGATAAAGGAAAAAAAGCTGGGGAAAAGTCTACTTAGAAAGAATTTAGGTAAGAGACACTATCTGCATAATATTCAGAAATGTGTACTCTCTATAGGGGGAAAAAAAGCTCAACAACCTCCCTCAAGTCTTTTAAAAGATATTAAGAAAAATTATGAAGCATTCAAGGGCAAACAGCACACAGGCTCTGTACTGAGTAGTGTGAGATGTAAGTGTGCCTTATACTACATAACCTTAAAGTAAATTATTATATTTCATTATTGATTTTAAAAAATCTCACATTTAAATCAGTCTCAGAATACCACAGGACAAGTTTATTATGACTTTACTTTTAGTAGCATATGGTGATTTATAAGGAAGACTTTTTGATATGCCAGTGAAAAACCTTGGAGCCTTTAGGCTGTGCAGAAGGTGAAATATATCATGTTTTATGTTAATTAAACTTTTAGTCTTTCACCGATTAAGGAACTAAGGTAGAACTTAATTTTTACAAAAATTGCCAGTAATGTTAAAATTCCAACACATTCTGAAGGGACCCCAAGGGTAAGTCACAGTCACTTTATATCACTATTTAATGTCATCCTGAAGAGTACTTTCATTACTCTAAGGTGAAATACAGCACAGTAAGTGCTGAATGGGAATTGTCAGTGAGAGCTGGGACTCACATCAGGTGACAATAAATGAGGAATGATTACTTGTGGCTGGAGAAGCAGCCATGCTGGGGAGGCTAAGTCCTCAGCAAAGGAACCAAATATAAAATATTTCTAAATTTTATATATAAATAATTTAAATATAAATATAAAAAATTATATATAAATACCAAAATGACAGGTTAACCCAGAGATGGGCCAAAAAAGAACTTTCTCTTGAAATTTATTTTGGTGGTGGTTAGAGGGCTGGAGCAACCTGGGTCAAATACAGCAAGAGTTGAACCCTACCCAGAACAGAGAGCAAAGTCCCTCCAAAACTCTTTGATGTCCCAGGTTTCAGGTTGTTAGAAACTTTAATAATAAACCTCTTTGGTATGCATAATTTCACATAGATATTTATGTGTGTGGGTCTGTCTGGGAATGAAATAGCAATAAGAAGAGAGAAAGAAAAGGGAGAATGAGCCCAGCAGGTGTTTCTTTTACACCTCTGCAATATTTGAAATGGTCTTTGACTGGGAATCACTAAAATTTCTGCCATGATTTTTCCTTAGAGAATGCCTCTTGTATAGATTGCAGTGTATGCTCTGCACTATTTCAGAGTGGACTCCTAGAATCTGCTGGGTTGGAAGGATCCATCAGGGTCATTGGGGCCAATAAATTCTGTCTGGAAGTTTTTTCTCTAGCACACAATCACTTATATCAGCAAGGGGTGGGGGATATTTTTTTATTTATATATATTTATGTATTTTTATATATTTATTTCTTTTTATGCAATCTTCATTTGAGGCTAAGCTGCTTGACTTTCTTGAGGAGTCACTATCCATATGGAAAATGCCACTGTCCATTCCATTTGACCCATTCCTCTGTTTTACAGCTGACTCCTTCCATTTAATTTTGAGGTAATGAGGATTTACCACCCTCCCTTCCCCACTTAAAATGTTTCTGTCAATGTTTCTGGTTTTGTGACCCTGCTCCCTAGTCACCATTCCAGGGCATGGCAGGAAAGAGGGACAGCAAGTTTCAGCCCCTTCATTGTAATAAACATAACCAATGTAACTCTACAAACTGCCATAGCTAATTCCTCCCCACAAAATGCACTGAATGCAGAGTCCAGAGCAGGGAAAGCACCTGCCTGGCCATGGGGAGGCACTGCAGGTTTCTAAAACTGACTATTTCAGACTATTCCTATTCTATTTCTGTTTTGGCAGGAGTGTGCTTTCACCTTGAGAGCATTTCTTAGCTGAACTCTCCTAATTATCTGTTCTATAAATCCTGTTATGAAGTTAATCCAGTGTGCAACCTTAACTAAACAATTATTTGCTCTTAAAATTCTTGTCTTTATAATCCAAGCCTCATTTTGAAGCAAATATTTTAAAAGACACTAAATATTAGGAAGCCTCGTCTTTTCACACTGAAATAAACATTTCCATCGCTCCAGTTCTGGTGTCTTTTGAAACCATCATGTTTATATCTCAGTGTTATTGTGAGCCAGATTGGTTTGAAGGTTTATGTTTAAACAAGAAGTATGATTAGGCTTTCAGAAAGGCAGGTTTGTCTGTGTGTTTATAACCAAACCTTTCTCCCTATCTGGACTTTTCTTCTGCTGGGCTGCCCCTGCCAGCCCAGCTCAGGTTTGCAGACAACAACCAGGTGACAGCACAGGTGACAAGGGGGACACATCCAAACATTAATTGCCTTATCTTCTACCTACAATCTTCCTTTATAACTCCCTTGACAGAGCACTGACCTTAAAATAGGGGGCAAAGCCTGGCAGGGATGCAGAAGACCTGTGAAGGCAGAGAAGCTTTTGGTTTAGCAGCTTCCTTGCCCTTGCCAAGGAGGAGAGCAGTGTGCTGTGGACCTGGTGGTCATGCCTTGACCAGATTTCCCTACCATGGAAATGTGGTTGTTGGGCAGAGAACCAGGAGCAGAGCCATGACAATGAGATAATTCCCTTCCTTGCCCTGCAGTTTCTCAGCATTGAACTCTTCCTGCTGCAGGTCATGTTTCCTTAAAATTCACTAAAACTAACTTGACTTCTCCTGAAGTGTGTCCATTTCCACGCTCCATCAGGAGTGTGCAGCAGTAATTGTGCTGGGTGGGTGTCAGAGGGAGCTGCTGTGTTTATGTTTAGGGTAAATGGGTTTGGCAGATCACTGCTCACAGGTGAACTGTTCTTGAGTGCCCGTGGAGTTTCTCAGGCTGTTGCAAAGCTGGATTTGTATGTAGAGAGTTGTTTGACAGTTTAGAAATGTTGTCAAATCATTTCCTAATATTGTGCTGATTTGTTCCTTTTTTTTTTTTTAAGTATATGCCAAGGGGTTGCATCTTGGCAGGTCAGATTTTCTCTGTGGCAGGAAGTGAAACACACCAGCATCTCAAATTGAAGATGGCACATATTTCCCACAGCACACTTTTCCTTAGTGTTGCCTCCACTCATCACAGCTTTACAAAGCACTGCCAAAATCCCTGTGTGAAAAACACCCACCTGTTCTTTGGCACTCTCTCCTGCAGCACTAGGGAGGGCACAGGCAGGCAGGGTGGATGCAGGGAAAGAGAACCACAGCTAATCTGTCTGTTTGCTTGGAACCCTGAAATTCTTGGTGGGCATTTCCCAGGAAAATAAAAGTAATTTAATGGATTTATGGATATCTGTTTCTGTGGAATGATGTGTGCACTAGGAAGCACATAAAAGCAATTAGCACTAAGAGCTATTAATACTCAGCCCTGGGTCAGAATAATTTCAACAGAAAGATTGGGGGTTTTTTCAGCATAAAGTTCTCATAAAAAGGTGTCTGCAATTCAATCTTTTTAATTCATCTTCCTTTATCTTTCCTCTCTCAGTGTTTGCCTTGTTCATTGAGATCAAGAGCCATTAAGAGCAGGGACTGAACTCACTCCACATTTGAACCACCACAGTGGCATCCCTCCATGCTGGAAATCCTTTTCTTAAGTAAAATCCCAGGTTAAAAAAAAATAGCGAAAATACCATGAAAAAATATTCTGCCTCACTTGCCCAACTCTAGCTAAACAACATTAAAAAAAAGAAGAAACCACAATGCTGCATAATGAGCTCTTGGGGTCATATCATTGTGAATCAAGTTTTATAAATCATTTCCTGAGAAGTTTGAAGAATAAAACCCAAGGACTTATTCAGCTTCTTATTCTGTTGTCTTAGATCTGGCTCCCTACCAAAAGAGGTTTACAACAAAGATGTTAGTGCTGTATTTCAGATCCAAGTGCCAATATCAGTATTTTTCAGAAAATAAAACTTCATTGTTAACCAAATTTATTTAAAAACAAATCAGTGGGACTTCTTTGTAATTATGTATGTGCCTAGCTATTTGCAAAATCTTTTCTTTATCTGTAATCCTTCAGAGGATGTAGTAGAAAAGGGCCAGTTCCTCTGAGTTTCCCCCCTGCTCAGAGTCTCAAAGGGTTTAATTGTCTGCACAGATGTTGGTCTCAGCAGGGTACAGTAGCTCTCTGTTATTTTTTAAAAGAGGGAAGAAAAAAAGTTAAAGATTTTGCGAAAACTAATACTCTAAGTATTTTCTTGGAGCATCTATGTACATCCCTTTTGGCTGTCTCTGAGCAGATGAAAAGATGGGCTATATTTCCAAGCAGCTCTGGACACAAAGCCAGCCTTCTGTGTCCCCCCATCCCTGCCCAGCCTGGGGGCTGCCCCTGACCCCAGCCTGTGTGCCCATGTCTGCCCTGTGCTGGGGGTGCTGAAAACAGCTCTGGGATGCTTTGCCTTTGTGCAGGTGTAGCCTCCCTTCTCCAAAAGGGGCTGCATTAGGTGGATTTGCATGATATTTGCATATCTTTCCTAAGAGAAGTTGTGGATGCCCCATCCCTGGAAGCGTTCAAGGCCAAGCTGGATGGGGCTCTGAGCAACCTGGGATAGTGGGAAGTGTCCCTGCCCAAGGGGTTTGGAGCTAGAAGGTCTTTTAGGCCCCTTCCAGACCAAACTGTTCTATGACTGATCATTTTTAAAAAGTGCAAATTGTACTGAAAGGAAGTATCTTATTTCTGTTACACATGCATGAAGGTACCTTGAACAAAGTGAGAATCACCACCTCTCAAATGAGTAAGAATGAAAACTGCTCATGAAATTATTCTCTCAATTTGTCCTACTTAACACATTTTTTTAAATTTGTTTTTCAACATTTTATAAACGTAATTTTGCTTTCATGCTTTCTCTTGAATTTAATGCATATTGTGATTGGAAATCATCTGCTATTATGTTTTGATCGTATCAAAAATGAACACACTTGTTAGTTCTACCACAGTTATCTGGACCTCATTTACCACAATCTCCTTGTTTTTCAAAATAATTGCATCCCCAGAAAGCTATTAATTGCATTTAAAAGCACTACCATTAGCCAAGGCCTTAATTATGCAAACATATTCAGTGTCCCCACGATGCTTGGATAATCAAGGTGGCACTGTCTAAACTGCAGCCGTGGTGTGCTTAGGTCTTTCTGCCCTTGGCTGAATAATCTTCCCTGCACCTGTTGTGCACCACAAAAATAATGGGATGTCTTATGAAATAATAAAAAAAACCCTAAAAGATGGCTCCAACTGCAGTTCACTCCCTGAAATAATATTCATTTTTTTTCCATCAGCAAAGGACATGATCCGAGATATCGATCGATTATTAGCAGGGTTTTTAACAGCAGAATTTTGAAAGATGAAAGCTCTCCTTGGCTGGTCTGTTTTCTTTCAAATGCCTGGTTATAGATCAATTATTTTAAAAAAAGAAAAGGAAAAGGTCCTCCAGTTGTATGGATCAATATCCAACAAATCATTGACAGAAGGGAATCCCCATAAGGCACAATTAAATTCTCCAGCAGGCAAATTCCACGCACACCAGCTTTCTGACCACTGTCAGATGGGATATTCTGGAGGATATGCTGACTAAATGTAGAAAAATAATCATTCATAACTGATTCTTAGAACAATAGCTGCAATCCTTGATTAGGATCATCCCGTTATCTTTGTATTAGAGCAGTTTGCTGTAGAGCAAACCGACTCCTTTTTCACAAGGAATTGTTGCCTTATTCCACATGCATTGCTTCATCCCCAATAAATTTATGGCATAAACACGAAATGCTGCAAATGGAGCTGGTATTTTGCTCTATGATTGCTGCAGGTGGATTTGTGTGCATGAGGTGAACAAGACACCCCCTGCACTGAAGCAGGTGCCCGTATTTTCGAGAATGTTGCCGAGGCTTATCCTGCCCTGCTTGCACGAGAGGTACCTCTGGGACCCCATGCTGCCTGGCTGGTCCTGCATCCCTTTGTTCCTGAACAAAGGACCCTCAAGGTAAAAGCAGCCCAGATCCTTGCTCTGTTATCAGCATTGATTACAAAATCAGTTCATGCTACTGAGCAAATGCTCTATAAATTGCTTTCGCTGCGGTGCCTCCTGTTTATCATCCACCTGCGCTGTTCACGCATTTCCTACAGTGTTTGTGCTCAGCACCCTCAATACATCTCGATTTCTTTCACTTTCCCAGGCTGGTGTGTTTCCTTAGAGCCTTGCTGATGCCACCTGATGTGCCTGCTCTTTAAAAAAGCCAGACATCCATGATCACTACATGCCCTGTGGACTGTGTTGGATGTACAGGGCAGCACTCTGCCCATGTCCTTCCCAGCTTGCCTTCAGTGCCAGCAGTGCAGCCACACTTGCACTCTTTTACAGAGCTCTTCTCTCTGTTTCTGCTAACTGGACATAAGTGCATTGCTTTCCCATTCAAGGTTAACCCTATTGAGCCAAATTTCACCTTGGATCCTGTTACCTTTTGGAAATCTGCACCACAAAAAAGAAACACCCTGTTCTATTCACTGCTAGCTCAGTGTTATGGAGCAGAGCTTTGCCATCATTCCTCCTAGAGCCTAAAATGATGTCTGAAAGCTTGCTGCATGTCCACTTCAGACAACACTTTGCTCATCATAGCCTGAAGAGCATCTCTCTATCCATGCTCCTGGCAAAACTACATTTCTTTCTATCCTCTAAAGAGCATCACATTTTCCCTTCCTATTACAAAAAGTGTGATTCAGGTGATGAGAGAAAGACCTCACCATTGTTTATACTGACAGTGTTTTCTCCCTCCTTGGGCAAACCTGATTTTCCTAATTAGCAAAAAGTTGTCAGTGCTGCATGGAAACATGGGAACCTGTGGAAAATTTTATAGAATTGACTCTTACACACTTAGGAATATCAAGTGCTTTTCAAGATAATAGCATCTGGTACCAGAACCTAGAATACAAATTATACTTGGAAATAGAGGAGGTAAGGGAAAAATAAAATCAATGTTTGTGCTGTGAACAAAGAGGAATCTGCGTGTTCAATTTTTTAAAATTTAGTAGAATACCAGAGATTATTTGAGCATGAATTTCACTGACATACTTATTATCATTTTTTAGGTGGAGGAAATCTGATCTTATGCAAATTCATCTGTTTCCAAGCATTTCCCATGTATCCAGCTGTTGTAAATTAGAATAAAAATGTATAGATAGGACTAATCAAGCCAGGAGCTTACCATAAAATGCTGTCTATGTTCATATGTGAAATATACATGCAAGAGTTTCAACATACTGAAAGATGCCTAAGGAGACTGGATCAAAGTCAATCTTGGCTTGATTTGAATGATTGGAAAAATTCCCAGGATTTCACCTTGCAAGGGTGTCCAGTAGGTTCTTGTAATGGCCAAAATATATTTGCAAGCCAATAAATCAGCTAGTATTAAATTTCCATGCTAATTAATCAGCAAGAAGCATGCTTTACCCTATTTCATGCAAACACTGGACAAAATTTGCAGTACTTTAGTTCATATGCCATAGGTAGAAATGAGATGCAGCCTGGAGTGTGTCTTGCTCCACCTCCTCAGCAGGGGCACTAGAGACAGAACTATCTTTGGATGGGATCAAGCACTTGTAATCAGAGTTGCCCTGATCCTTTGAGCTGTCCATATAATCTAAAACCTTCAGTGATGCTCATTCAGTGATGATTTTCACACCGTCCATGATGAGTTAGTGAGAGATGATGATAAAATTAAGCCAGTTTTATCAGTCTTGCAGAGACTGAAGCATTAAATTTATTTATGGCCAGTGAAGACAGGCAAAAGCCTGTCATTAAAGAGCACAGAATCACAGAACCATTAAGGTTGGGAGAGACCTCTAAGATCTTTGAGTTCAACCATTAGCCCAGCACCACCATGTAAATCATGTCCCCAAGTGCCTCATCCACACTCCTTTTGAGTAATTCCAGGGATGGTGATTTCATCACCTCCCTGGGCAGCCTGTCCCAATGCCTGACCACCCTTTCATGGAAGAAATTGCTCCTATAATCTAATGTAAACCTCCCTTGGCACAGCTGGAGGCTGTTTGGGAAACTCTGGGCCAGGCAAAATCCTCTCCTCTGTCTTCAGGGTGCGTTCCCTGTGATCATAGCAGCGATGGTGGAGTCACATTTTGTATTTGAGCAGGAGTTAGAAGCGGAAATGCAAGGAGTTGGCTGCTGTCACAGCAGTTTCAGCTGAGTAATGTCTCTCCTACAGCCAGAGACTGCAACAGCACATGTTTACCCAGAGAACTCTTCAATAATGTATGGTAGGCTGAGGAGCATATCATAATTCTGTCAGGATAGAAAGAGCAGCAGAGAGGGGCTGCTTTAACATCCAAATTGGCTCAGGAGCCTCTGCTGCGAGGGCTTCCCAGTGTGGCATCACTGTCACAGCAATCCTTCCATTTTGTACCCGTTAACACTCCCCAAGAAGGAATAAAAGATGATGAAAGCTGAACTTTCCAAAATAAAAGGAGCTCAATTCATCTGCAGCAGTCCATAAAACTCCATAATAATAGAATAGAAGCTGCAAGGATTAAAAAAGATAGGCTTTTTTTCAAAAGATAGCTGTAGCTATCCCTGGCTGCAATTTGGCCACTCTGCTACCTTGGCAAGGCAGGTACAAATTCAGGTACAAACCTCTTCTCCAAATCATGAATTCTGCGTCCCAGGGATCGGATTAAAAGCAAAGGATGCGATTAAAGGATTTCCTCTCTCTTTGCTCCTTTTGCCATTTCTCAATGCAGAAACTGAAAAAATCCCTCAGGGACAGAGAGGAAAGAAATGTCTAAATGTTATAATGCCTGTTCTCCTTCACTTATTTTTTTGGCCATAAAGCCATAGCAACATATAACTCACTTCTATCTCTCTGTTTGTCAAGTGTCAGGCGAACTGGAGCTACTGAGGTGCAACTGGTGGCTAGCAAGGATTTTTTTTCCCTGGCCATATATTTATCAACTTATTTATTTATGACAAGGAAACATCTGCATGCCTGCAGATTTTATCATTTTAAAACTGAAAACGATGTTGGTTCCACAGAGGCAATGAACTGTCTCCATTCTGCAATTTGACACTTGCAGAGGCTTCCTATGAATTCTTTCATTTTTATTTCATTGTCTTCTCATTTTTCCCCATAATGGGTGCCCATGGGTGCATGTCACAGAGAGGGAGGGATTTAGGGAGAAGGGCTCTTGAGGGCAGGGGAGAGAAAGAGAGGAGAAAAGGAGTTAGAACAAACATGGGCATCAGACAAGTGTAGGATATGGCCCAAAGGACGTGGGTGTGATCTCCCTTGTAGCACTTAATAATTATTGATAAAACTGAAGGATACAAGATACTTTAGCTCAGCCAGCAGGTCTTTTAGACCCTGCTTTTAAGACAAAATAAAGAGCTCCAGGGTAGAGACTGACTATCTGTGTGTCTGTATATTGGAGGCACTTGTCTGTACAATGCTTTTAATTCAGTTGTAGGTTGATTAGTTTTCTCAAAAGGCTTTATTTTGTGCTTGTAAATTTTAAAGAGCTTGAGAGGTATAGGGTAATTAGGAGATTTCAAAGGAACGTTTGCACTTAAGCCTAAATATAAATATTTTGAAGTGAAGGTGCACCACAGTATTCTGCATTACAGTTGTTGCTGAAAAATATTCCTACAGCTCTGCTCTCACGGGTGCTGATATTTGCCAAGAGAGCCTGATCACCCATCTACCAGAGGAGAGGAGACAACTCAAAGGGAATCCCTGGCACTCCTATTAACACCTTCAGAAACACCCCCCTGTTCTACCTACAGAGGCAGGGAGATTTGCTGACTCTGTTGACTCCTTTTGGGGCAGGAGGATAACAGGTTCCTGATTTGGTTATTTTTGGTCCCCCTTAGACTGTTACAGTGAGTTAAACAGATTTCTGTTTGCGGATGCCAGTGACTTCTAAACAATGCCACCATTGTGAAGGTCTGCCCTCCACGCTGCAGTGCCTGGAGTGGCTTTCCTTTTGGGGAAACCACTCCCAATTATCCGTGCCCCTAATGAGCATTCCTTATTTCTGAGGAGCTGTAACCCAGAGGCTGCATTGTTATGACAGCACCGCTGTGCATTGATGTCAAGCTCGTAGCTCCCTTATCAGCTGCCTGCCCCAGTGCATTCAGGCCAGGACAAACACTGCAAGGTGATTCCTTTCACAAGAAGTCCCTGCAGTGCTCAGAAATCCCAGATGCTATCAGGGAGCCTCCCAGCCAGGGGTATAGTGTGACAAGGTGAAACCTCAAAGCCCCCCGAGCTCCCCTTGGCGCAGCGCCGTGCCACGGCCATTCCCTGCGGCAGCGCTTCCCCAGCATTCCCAAACTGAACCAACTCTGCCCCTGAAAGGTGAGCTTCCAGCTCGACAGTGCACTTGGCTACCCTGGCAAAGATGGGTTAGATGCCTCAGGTTTGAGCTTTTATATTTTTCAGATTCTGTGCTGCTTTAGTGTGTGGGTCTGGGCTTCATATGAGGGGATGGTGAGCTCTCTGCACAGAGCAGGGAGACAAAACAATTCCTTCTCTAGCTGGGGACCAAGGACAAGTGACACAAATGTCAGGGCCAAGAGCATAAACAACGTGGACTGAAGAGAGGAAAACAAGAAGGATGGACCTTCATAAGGAAAATTAATTCCAACATGCCAAATGGACCAGAACTTGTAAAAGTGTGATACCCCATGACTGATTTCCATTTTGTGACCATTTTGGGTTCATCTTGAGTGTCGGAACTCAGGACACCCCTTTGGGAGTCTGGAGTTGCCGGGAGCCCTGCCAAGATGCTCAGAGACCCTAGCACACAGCCCAGAACACCAGCAGATTTGATTACAAACCTTAGAACAAATTACCAACCTTAGAACAAATTACCAGCTTTGCATGAAGATCTAAAAGCCACAGCAACTTAAATAGTATAATAATAAATCTATCACAAAGTGTAAACGTAAGTTTTGAGTATAAGGGTTATAGGGACAAAATAGAAAGGCTAGACACGCTTAAATCTTTCTTCTTCTTCTCTACCTCCATCTTCAGCAGTGATGTTGGCACTTTTAGATCAGTTTAGAGTAGAATCTCACTGTCTACAGGTGATAAGTATTAGAAAATAATTGTAAACATGTTATATGTAGTTTTTAGCATATAAAGATAACACTGCCCCAGGGGCAGGCAGAGTGCCTCTGGCTGTCCTGCTGAGCAGACCTCGGCTGAGCAAGAAGGAAATTTTTATAGATAAGATTTAATAAACAATTCCAAGACCAAAAACTGAAGAGCTTTGATTCACCCTTTGAACGTGCAAGCTGAAACAGACTTTTAGCACATCTCAGGGTCGCAGAGCTCAGCAACATCCGAGACTCAGGCATGGCCCTGGCTGGGCTCCAGCGCTGCCCAAGGTGGATCCATTGAGGCCTCCTCATAAATCCCTACTTTATCCCTCAGCTCTGTCTAGTCTCTGTCCAGGTCAGCCTTGACAAGGCATCAGTTTCTTTGCAGTCTTTAAGGCCCCTTCCAGCCCCAAAACATGCCATGATGCTGTGCCCAAGCCATTCACCCAGCCTGCCTTGGTAACCCATCCTGTATCCAGCACGGAGATACAACTCTGCAAATATGGCTGTGGTGAACACCAGGCTGAAAGTATATTTTTGCATTCCCCCAGAATATTTTCTCATCAGTGAGAAAAACAGGTTAAAGCTCCCAGGCATTTTGTGAAATAATGTTGCAAATTTTATTTGTTCGGTCCCCCTTTTTTAAAATTTTGACTTAAAGGGGTTTATTGTATAAATCCCTTTCAATATACCATAAAAGTACATCTCAAAATGAAAAGAATCATCTGAAGCCATCTGAAAAAAATGACTTGTGACATCTTGAAAAGAAGGTATTTCTACTTTTTTATTCTAAATATAGGACTGTTGTAGCTAATACTTTCAGGTAGGAAAAAACCTTGATTCTGAATGACATCGAGGTATCCTCTGTTCCTGACAGAGGACAAGAATATTTATTCCTCGCTGCCTTTAGGTGCATGAATTTACATACATCATATGCTGTACTACACTGGGTTTATAAGGCTGATAAAAATGAGCTATGAGGGTCACATTACATTTTGAAAAGGTTGCGTGTGGGGGGGGAAAAAAAGCTCACAGAAGGAGAAGGAGACAAAGAGGAAGTCATTATCTGTGAATACAGGCCCAGATTTGGCAAACAAAGCTCAGCCCAGAAAAAACACGTACTGCTGCCTATACAGAAGCATGTGGCTTAATGGGGCTCATGTGGGCATTAGGCTGGCTTGGCCAGGAATGCCGCCAGGAGATTGAAACTGGAGCAAAACAGGAGGCAGATATAAATCAACTTCAAAAGTGGAGTTGAAAGAAATACTAAAGAAAGAAGTGTTTGTTATGTGCAGAATTAAAACCTAGTGCTGGGGAAGTGGTCCCTTTTATCGCTGGTACATGTCACTCTACACTCACAAGTGTTTCAGAGGGCTCGAAAAACCCCAGAACCGCACGTAAAGGCCAAATATTCCATCCCAAGTGAGGAACAAAAAAAGCAATGAATTAACTCAGTCTGCTACCAGATATTCATTCAGTCATGACACAGGTTTTCCCCACGAATACAGCTGGAGTTCCTGAGATGTCCATCCCTTCCCACCCCTCCAAGTGCTCCCTGAGGGACAGCCTGGAGCCAGGAGCTCTCTTTGGGAACTCTCTTGGTGGGACCCAGGCGTTGACTGCTTGCATCTGTGCCTGTGTGGGTGTGAGAGGGAGCACATGGGGTTCCCAATGCTGTGAGGTGGGATGCTGTCCAGCGCTCCCCTGACAATTTCTGGGCTGGAACAAAAGTGCTTTATGCGTGCAGGGGCTGACACAGGACACGGGGAGAGGCAGCCAGGAGGAGAGCAGCTGCAGCTCCTGCTGTCCAGCCCCATTCCACCCACCCTCCCTGCTCTGCACACAAATGGAGTCCCCAGGCCACCCCTAGAGCTGGCCAGGCTTTGCTTGTGCCCCTCACCAACACCATGTGTTGGCATTCTCTGCATCCCATTTTCCCCCTGGCACCTTGTGCTACTGGGATGGCAGCAGAGGAAGGTGATTTTTGAGACTCCTGCAGTGTTTTAGCACTGTGCCCTGTTGCCTCTGCTTTGCTGGCTATATACAGTGACAGCTGCACGTAAATGCAAATCAATAGGGCTTTTCTTTAAGATCGTCTCAGCTGGCAGGTTTTTCTCTTCTAGGCTTTTTCTGGCATTAAAAAAAGTGTCACTACCTGAGAACTAATAAGTGCCTGAAGTTCTGTCTGTCCAGGAGGAAGAGGATGTGCTAAAGGGACCCATCCCAACAAAACCCTCTTGAAGTTCTCATTTTCCTTCCCGACCCCAGTGGAAATTCAAGCTAAACACGAAGATTCAACTTCTCTCGTTCTTTTGTATCATTTGCGTGTTTTGGCCGCTCTGAAAACCTCAGGAACTGCAACCAGAGGTGTTGCAAAACCTGCCTCAATGGGAGCCTGCAAGAAGGAACACGACTGCCTGCCCCATGGCTGCAGCCCTGCCTGGCAGGTGGAGACTTGTGGCCTCCCCTCCATCCCCTAGGCTCTTGTGTGGCTCAGGCTCCCGACTGCGGCATTTCTCCTCTCCTCTGAGAAGTGTAACAGCTACCACAGGAGCTGGGGGAAGAGGCTGATGACTCATTTTTTGGGAGCATTACCTAGCTAGCCTGAGTTTCACAGCCCTGAGCATCTCTGGAATTGGGAGCATCCTCTGGCCATGCTTCCCGAAGGTCCCTCTGAGGTGGGGCATGGCTGAACCCGTCTGTCTGGTTTGAAACCAGGGATGACAGGGCAAGGCACAGAAACACAGCAAGCTCAGGCAGAGATGGCAAAGAATAAATAATCAGGGAGGTGTGAAATCTGTCTCAGTCTGAACAAAAATCCCAAAGAGCAGACCTCACAAACGTGGTGGCAAAGCCACATTTACTCAGGTGTCACTTAACTGTCACCATTCCACTCCTTTTCACACACAATCCTCCTTCCTCTCTCCTATATATATCCAGCATATCAGCAGCTCTCAGCTGCAATTCCCTGAAGTCAGTGTGGGCTGCCAGAGACAGGTCTCGGGATGGAGGGAATTGAGCACCACTGATTCAATTAGCCTCCTGTGACTCATGGCTCAGAGAAGTGCCAGGAATTGATGGGCTTGGGAAAGTACTTATTTTTTTTCTAATCAGGAAGGAGCAAATCCCAGGAAGTCCAGCAGAGCATATGAACATCAAAGAATCCAAGAGAGCCAGGCCAGCCAAATCCCAGGGCTGTGGGGGCGAGCCCAAGCTGCCTAGCAGGACACAGTGGAACCAAGAAAACCTCATGTTATTCTCAACATCTGCATAATCCAGTAAAACAATAAATTATTTGTCACCTAGTTGCAGAGAGATGATTTGAAGGTTGAGGTCTGCAAAGTTGCTGGCAAGCTTACAGCTTTCCAGTTTGCTTTTTTTTTTCCTAAGGATGTGGCTTCAAATATTGAAGGAACATGTGAAAAACAAAAGCATCTGAATAAATACAGCTCTTATTTTTCTTATTTTAATACAACTGGGCTGTTCTGCAAGTCATAGACAAAGCATCAATTATTTGTCTGTTGTCAGTGTAATGTTTAGTTGAATTGCCCTAGATTTTATTATTTTCAGGCTGAGGATATTCTTTTCTTTGCCTATCAACACACACCTAATTGCAACAGAAGCTAATGGGTCTTGTATTCATGCTGCAGAAGACAAGATAATGAAGAAGTCATTACCAGAAATTATAATTTTTGTAGCTACAGCTATTCTCTCATAATTAGGTTCACCACTTTCTGTAGTTCCCCCAGAGAAGGAAAATTAACTGTTGTAGGCCTGGGAAAGAAGAAAGGGAAAGAAAAAAAAAAATCCCAGTAAGACTGATCTATAAAGATGAGTAGCACAGAAAAATAAATACTGCCAGTGTATATTACAGAGCCAGAAGTTTTGATGTGGTGGCGATGATGAATTTCTTCCTTCCTAAGTGTTTTAGCTGAGGTCAAAGGTAGGACAGAAGATATTAAGTCAGCACAAAAAGTGAGCTCTGCCCCACTCTTTGGCTTCATGGTGTGCATTAGCTGCTTTAGGAGGTGACAGATGGAGAGGAGTCAAAATCTATGACTATAGTCATAGTCAAAATAGTAAAGACACCCCCAGCAACAATTTCACCAGCATTTCACAGTAATTTCAGAGCATTTCTTTTCCCCAGGTATTCTGACAACTTGTTTTGAGATCATTAAGAGGTAAAGCTGAGGTTATCTGTGGTAATGAATGAATCTGAGGAAAAAAGTAAATACAATAAACCCAACAGACTGGAACAGCAAAGCTGTCTCCCTGAAAAAGAGGGCAGCAGCTGTGAAGATAAAAAGTGCTCATTTCTTTTTTTTTTTCCTTTTAAGAAGTAGAATATAGTCCTGGTTTTCTGTGTCTTCATGAAGATTCTAGAATAATTACAACTGTGAAAAGGAGACCTGTCAATCTTGAGATAATTTCTGCTTCAAATAGCTACAGTATGAAATTGCTGAGCGTAAAAACAGCGGCCATCACCCAGAAGGGAGATGAGAGCAAGTCTGCTCAGCTTGCTGCTCTTCAAGAGTACTGGTGAAAAATGACACCCAGGGTGATTCAGGCAGATGCTTCCTCCTCATCTTCCCCTCTCCATCAGATCCAGAAACATCCACCTGCATTCCTGCTTTTACAACTGCTATTTCCCCAGCAGACACACTCCTGACAGACCCCACTTGTGGGTATTTCCAGTAACATCAGGGCAAACACAGGTCACATATCTGCCAGTCCAAAACCAGCCTTAAAGCTGGATTTTGTTGAGGCAGTTGCATCTATTCAATTATTGTTATGCACTTCCCAAAGATTAGCAGCACACCTCAGTGTCTGCAGCTGTATTTTCAGCTGTGGTGAAGACCAGCAGGTTTATGAATGGAAAACATTAATAAATCAGGTTGGGCTGACCTCATAGAGAAGCCAGAGTGAGCCCTCACCATCACCAAATCTCTGCTGCTTGATTTGTTGTGTGCTCAGTCATAAGCTCGAGCCTGAGTCCTTGGATGACTCCAAAGGCAGTGGCTGGTGTTTGACAGATTTGGAAGTATCAAATGTGACACAAATAAACGAGACAGTGAGACAGCTATGTGTGCATGGATGGAGAACCAGAGTGGTGATCATGCTGCAGGGCACAGGAGGGATCAGAACATCCCTGCCTTGCACCATGTGTGCTCCAGGGCTGCCACGCCAAAGAGGGGACCCGCAGCTCTGATGGACTGCCAGCAGCTGAGTGGGGCATCTTCCTGCAAATATCCTTCAAAAGGCTCTTAGACATTGCTAGATTTATTAACTTTCTCCTTAAGTTTTCCTGCCAGAGTAATATTTGGCTGAAAAGGATTGTCCTTAAGTTGCTGAATGAATGCAGCATGGCAATATCAGTTTTGAGAAGACTTTTGAAGAGCAGCCCATTATTTTTTCAGTTGTGCTGCCACAGCTTTCTTGTTTGTTTTCTGCCACCAGGCTGCACTTACTCTCCTTGGTTTGGGTCATTCGACTCAATGCCATAATAATTAGTATTGCTTGCTAGCAAAACACATTATTGGGAGGAAGTGGGATCAAAAGGATGCTATTAAATTGGTAGCCTGGAGAACAGCATCATCTTCCTTGCAGAGATGATAGCAGAGCCTGAGCATATCCCCTCTATTGACCACTCTGCCCACATCTGATTTTCCTGCTTAGCTTCTCACAGAAGACACCTCAGAGAGAGGGAGCAGTGCCTGAAAAGCACCCCAGCTTCAGCTGGGATTTTCTGCATGTCTCTACTCTTAATGCAGCCCCAAGAGCATCTTTGTCCCAGTTTTAAAGGTGGACAGCAGAGTCACAGCTCAGAAGTCACACAAAGGCAGGACTAAAAGTTCTGAAGTACAAAGAATAATAAATTAAATTATAGGGCTGCTTGGCCCAGAAGCTGTTAATTAAGACAAGGCTATGCAGGCTGTTTAGCAAATTTAGGTATGTGGGAAATAAATCAAATGGAACAAGGTGATTTAAGGCTGAAGGAGCTCAGCAATCTGCAAGAGTAAAGGAAATAATCAGACCTGTACTGAAGGTATGTGCTCTTGAAGGTAAAAGGAAATAACAAAAAAGCTCTTCTGGTGATCCTTAAAGAAGGTTTTCAAGATTTCAATTAAACAAGCTTGAAAAAAGTCACAAACAACAAGAAAAGCCCTTATAGCTCTAAAACAAAATGGGGAAAGCCCATGGAATTGCTGGAATTGGAGTTAAAGTGCAGTGACAGGAACCCTAAATTCTGTAAAAACCACTAAAATTCTTTCACTGTGATCTAGGAAGGAGAAAATTTCCTTTACAAGTGGAACAAAGATTCATTTCCTGAAGGAAGGAGACCTCATAACACGCAAGGAGAATTAGAGTGGCTTCAAGGAAGAGAAATCATGCATTTCTGCCTGTGATAACAAAGTTGAGCAGAATACTGAGTAGCAGCCAATGCTTTTCATGAGGTTAAAACATTTTTGCAATCTCATTCTGTCTCAGAAGTAATTTGGAAGCAACATATAATTTGTGCTATTGTTCCATTTTTCAAAGTGTTATTAAAATGGTGAAAAAAAATTGTCATGTGTTAGATATCTATCTAGAAGGAGATGGGAAGAAAGGTAACATTTTAACTTGTGCCAAGTACTGCCAGCAAAAATCCTTGAGACTCTAATTATCCTTCTAAATTCCAAATCATTTTGATACAGATGTAGAATGGGGAATGACTTGTGAAGCTACATTTTAAAATAAAGTCTAACAAAAATAAACCAGCAGAGCCAGATAAACCTCAAATTACCTGAAGGAGTGCTGGGGGTTGCAAAACTTAACCTGCCCAGGCTGGCAGCTGTAGGTAGGATCTTCTCCAGATCCTGTGTGGGCTGTAGTCAGAGGGAGCCTCACACATGGCAGTGCACCATGGACATCTCATGATGTGATTTTATGACTGAAAACATGGATTTTTCAGCCTTTACTCAGATGCCATTATCTTATTTTGGCTTTACAGAAAGCACCTAATAGCACAAATTTAATGCCTCAATTTTTTTTTCCCCTTAAATATAACACACAATTAGGTGGTGTCCTCCAATTTTCCTTCAATCTCATTGTGGGCATCTTTAACCCCTATTTCACCATCCACTGACTAGTTCAGAGTACCTAACAGGAGTTAGCAGATTTTTGACTGACATTTTCCACTCTAATTCAGCCTTTCACAGCAGGAGGAGTGTTGGTACTTTTGGAGGAGCAGGCACAGGACAGCAGGTGAGGTGCAGGCACTGCCAGCAGAAAGGTTTCCTGCCAGACAGAGCAGAGAACAGAAGGGAGGTGGAATAGAATCACTTCTAATTCCAACAGGGGATAAACTGGGCCACTCTCCTCAAATCTTTACCAGGTCAGTGCCAGGGGTCAGCAGGGCAGCCAAGAAACCAATTTCCTTCACCCTCATCCCACCCAGCACCTGTTTTCCTCAGCATCTGCAGCCAGTGAACCAGCCTGGATGTTGTTTGCCCACTAATTCTGCAGCAGCAGAGCACAGGCAGAGAGTCCAAGGGCTTGGAGCTCTCCCTGTTTGCTGCAGTGAGTATCCACAAATGGCACAGGCTAGTTTATAAACTCCTTGGGTATAACACAATGAGATGTTGTTCATTTTGTAGATATCATCTGGGGCTACAGAAAAACCTGTCACTTGTTGGATATTCACATGCTTGCAAGGTGACTGGTGTGCTTCCCTCCTGGAGAGTGCTGCTCCATCCAAGGTCACTACAGCTCCCTCAAAACATCTCCTCTGCCTATTGAGTTATGCCATTTTTTACCCTCTTTTCAGAAAGGAGTTGCTTCATGGTGGCTCTTTTCCCTGTGAAGCCAATGTCACTTCAATAATGGAAGAATCCCACAATAAAAAGCACAGAGGGTTTTTATTTCTGACCATAAATTCAGGCAGATAGGTAAATCTCAGCTCAAAAGAACATTTAGCATTTTTCAATGGTTCTGGCAGAAAATTCCTCACATGTAAAAAGGTACCTAGTAACAACAACTTTCTGTTATGACTTTCCTTAATGGAAAGCTGTAGCAACAGGCTGTTCTAACCTCTACATATCTGTATCTATTTATTTAGAGCTTAACTCTAAATAGAAGAGAAGCTGCAAATCAGGAACAAACTCATATGATACTAAGCCATACACACACTACTCAACTGAATGAGGACAAATATTTAATTTGAAAAGGATTCCTTCTTAAAGTTGAGGCCTTGCTGGATAGAAATTGCAGCACGCTGCCTCTGCTGTCCAGAATTCAGGTTGGGTGGTGAGCACCAAAGTTTTCCCTGACAGCCTTTCTGAAAAGTTTTACACTGTTAGAGTACTGTGATAGTTTTGCCAGGTTTCTCCAGAGACCTAGTGGCATATAAAAAATGCAGCCAGCAGGTAAAAAGTCACTGGAGGTAGTGTGAAGCTTGTGTGGTGTTTCCTTCAGAAAGTAAGCAAGCATCTCTGCAAACAAAGGGAGTAAAATAAACATGCAGCTTCCAGGCAGTTGAGATTGTTTTGTGGAGCCTGAAAAAGCTTGCTGGAGGGAAGCACCTTCTGGTGCAGACAAAAGAGTGAATTCATCAAAGCTATGGGAAGAACTCTCTCTGCCCCAAAGAAAAGATCTAATGGCCCCTTATAAAGAGAGCCATATTGTGATGCTGTAACCTGATTAGAGGGAAAGGAGGTCTTTGTGTCTTTTAGTCTCACAGGAAAACAAGGTGTTCTGCAATAAATAGGAAACCTTTTTTCTAAAGCTTTATGGTCTTCTGTGCTATGTCACAAAGTACCCTATACACCACTCACCTCAAAAATCCACCCTTAAAGTGGAGTGATTCTCTTCTTTTCAGAAGTCAGGCTGGCTGGGAGAGCTGGGAAGGAGAAAGCCAAGAGGCTGCTGCTTTGAAGCCAGCAAATGTGATACTCTCCTTTTAGAATGGTTGCTGTATTTTTGGGGCACAAGGAGATGGGAATGTACCTTGCAGCAGGATGAGTGCCCTCAGGTCAGCCCACAAAAAGCCCTTTTGTGAGCACACAGGGGCAGGGAGGACTGCTCTGAGTGACTGAGTCCCTCACTTTATGGAGGAGATGACTAAAAGTAAACATGCAACAAAGCAGAAAAAAGGAGGAAATAAAGGAGGTGAGCTAGGCTTGCCATTCTTACAAACACAAAAATAATCCTAGGATGGTTTGGGTTGGAAAGATCCTTGCAGATCTTTGACTTCCAACCCCTCTGCCCTGGTTAGGGACACCTTCACCAGACCAAGCTGCTCTGAGCTCCATCCAACCTGGCCTTGAACACTTCCAGGGATAGAGCTGCCAAAACTTCTCTGGGCAATCTGTGCCACCACCCTCACAGTAAAGAATTTTTCCCTAGTATCTAAACTGGACCTCCTCACTTTCAGAAAAGGCAAGGGCCACTCAGTGGGCAGGAGTTTTCTTTTTTTGCCACATTTTAAGGAAAACACATGTTCACTTAGTGAATGGTGGAACTTGCCCTGAGACATTTTGAGAAGTTCAGCATGAATTTAAAAAATAGGTTTTTTTAAATCAAAACTTGAGGGGAAAAAAACCATCTCCCTACCTAAGAACACAGGTACAGAAGGGGGCTGTTGCAATTAAGAGTGCATACCTAGGAAAAAAAATTGTCCTTTGGGAGAGAAGTTCAAGCAAGCAGCTTCTGTAATGCACAATCCTTAACATCCTCCTCTAATGCAGTTCCAACCAACCACTTTTAAAGAAAATTAGAGCTGATGGACTATTATGTTTAGCCTGTATGACTCCTGGGAGCCAATTTGTGTTATACTATCCAAGCTGCTTTACAATTACAGACAGCAGCAACGCTCTACCTGGTGGCTGCCTGCTGTTGAAATGGAGGCAGGTGAGCTCTGTGAGAAATCTGGTTTGATTTCTTAAAGAGGTGGTTTATTTGCCTGAAACAGAAGAATTCCCTGTATTCCACCTTTTTCAATTCCTTTAAGGTTAAGAGGGAAATTCAGAGGCTGAAAATCTGGGACAAGGCTCGGCTAAGCCACGCTTTGCAGGGACTTACACAGCAGCTGCTGTGAGTTTCCCTGTGGAGAGCCTTCCTCTGTGAGCATTTGGACACTGATGCTGGGCTGAGCAGGTCACTGGAGAGGCTGGGGACAGAAGGAGCAGGGGACAGGGCCAGGTGTTGGAGAGACCTTGATGCTGTTCCTTTATAAGTGATCTAAGAGTGAGAAACCTTGGATGATACCTCGAGCTTCTGGGTGGAGCTCTTAAAAATACACTAAGTTATCCCTAAAAATGCCTTTTCTCCAAGCACTGCCTAAGGATAAACAGGGGAAGGTTTGTGAACACTGTGAATCCCAGCGCTGTGCATGGAAGCAGATCAGGGAGCCCCGGGATGAGAAAGGCACACAATTCCTCATGGAGGTTTCCATTTGAATTTGGCAGAAGAAGAATGTCCTTTAGGTCAATTAGGCTTCATTTCCCTCAGTGCATTTCTGCTTTGTTCATCACTAAGTTCCTTTTCTGGTGACATTTCCAGCAGGTAAGTGGTCCTTCAGAGGACTGCCTTGTCTGGTGGCATGACAGGATGACCCTGCCTGCATTTGCAGAGGCAGATATTTTTCTACCACCTAGATATCTAAGCCAGCAATCCACCTGTTTCCAGCTGGTGAGAGGGAAGTGGAAAGAGTAAGGTTTGGGAAACAGGGAGGTTCTGCTGGTTTTGGAGTTCTTGAAATGGTGAAATAACTATGTGATTCGTGGGGGTGATTAAAGGGGTTCATATTCCTGCCATGAATATTTGCCTCTGATAATCCTTTCTAACAGACCCCTCTGGATATGCCCATAAACACAAATACTAAAATTATGTGTTATCTACTTACTCTGCATGAAATTTCTCAGATATTCCAGCATGTTCATACACATGCCATAAATAAATAATATTTTAAAAAGCCCTCAGACTCATGCCATCCTCATCCAGTCCTTCCAAGGCATGTTCAGGGGAAGCAGATAGCAAGCAGTCAGGGAGTTTGGGGTAACACCAGAAGGGAATATCTTGAAGACAATTAGGTCATTGAATAGTATCTAGTAAAATGGATGTTGATTGTTTTGTGAGTGCTCTCCACAGATAATGAACAAAGAAATTTTGACAGAGAGTTAATTACAACAAACAGGACTCCACTCCAATGGCTAATTACTACCCATGTAGGCTGGCAAACAGCAAAGCCTCCCAGTTTCACTATTAATGAGTGGCATCCAAGATCCTGAATGATGACAGCAGCTCGAGAATGAAGCACATGCAAATACCTGATCACTTTGAGGAACCCTCTCTGCACCCAGATTGAGCTGGTTCATTTTGCCCTTGTGCCTAATCTGCCCACTCATCCCCACAATCAGCTCATTAATCACATCTCCTGCTTTGTTCTCTTCTCATTGGATATCACAGCAGGGCATTTTTCTCAGCAAAATCATCTGAGTAAACAAGAATATTTCCTGGGCTGGAAATCTCTGCCCTTGGAAGGAGGTTCTGTCAAACACATCAGATGTAAAGCAAACCCAAAAAAGGGGGGTGGGAAGGGATGAGCATGGCACCTCCTGCTCATGTGGAAGTGCCCTTGCTTGGGAATGCAGGAGTTGCAAAATGCTCACTGTAAACAGCCATAAATATTTATTCCAGAGCTAAGGTAAGGATCACCTTCCTGAAATCCACTGTTGGGCCTGGGAATGTAAGCCAAATAAAGCACTTACTGGTTTGCAGAAACTTGATTTTGTTAAATAGGAGGAGGGAAATGCTGGGCAATGAAAGGAGGAGAAAGAAAAAGACTACGCTAATAATTTCTGGGTGATTAAACTGGCATGGTGGAGAGCTGAAGCACAAGGCAGGTGAGGGATAATTCTAACTCTGAACCATTACCAAAACCCATTTTCCACAGCAGCAGGAAGTCAATGATGTAAGTGGAATTTCCTACAGCCTAAGAAACAGGATAATGTAGGTTGGCATGTGAATGTCTGGAATTGCCTCAACAGCAAACAAGAACTTTCTTAGGTTTAGCCATGGATTTATAAGTAGGATCCTCATCCTTTTTTAAATGTTTTTTCCTATTATAAGTAGAGCTATTATGTTATCTTGGAAGCAATAAAGCTTTTTATACCATGTTTTGGTTTACAATAACTGTTAATGTTGCTTTTTGATCTGGTTGGAGCTCAGCATGCTGATTTTGTAAAGCTTTTTGTGAACTAAGACACTGAAGAAGTAAGGTAAAAAGAAGCCACAAAATTTCCAGTTATTAAGTACAACACATTCTGTATCTCTTTTAGCATCTAAAAGTGGCCTGTCCAGCTTCCATCAGATTAGTCTGACAGCCTGAATTTTTTTCCCTTGCATTTCCATCTTGCATTGCAGACACCCAACTCCAAATCTCAGAGTTCTGTATGGTGACTGAGGCCAGTAAGCCCCACAATATTCAGAATGGGTATCACAGCCCAAGTGTTTCATGTATTGGCTTTAATGCTAGCAGACATCTCTCCTTGGGAATGGCTATGACACATGGAGGCAAATTCATTTTGGGAAGAAGCAGTAAAACATTCAGAATGGATGTTAAAAACAGGAGGAGGGTGGGTTTTTTAAACACCACAATTTAAAACCTCTTCTCCAGCCACATTAAAAAAAAAGACAAAAAAAGAAGCCACAAGCTTAATTACCATGGCTCCATTTTGCACAGACTGCATTTATATATAACTGTTGTGATTGCTGCCTGGTGATGAATTAGGCTCTGCTAAAGCTCTGCTTCTTTCTTTTTTTTCAATTTTAAGCCTTGCAGCTGCCTCTGCAAGTTCTCCTCATGCTGACCTGCCTTGCTCTGTGCCTGCAGCCCATCAGCCTGATGCTGGGTGAAGTGTCTGCAAAAGGAAGCAAACAAAGCTCCAAAAAAAGGATTTATACCTTAAGGTTTTTGTCACTAGAGCCTTCTGGACTTGCACCCCAGAGGGAATGATGACTTCCAAAGGCTGGAACTGAAATGGCCATTTGTATTTAGAGGTAGAGAAACTCCCTCCAACTCCAAAAACATCCCCTGAGCCTCAAAAGGCAAGAAGAAAGATGAGTTTAGTGAGATGCTCTGTAGCCATCTGGGAAGTGCAGCTGATCTCCATCACAGAGGTGCTGATGGAGCCCAGGGAATGCACTGGACAGTGTGCAGTCCAGCAGGAGATATTCTATCAAACTCAGCCTGCATCTGCTAAAGGACAACACTGCAAGCATGACCCTGTCTGGGCTTCGTGAACCAGCAGGAAATAAGTGTGAAATCAGTGTTTACCTGACTTTGACATTTTGCTTTTTTCAGTAGTACAGCTGTTCTGTCAAGTGGGGAAAACAATCTTTGGCCTGTAAATAGCTCCATTTCTCTGGCTGCCAGCTGCCCTCTGCCACAACCAGCCAGGACCTCTTGCTGTTCCCCACATTTACACCTTAGAGATACCAACACAAGTTATTAGGCTCCTTATGCCAGTAACTTTTCCTCAGCTATCTTTTTAATCTGTCCCTGCATACCCACAGCATGCTAGGATGCATTCCCAGAAAGAGGCACCAGATGCATATTGCAAGGCCATTTAAGTGCATCAAACCAAAACAAGAACTTGCACAAAGCACTGCTTATGTGAGCTCAGGAGGATGGCTTGAAGATGGACACAAAAACACCTCCCAAAAGTGATACAAGAACCAGGGTTTGAAGTTTCAGCTTGTTGTATAAAGAGTCAGCAAGAACACCTGGCTGCATACCAAGCTGCATCCTGCAAATTATTCTTCTGGATTCTGTTCCCTGTTTCATTAAGGATCACCCAGAGGCAGTGGCCAGTGTGGGCACATTCACTATGCCTGACCTGCCATAAAAATATAATGCTGCAATGATGCATTGCAAAGACCTCACAACTTGTAAAACAAATTATTGTGCAAATTTAACTGGCCCCAGAATAATTGTGCTCTTCTGCTTTTAAGGGACAAAACTTCCCTATAGCATATATCCTAGAATGACAGAAAACAAAGACAGGAGCCAACAGATCCCCATTTTTCCTTTCCTCAGGAACATAACAGCAATAAAGCATAATTCTCCTTAGCACCATGCTGGGGCATTGGCTGGAGATTAGCACAGAAACAGAAGCTCCACCTCTTAAATCACCAAAGTCACTCATTTTAGCACTTACTTAGCTTTTCTTTGGAAGTGTCCCAAAGGCAGACCAGCCCTGAAAGCCTCATTCCTTTAAGATGTGGCAAGATCAGAGCCTGAGACAGCACAGCCCCAGCTCTGTGACCCTCCTCAGGTGACACACACACACACAATAAAAGGAGGAGTGCAGAGGGATACTCTCTGAATTATTTTGGTTTAAAACAAAAGCTGGTTTTGGACTGCAGACTCCTCCTCCAGTCTGAACTTCCAGGTTGCTTCCTCTGATGCTTTTTACACAGGGCTGATGCAGGAAACACTGCACCAAACTAATCCTGAAGCAAGGGGAGCTGCAGGGAAGGGAACCTTACGAGTTCTGGTCAGACTGAGGTCCCAACAGGGTTAATGCACTGTGCTTGACCAGCCTTTAGGGGACTCTTAAGTTAAAGTGAGCAAAGAAACCAAAGTTCCAAGAGCAGGACAGGAAACCAGAAAGGGCAGTGTAAATGGAGAAGTTTGTGCTCAGAGCAGAACAGGCTAGGATGAATTTTTTCCGTGGGACAGAGTGCAGACGTGCCAGCAATGTCATCATAATGCAAAACAAAGCTCTGGAAGTTTATTGCACTGAAAACAAACAAAGCAGCAAACACAATGTGCTTTATTTCATAATCCCTGCTATCCTCCTCCTCCAGGGATCAAATCCACATCTGGTGTAAGAGAGAATTTGATTATCACAACTGAGCTACACTAATTTATTGAAATTGTGCATCTGCCTTTTTGTGCTCAGGAATGTTTTCAGGGCACAGGCTACCCAAGGTCTGATGCAACCCTCACTGGCACCCACACCTGGATCACTGCAGGTTGTATGAATTCAGAGCAGTGCAGAAAACAAAACCATTTTCTCTTCCAATGTTTGGCCTTTTTAAGAGGCTTTCATAGCACAACTCCTCTATTTGGGGTCTGGCAGGAAAACAGCTCTGGGCAGGTGTAAAGGAAGCTTGGACTGGGTCAGGAGAAATATGGCCAAGAAAGGAAATGAGTTCAGTCTGGAAAAGAAATTAGGACAAGGACATAGGGATCAGTAAGCCCAGAAGTGGGGCTGAAGCTGAAAACAAATGGAAGGGGAAGCCCAGGAAGGATGCAGCAGAGATGATGGGGGGGTGAAGAGGAAACACACATGTACAGGGAGTAATTAGGTGATCCTGGTAATGAAAAGGAAACAAAAAGAATCCAAAACAACATGAGAAAGATGTAACACTATTTTTTTTTTCCCTCTCTCAGGCATAAGCTGAAAGCTCTTTCTTCCAAAGAAAAGGAATAAATTGCATCTGAGCCAGACTATCTGAAACTTCCTGTGCACATGAAATTTTTATAAAATTGTCCTCATTTGCTGCCTCTGGTCTGAGGCATTTCATCTTTAGTGGCACAAATGTGAGAATCACTTAAATCACAGATCACTTAAACCCCAGAATATTCTGAGCTGGAAGGGACCCACCAGGATCATCAAGTCCAGCTCTTAAGGGGGGATCAAACCCAAAACCTTGGTGCTGTCAGCACCATGCCCCAGCCCGTTGAGCTCATCACACAGGATTTAGACTTATTGCTAATAAGTACCCCTAAAACACCAGTTAGATGCTGCTCTCCTGGGTGAAGGACTGAAACATTGCTCCCCAAGCAGGAAAAGACTTGCTTTTAATTTGAAAATAAGCTTCTTCAGTGGAATGTTCTTCATGCTTCTGAGTGGTACATCTGACAGTGAAATATCTCCCTGCAAGAATCATTGGAGTGTACTAAAAGTGATCACCTCACAAGCTTTTGTTCATGAAAATGAGGAGGGACTGGGGGAGGAGAAAAAGAAAATTTAAGAAAGAAGGGACCAGAATTTAAATTCCATTCACAGTTTTATAAAGCAACTCTTACTTTCTCAAGAGCAAAGATTGTCTCGAGTTTCCAATTTCAGCTCAAAATGAGCTTCAAAAGGAAGTTAATACAGTCATCCTCATGCTTCTGATCAATTCTACCCCGGCTCTGATGGGAGACAGAGGTGTAGGAAAATCTAAACCAGGCAATTACAAAATGCCTTCAAGGCAGCCTCTGATTTAGAGGGATTTCCTGAAGCAAAATACTCCTTGCATTGAAACTCTGCTTTTATATATATATATATTTTTAATTCTCCTTATTGTTCCACTGTTAACAATCTGCATAGGGAAGAAGGGGGCTGAAAATCTCATCTGAAATGGAGAAAGTCATGTTGGAAGCTGTGCCTTACAGAAAGAAGTTATTTCTAATTATGATTCTGACAAGTCATGTTTCCTGGTGTCTCTTTGTCCAGAAGAGGATGAGACAGGAAAAGAGAAGCTGAATGGAAATGAAGTAATGCCATTTGTAAGACAAAATTTTACCATGTCAGGAACTCTTTTACTGAGACCATTCCCTTCCCACGCATAAATGTGCTGCCTCAAAATGAGAACAGTTAGGGGAAAAAACCCAAAAAAACCAACAAACAAGAAAACCCAACAAGCTAATAATATTAAGAGGATCACCAGAATTATTTAATAAGAAAAAATACTCTATTTTCTCCTGTTCAGAATTAAGAAACTGTTTCTGGAATAAGCAGTAAATAAACCCACCGCAAAGCTGACTTCTAACAAGGAATATTCCAGCTTGTGATTTATGGTATTTGTAGAAGTGAAAACCACAAGCACAGAGGCACTTGGAAGTGCAGGAAGAGTTGGTCCAGCCCCCAGCCATCATTTTCTGCCCTGCCTGGAGCTGCCTCTCAAGACAGTTTCTAACTACATCAGTTCACAGCCTCCCTGGTTTAGAGGGGACTGCACTGGGGACCAGGGGCTACACCCACTTTTACATACAGCAGATGGATGTTCATTTAATTTTAGTGATATTGGGATGCAGCTATTTATTTGGAAATCAGCTACAGCTGATTTCTGATGCAGGTTGTTTTATCACAGTGATTACCTGCCCCAAAAGGTGCTGTTTTATCCAGGTCTTTTCCCTGAACAAGGCTGCCATTATTCCCAGAGAGCACTCATAGGAAGTCTGCAGATGATTATCTTGTACATAGAAGTACTCTGACATTTTATCAGATTAACTGGATATGTCTACTTGAGGTTTGTTGGGGTTTTTTTTGGTTGGTTTTTTTTTGTTGTTGTTTTTAATTAGGGGTCTGAGACACAACCATAAATAGGGTAACCTGAGCACTGGGTGGCTCATTCCAGGGTACAGGGGCTGCAATTTTAAAACAACTTCCCTCAACTCAGTTCAGGGGCAAGCTCTGATAAACAAACCCAGTACACAGATGTGTAAATAATAATTCTGTAGCCATCCAGCACCATCCTCCCTGAAGCAAAGTACCTGAGTAAGGGCAGTGCTCAACCTCCTTTGCCCAGTGAGGTGACTGCCCTGAGCACTGCACAGCACCTTTAGGAACAGCAGAAACACAGCCAGGCATTCCCTTTTTTTGCATTTTTGATGAGAGTAGAGGGTGCCCAGGGATCCCTGGCAAAGCAAGCTGGGAAGAGAGGTACAAGCAAAGAGCATCATCACCTGGGTGACCTGACAGCACCAAGGTCTGAGGTGGCAGCGGCAGCAGCAGCGCCCACCCCAGCACAACCCAGGCTTCTCCTGGGTCTTTTCTCCTGAAACTGCAAGTTTCAAGAGAAAACTGCAGTCTCTTAAAAAGAGCTTGATGCCAGCTATCTCAGAAAGCAGGCCACGGCAAAAACTCCGTCCTAGTTGAGTTTTCTATGTGGTGGGGCTGCAAAAGCCAAGGTGCAGCAGGGCAGAAAAGGGTGCCACAAAAACCCCCTGTGTGGCAGCTCAACAGAGGCTCCTTTGAGGGCAAAGCCCCTTTGTGCTAGGGCAGGACAATTAGCTGGGACAGGAGGGGACAGCTGCAGTGGCAGCCCAGGGGCTGAAGGCACAGACAGTGTGGCCTGGCTGCATCCCTGCAGGGATGGATTTGTCCCTTCAGTGCCTCCTACAGAAGGCTGGCACAGAGCCCATTATCAGTTTTCCTGCATGCTTTCAGGGGAAGAAAGGCAAGGAGAAAAGGTGCAATTATGAAAACTCTACCATTTTCTGCAGCTTTGCTTAGCACAGACCAAATGGGTTTGGTTTTGCTTCCCTTGTTAGAGAAACCAATTGGAAATCATTAGTGGGAATATTAGCAGGAAAAGCTAATGGGTTTGGTCATTCACATGCATCAGTCACTGGCTATTTCACAAGCTGCTACCTGCAGCACTGCTCATGTAATTTCCAATACTTTGATGTTGTCAGGCCCCTCGGATCTGAGCAGCAGCAGCTCCTGATGAGGGCTGAGCCTCCAGCTCTGCCCTTCTCCCTTCCCACTAAACCCTGCCAGAGAGAGGACAGGGATAAGGACATCAGTGGGGGATTGCAAGGCTCACTTTGGGCACCCTGATGCCTAACACCATGTCCTAAGCAATTCACCCATCAGGGCCAATCAGTGCCAGCAGGCTCAAGGGCAGAGCTCTCTCCAGCAGCACTTGGAGCAGCATCCTCCTGCTACCTTGACTGAGAGGGGTCTTGGCCAGCCAATATCTCCCAAGGCTGCAGCCAGCTCACTGCAGAGCCTGAAAGGTGCATCTTGGGTTGGTTCCATGTGAATTGTTTTTACTCAATGAGCAGTCCCAATCCAGCTGTGTCAGACTCTGGTCAGTCACAGGTTTTTATTAATCATTCCTTTCCAGCTTTCTGATGCACCCTCTCTTTCTTTAGTATAGTTTTAGTATATAATTCCTTTTAATATAATATCATAATATAATAAATCAGCCTTCTGAGAACTTGGAGTCAATTCTCATTTCTCACCTTGTCCTGGGGACCCTCACAACACCGTAACACTGCAGCCTTTCCTAAGATGTTTCCTTAATCCCACGATTAATCAGATGGGATAAAAGCCAGAAGGAGTTCAAATGTGTGCACTCACTGCCCTATCACTGTTTTATCAGTGCATCTGTGGAGGCACTTTGTTTCATTTCAATCCTCTGGAAATTACACCTGGATCTTACCTTCAGTGAGATGTTCACATAAGAAACAGCTTTGCCAGAAATAAAAATAAACAAACATTTTTCCTGGATATATCTCTCAGGGAATTTAAAAGTTAATCCCAAGCAATTAACTGCTGAGAATTTTAATTCCCCTCCCTGACACAGCACCCCATAAAGTGCCTGGTTCCTTCTGAAACCAGGAAGGGATAATTTCTCCAAAATTATAGTGACTGGTCTCTTTTCATGCATATTATTTAATCCATTGCTTTAAATCATGAGATTTAAAGTGCAACTTTTTTTGCTATGAAATAGGAAATCTATGATGCAGATGTAATTTTCTTTCTTTGTGTGATGCTTTAAAATGCCACTTGCATGTAAAGAAAACATTATGTATTTTTCTCTACCTCACTAGAGACTTCCACTCCAGCATGAATTGACTGCACAATTAAAATTAATTTAGAAGAGCCAAAATTTTTTTTTCAGCCAAACAAATGTATATGAGTCGTGCTTTTCAAAGAACACTTTTCCTGTTTCATCCTGTGTGCTCTGTGCATAATCTGTATTCAAGATGTAGGATATTTTTCTGTGCCTCAGGATGCATTTGAAGTATTTTTAAAGTAATTATGCATTATTATGGGATAGGAAATGGCAGTTTCCTCTCTCAGAGCTGTCTGGAATTCAGGATTGAAACACCACAATATCTCTAAGTCGCTGCTAGTCTGATCTGAAAGATCATCTGTTTCCCCTCAATAGTACAGGCTCAAACACTACCCCAACAACGTGCTTTTTATTTTCTAAACTCACCACCACTGGCATTTTTTCCCTCCAAGCCATCTCCATGGATTTAAGAGGGTAGGTGACTGCCTGCAGCAGCTCATCACTGCATTGCTAAAGGCAAACTCAGCCACTGATGCACAAGCTGTTGAAGGATGCTGCTGCTGCTGCCTGATGGCAAAAATTTTGGAGTGGAGCACAGGCTGTAGGCTGGGTGAGCAGCCAGCCCTCCTCACAGTGAGTCCCACACTCACCTGTGTCCTAGAGCTGGGCAGAGCTGGAGGTGTTACAGCCCCAGACAGGTGAGAGCCAGCTCCTCCCTTAGCTATGCAGCTCAGAGGGCAGGTGAGGAAATTAGGGAGCATTTGCAGCATCATTTTGGGACTGTGACCTGCAGGCAGGAAGGTTGCTTTGCTGTCTGAGCATTTGAAATCCAGACTGTTATCCCAATTACATGCATTTTTAAAAGTCCATAGGCTTCTCACAGGCAATTTCATGGAGAGGGGAAATACAAGGGAAAAAGAAAAAAAGCAGACTAATAAAATACATTAATTGTGACTCTTTTACCAAGCATCACTAATTAATCCACTCAACAGCCCTATGGGACAGATCACTGTAATATCCCATGGGTAATTTGTCTGTACATCTCTGCTTTTCTCCAGTTGTCTGCCCAGTCCACAGAAACAATTGGACTTGAGCTTGGACATCCTGCAGCTCCAAAGTGATTACTGATAACTCACCCACACCCACAGAATGATAATGGCAGAATGGCATAAAGAGTTCCACTTCAGGAACATCTCTATCCCTTCAAGTTCACAGCCCTAAAACATTTCCCCCATTACACAGAGGAGAAAAATGGCCTTGGAATTCTGTATTTGGAAGATGCTTTTCAGTTAAAAACACAGGAGGACAGAGGTCTTGTGGCATGAGAAATACAAGAACAACATCAGACCCTAAAAATATCTTGCTCCATTAAGACAACCCAGACTTCCCCAGGATTTCTCTCACGATTAGGAGCTTGCAGGAGTGAGGTCAGAGTGAGCCTGAGCTGCAATTCAGGCTCTGTGCTCACCAGGGCTCCTGCAGCAAGCCTGCCCTGGGGATTCCAAGCCATGCAGGGCAGCAAAGAGAAGATTGCAGCTCATTTACCAAGCCTGTTGTGCCATGCACCAGCAACGTGGGGTTTCTCCCTGTTCCTTTGATGCAGACTTCCCCTGGATAAAACTCCACACTATTTGCCAGACACTGATAACAATGGCCCAGCTAATTAGCTGAAGCAAATGAGCTACAGTTATCTTGATCAAGTATGATTAAAACAGCAGATACTTTTTATGAAAGGTTCTGGACACTGAGGAAGCTTTTTAATTTACCATTTATTGGTTCAAAACCAGTATGCTCACTCTGATCTGGGTGAGACTTGAGATCAGAGTGACATCCAGCACCGGGCTGCCTGGCAGCTCCGAGAGGAGCCCAGTTTGCATCTCCCAGGGTCAGGGCACCTGCCTCCAGCAGGAACCTGGTTTGGCAAAAACCATTTATTGTGGCACCTCTAGCTCAATTCCCAGGAGATTTCAGCATGCACATTGAAGCTTCACTGAAATATCCTTACAATTCATATTTGGAGGGTTATTTTGAAGCCCTGAGGATGCCAAAAGAGGGACTGGGATATTTCTTGGTACTGCATCTCTTGGTACTGCCCTCTCCAGCAGAGGAATGAGTAATGACTGAGCAGAAAGGAAGTTCTGATGGGAGGAATGAGAGGGGGAAGGCACTGCACCACAGCCTTGCTCTGGAGGAGGATCAGTGCTGGGGCTGGAAAGCAGTTTACATTCAAGTATGACCTCCCCACCTTTTGCTGCACTGGCTACATCAAAGAAAGAAAGATGCCCTATCTATGATGATTTACACAAATAATCAAATTTACTGGGGTTTTTCTCCCTTTCATGTGCTGCCTTTGATGTTGCAGCCTCCCCGTGCAGGTGCAAGAGCAGCCTTGGCCAGAGGTCTGGTGCCAGAGCAGCTGAATGTCCCAGCTCTGGCTGGCCTCTGCAGGCAGGCATGACAGCAAGGGGCACAGGAAAACCCACCCAGGGCATGGAAAAGACTTTTAGACCCAGCCAGGAGGCCAGGTAAGCACAACTGCCTGCCCCTTGCAGCTGAAAGACACAAGCTCACAGGAACACCCCTTGCCAATTCTGCCCCCCTGACACCCAGCTTTGCTGTGACCCAACTGCTAATAATAATTTGCACTACACAATGCTAAACATTGCACATAAAACCAGCCAGCTGCTATACTCCAAAACCACAACAATCAGGCAAAGCCTCTCCAGCTCAGAGAGCTGTGGCAAGGCAAGCCCTGAACAATAGGAGCAGCACAGCAGGCAGGGACCTGGTTCAGGCACCCCAATGAAAGCCCTAAGTGCTAAGTTATTGAGACATTTATATATATTTTATGTTAATTTTCTATCTGCCAGAAGTCCCCTGGGAGTTTGTCTTTGTTCTGGGGGTTCCAGGGACTTGCTGGAATATGCATTATTTATTAGACATGCAAATCATGCATGATAATCTTAATGAGCTAAGTATAATTGTTCTGGACAAACAATAAATTTGTTTAAAAACTGGTCTAATAGAGCCATGTTTCACCCTGAAGAAGGACATGAAGTTTTCTTGTTCTTTTATATAAAATGAAAACAGCCAATATAGAACAGTCAGCTCAATGGTTTGGTGGGGGACTTTTTAAATGATCTTAATAGGGAAATAACCTGTGATCTATGTTTAAGAATTGATAAAAATGCAAACCTAGGTTTGATACAGAAAAAAAAAAAAATCACATCAACAGGCATTACTTGTACTCTTAGTCCTAGGAGATGATATTTATGCAATCAAATTAGCATCATTTAGGTGTAAGGAAATCATCACTTGGAAATATTTCTAAATGCACAAGAAAGACCACATACAATTAATAAAAATACCTACCAGGAGCACACACCCTGATGCCAGCACACTACAGGAAGTAGGAAGCAATCAGTTTTTACATTCCTTTAACCACTTAGAATTTTCTACATAGCATATTTTGGTTACTCAAGAAGAGATCTTTACCTAGAATTTTCAATACAATTGCATTTCTGACTTTTTCTGTAGGGCACAAGCAGTGGTTTTGTTTTACTGAAACAGTCTCTCCTCAGCATGAGGAGCTCCACAGCTTTCTGACCACAGCTGATCACAGTTCTCAGCTAACACAGGCAACAGGAATCCCCTCAGAGGTGCTAATTATCAGTAGAGTCCTGCCCAAACTAGAATAGAAAAGACTCTCCATCAATGGATTTTATAGACCCACAGTATTTATGGCAATTTTCTTGCTGTAGTGGGATTCTACTCATGACTGATTTTACCCAGTGTACTTCAAAATTTACTGAAAGTTGCCTAATGTTTCGTTAATTTCAAATCAAAATCTATGCAAAAATGAGTCCTGCAGAAGATGCAGTCACCTCAGACTGAGCTATGACATCACAGCTTTGAGGTTATATTTCTGGATTTAGCCAAGCTCCCTTGTGGCATTAATGCATAATATATAGGGACACCTGATGCAGCATCAATTCTGCATCAGCCCCCAACAGTGGTTGGTTGTTTTCTCTTTCCTTTAAATTAATCCCCCTTGTTTATCATTTTACATAACATTCCTGTGTGAAATATGTTGCTTGAAGCCCTCTTCATTCTTGCCTTTCTTTTGCCTCAAAATAAAGCTTTTATCTTTCTCAAAACCAGTTGGAAAAAACAAAAAACCAAACCAAACAAACATTGAAAAACCAGTTGTGCTTGCCCCTTCCACCCTACTTTTAGTTCTTCCCCTTGTTCGAGTCTGCAAGAGTATGAGGTGGCAAATCCAGTCCTGAAAGTACTCAGATTCTCAGGAATTAGCACTAAAGCAGAGAAGTAGCTCAGGAAAACACCAACTCACCACAATACACAAAAAGCTTTGCTCCATATACCTCAGCCAACAAAGCAGCAAAATTCTCCCGTGGTTGTTCTTAAACAGAAAAGGCATGAGAGAGAAATTTCATGGAACCATGCAACAAGGTACCAGCTCAGTTTGCACTTCTGATTCAACAGGATGCCCAAGTGCATGGCCCAGTCTCCTTAAATGACTTCCTGGAACATTTAAGCCATCCCCCACTGCTTTTGTTCATTCCCTTTGGAGAGTGCCCCCATTTAATTTCTCCTTGTCACAGCTGAGATGGCCGGGACACAGAGAGTAACACCACACAATTCTAGACAGCTTTAAGCATCCTCCCAAACAGAGTCACCCCTTACCTCATCAGAAGGCTTCAGGCATCTGCCCACAGAGACCCCCACCACCTCAGAAGGCTGCAGGCATCTGCCCTTCTTGTCCTTCAGCCCAGCCTTTTATCCCCTCACGCTGATGCCCTGCACCTGTGTGCCCTCTGTTCCCTTTGGTGGTTGGTCAGTGCCCTGGGCACTCGTTACCTTCAATGCTGCTCACCTGCTGCTCACAGCTGTGCCCATCAGCCACTCCCAATCACACAAACTGTGCCTACATCTCCTCCCTCTCTACCAGAGCCCCTGATGGCTCTGTTGTTTGCCTGCCCTCCACACCATCCTCCTGGAATGAGCCTGAGCTCCTGCTGGAAGCCACCAGCAGTGGGAATTGCAGCAGCACCCAGTGGGAGCTGGAGGTGCCTGTGTACCATTGCCTGGTGACATGCTGCTGGAGCTCTATCCCATCCATTGCATCAAACCAAGCAAGCATCTTCTGATAGCTGGAAAATGCTGGCTCAGCAGCTCAGCCCTTTTCCTGGTGTGTTTCCTGTGGTTTTCTCTCAAGGTCAAAAAAAAACCCAGCAGCAGTATAAGAGATAACCCCATGTCCCCAGCAGAGCTCTAAACCAAGTTCAGTGTGGTATTTTCAGGGTTCCCCAGACAAAGGAAGAAAAATGATGAATCTGTCTCCATGTTCTTAGAAGGCTAATTTATTATTTTATGGTTTTATATTAAAGAATGCTGTACTAAAACTCTACTAAAGAGTAGAGAAAGGATACAGGCAGAAGGCTAAAAGGAGAAAAATTAAAAACTCGTGACTGTCTCCTCAGAGTTTGACACAGCTGGACAGGGATTGGTCAGTAAGTTAAAACAATTCCCATGAAACCAATGAAACAGGCTCCTGTTGGATAAACAACCTCCAAACCACATTCCAAAGCAGCAAAACACAGGAGAAGAAAATGAGATAATATTGTTTTCCTTCTTCTCTGAGGCTTCTCAGCTTCCCAGGAGAAGAAATCCTGGCGAAGGGATTTTCCAGAAAATCTAACAGCAACAGTTCAGCTGCTGCCCTTTCATCTATTTGGTACTAGCATTAGCACAGCCCAGCAAGAACTTCTCCTGCAAGTTCATCTCTATTCCTTTTACTTTAAGATCTCAGGGAAACCATACACAAGGAAAAAACAAGTTCAGCTTTTGCAAAGTCTTGGAGGCAATAATGGAGGCATGGAAGTGTAACACCAGTAAGTTAGACAGAGCCAAGGGGAATGCTCTGCTAATAACAAATGTTGAAGGGACTGGAAAATAGGCAGAGCTTCAGTAGATTTTATTTGACTACACAATGCAGAACTCATCGTCAATATTCCCTGTGTAGCACTACGATCCACACTGCAGTGCAGATGGTGCACATATTTTAAATTGTAATTTAATTACACTTTTCATGATCATACTGTATTTGAACTCAACAGAATTACTATCATGTTTCTGCAAGCAATTTATTGCAGAAATATGGCTTTAACAGCCAAGTCCCTTCCCATAATTGTCTTTTATTTTTACACATCTTTTGCATCATTAGAAAAATACAAATTAAGTACAGAACACAGGCCTTGGAAATTTATATTTGCAATAAGGCTCTGTTTTATTTTTTAATTCTATATGCTGGTTTATTAAAACTGTTTCATGGCTTAGCATCATGAAGTCAAGAGACCTTGTAATCAGTAGCAAGAGAACAAAGCAGCAGTACACCTTTCCTTTGTCAGTGGAATCCTGGATTTAATCTTTTCACATTTTAACTGCAATCTAAAACATTATTACCCACTCTGAGAACCATTGTGGTGGATTAAGAGACACTGAAGGGGTCTGCACCTCTCTTCCCACACCTCTGAATGAAACCTTGGGGAGTTCCATGAATCATCTCCCACCCTTCTTCTACCCTCACTATGCCTTTTATCTTTCTTTTCCCTCACATGCAGTCACAGGAGACATTTCTCAAGGACAGAAGCCAGCCTTCAGTCTCACTGAACACTCATTGCACCAAGAAATATAAAACCCCTCTTCTTCTAGGACTGCAGCTCACTCCTGCAAGAAAAAGTAGTTTATAAGAAATAACGTCACATATTCCTTATTTTTACTTGCCTTCTAACTAAATGAAAATAGGCTCACCTTGTTCCTTCTGACCAGATATTGGCTCTTCCCTGCTCAGAGCTCACCCCCAGACATAAAAACTGCCTTTTAAACTCTTTCTCCAAGGTTTACATTGATATAAATATATCCATCACTGCTCCAATGCCTGCAGAACCTGTGTCCCTCACCGGGCATGGTGGGTGAAGCCCAGGGGAGTTAAAATCCATAAAAGGAGCATTCAAGGCAGAAAAGGCTTTTAGCTTGGGCTTGGGGGTTTTTGGTCGAGTTGAGGGGTTTTGGGGGAGTGTGGTATGGGGTGGGTGGGTTTGTTTGTGGTTTTGGTGTTCTTTTTTTTTTCTTGTTAGTGACTGTGGAGGAATCTTTCACATAGTGGGGTTATACTGATTCTTAGCATTTGATAATCTTGTTTCTGAGAAAATTAATCTCTCTTAGTCACTTGCACTTAATAATTTTCTGGATCCTTGAAAGCAAGAACAAAAAAAAAACCAAACAACAACAGGCAAAATCAAAACAGGGCTGTTGTAGGGGGCTTTACTTGGGCTTTGTGGCTGCAGATCAGCATTTTGTGTGTCAGCTACAGCTGAGCTCTGGGGCAGAGTGCACCTGCAGGAAAGGGCAGTGGGGACCTGGAGCATCCCCTGCAGGCAGACAGTTGGGTGCTGTGATTTGAGCATCCCTCACCAGAACCATGGGTTCCAGTCCCTCTCCAGATTTTTTCTAGACTTCTAGGCTGATGTAAAGAGGCAGAACATTGGGAGAAGGCTTGAAAAATTTCAGAGGAGTGCTAGCCCTCTTGTCAAAGCAGCTCTCATAAAGAGAGTGCCCTAACAGCAACAGCAACCCCTTCTCTTGCTCTATTCCCAGGGCATCAGGAAAGGAAGCAAATAGGAAAATGATTTTGTGTGTTAGTGTCTAGGTCCCAGCCCTCAGAGGGATAATCTGTTCTTCATAGGATTTTTTCACTCACATTGCAAGGAATCATCACTAAATAAAATATCTGAGATCTTGTGGAAGAGGGTCTGGGAGCCTCATTTTCAAACTGATAAGGGAATATCCTGTCATAAGCTATGTTGTGCTTCTTCTCTTGCAACAGATATATTTTCTAGGTGCCAGTAAGCTCATTGACCTAACCTAAAACCTTTCCAGAATTTTAATTCAGGCCTCTATTATTTACCCCTAAACCCCTGGTTCAGGTTTACTTTAAAAGAATCTTTCTTATCAGAGCACATCAGGTTTTAAAGTTTTCCTGAGTAAAGCAGTCTTTTAAAAACAGTTTTGCCCATAATTGTTATGTTGCTGGCTTAAAGGGAGGCCAAAACATAAAACAGTGTGTTTAATTGGTTTGTTTTGGTTTGCCTTTCCTATGCCCTCATTACTGCTGCTGTTTTAACACCACCTTCAGACAGGGGAGCTCTCTCATCTCTGGAGTGGGCTCACTCCTTTGCAGTGTGGATTCCTCTGTCTCCACAGACTTTTGTTTTGTCCATTTCTGATTTCTGAATATGCTTCCCACTGTTTACACTTCCAAAGGCTGGAGATGACTCAGTCCCAAGGAGTTGAAGCCCTGCTTCCTCTTTCCTGTAGCAGTGCACACCAAAGGGTTCCAGGACTGTTGCACACCAGTGGTCATGGAGCTGGTATTTATTCATAGGAAATAGGAAACTGGAGGTGAAAAGTTAATTTGGGAGTCATGAAGGACTTGGTTATACTTGTGGTGTATGAGACACACACTGAAACTCTGAACAGAATTACAGATCACCGCAGAGAAAAATAAATACACGAGCAGAGCAACTGCATTTGCCATGGATGGGAAAACAAGGGAAGGTTTATTGTACAAAAGGGCTGTATGCATTAGAGATGTGTAAATACTCCTGCCATCGTGCTCTGCTCTTAATAGAATATAATGTGCCATTATGCAGGCAGAACAATGAACATGTCCCAAAGATAAATGTGCTTGTCTTGGATGCTGAGTCACTTGGACTTCATTTCTGTGCTCACAGCACCCCTGAGGCACATCATGCCTACCTCCAGGAAAGCACACTGCTTTGTTTACCCTCATTTCTCCTGTGTGCCCATTACTGGATGCTTTAATGTGGACTACACTGTGCTGTTTTCTGCTGCAAGCTTCCGTCTTCCCTGCTTGGAAGTCATGGAGAGCGCTGTTGCCATCCAAGGCTCCTGTTGATTGAAACAGCTCGGGACCGCGAGTTTCCAGGGAGCTCTGGGACACGAGAATGAATGGCAGCAACTAAAACCATCTGAAATGACTTATTTTTATAAATAGTCCATGGAAAACCAGTAGAACTGAAAGCCATTCTTTATTTCCATAAGTGGACTGAAGCCCTTTGCTGCAGTAGCAGTCGGTGACCCTGTGCCCACTGATTTCAGCAGGACAGGGGATAAATCCTATTCTTGGGGCTCACTGAGGTGACTTCTTTGCCCCCTTGGTTTCTTTTCTATCAAAATGCACACCTCACTGTCCTTCTGAGGCTCGGCAAAAAACCCATTCCATTCAGCATTCCTGAAACCTTTTCTTGCGAGTCAAGATTCTCCCAAGGAGCTGATCCTGCTTATCCCTGCTGTTGGGCCAGCTTAAAGCTGAAACATTGGGCAACAAAACTGGTGGAAGGTCTGGAGCAGAAATCTCCAGAGGAGGGGCTGAGGGAGCTGGGAGTGTTTAGCCTGGAGCAAAGGAGGCTCAAGGGAAGCCTCATCCCTCTCTCCAACCCCCTAAAAGGAGCCAAGCCAAGTGGGGCCAGCTTCTTCTCCCAGGCAACCAGTTACAGGTTGAGGAAACAGCCTCAGTTGTGCCAGAGGAGCTTCAGACTGAATATTAGGAAAAACCTCTTCACCAGAGGCCTCATCCAGTGCTGGAACAGGCTGCCTGGTGCAGTGGTTCAGTCAGCATCCCTGCAGACATTGGGGACATGTGGGTGTGGCATTTAGGGACATGGCTCAGTGATGGCCTCGGGTTAATGGTTGGGCTAAAAGATCTTTGAGGTCTTTCCCAACTAAGTGATTTGATGATTTTATCTATAGAAACTACTGGGAGCTTGGAGAGTGGCAGGGTTTGAGGAGCAGTCATCTGCGTGGGGAACCTTCGCTGGCACAGCACAAATCCCTCCAGAAGGATTTCTCAGGCTGTTCCTGAAACCTTCATTCTCCAGAGTCCAGCACACAGCCCTGACTCCCTGCACACATCATGACCATCAGCAATTTCTGCACACCCCCATTTGGTTTGCACACCTCTGTCTCACATTTTCATCTGTGCCTTGGGACAAATTCTCCCATTTTCTCACCTTTTGCACTGCATGATTGCTCAGCAGTAGGTTTTGGGGTTGGTTCATCTGAAAGGCGGCAGCTTTCAGACTGCAAATCCAAGGGAGGAGGGCAGAGGCAATTGCCAGGCAAGCAGCTCTCTTGCTGAACTGAAACTGAGCTCATGATCCCCTTTTTTTTTGTCATATCAGATACATCTGTGGCCTCTCCCATTTGTATTTTTTCCTCTCTCATGTTACATATTTATTTTGCTGCACTATTTGTCCTTTGGGGACAGGAGCCAAGAGATTTCTGTGGGCGGCACGGGAGCAAACCAGAGGAAGTAAACAAAACACAATCCAAATAAACAGTTCAAACACACACAGCACCAGGGGCTGCCTGCAGACAGACAGCTGATGGCAGGCAGGCATTTCTGAGGGTTTTCAAATGCTCAGAATCTATGAACTGTCTCTCCTGAGCAAACCCACTCAGCAAAGCTGCTCAGTGCAGCTGTTAACTCCTTGTGGTCCTTCCCTTCCCAGTTTTTGTTTGGATCTGATTCCAAGCCTGCAGACACGTGTGTGTCTGACTCTATTAATGCAAAAAGAGTAAAGGCACCTGCTGCTGCTCTCCTTGTGTGCTTCTTCTCTTTGCTCCCATCCAGTGCACCCCACATCAGCCTGCTGCCTTTGATCTCTGCCTCTGAGCATGGCTGGGAAACAGCAGTGGGTACAGAATAAAGGGCATCCACAGCGAGGAAGAGGTGCCCCTTGAGAGCCTAGTGCCATGATTCTTTGCACTGCAGCATTGTTTTTAGAATGTTTCCTTTCCTTATCTGGTAAATATACTGACATTCCCCACACCCCTCCCCAACTTCCTGCTTTTTTCCCATGCTTTCCAAAGATGCACTGTCTTCTTGCAAGGAGCCAGGGAGTGCTAATTGCCCTTCTCCACTGCTTGGGCTAATTAACTTTTGCTCACTGTTGCATTGCTATGAAATAAGTCATGGAATTCAAACAAAATTAAAAACATAAACACAGACTGAGGAAAAACTGCAAATGAAGCCATTCTCAGGGAGCCATAATCGTGGCCACAGTTTGACACAGAGGAGTGAAATCATGGATTTTGATAGCACTGGTATTCAGACATTTGATTTGTAACAGAATATGTCTGCTCTCGACTTTATTTGGGTTTTTTGCAGCTGGGAGAGGGCAAGAATGCCATTTTCTCAGTTCACCCTGTTTAGGATTCTTTCCTGGCAGTGGATTGTATGTTCTACAACCCCAGTAAAGATCATCCAAGCCAAGACTAAAGAAACCCAGTTGATTTTCAAGGAGTTTCTGTGCATATAACAGTCCTGTGTACCAGTTTTACTGCACTTTCTTCCTTTCAGGCCTTCTTGAATTGCAGCTTAGGGAACAAAAAAGTTAACAAATGAGAAATAAAACATATGAAAAAAAATTGAATTATCATATAGTTTTCCTAATTGAATGTGAAATGAATGATTTACCCAGCTTGTATTCTAATACACAGTTCTGCTTTCTTGTTACTCATGAACCCTATTTAGCTATTCTAATATCTTCTCTAATTTATTTTTTTTTCCATTAAAAAAGTCTTCTGGAAACGAAAGAGCTATCACTAGGCACTCAATCATGTAAGCAACACAGAAAATTTCTTTGACAAGTAACATCTTATAAATTAAAATTTGTGACAGTAGATTTTTTTTTGAAACAGTTAGTCATTGGTGGAGCTACATTTCAATTAGGGAGAAATGATCAAAAAGCGTGCTAGTGCAGGAGCCAAACCAATCTTCCTCAAACACACAGGCTGTGCCCAGTTCCTCTGGGATATAACAGGTGTTTTAAATTCCCAGTGAAAACATAACATTAAGGTTTGCCTTTCCTGATTGCACATTTGTGTAGGGCAATATAGAGGTGTCTGAAAATTGCTCATCTCCCCCCAGAGAGCACTCCAAAATGTCATTTGCTACCCTCAGCTCATCAGTATTTCATTCCCATTATCCCTGCACCTCAAGTCAGGACCTCAGAGCCGCTGCAGCAGAGCTCAGCACGATCACTGAGCACTTTTTGAGTGTTATTTCAGCCTCTGCTGCTGCCTAAGCCCAGCCCTGGCTGCCAAACCAGCCCCAGGGCTGGGAGAAGGGAATATTGACTTTTCTGGCTTCAGCCACGCAGCCTGGAGGGTGAACAGAGACCACAAGAGTGATTCATCTGGTTAGGGGAAGGTGTCCTGCCCATGGCAGGGGGATTGGAACCAGATGATCTCCAAGGTCCCTTCCAAGCCAAACCCTTCTGTGATTTTTACCCCAGAGAAGGGAAGCAAACATGAGGTTCCCTCATAGCACTTCTCCTCTTCCTGCCCCAGACATTATGTCCCACATCTTTGGGATAACTAAGTATTTCCACGCTGAGCAACAGATGGGGAAAGCAAATCCTCACCTGTGAAATTATCAATATCGCTGTGTGTTGCCACTGACAGCTTCAATTTGCTCTGATAGATTCCTCTCTGCCACTGGCAATTAATTCAGTCTTTAATACAGGGCAAGGTAACTGCAGAGACACACAAGTGTCTCGTGCACAAACCTCGCAAGGGAATTTTGTGCCATTACCTCCACACAGAGAAGTTGCTCCCCTCTTTATTCAGGGCAGAGTTTGTTCTGGATTTCAGCCTCATTGTATTCTTGGTGCTCTCTTTCTCTGCTGTGTGCATTATAGAATTCTCTTAATTTCATGCATGGATGGCTGCAGAAAGAGGAGATAAAGTTTCAAGTCTCTTTGTTTAACCCATACGAAATAATTAAAACGCATTTTTCATCTTAGCATTCCCCTTAGGGCTTAACATATTGTGAGAAAAACATCCTAATGTGAAGTGAACCTCAAGACAAATGGTCCTGGCTTTAGTTTGAAAGTCACCTCTGGAAAGAATGCATTTGTTTCCCTATTCATGCCACTCATCTCTTTTTAAATTCTGACGCGTTAAGATAAAATTGTCACAAAAAAGCCCTGCTCTCTAAATACAAAGCTGTGCACTTTCATACAGGTATAAAAACCCTTCAGGGCTGGTTTGCTTTAGGCTTTGGCAGCTGTTGAAGGCTCTCTTCATCCAACTTGCTGGCAGAGCTGCAGGGCAAGGACAAATTCTTCTCCCCTGCTCCATGGCCCTCTCTTGGCACACACCTGATGGTGAACACAGAGCTCTCCTGCTCTCACCCAGCTCTCCCAGGAGTCACAGCCAGGCTGGGCTTGCCTGAGTTTGCCCAGGGGGCCACTTGAATAATTTGTCATTTCCATGCTGCCTGGCATCATTGCATACTCCCAATGCTTGCAAAGAAAGAGGCTGTTGGGAAATAAAACACAACTGGGAATCAGAAATCTCCTAAACACCCCAAAAAACTACTGAAGGACACAGGCTGACTTTCTAGCTGTACTTCATCTATACATATATATATATACATTTTTCATGGATTTTTATCCATTTTTTTAAGCATTATTTAGTGTAAGCCAAAACATTGGCACTGAGCCCTAAGAAACAAATATATGTTCCCCCAAGTTGGGAAAATTGAGGTGCTCTCACCCACAGTGTTACAGCTGCTTCAGGAAGCAGCACAACCCCAAAGGCCCACAGAACAGAGGTTTTATGTGGGTTGTGTTCTCAACATGGGTTCACAACAAGGTATTATTTGCTCTCACAGCATTGGGCAGGGTTGCCCTTCCCAATAAACCCAGGAAAGGCCTGTGGTATCTCTTTCAGCAAGGTAAATCAGAGTCTATTACAGAAAATAGATCTCTCTCTCTCTCTCTCTGACTGACTTCTCCCCTGTGCCTGTTTATAAATTCCCCCAGCCCAAATCCTTTCATCAGCTACATACATATGAGCCCCAGTCCTGGAACACACATTCATGGAAATGCATCGAGCTCCCCAGGTCCCACAAAGCCTTATAAGGCTTCTGTACACTTATGAGCACAGAAAATCACTCTAATGAGAAAACTACTTAAACTTAATTGTCTCATTTAATAGGACTGTTTAAATTGCTAATCATTTTGTAAGTATTACTTTCTAAGTTGTTTTTAGCGGGTGGTTTGCCCTTTTTGCTGTTGCTGGAGGAATTCAGTGATAATTAACTGACCCAGTGTGTAATTATACCACTGAAAATAAGCTATGAGACATTTAATAAAAAGAGACTATTAACAGGATTTGAATTTATGACCTTCAAAATACGAAGCAAACACTTTATCCATGAGGTCACACCAGCTTTCACTGCTGTCTGAGAATTTATGGTCAGTAGATTAGCCACAGAAAGACTTTGCTCACTCTTTGGATCTGCTGAGAACACACTGAGAAACTGATTCAAATAATATTAGAAGAAATATAGCAGTGGAAAAAAGCTTGAGAAATTTTCCTCCCCTTCAATATCTATCCCATGGCCTGTGGAAGGGGGACTTGATGTGGTATGGCAGCAGATGTGATGGCAAGCACAAATTTTTGGGCTCTGAGGATTTCCCTCCCTGTGGATTTCCTTATGGAGCTCCAGCCCATAATGCCCTTTCCTCAGCTAAAATAAATGGTGGTGGTATTTTAATCTGCAAACTCTGCTGATCTCTGAGTCTTTTCTCTGCCAAACTTACAAAACACAGTTTGAGATTAAAAAATTAACAAACACCTTGGCTCTCAGAGAGCCTGGAAATTTGTGCTGTGTTTTTCTTTGGCTTTTAGGACATAATGTATTTGGCCAAGTCTCTCCCATAGAACTGCAACAGCTTTGCTGTATTTCCTGTGAATTTCTGGCTCTGTGAAACACTGCATTACAGATAGAAGCATGACATTTTTACAAGTTTCTGCTCCAGCAGGATCAGGGTATGGAAAATGAGGCTGTTGTGGTTGCTGGCCACCAGGAATCCATGCAGTTTCCTCAGGAGTTATCAGCTGTCAAAGGTGAAGGGGAATAAAGCAAAGCAGAAGTGGAACACACTGCAACTGGCCATAACCAACTTCAGAGCCTCTCAGGTTTGTTCCCATCCTTCATCCCCTGTACCTAAGCAATCTAAAACTGTGTTGAACAAAAGGAAAGCAGTTTGGAGCAGAGGAATACTTGAATTACTTCTTTCCTACAAGCCAAACAGTGTCATTGAGACAAATAAAGTGGAGATCCATGTCCCCTAATCCCCTTTGCATCATCAGTGGTGTGCATGGCACGGTGCCATGGCTGTGGACTGCTGAAGTTTGGGCACATGGCTCTGGGTGCTGTGAACATCACGACTTTTCAGTAAAAAAATTGGATTTGTGGGCTGGGATAGAGAATAAACATTCACTAAGTACCTTTGAGTAACAAGGACAGAGACCATGTAATTGGATTTTTACAGTATACCTGAGTACTAACAGCTCTTGGTTGTTTGCTGATGTACAGGGCAGATTTTGGGAGCAAACAGATTTGCAAGCTGTGATTTCTAAAACAAGCAAACCCACTTTTCAGCTGTGAGAGGGAGGAATGGTCTGTGTTATCAAACACAGGTCCAGTTCAGGCAAGGCTGATGACCTCAGTCAAATATTTATTAAAGGGGAAAGAAGTATTTGTAGTGACTTGTTTATTCTAGCTCTTGCTCACACTGATAGGATTTCCTCTCCAGCATTATCGTGCCAAAGCCTTCTTTGTGACTGACTCTGTCTTTTGGAAATGTTTCCCATCCAAATCCGACTTTTCCTGCTTTTCTTCACTGGAAAAACAAGCAGGCCATTTCAGTGGTGGGTTATGTGGCTTTCCCAGACCCCAGAGTGGGACAGATGATGGTGCTGATGGTGATGATGATGATGGTGGGACAGCTCAGAGCACAGGAATGACTTCTCCAGGCGAGGTGCAGCTCACCAGCAGCTCATGGCCAGTCTGCAAGGAGGAGGGTTGGAAATTCAGTTTGGTAATGTTTGAACCATCATGCACGCTTACAGATGAAACAGCTAAATACTTTTATTGGTCTCATTTGTCTCCTGAGCTGTACTGTGGAACTAATTGCAAAATTACATCTAATTAAAAAAAATAAAAAAAAAAGAGGCATGTGTTAAAGCTTTATGACAGATATATTATTGGCTGTGTAATACGAAAAGGATGCAATAAAAATCGCTTTCAGGTCTGGCAGCATTTTCCCCATGCAGAATTTGAAGTAATTTTTTAATACACTTGTCACCAGTAAGATAACACTTAATGCTTTTATAGTATATTCCCCCCTGGATCTGAAAGTACTGTGCAAATGAGGGTACATGCAATTATTTCTGCAATTATAAGAAGAGATTAAGAGGCAGACAACCTGCAAAACATGCCCAGTATGGTGACAGAATTTAGTGACAGGCTTGGTAGAGATAGACACCTTTTCTGGCTTTTAAAAACTAAAAATTATCAGATATTTGTAACAATAATAATAAAAAATGGAATTTAAAGTGCTTAAAATGATTCTATCTACATAAATTAAGCATAATTTTCATTAAAAGAAATGGCCTTTGGAGAATAGAATTTCTCACACACCACTGTATCCTGAGGAGAATAAGTCCTTTTCAAAAATGATTTTAAAAGAACTGTTAAAGTTTTCCATGATTATTGTGTTCTCCTCAGCTACTGAAATGCCATCAGGGACCTCATCAGCCTCCTGTTCTTCCAAGGGCAGCACTCTCAGCATGGCATTGTCCTGGTGTGAGCTTTCTGCTTCTTCTGGCCAGTGCTCACCCCAGAGCAAGAGTTCCCTGTTCGAGGAGGAGAATAATCTTGTTGGGCTGTACATGCAGTTGATGTGTAGCATGTTCTCCCCTTAATTCATCCTGTAATTGTAATTTCTATTTTAATAATTGAAAGGTTTTCCATTCTGAGTCAATGCAGGCAATCTTTAATACTCCTGGTTCCAGGAGTATTAAAATACATTTATAACTCATCTTAATTTAAAATAAAATTAGCATTTTCTTCTTCATGGATTTCTTCATCCTAAGCAGAGTTCAGAGGATAATTCATCATCATTTTCTTGATAAACACTGTTTTACTCTCTGCTTATTACTAGCAATCCAATTTGCCTATTATTTATTTGCTTTAATGGCATAAAAAGCAGTTTGATGAAAGGATGCCAAGCACGACCTGTGTTCTATCAAAGGATTACTTAAACTAGGTTACCAGTGGGCTGGAAAACTCTAGGCTCCAGGAGCTACAAGATGGAGAGCCAAGGCTATTAAATTTCAGGGACCCTCTTTCTGAGCAGAAGTCCATTCTGCACAGGCCATACCTTGTGATGAAAACTGAACTTTTCACGTACCAGGCTATTTTTAAAATGATCAAAAACCATTAAACAGCCCCTGCAGACAACAGGAAGATACCATGCCCTGAAATCAATTTCCCCACCCTCCTTCATCCAACTTTCACACAATCCCTGGCCTCCCCTGGCCCGTTAGAGGCAAAGTTTCTGCATGCCAAAGCATCCCAAGGTGTCCTGAAACAAGAAATGAGTGCCAGGCTGTCACCATAGGACACGAAAGAACACAAGCGCACACTGCTGCTCTCAAGGTGAGGAAAAGAGGGAACGTTTATTTTCTGACTCCAACATTCAGAGTTTTCCAAAAGTGACAGTGGGTTGGAGGGTGACAGTGCCACCTCTCCAATGACACTGAACAAACCAACAGCCCATCAAATTTCTCCTCCTCCGTAAAAGAATGCAAAACAATGAGTTATTTACAGAAAGTGTGTGAGAAAGTTTGTTACAAGAATGTCAACATCAGAAGGCTCAGAAAATCTTAAAAAATCAGGGTGACACCAGGTGACCTCTGAGGCTGCAGTGCCCCTCCCTGTGCCGCCCCTGGGCCCCTCACCAGACCCCCAGCACTCATCACTCCTGGGCTGGATTCATTTCCTCCACCTTGCTTCACCACCAACAGCCTGCAGAGAAAAAAAGGGACAATTTGGTTTCCTCACAGGCTCAAGAATATTTTTATTTTTTAATATTGTAAAGAAAAAATTTGGAATATTTGTGGCTAGTCAAAAATTTAGACTTGGTGCTGGGATTTATTTCAGTAATCTGTGAAGGATGTAAAAAACCCATTGCAAATAAGAATAAAGTGGACAAAAGTAGCTTAAGTTTTGTAACTTGGAGGGGCAGCTCTCAGTTTTAAGACCAAATAAAAAGAGAAAATGAAGAAGGTCATTGAGTGCATCACAGAGACTGGCCAACATTCACGTGCTTCCAAGTGCTGTTTCCACTGTGCTGCTCTGCTGTGGTTGGAACAGATTCCCCTTCCAGCAAATAAACAGGGAGCTGTGGCACTGCTCTCAGCTGCTCCCCAGTGCTGGAGACCTGCTGGGGCTCAAGGCTGTGGGATTCCAGGCCAGGGCTATTCCAGCTTCTTGGCACATTTTCCACTTCATCCCACTGACTTCAGCTTCAATCCTGAGGTATCATTCCCACTCCAGCATTGTTTACAGCTAAGAGGGACAGGAGGATTCTGGAGCTGATTTAATCTAAACACAGAGAGCTCAAGGCTGTCCAGACCTATAAAGGAAATAAATAAACTCCTTTGAAGATGGGAATTGTAACAAGAAGGGTTTTGTTTGGGCTCTATTTAGCTTCAAGGAAATTAAATTCCTGTTGTAGGAGCTAGTTGTGCTGTGTTTGTTCTTAATTAACTAGACAAACTTTGCATGTGCAGTGCAAAAAAAGAAAACCTTGGCACTACTGGGGCTGTGTTCCTTATGCAATTTGTTTTGATTTATTTCTCAGTAGCATTTGTGAGGTTGTGTTCGTGAAACAAAGCACCAGAACGATGTTTCTAAAAAATTAATGAAAACAAAAGACATCTGAAAATATAAATTATCATTTGGTTATGTAAATATCCATGCTGCTATATAAAGGAGTATGAAGTAGCAGTATGTGAAAATCTAGTGTAAGACAGGGAATAGGCTTACGGATAGGCCTCTGAATTGAAGGATCCATGGGAAGGTGGTAGGTCAGGAAAAAAAAGATAAAAGCCACCTTTCCCATGGTCAACCAAACTAGTGCAGGGAACCCCCACCAATGTGGGATGATTGTTTTTCTCATCATCCCTCTAAAGCAATCCCATCAGCTGAGCATCTTCCTCACTGGGCAGACATAAATAGTCAAAATAATGCCTAAACTTTTTGTATTTTTATTTTACCCCCTATTGACTCAGGAAGAAGCTGAGGAAACCACTGAGTTTTGCTTTTGCAGCTGGAGAGGTGGAAGAGTGTAGGTCATTTTCTTCTTCAGGAAGTGTGTGCCCTGCAAGGCAGGTGATCAAAGCATCTGGCCCTGCTGCCAGCAGGACCTGGGAATTTCTGTGGCACCAGAGGAATGACTGCACAGGAGACTGAGGAATGCCAGAGTCACAGGTCAAGCTTTAATGGCTGGAGGAGCCCAGAGTGAGATTCCTGCGATTCCTCCTTCCTGATGACTTTGTCTGATAAAAGGAGATGGAGTGGGAATGCCCAGGGACGTGCTAGGCAACCCCTTCTAATCTGAAAGCTTAAACAGAGGAGGCAGGGCTGTAAGTCTGTGAGTTAATCAGGGAAGGCAGGATATGGTCAAATCAGAGCAGAAAAAATGCCACACAGAGGATCTGTGTAAAGCCTTGCTTTAGATACAGCCACAGTAACAGAAATAAATAAATAAGTGGCCCCAAACCGTGTTTTGTTTTGCAATTTTTAGTAATTGTGTTGCTAGTCCATTAATTTCATTATATAAACCCCGCTGGTGTTAAAATATACATCATGTTGCAGCCTCTCTTGAATAATAATAACTGACTGATCATTATTTATTTAAATCCTCTTTCCAGGCCATTTTCTTTTGAAGTAGCGAGCCTGAATTTCAAAACAGAGCATTAAACATTAAATTAGAGTCAGGTGGTCAGATCAAAATACAATACTGGGAACAGGTGCATATCAAAATCCTAGTCCAAGGTGTTTTACACGAAATTTTTGTTACAAATTAAAAAGGTAGACATCTACTTATGTGGAGCCAGGATCAGCTTGTTAGCTTGGTTAATGTTTTACCAAACTAACCAATTTCTTACTTTTCTAGTCAAAATTCTAGGCCAGTACAACATATGTGGCCACTGAGTAACAGTGGCAAAACTTCATGTTTTTTACACTCCAAAAGCTAAGAGATATCCCTAGGAGATATGATTTGCAGCTTTTGGTCCTTTCAAACATTTTTTTTATTATTTTTTAAATTTTATTTTTACTTTCAGGAAATCTATTTAATTTTTGATTTAAAAAATATAATTATTTAGGGATTTGAGTTATAAATTATGGCTAAGAAAATATTCTGAAAACTTTGGAGTAACTGTATCCCCAGATCCCTGCACCACGGACAGATAAAGGAGTAAGTAAAATGAAAGGTGACATTGGATCTCGAGTTCCCAGCCTATCAGATGGTTGGATACAGACAGATCTTATCGAAGCATTAGTCTCCAAAGAAAATAACTCTTCTTTCTAGTGTGGAACAGGCAGAGAGACTGAATTAAAAAGGACCTTCTCCATTTCACCACTTAAAATGATACCGTAATTTGTGGTGGGTTTGAAGGTTAAAACAAAACAAAAACTCCATTTAATATCTTACCACAAGGATGCCATTCCCAATGAGTTTCCATCCTTACATTACCTTGGGAAAAATGGTCTCAAGCACATAATGAAGCAGTGATACTGTGGTGCTTGGGATGGGTATTTTGTAATAGGTGTTCTTTGGTAAATGATGAACATATTTCTGATTAAAAAACTTAGGTTTTGCCGAGCCATCTATTATTCTGCTTGATTATTCTCCTCTGTGATAAAGCTGGATGGGGCTTTGAGGAACCTGGTCTACTGGAAGGTGTACCTGCCCAAAATAGGAGGGTTGGAACTACATGTTCTTTAAGGTCTCATCCAACCCAAACTATTTTGATATCTTGGAAAAAGTCTTCAGGACAACACAAAAAATCCTGAGTAATATTTTGGAATCTGAAGGAATCTGTAAATGAGATGTTATACCTCCTGATGTGTGAAATCATGGATGGGCAGCACTCACTGTGCATGGTCTTTCAGTACTGATGGAAACATGCTGGGAAACAGTGAGGGTGTCCTTTGCAAACCTGGAAACAAGAAGGCCATTTTTATCAGCTATGAAGTCTTTATAAAACTATGAATGTGAAAAAAAAATCATTCCTCTTGCCTATTTATGTATGTAGAACTACAGAAGGTCCTAAGTGGGAAATGGAATTTCAGTAGCACACTTGTGATGGAACAGAGGAGCCGAATATGGCACAGCGACTGCTTTTGCTGGGCAACTGGAATGCTCATATTCCCAGAAATAAAATCCCTAATGACAAGATACAGCCACTTTGCCCCGTTTTTCCCAGTTGCCTTAGGGAAGAATAGTGCCACCAGGCAGATGGCAATACTTCAATAAATTTCAATAAAACCGTTTAGAATTCGCGGCGTGTCGCGCGTTGAGGTAGGCACCGTCAGCAACTCAGAAGTGACAAACTTCACGCATGACTCCAACCCATTTGACAGTACTCAATGGGATCAAAAGCAGCTGGGGTGGAGAGAAAAGTGGACTTTGTTGTTCTTTATTTAAATACCTTCTTGGTAAAGTCTGACTCATTAGAAATTGTTGGTTTTTAGTGATTTTCAAGCTGACGCTTCAGCGACGGCCAAAAAACCCATAGACAAATCCAGTCAAGCAGCAACGGAATTGCACTTTGAAGACCATTTTCTAACAGAATCTCTTGGGTTATGAACACTGCCAATGCCAGTGGAAACAAAAGCAGGGGAAAAAAACATGATTCAGAGCCCACTGGTTACATGTCTCCCTGCTTATGTGGCCCTTAGGTGCCCCTTTTATCTTTTTCCAATGGGAGCATTGAGATGCAAAGTCCTAGACTAGAACAGAAAAAAAAATTGAATAAAATAATAAAAAAACCCACAACCCTGTACAGCAAATAAATGGACCTAGTTGGTAGTTTTTACAGTGATTTGAAAGGTTTTAGGAATGCAGGATTCATTTTACGGTCGGTTGTGTGGAAAGCAACTTCCCAACACCAACAGGATTGACCACCCCAAACATGCTGAAAACTATGGACAGCAACAAAAAGAAGGAAATTAGGATTCAGTGCCAGAAAGAAAACATCTAAATCTGAGAAGGGGGAAAGAAAATAATTGTGCAAAGGTTTTGACACAGCCAGCTTAGGATGTGTATTTGGCAGCGAGTGCCTGCAGAGCATGACATGCAAAGAATGGGAATGGCTCAGATGAAACCAAGCTAACTGCAGGGACAACAAAAAGGAGCAGGAGCTTTCTTCCAGCAATCTGGTCACATGCAGCCTTCAGGAAGAGAATAGCTAGTGATACAACAGTGCAACCATGCAAATATCAAAGGCAGGGTTTAACCTTTCAGTGAATGACTTGGTAAAATTATAAAATCCTAGAATGGCAGAATGGATCAGGTTGGAAGGGATCTTGCAGATCATCTCGTTCAACCCTGGGGCAGGGACACCTTCCACTAGACTAGGTTGCTCAAAGCCCCATCCAAGCTGGCCTGGAATGTTTCTGGGGATGCAGCATCCCCTGCCTCTCTCAGGGCAACCTCTATCAGTGCCTCACCACCCTCATCACAAAAATTCTCTTCCTTTCTACCTAAATCTGCCCTGTTATTCCCTTGAATTGGCGCTACCCTGAATTCCCATTTTCAGTAAATGTTCCTTGTCATTGGTAATTTTTACAAGCTGAAGCAGAAAGCCCTCCATCCTCCCTGCCTTGCCCACAGGGCTCCTCCAGAGCTGGCTCAGCAGCTGCTCAGGCTGGGAAAGGGTGGGAAAACGTGACCCCCGGAGTGGCATGTGAAATGATAACCCTAAATGCTAAAAACCCTGCTCCCAGCTCCTCTGCTGCCACAATCACAGCCTCTTAGCACAGTGCTCAGCAGAAAGCAAACCAAACCCCGGGCAGGTCAGCCTGAGGACTGTGTGAGCCCTGTGGGGTTTATCCATGGGAGCTCAGATACATGTGTCAGGAGATAGGGGAGCAAAGCCAGGGATTTAAGTGGCATGCAGCAATGGAACATGGAAAAAAAAAATCTTTGCAGCTCCTATCAACAACTTTCATCTTCTGCAACTGTTTGAGGAAATAGCTGGCTTCAAAACAAATTAGTAGGGGTTTAGATGGCTGCATTTCAATTAATCTCAGAAGGAAATGGGAGGATGGGAGGAGTGGTGCCTTTCATTAGAATTTAGACAAAAAAAAAAAAAAGAGAAAATGAGCTGGGAACTTGGTCTATTCTGAGGCTAACAAAGACATAAATGAAAGGTAAAGGTTGAGCCCATGAAGATCTGAGTGCTGTCTACTGTGAAGTGGGCTTTACCTAGGGTTTTGTGCTAAGAGACTGCTGGCAGATAAGGAAAAAAGTTGGTCCCTGCCACAAAAATTTATGGTGGAAGGAGGGATGGGAGTGCTTGTGATACTCAGTTAAAAATAAAGATAATATAAATAAATAAATTGAAGCCAATGTATAGAAAGATATGAAAAGTGAGCTGCTAGAGGAAAAAAGAGGAGAATTAAATCACAGACATGGTGTTTATTTGTGCAGAGCAAAAGCCACGTACCTCAGAAATGCAAATGCTACTGCTTTAATTAGACAACTGAAATTAGGCACTGGAGGGGGAGCAGAGCTGCTCCTTTAAGATATGTTTTGGATCAATTGATCACCAAGCATCATGCTTTCATTTGCAGAGGGGATTGTGCATCAGACCACAAAACAAATGAAAGGCAAACTCTCCTTCAACTCACTACCCTTGCTGGAGAATTTACTGCCAGTGGGACAGTGTTTTAGAGCAGAATGAAAATGTTATAATCCATGGGATTTGTCACAGCAGGAAACCCTTTTAAGTGGTCTGTCTTTCCCCTTGTTTTTTAATTATTGGGTAGCGTATGAGCTCTGCCATTTGTTGCTTTAAAACTTTCGGTGAAAATCCATTCAAATCTGAGAAGCAGGAGTGATGATAATTGGGTTCCACAGCAGAAGAAATTATACTGCTAAGAGACATGCCTCACAGAAAGAAACTTTTGGAGCTGGTGAGCACCAGCTGTCTCTCCACAGTATCACAGAATCGCTGAATGGTTTGTGTTGAAAGGAACCTTCAAGATCATCTAAGAGCCGTTGGGTTGTTTGATTTGCCTTTAATTCCAAATCAAGAAATATGAAAGAAAAACTAAAAATCAACTTGCAGGCACCTGTGGCAGTTATTTGAAGCCTCATCAGCCTTTTGCTTCTACTTATGCTGCCAGAGGTAGCAGTAAAAGTAGCTGTTCCCTGTTTTATTTCAACCATCATTCAGGAAACCTGAGAGGATGGTGTGTAGGAGAAGGAAAGAGGATGGAAAGGATAGGATTAATGAACCAAACTAAGGGAGGAAAAAAACAGAGTAAAGCCAAACCAAAAAGGAAAAAAATGATGTGTAATAATCTGACTGTCCTGAAAAATCAACTGCAATGAATTTTTTTGTCAGTGTGCACTTGTCAGACCGATGCAACCTTCTGGAGGTAAATGATTCTGCTCCAAGCTTTCACACCAAGGCAAAGTACAGCTTTCTCACATATAAATCCTCAACAAATCACACAATGACAATGCACTAGAAACACCATCTAATCACCCACATAAAACAAGAGACTATTGCCTGAACTTTTGAAACTAGAAAAATGATTGAGTTAAAGGAGGGTTAGATTGGGAATAAAGTGTTTGTATTTTCATCTTTTATCTCCGAGCCTTTAAGAACAGCTCTTTGGAGCAGCAACCATGTGCTTCTGCATAGCATTTCTGGTCCTTGAATTTCACAGACTTATTGAATGGTTTGAGTTGAAAAGGGCCCTAAATATAATTTATTTCCAAGCCCCTGCCATGCACAGGGAACTAAAACATGTTGGTCACATCTCCCCAAGGGGTTTTTTCTCCTATTTTGTTTTCTTCTCTTTTTCTCCCCAGCAACAAAGATCTGGAGCTCTCAAAGGGACTTGAAGTGTCTGTGCCCCGTGTGATGAGAGGCACTGCAAATTTAGCAGGAGGGAGACTTAAGGAGCAGACTGAGTAAGGAGGTCTAGGAAATAGATCCCCCAAAATGACTCAGCCCACTTCTCCTCTAGGAGAATAATATCCTTGTGGATACAGACACGTGGGATTTTCTTTGAGCTAAAAAGGTCAAATTCATTTAGCAGAGAGCAAGGCTGGGCTGAAGAGCAGGTGACAGCAAGCCTGAACCAGGGTGACAACATGGAGAGGCACCATTCAGCAAGCCAAGGTCTCAGACCCCCTTCAGGACAGCTGGGCATGGAGAAAGGTGTCTGTCCCAGTGCCTCAGTTCCCAGAGAGATGGAGCAGGGCTGTAAGGAATTGTGTCTTTGCTCAGATCTCTCTCCCTCCTCCTCCCTCTCCACCAGGTGCAAAAGGGCAAGTGGGGTGGAAACTGCCTGTAAGAGAGATCCAGAATCGTGCCAGGAGCTCCAAAATTGCTGTTTGCAGGATGATTATCATGCATGTCAAGGGACAATAAATACATGGAGGTTCCCAAAGTCCTCATGAACTTTGTACTGGCAATGGGCTGAGCTGAAGACACATGTGTAAACAGCTCAAAGCTGTGTAGAGGCTGCACATCCTGGTTATTCTCTAGGAAACAAAAACCACAAACTTTCCCAGGCAGTTCCAAATGCCCACAGCAATCTATGGTGACAGACCTCAAAATACCTTTGTGAGGGTAAGCACTGCTGCCTCTGTTTACATGGAGAAAGCAGGGCACACAGGGACACAATGACTCCCTCGGGTCTCCAGCAGAAATGTTGCCAGAAATGAGAATATGAGGTAGTTCTTGTCATTCCAGAGCTCTGCCTTCTGATTCTTGTCTCTCTGTATTAAGATCTGAGGTCAGGCATAACTTTATTATGCCAACATTTTTATTTTTTTTTCCTTCTTGGAGGGAGCTCAGATGGAGATTATGGATTGGGGTCAGGAGCTTTAGCACAGATGTAATTTCTACCTGTGCATGAAAGGCACCATTGTGGAACACTTCACAGGCAATGTACACGTTCTGTCCCTGGTATCAGTGCCCCCAGGTGAGGGACTGAATGATCAAGCAGCACCTTGGCATCATTCCATGGCCACATGGCTCAGCCACCTTCCCTCTGTCCCTACAGGCTGTGCCTGGAATGGGAATAGAATCATCATAGAATCATCCTAGGATCATCCTAGAATCATCCTAGAATCATCATAGAATCATCCTAGAATCATCATAGAATCATGATAGAATCACAGGTTGGTGTGAAAGAATGTTTAATATCATCCAGTTCTCATCCCTTGCCATGGGCAGGGACACTTTCCACCAGACAAGGATGCTCAGAGCCCCATCCAACCTGGCTTTCAACACTTCCAGGGATGGGGCAGCCACAGCTTCTCTGGGTGGCCTGTGCCAGTGCCTCACCACCCTCACAGCAAAGACTTTCCTCCTAAAATCTACTCTAAATCTATCATCCTTCAGCTTAAATGATTTAATGTGGGTTTCAAACAGGATTTCAAAGGCAGAAGGAAAAAGCAGTGCCTTCTGAGAGACCAGAAGATTGAGGCTTTGAAATGCCATATCTTGCCTTCCTCAAAGGAAGGGGTGTATGGGCCTTGCTGATTTTGGCTTGCTCTGTTTCAGCTTGTAAGGAGTTCCTGAAACAACATCATAATTCTTTGTGGGAAAAGGGCAATCATTCAAAATAAAGAAGTAGTTTTATGACATTTCTGTACCTTGCTCCAAGCCCTACTTACCAGCTGCCCACTTCAAACAGCCCCTTGGCAGAATTAGGTCTTCCAGGAGTATCTCAGCGTTAATTTTCCCCCAAATTTCCTTCTTTGACACAGATTTTCCTTGCCCTAGCTGTCTGTAGTTTGGACAGCAGTTTGTACCCTACCACCACCTTACAGTTCAGCTTTCATGCGCTTATGTCTGCAAGTTTTTGCCATTTCCTTGGAAAATCTTTGCTGTTCCACTTACCAACCTCCTCCATCTCCAAGTAATACTTGAGAGCAAATGAAAGCAAATGGACTAATTTGTTACAATCTGCAGAATTCTGTCACTTGTCCACCATGTACGGGCAATTTGCACGGAACAAATTCCAGATTGAACGTCCCAAGGAGTGAAGTGAGTGAGCTGAGGATGCCTGGGATGTAAAACATACCATATTCCTGTAGATGTAGAATAGCAGCTTCAGTAGCTCTAGGAAAAAGAGCTTTGTTCTTTTCAGGGTAATGTGTAATTCTGGCTGGCATTTTCCTCCAGGTTTTTACTAAGATTGGTTTTTGCAGTTCCATTTATGTGATATTTTCCAGGTCAGATTTTTTATTCTGCCTCTCTGCACCAAATTTTTTCATCTGTTTACTTGAGCTTTAAAAAAAAAAGCCCTCAGCTCATACAGTATTCTGAAAAAGTCACCCAAGCAAAGTGCCACTAAAAGAACCTGCGTTTTGTGGCTGTCTTGCTTAGGGTTATGCAGTTACAGTCCTTAAATGCACTGAGACAAGTGGAAAATAGCTTCTTTTCAATGTGTGAGGGGCTTTTTGCAAAGGCAGGGTTTGCCTTTCAGGTGCTTGGCACTTCTCAGCATTGGAGCTCTGCAGATGCAGGCTCTGATTAAAAAGTTTCTCGTGTTCTGATGCATTATCACTTATTAGCTAATATCACTGAGAAATATGGTATTTTCTTCATCTTATAATGTTTGGACTTGAAGAAGAGAAAAGAAAAATCGATTTACAGTCTCTCTCTTTCCCAGGGTAGCTGATTAGAAGAGGAAGGCTCCAGCAATGCCTTTGAAAGCCCAGGAGTACAAAACCAATGAAGTGTGGTGATAAGGGCTCTCCAGAAAGTCAATCTCTGCCAGATCAATACAAAATCCAAGCAGGCATCACCAATGCAGAGCAGAGAAAGCGCCATAGGCACTGCTAGAAAATTATAAAGGCTTTTGTTTCCTAGGAAATCTCAATTCCATTAAAATCAATTTACAGCCTGGTTTATCTACTGGATGTGTGCACATTTTCCTTCCCTGCCAGTACAATTGGCATCTCCTGGGACGTTGCCTCCTATACATTGTTTCCTCAGTTGTAAAAGCCAGGCTGCTCCAAACGGGAGAGTCATGACACAATGGATGGCAATTACACAGCGCTGGGGGATAATCAGCAAGCAGGCTTTCTTCTGCAGGGCATTTCGTTATTGTTTCGTAGAAATCCTGTTTAGCATTCCACAGTATTTTTTCAGGCCTGGCTTCCTCTCATCTCATCGACGACGTTCAAAGCAGAGCACCAGAAGCTTGAGCTTTATCTTGAACTGGAAAGATTCTATTTTGTTATAACTCAAGTCTCTTCTTGAAACACAGACCAAGTTGGGTTGGTTTTTGTTGGGTTTTTTAGGTTTGCATGGGTTTTTTTGCTTTGTTTTCACATCAGGAGCAAGAGAGGCTTTGGAAAGGAACAGAAACTGCTGTCAGTTTCCTCCTGTGACAGCTCCTCAATGGCCCAGCAATTCTGTATTTACTTTATTACAGAGTCATTAGTGGGCTGTAAATCTCACTGATGAGCCAGCAACCTTTCTGTGGGCAACTCGCTTACCTTCAGAGCCCCATAAATTCTCAAAAATTAAGGCAGCCTCAAGGATGGTTGGGAAAATACCACTCATAACAGAGACTTCCAGTTATAATGAGCTGGATGTACAAATTGAGAGTTGGCTTATTAGATTTGCATCCTGCAACGAGCCAGAAAGGGCTGGAGATGTTTTTAGTGATGGGAGCCAAGGGGGAATTCAGGGATTCAGAAGGAAATGGGAGCCAGGAGACACCCTCAAATGAGCATGAGGAAAGGGGTGTTGCAAGATAAAGGGACAGAAGACTAAGGGTGGGATAAGAGGACAGTTTTTAATACACAGAGGTCAAAGAGAAAAAGGTTAATTGCAGATGAAGCACAAACTGATGTACTCAGCAATGTTACAGCAAGGAAGACTTCTTTTAGCCACTTGAAAACCACCTAAGACAAGGAGATAATGATGTTCTAAACCAAACATTTTGGGAGAGGATTCCAAGCCTTTATGAAGAAGCCAGAATGTCACCTGTCAGGTCTGCCCCAGGTCTGGCTGATTTCTGCCTTGGGTCAGGGGGAAGGATTTCCCAAAGGATTGACCCTTTTGGGCACCTTCCACCCCTGTGATCCCTTGCTCAGCTCCAGGTACCACCTCCAATTAGTTTGGCCGTTCCAGGCTCCACCACAATCAATTGTAACTCTGCTTTCTTCCCTTTTCAAACAAATTTCCTTTGTTAACAACACAGTCAATATTTCTGCTATATGAAAAGTACTGTGATGGAATAAACAACAATTTTATTCCCAAGAGACCCATGCTGTTCACATCTCACAACTGTAATTCCAGAAAAGCAGAAAAGAATGTTGATATCACTGCTTGCTTTTTTTGTGGTTGTTGCTGTTGGGGCTTTTTTTAAATTAAATTGGAGCATTTCTCCCTTACAAACACCTTACACAGATTGTTTTCAGCATGTTTCTGACATGGTTGGTACAATTTGGGCTTGTTTTCCTATCGCAGTCATATATTAAAGTCAAAACAAATACAATTTCCTCCAGGTCCTTCTAGCGTCGTTATGCAACAGTGTCATCCACAATTTTAATGATGACATCTCATTTCAGGAGGGCATGAGCTGAATCCCAATGAATAAATTCATGAAGTTTAACCTCTCCATGACCCCATTTCCACTGTGTTTTTTTTCCCATCCCACCCCAGCTCATTAGCTGCCCTGACAAAAGCAACTGAGATGGGATGTGAGTCTCATAGCCGGGCTTTAAACAAAAAGAAACAGTGGGAGGAAGGAGAAAGGTGGAGAGAAGCATCATGCTAGGTCTGGAAATAATCTGCTGTGTATTTGTAAGCAAGCTAATTTTTGCTCAAGATGACAGGGTTCCCAGCCAGAACGATGGATCTCAGACTGGAAACTACCCTGACGTTATAATTATGTTCAACCCTAACTAATTTCTTTCTAATGTACTGTGAGTGGCACCCAGCTCATTGAGATGCAGACTCTGTTCCAAGGACATCCTGTGGCTATCGAAAAAAACCTCTGTCTCACACTCAATTTCAGCAGTGTTTTCACTGTCAACTGTCACCATTAACATAAAGTTTGGGTTCCCTCTAAAATAAATCAGCCCATTTTGTTACCCTCTCATTGCTCTGCCAGCAGCCTTGAATCATTTTAATGCAGCGCCAGCTTGGTGCCCAAGTTGCTGTTGAGGTTTGTCTCTGAGCATCTACTTTCTTTGTGCATTTACCCCTTAAAAAGACTACTTAGAAACCAAAAAAACCCACACTTCTGAGAGCCTTTATCTCAAAACATCCGCTTATGAATCAAGAGAGTACCAAGAGAGTACATTTTAACCCACACTTTGTAAGTGGCCAGTCAGACTCATTGCCACATCCCAACCTCTCACAGCATTGAATCCATTGAGTGAAGTTTTTTCTTCACTGGTTTTATGGCTTTCTTAATGTGTTGTTATCCATATCTGCAGCATCAAAAACTATCAGGTAGGAATTTCAGCGTATGTAGGATTGGAATTTCCCCTTTGACTTATTTTTCCTTTCTAACAGAGTGGCAGAGTCAATTTGAGGGACAATTGATTAAATAACACACTAAAAGCCTGTTTTATCTATAGTTTGTTAGAACACCTCAGTAAACAGAGCTTCTGCGAAATTGCTTTTTATCTCAGGTATTAAATGTCTAATAACCTATGCCCATTTCAGTTTTCTGAAGTACCTATGAACTACTTTTACTGAATCCAATTGATTCCGATCATAATTCCATTTACAGCTTTCCATTTACAATGAAAAGGAGTGCAGGTGACTCCCAAAGTATCACCATTATTGGTAGTGTCTTCAGCTTTATTTAAATACCTCAATCTGGGGACAAAGAGCAGTAATTTTCCCCTGTTGTCCTACATCAGGAAGAAGATGTTAGAGAAGCAGGAGGGAAAACAGGAGTCTGTTGATGGTAGCTGAATTTATAGTGAATTGTTACTGGATGAAATCTGTTTAGAGCAAACATATCCTGTTTACTGGAGGATTTTATGGGCAGCTCTCAAATTTGCATGCTGATTACATGAAATGTAGGAAGTCCCTCCCAGCTGTACAAGGGGAAAAGAGGATTGTTAAAATGTGAAGTCCTCTGGAGCGCTGCATGACTGGCTCTGGGAGATGCAGCAAGGGACAGCAGGAGAGCAATCCCCATGGCTGGGAATAAACCTGTCCAACCAGTGCAAAGGTTTCATTATATATGGGAAGTTTCCAAATCTGTATTTCATAGCTACAGATTCACATAAAGATTATTCTTGTCTGAGATTTCTGGGCTGTTTGTCTTCAAGCCAGCACATCCTGAGCGTGATCAATAAACACAGCGGAGTGCTAGATCACTTTTATCTCCTGTTCACCCCACAGTAAGCACTTCACCTGGCACTCTACCTCAGGCAGCCTCAGGCAGAAAAGCAGGGCAGTCAGGTTCTCCACCAGCCTTCCAAAACCCCTCTGAGGAGCCACGTGCCCAGAGGTTTTCCAATAAGTACAACAGCAGACACATTAGCAGTAAAAAAAAAAAAAAGATTGCATCTTGGGAGAACTTTTTTTACTGGTAGGTTCCATATCTAGACCTTAATCATAAAAGCATTGAAAGTTTAGGCTGGAAAGACACCTAAGGCCACCAAGTCCAACATGTCCCCAAGTGCCACATCTACACGTCTTAAATATCTCCAGGGATGGTGACTCCACCACTGCCCTGGGCAGGCTGATAAAATGCTTGGTGACCCTTCCAGTGAAGAGTTTTTTCTTGGTGTCCAGTGATCCACACAAAGCAAATATTTCATTCAAATATAAATTGGAATCTGCCCTGATACAAGGCAGTGGCTGTGTGGGCTGAGAGCTGGTTTGGTCACCTGGTTTGGCACCTTCTTACACAAAAAGTTACTATTTCCTCCAGTGGCAAGGGATTCCCTGAAGGTGATTGTGTTTGGGGTTTTCTCCTATTCACAGACACAAAGTGATCTAAGAGAGAGCCAGAGAGAACTGGTAAATGTGGCCATAAAGGGAATCAAACAGGAAAACTGCAGAGAAAGGAAGAGGGAGCGGAAAAGGTACCGGGAAGGGGAAAATGATGTATGGGTGTGGAGGTGGCCAACAGACAGGAAGGATATGGGAGCAACAGCTAGCTCAGATGCCTCACTCCTAAATACACTGTTCCTTCCTGAAAAGTTTGACATCAACAGGAGTAATGGCTCAGCTAAAGGGCAGAACACAACCCTCATCTAAAAGGGGGGGGAACAAGAAACAAGAGAGACATTAAGCCTTTAAAATTTCCCTACAAGGCAAAAATGTTTCTCTCCCTACCATGTCTCTCCAGTAACCATTTTCATTTATTCTGCCATTTACCAGCACCTTGAGGATGATCTTTTCTTCTGTACTGATCCTGAAACTTCTGTCCACCCTCTGTTGTCATTTTACTGGTGAAGTGCCTTTAATTCCGCTGCCAAGAAGGAACACTGATATATTTGGCTCCTGTACCAGCGTCATAGGTGATGTCCCTCAGGTACCAAGGAGCTTTACAGCTCATCTTCTAGAGGTGTCAATGTGTGAACTGTAAGCCAGTGTCAAGCACAGGTGACTGACACAATCCAGACACCCAAATGTGTCCAGTTCCAAGCACCCAAAGAGGCAGAATACTGATAGAAAAATAGCAGATAATCATAAGAGTCCTTTTATAGAGATTTAGAAATGTTAAATGCTTTAAAGAGAGACCAGAGAAAGTAACAACTCAGAAGAAGCCCTGAAGACCTCCATCAGTCAAAGGATTAAGTGATGACTAAACAAAGAGGTGCTTTGACAAAGAACTGAACCCAAACAGCAAGTCTAAATTTAGGCACTGTGGAATGCTTTGCTGATCCCCTTTTTTTCTGTTAAATTGACCTTATTGCCCACAGAGGCTGAGAAGTCAACTGGTTACCAGTTACTGCTGTGCTCTGTTCCCCTTGCTCAGTTTGCAGCTGCAAACAACAGAAAACAGTGAGCCCAGTGAAAGGAGATGCAGCTCCCAAACCTCTCCTTGGAGCCATCAGCAGCATTCAGTAGACACAGGTCCAAAGGAATGCGAGAACAAACCTCATTCCCCAAGGATGTAGGTCAGCCTGAAGGGCTGCTGGATAACTACAGGCAGAATTTTCCCAGATAAATTATGGCTCACTGTTTCAGACACAGACTCTAATTGAGTAAAATGCACTGATCCTCTTAGTCAACAGGGCTTTGTTTTCAATTAGGACATGGTTCCCCTCGGCCTTGAATTTTTCAGGGATGATTTCCGGATGAGAAGGAGAAATGCTGGGGACTGAGAAGGCAAAAGGCAAAAGAAGCCCAAGGACACTCATTAATGCCGATCTCAGCTCTCAGTGTGAGTGTGGCCACATCACTGTCCCTCCCTGCTAAGACATTACCAGATAATCCTAATTACAGCTTTTGCTCAGACTGTCACAGAGCTTCACAAACTGCTCGGTAAATCCAAGAATATTTAATGTTTTATTTTAATATTAGAAAGAGCCATGATGACCACCAAAGGTGCCCAGCTACATAACATGGGCCATCTGCTTTCACCCCATAATTTCTGCAACAAGCCCTTTTCCTTAAAAGCAGGTTTATCTATAAAAGTAAACATTAGGAATGGAGAAACCTTCATAGATATTTAGGCAATCTTCAAAAATCAGAATTTTTCTTGTTCCTTTCGCAGTGAGGCAGAGACTATACCTACTTTAAGCCATTTCTTGACCCTCATCTGCTCTTTTTTCTTTAACCCTAAGCTCTGTATTTCTGTTGTCTTAGTAGTTTTAGCCCTCTGCTCACACTAGGAGATTTCAGTTACCTTTTACTATTAGTAGTCAGCTGTATAACATAACATGTACAATTCTAGCTATTATGGAAACTGGAAAATGAATTTGCAACTGCTTCCAGCATATAGCTTCCAGCATATAGCACATTCCAGCAGCAGCACAGCCTGAGCTGATGAGACTTGGTGAATAATGTCTCTTCTCTGACTTGCCTTAATAATGATCATAAAAAGAAAAGACATGCAATTTTTCATGGGCACTGACTGACACACACATCCTATCCCAATACAGAATGAAATGGTATTTCCACTAGTTGCAAGCAATTTTCTGTATCTCTCTCATTCTGGGCGTTTTTCAATGGTCCATAACCAACAAATGACAGGAGAACATTGCAAAGGTATCATATTAAATTACAAAAGTAATCGTGTGGCCCGATTGAAAAAGACAGTTATTGTTAGAATTAAGGGTTTCATTCCTTTGGAAGCACAAAAACCCAAACCCACAGCGTGGATCCAGACACTGGCCTCTCACAATTTGTGCTGCTGCTTCTGCATGTGGGATTTGTACCAGAACACCCACAAAAATTGCAGTGGGAATGACAGGGACTGAAATAAGACTTGGAAACATATTGATTCAACTCACTGACGACAATGGTTGACTGTAGCAGCTTTGCTCCTGACCGAAATAACATTATACTAGCAAAATAGCAGCAGAATGGGAAATAATTTTTGGGCATAGACTCATTCACCAGTATGGAGATCATATAAAAATTAATAGTATGGAACTTATTACTTAGTAAAACATTAGGATCTTTAGAACATAAAAAATTATGGGGAAAATTTACATTTTTCCCTCTGAAAACTCACATTGTGTATCTTGCTACTTTTCTGACATGTCTGCCTAGTACCAAGGGAACTGGATGCTGAAAACTCAGTTTGACCCTGGAAAGGTGAGCAAATAAAGTCTGTCATGAAACATGCAAACAATTTTCCCCCTTTGTAAATATTCCATTATTTATGCCCCATCAGAGAGGGCAAGAGAGACAGAAAGGACTGATAGTGGCATGAAGGGATAGGACATGGGGGAATGGCTTCAAAGTGAGATTATCTGCTTTAGATTAGATATGAAGAAGAAAATCTTGACTCTGGGGGTGGTGAGGCACTGGCACAGGTTGCCAGAGGAGCTATGGCTGCCTGGAAGAGTTCAGGGCCAGGCTGGACGGGACTTCGAGCAGCCTGGTCCAGTGGAATGTGTCCCACATCATGGCAGGGGGTTGGAATGAGATGATCTGTAAGGTGCCTTCACAAACCATTCCATGATATGATGCTTTCCTCACAGAGGAAACTCTTTGGAAACACCACTAGGGGAAAGATGTTTGTGACACTAAATTGTGGTCAAAGCCAAGCCAGAGGTGACAATATGAGCTGGGGAACTTGCAGGCTGCCTCACACTTTGGGATTTCTTTGTGTTTCCTTGGGGACAGCTGTGACCCGGTCAAGACCTTTGGAAGAAGAAGATTGCTGGGGGAAACCTCTGGTTTTTGGAAGCATTTTTTTGTTTGGAGAGGGCAAACTGGAGCTTGGAGAGGAGGGGATGAATTATTCAATGATAGAGTTTTGCTGCAGGAAGAAGTGAATTGAAAATACACTTACATGTGTATTTTCTGTGAGGTTTCCTTTTTAGTGAGGCATTGGGAGATGATTTTAACCTTGAATTTTTATTTCAGGACATAAACATTTAATGACAGAGAAATATTATCTCTGTAATTTATGCTTTTGGGAAATGGTACACAATTCTCTGAATATTAAACAAGAGTTTATATATAGCATTTAGGGAAAGATATACACAGTATGCTGAGCCAAAATTGTGTCAAAATATTCCAGTGAACATATGTCACACAATTATGCATTTGTAGGATATTTTATACTGACAGGTCAGCAGCTGCTTTACTTTGTTCCAGGGATCTCTGCCCAAGTGCTTTGTTTCACTCCTAAATTTAGTGGCACTGAAAATTTGTCCTGGTAATAATAAATTCTCAAATTCAGATTGATTTCCTTAGAAAAGGAGGGGATAAAGTCAAGGAAATTCTCTACAGCTAAATTACATTAATTCCTCTCATTGGGAAAGAAGAGTCAGTGAAATCAAAAATTACAAGTGTATGCAAGAATTTTTAACTATATACCTAATTTAACTCAGTTTTCTGGTGATTAAACAACCTTGGATTTAAACTATTTTCTCAAAAACAAACCTTGTAAAGTTAAAATCATTTCACCTGAAATATAAAAATACTGCATGCACCAATCCAGATGAGGATATATTAATATAGTGACAAGTTCTACCCTTAAAATCCTTTAGTTTCATATTTTGGGGGTTGATAAGGACTGTTTTCACCTGCTGTGTGACCCTTTCTGTTCCTAGACTCCATAAAAGTAATTCTAGCATAGGTGGGTCTGCACAGCCATGCTATCAAAAACTGCTGATTGTATTTGTAGTTAAGTTTTTCCATCTACCCCGAGCAGCCTGTAGTGTCTCGTAGGTGGAAGTGGGATTGAATAGAAATGAGATGTGTACACAGTGATAGTGTAACTCCATCTAGGCTGGGCTCTTCAGCTGGTGTAAATCACAGGCCACAGCTCTGCAGGCCTGGAATGGATACAGGTTTGATGGCAGAGGTTCATACAGCAGCCCTGCCTTAAGTGGGGTCAGCATTGACAGCTCCAGCACAGCTCTTTAATTACAAATGGGGACTCATTGCTGCTGGCAGCATTTCCTGTGGATCTTCGCAGTGAACAGCCAGGGCACAGCCAGAAAGTTTGGCTGTGTGATGCTCAGCAGTGCCCTGGCCAGCAAGCCTTACAATCATGGCACAGCTAGCTTCCAGGTGGCCCACAGGCTGACAAAGCAGTGGGTAATGAAGAGGTGCTGTCTGTCCCTCTGGTGAGATCTGAACTGCTGCACAGAGCAGGTGCAGATGGCAGATTTTGGGTGCAGAGAGAAGTTTTTTGGGGGCAGGCAGTGGGTTTTGGGTGCTGCCAGAATGATGCAGGGCTGGGGTTTGCAATGAGGAGACAGCAGTGTGTTTTCCCTTGCTCTGGAAGATGTCCTCTTGCTTTTCCTCCAGCCAGATCATTAATCTCAAAACACCCAGTGACATGGCTCACACTTGTCATTTGCACAAGTTAGGCTGGCTCCTTCCCAGTAGGTCATATTTATCCCTCAGTGCATTACTTCTGTTTATAATGGTCCTTTCACTAGTTTTCACCTCATTCCTAAGAACAGTTTTGACATTTTAAAAGGGAAAGAATACTGGTTTTCATATTGTGGTCTTTTTACCCCCTCTCTTTTCACTATCTCTTGTACTTTTCACTATCTCTCTATGTAGAGATAGACTAGAGCTCTAGTCCCTATCTATCACAGGGATATTGGACCCAGATGATCTTTAATGTCCCTTCCAACCCAAGCCATTCTGGGATTCGTTGATTCTCTTCTGGCATAAAGTTTTTTTTATACCACTGCTTATCCTCTTGTCAGATCCCCTTCCCTAGCTGCCCACAGAGGATCTCAGATTCTCTGCTGTGACCTTCACAGTGGCACAAAGAGCTGTTTTGGTCAGCTCCTTCCTGATGGACCTCCTCTCCATGGAAAGCCTGGAATAGGCAGTCAGTGGCATAGAGGGGAGAAGGGATCAGAGATTTCCACTCAGGGAAGGTCCTCTCTGGTGACCAGTAAACACTGAGGAAATGAGTCAAGCTGGGATCAGGAAGAATAACCCAAAACTCTGCAGAAATGCCCACTGACAGAGGTAAGAGGCTTTATTTTCTGTGTCCTTTCTGTTTTACTGTGATTTCCAGGAGACTTACTCAAACAGAAATGCTCTGGACTTCTGTGCTGCTCCCTGCTTCCCAACTTGGATGTTCTCACTGGAATGGAGACCACATGCCATCATCCTAAAAGCCAGGAAGGAATAAATCAGGATGATGATGGCAATGTTTGCACATACCAGCTGATTTAATGCTATCTTGTTTCCTTCTAACTTGCATTTTATTCCAAGCTTGTTCAGTGTGAAGAAAATATTAAACTGTTCCAGAATCGTCCCAAATGGAAATCGTGACAGATGGCAATAAAAAAAAAAGTATCCATAATGGGTCCCATTTTGTTTTATACTCTTAGGGCAAGGTTATTGCTACAGTTATGGTCTTAAACTCTGTTTTATTTTTATAGCTATGATAGTAGTTAACGTTGCCTTTGCCTAGCCAGCTGCCTCTACTGAATAAAAAGTCCCTAACAGCTTTGTGTAGCCAACTGGGGGAGCAAACAGTGTGGGAACTGCTCCAAAGTGCTGGTTTAAAATCCAAAAGGGAAATAAATGGGAGCTCTCACAATACCAGGGAAAAGCACCTGCAGGAAAAGGGGCAAAGAGAAGGAAACCCAGCTTGAAAAAGCAGATTGAGCCAATGGATTTATGCCTCAGCTCTGGAGGGGCAGGTGAGGGGGAGAACAGCAGTCGGGCCTGGGGGAAGCAGCACTAGAATGTCCAAAAAGTCTGTGGAACAAAGGGATTTTGAAGCTTTATCAGAACATTCAATCCTTCAATAAAACTATTGGTTTTGGTTGAAAAGCAGCTTTGCTACATTTATCAGCAATACCAATGGTGTTTATACATTCAGACTGAACAATTTCTCCTAGATTTAATTATCTGTCTTGGCTTTCAGTTATGTTGTGAGTTTTTCCATTCACTGATAAAATATTTTTAAAATGTAGATACAATATATGGGCCAGAATAAATTGCACATTCTTAAATAATTTTAATTTAAGTGAAACGACCCAGTGTTATATTTACAAATATCTTCTGTGGAGTTATTTCTTAGCTCAGATTTTCATTTCTTTTCAGCAACTCCTAATCACCAAACCGTGAGGAGAATTATCTTTCTGAGACAGGTAGTGACCCCATAAACTAACAATATGTTTTTGAGAACACACTAATGTTCCAACATTCAATAGTTATAGTGGCAATTGCTTTGCTTTCCTGTAGCTGTGGGAAATTAAATCAAATTTCAGTGCGTCGCCTCTAAAAACTTTGAGCTCTTTCCATCTGCAGTTTAATAAAATGCTCAGTACCTGTCTGGTACAAGCCATGTGTGATTATACAGAAAATAAAACACTAAGAGTAATGAAATAGGTAAGTCTAAGTGCAAATCTCCACATTCAGAAGGTGGAAAAGCAGAACTATCATTCCAGCCCTATCACCTTTTATACTATCTCAGAATAAATGAACATATGGGGAATAAGGACGTGACTCCTCACCTACCTCTAGCACTAAAAACACTCAAAAAAAAATCATTTAAGCCAAGTCAGCTATCTGGGCTGTCTGTCACCAGTGTCCCAGCTTTCCCTGGGGTCATGGACAGAGGTAAGAACCTTGGATGTAACATTTATGGGCATATTTTATACGCTCCATTGGCCTTTAGAGGGGTCTGCCTCTTTCACTCGATTAAAAATACATCTCACAGAGGTGCCTATAGCTGCACATCCAAATTTTGGGTGGCTGAAGGTGGTTTTTAGACATATGTGGGCACAGAACCCTGAATTGCACCCCACTTCAGTAACTGCTCTCAGAAAGTAGGTCGTCCATAGATTTGTCTGGTTCTAATATACCCACAAATACTCAACCAGCCTGAAAAATCTGCAGAAAATGGGGTTTCATTTCAGTGTTGCTGTACATGGTTCATTCACTCCCATTTCTCTCCTGTTGGGAAATGTGAGAGTCTGAAACAACTCAGATATTTTCATGGAACAGCACATTTCTGTCGCTCATTAGCACTTCAGCTGTCATATTTTGTCACAAAAATCTGTACTCATGCTACTACACGTAGCATATGTTGCCCAGCTCTGAGTAACCACATTTCAGTAATATATTTACTATGGGAAATAAAGGAAATTCTCTTTCAGATCAAAATCCCCAATTTGAAGTGTTACATGAGCAAAATGCAAGTGGGGTATATTTGCTGGAGAATCTAAGTTAAATTATAAGCTTCAAAAATAATCTTTTAGTTGATTAGGTATTCAAAACACAACCAAGATAATCCCAAGTGTGTCTAAATAGTATAATGTCTGGAATTTAAAGCATGACTAAGGAATACCTTGACTTGGAGAGATTTTTGTTAACTACACCTTAAGTAAGTCTGTTATTTAAGGGTTTTTTTTCTGATAAATACAAGTAGCTGAAATTATTTAAAGTACTGCATGTCTGTCTCTATTTCTTGAAATACTTCACGGCTGAACAGTGGTTATATTATGTGATATTGAATGAAGGAATTCAGAGATTATGAGAATCATCCTGTATTTTGAGGTTTCCACATACACATATCACAAAATCAGAGCATTCCTCTGCATGACCCAACACGGAGATCTTATTTTAAATTGCTATATTGAAATGTTAAAAATGTGACCATTTGATCTCTGTCTTGTGGTCTAGCACTGTATTACGAGAGATTCAGTTTTTTAAAAGAAGAAAAAAGAAAAAAAGAAAAAAAAAAGAAAAAAAAAGAAAAGTGATTTTGGTTTCCCAGCAGTCATGAATTAGAGATAAGACAGACTTGAAAGAAAGCTCTGACTTTGGGAATGCAATGGGATATACCTTCCTGTGGCTTCTTCTCCTGCTGTTGCTACTCACTGATATTTGAAGGTGAAGGATACATGTCCCAGAGGGTTACATGAGTTCTGTACCTCGAGGCTCAGAGCACTCTTTTTGCAGGCTGTGACTCTTTTCCAGCAGTAGCTGAAGCTGTGCTCTGCACTCGGCCTGGCTGCCAGTGCCATTTGTGCGTTATTTATAACGGGACCTGCCGCACTGTGCAACACGCTTTGCATACAACAGGCATTCCTAACCAAATCAATAAACCCTCAGCCCTTTAAAAGCCAACACTCCCCTCAGTCTGCATTTGTCCCTTGAAAAAGAGCTTGGGCCGTGGCCAGGGCTTGCAGATCCTACTGTATTACAAGTGGTAAATAACAACTATTTCAAAGAGAACACCAAGACCAAGGGCAGGCTGCTCAGTCATCCCCGTGCTGCCCCTTCCCTGCCTCTTACCAAACCAACCACCAGAACCAGGAGGAACTGAAAGGGGGAAACATTAAAAACCACAGGCTTAATACACAGGTCTGAGTGCTGCTCCTGTGGCTTTTGCCTTCCTCTGAAGCCTTCCCCCTTCGCTCTGCTGTACAAAACAAGCAGCAGTGACATTCGGCAGACACTTCAACAGCAGAGCAGACTGCAGCTGCAGATATTTAGTAGACAATTTGTATTCCTAGGCACCAGCTAAAAAGAAGGCTTGCTCAGTGCCATTCAAACAGAGCCACGTAGCAGATTTCATGTCTCTAAAACTGATATGCTTTTATGCCTCTCCTGGAGTTATTTCCCTCAGTAGTGTGCTTCCTGAAATTAAAAAATATCACGTTTTCCATATTTTGATTTTTTTTGTCAGGCACTTGTTTATTTTCAGAGTCATGGGTACCACAATTAATAGACTGCTTCTTCCCATTGCCTTAATTGTTTAGATCCACCACAATGGAAAATGCATTTCATATTCAAGGCAGGGCAGCAGCAGCAAGCACAGCAGGTAACATTGAAGAATTCTGTGTATTTAGTCAGATTTTACTGATTACCAGTGAGGTAGTAAAAGCCAAACTACAGCTCTAGTGATTTTCAGAAGTTGAGCTTGATTTAGACTTGCTGCAAACATTAGCAATTGTATTTTTTTTAGAGGGTTTTTGGACAAAAATGCGTTGTTGATGAAAATATGACCAGCCCTAAGGAGGTTGAAATTTTTTTTCAGCAAGACTGGAAGTGCAATTTCTTGTTGGCTCGGGAGCTGGGTTGAGCTCTATGTGCTTCTCCAAACATACCCTTTAAACTCTGTTGGTTCAGCTCTCCATTAGGTGAGATAAGCAGGTAATTGGCCCTGAGAGCCAGGGGAGGTGCTGGCTGCCTGTGCACAGCTCAGCGTTCTCACTGACTGCCAGAGCTACCTGTGGGTTTCACACACAGGGTCTTCAAAGGGGGGATTTTGCCCGTGCAGGCTGCAAAGGGGCACAGGTACAAAACCCCACACTCACAGATCCTTTTGGGACTGCTGCTGAGCTCCAGCTCTAGCAAAAACTCACCAACATCCATGTGGGGCAGTAATGTTGCACTGGGATTCAGTATCTTGTCCTGTCAAGGACTTGGTGGCCTTTATGTGAAGGAAAAGGAGTGATTCTGTCAATCCAAAGTGGTGTCTTTTACCAGCAGCAGCATTTAAAAGTATCATGAAATTCTGGCAACTGTTAGAATGAGAAAATGCCATGGAAAGAATCCATTTTCTCTTTCTTTTACTTAATGTGTTGTGCTAGCACAAACCCGGGTGTGCAAAACAAGATGTGCCTACTCAAAAACCTTTCACAGAAAGGCTGATATCTGTCTAACAAAAGGGAAGAAAAACAAAAGATGTCAAACTTCTATTTCTGAATACGATTTTTGCATCCAGCAAGGAAATGTTGTGGATTAGCAGCCAAAACAGCTCTGGAAGAACACACCTGCAACAAGTGGCTGTCTGCCTGCTGGCAAGCCAGTATTCCAAACATTCCAAAGGCTGACTGCAGTCAAGGGACTCCTTATCTGGAGGATGAGCATGGGAAAATGAAGAAACTTTACTCGTGGAATGCATTATTTGCCGTGAGTTATTTTCTCAGGGCTGTTTCTGACATGGAAATCAATTGTCCTGTGAAATAAACTTCCACCAGAGCATCACTACTTGACACACTCAGGGTTAGTCTAGAAAGAGAATACACTTGGTTGCAAGCAGTAATGAACCCCTCTGTTAATTAGCTGGCTTGAGCTGCTTGAGTTCTGAGCACCAGGTTTTGTTTTCAATGTTCCTCTGGCAGGGATGGATAAAAAGGCTGATTTTGGATAGAAAAGTGTGCATACCCAGGAGGACAAGTGAGAATGACTTTGATGCACTATCTTTATTTGTTGGTCCTTGCTGCCCATTAAAATAAATGTCGCGTTTCCCTGTGCCTCCACATCGATTGTGAACAAATTATTTCTCCTCTACCCTCTTCCTTAAGAGATAAAATGATCTTTTTCTCCATCTACTGAGGACAAGAATACTTTATGAACCTTAAAAAATCGCTGCTGCTCAAGCTGCTATAGTTCCTGGCTGTACCCTACCTATGCAGCCTGTCTGTGGGCACCAACGCAACGTGACCTTCCTGACTTTCTGCTCCATCTCCCCTGCAATCATTTTGTTGTGACCACTCAGTCCCAGAGAGCCATATGTATTTCTTTCCAAACTTTGGGAAAATGCTGATCACCTCCTTCAGGCTGCTTTCTACCAGAAATGCATCCGTGTGGGTAAGCATCCTGCTGGCTCCTGCTGCTGTGAAGTGTGAAGTCTCCTGCTGAATTATTGTGCTTTTTTTGGTACAAAAAGCAGAGAACACGCAACTAGCAATGATTTCAGAGGAGGTTCCCAGATGACAACCTGCATACTTTCCATGCATTCAACCAAGTTGTTTTCAGCCATCCTTAACCAGGGTATTTTCATGCCCTATCAACTTCTGGGATTCCCTCAGAACAATGTAATCTGTTTGACACAGTGGTCAAAGACCAAAATGTGCTTTAAACTGCAGAACTTCTCCCCTTGCAGAGGTGATGGTGACAAGGGGACAACAACACAAGGTGCTCCAGGAGCCATCCTAGGATTTGAGGAAGGAGGAGAGCCAGCTCTGCCTCTGACGGGCAATGATGCCGAGCAGGGCCAATTCCCATCACCATTTAATCAAAGCAGCTTACTCCCCTAAGCAGGTACTTTATTCAGGGAAGAGCTGTTGCTCTGATTTATACGGCAACTGGAAGCTGATATTAATTTCCAGCAGCTTTCTCGTGTGCCTCAAAGTTTTCAAAGTGAAGAAATATTTGCATATATATTAGGGAGGATACAGCAATGGCTCTTTTATGAGTACATCCTTGCATTTTATTGCATATTGCAGGTGATCATTTTGAAAGAGAAAAATGAGTTTGCTGCCACTTTTGTTATGATATCTCCCAGAATACATTAGAGATCCTAATTGACAGCATTATATCAAAATGCCCACAGACTTGGGTTGTTTTATGGGCCCATAAAACCAAATCATTATTCTCTGCTGGTGAATTTAAGAAAATTTTATTTGTATCTGATAAAGTGGTTTACAGCTACATCTTGGAAAGGCAAACAAAGGACTGACGGTGTTCAGAGGAGAGAAAATTTATTAGAAAATGAAGATATTACTTGGATTCTGTGTGCTATCTCATTTTTCTTTTTCTTTTATTTCCCCAAGTTTGATGAATGCCTGTAGAAGTTAAGGAATTTTAGAAACATCATTAACATAAAGAATAAAACAGAATTGCTCATGCTTTGGTTTTTGATTGTTCCATCAGACCCTGCAGCAGCAGAATTCATACTGAAAACTTAAGGAGCTATTTTTAATAGCTAAGATTCTTTATAAACTATATACATAATTCTAAAATATGAGATTTCATGTGGTACAGTCCTAAATTTGACTCTGAGGATCATGTGCTGTGGTGAATTCTTGTGTTTTGGTAATTTATTTTCCATTTCTTGCCAAAAAAATCCCCTCTAAAAAGTTAAAATAGAAAATGCTATAGAGATACAACTTCCCCTTCTACCTCAAGCTGGCTCCTAAAAGCTTTTTTTCCCTGCTTTTCTCAATATGAGCATAGTTTTCTTTTTCTCAGCACACCACAGTAATGGAATTTTGCCTGTGCCCTGCTAACAACAAACACATTTAAACATGACAGATCGCTGTAGTTTAGCAAAGCTCTGTCTGTGCTCCAAATCCATACATGCCAATTTTGCACAGCAAAGAGTCTGCACTTTTTCCAGCTGCTGAGAGCACTTAAACCCATTGGTCTGAGGAAATGCTTTGGTTGTTATTTGATTTATCCTTGCAATTTTGCGAGTACATTGAATTTTTAAATTTAGCATGCATGCCCAGAAATGCTCTCAAAACTACATGTTAATAAATTTAATGTAATGGTCCAAACTTCTCTCAGCCTTTTAAAATTAATCCTGAAGAAGGAACATCAATCATTAACAAATGTTTTAGGAAAATCAACCTTAACAGGTCAGATTCTGTGCTGGAACTGGAATGCCAATAACAAAGAAAATAACAGAGTAGGCCCTGTTTCCACCACATCATCAGATATTGCTCTGTAGCTGCAGCTTGAATTTTCTACTCCTACCATGGCAGGATGAGGGAAAATATGGAGAAGTCCTCTCCAGCTGGAGATAACCATGGAGCAGCCAACATTGGGACAAGAAGGGAAAGGTCATGGCTGACCCATAAGTAAGTGGGACATGGGAATTCTCTTTGGAGTCTTGGTTGCTGCAGGGATGAGGGGTCAGGGCTGATGGCTCAGCTCAGCAGTTGGCATTGAAAGCTCCAAGAGCTGTGCCACTCTCCTCAGAAATTCCAGGAGAAGGGAGCAGTTAATGCAGGGGTTTCATGGAGAGCAGAAGCCACTGTCCATCTCCTGGGCTTTGTCCCTCAGTGCTCACGAGGAGTGTGACAGTGCACCACTGTCTTTGGAACAGAAGAGCTTCTCTCCTCCTGGCCATTCAGGCAGCTGCATCCCACAGGCTGAGTCATCCCATCCTTTTTCTTGGGAATTTCACATTACATAAAGCACTGAAGATGCATGAATACCATGTTGGATAAGGCTGCGTGCGCTGAAACGTGAGCGGTGGAGCTGGAAAACACCACCAAAAGTTATAAAACACCACACTTCTGAGACCTTTACAAAACACTTTTGTCTCATATTTCAACTATTTCCCACAAAAATAAAACTCTTTTCTTTCCTCTCCCCGGAGAGGGAAAATTATTTCTGAGAAAATATTTCTTTCTTACTAATTGTCATCAAATGTTTGCCTGGGCTAAACATTTGTAAAAATCTGTACTCCTCTCCAAAAAGGAGCTCCTGTGTACCAGTAAATAAAAGCAAAGTCACTTTATCTGCATTAAGCTCTAGACTGGCTCCTTTGAAATCTCAGAAATCTTGCATCAAAGTGACAAGATTTAAAAAAACAGGAGGCTGAAATTTAGACCTATTTTCACTTGTACTGATTAATCGATTCATATCAATTATTGTTACTATTTCTTCCTGAGTGCAAATTGCTACATTTCTTTTCAGAGCCAAACGAAAACTAGGTTTAGTTTAAAAGTTGGAATTTGACTGGAATTGTCCTAGTCAAAATGAGCTGATAAATTAAATATATCATCTGTTTTAAAGATGAAGAGGAGTCTAATACTGACACTGAACTCGTTAAACCCAATCCTTGTGCTACCAGGAGAGTCCACTCAAGTTCTCTAAATAATACTTGACCTTTCAAAGTAAGCTAAATTAGGTTATTTTTATTCACAGCATGTCAATCAAATTTAATGGTATTCCACAATTTTAATGGCATTGTTAATTATGTTGAAACCCCTCATATATTTTCTGCTGTTACATAAACTGTTGTGTATGAATATATCCTGTGGACATTTCAGGCTAATATCCTATCCCACAAGTTTTATGCTGGTTATTGTTGCTGGTATAAAAGCCCTGAAACGTTCCATAAGTCACTTCTTATAAGAAGCTGCTGGATACAAAGCAGCTAGAAAATAATAGCTTGGTTTTGGCAGGCCTTAAATTTAACAAATAAGTCCTTAAACTTGAGTCAGGGACTCAGGGAATGCTGTATTTCTCTCTCTCTGTTTTCAAAGGAGAACTTGGGTCACTCAGAAGTCCTTTCTAATCCTTCTAAGGCAGAATAATTAATAGTTCAAGGGCATAAAAACGTTCAGTTGTTTGCAGTTGCTTGCTGCTAGAGCAGCTTTAGTTTCTGTCAGCATTTCTGTTAGCTATTCTTTAAGCTGGAGGCTTGTAATTTTAAATTACACTCGCTCTGGCCTGAAACTCAGGGATATATGTATATTAATCAGGGAACTTCAGATACTTGTCTGCTTCTTTGGCACAGAGCTAGAGTTATGACCCCTTAGTTCCACTAAAGAAAAAGCTGGCTATCTTAAGGGAAAAAAGTATGTATAGCTCTGGAGAAAGCAGAAAGCGATTTGCAAAAAGAGAACAACGAGAGACCTCATGAAAACCTATAAAACATCAGATTTATTTCTTGAGGCCAAAACAATCTGCAGCTTTTTTTTTGTTTTGTTCTTTGCCTTCCATAGAGGAGATATAGGAAAAACTGCTCTCAGTGATCAGAAACTCAGTGTCTTGTGACCCTGGGATTTATTTTCTCCCTACATTTAAGTTCATTGCTTTGGGGAGCTTCAGGCAGTTCTGGCTTGGAGACAGCGGGGTGATCTCAGAAGAAGTTGACTGAGAAAAGCAGGGTGAACCACGAAAGAAACAAAGAGGATAGATCAGTCTTTGAGAAGGAATTCCTCCCTGTGAGGGTGGTGAGGCCCTGGCACAGGTTGGCTGCCCCAGCCCTGGAAGTGTTCAAGGCCAGGTTGGATAGGGCTTGGAGCAACCTGGTCTGGTGGGAAGTGTCCCTGCCCAGAGCAGGGGCTTGCAATGAAAAGATCTTAAAGGTCCCTTCCTCGGCTCTTCTATGGCTCTGGTGTACTTTATCTTTCTACATTATGGTACAGCTCCCAAAATAAAAGATTATTTCAGAACAACCCAGAAAAGAAACACAAATTATTCCTGTAATAGTTTTGTAGTCTTTCTCTGTAAAACCTTTCTAACAGCAGTGTTAAATGCCATTTATCATTTCGCTTTCATATCCCAGATACACAGGTAGATAAAAGAAACTTTGTGAACACAGGGTGACAGCAGTTAGCCTTTAATTAATAAAACAGTGAAATTAACACTCAGATATTCAATTATTTCTAACTTTCATGCAGCTCATCTACAGGACATCTGTTTTATTGCTGCTAAAAAGTATTCTGGATACTCATCGATCATAACTGAGTGTGGCTACAGATTCCAGTTGTTTTTAATATATCTCAGGTCCATCACTCTCAGTGTTGTTTCCTTTTGGATATATGAACCTGCCATCTCTTTTTCTTTTCTTGTTGAAACCAGATTTATGATAAATGAACTCTCCCAAACCAGCACATTAAAATGGTGAGAAATTATTGGACACAATTCCCATGACAGACCAGAAGTAGTTTGAGAGAAGGTCCAGATGGAGAGTGCTTTTGAAAGAGGAAAGATTAATTACTGTTAAGGCACATAGGACAGCCAAAAAGTAGGGAAAGAACAGAAACGTGAAGAAAGAGACACATACACAGACTATAAAGAAAAAAAAAGAAAAGAAAAATGCTTACCTTATTAAAACTGCCCCAAACTAATCTTGTTTGCAAAAAAACTTTGGGTAATTAAAATTCCCTTTAGATAATTAAAATTCTACTTTTCTAGCATGTGAAGAAAGGCAAAGCTGTCCCTGGTTTTGCCTGGTATCCTGTTAGCCCTACCTTTTCCTATGTTTGCTCCTTGTAGCATGTCAAATGCCTGTCACTGAAAGCACTGTCGTTTCTATGGGAGAGGCAGCGTACCATGACTAAGGTTATAAACTGCTGAGCAAACAGAAAAGGCATAAAATGGATGAGAGGGGTGGAAAAAAAGAGAGAACCCGCTGTTAAATAATCCTTTGAGTACTGTTCTGAACAACTTGACAAGATTAATAAGCTTTTCTCATCATAATCCCTTATAAAACGGATGTGTAGGAACTGGGAACATCCGTTTGTCCTGTCTTAAGCAAAGGACAGAGGCAGGTGATTAGGAGGAACTGATTTTGGATCTGAGAAATGTGTGGGCCTGTACTCAAGCAGCCTTGAGGAAAGACTTAATTTTCTACCTTGGAAATGTATGCTCTGTCACCAAAAAAACCCCGTGGGGATGAACACTTAGATGCACAGATTCCCATGGACCCTGTCTTCACAGTTCTTTCTGCCACTGTTTTGTGTGTTTGTAAAAGAGTTCACCAGGACCTGAAAATATTCAACAAAGTTTTATCTTAAGTTTCATTCTCAACCTATCTCTCTTTTTTTTTCTTTGAAGAGATACATTTGAAGGCACACATGCATTTCTAGGATATAAACTCGGTCTACATTTCACATCTAAATTATGTTTTCCAAGATGCCAGGTGAAAGCACTTGTACTTGCAGCCACCCACTGATTAGCAAGAGCATCCCTGAAGTGGAATATTGAACCCTGAAAGAATGCAGGGCACAGGCACTCAAATCTTACTGGATGCATGGAGGAACCATTTCCTCACTGAATTGTAGGCAATTGTCGTTTCTGTCATGGACAACATTTTCTGTCAGGAAATTGAAACCGTCGTAGCTGCTCAAGGACAAACAGCTTATGCTGACTTTATTTTTACCCCCACTCCCCCTTGAAAGCAGGGTTCCTTCTGAGCCCTCACATTGAGAATTAAGCCCTGGAAAGATCTCAGCTTACAGACGGCTCCTGTGATCGACAGTAACAGAAAACCTGCTTTAAAATACCGGCACAGGAAGCTACTGTGCTGTTCTCTGAGTCACCTACAGAGCTGCAAAGCAAGTCATAAATCTGCTAACGGGTCCAGCTTTCTTAGCAAGAGTGTGCACAGCCATATAACACACGGGGCAAGCACACACATCTCTCCTTTCACCACCTGAAGCTCTGATAGCTGTTCTGCTTATAAAGCCCCTGCTGTTGTGGTGGATTTGAAGCTGCAACAAGTGCTGAGGACTCACTGTGGAAACACTTGCCTGCTCATGACCTTACAGCTTTCAACATTACAGCAAGAAGGAATGACAGCATTTGAAAAATCTCAAGCCTGCTACTTGATAGCTGAAGAATGTGTCCTGTAATTGCCCGAGGATTTGGGGGAGCCTTGACCACGGTTGTATCCATTACCAGAGTGGGAATGAGATGCACAACCTCTTTCCCTTGCCCCACAAAAAAAGGAGAGGTAGAGGTTGAGAAGGCTGACAAGCTGGAGGCTGGTGTGTTTGGTCCACTGGTGGTTTTGGTCCACTACAGAAAGCCAGAGCTTGTCTTGCATTGCTGCTAACAGCAGTTTTAACTGGAAATGCATTGGGAAGGTTCCGAGTGACAGAAGCTGTTGGCGCTCAGCAGCTTCCAGGTCACAGAAACAGCTACTTATAACTATGTTTAGGATTGCTCTTAGGCATGTGATTATCTTCTGATATTTACAGATTTTCAGTTCTTGGCACCTAATTTTTTGCAGCTTGTCTGCTGCTGCTGTGCGAAACCAGCTCTTTAAGTGTGTCAGGCGCTTTTGGGACATGGGCAGAGCCACCTCTGATCCTTGACGGACACTCTCCATCTTCTCTGCTGAACTAGCAGAGTATTTTGTTCAGATAAGGAAAGGCTGAAATAAGAATTCAGAGCCTTATTTTGAGTTCTTGGAATAACTCAAATCTGATAAATGTGATTAATTAAAGCTGTAGAGAATCACAGAACGGTTTGGGTTGGAAGGAACCTTAAGACCATCTCGTTTCAACCCCCTGCCACAGGCAGGAACACCTTCCACAAGAGCAGACTGCTCAAAGCCCCATCCAGCCTGGCCTTAAACAGGCAGCTTGATTCGTGTAGTGCAGCAAACTCAGTCTGCATCTTATTTATTTCTCTTCATTTTCCCAGTTCTCCTATTATTATTTTTGGTTGCCCTGTAATAGAGCTTGTAGCTTCTTTCTCTACTTGTATTTTGATACAAACAGCATGACTGCTGCCCCTATAAAATATTTTGTCTTGCATTAAATCAAACTCAGGAAGGAAGAAAAAATCAATCTTATCTTCACCTGGACACAGAGATATCAAAACCATTACAGTGAGAGCACAAGGTAATTTTCACTGTGGCAGTGAATAACTTCACTCCCCGCTGAGCAGCAACATGATGCTATTTCTGAAGCTCTCACATTCTAGTCCTTGTTTGGATTTTCTTTGGAAGAAACCTGCAGCAGCCAGTTCCCACTCAGGCCTCGCTTCCTCCAGAAGACGGACACCTTCTGTTCCTGCATATTGCCATCGTCTGTGCTGCACATGTTTGCTGGAGCTGAACAGCAGTACGTGTGAGGGGAAGCCTTGCTCCACCAGACTGCTCTTCCTGGAGAAGATCCATCTCACATGGACACACAATGGTGAGATGTCCCAGTTTATTGAAGCTGGGGATTGATTCAAATGCACTTCCAGACACTGACATGCCCTGAGGTGTGAGTTATCCTGACAGGAGTCAAGGTCAAGCACGGGCTGTCGTGTGCCAGCAAAACAGATGTTTAATCAAAGCCATATAAAATATTTACAGGGAAGCTGCAGCTGCTGGTGAAGCGCAGCACATGACACGTCATCTGATATGAAAGGTTTAAAGAAAATCCTGAGATGTGGCCTGGCAATGGCTTAAAATAAATAATTTGTCATGAATCTAGTTTTTCTCCTCCTTAAAGCCAGGTTGGATCCAATCTGTCTAAATTAAGGTTCACTTTGCCAGGCTGCTCAATGCTTCTGCCTCAAACAGGAATGATGATAGTTCCCATAAAGCTTCTTCAGGTCCACATTTCACAGCTCATCTGAAGCTGAAGGCATTACATTTCTGGCAGTTTCCAGCAAAGCATGACAGGATGGCACTGGTTTCCAGTTCTGGCTTTTAATGCTTCATGTGCTTAAGTCAATAACCACTCTTATTTTCTGACATGGTGTGTAATGATAAAGATGTGGGCGGAAATGTAACTTGGACTTCATGCAAAGAAAGCAGACGGCTTGTGATTTCCCCTCTTGACTCTGAAAACTATTTATTACCTGCTTATTAAAAATTCCTCTTCCAGTGTAAACTGGAAAAACCTATCCTCTTCCTTTTTCTCTTAATGTTTCCAGCCAGAAGCTTGCTCAGACTTTCACACCAGCAGATTGCTCTTTCAGCTCTGTGCTGGCAACAGCTGGGGATCCACAGCCATGCAGAGCCTGCTCTGCTCCTTCAAAAGAGCAGAATATCTGCAAAGGATGTTCAGCATTTTGCTTGGTTGAACCCCTTTTTTAAGACAAGTGGAACTCACATTATTGCCTGCCCAGCTGGCATAGTGATTCATGTACGGACAAATTACCAAGATAATAAAATTGACACTCGGAAATAATTACTCTTTAATTTAGGAGGGAATTAAAAACAGGGGCACAATCTATTGCAAGTAGTTTTACTTGCAGAGTAGCTATTAAGCACAGTCCTTCTCATTTAATCTGACTGTTCACAGGGAGAAACAGTGACCTCGTTGTACCTAAGGGCAGAAATCCCACTAATTTTTGTTGAGCTGTGATCTTACTTGCCACATATAAGTGCAGGTGCAAGAATTTGCAGACTTAGACTCTTGAGTTGGGTTTTTGATGCATTTATATTGCATTTTTCTCTTCAGGAGGCTCATAAGCAGGGCAAAACCCACTTTCACAGCCAAGTCTTTACTGTTTGTGTAGGGTTAATTTCTGGTTAACAGGGAATATGTTTAAAGCTACTTTCTTTCGAAAACTGGTGAATAAGGAAACTTTTTTGCTTGAAAAGCCAAACAAATTTTTAAAATAGGATTTTTTTAGTCAGTACTTTTGAGAAAACATAAATGGTCTTGGATTCCCAGACTTGTCTAACTATCTCATTTTTAATTCAAGCAGAGTTTGTTCTTCCTTGCCCATTGCAGGGAGGGTGAAGCTAGATGGTCTTTAAGGTCCCTTACAACACAAAGCCATGACTCTTCTACAGCTCATTTCAAAGACTATTCGTATGAGGGAATCTTTTCAGTGCAGAGTGACATAATCATCATATATGAGCAGATATGTACAATTCTCTGTTTTCCTATCTGGTGTTATCATAGATGACAAAAAATTAGAAAGTTTGCCACTGTTTAGCTTTAAAAAAAAATCTTCCTGTCCCTTGGTACCCTTTAAAACGGTAGGAGCAGGAAGGTATAAGAACAGAAAAAGGTTCTTATTAAAGAGGTGTCAAAACTTAATTTCTGTTGAAATATTTATTCCTCTTGAGGGTCTGGCACTGAGTTTGACCTGATGGCAGCAGAGATCTGCAGGTCAGTTTTACTGAGGTATAAAACCTGAGTAAAACTAGCCTGGTTAGTACCTGGGCAAGGTCAGGTAGGTGTCAAGGTGTCTCTTTGCCTCAGATTAAGAGGCAAATCCACATATTAACAATGTGGATCTTACCAGGATATAGTGTGCTAGCCCATGTACCCTCCATGGAAGCATCTTTATTTTCTTCAGTGAAATGAATGTGAAATGTAAGTCTAATTAGCCATTAAATCTGATAATTTTTGGCTTTGGATGCCTATCAATACACATTGGTTCAGAGGATTCCCTAGAGATATTCTTGCATCAGGGCTGCCAAGCATTGGAATGGGCAGCCCAGGGAAGTGGTGGATTCACTGGTGATCCCTGGAAGTTTTCAAGAAACAACTAGACATGGCATTTAATGCTCTGGTTTAGCTGGCAAGGGTTGGACTTGAGGGTCTTGGAGGCCTTTTCCAGCCATAACGATTCCATGATTCTATGCTTATGGACAGCAATCAATCCATGCTTTTATTAAGATTTCATGATCATACAGCCTCACAACAGTTTGATATTTAGCAAACATTAATTTCCCTAAATCAGTCTGTTTATCTATCAAGTCTGCCAATCTTCCCAGAGCAAATGGTTTCATCTTTAGTCTTGAAGAATTACATATGGATAGCAGAAAGAGAGAGAGTGGGATGAGGGGCACAGGAAGTAGAGCACAAATAACACCTGGTGTCATCTTGCACTTTCCTGGGCAAGAGGAAATATTTGCACTGTGTAGCCCACACCTATTTAATTAAAGTTCAAAGCCTGAAAAACTATGCCTTGCTTTTACATACCTCTGTAGGGAGAGCCAAAAGAGTGGCAACGGCTCGGGAGAGCACGGGAATGGGATGTGGGAGACAGGCAAAAGCCAGCAAAGTTACCACTTGCAAAGCCACACTCAACCAAAACAAAACAAAACAAAACTGTGCCTCATTTTCCAGGAAATAGGGCTCACCCACAGTAACTTATCTCTTAGCTGAGGTTATACACTTTAGAATTTAAGAGGAAGAATGCTGGATGAATTCTCATTTTCTCTTCAATTGAGTAAAACACTTTTTCAGGAAATTCAAAATGAAACCAAACCTAGGCTGCACTTTACAGGCCAAAAATATCAGCTTGTTCTCTAATGAAGAGCTTAGATCCTTTTCCAGGAAAGGAAGATTGGAAAAGGGAGAAAAAAACTCAGCAGATCATAAAAGGAAAGAAAATGGTGTTGTCCATTTCAGATATGGATCCAAAAAATCATCAACACAGTTTTGAACAAGTTTTAGCTTGCAAGAGTAGATGGCACAGATTTCTAAGAAGATTTTCAATTTAATTATGTTTCTCATATGTCCTGTTTCTGCATTTCCTCAGTGGTAATGGAGCATGCTGAACACCAGGGACCAGAAGAACAGAAGGGTGTAAAAGCAAGAAGTCATTGCATTAAGACAATATAATCACACACTTTAAAAGATTACTTTAATTCAAGTCCTGGGCAAAAATCCATTGTACTTTGAAACTCTCACCACTTCTAGGAGAAACTAAATGAAAATTGCATTAAACCTTGAACTGCTATGCTTTCTGTTTATTTTGTACTCTCTCCTTTTCATACTGTTCTGACCTTTTTACTGCTAGTCTCCTCTCAAAAAACAATAGCACTGTGCAGACCCTTAGCTGTCTTCAGAGAACACAGGTAGAGCTTCCTTTTTCTTTTTTTTTGGCAATAATTTTTATTCATGTTTGAATTAACATATTTTCAAGGTGATATAAAGTGCCTTTGTAGACCCCCCAGAAATAAGAAAATGTCTTAGGTGGTCTGGGATATATTATAGTATTTTTCTCTCCATGTAAATATAATTATTTTCTTTGTCAGTGCAGAGAGGTGCATAATAAAGCTTTATTAGCTCAAAGACAGAGCTGAAAGAATAATAAATAAAATAAACCCATCAATATAGCAATCTAGTTCATTTGGCTGCTTTGCATGTATTTTAATGTATTCCTGTCTGAGCTGTGATGCGAATGATGCCTTGTTTGCATGACTTGTTATAGAAAATTTATATTCTTCTACATGCTATTGTTTGCACCTGAATGTGGCATTTGCAAGCAAATGTGCAGTTGTTAGCAAAAAATAACAAAACCCTATCTCCTAGAGGATGAGAAACTCTGGTTAGTTAAACCTGGGCATCATGACCTCAGCTCTCACAGTCGGGAAGACAAGGTGATGAAGCCAGAGGCTCCCTGAGCGTGGAAGCATGTAAATGCAAATTCCTTTGTGTGAATGTGAAAAGGGACTTTTAATAGAAAATCTTCCACATGCATTTATTGAAGGACTAGAAAATTTATTTATTTTAACTCCCCTCCCCACCTTCACACTATGAGGAGCTTAGTCCCTGTGAAAAAAAGAAATTCAGAATGCACTTTTCTCCCATTAAATACGAAAGAAAGAACAGAAATCCATCCAGCACCTACTTCTCTGCCTAGAAAAACCCCTCCTAAAAGCTTTAAAAGTATTGAATTTGGACCAATTTTCAGCTGTTTTTTACAGAAGTCTTAAAGTGAATTTTGCTTTTACATGGGTATAAATGCCTGCAGAGAAGTAAGAGGGTTCAATGAGAAAAGAACTGTGGGGTAGGGGGATGCTTTCAAAAGCCAGCCATCCACAGCTGCAGTGGTAATGAATAAGATGTTTTAAAAAAAAATACTGGGTTTTAGCCAAAGTTGTGGGCTTGATTCAGGAGCTGGATGGTGAAATTCCCAGGTGTATTTCTGCAGCACATCTGTTCTGGCCTGAAGCACCTGTTGGGCCCAAAATGGGTAGCACAATCTGAGTTCCTGTCAAGGTAATTTAGCTTTTGCTGAGCTCACAGTCTCCATTCTTCCCCACCTGCACTCTCCCACCTTCAGCTGCACCTCCACACTGGGTGTTTTGTGTTCCATCAGGTGGCTGTGCACTGAGCACAGTCGGTATGTTGATCCTGCTAAAATCCACTCTTCTCCTGCAGGCCTGGCTTTTGGCTGGGCTTGTGAGCTGATCCCGTTTGCCATGGCATCCTGCACTGAGACAAGGCTGCTGATGGACAGGTACACAGCCAGGGGCAGAGAGGAGAGGGGGGGGCCTCCTCTGATTGCTTGAGCTTTGAGGCTGCCTTTAGGGCTCCCTCACCTGCTGTCTGGATGACTTTTCATGAGAGCTTGGACCTAGCTGAGGGGTTTTAGAATCACAGAACCATTTAGGTTGGAAAAGACCTCCAAGATCAATACTGGCAATGCCAAGTACACCAGTAAACCAAGTCCCCAAGTGTCCTTTAAATCCCTCTGGGGACAGTGAGTCCGTCACTTCTCTGGGCAGCCTGTTCCAATGCCCAACAACCACCTCTGAGAAGAAATTTTTCCTAATATCCAACCTAAATCTATTTCCATGTGTCAGTGCATCCACCACTGGATGATTCTTGGTGGATGCTGGCTGGAGTGTGTTCATGGTAAGCACCATTCCCAGTTGTACTTTCCTTTCCGTGTTTAAATAGCTTGAACACAATGTAGGTTTACAGTAAAAATAAAGCAGATTGTACAGACACTTTTTTGCACGTGCATTAGATTTCTTGACCTGCCTTGAAATGTTTCAGGCCTATAGTATTTTAAAGGGAAATTGTGGGAGCCTGGCCTGAGCTGGAGGTGTTGTTAGAGAAACAAAGGAAGGCCGGAGTGGGTAGATCATTACCAAACAGCCCAGCTACACGGTTCCTGCTTCCCTAATGAGCCTGACAGCATGCAGTGCCACCTCTCCCTTCTTATGTAAAGCTAATCCCTTGCCCTCTCTGACAGCCACTATTTACATTTGCAAATGAATCCATCTTCCCACACTCTCCCCCTTCCTCTTCCGAGGGAGCAGAAGGAGACAGCACCAGCAGCACGGGCCTGCCCCTTGGCGAGATGTGACTGGGTGACAAGAAAACCTGTGTAGGATGTCTGAGCAGATCCCAAATGAAAAGTTCGGCTGGGGACAGTGCTGGCAGACGCTGGTTTTCCTCCGGCATCTCTCCTTTCCACATGGCCACCAGGCCTTGGCCGCTGCTGCTCTCCTCTGCCCCTCGGCCCTGCAGCCTCACGGCTCCCATGGCCGGTGTGAGGTGGCTTAAAGCCGAACCAGCCAAACTAGGAGCCAAACTAGCCAAATCCTGATCTTTACCAAGGAAAGTCACAAGTGATTTGTGGGGCCTGAGCTGCCTGTGGCATGAGTGCTCCTGAGACAGGGAAGGGACAGTGGCATGGCGGATAAAGGTGGCCATGAAGAGCCACCAGGCCTCATCCTCCTGCACCATTCCAATCAGTTCTTTCTGGGGGGCGAGGCAGTGTGAAAAGCAATGAGATTTTGTGTTCTGTTCCCATCCAATGACAGATGCATCATTGATTTGACTAATTGGCCGGGAGTCACCCCGCAAAATCATTTTTTTATAGGAGAACGAAGGCCAGAAGTCATCCCCCCCCACACCCTGCCTCCAGCGTGGGATCTGGCGGTAATCGCCAAACCCGCCGAGGCAGGGGAGAGAAAGGAGGGAACATATGGGCTCTGTTCCTTCCTTTGTTGCCAGCAATGAGCGGCAGTTCCCCCGCCGGGGCCGGCACGGCGAGCGGGGCAGCGCCGGCCCTTCCTGCAGGCCGCAGCGGGGAGCGCCGCGCCGGCCGGCCGCCCGCCGGGAGCCTCCCAAAGAGCGGCTTGTTCTGCCCGAATGCCGGGCCTTTCTGGAGCTGGGGTTAGCCTCGGAGCCGAATACATAAATACGAGATTACCGGCGGGCCCTGCAGCCGGGCCGGGGCTGGAGGAAGTGTTTGTTTTCCTTTCTGTCACTAGGCAGCGGGGAACCCGTCGCCTTTGTTCTGCGGGTCGTGCTGCCGGGGATGGCAAATATTGACATACATGGAGCTGGTTTTCATTTTCACGTGTTCCTTGTTACCTCTTACAGCTGTGTGCTTTGGCTTTTCTCTTCTCTTGTCTTCCAACATCTTTTTTTTCCCTTTATGGTTTTGTTTTTGGGGTTTTTTTGACCCTGCTTAAATGTTTTCCAGCGGTGGTGATACCATCCCGGATTGCGTATTGCAGCCCCATGGCTTGTCCAAATGACCTGGGAGCTTCGGACGGGGAATCTCCTGGAGAAACTGCCCTCCCCTTCTGGTCCTTTTGCAGTTGTCATTTCAGCTCAAGGTTCAGAATTGTTGCCGGGTGCTGCTTGTTTCATCGTACCTTGCTGGTGCTTAGAGGCAGAAACAAAATTTTCAGGGTTGTCAGGCCTTAAAAGGAAAGGATGGACACACAGAAACAAGCATCTTGCTCAATTTAGCCTTTTTTTTTCACCAGCTTTGTTGCTTCAGTTGATTTTCTGTGGTGCATTTGAGTGCGAATTATTTCTACCTATTACTGGTCAGAGAAAATACTTGTTTCTGTTACTGATCAGATCCTCAGTTCAGGATATTTTCATACAACTCAATGCACTGAGGTGGAGGTATTTTCCAGGAAGAAAAATAGGCATGTTAGAAAATTCTGGGAATGACCACACAAAACCTGCAATACAAAAAGAAAAAAAAAAAAGGAAATGCAGGCACAGACAACGAAAATCATCCTGGTACCATGACAACAATTTTGTAAAATTGATGTGCATTCTCCCTCAATCACTGTGGAAAAACAGGAAATTATAATTTACTACTGAAATAAATATTTGCAGTACTCTCAACATGCCACATACAATAGGATCCACTTAAACATTTGACATTGCACAAAAGAAACAGTCAACTTTTTGAGTCAGAAATTCATTCACAAATAAAGGGCTGAGAGAAAAGCCACTAAATCTTTGGGGTAATTGCTCGCCCTTTTGAGTAACTTGTGTGTTTGAGAGGGTCTGCTAAGTCCTGTGGCAACAAAATGTCTCCATAGTTCATATTGATGATAATGCCAGAGGTAAATTCCAGTTCCACGTGTCTCTTGTCACCTGTTTCTGCTACCTAATTTAGCTTCCCAAATGCTGTGCATAGACAAATATCCCTTGCACTGGCACATCCTGTGCAGATCATCCTTCTTTTCTCAGGATTTCTGAAGCATCTCAGTAACTGTGGTGCCTTTTCAGAAAAATAAAAAGCCTTTTTGGAAATGATTGCCTTTGCAACAGTCGCCTCAAGTTTGCTGTGAACAAAAGGCAGAGCATTCTGCTGCTGTGTGCAGTGATTGAGCTGCTCAGCCTGTTTCTGTATGAATATCCAATTACCCCTTTGAGCTCCTGGAGTGGCGAGGGAGGGGAAGGCGGGAGGTATTCTCATCATGTTGCAATTATGATTCTTCCACTGTCCTTTCCCCCTTCTTCTGAAAATGATCCAGACTGGAAGGGAGTCATTACTGAGCTGATTATGATAGCGTGTATTCTTTAATAAATATGCTCACAATGGTCGGGGTGAATAACGCTCTAGTGACAAAGGATTGCCTCATAGGTGGCTCTGTGATTAGCCATTGACCTCATGTGTGGTTTCTCTCTCACCTGGGTGATTGAAGCATCTGAAAAAGGAGCAGAGAGCTCTGATTATAAATTACAATTTCTGATCAGAACCGTTGGACTGATAATAACTCATCGCGCAATCCGTGAAACATTCAGGTTTCACAAACCCCTTGTGATTAGAGTCCTCACAGAGAAATGGCAACATGCCTGAATCACTCAAAATTTTAATTTGTGAACGTAATCATAAATCAAGGTTCTCTTCATAGGAGGGCCTTGCCCTTTTTCTGCTTGTTCAAGTGCAATTTTGTTCAGTGAGAAGTAAGGCCAAGCACTGGATTTGGGACAGATCTAAGAGGAGGGGAAGTTGCTCTTCATGGACTCAATATCAAAACTGTTCATCAAAAGGTCAACATCCTCCACCTGCAAGCAGCACCCAGGGTCAGCTCTCTGATGTCAAAACATGCCTGGTCCAATTCTATCAACTTCAGGTTGAAGGCTGGGTGTTTTCAGGTCTGACCCAATTCTGGCACAGCTTCTCTGGCTGCTACCACTTGAAATTTGCCATGTCTAGGACAAGAGGTAAATCTCTTTGTGCCAGGGGAAAAGCCAAGCTATTGTGTGTCCTTAAAAGTCTTCTGGAACCTGCCCTGGTTTATGTAACCCTCCTTCAGAGCAGGACACTTCAATAAACAGTGATCCCCATCCTCGGAAAGGTGTTTTCCAACAGACCTCTCTACTGAATGAGGATTGTAGCTCAATTTGGCTTAAAAAACATAGACTAATATTGACATTGCCCTCATCCTCTCATGTGATGATTTATTTCCTCAGCAGAATGAGCTCTCCTATAAAAAAGGATGTTTGATACAGGACAATAGAGTTTGATTTGCATCATGATCTCTCCTGCCCCAAACGACTGGCAGAGAAATTCAATTTTGCCCTTGTCACCGGAACGGTTTGTGTTGGAAGGGGCCTTAAAAGGTCATCTCATTGCAACCCACCTTGCAACCTGACCTTGCCTTCAGTTTTCCTTATTTAAAAAAGGAAAATTGAAAGGTCAAAAATAGAAAAGGAAGATCGCTTGGTGTACACAGAGGGATGAAGGTGTATACAATATACAATGCACTACCAAATCCATGCTTAGTGCCCTGTTTTTTTTTCAACAGCATTATAGCACTAAATTATTTATCAAACAGATTAACAGTATGTACATGTATATTTAATGTAGAAATTATCATCCATTTACAGAAGGGTTTTAAATTAGCACATGGGAGAAGTTCCTTCCTTTGGTGTTTGCACTTCTTGTTGGCAGCTGCACTTCCTCAGCCTGTGACACTCGTCCTATTTTTGAAAATATTTCTCCAGGTTTTGACACTGTTGAGCTGGGTCCATTACCAGACATGGCCTGATCCCACTACCTAAAAATCTTCTGGAGGGAAAACCCACTTGCTGTATGACATGACAACTCCAGAAGCCAAACTGTTGCTTAGCCACCCTCCCAAGCAAACCAGCTCTTCCAAGTCTTCCAGCACCAACATCTGCTCAGTTAAACTCTTAGTGCACCCCAGGGGTCTGCCACTGGCACACTCTGCAGAGTCAATTCACTGAGGTATGGGTGCAGACATTTTAGAAATACTGAGCTGGAGTTCAAACAGAGTTCTTAAAATGAAGGTGGGTTTTGTGTATTTTTGCAGTTTGAGAAAGATCAGGCCTTTGCAAGTCAAACTTACTCATTTCCCAAAGCTGAAAAGTGTGTGTTTTCTCATGCCTGCAACCTACAGCTTGATTTTCAGAACCTGGCTTCCTTATCCACTCGGCATAAATGCCATGGTATTCCTCTTAGATAGTGGAACAAGCATTTCTTTGCAAAGACTTGCTTTGAGTTATTCTGGGCAGCTCTCAGGAGAGGGGAAATATAATAACAAAAGATTTAACTACAGTTTGCAGCGCCGTAACCAGGGAAAGAATCGCAGTGTTACAACTAAATATTTATAGCAGAGCCCTTGCTGAAGAGCTCTGTACAGTAAATAATTACCATATTGCTTCAGTCAGGACTTCTCTGATGCAAGCCAGGCAGAGCCCCTTCCTGCCACCACTTCAGGGTGGGAAGAAGTCATCCCACGCATCCCAGTTGTGGGCTCCAGAGTTACTGCAGCTCTGGAGACAGCTGCTCCATCCCTGATATCCCCACCACTGCCTGTATGAGAGTGAAACACTACCTCTGGTGTTAATCAGGACATCCCCCTGCTTCATTTTCTGTTCTCTTGGAGGACAAATCTCTTTTAATTCTTCAGATATCCAAAACAATCTACTTATCTCGGCCTGCAAAACTTTCATCTGAGGATCAAAAATATCCCAGTGCATTAGAAATATGAATTTACCCTGTAGGATAATGTATTTTAATCCTTTAGTGAGCCAGCTCTCCTCCCAGTTTTAAATCAGGGAGGCCTCTCAGCAATCTAAAAGACTTGAAAGACTTGATTCTCTCCTGCATTAATACACACACATATTATCACTAATTGTTTAGTCTCTCTTTAATCTATTTAAATGCATAATATAGACTTCAAACATATTATTCTATTTCCATTTCAAATTGCATGTGAGTCATTAAGCAGAGAGATTCGTTCATTGCTAGTTTTTAAATGTGGATATAAGGGCTAGATTCTACCATAGTGCTAGGTGGACATAATTACCTTTTCACCTGAGTGCTGGTGGTGGATGCCTGTCACAGGGAAAATGTTCAGGTTGGGTGTTCTGTTTTCATTTCTCCCCTTTTCTCCTTTACCTCATATTAGAGAGATTGAACTTGTTAAACCTGGGTATTTGTACTTGACACATGAATTTATTATTCCTGTAAAAATGCTTCAAGACTTATGAAACTTGTGAAGTGCAGACCTGAAGCAGCTCTTAGGTAAAGGCTTAAATGACAAGGAGAGCAAAACAGGCATTAAGTAGTGTCAAAATCTTATGTAATGATAGCAAACTTACAGTTTTTTCTCTTATAAAGTCCCAGAGCATATAGACAAGGCAATTCAAAATGGTTGAGAGCTCAGGATGGTGGATGGAACAAGTGATAGACGGACTCCAGAGTAATTAAAAGCTTTCCTCAAATGGGAGAGCTTTCATTTTTAAGAGGCTTGAGAAGTTATAGAATGAGTTTCCCTCTGACTGTGTTTATTTGTACCTACAGTTCACAGCAGCGCAGTGAAACGCGATGTCCAGAGGAGGCAGGACAAATAGCACTCCATATTTCAACCATCAGTTGTCCCAAGGGCATTTACTTCATTAATGAGGATGATGGCTTCAATTTTTCTCTTGAGAGTCTTTGAAAGAAGGTGATTAATACACTTGCATAACAGTGACATATAACTTCTGTGATTCAAGCAATAAACTCTGTTTCACCTCTTAAAACCTCTGGGGACTATGGTAAAGTTGGTGAGAATTCTCTGGGTTATCCTGTGAAACAGTGCCCTTAGATTAAGTGGTAAAAATAGGGGAAAAAGAGAAAATACTGGATGTATCATGCAGAGACCTTTGTGCCCATAGTCTCCCCCAGCAGCACGGGGTATCCTCACAAGGCATTGTCAGGAGAAAGCCAGATGACACCTCAGAGACCAGAGAGCAAAAAAAAAGAAAAATATAAACCCCTCTCTTGATTTTTTTTTTCCTGATAGAACTGGATTTTTAAAAAATTTTACTTTCTCTCTTTCATACAGCCCATGATTTGCCATTACAAGAACGGCAAGCTCTGTGTATCATCAGGAGATCTGGACAACATCTTTTATACAGATGGAGCAGCCAGACATTACTTGAGCAGTCAAAGTTGCCACGGATGGTTGTTTTTGTTGGTAACTAATGGGAGATAGTTCCAAGTTGCTTATAAAGATAGTTGCATGGAAAAAAAAGTATTATGGAGGAACAAGGCCATGGTATTTATAGGGTGATTCTGCTGAAACAGTTCCTCCTGTGATAAAAAACTCTTTGAGAAAATTGGCTGAATCTACAACAGCATCTCTTTTGGAAATGGAGAGTTTGGTCAATTCTGCTTGTAGACACAGTAAAATATCACTGGAGATCACATATCATCAGTGCTGTGATGCAGCTTGGTCTTCAAAGTGGATCTCATGGATCTTTTAGGTAATAATTTGCTATTAGACTGAAGGATAAAATAGTTATTTTATGTATATATATGTGTGTATATATATACAAAAATTTCTTTATAATGAAATTATTTGGCACAAGTAAGAGAATGTGTGCAAAACAGTCCTTGGGCTTTGGTATCTATGCTGGCTTCAGCACAGCCTCCCATTCAATAAATTTCAAAGATCATCAGGAGTTACATCCACAGATTAGTGTTGGTTATAAAATCTCAGTGTTCTGCTGTCTTGCCATGTGCCAGATTTTCTGCTGCAAGTGTTTCACCTCCTAATGGAGTGTGAGGAAGAAAAGCTGAGCACAAACACTGTTGATTCAATGAACTTGCAGCCTGCTTAAAGAACTCGGCTCTGCCCTAACAGGATTTTATGGGAAACAAAAGAAGAAAGGAAAATGGGTTGTCTGACAGAATAGAAATCCTCTGGTTTTCTGATGCCAAACTTATCTCAGTGCCACATGATGAGATGGCCCAGCAACACATATGCAAGCCCTGAGATCAGATTGGTTCCACATTCATGAAAAAAACCTCATCAAGCACCATTAAATCCCTGCAATGACCTTCAGATGAAAACATTTCGTGTGGGTGTGAGTGGAGAAAAATCCTGTAACTAGTTTTATCTTGGCAATGCTAAGCTTGTTGGAAATGTCTTTTAAATAGAAACACTGGGCAAAAGCAGCTCCTGGGACATCTGGAGCGGGGAGTGTCCAGGGTTGGGCTTAAACACGTCCTTCCCTCTGCAGGGGTGGGGAAGCTGCTGGACCCCAAATCACGTCCCTGCCCATCTCCAAACAGCACCAGAGAGCCTCTGAGAGGGCAGGGACCTGGCAGAACCAGACTTCCCAGCTTCTTCTTCCTTCCCTCAAGTCAGGGAATGACCAAGGTGAGGTCAGGAGGTGAGGGTGCATCTCCACATCCACCTCCTTAAGCGTGTCCAGCAGCCCTGAAGATGCCAAGCACTTACCCCATTATTCCCTCTTGGCAAGGACACACCCATGATTACTAGTAGACTGACATTTTAATTTTGAGACATGCCTGGTAGAAAACAGAGGGGAAAAACATTCAGGATCACACTCTCTTGGTCATCTCTGTGTTTGGTTTGAGGCAAGACTTGTGAAATGTCAACCTTAGAGTCAGAAATGAAGTGACAATTCTGGGTTACCTGTGTGTGGTATTTTGACTGGAAAAACTCAGCAATCCACACTTCCCCTGAGTTAACTCTCAGGACAGCCCCCTGGATTTCCTTTTTCATGAAGTAATACTGTTTTGAAACAGGAAGCACAACAAAACCATAAGCATGCTGGATATGAAATATTTTATTGTATAAATATTGTGTTGCATTGCATTGCTTGATGGGAGCAAGGACACTTGGCTGAACAAAAACTCTGTATGATTTTTTTTGTGGGAGGTTTTATGTTTTTCTGGGGGGGGTTGTTGGGTTTTGTTGGTTTTTTGGGGTTTTGGGGCGTTAGTGGGATACATCTCCATCAATAGCAATTAGGTACCTGAGCTGCAGCACCCCTGTCTCCAGAGGGGGATCTTCTTGTCCAGCAGGAGCCCAGCACTGGTGGCAGCAATGGGAAGCAACTGGTGAAACATTTCAAAGGGGAAAGCACATTACTGAGTAATGAACAACTCAGCGCAATATTACAATAGTATTAAACATTGGTTTAGTATGAATTCTGCCAAAATCTATGTTAAATCCACAGCAACAGCATTATTGCTGGAAAAGAAACAAGTAATCTGAGCCCCTCAGCATGATCTCTCTGAGCTTAGCCCTCTCTCTTATTACAGCTGTTCACCCAAACTAGTGCTTTGAATGTAGATGAACTTGGAGAAACTACTGAAGCCAGCAGAAAAAGGTAGAGGTGTCAAACATCATGAGGGATCTCCGAGCAGGGAGCACCAGCTCTTCCCCTTCCTGCGGGGTCTCCTTGCATGCCAGCCTCTCTGAATGTAAATTACCAGAGAAAACACTTAGCATTTTCTTTTCTATTAATCAGCATCCCTTTGTCTTCATGGGTGATAATTGCTCCTGACTTTCGCTAAGTGAAAACCAGTGAGCCAAATCCACTGCTGGCATTCGCAGCGGGAGCATCGCTGGGAACTGGGAGGGATGTGACAGGGACACTTTCTGGGCTCTCCTCCTGTGCCCAACACCTCCACAGCATTCCACAGGGCTACTGGGACACAATGAGTTCCCTTTTAAATGCGAAGGCTCAGACACAGTGTTTTCTTGTCATTTTTATTAATTTTTTATTAATTATGATTTATACTTACAAGGACCGTTTTAAGCTGTCGGCACAGGAGGATTGGTGGCAGTGCTCTTCAGTCCTTTCTCAGGGGACATGATGGCATTAATAATATCATCATTTTCTATTTTTCATTCAATATATTATAAAATCCATGAAGCATAAGAGCAAGCCTTTGAAGCACCTTCTTCTCTCCCCTGTCTTTGACAGGAGCTGGTAGCAGTTGCTGAGGGAAGGAGCTAATTATGTACTCTCAGATAGGCAATAGCTCTATCAGGCAATTATTTGCTGGTTTTTTGTTTTTGGGGATTTTTTTTTTTTTTGTATTTTTAAAATGAGGGGTTTAAATAGTGAATGCAATACATAATTACCAAGGTGAATTCTGAAAGGCTGAAGGCAAAATGACACATTGCGTCTCAGCAGGATAAATCTGCTAAGATTTCAGAACTTATTTATTTATCCATTCATTTATTTATTATTAATTATTTATTTGAAGATGTTCTCATTTTCCCTGCATGTTTTTTCTGTCTAAGAATTGCAGCCTTTTTTCATCTCAATGGGTAGAGGCTTACCTTTAACAGGCTGGTTCATACCCAAAGCATTCTTGAAATTTGCTTTAAATTTTTAGGCTGCTCCCTTTCTCACCCCTCCTTGTTTGTTGTTTTTTTTCTTTTCCTAAAATGTGGATCTCCAGTTCATAAATGGGCAGAGTTACATCACTGAAAAGATTGATTAATTGGACATCACGAAAGTGGAACTGCATTATAGTAACATTATAATACTGCATCACTGCTGATACCCTGAAATGGTGCACATTTCCAAAGCATGCAGTGCACTGATCCTCCTGGAGAGTCCATGACCAAATAAATGTGTTCCAGCCCAGTGTACAGCCCTCATAAATCAGCTCATTATTTCCTCAGCATCACTGGATGTAATTGAAATTGGTGTCATGTTTATAACCCCTGCTCACAGAGCATGTGTGTGGAAATGGGCTAAAAACTGCTGAAGAGATATTTTGACCTTAGGTGGCCTTCCTTTAATCATCTTTCATATGACACAGAAGAAAATAACAGTGTTAAAGAAGAAATTAATATAATTTCAGGGAGTTATCTCCAGTAGTTTCATAAGGTCATTTATGAACTCCAGTAATCATGGTGGATGCCCTTCTCATGTGTGCTGATTGAGAGGTCAAAACTGGGATATTTTTACTTCTTTTTAGAGCTTTGCAATGATTTGCTGGTGGATTTCTTTTTTTTTTTTTTTTACAAAAAAAGTACTTCACTAGAGTGTGGCTTAGCAGAATATGAGAAATTGAAATTAATGGCAGGAACACAGGAAAGCATCTCTATTACACAGCCTGGGAGGTTTTGCATGCAGCCCCACATCACAGAAAGTGTGGAGAGAATTGAAATGCAACACCTTGGAGCATCTCCCTGACCAGAAACTCTCCTGTTGTCTCAGGCCAGCTCCCAATTCATCCAGGAGACAAAGGAAGGCCTGGAGATGAAAGTCCAAACCTGCTGTCACCCTGTCACAGCAGGAGGAAGTTGCCAGACAACACCTAAGTGTTGTAGAGCTCCGTATTGAGCCCGAAGCCTTTTGAAATGAGCAAACAGACTTTGATGTGGCAGCGAGGGATCTGCTCTCCATTGCCACAGGGGGGGATGCTCCAGGGGCAGGTGATCCCTGGCAGCTCCCTCCAGAGGCACAGGGAAGGCTGGAGGATGGATGGGTGCCCAGCTTGGTGGATGGAGCAGCTCCTACCTTGACCTCACACTCACAGTATTTTGCCCTCCATTGCCTCCGGCAGAGGGAATGCAGAGGCAGACATGGGGTGGGAAGAGCTACATCAGCCTCAGGAAGGGGAAGAGCCAAGCTTTAACTCCTGCTAGTTCCTGTGCCTCCTGGAGCTCTGCACTTAACGCTCATGGTGTTTAACTTTCTCAGTAGGGAAAAGTGCTGTGAGCCTTTCCAAGGCAAATAAACCACAGGCACCTTGCGCTGTGTGCACATGTCTTACCCAAAGCCTGTGGCTTCCTCTCCCACAGCTTTTTTCTGATACTTGGTCTTTTCCTTCTGCTCAAACCCCAGAAAACCTCTACAACCATCCCCTTACCTCCCATCTCAGCTTCAGTAGCTTTGCAAAGATGCCCAATTCCCACTGAGGTCCCTTCCATCAACACCCAGCAGCGTTCGCTCCTCCCCACCCTTCTGGGTGCTTGGCTCTTCCAGAGTCTCGGGTAGCACTGCCATCCACTTCCAGGTTTCCCATTCTTGTCACTCTTGGACTCAAGGGAGACCCTTATGGCCCCCATCTGTGAGCTGGTGGGATCACTTCAGCCCCACCAGCATCCTCTCCAATCCATCAGCCAAAGGACCCCCCCATGCTTCCCACCAGCTCCTCTCCTGCTCTCCTCTGCTGCCTTTGGAGTCACTTCATGTCTCCATGGTCTCACTTACAATATTAATCCCAGTTCTGGGATGAGTTAAACAAAAGAATATTAAATCCCAGACCTTGCCCCTGCCTGCTCCATCCTCAGTAGTGCAAGCATAGGGAGAGAGGGAGGCAGGCAAGGAACATGACATATTCTGTGTCTCACTGCAGAAAAAGGTCTTTATATGCTGGGGTCCAGGTGATGATGGCAAACAAACACCTTCCTGAGCTCCTCCAAGCTTGGACACGTTAGCACAGATCAATTACTTATAAACCAGGCTACCTTCCTAAGATGAGAGAAGCTGTTGGGTGTCTCTGCCAGGATTGTCACTTAAAAATGAGAGAGACAGAAAACTTCCAATATTCTCCTTAGGTTTGACAAATATTTTGCTTTTTGCATCATTTAATAATTCCTATGCCAAGGCTGCTGCAGAAATTTCAGTCTGAGAGGAGGAGAACTGTTGGCTCCTTTCACAAGACTTACTCAGAGTCTCTCTCTGGCTCCAAGCTGTAACTGTGAGTTATGCCATAGCTACAAACATTTCTGCTGAGTGTGCAACACAGGCCACTGCCCAATATCGTGTACATATCTGCAATGTTTTGTCTCCAGTGAAAAAAACTGAGGAAAAATCCAGATCGTTTGAAACCCATGGCTGGAATTCCAGTTACAGCAGGTGGTGCTAAAAATTTCCACAAAGCATAAGAAGGTATTTTCCATGCTGGCAAAAATAAGATTTTTCACATCTTATATTTAAACCCTCAAATAAGGACCTGCAACTATATTCATACAACCATATACACTAATCTCTAGCTACCTTATTTTATGTGAATTGCTGCTCAGATATTTTTTGTCAGCCTGCACTGCAGTTGCCAAACCCCTCACAGTTCATAATATTTTACCTCTGTCAAACAAGGGGGAAAACCTGTAAGTATTTAAGTGCAGATTAGATGCAGCTTTGTAGGAGCTGATAAACAGACTTGGCCAGGACAGCTGTGAGCCATGGAAAGTAGAGTGGCTGGTCCAGCAATGAGCACATGCAGAGAAAACGTGGAGCAGAGCTGGAAACAGGATCCAGGTCCATGAAATCCTGCTGGTTTCACAGCCAGACACCTCTTCTTTACCTGCTGGAGAGGGGCTTGGCTGTCTGCAGCTTTGGAAATGTGCACACACGAGTAGGAATTTCCATGGCAGTAGCTCATTCTCTCTGCGTGTCACAACAATCTTGCAGATTCCCTGGAAATGCTCAAGGCCAGGTTTAATGAGGTTTTGAATGATCTTGTGGAGTGGGAAGTGCCCCTGCCCAGGGCAGAGGGGTTGTAGCTGGAGGATCTATAAAACCTAAACCATGCTGTGGTTATGACCTTTCTTTCCCCAGAGGTTTTCCTTCTACATCTGTCACTGCCTCCATTTCATGCAAAAATCAGCACCACCGAAATCCCAATTACCACAGAAATTTAGAAGAACTCTACGTCCCACTCTGATCTCCTTCACCTCAGCCCCAAGCCAAGGGGAACCCAAAAATGTCATAGTTGCATTCTGGTCAGGAAAAGCCACCCTAAAAATTCAGCACCACACATATGGCATAATGACAGAGCACAAAAATGCAAAGAGCCCTGAGAATTCTTTTTTTTGTTTTAACCTTTGACTCATGGCAATGGAGGGAGGGCATTAAAGACTCCCTATAAAGAGACATCAAAGGGGAGAATGTGATAATCTCAGCAAAATAGCAAATTGCATCCAAACCTCAGGAAGACAATGCCTGTGGCTCTCCTGTAAGAAGTTTTCCTGTAAGAGGGCTCAGTGAGGGAATCTGAGTTAATCCATGGGAGCTGGGCTTTCCAGCAGCAGTTTGGGAGGTGAGGCAGGTGAGCACTTCACTGAGGGTGACCAGCCTCTAAGAAGGCACTGTGCTGATAAGGAGAAAGCTCATTTCATCCACCATTAAATATCCATTAAGGACTTTAATTCCTGCCAGCTCTCTTGCACAAAGCAGAGTCAATGGAGAGTTGTGTTTAGGAAGCTTCACTATCCATTTTGTCCAAAATGGCCTCACACTATAAAGGAGAAGAGAAAAGCCAGGGATGCAATAGATGAGTGCTGTGAAAAATATTACAACTGGTTTCCCTACTAACAACTTAAATGTTAATGGGAATAGGCTTCCACTTAGGTTCCTTGATCACCTTTAGAAGCCAAAATACTTCCCAGGTTTGTTTTAAAAATCAAGAATAGCTGAGTTTTCAATGTTCCCCATGAAATGCAGCATTCACTGACTTCCTCAAGGTGCTCCTAAGTATAGCTAGTGGTAAAAAAAATCATAAAGAATGATGAGTTGAAAATATTTTCTTCCTTAAATTAGAAAAATTTCTACACCCTGTGAATTTTTAAAAGCCCCTTTACCTGCAATGTAAAAGATCTCTGTCAAACCTAGGGAGGAATGGCTGTGCAGAGACATGCAGGGATGCCAGGATGGAGTGGGAAGGACCTTCCAGTCAAGAAGCAGTTTTCTCCATTTTGTTACACAGTTCTGTGTCTCATTTTTCAGAGAGAAAGAAAGCTCTTCACACACTTGTGTATGATCTGTCCTTAGGCTGTTTATTTCTGCTCAGATTCAAGAGGAAGACAAAGCATCTGGGACATGCAGTCCTATTCCTAAGTAAGCAGGTTTAAGGGAATTGTGATTAACACCAGATAATTCTGGGATCTTATGGAAAACTAAACCCCTCAGACATTTCAGATTTGTCTCCTGCTGATTTTGGAAAACATTCTTTACTCAGAATTAGATCCTGTGTCTTTAATTCCTATTTTCTGCATTTACATAAAATCCAACTAATAGGGTTTCTGAAAACATTTGAAAATATTGGTTCTGCTACACTTTCTTCTTCTTTTGATCAAAAAGCATGACAAAGAAACCATCTACAATAGCTTTCATTCAATTCTGGCTCTACATATCAGAATACTTCACTGCTTCCAGCAGTTACCAGTTTTAACAAACTATTTTTTCCCCTAGGGAAGAAAATCTTGCCAACCTCAACTAAATATTTGGACTTACAGGTTGTTAAGAGAACTGTATCAGATTTGTTTTTATAGCTCTAGAAGAGATCATGGCTACTTCTCAGAACAAACTCAGCATTAGAGCCCCAGCTCTGGAGTGTCTGGAATGCAAAGCATGGAAGTTGGAAAGAAAACAGATTTCCATGGTGGATGAGAAATCCTACAGACCACTACATGACCCCTGAGAGTGTGATAGGGATATTTGCCACATGGAATGATTTCTTTTGTGACAGAGCTGATCAAAATTTTTCTAATTTTACTTTCTTAAAACAAGCAAATAAAAAACAACCCCAACCCAATGAAACAAGCAACTCAAAATATTCTGAATCACGACAAAGCAACCTGGAAACATAGACTCTTCCACCATATCAATATTGTGGACATCTCCCGTGGACATCCAGTGGTTTTTTTTTTTTTAGTGCAAAAAATTATGTTTCTGAATACAGACACTAAAATGAAAATGCCATTTAGCTTCTCGTGCAAGGCCAAATGCCTCTTAAGCATTAAACCTTCAGATTTTTCAAGGAAAAAAAAACAAACTACTTCTCAAAACACTTCAAAAAGAGACAAAAAGGTGAGGGGAGCTATTTTTCCTGCTTTTAAAAAGCATTATGCAGGAACCTAAACTAATTTTAGATTAAAAAAAAAAAAAAAAGGAAAGGAAAAAAAGGGTTATTTTTACAAGGTCTCTGCATTGATTAGCTTCAGAGGAGGAGACTGGTGCACTCCAGCTCTAGCAAAGCTGTGTAAAAGGAAACAGGAGAAAACAAGAGAAGCTCCATAAAACAGTGGCTGTGTTTTGTCTCTTTGCCTGCTTTTCAGTGCTCCAAAGCCTCCTGATGGAGGACTCAAAGGCTTTGGAGTTGTGCTGATTCCATGGGAGCAGAGGATGCTCAGCTCCCAGAGGAAAGGCTCAGTAATTACCATCACTGCTGTGATCAGGGTATTGATCTGCAGTGAGACTGCACAGCAGCAGCATATGGGAGTGCTTCTTTTATCCCCTGGATGGAGGCTTGGGGAGTTTATCTTCCTGTGAGAGTACCTCCTTCCTTTTTTCCTGCAAACCATTAAGAGTATTGACAAACTAGTGAGATTTTATCAGAAAGGGTTTAAAAAATAAAAAAAAAAATTAAATATCTCAGGGATGCATTGATTTTTATTTATATGGGAAAAAGATTCTTCTAGCAAAAAACTATAATCAAGCAATCAAATCCAATTACCTTATTAAACAGAAACCCTAAAACTCATGAGCATGAGAATGCCAAATAATCTAGTTTTGTGCAATGCTTTTTAATATTTAACACAGGCTCCTTCCAAGGCAGCTCTAATGCTTGCTGTAAAATTTAACTGCAAGGGCTAAATTCTCCTTTCATTGAAATGCCAACCCTAACAGATAAAAGAATGGGCTGTGTTGTTCCCTTCTTAGGCACATGGGTCTGAATCCTACAACCAGTGTTGCTCCTTTATATTCTGCATCCATTTGCTTTTTGCTCCTGGCAGATAAGCTGAGCATTATTAATATGAATTTCCTCACATAAATATGTTAATATGCTGTGGCTAAATGCAGATAAGTAAGGAGCTGGAATGAAAAAAAAAAAATCCTTTCCCATCCAGATTTTCAGCCATGCTCTGATTTTTTTTTTCCAAGCACTTTAAGATTTCAACTTTCCAAAAAGACAAAGAAAATGACCCCTGAAGAAAAGCCAAAAAGAACACAAAATGAGGAAGAAAAACCCCACCTGCACCAGAGCTGGTGCCAGTATCATCTGTGCAGTGCAGCCATCACAGACTTCCTTTCTGGAGCAGGCTTGAGCCCAGGTGTTATTACTCCACTGGGTGCTGTCTGCATTTAAGTAACTCTTTCTCCTCAAAACCCCATTTTTCAGCAGTGTCACTTCACTATTGCTCTTCTGTGGGTTGCATGCTGTGATTTTTTTTTTCAGGCATAAAGTTATTTTATTAATGCATTCGTAGTTATATACATGATTACCTAGGAAAATTCAAGGAAAAATAGAGTTCTAAATTCCTAAAGGAACCAACAAAAAAACCCAACACAAAAAAAAAACAATAACCCCAAAAACGAACAAACAAACAAAGTGGAGTTTATTTCACTGATTTTCAGGGAAACATGCTCATTATCTGAATCCTAGTTGTTGTTACCTAAGGAGCATATTGTAGTAAGTAAATTTTGTTTCTTGAAGTAAATTCATTTAATCTACCTCCATTTCCTGGAAAATGTCAGATGTACCTATATAGAGAATCAGACACTTTAACATTCTAGTAGGCATCTGAAGCAACCTTTGAATCAGTTAATTAGATTGCAAGCAACATGGTAATGAGGTCACAGAAACTAATTTGATGACCTTTGTTATAAATAGCTATTAATTAATGTATAATTAATCTTCAAATTCGTAGGAGACATTGCATGTGACTTGTACATGAAAACAAAATTAGAAAACATCATATTCATGTTATATATGATTGTTGATTAAATGGTTATCATATTTAAATTATTCCCAGATTATCATGCAGATAAGCAATGAAGGTAATCAGATAACAACGATTTGCTCAGCGTTAGAGTTTGTTCAGTGTGTGATGACGAGCTAAAGCATTAAGCAGATGTTTGAGCATGAGGCAGACTCACCAACACTTCCTAAAATAGCATCCCTTGCTTACAAAACCTTCTGATAAAGCTTGGATTTCGTAAAGGAGAAAAGAAGAAATAACCATAAACAAGGACAATAGCAGGATTATCAGAGATGATGTGTAATGTGTTTTTTCTCTCCACTTTTTTGGCTGAAGCAGAGGGGAAAAAAAAAGCTTCATTTCACAATTTATCTGCAAAACCTTTCTCCAAGCTTTGGTGGCAATACTGAAAATGGATAGATTGCCCTGTACTCATCTCTGTGCCCTCAATCCCTCCTCCCCTGGCACAGTGGGAAGAACAAATATTAGCAGAGCTTAATGGCCAGGTCAGTTGCAAGCTCTGAAAGTGTGCATTTAAAATGTGGGATGAACTCAGCAAAATTACTTTAAACATGTTACATCTTGTCCCATGTTATTAATGAAGGAAATGACCTACTTTCTTGCTCCATAGATGAGGGGATAACTCATTAATGAGCAGTAATACATTAGGACTTAATCTGGGGAGCTACCAAGCTAAATTCTTGGGGTCTGTTGGTGCTCCTATATAAGGTTTACCTTAGACCTTAGCAAATCCTGTCCCAAAAAATTCACCCATGGAGTATGGCTGCACTGTCAGATCTTTCATTTCCAATGCCTGTCGCTTAAGCGCCAGAAAAAATCATTCCCAGATCACCATAACCCAAAGTAATCGTTTCTGCATGGTCATAAGAAATTATTTTTAAAAATTCTAACCATTGAGACTTGATCATTTCTAGGAAATGGTTGTAAAAATAGCACCTTATTGTTTCCAAATGATTTCTGTTCAATTTTCAAATTTAAAGCTTCAATCTGCAAGCATTTACAAGTAGCAGTTTTCTTCTTGTCAATAGCTGTATTGAACTCATGTTGAGAGCTCAGAAAATGAAACCACGTCCCCTCAGCATTGCAAACTCTCAGGCTGGGACTGGGATTGTTCCCTGTCTCACATTCCACCAATTACAGAGCTGGACCTTTCATTAACACTAGGGCTAATTAAAAGACACGGGATCCAAACTGTTCTGACAGAATGTTGGCTACCTGACAAAATTAATATTTTTGTGAGAATGCTTTCCAGAGAGAAAGTCAGCTTCTTTGTGCAAAAGAAATGCCCCCCTTTCGTTTTCCCTCCCACAATTTTTTGGACACACACAGGCACACACACCCATAACTTGGAGGCAGAGATGCCACCACACATTTCTTGTCCCATTTGCATTGAAATCCCTGTGCCACTTCCCATTTTCTGCATTCAAATATCTACCAAATGAGGGGGGAGATGAGGATGCTTCACAGGAAACAACATCCAGGCAGAAATCCAGGGATTAAAAACTAAATAAATTAAGAATTAGCAGGCTCCTGTTCTTCATTTTTCATAAAATACTGACACAGCTTTCCAAGTCTATTTCTGAAATAACTGAAAGCATTTGGGTTTCTGAAAAGTTAAATATTTCTTTTTAAAATGCCCCTCTGTTTGCGATTAGATATCTTGCAATATTTTACTGTAATTGGTAAATCAGATGAAAAAGAACTTACTGAAGCATAACTATTGCCCTGGAAAGTAGAAATACAAAATTGCTTTTAAATAGTGCCAGGTTCTCTGATCTCCTACAGAAAAAACTGAAAACAGAGTAAAAATTTAAAATATTGAGTTTGCAGTCAAGATTAACAATGTCCCTTCAATAAATGTTGAACGTTTATTTTTAAAAAAATCCCTTAACATTTATTGCAATATAAAGTTATAATTTTCCTGTGGACTTGAACAGAAATAACAATGAGACCAATCAAGCCAGGTCTGTTGATATTCCATTGCCAACACAGATAAAATACATAGATTTGAAGAGAGGCATTAAACTTGGATGTGGGCTAGGATTTTCTCTCTTTGAGCTTCCTGGATGAAAGGCACTGTATGGTTAATAAATGCTGGGGCTGTGATGTATTCTTAATACTCCTGGAAGAGCAGACATGTTTGGAAAGTCCATTGCTGTTTTTAGTAAGAGGGAAGTTCCCACTAAGGCCACGCTGGTGAAGGCAGGATTGCCCACAGGGAGTTACAACTGGCATGTTAAATTCTGCCTATGATTTGTTCCAGAGCTCCCTGGAAAGCAGGGGGATAGAAAAGGACAATGATGGGAAATCCTTGTTCATTCCCCTTTCCTTGGTAACAGCCTGAGTGTGAAGATTATGGGAATGAGAGGAAAAGTGGAGGATTCTGCCAGTAATTCTCTTATTTACACAGCGAGTCTCAAGTCCAGTGTCTCACAGTGCAGTCTCAGCTCTCACTCATTCCTTACCTGCTCTTTATTTATTCAGTTCCTGAAGTTAATTTTCTTATTAATGGGAAAAGATACAGTTTAGAAAATGTAATTTAATCTGCATCTGTCCCTCTTCCCAGTCCCCAGGACTGGAGAGAGAAACAAAGACCTACCTGAATGCACTGTTGATTCTGTATGAAATAACCTGTTGTATGACCCTAGTGCTAAAACTTTGTTTTTTCTGCTGTAGGATATTAATGATTAATAACCAAGTGGCACTTTGGAGGATAGCACCAACTCAGGTTGCCATAGCCAACACACAAACAGAGGGACATATGAATATAAACTATTATAATAAAGCAGTTATAATGACCTGCAGCCATCCTGAAGGATGAGAAGGATAAAAGAGAGGAGAGGACAATTTTCCCTTGGTAGATGGATACAGAGAAGACAGCCATATGTTGTCAATAATCCCTCAAATACTGTGAAGGTGTTTTCCTGAATGCAGCATCCTCTGGTTCCCTGCTCCTGTGACCAAACACCCAAATGTTGCAGGGTAGGTGGCATTTGGGGATAAAGCTCTGAACCACCATTAAATTGGAGATAACCTGGTTTGCTCCAAGCTGCAATTGTTGAAGTTAAATTCTTTCATGAAAAATTAACCCCTCAAAATGCAAACTGCTTTTGCAAGCTTACTGAATTTTGGAAATGGGAAAGCTTGGATGCTCAGCCAGGCTTGGCATTGATACTTCTCCAAGCAAGAAACAAAACAACCTCCAAACCAGAAACCAAACCTTCACTAAAGTGTTGGCACAAAGCAGATGCAGAGCCACTTAAAAAACCTTCTTATATATTGATTTCATGGTCTGGATACCCTTCTTTCATCCTGACTCTCTTCCAGGAGGAACCCCCAAGCCTGCATTTTATTCCCCTTCCACATTGTGGTGTCTGGCATGCAGCCAAGGGATGCCAGAGCTGGACAATCAAGGGAGCAGAGTCTGAGGATGCTACATAGATAAAGCAGACCAGAATTCGGCTTTTCTTCTAACACAGGTACCTCCTTCTTTAAAAGAAAAAAAGTAAATATCACTAAATAATGCAGGCACAAACAGGAAAAAAGCTTATCTGCTCTTCTCCCACAGTTTGTGTACTCAGCTTTCTTGAAAGTGCCTCCATAGTGTGGCATTTTTCGCTGTTAGATACTTTGGTGTTACCATTTAATTCATTACCCAAGGGCCTGTAGTGTAAAATACAATTTTCCTACTTGGATTCCAACCATACCTGCCATGCATAATAAAAGCCACACATTCATTTCACAAAAATAAATCGAATTCCTTTCGGGGGCACACTTTTATAGGTGGCTGAATCTGCAGCGCTTCTGATTAGACCAGAATAAAAAGGGAAAAGGAAAAAGAAAGGGGAAAAAAGATTTGTCCCTGTGGATATTTGTTCACAGTGTTACAACTAGTTCTGGGAAGGAGGATTGCCTGTCTCTGTAAATGGAGCGTTAGCTGTTAGCCGTGCGCAGTGCACAGCAAAGTGTGAGACAATGGCTCTGCTGTTCCACACGGGGGGAATGGACACGTGGAGATACGTTCTGCCTTGTTACTGTGCTCCAAAGCAGCTTTGTGCAGCTGCCACAAGGCTTCCCCCCCCCTTTGCTGGCTGGTTTAAGAGCTGCCCCAGCTTGGTGGGCTCAGGAAGGGCGAGGCCACGAGCGCAGCGCCGCAGCCCCTCTCTGAGCACCACCCATCCATCCTGCCACCACTGCTGACATGGGTGACAGGAAGAGCTCAGTGTGACCTGCCAGCTGGGTGCTCATCCTGGAAAAGACTGCCCAGGGAGTCCTGGCTGACAACATCACTTCAAGCTCCTCCAGGTGGGTTTGGCAGCACAAGTACGAGCTCCTCACCAGCGCTGTCATTGCCCGGTGAGCTATTAATGCATATTAGTGATTAATGGGCAATGGTTTGACTTGCTGCTCTTAGAGGTCTTTTCCAACCTTAATGACTCCATGACTGTATCATTTATTACATCACCATTTGTTTATTTTGCCCTGAAAGTGGCACTCTGCACCGCCATTGTGACAGGCACGCGGAGGCACCGTGCAGTTCTGCGCTTCATTTCCACAGAGTTAAATGGGATCTGTGGTTGCCCAGCACCTCAGAGGAGCAGGCACTAATTGCCAAGCAGTGAATGGAGCACTGAGAAGCACTGAGAGCAGGAAAGTTAGCTCTGATGCCACCCAGAAGATTAAGAAGCTGTCATGCTTGCTCACAGTAAATCATTAGCCAACTTGTTTTATGAAATAATAACAACATACATTGCTCCCTGCAGTCCGTGCTTGCTTCTGCATGAAATGTAACACAAGTCTGTAATAGGGAACAGAAATGAGAAGTGCAAAGTGAGGCATGGGAACACTGCAGTCCCTCTGTCCTTGGCCTGCCTGGTACAGCAGCTTGAGAGCACAGAAAACCAGCAGCCTCCATATGAAGCTGCATATGCATGACTCGAGGCCAAGAGAAATCCCACATGTATCTCCAGTATCTGCTAAAGGCTGCCATTCCCTCTCCCAGCATTTGATGGGAACATCTCTGGAGCCAAGCAGAGCATGACTTGCATTCCCTGGTTTTCAGGCACGTCCCAAAATCATCTGACTGCAGAAAGGCTTTGCCACTGCAAAGGTTCCAGCGAAGGGCTCACATTCCTTGTCATATCTGCTGGTTTTTCATATCCCTGGGCTGGTGCAGGCACAATATACCAGCCAGTGTTCATTTTGAACTCACTCACTAGTCCTCCTCCATGTTCTAATACCATGTGGGGGTCACTGTGTCTTGTTTGACTCCAGTCCAATTAGAACCACGGCACGTAAGAAACACCAATTTGCAGAAGTGTGTGATTCAGCAAGAGAAATAACTCCCAGGACTCCTACTGTCTTATCAAGTGATTTGGAGATTATAGTGGCACAGTTAATTTTGGATACCAAGCTCCTGATAGCTGAATAAATAGCTCAGTAAATAAGGACTGAATCTCATCAGTCATTCATTCTGATCTGCAGTTGGGTCCAGCATGTGAATTAAGATTTGGGTTCTCATCCATCCGGTAGGGAAGGAAAACATTTGTGCAAAACACACTCACATATTCCATTAGGACCCTCCCAAAATGGTTCAGCCAGAATCCAGACTTCTGGGTGCACTTACACCATGTGCCCACAAATAAAACTTTAACGCAAACCTTACAAGATAATTAACTTTATTTGAAAAACCAACAATAACAAGGAAACTTGGCAATGGTCAACTTTTTCTCTTGCCCTCTGTTCCTGATTAACTTTGCTGGAACATCTACAGGATCATGTGTGCATTTTGCAGCTGTCCCACCAGTGTTAAGGGAAGATTTGCATGTGCAATAAAGAAAGCAGCAATAGACCTCACAGGCTTGATCCTCATTCCCAGGCACTTGTGAATGTGATCTGAGACTGTTGGAATTTCACAGGAGTGTGGACACCCCCTCAGGGGTATGATCACAGCCTATCTGAAGAACCTTGGGGAGAGTTTAGGCTAAGATGAGGCCTATCTCCATTCTTTTTCTCTCTCCCTTGGAGGGAAGGTGCCACAAAGCAGAGGGAGCAGAAGGGACACTTCCCACAGACTCCTGCAGTCTCCTTTCTCAGCCTTTCTCTACCTTGCCCCATCAGCTTGCCATTAAAAGACACTCCCATGTATCATGGGAGAACATTTACTTAAGTTTGCTGGCACTTGAATTAACAGAGTCCCCTCACAACATCAAATCAGACCACAGTTCCAGGGTGATGTATTGAAAACCTTGTGAGAACACAGGCAGAAGCACTAATCGTGTGTACATCATTAACTCCAGGCTGATAAAACATTAGCTGCTTAAATCCTGCCAAATGCACCGGGCACCTCTTCCAGCAGTGTGTTACTCTTTGAATGTTACCTGTCAGAAAGGGAGAGCACCTTAGCTTTGCTTCAATCCCTTCAGAATTTGTGAAGTTGGAACTTCATAATTTTTGTAGTCGTTACATGACTTAAAGTGAATTAGGAATCCTTTCAAACAAAACACAACATTTCAGAACCTGGGTTATTTTTTGTCTTCCTAAATTATTAGAATCCACCACTTTTTTATTTTTTTTTTTAATCAAACGTTTTTGGCCCTTCTAAACTACTGAGTTTCAGAAAGGCTGAGGAAGAGGAGCAAATGCATGGTCTGGAGTGCCTGGCAAGGAGTTTGACAACAAAAACTGGGGATGTGTAATCCCACACGGAGTGCTTTGTCTTAAACCTCTCTCAGCTCTGTACCACAGCAGCATTTCACCCTTGACTGTGCTACTGCTGCTGGTTTGATCACAGTATAATAGAAATTATTACAGGCATATTTATGTAGGTATTGCAAATACACTGTGCACGTAGATAGAACTGTGACTGGATAAATGCATTCTCCCTGTGCATCTCAACCATCCCCTCCTGAATACACAAACCCCTTGATTTCAGACTTAAAGAAATTAAATCCCACCCAGTGGACATTGTAGGCACCTTGTCCTCTTTTGGATGCTCACACCTGATTTTTTGTATCAGGAATTCCACTGAAAATATTTTAATTTTTAATTTCCCAAAGTTAAGCTTGTGTTTGAATTCAGTAAGAGTCTGATGAGCAATTGTGCTTGCCCCACAGATGAGTAACATATACAATTCAATTCAAGCATGAAATTAATAGTCACTGCTCAAGGGCTGTATTTAATTTGATCTATAGCACATAACCTTATTTTTCAGCCCCACTTGTTATTTAGCCCTATCAGTAACTCTTTCTTCCTCTGTCTTTCATTTGCTGCATGCAAGAGAGCCCTAATTTTTGGGCCAAATGGGTTATTCCATGCCACCCCTGACCTGCTCTGCTCTGGCTCCCTCTGGCATGATGGATATGCCCCAACTTCTCACACAGTGGGGAAAATACCCTTTAGCTGCAAAAAAAGAAAAAAAAATAGGCCAAGTTATAGTGAAAAACCAAAAATAAGCAACTGAGTCAGATCTTTCCCTCCCCTTCTCCAGCCAGCATCAAAGGCTGGACTTCTGCCAGCTGCTTCCTCCTCAAAACCCAACCAAAATGAGTCTTATGCTGGGTAATGCTCTAAAAGCCTTGCTGCAGAATACACAGGGGCTGGGCAAGGCTTGGAGGCCCTCTAATTGTCATGGATAGATCAGCAAACCCTGCTGAAAGCCGTGTCAGCCCCATTTAATTATTTTGCTTCACACTTGGGTGCCTTTAACACAACAGTGCCTGCAAGGTGTTCTCCGTGCCGGCAGCTGCCCGGGAGAAGAGCAGCTGATTTAAAGGTTGGAGGGGAATAAAAAAGCCCCCAACAAAGGTCCATTATGGTTTCCAAGGAAAGTAAAATGAAACCAAACGAGAACTAAAAACAATTGCCCCGGTAATCAGCATCATGATTAAGGAAATGGACCAAAGAAAGACCAAAAGATGCGTCATAAATCTTGAGGATCAGCTCCCCACATGCTGCTCTATTACAGCTGGCTGCTCAGCGCCTCATTAATGCCACGCAGCTCAGATGCTGGAAAATGCCTGCTCATGATAACACTGATAAGCCATTATTCCTGTGGAGGAGAGTCTCACTCTGCACCTGGGCAGCATTTTTGAAAATATCTCTTCAAGTCCAACATAAAGCCTCACTTTGCCAAGTCTGCCCAGGCAATTTGGCCATTTGGCTTTACCCTTTCTAAAGGTGCACCTGAGAGCTCTTTTCTGAGGCCACACCCTCAGCAGTTTCCCAAAGAAGGGTGTCAATGCATACCCCTTGGCCAGGCCCGCTGGGATGGTGTTGGCTCGCCAGGAATTCTTTTGATGCTTGTACAGTTCAGGGTTTTGGTCCTAAATTGTATTTTCTGATATGCAGGCAAACATTAGACTTTGGTTTTTTAAACATATATTAGGAATTATATATAATATTATAATTATATTTATATTGTATAGAAGTAATTATATAAAATACAGTCCACATTAAGCAACCACTTATACTATTTTTCTCCCCTTCTAAGCCATTAACTTGTTGTCACAACTTCATCCTCCTTTTTAAGTACCTGTCTCAAAACATTATTTTAAGTGAAAACATGCTGGTGTTGCTGGTCTAGATGTTGGCACGGAAGAGTTGGTGCACTGGGTTCTATTTTCATTTTCTCCAGAGCTGTCCTGAGTTCCTGTGCATATTATTCCTCCCAAAATTATACTGATGAAGAAGTGACTTTTGTACATAATGTGCTTGCCTTTTTGTTTTTTTTCAGCATGGTGAAGAGCCAAAACACATAAAATAATATTAGCATTGATCAGCATTAATTTTGCCAGCAGTTACATTTTCCAAATTCTGTTCTCCACCTTATAATAACATTCTCAAATTATAAGGCACAAGACTCAAATTGCTACTTACACTGACATTAAAATGTAGCAATTACTCCTGTTATAAGGAAATAAGTGTGTGGGAAAAGAAGCAGGTTTGTGTCTTTTCTAGGGCTGTTTCCATATAAATCAGTCTTTCCACTATCAGAAATGTTTCTTCACAAGAGAAAGGAAAGAGAGTTTGGTCCCTTCGTGATGAAATTGACCCAAACACCAGAACTGCCTCTCCTAGGCTTTCTTCTATAAAAATGGTCATGCATGAGGTACGATTAAAAACAAAAAAATCAATATTAAAAACTATCAAAGCAGTAGGAAGATTTTGAACTATTATTTTATGCTCTCTTTCCCCTGACTGCATTGGCAGTTTTCCAATCCTATTTTAGCATTATCATTTTGCAGGGTTAACATCTTAGAGGATTTTTCTCTTGCTATATGTGATTTTTGAAAAATCCATTTCATCCTTAAAATACACATTTTAGCAGTGAATGGTAGCTACTGATTATCACTTAATTTGATAGAATTGTTATACACTGTAATTATTACCTAGTTATTAAACTTGTTTCTTTCAGTTCCTAGCTCATGGAGACTATAAATGTTAGTCTGGTTATAAACTAAATATAATGCTGCACTTTGAAGAGTGACCTTCCTTACTGCTGAGTTCATTTCTTGGTTGGTTTATTGAAAATGGAAAGGGGGGAAAAAAGGGGTAGAGAGCACCCAGAAGAGCTGATGGATATGAAGTAAGGAGACCATGATTTCAGGTGAGATAAAACCCAGATGTAAACTCAACGCAGAAGTATTTTCATGGCTGAAATTTTGCTTCAGATCCTAGAAACAGCAAAGATGTAGAAAGGCTGGAGTCTGTCTAGAAAACACGCTTCCCCCTCTTCCATCTGTCACCCCAGCCACCTCCACCAGAGAATCCTTAGCCTGACTCCACAACAACTGCTTCTTTGGATCCGGCTTCATCCTGCCTGCTCGACAGCAGTGGGGAGGCAGCCGAGGGTGGCACATGCCTGGAATTCAATAGGCACTTGGCACAGCCTCCTCATCCCTCCTGGCAAGAGATCCATGAGCTCCCAGGCATTTCTGGGTGTTCTGTGCCACTTGAGTCAGCAACACATACGGTCAGCCCCAAGGAATTCTTGGCAGGAGCAAAGCCCGGATCGCAAGCTGGGAGCTGTGTCCAAGAGCAGCTGGGTCTGCCTGGTCCCTGGGCTGGGGGCTGGACCCCCAATGCCTGGGGGTGTGGGGGGAAAGTGACAGCCCAGGGGGAAACCAAACAAAACAGCAAAGAAAAAGTCTTGTCTGGAATGTCACTGCACAGGCAGGGTTTTGTTGATTGCATGCGATAATCGCTGGATTTGTTCTTTACAGAAAATATTTTCCTCGGTGGCGGCTCATCGCATGGCTCCATCTGTGGGTTCACATTAGACCACAGGGGTGGGCATGGAGGGAAAAAAAAGTGATGGGCTATTTTCATAGTGTGTCCCCCCAGCTTTTCCCCTCAGCATTTCTCTGCAGTTTCATATTCCCGCTGCCTCTAGAGCCTTCTCGTGAATTGTCTCTTATTTTTGGTTTATTTACCCAAAGATGCCTTCACATTCCCACAGGCCCAAACTGCATTGACTGCAATTTCTGTTAGTTGTTACTAGAAAATCCATGGAAGGCTCTTCAGCATGGCAAGAAAGCAGATGAAAAATGACTGTGTGAGGGAGAGGGGGAAAGGTCAAAGTGCCGAACATTATCCCGAAAAACCATTGTTTTGTTAATAAATATGTCGTTTGCCAAGGGTGGCAGACCCCGGAATATCCACGCTGTGGGAAATCTTTCTGCTGTCAAAAGCATTATGATGCTTTGCCACGTGGACAAAAAATACCCACCCAAGGATCATCTCAGGGCCAAATCTTTTCCCACTAAGTCAACAACAAGGGAGAGCTTGTAAGGATGTTTTTTCAGGCTGAGAGCATCTCTTGGATGGACTTGCAGGAATGCTGGTCACATTGTTATCCAGAGAATATTGAGAGAAGAATGCCTGTCTTATGGGAATGTTTTTTAAAGCAGGAGATAAAATGCTGCAGGAAGAGCTCCCTTGCAGTGAAAGGAGATCAGGACACAGCAGATGGACATCATCCATTCCTGCTGGGGTGGCACCAGTACCACAAATAGGTTTGCAGTATCACAGGGAGAAAGAGATGACAGCAGAGTGTTGATTACCCAGCAGACATTTCCTTTATATTAGAAACAATAGTCCCAAAAAATCACTGCACTGTAGTGATTATTCAGTGTCATGCTGACTGAAAATAAAAAGGGATTTTTCATTAAAACGCAGTTCTACATTCCCAGTTGTCACAGCCACAGCGCCAAAGCCCTTAATGATTTGCAGGTACCAAGATAAAAAGGAGCTGTTTGCTGTGTGTCAGCACCTATGCAAAGTCTCTCCTTACACAGTGGGAATTCCTTCCAAACTGACAAAGAAGTGCCAAAAAGCCAAAACTAATAGGGCTCCATAAATACTAACATCATAAAAGAGAGCTGTAAATTGGCAACTTTATCCCCATGGCCATTACAAAATTAGTGCTTTGGGAAATTCTGTGTTTTAAGGAAGGTCCATCTCATCACCTGTGCAGAGAAGGGATGCATTTTCCATTTCCACTGCTCCATCAAGCAAATATTGATATCCTAATGTCAGGGCACTCACCAGGCACAGCAACCTTGCACATATGAAATGGGGTCATGGTGAGAGTAATGCCAACATCTCAGCTTTGTAGTTTTACTGCCACCTCTGCTGAGGCACCAGAAGCAAGACCAGTCCCAGCTGGTGGCTTCAAAAAACAGGCAGTAATTGCTGTGCGTGAGAATGGTTGCTCAACTCCTTTAGCATATGCACCAGACAGCACACCAGGCTTGGAAAGAGACTGGAAAATGTAGCCTTTAGACTTTTGGGAAAAGATTCATTGAGTTTTGACAGCGTGGAGAGATAATGCAAACAGCCCAGAGGTCTGACTTATGGCCAAAATGAAATGAACACGACGTTGTTTGTCTGGTCTGCACCTGAGAACCAGTCTGGCCTGATCCCAGGTGAGTCAGAGCCAGTGAGAACAGAGGATATTCCCTCAGGTCTCAGGCTGGGATGCTCCCTTGACCATCTGTGGCCAGCTCTGCAGTGCCATGAGGCTGCCTGGCTGTCAGCAGGGCCATCCCTGGGTGCCAGTCTGACCACACATGACCCCCGGGAAAGCAGGGAGAACTTGGGTTTCCCCCTCACATCCACCCCCTCCTTTTTCCACAGGATCATGGTTTGATTTTGATTTTCCATTAGGCTGGAAGGGTACAGGCAGTGTTTAGATGGGGAAATGCAGCACTACTTCTGTAATAGCATGCAGGGCACAGGTGACCTAGTCTATGCTTTTCTGTCAAAAAATGATAATATTATTTCTTCCCATTAAAATTTTCAGCTGAGTGCTTTAATATTTTTTTAGCAATTCTCCTGAAAAAAGTTCTTCTCTGTGCTGTCTGCAAAACTGCATGTGTGACCCCAGTTAAGAAAACAGAGAAGTGACACTGACCCTTCATCACATGTCCTTCTTCCACCATGACCAAAGGGCCAACAAGTACAAGGTGTACTTATCTCCTCTTTATTGAAGTAGGATATCTACTGCAGTAGGATATATCCAAAATAAGCATTAGGTCCAAAACTTACAAAAAGACACAATTGAGGGAGCTTGTGATTGCAAGCAGATTTTCTGAAGAATAAAAGTGCCTCCTGGGGATGGTGTACCAGCCATCCCCACAGCGTGAGACACATTCCTTCACTTGTCCTGAGCCTGTCCCACCCAGGCTTCCACCAATCCTCAACCCTTGCAGTACTGAGCCCTTAAGAGAGAATATCAACTACTCTTACCCCATTTGATCTCTGGACTAGTCAGAAAGAGTCAGGGCAGTTTATGTTGGTCTTAGGCAGCTCTTCTGCCACAGAAATGACCTTTTATGGGCCTTTAAGGGCTGGTTGGGTATGAGAATTCATATTGGATAAAGAAAAATCTTGGGAAAATATGGAAATATTTTCCTTTTTTAAAAATGTAACATTAGGTGCATTATAACTGGGAAATTCACCAGACCTACTGCTTCCATTTGAATGAGCAGCACTACAGAGACCAAAAGGGCTCCTCTGCTCTGCAGTAGGAAGAAAAGTTTGTAAAAGCCCTTTTTTCTGCTGCTGAGCCACCCACCCATCAGTTTTATTTACCTCTAAACCCAGTAACCATATAATTCCTCACAGCCTGTTCCTATATCACAGAAACAATGACCCAGAACCAAATAGTGGAGCAGTAATTTAACCCCAGCTCTTGGATGCTGCCCACGAGCCGCGCCAAGAGCCGCGATCGCTCCTGTGACTGAGCTGCACCTGGGCTGGGGCTGTGCCCTCTCCTGCTCACAGAGACACTGATCAGGCACTCAGGAACTCATCTGGCTTTCTCCAGCCTGCTTGTCCTTGTTTTCCATTGAACATTGCACGTGGAACAATGGAAGGGTGGGCAAGAGCCGGCAGAAGCTGCCCAGGGAAGGGGTCGAGTCACCGTCCTTGAAGGCGGTAAAAAGATGTGCAGATGTGGCTCTTGGGGACGTGGTTTGGTGCTGGGCTTGGCAGTGCTGGGCTAATGATTGGAATCAATGATCTCAGAGGTCTTTTCCAACTTCAAAGATTCCACTATTCTTAGCTTTGGTTTTCAGGAGAGTCCGTGGGGTCAGGAGCAAAAGCGCTTGATCCATAAGAGAAGCAAACCCTGACCAGAGCAATTCCACACCAAACACATCAAAGCTCCCAGAGCTGAAGACCCAGCATGTCATTATTGCCATTTTAATGCATTTTTAATGGCACTAAAACACAGTGACTTAAAGCTAGAGCTTATACCCACAGATAAAATCAGCAGAACACGGGCACTTGTTCTAAATATGGGATGTTTTATAAGCTATGGAGGAAATATCCTAATTAGCTGTGTGAGACTTAGGGCAGCAATAATTCACAATGAATGGGGTTACAGGTGATGTTACAGAAAATAGAGGCAGGAGTTCATGTTCTTAGAGCAGTCTGGTGCCAGAGCTTTAAATCTGGAGCAGTTGTGGGAAAATTATGGCAAATGAGGGGGAAACTGATGAAAAATGCCGCTGTATAAGACCAGCTTAAACACCAAAAAAAAGGCAAAATTTCACAATTGAAAAAAAAAGAAAAAGAGCAACGCTAAATGAGATACATGTACCCACATGCTGTGAATAAACAGACAAAATCATATAGGCACTGTTTGTTATATACACTGCTTTCTTAGGGAAAACTCCTTGGAGAACCATCTGTTGCCTGAATTCCGATGGTGATCGGGCTGAGATCTCATCAGTGGCAATAAATCCACCCTCATGCTCATCCAGTCTTGTCACTGAGCAGAGGATTATGGTGACTAATGGCTCTCAGGTTAGCATCCAGCTCCAAGTGGACAGGTAGTTTGTATTCTGCATCAGATCTGTGGCTCGCTAGAAAAACGGTTTTCAAGCACGCATTTTCCATAGAACAAAGATAATTCAATATCTTTTGTTCTGAAATATTCCAGAAAATTTCACAGATTCCATAAAGTACATGCACTGAATGTGGTTAACTTCACTTTAGCAAATCCTCAGTTACTCCATTGATTTTGGTAAAATTAAACACATCTGCAGCATGTACACACACTCTGCAGCTTTTATGCTTTTAACTGCAGCGTGATGTGAGGGTTTTGCACCTAATTTCTTTGGGGAATTCCTAAGCATGCCATAAATCTTTCTCAGAAACATGTTTTCGGTGGACCAAATCCACAGCTAATTGATACACATGCCAACATCCATGCTAAATTTTTCTGAGAAATATATGCAGAGGTTTTATTAGTAAAATATTACAGGAACAACTCAGCCCAGGTACTTGAGGAATTTACTAAGATCACATAAAATGTATTTTGTTTCCCTCAAACGCACAAGATCTGATCTGTAGGCAGTTATGGATTAAAAAATCCATAGGATTGTTTTCCATGGGCTATCCCCCAGAATAGAAACTACACAAGATATTGACCTCAGCAGTAAAACTGGCTCAAGATCCTCTTCTTCCTCTGATTCTCTTTTTTATTTCTATTTACTGCCACCCCGACACTTCTATCACAATTCAACACGAAATCAATGACGCTCACACGCTGAGACGTCCAAGGCAAAAAAAGGCTCATTTATTTCTAGACTTCGATATTTATAGAATTCTAAAAGTGAACCATGGATTGGAGGATGAGATTTCCACTTCTCTAACCACACTGGTTAAACCAACAGCCCATCAATTCTCTCCTCCTCCAGAAAGTGATGTAAAATTATTATTATTTACGTGAAAAGTGCGTGAGAAACTCCATAACAAAAATATAAATATTAAAATACTTAAAAGAAATTTTAAAAAATGGAGCAACACACTTCCACTGGTGCCTCTGTCACTTATGGGTAAATATCTGTGGCTTGGGAGCAATTCCCTCTGAAGAGGTTTTGGCTTCTGGAGCTGGCACAGGGAGGGAACAGGGCTGGAATTTCAGCCTTGTTGGGTGGTTATTGAAACCTCTGCACAACACCTGCCCAGCAAAGGTCACACCTGAGCAGCCTGGTGCTCTTCTTCTGGTAGGAGCCAGCAAAAAAAGAGAGGCAGGGGTGAATGCAGAGCAGGCAGGAGAAGAGGGAACTGTCCAAAGGGAATTGCTGGTGGATGCTGGCTGGGAAGGGAGCCTGCTGGTCACTGTCTCCTGGCTGGGGACACCAGCTGCATGACTGCCAGGAGCCCATTAAATATTGAAGAGCCAGCATTCAGCAGGCAGGGGAACAGCAGCATATCGACTCCTTTAGTGGTTACAAAGGTTCTGTGACACGGCTGGTGAAAACCGATGCGCTGCTCCCTGCTCCCCTTCCCGGCTCAGGAGAGTCGTGGAAGGAGGCTCTGCCATGAGCCCAGAGCCACCAGAGCCCTGTGTGGGTACTGATCATCCCCTGCTGGGTGTCACTGACGTCCCCAGCCCCTCACAGATTGCTTTGGGCGGCTCTGCTGGTGCCGAGCACTCGTTTGCTGTGTGCAAACAAAGGCTTTGACACTCACTGGGGGGCTGTAAGTGACCTCTTGTGCCGCAACATCTGCGTGCCAAACAAGGCTCTGAGTGCCTTTTGGGGCTTCTTCCTCTCCTCAGGACAGCAAGGAGAGGAGAACAAGGATATTTCACAACTGCATCCCACCATTAGGCTTTCTCCCCTTGGATTTCTAAGGAAATCTCTGCTGTGATTAGACCTTGGGAAGGTTCACGACCTATTGCGTGTCACTATGATAGTTTCTGAAAATCCTTTGCTAGGATTTTTCTCCTGAGAAGCTGAGAAGCCTCAGAAAAGAAATGTAAACAATATTATCTTATTGCTCTTTCTTGTGTTTTGTTGCTTGGGAATGTGGCAGGTGCCTGTTTGATTGGTTCCATGCGAATTGTTTTTATTTAATGACCATTTTCAGTTTAGCTGTGTCAGGCTTTCTGGTCAGTTACAAGTTTTTATTATCATTCTTGTCTAGCCTTTTGATGTCTTCTTTCTTCTTTTTTAGTATAGTTTTAGTATATAATTTTCTTTTAGTATAATATCATATCATAATATAATAAACCAGTCTTCTGAGAACTTTGAGTCAAATTCTCATCTCTCACCTCATCCTTGGGACCCTCCCAACACCACAATAATTGTGGGAAAAATGTTTTATTCCAAGCCATTCATCCAGGATTTTAATTTTTCTAGAAATAAGGTATTTCATTGCTGGCTGGGCAGTAAGTGAATTATAAAATATAACTATAGTATGCTGGTAACAAAGGTTGAAGCTGTTACCAAATTTCACCAGGTAACAATAGTCAGTTTTACAGAAGTGCAGCAAATAATAAGTGCTGTTTTACTGGATATGTTTTGTTCTTAACACTAGCAGAGTAATTTCTTCTTTAACATAAACCAGAATTTAATTGAAACCATACTTCAGTTTATACTTGTCACACAGGTTAATGTGGTTTTCCCCTCCTTCCAAACTTAAAATTTACAAATTTTAAGTTTCCTTTTTTTGGTACCTACACTCTCACATTCACTAGCAGGGCACCTAAATGATAGTCTTTTCTTTTTTCACCAAACCTTTGTGCACTACCTTGTACCCTTCAAGTAAAAATCAACATTTTGTACCCTCCTGGTTTTTTTTTTTTTCTGTCCATGAGTAACAATAATCAACAACCCCTATTCCTGGGTCAGCCCACTTTGAAACTGCAGTTCAAAAGCTCCCTGTTCTCCTTAAATGCCCTTCTGTCCTTTTTAAATGATTCTCAAATTTTAAACTTATTTTTCTCTCTGCAGAAGAGAATAACCTGAACTTCTTCACTTAACTCTGCCAAAAGTACTTCCAATATGGACAGATAACCTCTGTGGCAGTGCAGTTTGATTACTTCCCATAACCATTTTCATTTCTGACAAGGGCAGACCTATGACCCAGCTAATCTAGCCAGGATCCAGGTGATAAGGATCCATCACAAGGCTGGATGTGGCTCTGAGCAACCTGCTCTGGTGGGAGGTGTCCCTGCCCATGGCAGGGTGTAAGAACAAGATGGTCTTTAAGGTCCATTCCAGCCCAAACCTTTCTGTGCTTCTGGTACCCCCAGCTTTGTCTGCTGCTCTCCTCTGTCCAGGATTGATGTGGCACTCACCCAGCCATCCTCAAAGAAAGGAGAAATAATTTTTGCACTGAATGGAGCAAGCATCCTGCTGCAAAGATTTGCACATTTGCCAGCTGACCTGGCTCCCCTCTATTCCCTTTAGGATGATCCTTTTCCAGTGGGTCAGAAAACAATTCTCTCCAATTCTGGCTTTAAACAGCCAGCTTGCCTCTGTGCAGGAGACTCCCTGCAGGGAGCCACCAGGGAGGAATTTCTGTGTCCTGCTCACACCAGCCAGCAGCAGGGACATCAGCAACCAGCCCACAGCCCCCATGCTTGATTGAAAGCTGTGACCTCTTTGCTAAGGCCACAGCAATTACAATTTTAATTAACCTCTGCACCTTCTGCAACCCACAGGTAACTTATTTCACTTATTGACAGCATTAACCAGCTCTCACTGCCATCATAAACCCCAACAACAACCCCCTTCCCACCACCTGATTTAGAGGGTGGGAAATGGATACCTCAATCACTCCTCCCTCACAAGCTTGTAGCTCCTGGTTTTACATGCTAACAACTTCCAGACTGGTCCCTTTGCTTTGCTGAATGAAGACTGAGTGGTATAAATCCTTCTTCATCTCTAAAATCCATGCCACATTCATGCACTTTCAGCCATTAACATAAAAAAGGGCATCATAGACATTTCCTGGGCACCCAGTCCAGCCCACACTAAAAGATATTAGAATTTTCCAGTCAGTTCTAATGGAGGTATGATCAGACCTCCAGAGTGTAAAAATTACAATTTTCATGCTCAGATGGTTCCAAAATAGAGAATTTGCTCCAGCTTTGGCGAACGATACAGCCATGGACTGAAAATGAAATTATTATGTAGATAGTCAGATATGGGATTCTGACAATTGAATAAAAGTCCTCTTCAAATTTTTGCACATCTTTCAGGGAAAATATCTAAATAAGCCACTAAAGTAATATCTGCTGGTGCATTTCAGGGAAAATAACTTTTGGGGGGGGTCATAGTCAATAAATAAACCAAACCAGGTAACACTGGTAACTAAATCCTATTGTTGCTCTTTTTTGTCATGATCTGGATTACTTTTTGTCTTCCCTCTGAATGGATCTCAGTATTTCTGCCCTGATGGTTCCAAATCCGAGTTGTATCCCGGAGAGAAGCTGTCCATGCCCCTCAGGAAAGGAGAGTTGCCAGAGATAACACATTATCTTCTCCTCCACACGTGGGAAAGGGACTCCAGCTCTGGGCTGGGCTTCCCCACGCAAAGAGGGATGAAGGAGGGAACTCCAGAGCTGGTGCCCAGCACGCCAGGAGCTTTTATTCTCTCTCTTCCCAGGGCCACCCAGTTATTCCTTCCTAGCTCTGGTTCCCTCTCACAAGTGTTTGAGCTGTCTGAGGGGCACCAAGAGCGCCCACGTGGCCCTTGGAGCCAGCTGCACTCCAGCAAGGCTTGGGAGTAGCTGTGACCTGGGAAAGGATTAGGGGGAAGGCGTGAGGAGGAGAACACCAAGAGCTCCATGACGAGGCTGATTAGAGTTTCCTAACAAAAGCAAGAGTTCCTTAATCATTCTTCAAGGTTGAGAGGTTCACACTGTATTCCTGTGTGCCCTGACCCTCTCTAGTTAGCATGCTGCTGGTATTCCACTTCTGAAATATGAACAAGCTATTCATTATCATCACAGCCATTATTCTTCTGCAAGCCACCACAAATGAAAAAAAAAAGAAAAAAAAAGTTGCTTCTTTTCACGGGAGACAAGGTCAATCTACTCTATCAGTTGACTAAGCCTGAATAATGTATAAACTGTTTTTCACAGGAGGCTCTTGCAGCTGAGCAGGAGATAAGCAATGCATATCCATAAGGATGGACAGCAAGGAAAGATAATCCACAGTTTGGAAATATTTTTACTGTGAGGTATTCGCTACATCTGCTGCAGCATCATCTAAATGAGTGGGCCTTTGTGGATGGAAACTCAATTCTGTTATCTTTTTACTACAGTCCCCTCTCTTTAATAAGGTGGGAGTTGTGGTGCAGTTCATACCTGACAGTGAAGATAGAGGCAGGGGGATTTCAGAGCAGGAAATATTTATTTTATTGTTCTTGTGGTTGATATCAGCAATATCTACATTCAGTGCCCAAGTGTAGCCAGGTGAAAACTTTCATCAGGCCAGCTAAAACAGGTTTTAAAAAAACCAGAAGAACTTCTGGACACAGGAGCCTTTCTGGAGGTTAGAAAAAATGGCCCAATTTCATTATGTTCCTCCTTAGTCCTGGGAAAGGGTTTGTGTGTGCCAAAAAATCTTCCCCAGTTTTTGCAGCTGTATCACTTTACTCAAAATGCTCTCTCACCTCTCCTTTCAAACTGCCTCAATTTATCCTTAGGGTATCATGGCACAACAGCATTACTGTTAATTACATTAACTCATCTCACATAATGAGAATTAATGAGAGTTCTGCCATTGTGAAAACAGTCAAGAGTGCAGCACAGCACTAAAGACATTCTTAGCATTTTTCTACCTGTTTGATGCTATTTCTATTGCATTTATTAACTTAATTGTGGGACACACAGATGGAGCACACACACACACACACACACAGAAATATCACTTTTCTCTGCCTCTGGTGATGAGGTTACAACTTCATACAATATGAATATGTGAAGTACAAGGATTGCAGTTTTGAGGGCTTCGTTTTCTTCCTGTTTTCTCTGTTTCTCTGCCTAAAAGCCTCATACAAACTTAAACTTTTTTTGATTTTGACAGACATATATTGCCACAAAGCCCCAGTCCACTACAAATGGAAATCAAGGACGAGGGTGAGTTGACAGAATTACTTCATTCCGCAGTGATTAACAGTGAGTGTACTTCTAAAAGTCTGATGCCACCAAAAGTGCTGGTGTCCTGATATCTCTGCAGTTTGAGATGATAAGTCTGAGGTCAGCAGAAGGTAAAATCCTTGAAGGCCATACAGCTGTAAGCCCACTTGAAGGGTTTGTTTAAATCTTCCCTGAAATTCCACAGTTATCCCCATCCTTATCCCACAGCTTATACTCAGTCTAAGAGCTCCCCTAAAACCATTAGGAGTGATTCCACAGGCACTCCTGGAAATGATGAAAAATTGTAATTACTGCCCACATGGATGATAATCATAAATCACATTTTTCCTTGGAGTACTTTAGGTCAGATTTGCTAAGTCTCCATTTAACAGCTTTCTCATGCTAAGGCTGCTCAGTCTCCAGGAGAAGCTGTGGGACGTGTGTCAAAACCAGAGCAGCCTGTTGTCACAGGCTTATCCATTTCCAAAAGGGATATAAGTTATATGAAGTAAAATATTATTTTATATCCACCCATATCCATCATCCATCCATCCATCCATCCATCCATCCATCCATCCATCCATCCATCCATCCATCCATCAATCCATCCATCCATCCATCACTTTGCATACATTTCTTACTAATTGTATTAGCAGAAACTTAAGACAATAACTTACTCTAAGTTTTAGAATTTGAGTAAAAAAAATTACTTTCTTCAGGCCCACAGGAAAGCATGAAAAATTTTTTTTCATTCAGCTGAACTACATTTTAAAGAAAGATTTTTAATTTTGTCCATAGAGGAGCAAGTTCTTCAGACAGTTTGTATAAGAACATTTATGGGAAATATGTTGTGTTAAATTATCAGCCATGTCCATGTGGGCTGCAATGGATAAGTCAGGAGTTATGTCGTGGTACTTCCATGGTCTGGGTGTTCAAACATCCTGATCAAGAAGCTTGCTGGATTCCTTTGTGCTCTTGTAATCCCCAATGTCTTTTCCACAGAAGACAGATGTCCTCAGTTGGAGGGGAATAGAGCTGGGTGGTGAGCCTGGACAGAGTGAGAAGTCAGAGTCAGATGCGCTGGAATTTTTCTGTATAACTTGGAAATAGTTATTTTCTATTTTTCACTAGAAAAAATGCACCTTTTTTTTTTTTTCTTATCAACTCTGCCTGTTTGGGTAATTATATTCTAAATGAAAAAGAGGATTACTGCTTTGATCAGCTGTCACTTTATCCCTACCTACAACATCTCAAGCGCTGTTTTCTTCTAAATCTCACAGGAGTTTTCCGCGACTTGAAGTGACTCAATAAATTCTTGAGGAGGCGTCAGGCCGTGCAGGAGGTTTCAATACACTGATCTTTATTTATTATATGCTCCAGTGGTTTCTGAACAGAAAGAAAGCCATGCATGGTTACATAAGAACTGAGGCACACAATGAAGAGAGAGCAGATGTTTCTGTGACCAGGGCTCAGAGCCCTAATTGCCAGCTGGCATGGTTTTTCCTTAATCTGTTGGAGATATCCACTTGCCAGGCTGAAATGTAGAGTTCCTCTGAATCCTGGGAATACTGGGTGTGTAGCTCTTCACTTCCTGCGCCGAGAAATGCTAATTATAAATGGCATTCCTCATTTTCTGTGCGACAGGGCTGGTTGGAATACTCGCTAATCTGAGACCCCGAATGCAGACTCAGGGATGACAATATCCAGGTTTTCCTCCACTACTGCTACCTGGAGGCAGATTCCAGAGGTTATATCACCTAGATATTAGAGGCAGCAGCACTATTTCTTCTCTGGTCAGGAGAGAAATGCTGTGGCAGGTCCTTGGTTGACACTGCAGCACGAACCAGATTTCTATTTGCCAGTATCCCCAGCAGTTTGCTCTGGATGCAAGACCAGCATTACTCCTTTGGGTGTAAATTCCTCTGGGTTTCAATGGAATAGAAACTTGAGAATGGCAACTGTACTTGAGCAGCATCTTGCAACTTGAGCACAGAAAGTTTAAATGCATATTAGCCTGACTAGGACAAAGAAAATATTATCCAGCAACTAGCAGCTGAGATGGGAGCAGAAATTGTGAGAGCCACTGCTGAGGGTGAAATCCTGCACAAAATAACCGAGGCTTTTAGTGCAGGATTAGCAAGCCAGCTTCTTCCCAGCATCTATTGTAAATATATGGCTGGGTGTTTGTTGCTACAAATTATATGCTTAGAGACACCAGACATCAGTCTGTAATCTGGAACAAAACACCATGTGGAAAAGGACACGCAAAAATGCTGTAAGTAGCTGCATGCCAATTTATAGATGTTTATAAGCCTGAAAAATTGCAGCTGGAGGCATCATGTTATACACAGGTGTATTGGAATAATTTACTCTCCAAAAAGCAACAGAAATCCAGTCATGTCACCCCCCCTCCCCCCATATTTCTATCATAACAATATATTAGTAAAGAATTCACCAAGGTTAATTGAAGACTCCCTGTACATCTTCAGGGAAGGTGGCCAACAGCAATTTCAATTAATTTTGCAGAAACAGACATTTTATGACGGATTTCTCGTGTCCAGCAGGGAATTTCTGTACAAAGAGAACACCAAACCAGAGCAGGTATCTATCAGGACCTGCAGGCTGCCCTAAGACAGGCAGAGAAGTGCCTTGGGCACTCACTTGATGAGCAGAGAAAAAAGGGGATTTTATGGGGGGAGTCTCTCTTTTGCTTAGAGAATTCCAGGCGGGGCTGGAACCCAGTCAGCTGTCAAAATTCCTGTTTTTATAAAAAGCCAGTGGAAAAGCCACACTCAGTTCCTTACCCTTCTAGCCCTGATCCTTTCCCCATCTCTCCCCTGCCTGCCTTGCTGGTCAGGCTGTGGGCTGTCTCTTTTACACCTATTGAATATTCAACCATTTTAGCAAAGCTCCAGCCAGGCTCAAAGAGGGAAAGCAAGTGACTGGCCCCGAGGGCCAGCAATTAGAGCACTCCTCTGGTATGGCAGAAAGGAGATGGTTGTTGCTAGCCCAGGGAATGTCTAATAATAGTTTATAAAGCAGAGCATTGATCCCAGCCTGGACTGTGAGAGCCAATGATGCAGATGTGAGAATTCACAAATTGAAGCGGTGCACAAGCTCAGCTTTATTTCATATCAGTCTCCTTCTCCTCTTGCACGACTGGCTCTGTAGGAGGCAATTGACTAGCCAGCCATGGCATCACAAAAAAACACATGGAATTCCAGACACCCACCAGCATGTATGGCTTCACAAAGCTCAGCCCTTCTACAGAGGACATGCATCATACTTAACTGGCAGAGATAAATTTTATTATTTCTGTCAGGTTTTTCGCAGAAACCAGGACGTTATTTAAACAGTAGTCTGGGTTTATAATCCTCAGGAAATGGCCAGTTAGGCATTTATGGATGATCATCCTGGCATACCACATTGCTACACTTGTGCCTCATACCACTCCATCCTTTCTTTGCTGTATCTTTTCACCCAACGAAAGAGACATTTCTATTGATTGAGAAACCTTAGCTGTTGCTCTGACATGAAATTCAACATCCTGTACAAACATTTCATTGATCTGAAAATTCATCTCACAGCATTTTTTTTTATTTTATCACTCAGTACTATTATTCCTTTTTCACTGCATGTGTGTTACCTTCCTGAGTGTTTCTATGCAGCTTGTGTAATTCAAGTAATACAGGAAAGGGAATAACAATTAAAATTTACAGAAAGAAGTAACAGAAATGGATTGGTCCTAACAGAGAAATCCTGACAGCCCCAATAACTCTCAGGTTTCCTGCAGGGTACACTGCAGGAAAAGTAAAATGCTCAATGAAGGGGAATAAACGAGTTTGTCTTGGCAGCACACAACTCCATGAGTCACCTTTTCGAGGAAAAAGAAGCGAAACTTTCAGGGCATTTAACAAGGCCAGTGACTGGTTCTATACTGCATATAGAAGGGAATTTGGGACGTTAAAATAGCATTTCCTGTCTCGTTTCCTTCACCTTCTGCTCCCTGTGAAGCCTTGTCAAGGCAGCCAGTGACTTTCCTCATTTCAAGGAACATATGACTCCAATCTCTGATCGTGTTTCTGGACTGTTTTCATTTTTGGAGCATCTTTCTGCGAGTAGTTGCTTTTCTCTGGGCTGAAACTAAGCTTTGATCCTTCTGTGACTTTTCATTTCTGCAGTAATAGAACAGAGCCATAGATTCACAGAATGATTTTGCTTGGAAAGACCATCTCATTCCCACCCACCTGCCACGGGCAGGGACACCTCCCACCAGACCAGGCTGCTCCAAGCCCTGTCCAGCCTGGTCTGGAACACTTCCAAAGATGGGACAACCTCAGTTTTTCTTGGCAACCTGGGCTAGGGCCTCACAAGAAATATTTTCTTCTACCCCTTGCCCTATCACTTGTGATACATGACCTTGTGAACAGTCCCTCCACCCCCTGCACCCTTCACACCCATTACAGAAGTGCCGAGTCCATCCTTGGCCTCCAGCTTTGTTGCTTTATCCTCAAAAGCAGCTTTGCTCTGGGTTTTAAGCAGGAATGTTGTGTCAGTGTGGGCTCCCTCACACTCACCTACCAGCCTGCCTCGGTTCTCTCACCTGTAAAATCCCTGCCCCTTCCCACTCTCCTGCGCTCCAGGGATGAAATCACCCAGCTGGGTGGAAACACAAATGTCTGCAAGTCCTGGCCTGACTTCTGTTTTGGGACACTCCTCCTGAGCTCTGTAGCTGGAAGACTGGATTCTCCATCAATCTGGCAGGGCCTGGCCTTTTCCCAGGGAGCTGTTTCAGAAGTGGGAAGATTTGCCAGGCACAGGCAAAAGCTGAGGGTGTGACGGCACGGAGAGTGCTGCTCCAAGGAGAAGTGGTCAGAGCTCCTGAGCCCTGGAACACTGCTGGGAGGGCTGCAGGAATCAATGGACCACAAAGCTGGGCATTGCCTAGGAAAAAAGTTTAAAAGGAGGTAAATTAGAAACCGAGGATAGGAAAGAAAACAACATTAGTAACATTTAATCAGACTGTCTGTCTCTTCTGATACCATTGTTTCATTTCATGTTATTTTCTGGCAACCTCCACAAAAGGAGGCTGATCAGCAGAAGTAGAACTTTGCACTTCTTCTGGATGAGTGTTTGAAATCATAAGCCATTTCAAAAAGGAGGGCTGAAGTCCACTTTCACTTCAGTTTGTCATTGCTGGAGGTTCAAATCTGAGCTGGTCTCGCCATCAGGTTTAAAGCCTGCAATTTAGGTGAAGCAAGCTGAATTTGGCATTCCTGGAACGGCTGTAGTGTAAACCTAAATGCTTTCATGTTGTGTTTGCAGTGTAAATGTTAAAAACAAAAAAAAACCAAAAAACAACAACGACAAACAACCCAAACCCAACACTCAGAATGTTCCCAGCCTCATTTGCTGAAGAAACACAAACACAAAAAGGGCGCAGAAACGTGCAGATCAAAGAAAATACGTGTATTCATCTATTTCCCATCAGCTGCATGCTCTCATGCTTGAGTATAGGGCAGGAAACATGGGAGGGGGGGAGGTATTAATTTTCTTAATTTCATATTTTGTTTTATTTTACTTCCAGAAGCATCCTGTGAAGAAATGAGAGTGGCAAAATGAAAGCTTTTGATTAATGCAGGGATTTGCCTTAAGATACAGGAAGCCAAATTTGATGCCCACCTTCCAAATCAGGCAGGGCATGGATGGGAAGGTATGTGGACTGGGGTGAAGGTGCAATTCCAGGAGATTGCTTATCAGATTTTCCTCCCAATATGTTGGTCATTTCTCTGTCTCTTCCACTGCCATCAAAACCCCATGATGTTTTTTTCAGCAGAGCCCTGCAGGATTAAGGGAAAAGGGGAAAGGGACTTTCCTCTTCACACCAGGAGGAGAATGGGATGACAGGGGCAGGCCCAGGGTCTGTTGTGAACAGGTTCCATCAAGGATGTGGGCAGTGAAGGGAAATGCATTAGCTATGGCAGCCTCTGCAAGCTCAGCAATAGCAGAAATAGAAGGGCCTGTTTGGGTCTGCCAGGTGAAATTCTCAATAAGACAGTGGTGAGTATCCTGACCCATCATTCCTCTGGCTACATTCACTCTGACACTAATGGGGCCATGATTTCATTCCTAGACTTTACAGTGAGAGGGAAGCAACAAAAAGGATGACTGTTCCCCATCTGCAGACACTCATCTCTTTATAATAGCTTCATTCATCTTTCCACAGAGGTCATCTGGTTCGTGCATTTCTTAATATTCCCAGGATTTGTGGGAGGAAGGGACTGAGGGGGAAAAAGATTCCATAAGAGGATTCGTATTCCATAAAGAACAAGCCTTGTGACAAGATGTTTTAATGCTTCTGACCTTTCCTGCTGTAACACCTTCAGTCCAAACCCTGTGCTAGATTTAGATGGTGGTGCCTCCACAGCCCAAGCCCGTCCAATTTGCTCTGTTTCAGCTTAAATTAGCATTTATTATGTCTTCCCTGAGTTGTCACATAATGTGCATGTTACTGCTCATGTTTTACAACAGTTTAGCAAAAAAAAAAATCAGTGTTTACAGTGGGTTAAGAAGCTGTTATTTCCAGTCTATAAATGGTTTAATGCGTGGCTGCTCCCTGATTGTTAACTTGCTCTTGAAAATAACTGCATAATCCCCGTGTTATTCCACTGCTATTGACACACCAGGCCATAGATTTTCCTGTTGCCTTCTGTCATGGCCATGTCACTTGGGTGACCTTAATCCCATTAAGAGCACACTCTGAAGTGAGCTGCAAGCACTGTCCAAGTCCCTTTGTGGAGCCAGGTCCCTCGGCAGCGCTGCCAGCACGGTCCCCTTGGTCATGTTGTGTCACCTGGCAGGATTCACTCCTGTGGGATGCTGGTAGGAGTCTGTCTGAATTTTTACTGGGGTAGCACTGAGGTCCAGGAATATTCTTGGAGAAATAATACCGCCTCCAGCCCCTGGGGATGGCCAGAGCCCAGCCCAGGGGTTTGGGAGCTGTGCCTGGGAGCTGGCTGGCATTGCTGACCGCTGGGATGGACTATTCCCATTAGAGGCCACTGCAGCTGGATGCAATTTAAAGAAGCCCCAGGGGGGTGCTCCAAACTCACAGCTCCTGCAGTTCTGGGGGATAAGGAAAGCAAAAAAATCATGGTTTGAAGCCATGTGTTTCTCAGCTGTCCCCCTGCTCCCCAAGCCACAAGCCAAGCTTTTATACAGAAAACATTCTGGCTAAGCATGGGAAAAGAACAGTGTACTTGAACTTAGTATATGCTAAGTGTAATGTCCAAATCCCCTCCAGCTGCATCTCTTGACCATAAAGCAGAGCATGCAGAAGCCACATGATCCCTCGTGGGTCCGGGGAAACACGGTTGTACAAAATAAACTTTTATTAATATTGGGTACCAAGCGCTAAGCAGGAGGAAAGTGAGTGTTCAAACAGATTGTGTTCATTCAGTTTAGCATAAAAGCAGAGCAGCATTAGGCATGGCAAAAGCTACACTTTTCAAAGCACCAGAGTCTCCATGAAGGGGACAAGGCTTCTATTAAAGGCTCCAACTTGCTAGAAATTAAGTGCATGAAAACCAAATTTTTGGCTTTTGGAGATGAAACTTGCTGCAGGCATGAACTGATGAAAAGTAGCTCTCAAATCCCTTGCTAACACAGAGCAGGTCCATATCCCAGCATGTTCTCCTTTCAAAGGTTTCTGGCTTCTTTATAAAAACGGCTGACAAAGATGCTGCTGCCTGCTTGCACTTTGTATTATTTCTGTAATTATTTGTATTATTAAATTCTGTGGGCGAATGGTTAGCAGCAGCACCAAGTTTTTTCCTCATCAACTTGGGCTGTCATTTAAAGCTTTCAAAATTAACAGCTTCATTTTCTTCAGTTGAAGCAACAAACAAAAACCCCAGGGCAGAGGAATACTTCCCCTGATAAAAACAGTCTCCACACACACATATTAAAAGTATGTTTCCACACCTTATACTCTAGATTAAAGCTTCACATTAAGTTTATAACCCCACCTGCAAAATTCTTGACCTATCTTTAATGCTGGATTTGGGGGATAAAGGAAGAGGGGAAGGGAAAAGGTTAATAATAGGTTGAATAGATTTATTTCCTTTGTAGATTTGCAGCACACTGAATGACCAATACAGTGGGATCCTCCAAATATCCAGGGATGTTGATCTGCTATTGCATTTCTTTGTGTTATGCATTTCATGATGGGTAAGATATTTGATGTTGACACAAATAGTCCAAGAGGAATCAAGAATGCAATCTCCTCAGGTACTTTCCAGCTGCTTCACTTCCATTTTTTTTTAAATGGGCACACCTTTCTTTTTGTCAAATGTTCTCCTCCTATTAAGCTCTGAAGACTCATGTATTTTTTACTGATGCTATTTCTGAAATACCCTAAATGATTCAACCTTGTTTGTTGAGGAACAAAATTACAAAAGGTGAAAGCTGCTTGCTAAGCATCTGCTGACCTGTATTTGGTCAATAAACACTCCCAGAACATAGGCACAATGTTCCTGTGCCTTAAAATGCAACGCAGATCGATATCACAGCCTGACAAAATGCAAATAAAAATGGACTTAATGAATTTATTTTGACTTAGGCACATCAGATTTGGCTCGTTCTACACCTCCCATTAGGAAGTAATGGAAAGGATGAGGACATGTGTCACCCAGCACTCATCATTTTGAAAATTCACAAATATATGCTAAGCTGATGTCAAGCTTTGACCAAGTTTCAACTGAACCAATGCCAATTAATGGGTTTGAGTGGAAGCCATGTAAAACTCAGTGGTTTAGACTGAATTTGGAGGGTCTCCAAAAACATAACAATATCCAAACCAGTAATAACTTAAGCAAAGCCAACGGAGTTCCACCCTTGCGAGGTGGAGCGTGGAAATCCGACCGAAGGGCAATAAATGGCTGCAGGCTGAAAAGCAGGAGGAGACCCCACCCTGGTGCTTCCAGAGGCCAAACCTGGGTAGCTCTGCTAGGTAATTACAGCTTCCATCTGTCAGCAGGCTCCTTACTTACCCCTCTCTTTCATTCACCTCCACTTCCCCCAACAGGGGCTCTGTGGAAAAATTTTAGGAAGCGTCAGGATAAGATGTGTTCGCACAGGATAAGAGGTGTTCTTACAGAAAGGATGGTGTCATCTCCACGTTTTCTGAAATATTTATAAGAGAAAAATATCACCTGGCCCATTCTGGAGCAGTCTGTGCTTTTTGCCTGTCTGCTGGAAGACAGGGGGATGATTGCAAAGGAGCTTTTACCTCCAGCTCACAGCATCCATCTCAGCCGAGCTCGGGAGTAACTAAACATTTGGTAGTGCTCTGACAGCCTGTGTCAAACAAGTTATCAGTCTGCATAAATCTTCTGCATGGAAAACAGCCACTTTTGGGAAATCATTGTCAAAAACTGCACCTTCAGTGCCAAACACTTTCCAGGGAAATACATTGTTTCTGGGGAGTAACATTTGAGTATATCTAGAGGTACAATCTCTCCATATACAGCACACAAATATAAGCACATTGAGACAATATCTGATATTGGAGGAACAATTTCAGCACAGAATCTGAAAGCACAAACCGCTGCTTCAAGCACTTTTCTCTGAGCCTAGTAAAGTGAAGACTGCACAAAAAAAACCAGACTGAAACAACACTGAAAACATACACAAGTTTATACAGACCAACTTTTAAAACTCATGACAGACAACTTTCTGAATTTCAGGTTTTGAATCTAAGTAGAATCTAGAGTTCCCAATTTCATTTAAATTCATTTTCTCTCCAAGGTCTATCTGTTTTGGGGTATCAAGACTTAAGTCTTTGAAGAACTGAAACACCCATGCAGGGTTTGGAGGTTTTCCCTCTGAAAAAGTAAATCTGAAAGGTAAAAACTGTCCTACCTATTTTTCTTTTTCTCCTTTATTTTAAGGAGAAAAGACCTTAAAGATGTCAACTTTATTGCTGACTTAAACTGGAACTGTGTTGACTTTTCCTTGACCACTTTGATTCCTCAGTTGCACATTCCTTGTGAAAACAAACACAAGGCTGGCACCCAGGAGTACATGGGTAGCAACTGGGCTCAGGTTCTGTGCAGTGCACAAATCTGAGCTGTGGTTAATCATCTGAGAAATATTACAGGATCAGACAATTCCTAACTGCTATAGGTGTCAAATATATATGGCCATATCTGTATTTGGCATAATTGCACTCCAGGAATTTATCTTTTACTGTGTTTTGATTGTTTAATGTTATTCTAAGCTAAAACTTTTCCCACCTCTCATACCAATCCAGGTTTCCATTTTTTATTGGGTGCTATCTGAATAACTGACTAGAGGGAAAAAAAATTTGAAAGATTATGTGATTCTTTTTCAGAGCCCTGTGAGCCAGAGATTTAATTTTTTTTTTCATTTTTGGAAGTATTCATTTAATTTATTAGTTATGAAAATTCTGAGGTAGATACAGAAGGAAATAAATCCTTCATTCCCTCCCTGGAACATGTTGGGCTGCCCTCTGGACCACGCTCAGCTGCGGCTTTCCAGTGGCAAGGGTGAAGCCCGCTCTCCCTCTGCCTCATCAAAGTCATCTCCTGCAAAGCAAGGAGGGGTGGCAGCTCTGCTGGAGGGGTTTTCTGCTGCTGGGGAGAGCTGAGAAAGCCACCAGACACTGAGTGTCCCAGCTGGCCCCCAGTGCTGAGGGGAGAGCCCTGGCACAGCCTGGGAGGTGCTCTCCCAGCAAGCCCAGATGCCATTTCTGCTCCCATTCCCCCTCACAAGCCTTCCCTCCCTATAAAAGGGCACGTGGGGCTTGGGAAAAGCATTCCCCACACCAGCTGTGAGCAAGGGCACTTCTTGGTGTGGCACAGCCTGACAGCACAGGGGTTTGTTTGTGTTTCCTGGGCAGTGCAGGGGAGACTGGCACCAGAACAACCTGGCACAAGAAAATGCTCTGACCGAGCCCACGGATGCTGGTTCTCCTGTGTGAATGGCTGAGGCTTTGCTCAGGTTCAAAAAGCTGTGCTGTGAGATTACATCTCTACCTGGCATTCATCCTGCAGAACTTTTCCATGAGATCCTCCAAAAGGGGCCCCTCCCATGTGGCCATACTTCTGTGAGCAGCAGAAAGGAAGGGAGGAAGGTGGGCTGGTGACAGAAGAGGGAACAAAGAAGACAAGTCAGCAGTTCACAGATTCCCAGCTTGATCCGTTTGCTGTGTTAAATTTCCCTCCTCTTGCTGTGAGTTGTTAAGAACCCAACCTCTGTTTAAAGGGCACCTGGATCCCCATGGAGGCAGGTAGGAGTTGCAGGTGGTGCGTGGCTCCACACAGCCTGGGAGCTTGGAGGAGAAGGAAATGAGAGGAGAAAAATGGACTAAACTCTTTTTGGATGCCTATGGAAAAGAATCGTGGCTTTTCCCATTGAGTCATGGATCAATCCAGAGTCCTTTCCTCAGGGAATGGAATGCTGGAGCAGGAAGAAATGAGGAATAACTTTAATCTGCTATTTTATGCCAACAGCACTGGATCTGAGATGAACATTAGTAAGGGCTTGGCACCCTTGGCAGGTAGCAGAGGCACAAGGCCACAGGACGTGCCCAAACCATGGAACAGCAGCCTGCTGGCACCCTCCTCTTTGTTATTCCTGATGAGACAATCCCAGAGAGAAGACACAGGCCAAGGAGAATTTCCACAGCAGACAGAACCCCCCCAGCTCGTTCTCCTGGAGCTTAGAGGGAGAATCAAAGCCTGGCTGAGCAGGCTGCCCTGGTTCATGGAGGGCACCTGGAGATCTCCTTCCCAGTGTGTGGGGTAGGGGCTCTCAGAACCATGCCCACTGCTCCTCTGGCATGCACAGACTTTCCCACTGGTTGTAACCTGTCTTCCTAGGAAAAGCAGATCTTGCAAGGAGCACCAGGGTGCTGGGTGTGAGCCAAGTTCCCCTGATGGCCTCTAAGAGGGGTTGAAGATGTAAAGGTGGCCCACCAACTCAGTCTAAACAATGAAACTAAACAAAACACTACTTTAATACATGCACAGAATACATCTGAAAATGCTACTACTTTACTTTACTGCTACTTTACTTTACTGCTACTTTGCTTTACTACTTTACTAATACTACTTTCAAAACCTGCTGAAGCATCGCTACCTTCATATTTGAGCACAAGAAGCAGCTCAGGCTATGGGAAAGGGAAAAGTGCTGTGGGCTTGGAAGTGATGGTTTAACAGTTGGAGTCAATGATCTTAGAAGTCTTTTCCAACCTAAACAATTCTGTGATTCCAGGAGAGGACTGGACAAGATGCACCAGAATCTGTCCCTGGGAATGATGTAAGGATGGTCCCTGCACTCTCTTCTCAGTGACCTAAACACTTCCTTCTGTAACTGGGGCAAGGAAATAGCTGTGGCACTCAGGGAAAGCGTGGATCAGGGAGGGACTTTGGCTGTGAAACCTGCTGTGCCATTAGCCCATGAGGAGCAGTATTGAGGAAAACAACCTATACCCAAGCTACATCACTGGGAAATTCCAAGTCAAAAGCTGTTGGGTCTTTGCAATGGATTAATGGACCAAACACCAAGAGAAAATCCCAGTGGTAAATCTGTGCTACAACAGCACTTGTAGTTCTATATCTGAAGATTTAGTTTGCTATTAAAAAACACCATAAAAGCAGCATGTCTCCATGTGTTTCGGCAGTAGCCAGTACAGAGCAAAGTATAAATATGTCTCAAAATGTCTAAATGCAGGGAATAGAGGGAAAAGGATTTGCTATTGGAGCCACACCTTCTAAATATAGTTCAGCATGCAGAAGAGAGCTTAAACATCTGCCAAACTCTAAATTTAGGAGAGTGCCAGGGCATGTCCATGCCTGCACATCTTGCATGTGTGCACTGTGATGGGATAAGGAGGGCATGGCCAAACAGGAGCTGACAGGGAGCTCTGCAGAGCTGAACTGCGGCGTTGTCCTGAGGCAGAGCCATGCCCTGCTCCTCTGCACTTCCTAGCCCAGACAGATATTTCTTCAGCCCAAAACCTTTCCTGGAGGGTCTCCAAAGCAAAAATGAGTGCAGTGTATAAATACCCTACTGACCTGGCTGGGTATTAATGGCTTTTTACATCCCTGTAAGCGCATTCATCTCGCTATAGTGAATTCAAAGCTGCACCAGAGGCTCAGCAACCAGGGGCAAGGTTACAGAAATATTAGCACTCCAACTCATACACAGGGGAGAAGATGAAAGCTCAGGGAGACAGAAAATGTCTCATTAAACAAAGCCTTTAAAATTTCATTCAGTGCTTTTTTAATTGTTATTATTATTTTAGTTTGGATGTGCTTTGAGTCAAGGTGGAAAAAAGCCACAATTAAATTGTTTCAAGCTACATAGGACACTACATGTGCCATTTGAGATGAAAAGACAGTCCTGTTTAACCAGAAATCTTCCATCATTCTCATTCTATGCAACTAAAGCTTTAAAATTATTTCCTTGCCATACATTCACACTGCTGTGCTAGCCTTTCCTAGCCCTTCATGTGGGATGAGGGGATGAATCCCACAAATAATGGTCCTCTTCAAAAAAAAAAAAAAAAAAGTACCAGTGTATGCATTGCTGGGTTATCCTGATCTTCTGCAGCTTTAGGTGAGAAAAAGCCCCAGAGAGCTCACCACATCCCATGGAAATGAATCAATATGCAATGTACAGTTTGTAAAGTGACAGCCAGGGTGCTGCAATAGCCACACAGCCTCCTGGTGGATAGCATATTTTAAATCCCTTCCCCTGTGAGCAGAGCTGGTGCCCATGGAAGCAGGGTGTCCTGGGTGTGATCACACTCATGGTTTCACAAGGCATGTGCTGGTTTTAGCGTGGTTTCTCCTTCATTCCTCTCATACCCATTGCCTGTTGCTCTGCTCCACATCCTCCAGGTGACTCTGAGGCTGCCACAGGTTGATGACAGCGTTTTGCTGGGCTGGCTTTAAATCCACCTTGTCCCACCCCATTTCAGGCACAACAGACTCTGACAGCCCGTGGGCACGGGGAGAAAATGGGAATGGGTCAAAACCATTTCTCCAATGAGCAGAAAAGGGATGCTGTGAGGGAAAAGAGCTGATTGAGATGAAACACCACATTCAGAGCAGAGGAAGTTAAATGTGGTGTTGATGTGGGAGAGGAGAAAGGCAGACTAGTGTTGTAGCAACATTTACTGTCCTGAAAAGAGGCAGAAAGGTGCAGGGGCAGTGTGATGGCTGCATGAAAGGAGCTGTCTCCTTGGTACACTGTTTTTCTCCTCCAGCCCTGGGAGGTGCAGATGTGTGGGAGTTATTCCATCTAACACAGACAGCTGGGCAAGGGACCTGAAGTATCACAGTGTGAACTTACCCCAATCATCCAACAGCATCCAGCAAACCAGTCTCCTGTTCTTTCTTTTCCTCTCATCTTTTACCAGGCCACACTGGAGGGGCAGTGCCCAATCTGCCATGGAACATTCCAGAGGGATCAGTGCCTTTTCCCTGCACAGCCAAGGAGCCAGACTAGGAGCAGCCTCCTCCACCCATCCACAGGAGATCCAAACTGAAGGAGTGATGCTAACTATGGCCAAAAATAAAAAGCATTTAAGCATAAGCTTTGCTGTTAGTGAGCACTTGTCATCTGCTCTTGAAAAGGGGACTCATCAGAGACAAGTGCACTTTTTTAGAAATGCACAAAAGTGAAACCTTCAAAGATTTTTGATATAGCATCATCTCTTTGCTGTAGATCACCTCTTATGAAAATGAGCTACTAATTACATTTGCTTTCCTAGCAGCAACTTTACTCTGCAACGTGATAAGCATCTTGCCAATTTTACATCACCTATCTTTTGGCAAAAAATGCTGCTCTTTTGACCAGAGCTTTTGGGAAAACTGGGAATGACAGCACCTCCCCGAGCCCCATTGTCTCATCCCCCAGCATCAATATCTCAGGATGCAGAGACAGGAGCAGGCTGTGAGCTGGCTCAGCACTTTATAGCCCTTCAAACTATAGCTGGGCTGCCTTAAATTATGTCAGAAACACCAGTTCCCAGAGACAAAAACATGACCAAGACTTATGGGGCTGCACAGAAGCTTTGTCTATGTCCTTTCCTTCTGCACCTTTCCATAAAGGAGGGAGGATGGATGTGGAGGCTGGCTCAAAGCCTCCTGTGGATTCATCCCCTTGCCAGAGAGGACATGAACCTGTCCCAGAGCCCTGGGAGAGCTCCTGCAGAGCCTTGGTGCTGCCAGGGTGTGCAGGGCAGGCTTCATGGAGCTGCAGGTGAGGCTGGGTACGAGCCCACATGGAGCTGAACTTGTGCTGTTGGTAGAAAAAAACACCATTTTTGTGACTCTGTGGATGCTTGGGGTTTATTTTGTGCGCAGTAACAAGGGCTCTTCTGGAGTTCAAGGCAGGAGAATTTATAGCAGTGCATTAAAACATCGATGTTCAAGCACTCAGAGCAGAGCTGCCCTTGCTGAAGGGCTCCCAGCTCTGTGATACACAAATTGCCCAAATGGTGCTTCCTCCCCTGTTCCCCCAGCCCCCAGCTAGACCATGGGGATGGAGGAAATTGAGGGGGGATGCAAGAAAGGTTTGGAGTGCCTCAGCTCCGCTCCTAGATGCTCTGTGGCTTTACTACATGCATTCATTGTTAACTTTCAACATCAGCCTATTATAGAGAAAGTGGATGTCTTGAGGGCTAAATTTGGAATTGCTGAAGCAAGAAAATCCTAAAATTGCAACTGCAGCCTACTGAAACATTGGATTTGCTCTCTAATTAAAATTTCTCATATAAACTTGAGCTACTTCAGCATGCAGAGCATTTTCCCTCTCTCTGCTTCATGTGTATACATTCAGCCTCTGCAGAAGATTAATAAAGTTTTCTTTTAGGAGACCACCCCATTTTAACTGCAGCATGGCCTTTTTCAGCTGTAGTCTCTGCTGCCAGAACAGTTTGGGTGTTTCCATCTCCAAGTGACATAAACTTTCTGTAGTGCATGGGATTAGGAAGTTTATATCTATTAAGGAGTTTATATATATTAAGGAGTTTATAGATATTAAGGAATTTATACTATATATGTGTGTGTGTGTATTATATGAGTTTATATATATTTGCATTTATAGCTATATACACACATACATATGTATGCAATATTCATATTATTTATAGCTAATATGAAGACCACACCTGGGCAATAGAGAAACATTTTTTTTCTTTTTTTTTTCTGTTCAGTAGGGTGTTTGTACCTGCTGTGAATTCGCTCCCTGTGTGCAGCTGGATCTCCTTCTGCAACAACAAAAAAGTGACACACTTGATAGTGATGCCACAACTGTGATTCACATCTCTTCATATTCCATCCTGTCTTCTGTCAGACTTCAGCTTGCCCTTGCCCACCCCCTTTCAGGTGGGCTCAGTACTGATCATTGCCATTACCACTGGTAGAGTCAGGCTGTGGCAGGCAGCAGGAGAGCAGCAGAATTCCAGGGCATTCATGAACCGCCCGTGCCACGGCCGGCTGCCTCGGCTGCGGCGGGAAGCCAGGGCTCCAGGAGATCAATTAAAACATCCCCGCCGCAGAAAAATTATGGGAAGGGCGCTTTAAGTGAGGAAGGGAAATATCTGAGGGGATTATAGGACTGCAGGCTTAGGTCTGGAGGAGCAAAATGAAATACTGGAGTAGTTTTGCAGACGGGCACAGCTACAGGGATGCGCACCAAGGCCATCCGCTAGCGGCTGAAGCAGCGGAACGAAGCCGACGTCGTTTCTAAATATATGATCTTCCCACAGATATAATGCAGAGCCACCAAAAATGATGAGGTTTTAGAAATCAGAACTGCAGAAGGACTCCAAGGGCATTGTGCAATTAGGAGTAGTGAGTCCTCTGGCTATTATTTGAGCCGCTCTGGAGTTAAAGCAGCAGAAATGGATGAACTGCAGCGGTCCCGGCCATAGTTGGTACATGTCCTCCTTCCCAAAAAATCCTGGGCACTGGCAATTTATAGCCAGGCTTGTATGCAAAAACACATCATGGAATCATGGAATTGTTTGAGTTTTAAAGGACCCTAAAGATCATCTCGCTCCAACACCCCGGCCATGGGCAGGGATACCTTCCACTAGACCAGGGGGTTCAAAGCCCCACATCCAACATCCCTTGGACACTTCCAGGGATGGAGCATTCACAGCTTCTCTAGGCAGCGTGTTTCAGTGCCTCACATCACTCATTCACCTGTATTTCATACATCCTCTGTGGTGAGGATGTATGCTATTCTGTGTGCTGTAAGGTTTGGGAGGCAAGGAGTCTTGCTGTCAGTTTGTTTATCCATCACTAACTGGCACCCTGGCAGTTATGGAAGTGCTCCTGAAGGTAACTCAGAGAAATGTTTGTCTCCAGCAATCTCTGCTGAACTCTGACTGCTCAGGAAAAGCCCCTGGCTTTGGAATTTTACGTTGGTCCCCAACCCATGACAGGGCATGACAACTGATTCAGATCCCGATCCCAGTCTGGACAGGGGCACAAGCATTTCTGACACATCCCATGTTCAGTCTGAGATCTAGAAATGCTTGTGTAGGTGCTCTGGGACATCACTCTCTGGCCACTGGACAATCTCCACTGCTCAGATTTCCTAACAAAGCAAAGGAGACTTGCTCTGCTTAAGCCAAACCCAATTTACTAAAGCTTATTCTGAGCTTGTAAGTACAAAATTACCCTTTTACAAGAGAGAAGAGAGTGAAAAACACCAACATGATTGTTTTCATAAATAATGAAAGCAAAACCTCCACCAGGCACTCAGCAGTGAACTGTTTTTATCTGAAAGAGAGGAAGATTTGGTTGGTGAATTCATCGCTATAGGAGACCTATACAGGCTGTCAGAGACACAAATAAAAATGCAGCCAGAACACACAGGAGGCAAGGCAGAGGAAACAGAGAAAAGAGAACCAGTTATTTTTAACTGCCATTAATATTACAAGAGGGACTGTGACAAAGGGAGAGCTGCAGAATTCATAGTGTTCTCTTTAATGCCAGTAAAATAGTATCTAATGAGAGATGTCATATCAAGAATAACACAAAATGAACGCAAGGACAGATATCTTATTAAGAAAACCACAGCACCAATTATATATAAAAAAGCATTATTGTGAGACTGTGAATAAAATCTTGATTTAATACAAGTAACAGACATTCCTGTACTTCACATTTCAGTCTCTTAGTTCTACAAGAGCATAAACATTTCCAAGAAGAGGAGGTGGTTTACTAAGAAAGACAAGCCACTGAGCATTTATTTCTCAGCTCAGAACCCCAAAACAGACTTATTTGCTTCATACAACTGACTGGGATGACAACTTGAAGAATCAAAAATGCTTTACAAAACGTTTGCAATGAATAAAAAGAGAACACCATTCCCATCATCTCCGAGCTCTGATAAAGAGGCTGTTCCAAAATTCAGATGCTAATTTGAATGAGTGGCATCAAAACCACCTGCATGTGTTTACTTTCTGCGTGGGTGGAGAGACAGAAAACATGGCTAGGATCATGTCATCTGGACATCATTTCAAAGCCCCAGATGTCCCTGGAAAATGCTACCAACTGGAGTCTGGCAAGCATCTCACCCAGAGAAATTAGCACGTAAACGGTGTCCCCTCCCTGCTTTGTGTGCTCTCTGTCATGCAATTTAACAACTTCTCCTTGAAAGGATTAAGACAGAGCAGGATCCAGAATTTACTGGTGGTGTAAGCATTTCCCAAAAATTTCCAGCAGGAGCTGTGTATTTCTCGGAGTTCAATCAAAGCTGATCAATCAACCAATTCATCCATCTTTCTCTATCTGTCACAAAACAGCTTTTGATAACAGAAGCATCTGCTCTCCCTTTCTTTCCAGCTACTGTTCCTGGGAGATTATCCCAATGGGCTTTTCTTCCCAAACACTTGTGATAATAAATTTAATTAATATCACTAGACTACAGGAAAAAGGCAGTATCCTGTCCGATAATCACAATTACATAACTCAGGCATGAGCCAGGCTGTAAAGAAGCAGATATTCACAGTAAGATTTGTTCACAAACCACCTATTGATGAAAAGATCATGATAGTAAACTGTGAATATTAATTTACAGGCTATCTGTGAACGCAAGGACAAGACTAATTAAAGATGCTTATCTCCTGAATTACTTGCTCATCTCTGGTAATTCCTGTTCTTACTGTCAAACACAACAGTTGTACGGACAACTTCCTAATTTCAGGCCACTCCACTGCAAAAATTATCAACCAGTGGTGTACAGCATGAGAGCCACAATGCTACATAAACACAGCACTTTTAAAATAACAGGAAAACAAATGCTTCTGAATGAAGTAGCCCCTTCCCTAGACTCTCATTTCTGAGGTGAATTAGCATTTATTAGCATAAATATTTCTGGTGGTCACTCAGTTGGATCAGGAAAGTGATCTGGATTAAAACAAGCCTTGACAAGGAAAGCAAAATTTCAGCATGGATTTTAAGGATTATCTCAGTTTCTCCTGGGTGAGGCACTTCAGTCTCTTGCAGAGCACCAGCCTATCTACTTGAAAGGAAGAAAATTTCTAATCTTGGTTCTGAAATAAAAGGGAACTACTTAAATCTCTAGCAGAGAAGAGTTATTATTTTTCAGCTAAAATATGCTCAGATTTCAATAGCTGATTTTTTTTTTCCTTCCATAGCTTTGTAAACCTGAAACTCCAGCAGACTCCAATTTCCTAAGGATATGCCCAGCATGGGGGAAACCCCTGGACAGATGAGTTCTTCCTACATTATCTCAGCTCTGCTGCAGTAGAGGGAACCAGCCAGAGGAATGGATTACAGCTCAACCTCCACCCGTCCTTCACAGCCCCTCGCTGTGTGCGCAGTCCCCAAGGAGTCAGGCAGGTAAATCCAATTTACAGCAGCCCCAAGGCAGTCCATAATTATCACAGAGGCCATCCCAGACTCCAGACACTCCTGATGTGAGAAAAGCAAGTAGGTGGCCATCAGACACCTTTCCCTTTTTTGCTCAGGAGGAGATTAATTATTCCTATGGAAGCGCTCTGAGTTCTGAAGCGACGATCCCGTAAACGGGAAGCACGGAAGTGAAAATAAATCATAATTATGTTTTTGTTTCAAACCCTGACTCCTTGCAAGGCTGTGAATAAGATCAAAGAAATCAGTAAGGACAGAGCACTAATTCCTAAGTAACAAACCATTTCTATGTGGTATTGGTTTCTGTGAATTTCTTCATATAGACAGATTTAAGGGCGACTTGTCTCCTCTAATTTTTTTCTCGTGTGGGATCTAGATTTAATATGCTTTGAAATATAAATAGTAATGAGGTCATAAAAGATGCAGAAATGAATGGGAGTCAGAGAAGGAAGCATAAGGAGAGGATTCAGGGGGATGAAAAAGTTGGTAATTTCAAAATGACATGGAGTTGGGCTTGACAGTAATAGCCCTCTAAAAAGAAGAAACCCCACGACAACTCCAGTAGTTTGTAGTTAAAAATTCCTGTCAGAGAAGGCAGCTGATAAAAAAGAAGCTCAGCACAATTATTCTCATTGCAGAGAATAATTCAAGGCAATGTGAGGCAGAGCAGAACCTTTAGCTTGTGGACTCCACGCCCCAGCACTGGAGGGTTGTGCCTCTTGTTCTCTCAGTGCCTTTTTTTTTTCTGCTTGTGCCCATTTTAAGCCCCCTCAGGGTACAATCCCTTCTGGGCACTTCTCTTGCAAGTCTTTCTATGATCAACTAAAGCTTCCCAATAGGAAATGCTGGTTTCTGCACAGTCAAATTTGGAAAAATTCAGTTTGTTAGACATAATTATATTCTGTTGCACTATCAGGAGTATTCCACTCCCTAAGTTTTGCATGGCCTATAGGCAGCTAGGAAGACATTCCTTAGAGATGTTGCTACAAAATATTTTCAGTTTCTGCATTTGATTTTTAAAAGCAAGTGAAAGAAAATCTTATTTTATTATTGAAGATGCTACTGAACTAGTTTTCCTACAAATGGCACACCAGTGTGCTTTCTAACCCAACACTTACACTGGCTGAAAAAGGAAATGCCTCTCAGCACCACCCATTCGCCTTCTCTGGCCTTCCCCATGCCCATGGCTGGCAGCTGCCAACAAGAGGCAATATATATGGGGATTATTTTGCATTTTACACACAGTTCCCAGCTGGATCTTTCCCTCATGGCCAGGTAAAACTCCCATTCTCATCATCCTGGTCAGAACTGGTTCCCCAGAATGCAGGTTTCACTGCAAGGTTAAGGCACTAAAATGAATACACCAATCTCTCTCTTCCACATGGAGAATGAAGACATGGGCTACCAACTCCTCAGTGTTATCCCAAGCCATAAAAATAAAAGAACTGTGCAAGGAGGGATTGTTGGGGTTTTTTATGTTTGGTTTAGGGCTTTTTCTGTTGTTGTTAGTTGTTTTTTTTTGTTTGTTTTTTTTTTTTTTACTTTGAAAAACAATCTCAGTGTGTGAAGATGGTGATTGGTGACTTGAAGAATACTTTTTTAACCCAGCTAATGTAAAAACAACATTCATTCTGCATCAAATCAAAGATAATTCATTTAACTCAGCGAGGATATTTGCATACATCGCAGTGATACGTTACAGTGTGAAATGCTATAAAGAAATATTTCACATATCTCTTCTAAATTAATTTCTTAAATTTAATTGTCTTCTATTAAGCAAAACAAGAGTTCATGACTCACTTTTTTAATATCATCCTTTGGTTTATATTTCTTCTCCTCTCCAAATGTAATTAATATTAATATTTTAAATTGCTTCCAACATAGAAGACCCCTGTGTCTTTAATCATGCTCATTTCTGGATCTGTTTAAATTCTTCTTTTTTTTTTTTTCAGTCACAGGACATGACTGAAATTTTAATGCAAAATTGTGTGAAGCCACTGCTTCATCACATGTAATGACATTTTGCTATCACTTGGGTTTGCTGTCTGTTGTTCTGCATCCAGAAAAGGTGTGTCTATGTCACCACAATTGCATAATGATTTAAAAAAAAAAAAAAGGCCCAGAAATGGAAAATGTTAATAAGGAACCTTTCCAGAGGAGAAAGAAAGCTCAGGCACTGAGCAGTTTTGTCACCCTGAAGATGCCTGTCTGTTCAGGGCTGAAGGAATTTGCTCAGCCTGTAGGAATTTTCATCAAGCCATATAGATTCAATTTTACCAGCCTGGCACCTTCCACAAAGGCTATATACACCAGTGGGAGTTCAAGACAACACACTGGAAGGGCCCTGGCTCCCCTAGCAAAGCCCTGTGCCTCTGGGTCTCTAAAAGAGATGATGATAAAACAAGCCTCACCACCAATTATTTTGCTTCTTTGTGAGCAGGATGAACGGCTGGCTGCTGCATCAGGGACTCCTGACAGCGTCAGGATGGGCAAGATCTCACTCAACAACTGCTCTGGGAAGGTTTATCCATTGCCAGCCCATGGGGGAAAGCTGCTCCACAGGCACCACTCCCTCTGCTTTGATGCCAGGGACAATCCTTGTATTAAAGAGGGATTTTGAAAAGGAACATGTCTTTTGGCCCCTGGTGAAATCAACAGATGGCTTCTGCTTTGTCATCAGGGATGGTGGAAGAGGCAAGAGCCAGCTCCTGGACAGACAAATGGCCAAGCAAGAGATGATTCCAATGAATTCAAAGAGTGAGTCCAAATTAATGTCTCCACCCCAGGAGTTTGGGAATTGCCTTGCTCTCTCTCAGGAGGTGTTCAGAGCAGCACAGCAACCCCTGCACATCAATGCAGTAAATGTGGGGGGACACCAAGGGGACACTGCTCTTGACACTGCATGCTCTTGTCTTTGCCATCTTCATGGAACCACTCAGGTTGGAAAAGGCCTCTAGGATGGAGCCCAACTGATAACACAGCACTGCCAAGTCCAGCACATTGTTTTAACTTCTAAACCATGAAAAAGCAAAGCTCCCAGTAATATTTTTTCTAATTTCTTGCAGAGTTTGGACTGCTGGGAAACACGCTTTTCATTAGCTTTGTCTTTTTGAGAAACTAATGAAACTTCAAATTTCACCAGATGCCAGCCAAAATTATGGTTTCCATGTCCAATTGAAAAAAATGAAGTGGCACCAGTGAGTGCACCTTAAGGCAAACAGTTTTACACTGATTTGTACGGGAAGAAACTGCAGCAGTGACTGTGTAATTGTTCAATTAACAGCACAACAATTAATGGCACCACTGATTCACCAGTGACAACAAAAATGATACAGTTTTCTGTAATTCCAACAGAAAGAGCAATTTTTATTGGTGTGGGAACCCTTGCCTTGTTTTGAGCTAATTATTTTCTGTCTTGAGATTCTCCCATCAGTCTCTTTTTGGCACTCCATTTCAGGCAATTATGATGTCTGTAGCAAAAACAGGCTGCCAAAAATGGCAATTGGAAAAATAATCCTCCCCCTTTTAGAGAAAATGACTCAGCAAATTCTGCTCTTTTGGGTATTAAAAATCCTCATTTTTCAGAAACCCACTGCTGCACAGTAACTTTAAACTACCTGACAAGAATTTCTTACAAGCTTGATGTTCAGGAACGGCCCAAAGAATGACATTTTGTGGGACAGGGCTTAATATTTTTGCCCATGAATATGGGAATTTTGTCTCATTTGTCATCTAAATTTTCATATGAGCACCAAAAATAACAGTCATTGCCAAAACCAGAAATTTCCTGATGGACATCCATACCATGACTTGGAGGGGGCTGCCTTCACCAAGTACCAAGCTTCACAGCCACTTAACAGTAAAGGATTAGGATGTAGAATAGACAATATAGAATTCATTCAATATTTATACTTTTAGATAGATATATATATACACATTATATAGATATAGACAATATAGATTTAGATTAAATAGATTATATAGATGATATAGATATAGATAAATAGATTATAATATATTGTTATAGATTATAGATATATAGATACAGATATAGATTGGATATAGCTATAGATGTAGATGATATAGATATGGATAGATAGATAGATAGATAGATAGATAGATAGATAGATAGATAGATAGATAGATATAGATTATATAGATGTAGATATACCTTGGTGTGTGTGTGTATTCTATATTTGCTGGGAAACAGTGAGCATGGCAAAATTTCATTTATTCAGACCAGCAAGACATTTAAGCAAAGGGGAAATACCACTGGCTGCACTAAAGTGATGAGATACAGTCCACTGCCTGGCTCAGGAAATAAAAGTCAGATTGTTCTGGGAGTTTGCTCAAGTAAGAGCTCTTATATAAGAGCTGGGAATAAGCCACATATTGACCTGTTCATCAGGGTCATTCAGACCTACCTTGTGCTCCCTGGGACTCAAACTGCTCAGCAAATTTTCTGCAATGCATAAAACCCTTCAGACACAGCAGCAGCGAGGGCTGCTGCTGTAGAAAACCATTCAGATATTTAACAATTCCCTGAAAAGAATTGCAGTCACCTGCATTATGCAGCCTGTCTGCCATTTGATAGATTACATGCTGCAATGAAATATAGACTTGTCCATGTAATTTTATAACTTGAACAATGATTATGATATGCAGCGCATTTCCAATTATCTTCCATTATGTTTCATGTGCTGTACAGATTTCAATTGGCGTTTGCAAGGCAGCCAGAAAATTACAGCAATTATTGAAAATTATTGTGATATAAAAGCAATGCTTCCCCCTCCTCCTATCAATTTTCTTTGTATTGGTATATAAAACAGACTGCTGCTTCAGCACCTAGGAAGACAAACTATATTTTGCCTTCTAAACTATACAGAGAGAATGAATTCTACTCTAGTTTTAGGGTATTCATAGCAGATATACAGTCAATATTAATTCTGAAAGTTTCTTAGTGTTACACTTTTAATTCTATGGTCATTTACTTGACTTAGGTTAGAATTAAATCTATAGTTATATAGATATAAGTGCACTCACAGATGTTGCCACGTGTATAACAGTCAATTCTTTATTCTTCTTTAAAAACATAATCTATTTTTAATTTCATTCCCGCTGCTTTCGTTCAGATTGAGAAGATTTTAACAAGAACGTCTTTGACCAACCTTTTTTTTATTACTTAATTTATCTTCATGGCAAGGACCTGTCCTATAAACTCATCTACCCATGGTTATTTTTACATTCATGAGTAGTTTCTTCAGACCCTCTGGGTATGCTCATGTACACCAAGCTAAACATTCATTAATTTATAAGAACAAGGCTTTATTTTTGCCTGGGCTTTCTTAAATACAGAGCACTAAGAGTTCATTTTGTCCCTTTAAGGGGAGAAACAATTCCAAAGTGTTTGAAAAAGAGGATTACTGTTTTTCATAGCATATATAAACAACAGTAATAATTTTTGTCATGTGTGCTTGACTATAAAGCAAAATCTGTAATGCAAATGTCTATGCTATAGCATAACAAACTTTTACTTTCTGTGTCCCTCTGAGTTTAATTGAACCTGACATTGGAAATGGCAGGAATTTTAATTACTTAAAATAATATCTGTATTATGACCTTACATGCTAGTTAAAGAGGATGCTGTTTGATTGTAATTCAGTTCTACACATTTCTTTCTTCTTTTTTTTTCCTTAGAAAAGAAAAGTTGTCTTTGCTGTGACAAGAACTTGTCTCATGCTAGTTGCTGGAAAAACAAACCAGAAAACAATATAAGTACAAAAATTGTGTTAATATCAAACAAAATATCAAAACAAAACCACAATAAAGAAGAAATCATTCCTGTTGGGAACCTTGCTTTGGCTCCATGTTATATCCACTGGAGCAGCTGCCCTAAAAAGGTCCCTAAAAAATCTCCCTGATGTGGAATGCTGGGTGTGCTATGCCATGATAACAACAAGTCAGGGCCTTAAATTAAGCAGGACTCTTATTTATTTGCCTTTTCCTTCTATTGTGGTTTTCTCTCTGAACTCCATTTTTTTTTCCTTCTCGAGTTTTGACTGTCAAAAAAAAAAAAAAAAAGAACCAAGAGACCAAGAGCACCAAGAACACAATACAACAGAGAAAGTTAATTTGGAAAAGCCAAGAACTATTTTATATATATATATATATATTTGTATTTATGTATTTATGTATTTATGTATTTATATAATTATACATAATATATAATATATAATATATATTATATGTAATTTTATATCTAAAATTAGATTATATTAGATATATTCTATTCTGTATATAATATAGAACATAGATAATAGATTTCTAGATATTATATATATATAAAATAGCTGGAGGGCATTGTCATGAGCTGGAGGATAACTGGAAGCTACAAGCAAGTCATCTCTGACATTACTGAACATTTCAACCTCCACTAATTCCAGCTGATTATTTTGACACCATTTGTGGCACTAATTATATTGCTTGGATTTCTGGGCTTCCTCTTGCACACGTTTCAAGGTTTCTGGAGATTTCCTTTCCCTTTATCCTCCACTTCTTCCACAGTTCAGCCCAGTCAGACTTGTATCCTGCACAATATAATGTCAGTTGTTGCTTGCCCCAGTGACTGCTGCCCAGTGTCAAAGCAATTTTTAGCATTACACTGCATTTTCTCACTGCTTCTGAAAAATGTTGGGCCAACAAGTGCCAGGAAGATAAAGCTCCCAGAGCAGCAAGTTTAAGCCCTCTCTTCTCTTTCCTTCATCACTCCTCACCATGCAAAAAAGACCACCCCCAAACTCCTCCATTGTTGCAGTTCAAAATGGTCATTGTCCCAGGAGCTCCGTGGTGTCCTAAGCATTGGATGGAGCATGTCAACCTAAAAACAGCAAAGAAATGAAGCACTGTCCCTGAGACACCACTCCAAGCAGTGAGTGTGCCCAAGGACCTGTGCTCACAGCATCTTTCCTCCTGTGGAAAACTGAGCTCCCCTTTTCAGGGCTTTTATTTAACATTTTGATGCAGCTGGTGATGGTCCTGCTGTCCCTCTCCTTTCTACAACCTCACAGGCAAACTCTTTGCCCCCTCATGGGTTATTTGGCTAGGGAGGAGTTAAAGGACAGATGCAATGCCTGGGTGGTTATTACTGTGTCCAAGCAGATCAGCACATGTTGCAGAGCTGCATAGTATCATGATTTAAAAATAGACATATATTTGTGCTAGCTTTAGTTGTCATGGATGAGTCTAAATTGTGCTTTGTTTTCTTTTGTTTGTTTGTTTTTTTCCTAAACAGTGTTTTGAGTTAGGAGAACTCAAATAAGAAAGCAGAATCCAGCCATGTTGCACTAAAATATTTGTTTTTTAAATGTGAAGTGCTGCAGACAGAAATGCACGGCGTGGCACGTGCACAACCAGGCAGTGTGTGACAAAGGCTGAGCTACCAGCGTCCTGCCTCTGTCACCCACAAAGGAAACTGTCCCCACTTTTTGACATCAATATAGGTTCCTATAGCAACACAGAGCTTTTATTTTTCCTCAGGTTTGTTATGTAGGAGCCAAGGAGCATGTTCAGACACTGCATGCATTCATAACCCCATGGAAGTGTTTGTGACTGCGCTCTCCAAGGCACCTCTGATGGACTTGTTAACTGCTAACAACTGCAGCCTGCTCTGAACAACTCCAGCAACAAAAAGCAAACACCCCTAGCAACAATAACACACATCCATCTCTCAGGCTTGTACCCCCAGCTCAGCAAAAATCAAATATTTTCTTAAATATTAATAATTCGTATGTCAAATAATTCTTGTTTTATCAAATCGATTTAATTATTTCAGTTTAATTATTTCTATGAATTCAGTGTAATAACAATTTTTAAATCCCTGGTTTCATTTTTGCAGGGTAAACTCAGGGGACGAGCTCCCACTGCCAGGACCTTTTCATACTTCCTTACTTCCAGTGGCAGCAAATGAGCAATGCTGAGGAGATGTGAAATGTGGAACACCCTCACTTTGCTCTGATCTTGCTCCCTGCATCTCGGTTTTACAGCTGGGTGCCACAGCTTCAGTGCTAAAGTCATAAACAGATTTTTGTCAGCTTCCTCTTGCAGAACTTCCCAGTGCAATGGAGACTGGGGAGCCACTGGACAGAAATGATTAAATACTCTGGAAAGATGACTCTTCCACAAACACATCCATCCTTTTATGGCTCATGTCTTTCCACATCGCTTTAAGCACCATTTAATTTTCAAACTGAAAACTTTATAGGCAGCTCCAGGGCATCATAGACAAGACAAACAGAAAGCAATATTGCCCTGGGATTCTGTTTGCTCTTACCAGGGGAGTTATGGAGAACCCATCCCTAAAAATACAAGCACAGCCCATTTAAGGCATCCCCACATTTGCTCACTCTGGTTTCTGCTGTGCTGTGGCTGAGCTGAGAAGAAAGCCTTCAGTCTTGTGGTGACAGAAAAAAGGCAGCTGAGGGTCAAATCTAAGCTTTGTGCAGCTGCATAACAACACTTTGGGTGCTCTGGAATTAAAGGGGAAAAAATCAACTTGACTTTGATTTCCTGCAGTGAACTGTTTTATGGTGTGCAGGAAGGATAGTCCATGGTTAAGGAACTAGCTGCACACGTGGAGGATGAAAGTTCAGCTCAGATGAACATTGCAAGGGGGCTTGTGTTTCCACGAGCAAATAGTCCTAAAAATTAGATTTTAATATTGTACATATTGATCAGATTATAGAATAAAGCCTAGTTTAGCAGCTGTGACTGCCTGGCACATGCTGGGGTAAGAAAAATTCAAACTGCAAAGTTTCCAAAAGCCTTCCAAGAACTACTGACATGGTGGCACCTTGCCAGGCTGATTTACAGACAGGGCTCATTTTTATTTTCCCAAGCTGTCTCCTGCTATATCACTCTGGATACCCAGATGTCATACATTTATGAGTCCTGAAGGAGTTCAGAAATAAAAATGCGAGCTGCTTGCAAAGATATGTGATCTCTCATTAAAAACAACCTCGGGTTTGGAGGATTTGTGGATAGCTGATATCTAAAACAATAATTCAGAGGTCAGCAAATCATTGGTGTGGGTAACCCTGACGTCTGTGTGTTTGAAAATCTGGTCAAAATGTTAGTTATAAGCAGAATATGAAGTTGTCTGGTATTGTAGCAGAAGTGAGTTAAACCAATAGCCTTTGCAAGGAAAATGTCAGCTCATTTTCTATCAGAAGATTCAAACTGGAAAAATCAAGTCATTCATAAAACAAAACCTGGTTGACACTATAGGCACAGGCTCACCAAAAAGTCTTGTCCTGGAGCATTTGCCACATTAAAGTCAGAACATTCTGATGACTCAGAAGCACAGTGGGAAATTGAGGAGTGGTTTAGGTTTACTTTTAAAAAGTACTCCAAGGCTCTGTGTTAGATGGAATGCTTAATATATTTCCTAATCATGTGAAAGGAAGGTGAGCAGCAGAGTAAGGCTGCTCACTGCTGATGGAAAGTTATGACAGGAGAAGTGACAAAGTTCAGTGCCAGAGGGAACTGTTTGCTTGCTGAGGTCCAAAAGGCTCAGTTTAAGAAAGGGACCTGGCAATAACCCTGCAGCTGTGGTTAATGATGCAGAAGTATCCCTTTCTTCCTATGTACAGCCACATCCATCCAAAAGGGAATTAATTTAACCAGTGGATCAGATGACAAAGTACACAGGGAAAAATAGTATCAGGATTCAGAGTATGGCTTCAGCTACAAAAGTCGTGTAGAATATTCATTAGGTGGTTTTAGAAAAGATATTGCAGATTGAACATGAAAGATGCTGAGAGAAGGGTAATAAGAATGGTCAATGGGATGGGAAAAACCTCTCATTTTAAATGACTTTAAAATATTGGGACTGTTTCTCTAAAGAGGATTTACAACACTGGATACCATAGAAATATTTGAAGTAAGGAGTCATAAGTAAGGAAGCATATGAGAAGCTTCTACTTTCTTTTTTTTTCTGTGATTATTCAAAGTTATGACAATTTTTGAAAATGGAAAGCAGAGAATTCAGATTTCATCAAAAAAAGATATTGGAAAGTTGAATCTGACAAGGTGGATTCATAGGGGTATAACTTAAACAAATATTGGAATATTTGACAGCAGAGTTATTTTCCAGGTATTTTAAAATCAGCATTGTAAAAAATTTAAGTACTTCAAAGTTTATGGCCGCCTTCAAATAGCAGAATGACTAAGACAAGAGTCTCCCAGACACTCATGATCCCTCTGAGATGTTTTCTGCACATTCTCAAGGATCTGGCTGCAGTTTGATGTGCTGATTCTGCATGGCAGCCTCTCTGTTCCCAAATTATCTATTGCCATCAGTGAATGAAAACAAACAAAAAAGAAAAGCCTCTTCCAAGACACTTAAGTGTCGAATTTAGCCCCACTACTAAAATAAGATGACATCAGCTTCACTCAAGGGATATGGTTAGGCATCTTCTAATACATTCACCCAGTCCCTTAACCTTGATAAAGATGCTTTTAGAAATGTATAATATATTTTTAGTTATGGGCATTTATTTTTGTCTCTGCCAGGTGAGAATAGGATCAGAAATCAGGAGCCAACATGAAATATTTATGGCAGGCATCCAGAAATGCATAACGTAATTGATAGGGAGAGGAGGAACTATGGCTCATTTGGCTTTTTTTTGTATGAATGCTGGTCCTATATTTAGGAATTTTAGGGTTGGGATGAGTGATCTCATCAAATCACTGTTTTTCTGATTGTTCCTCGGATCAGGGTCATAAAGGACCGATGGATGCAAAGGCATAGATGGAGGTACAGAGTGCTAATGTAACTTGAGGAGAAGAGCTCTTCTGGAATTCAGGCCAAGAACAGCCCAAGATAATAAAAATAATATATGCAATGCAGGGGTATTATAGAACAAAGCCTATGCTTGGCAGTGTTTTTGAACCTATTTTTCTGTTAACATATTTAAATATCTGTCAGCCTGAGTTCTTATATACAGTGTCCCGAGGCATTAATCTCCTCAATAAAATGTTTTACTTTCCCACAGAAGCCAGCAACATAAAAATAAAAGGGAACCTGTGCTCATATTTCACAGTAAAAGTGATCCTAAAGAATTGCTGAGTGCAGGGTTTGAACTGTGTGAGTCTGCTGGCCAACCCCCCCCCCCCCCTTGGAGATAAGGGCTGTACTGAGGATACCCCATGAAAATAAGAGGTGGGAAGAGCATGAGAGCTGAAAACATGGCTAGGAAGGGTTAATACATGATTTTTGGAGTGCTTTTGTAGACTTTTGGCTATTGCAAGTTCCCATGTCTCACTGCCATCAATAGAGCCACCAGAGTAAAATCTGTCCCTGGCTGCTCACAGAAAGGGTTCTGAGGGTTTTATGTGCAAAAAATTGCATGAGCTCATGGTGGCATGGCTGTGCCCACAGTGACACTGCAGGAAACTCCCAGTGAGGCAGGAGAGTTCAAGAAGCAGGTGCAATGCTCAGTTGAGGGTGAAGAGTTTTACCCTTGGAAGCTTTTCCCCTAAGAAACTCTTTTTTTCCTCCCTCTCTTTCTGTCCATCAACCTGCTGGGTGGCTGAGCCACTTGCAGGCTCCACCAGAAATCCCTCCTGGCACACAGGGAATCATCTCAGGTACTGCAGGGAGCAAAGAGAGGACCTAGTGCTGTGCACAGACTTTCTGTCAGCTGGGGACTGCTCCCGAACAGCACCAAGAGCAATGAAAGCTTCCTGACACATCTGCCTGGCTCCTGATCCTTTGGAATCTGTGGCAAAGCACAGGAAAGTAAAAATGACCATAAAGTATTCATTTCTGAGGTGGATGAGTTTGTCAATGCCATCTATAAGATGCTATAAGGCACAGCAGATTTGTTGCCCCTAATTCCGTCGTGCCACGCAATCGCATTCTGCTAGGGACACTCAGAGACCCCACATTTTAAAATGTGTAAAAATGAAATGGGACTGTATGACCTGACCAAGACAAAAAACCACATTTGAGTCATAATTTATATTAGATGATAGATCCTAGGGTAGTTTTCCATCAAGTAAGTCATTCTTATGCTCCCTGAGAGAATGCTTGTTTATAGGAGCCTGTCTGTTCTTCCCATCTCTTTTATTGATGTAGCAGGAAACAGGAGGAGGTTTGCTCGTGACCAGTGTATTTACTGCATATGCAATATGTGCAGGTCACACACAGTGCACAATGTATGGCAAAGCATTCTTCTCTAGAATTTAGCCATGTGAAATTGCTTTTCAAGTTTCTTGCTTCCAACTGCCTCTGGTAGAGATTCATGTGTTATTTCCCCGAGATTATTTCTGGGCACAGATAATGATGCTATAAGCATTTGAAAGCTGTCATTTCTGGTTAAATCTCCACCCTGAAAAGGATAATTGCATATTGGTATCTAGGCAGCTTTTGTCAGCATAATTCAGCTGATTGGGGACTGGATATTCTAATTCTGCAAATTGTCACAGTCCCTGGACAAGTCACCCTGACTTTACAGCAGGGTGTTCATAGCTAGGGATGCTTGGGCTTAGCAAATCCTTTTTCCCTCTTGTTTATTTTTTCCATCACAGGACCCCTGCACAAGCAACCATTAGCTCCCAATTTCAGGGAGTAATTTCACAGGTATTTTCACAGCCAGACCTATTGTGACCAAGGAGACAAAGTGATCTCCAAAGCTATCATGAGCAGCTGCTCGCTATGCAAAAAAAAAAAGTGAAATATCTTTTGCTGCTCTCCTTCTCTCAGGAGAAATGGCAGCTCATTCCCAGTCTGTAGACTTAAGTAACAAGTCTCTAAGCTGCAGATTTGCTTGACCCAAAAATCTACCCTGCTGTGTATTGAAGCACAGTCAAATGCAACAGCAAAATCAGGATGAGTCCATAAGGACTGGTCTCCAAGATATTTTCAGAGAGATATTTGGTGTGAGCCTTAAGTTTGAAAAATCAACAAATATTCATTGATTTGACTTGACTTTTCATGACAGCAGAATGACCAAAGCACTGACATTTTTTGCAGCCCATTACTTTTCCCTTTAAACATACCACGGCACTCATATTTCTCCACCAAGTAGAAATGGCATAATTCCCCAAATGGGTAAAAATTCTACACAGCTATTGCTAAAGTTTCTCATATAAAAATGAAATTATGTTTCCAAGTGCCTGGGGATTGAATACTATTTTTCAGAGTCATTCAGACAATCCCCCCCTTTCCTCTAAAGCCACGCGATTGAAATCAGCCACACAGCGCGCTCTGCCACGGTATCCTGGATCTAATTATTCTCCATTTACCAGAAGGTGTGAAACAAACCTACAATCTCTTTCATTTCTCTTACACTTCTAATTACACCTGCAGCTCGTTATGAAAAGCACAATGAGGTGAGGTGCAGCGGGTCCCGGAGCTGGGTCGGGAATTGCGGCGCTCCCGCTCACATTGGGGCTCTTCTGGGAATTCCACCCGGCCCAGGGGTGGCTGCTGCTTCCACACCACTCTGTCCTTTGTTTGCTTTGCTCCACATAATTTACCATTCCCCTTTGGGACAAAATTCAACTGATTTCAGTAATAGTTATCTCTGCTGTAGGCTCCACAGTTTTTATTAAGAAAATACTCCAAATCTCACTTCCTAACTTTAGCAAGTTTGAAGTTAGCTAGTTGGATGACTGGTCTCTTTGGAATAGAGATATGGACATGATGCCAGGGTGGAAACTCAGGCACTTTTTGATTAGTTTCAACTCATTAATCACCTGCATGCAACTGGAAATCTCTTAGTATTGCACTCATTTTTACTATCATCATCATCATCATCATCATCATCATCATCATCATTGTTAATATTCTATTACAAACTCTATTGTTTCTGCATAAATCTATGATTCTAATATTGATCGATGAATATCCAAATGATGCTTTGCTGTATTTGTTCAAAATGACAACTTTCACCATAAAACATTGTTTCTGATTCCCAATTGGATTGACTGAATTTCCTCCAGACCTCTTGTACACAGAAGTTCAAGTTACGCTCAGCTTTTTTAATTATTCAAATCATCTGAGTGTACTCAAGAAAAATGAGATTCAGAGTGGACTTCTAATGGATAATGCTGCCAGTGTGAAGACATTGTTTCTAAATTGCATTTCTCATCACAATATTTTTGCATAACCTCAGCTGAAAATAACCTTGCTTGCCCAAACGTGAACAGAGAAATGAGCCACGAGAAAACATATTTTTATACAGAATATCATTATCTAGGCAAGTTGCAAATCCAGCTGAGGTGTGTCAGCCTCTTCTGAGCGTAGCAGGAACCTGCTGAAGATCACCGTACATTCCATAAAGATGTCATGCTGCGAGGAAATTGCTTTGAAATATGCTCTGAGAGAGGCAGGGAAATCGAAAAAAAAGAAAGGAAAATGAGAACTTCTCCAAGGGAGGCGCAGCTGAGATTCCATCAGTCCCCAGAGAGGCGACCCATCAGATGGCACTGAGCTCCTGACTGACGTCTCGCTTTTCCAAGCTCCCAGCAAACAAAAAGCCATGCAGGGAAGTGCCTCCAAAGGATTTTATTCCCAGGCAGAGATAATTGTCTGTCCTCAGTGAAATGCATGTCCCCTGGACATTTCTCTTTTACACAGGGACTTCAAACAGCTTTAGACAGGTCCTAAACGACTGGCTTGGCTCAGGAACTTGCCTTTCAAGGGGATGAAGGTCCAGGGGAAAAAATATCATTCCAATGGCAGGCTGCAAGAATGAAAAATCTGTGAGATAGCATAGCTATCTGTCTATCTATCCAAAAATATTAATCCCTCTAAGCAAAGGCTCTTTTATTTTTATTTTCTTTTTTTAATGTAAAAGGCTTATTGGAAGAATAGAACCAGACTCCAGCCTTTTTCTCCTCCAGATGTGTGTGTGCCTTCAGCCTTCCTTCCCCCATCTTCTGCCCCACTGTCTTCTACCTCCAAGCTGAAGAATAAAGAATGTTCTTCACCTCGCACTCAAAGCTGTCTCTCAGTGACCATGGCAGATATCTATAAAACATAAAATAATATATGTAATGCAGAATGCCCAGTGAAATGAAAATAGATTTGCCTCAGAAAGCAGAAGCAATGAGCTCCTTTAACAGAAAAGTTTTTCCTGTATTATAAATACAGCAAAGCATCCTCAGAGGACCTCGAGATGAAATTAATGGTCCCAGGTGTCCTCAGGACTGAGAAGACTGAGAAACTTGAAAGATTTCACACTGTAGAGCCAACAAAGGGACAAAACTGTCCCTTTTTGCTCTCTTGCATCTACCTACAAATACCCCTACCCACGTTTGAGGGGATGGAAGATAGATGATGGGATTATTTGTAATATAGTACTGGATTCAATAACTCACAATGCCTTTTTCAGCTGCAGGCCATTTTATCCTGTGGTCCTCTGAAGCCAGGGAGGAAACTGGGCTATGGAAATTAATGAACCTAAAAAAGAATACACCTTCCACTCAGCAAGTAAGAAAATGATAAGATGAAACTGCCAATTTTTCTCATTAAAGTATCCCTAATGACTTCTTTGATGACATATCATGAGTTAATTTTTAAGGCCTGTATTTTTTTTTTTTGTTTCTGTGGGAAGTTTATCTGAAAACAAAACACTAATAAATGTGGTGGGAAGTTCCTGAACTTCCAGAGCTGCAGCAGGAAATATTTGACCTTAAGGGCCCCCTAACTGTGATGTTTTCATCAGGGAGAAATATCACTAAGCAGTGTCTACAGTAAAACTGTCTTACAACAGCAGTGTGGAATTTTAAACAAAATATGTCAGGAGTAATTAAAATCAGGAGAATGATCAAGTGTCTCTTAGCGTTGCTACATAAACAGCCACTACCAAAACAAGAAGCAAAAACCCCCCAAAGATTATAGAGACAGCAAGCCTCCTGTTTAAGAAAATGTACAAGTTTAGAGGTTTTGTCTGAATGCATCCATCATTTATTCCACTTCAATTTAAGCTGTTCATATTTGCCTTTTTCTGGTGTCTTTCATGAAGTTTAATTACAATACAGTAAACAGACAGAGACTGAGAGCACTTCTGTTGTGCAATAAAATTCAATTACTGACAGTTTTAAGAGGCATACTTAGACCTGTGGCAAGTTTGAAAGGGAATTTCCTTACACATTTTGCCAAAAGCAAAGAGTGCCTGCGCTCAAACCATGGCAGCATGAAGAGGCTTTTTAAAGACTGGTGATAAATAAACAAATAACAATAAATAAAGTCATCTCTTCCATTTTGAACTGCCTTGCACCTTTCAAGATCACAGAACACCTTTGCTGTGGGTCAAGCCACTCTCTGGAATAAAACAGCCAGAAGAGTCCAGAATAATTTTGAAGAAGCAAAACAAGTATGCATGGGATTGTCTTGGAGAAACTTCTTGTCTGGCCCAAAAAAGGCTGGGAACACCAAATCCATGTTACAGGTGTGGTTTGTGTTTTGCTCTCCTTTCTGTGGCTCCCACACACTTGGGGCTGATGAGCAGCTCGGTGGACATTTGGTTTGTTTCTTGGGAATGTCTCCTGGATGGGCCAGGGCAGACACACAGGACAGAGCAAAAAAACCATAGCACTTGGACAAACAAGTTGAAACTGGCTGGGGAACTGGCTGTACGTTGTTCTTGGATCCAAGACCTTATATTCCATAAATCCAGGCCAACTCCAGGTCCTGATGCACTCCCACTGGGATGCTGAAAGGTCTTTCAGACTTAAAGGGGCAAATCATCTGAGGCACCCAGAATTTCTTTAATTTCTTCTATTTGCATACAGTCAGCCTGCAAGGCTTCACAGGTTAAGGATGCCAGGTAGGATGGTGGAAGATATGATAAAATTAAATGTGATATAGATAGCAGAGGAGTCCTACATGCTGATTGTGTAAGTTACTGTCCCTGCATGGTTTTAATATGGCTTTGCTTGTACCACTCACAATTTCAGCTCAAAGAGTGCCATTACAGCTAATTTTCCGGTGGTTTTATGAGGATCTCATGCCTGACTTCCTAAATTAAGGTAGCTCCTTAAAAAAGACCTTTTAAGCAAGCTCCTATCAGAACAAAGTTTCCCTGATGTTCCAGGTGATAAATCCTACAGCCAAATTTTTCTACTTGGAACCTTACAGGTTTTCTAAGGGAGTAGCCATTTGCCTCTTGCTTCTTTGGGAAAAAATTCAATCTTTTTTACTGGCAAGGAAGAGGAAGAGCCTTCTGGAATCCACTCATTGCTTGAACTCTGAAGTTCCTTGCAGTGACTCTTTGGAACATGGAGTGTGCTGAAGGCAAATTCAAACCACATAAAGCCTAATGTTGACTAGTACATGATCAAATTATTGTTGATATCATTACTTAGATTCTCACTCCAAAGCATCAAAGGAAAAGTTATGGCTTTGTTGATTGTTTTTAAAGGCAAGACTGACTAATGAGAAAAATAATCACAGCATAGGAAATCTTGGTTTTTTGGGCTCTACATGACAAAAGCCTCTTTAGATGTCTTGTTGTTTTTTTTTCCAAGGTCAGGTTAAAGGCTTTACTTTGTACAAAAGGGAGAAATAGCAACCCAAGTTGTACAGTCTCCAGTGCTTGAATTAAAGCAAGATTCTACTGGAGATCTTCCCATCTTCTGTCTGGAAAACATGTAGCTTTAAGATCTTTTTCATTCTGTGTGTGTTTTGTTTTCCTTTGACTTGTGTTTGCTTAATGGAGAACATCTCATTGCCATAAATTGCTTTATGAAGTAATAACCTATGGATGTCATGAACTGGTGAATCAAACCAAGAATTATTTAAAATCTTATGTAGGTATAATGCTTTCCTAGGTCTCCTGGAAAAGAAGCAGGATTCAGAGGTGAATGTCATCATTTGCTCGTCTGAATAAACCATAAGACGTGATAAAGGAATTTGAGAGAGAAAATATCTAGATTGTGGGTGCAGATGGTTGATTAGTGCAAAGACAAAAGCATGCAGAAAGTGTATGGCAAATACTGTTTTCTTTCAAGATGTTCCTAACACAAAACACTATCAATAGGACATCATCAGGAGCACTTTCTGAAAAGGAGCCACGGAGATTTAGAAATTAAAATTCCTTGCGGTTTTGAAAGCACGAGTATTAAAGCTGGAACTCATAAAATTTTGGGACGTTGTTGCTGTAAATAGAGGCTGAACTCTTTCATGCAGAGGAGCTGATTCAGAGTTGTACAGGAGCAAGAGAGGGTGTGTGTGTGTGTGTGTGTGTGATCAAAAGCAGCTTCAGAGGCTTGGTTGCTGTGCTGCTCAGTGCCCTGCATTGCTTGGCTTGCTTGAGTGCAAGCACCCATTTAACCCTCTTGACAGTGTTTGTCCTGCCTGAAGTAGAGAAATGAAAAGCAGCTTGTGCATCTGTTGGAGTGGGTCCAGAGCAGACCACGAAGGTGCCTGGGGCCAGCAGCACCTCCTGTGTGAGGACAGGCTGGGAGAGATGGGGTTTTTCAGCCTGGAGAGGAGAAGGCTCTGAGATGACCTGAGGGCACCTTCCAGTACCTGAAGGGGCTACAGGAGAGCAGGAGAGGGATTTCTTACCAGGACAAGAGGGAATGGCCTTAAAATGAAGAGGGTAAAGTCAGTTTAGGGACTGGGGAGAACTTATTCTCTGTGAAGTTTCCCTGGAAGTTTCCAAGGCCAGGTTGGATGGGGCTCTGAGCAGCCTGGGATAGTGGAAGGTGTCCCTGGCCCCCTGGCAGGGGGGCTGGAATGAGAAGGGCTCAGTACTTAAAACAGGACTTTGAAAGCTGCCCTATTGCTGGCTGTAAATGGTGAAGCAGGGTGACAAGTGACCATTTGTCACTGACCTGGATTTTCTAGTAAGTGGAATGTCAAAACTGTGTATCCCTGCCATAACACGATAGTCATGGCTTGGCTTGTTCCCTGTTCTTCAGGAGGTGAACCAGTGGACAACAATTTTATTTGCTTTCCAGTACACCCATGCCTGTGGTAGATGACTGTGTTTCAATAGATGGTAAAAGTAAATGAGGAAAGATGTAATTAGTGCCTCCCTCTGCGTCCGTCAGGGAGAAGTGTTTTGGTTGTGTGACTCTAGGAAGAAAAAGCTGCCAAAAGAGCTTGGACTGGAAAAGTGCTGGGGTTTGAAACAGGCTTTAATTCTTCTGTAAATGAACTTCCCTCTCTTTGGAGTACCTTCCAAGAGGACTGCAGCTTGAGATCAATGCCTTCAGCTGGCTGCAGTTCTGTAGAAATGCTGCAGGGAGTGGGAGGAATAGCCCACATTGCCTCATTCCTCACATGTTTTGGAGAGAATGGCTGCACTTTGCCACCAGTCCTTACCCTGGAAGATCTTCCTTTCCTGCCTGGTATGCCAGCATACAGAACCCTGCCTCCAGTTTGAATCTGAGGAAAGCAAATCAAAGGAATCTGGAAGTGCAGGGAGTACACAGGCTGGAGACTCTGTAGGTGCAGATGTGGAGCCAGCTGTGCTTCCCACCAGCACCCAGGCACCCAAAAGCTGCCTCTGCACCCACATGACAATTCTTACTGTGACAATTCTTCCTGTGACAGTTCTTCATGAGGGTTTTGGGATTTTTTTGAGGTACATGAGCAATTTTCTTTTTAATCAAAAGGTAGTAATTCCAGCAAGGAACATTCCTTGTCTCCTGAAGACAGTAACTTTGCTAAAAAGCAAATATTTGCTTAAAAAGAGCCTGATCATTGGTATTTCAGCCAGGCAGTTCTGAAAACAAAAGAGCACAAAGTATCTGATGGGACTCACAGAAACACCAGAGCAAGCAGGTAATTAAAAAAGAAAGGAAATTTTACCAATTGTACTTTAAATTCTATTTAATGTTTAGAAAATGTTAGATAACATGAAAAACCCAATTCTTTTGAAACAAGTCAGTAATATAGCTGCATCTGGTTTACATCATGTACAGGATACAACTTCTATGAGTTAACCCTTCTAACCCTTCTAGGGATTATTTGAAAATGGTTTGAGAATGTGATTTGTGAGGCAGTTTCACAACAGAATGCAAAAATGCAAACCATTTACCACTCTCTGAAATTTTTTGCATGTTTTGGGTTTGGTTTTTTTTTGGGGGGGGGGGGAGGATTTTGTTTGTATTTTTTTTTTGCTTCCTTGTAGTGTTGTTTAAAAAGAAACTTTCAAGCATTTTCATTGCTTTTGATGCACTCCTGCAAATTACTACAACACAGCTTGAAATGTTTTGTGGCTCTTAATTTATTATTGACAGCAAAACTTCAACTTGCAAAATAAGAACTTCTTTAGAATTCCAGGTTTAGAAATATGAATGTATGAATGTTTTGTTTGACACATTAACTGACCAAAAGTGAGAAGCATATTGTAATAGATGTTTAATTTTGTTCTTTCACATGAGCCATTCAGATTAGTACATCTAAATTTTTCTTATATTAATTGCTATTATATATGTGTCAGTGAAGAAGGCAAACTGATTAATTTTTGTTTTCTTGTGACTCTTCAAATTCTCACTTTTAATATCTTTTTTCTCCCTTTACTCTAAGTTTAGGGTAGGGATAAGGCCTAATGACTCATTCTTACAACTGACTATAAAATACTTACTCCACTTTAATGGAACCACCTGCAGAATATAATACAATTTATTGCCAGAAAGATTATTAAAAATCAAGCTTTAAGTGCCTTAGTCATGTTCAAGACTTGCTTTTGTAGATAGACAAGAACAATCCATTCTGCAGGAGGTTTTTTGAATCCCAAAATGCTTTCCCTGAATTACTTTTCCAGTGGGCCTTCTAGTATGCCACAGGAAGTTGCAAAAGCACTCCAATACTGAACAAACCTAATTCTTAAAGCATACATCAGTGTGAAATATTAATTAATTTCTTAAGTGTTCATACATATTCTCAGAGATACCTGAAAAATGAAACTTTATCTTCTTGCAGGGACAGACAGGACAAATGCAAAGAAGGAAGGGGATTTTCCATTATTCTCTGGGGATTCCTTTCATCCTGGAAAAGGGATTTGTACCATATAATAGCATTAAATCACCTGTCCCTGCAAGTTAACTCATAAAACCCAGGCCGTTAGAAATGAAGGTTGTGGACATTAAAATAAATGGAAAGAAAACGTTTTTAAAATTATTCAGTTAAACGTAAAAAAATTGCTGTAAAACACTCTTTTGTCCCAAGCTTCTTGAGGGCAAGAAAAAGTGAAGAAAAGTGTAATTGTTCCTATGAATTCCTACTCACTTAGGGTTTTTCCTTAGGAAGAAGGGAGCTTTTCCTTGGCAGAAATTAGTCTTTACCCATCCTTTGCACCTTAAAAACTGCTGGGTATGGCCCCACTAGTAAAGCCTTGCTTATGGCAGCTGAAGTATTTAAAATGATTTAGCAAGCTCCTCTCACCATTGCATTTCACATAATGTCATTAGATGACGCACTTATTAGAATTAAAATTTGGCAACTATTTGGAAAAAAAAAAAATCTACCATGTCTAATGAAATCTATTTGTTGTAAGAGAGGCTTAATTCACATGCTGCACCAGAGCCAGGGGATTCAGTTCCTCTGGAGGAGAGAAGTAATCCAAAGATTTAAGTATGGTCTTCAAATCTTGGAAAGGTCAAGATCTAAGGATATTTATCTTAGGACCCCCTGATAAGGCAGTAATTCACATTAACACATTATTTCATAGTAGATGGGTTATCTTGCATTTTCATTTCCAAATGGAGAAAAGGAAGCAATTCCTGAACTAATAATACTTCATCCCAGAGAATGGAAAATAAATGTTCATGGCAGGGAGCAGGTGCAGGGATGTCTGCAGAAATGCAGACCTGGCAGACCTAGGATGGTAACTGAGATGTGATGCTATCTGTGGCTGTCTCCAGTCGTGGGGGATTCCTCAGCCTGGCTTCCTCTCGCTGCTGGGGCAGGCCAAAGCAACTGGGACAAATTAAATGCATGAGGTTCTGATGACTGCAAGAGGGAAAATCATTCTGAGGTTTCGTTTTTCTCCCCTGCCCTCCATCCTGACCACGCATTTTGCTTCAAAGCTGCAGGAATCTTGTGAGTGATTTGTTTCCAGATGTTTGACTCAATGTCTTTTCCCTCAGTAAAAAGACTTTAGCATGTCCTAGAAGTAGCTGACCGGTTTCCCAAGTATTTTTTTCCACCATTAAATGGGCTGTAGAATGCTTTGCTGGAAAATGTGGAGTCTTCCAAACTTAGATCTGTGTCCAGTCAAATAATTCCTTCTTTCCAATAACTAATATGCCCATCAACACTGAGCAGCCAACCAGACACATGAGCCAACCAAGAAATTGTGAGCAAATCCTGCCATACCACTATCCCATGTCAGATGGTACATGGAAAACCTCAAATATAAAAGATGCCTTCTTACCTACAGATAGAAAGGTAATTTTTCTTTTTCTCTTGGACACAGTTACTTGCATGGGATGGACTCATATCAATGAGAAACAAAAGGTTCATTTTACTACAAACAGATTAATTTTTTAAGAATGTGTCTAAGCACTTTACATGCTTAGAGCGCTTCATGTTTACATATGGCCATAAATTTGTGCAGAGCTGGCAAGGTTTTAAATGCACACATTTCTGTAACCCTTCCTGACTGATGGGTGTGGATAAGTAACTTTTTTTTTTCCCTCTGATTCCCTCTGATCTTGTCAGAAAGCAGCAAGCAACTTTCATGCTGGAGGGACAGAGAGAACTGTCTGAGAGAGCTCATGCTGAAAGTGTTCACAGGTGGAGCTGCTCTTTCACAAGACCTAGGAGGAGGTACAAAGATTGTGTTCCTGTCACAGTGGATTTGAAATCTTGAACATTTTTGGCCTAGTTCTGTTGGATTCACTGAAGTTCAGTGTCATTCTCATTCCTACAGCCTCTCAGAAATCCTAAATCTAAGAGCTGGATGGTTATCTCTCCATCCAGTCTCCTGCTGACATTGCCAGAACTATTTTGTCATATCTTAGTTTCATCTGCTTCCTCACCCAAATCCTGTTCCTGTCATGTTTGGTGTCCTGATTGTGGTGTTGTCACACCGTGCTAGGACAAGGTTCCTGGGAAGCACTGACTGGAAATATATCTCCAAGAAACAGGGAGATGCAAAGCCTTGACTGGCAAGTAAAAAGCCTTCCTGGTGTTCCCTTCCCCACCACTTACATGAGAGGCATTTACAGATGCCATGGCCAAGAACCTGTTGTCTCAGAGCTTAAAAACAAATGCTTTTTGTCAGCTTGCTTGCAAAGCCCCAGTGCTGGTTGATCACCAGGAACTCTGCTCAGATGTGATTTTTGCATAAGGACAGTGAGCAGACTTCCCCATCCTCTGGCAGATTGGTGTTTCAGACCACTTCCCACTAAAGGACTAAGATCCTTGGCTGAAGTCCAGGAAGCATGTTCCTGCTCATGTTGATGCATATTGGCATTTTAAACCACATCAAGGGCTGGACCAATGTTTTAATTGTGGTTAAGTGTGCAAGATGACCCAGAGAATCAGTCTTTGCACGGCAAGAAAGCTGTTCTGAATTGCTCAATGTCTTCAGTTTTACCTGAATCAGACTATCAGTCTGTTTTCTTTCCAATACCTCACTCCGAACCTGGGGCAAAAATAGACTCCAAGCCTTACACATCAAGATTTCTTTTACACTTTCCTTGGATGCCATGAAGTAATTTTAATATTTTTTTTGTTGTTGCCTTCGGGTTCAGCATAAGGAGAAGTAGTCCCACTCGGCATCTGTCAAAGCATTTTCCTCTGAGAAATCTGCAGGGCTGTTACCCAAAATTCTCTTCACACATTTGCAGGGCTCTGCACTTGTCCTTGCCTCCAAGAAATAATGATTGATTTAGAGGGCCAGCTCTGTGCTCTGTGTTTAATTAAAGCCTACACCGCCCTCCTTTTTGCTATACTGTCATCCACATCCCAGAACCCTTTACAGAGTGTATAGTTGGTGTTGTAATTAAATCCTTCCATTCTGGGACCTTCTTTTTTACTACTAACCACTGGGTTTTCACCTTTAGAGCACAGTTTTGCTATTGCTGGAGTATGGGACTTCACCCTTCCCTGACAAAGCTTCCTAACTTTCCTCCCCTGCCAATTTTCTGACTCTGAAGAGCCTCAATACATCAGTAGCCTTGGTACACTGCTCTTGCCAGGACACGTGTGACATGCTTGTGGCTTCATGGCCATGAACCCCCTCTTTCCTGATATTCCTGGGCTTGGGGTCCCTGTAACTCCTTAAAATGCTTCTCTAGACCCCCAACAGCAGAGACAGCATTTCCAGTCTCTTGTTTCTTGCAGAGGTCCTTGTTTTCAATGCTGCACTGTGTGTCCTGCCTTGCTGCAGGGCATACCCATTGCATTTTCCCCAGGTAAAGGCATTTATCAGCATCTATTTAACAAAGGTGTGTTGCTGTTGGTGTTCACTGAGTGCTGCTTCAGGAACATTTCTCAATTTCACAATGCTGATGTGGCTATGTGAAGGGGTGCTCATTCTTACCCAAAGATTTGCTGGTGAGTAATCTTTTTTTCTTTCCCAAGCAGTTTATAAAGTTTGCCTATTTGTGTTATAAATAGACTGTGACAAAACAAATTTGATGTAAAGTGGCGCTTTAAAGAGGTCTGCATTTCAATGAAGACTTCTAGTGGGTTTTCCATATGAATATATTTATTATGTATAAATCTGAATGGTTGCACACACTGAACACCTAAAGGAAAACAATTCAGCTTTAAGGATCAAATTTTTAATAAGGGTCCAAGTAATCCATGATATTCTTCCTTGCATAACTTGGGTTCTCAGAGGCAGACAGGCATCTGTGGGGTAGATAAGCATGTGCTAAATGTCTGTATTGGCACACCTTCCTGTGGCACAAAGGTACACCTTAAATCCAACAGTGCAAGTTTGAGATTCAGGTGAAGGTTACCTCAGGCTAATGCTGCCATTCTTCAAAGCCACCTCCATAAAAAGGTCTGAAAAAAATAATTTGAATCTGAAACTTTTATTAAAAAATAGCACTTATGGTATTTATATATCATCAGGCTCCCTCACTGAGCACAATATGTGTAACTAAATCCATTTTTCATCCACTTTTATCTTTGTCCTCTGTAATCTGGCTCATTTCTTCAGTGTGGGGAAAAATACAGGGAGTCAATCTGCTTCACCTTTTCCTCTAAATATAGGATCTGTTTAATGCAGCAAAAAGAGCAAAGCCAATAATGGATGTAAATATTGACATATTTAAAATGCATCAAAAATCCTTCCTCTCAAAGTATCCCATAATTTTGAAAAACTAACTCAAAAAAATTATACTATGTGGAAGACAATTTGGATTTTTCTCCCTTCACTTGCTAAATGGGACCTTTCCTAATTGCAATGAGCACAGTTCAAATAATCTGAAAAAACCAATTTGATTAAAACAAAAAATTGGTTTCATTTCAGTAATTTAAATGAACTATTTGAAGTACCAAAAGCTTAAATAGGAGAATGCAGATTTAAATTAGCATAGATGCTATTAGTAATAGAATATAAATTTGCAAATCACTGACAATGAGGATCATGCTTCATTATTAACTCAGCAGGATTTAGTCCAAAGTTGAACAACATTATTTGATGTGTGTGCTCAACACACTGACAACTTCAAGGTGTGATTTGAACAAACTGAATTGGATGTCATAAAAATGTCATAACATTTTTTAAAGTAAATGTTGTTTATAATTCTATTATTTTAAGGGTGGCAGAAGAATCTGCAGTGACTCTTTCAGTTTTTCTATATTGATGATGACTGTTTCTCAACAGTAAGGACTAAATCATTTTTGTTTTCTTTCTGGATGAAGTAATCCAAAAATACCTGACAACTGTGAAGAATGACATGACTGAGATTCCACCTTCCCTGGGATTTTGCATCTGTAGTGACAGTAATTAATAATTATGAAGCCATTAGGATTAAATGGAAATGTCACATTGATGTTATTATTAATGAAGCAGGTTCTCCTAGAGGTGACAATGTGCCTCGCTTACACACCAGCGTGATGACAGCCACTACATATTTCTGTGGCAACTGGTGTGGTCCAAATTTTCTATGCTCCCAGGAACAGCAGCAACATGTGTTGGAGTCATCTGGCTCTATAATCAGAACATGAATGTAATTATAGACACACACACACTGCTCTGACTCCGTGCCCATGAGGGCTGCTGCTGCTGTGCTCTCCCTGCGGCACCTGGGGCCAGCTCCCACTTCATGCTGCTTCCTGGGCAGGGAATGGGTTTATCCTGGGATTTTGTCCCATTCTGGAGCTGGAAACACTTTCTGTTCAGCCATAAGCTAAAGAAAAGTCAGGGTTTCTGAAACATTCGGGTTGCATTTTCCTAACTCTGCTTGTGCTTGTCATCCCTGCTCCCTCCCAAAAGCTGTGTATAAAAGCAGGCATTGGATTCAGAGTATTTAGGAATCTGATTTCTGGAGTTGATTGTAATTCTAATAGAGTTAATAATGTCCCTCAGAAAGCCAAATTACCCAACTCATGATTATACATTTATAGGGAGATAACATTGGAGCTGTCAGTCAGCAGCCAGTGATGCTGTATTTATTAAAAATGAACACAGTTTCTGCACTCCTCTGCTTGCCTTTAAGTGGTGGCTGGTTTAGTTTTGTTTTGTTTTGTTTTAACTGCACAGCTTCTACTAATCTACTTCTCATTAACAGCACCAAGGCAAATCTTTTCTTTTCTGCTTTGGCTGGCAGTTTCAGAACTGTCTGTACATACAGTGCAAACAAATTTTGCCTCATTAATACCGACCGCCCACCTCCCGCACATCTGATGAATCCGCCTAATCCACGGCGTTTGAGAAACACCTATTGCCATGGTGTGCTTACATTTCCAGATTAAACAACATCTGATTCCACTGGGAGGGAATTACCTTTCGTGGCAAGGGTGGATCTCATGGAAGGTTTGGAAGAAGCTCCTTAATGAGCTGCTGGGGGATTTAGTGGTGGTAACTCTCTGCTGGGAAGGCAAAACGCCGAAGAACGTAACCAGCCCACGTTTATGGCTCGAAGAAGGAGAAAATGCAAGTGTGAAATTAGTGAAAGAAGATATTGATGGGAGTATGGAGCCTTGCTGGGACCACTGCTGCAGTGCCCACCATCCTTGTGTACTGCTCACACATGACTTGGGTTTATGTCAATAGGATTATAAAGCTGTTGATACACATGAATGCTATTACCTCCAGTAATAAGATGCCGAATTAGTAGTAAAATACTTAATCCTATTCCACTGAATTTAATGCTGTGAATACAATGCAAGAGAAAACACAGACAAGTCTGAACTTCCTTGGAAACAGACATTTAGATATTGACTTTCCTTAAAGGCACCTACTTGACTTCCAGGGATTTCTGAGATCTAGAACACTTGTCAAAGGAGGGAAATTATTATTTTCCTATGATGGCAGTGGCATTAATGAGTGTCTTAACATGGACAGTTAATACAGTGGCTTCATATAGGGCCATAATTCATCATTGTTAATTAGAAAATCGTTGAGTTTATTTTCTATTTTTCTGACAAAACCTGACGGAACTTCTGATAAACGCGGCTTGAATCTGTTTGGTTTGATTTACTGTAAGAATAATAGTGATTAGTGGTGAAAGGGGAAGAGAATAAATAGCTGCTAAAAACTGCAGAAAAACACAGCAGATATGATACTGGAGCCCCAGGCACCAAATGGATTCTTACCCCTTAGAAACACAGATTAATCTGAAAACAGTTGCAAAAGTATTTTAAAATGAGGCTCTCAGCAACGAGATGGAAAAGCTGTTGATGTCATGGATACACTCTGACTTCTAGTGCATGTCTATCTGCTGTACAGGCAGCTTCCTCAGTTATTTTCAGACTACTTTCAATCCTCTCCTTTATAGTAAGATTGTCTTTGCCATGGTGACTAATGACTTTTTCCTACGTTTGTCAAGGTTGATTTTTGCGCTGCCCTTCTGTCTCACTTCACCGAGCCTCTAGTGAGACACTAAAGGTTCCTTCTCACACTGAGAATTATTCCCCAGGCCTTGGATAATATGTGAGACACAGCTTCAAGCATTTCCACCACTGACTGTGTCACCTGAAGGGAAACTTAAACTGCACCAGCAAATACAAAAATCCCTTTAGTCCCAGCACTTCTCCAGCAATTCACACCTGACTCCCACCCAGATAATTTAATCTGTGGAGGCTTCAGAACTCTATTTATCATCTCTCCCTCTTCTCATTTACAAGACAGCTAAAGTTATCTCCACCTCCTTCTGCCTGGGTCCCATTACCCCTTTAATCCATTTAAATCCTTCCATTATTTTTTTTTTCTCTCTGCTAAATCCTCAGCTTCAAGGTCCTGTGTGCCACCCCTGAATGTTTCCAAGAATATTCAGCACTAAAGTACTGGAGTGGTTTTTGCCAAGAGTGAGTAGAAGCTTGCTGACAGTTTATCTTTGGCTTTTTTCCTGCTGCTTATGGCTATGCAGCAAAATGGACTTTGGGCTTTTTTTCCAGTCTTCTTGAAGGTTCAGAATCTCACCTATAAGGAAGTGAATAATGATTGGACTCAATGATCTTAAAGGCCTTTGCCAACCTAAATGAATCAATCTGTGACTGGGTCTAACTGGTAAATTTGTTTAGTTGAATACAGCATTTCAACAATAGACCAGTTTTTGTTTGGGTTTTTTTCCAGAGGAACTGTATCATCAAATTCATGCTTTTTACTCTTTTAACCTCAACTGCATTTGTATTTTTTAGACCTTTTTTCATGAGACTTGTTTCCAAGAGAAAGCTAAAATAGGAAGATCCGTGTTGCTCTACATCTAAATATCCTTTAATCCTTTTGGGCAGTGTACTCCACAAAACAATCTCATAAACCCTCTGCTCCCTCAGCCAGGCCTTTACCTCCTCTCCCAGGTTCCATTTCAATTGTCTGTGTTGTAAGAACCTTAAAAGGATTTTATGAAGATGACACACGCATGGAAACAGCCAGAACCCAAATCCTTTGATCTTGTGTCCTAGATTTTAGATCTCCACAGTTTGGATCTCCACAGCGTGCTCATGCCATAGAGAAAAGGCAGAGAAGGGTGTTGGGCAATGCAAGCCGAGTGGCAGGAGATCAGCTTGTGGAAGATGCTCAGGAATGCACCACCACACTCAGGGCTGATGAAGAGCTCTTCCAAAGCTGTCATCACGTTTGTCTTCCAGGTTCCCTGACACTGACTGGGCCAAACCAAATGCTACTGAAATCCAGACTCCTTTGGAAAAGTCTGCATCCGTCAGTTCAGGGGGGTTTTTCATCCATCACCGAAATATAGGAAATCTGAGGAAGCTGTTCCTGTTATTGATATTACTACTACTATTTTGGCTTATGACATTTCATAGGAACTGCCAACAAATATCCAAACTTAGTTTCTGCCCTGAATCAATTTTATGTACTTTCTGAATCACTCCTGAGTTACCTTTACCTTCTGAAGTGTCAGTAAATCACAAGGCTTATGTGTTTGGTAAGTGCAGAAATAACTGGTTTTCCCACTATGACACACCAAATTCTGTTTTACTCCAAAAACCCCTTTTTTTTCATGTGGGAAAATAGTAAGTGGAAAAGTTAGTTGCTTTGATGCAAGTATGTGTCGAAAGTTTTGAGTTATTTTGCTGTGTTGCATGAGAAAACATAATTTGATTCTTTCCTTTTCATTCCCTTTAAAAAGGGATTTTTTTGGATTCCTAAAAATCCATTAGAATAAACAGTCTGGATGATGAAAAACAGAGCAAGTTTCTTATTTCGGGGAAGGGAATGAAATTCTGCTTATCAAATGACACTAATGACCAAACTAAATTCCCTTCCACACAAAATGCACATGCTGTTTTTCAATCAACATTAATTTGTCTTTCTCATTCTATTTTCAAAGTCTAATGGGACATTTCTAAGGATATATTTTAGCTGCCTCTTCTAGATTCAGAAGATCTGCAATTAATCTAAGCAAACTTATCCAAAATATGCTCTAAAAATTCTTCATCTCACTATGTCTCATCTGTGTTTAGAAATGTGTTAGAAGGGGACTAATCAAGTGGTTTCATAGATGCAGTGAAACAGATTAAAAATCTTTCATATTTACCCCTGTTGATTACAATTTGTCATGAATAATTTTATTTTCTGAGTGTCTACAAGAGTTTAGTAGCCTCAGCCTGGGAAAAAATATGCATTTTATTTATACATAAAAATATAAAGTTTAGATTGCAATTTTTTTTTTAGGATTATGCTGATTACTTGTATTTACTAACTTTGGGAGCACAAAAATAATTCCACAAGCAATGGGGATGACTATTCAACTAGACCTTGGTGGAGCAGTGGAAGATGCTGAAACAGTTTTGCAAAGACCACAGCTGTCCTATGAGGAATTTTGGCAGCAAGGGCCACCAGGACAGCTCTGAACTTGCTCTTTCTGCTCCTGGCTCCTCCAGTGCTCCCACTGAGCTCCTGCAGGTGCTCCATGTTCCTTCAGCCTCCTCATAAGAAAGGAGGATCTGTATTTGCTATTTTGAGCACGCCTTATGCTAAGGAACAAAGATGGGCATGATTGCATTCCATATTATCTTCCAAAGTGCTGATAAGTCTGGGAGCTGAGCTGATAGATAACCCCAAATTTGCATTTGATAGATGTAGTACCCATAGAGGTAAGGTGATGGAAGGCAGAATGCTGCCCTGGCTTCACAGGAAACAGACTGGGTGGGTGAAGTTTGTTTAAAAGGATGGGCAAAATGAAATCAAATCTTCTCACTTCTGAAGTGATGATTTGCAGAGCACCCACAAACTGAGAAGAAAGCCAGCAGTCACTGCTAAGCGACCTGGGCAGCCTGCCTGCCTGCCTAAGGATTGCAGTGGAGTGCCTAAATGCACAAATTTCACAAATAACATGAAACTCTTGAGCCAGGGTAAACTAGATGGAGAGAAAATGTGTTAAAATGACTCATTAGAGTATCACAGTGTGCCTTCTTGCATAAAAGCTTTTGAGCTACTACAGGCCTAGGGCAGAAGTTTGTAAGAGCTTATACAGCAAAAAGTATTTTGGTTATTTATTACTCCTGGTTTAGCCTGAAGAGTTTATGCTGATTCAATAACATCAGTCAAACTTAGCTGGTTGGAGCAAGTTTATGCCTATCTTGTGTTACTGAAGTGGTACAAAATATTTTGGCAAACCTTACTTTAGCTTGCCATTTGACCAGGCATAAGAAAGGAGATAGGAAAGATTTACTATTTTTATTGTACTGATGGAGAAATAGAAGCAGGTAAGGTGACATGAGTTGCTCAAGATCACAGAGCAGGTCAGGGCAAGTGTTCAGACACTGCCTGTAACACAGACTGATGAAAACACTGAGATTATGTGAGAAACATACAACACACACACACACACGCACACACACACACACACACACACACACATATATATATATATATATATACACTTACTTATTTGTACACAAAATTGCCCAAAGTTCACAGCTTATTCATGTGTCACATAAAGCAAACATTTTGTTAGGTTTCACTAGGTTTATACAGAATCTTGTGCCAGCATAACATCCTTCATTATTGTAGTTATTTTGAATATTCACATGAGAATCAGTTGCCTAAGAATGTAACAATTTCTTTCATGCCTGGTCTGAGAATGTTACTGAATATACCTCTGGACCAACTCACATAAAAAGTCTCTTTCATGATTTAGTTTTCTCTTTTGACTTACTGCTATGGATTTTTTTTCTTTCTACTCCACAGACATTTTCATGCCATCACATAACAGCATCTAAATTCTTCCCTTCCCAAGGAACAGACAATTATATTTTCATCCAACAGGACAACTTATCAACTGCAACACCTGTTTTCAAGAATATCACTTGCTTTGGTGTTAATTTTGGCTGGCCTTCTGCATTGTCAACTGTTATTAAATGGAATGGTGATGCTATACCACAATTCATATTGCACAAATATTGGGTAACATGTTACTTCAAGGTAGGAGGAAGCTGAAGCAGATTCATGTTCCTGTACACACAGAAGTATTTAAAATTAGAATGACACAGGCTGGACAGACCCCAGCACTCCAGAGCACTATACCAACATGAATTTCTTGGATACTGAAAGCAGTTGTTTGGGATTTTTTGTTTTGTTTTTTGGTGGTTTTTTTTGTGTAGCTGGCTAAAAATTGCAATGCATTTTGCAGCCACCCAGCTAAACCCAGTAAGTATCAGAGGTTGAGCATCCATTATTAATCAGAAGATTCCTATCTTCCTCTGTGAAGATGCATATTTGTGTGTGTATAAATATTACACATACATATAAAAAAGATGCTGCAGCAAATCTTTAAAGCCAATGCCTGGGTTTTGCTCAAGAGGCATAAAAAGTGCCTTCAAGCCTATTGACTAAATTTAGTGTGCAATTGGGAGGATGGTGCTCTCACATCAGCACAGAGCAAGAAAAAAAAGCTACTCCTGAAGGAATTCAGAGTATTTAGGCTGATCCCCTATTTTGAACAGTCACCTGGCAGAGTGTTTTCCTTGACAGCATAGCAGTGAGGTGTAATGGTACCAACAGGATGATAGCCACACACAGCAGTAGACATAGGCACACCTATAACTATATGTGATACAAATTACACTTTCTAGGCATGGACAGCAGTTCTTTTGAGTGTATCTTAATTCTGTTATAAAGCTGCAAAATGAACATCCACCACTGCTGGGTATTCAATGCACACATGTATTTGTACAGAGGATGAGGATACGTGGATGCAAACCTCCTGCTTTCCCTTTTCTGTGGCTACAGGACAGACCCCAGTCCCTGTGTACCAAGAGACAGAGAATTGCTTTTTCTAAGCCAAAGCACAATAGCCATTCCTCAAACAAAATGCAACTAGATTGTGTTGTGGTGGCAGTTCTGTAATGACCTAGAAATGAATGCTGTCAGCCTGGAAACTGGAACTATTTCCTTTTCAGGGAAAATGTGAATTCAGCTCCCTCCTCTCCTGGCCAACTGTTCCAGCCACCACATGATCCTATCCCAGATCTTTTGTTTCATTTTGTTTCGACTTAGTAATTCTTGCATCCTTTGTTCACAGAGCTCCAGTTTCAATAGATGGGATAGATAGTACTCCTACCCAAATTACCTGGTAATGAGGAAGGGTGAGGAAAGAGCTGAAAGGAACTATTATGCTTCCTGGCTATATTCTTATGTAAAAGAACACTATTACCTTCATCTATTGAAAATCGAAATTGTGAGTGCAAGTCCCTGATAAGTAGGAAAAGAAGAAAAAAAAGCCAAACAAAACCAACCTGCATTATGCTCCTCTTTAAAAAAGGCAAGAAGGAACAAGATGGTCAGCCTCACTCAGTTCCCGAGGAGCTCAGGAAGCACAAAATCTTGGAGTCCATTCCCAAGTATGTGACTAAGTGACCAGGTGACTCTAAAGGATCTAATAATTGGGAATAGGAGCTAACCAACCCTTTGTGAGGCCTTTGACATCCATCCCCTGAAGCATCATTTAGGAGCTGAAGGATTCTGACCCGGGGCAATGGATGACCAGAGATGGATGGATGGATGGATGGATGGATGGATGGATGGATGGATGGATGGATGGATGGATGGATGGATCAGAGACTGAATGTGGCTGCCAGACTGGACACAGGCCACCCACGAACAGGACTTCCAGGTGGTTTTGTGGAGGCATCTTATATGATACTGACAGTCCCAAGTGCATCTCAGCTTAGAGAGACTTTAGGACCAAGACCTGAAACATCAGTATCAGAGGAAGGCTTTTGCCTGAATACTTCATGTGATAAGATTTCCACTATTTTCTTGGGAAATTATATTTTTTTTATGTTCATGTTCCTTTGTTATCCTAAGTCTGCACTATCTTTATTTATCATCAACCTCACTAATTTTACCTGTCAGAGAATGAAAGCATCTGAATTAAAAGATAATGATGCATGAAAATCAGTAACTCCAAAGTTACAAAAGCAGTTAAAATGACTACCCCGTGCTTAAGCAGATAACCACGCCTCGGGCCCACCCTTGCAAAACATTTCTTTCTGGATGTGAATCACTGCCTGCCCAAAGCTCTACCCAAGACAGGAGGAGCTCGGGAGGATGTGCAGCCCGGCTCCGAGCTGGCTGGGACGTGCGTGCACCCCGACCAGGGACTCGCACAGGCTGAGTCATGCACCAGCCACCAGAGAGGGAACAGCGCTCCCAGCTACACACAGAGCCAACCAAAGTTTGTGCTCACACGGGATAGCTCAGATCCTGATGACTCCAAGGATCAGCCTGCCGCTGCCTTTCTCATTGTGATCCTTTCACACCCGAGGAACATCATACTGAAACTGGCGAAATAATCGAAAAGCACGTAGCAGCCTTTCCTCATACTCTGCAAAAAATGTGGCAAATCATTTGGAAAGTACAAAAGATTTTTGCTTAACCCAGCCCCTCAGGTTTTTCCACTGTTACTGCAGACTTCTTAATGTTACAACTTTTTGTTCAATCTTTTCCCTCAAAGTTTCTTCTTTTGTTAGCCTTAAATAGAAAACTGTACTTAAAATCATGCACAACACAAACATCCCATCATTTAAAATCAGGTGCCTCCATGTGGCTCAGATTAACCAGGAAGTTTCCTACAGCTTCAGACCACTGAAACAAAAAGAGTGTTTTAGAGTTGTTGTTTTTTTTTTTCAAAATAGGAAATTTTGCTCTGTTTCATCTTCTTTTAGGCCTTATCTGTCAGCCCTGTAGCCTGCAAGGTTGCAGCCAATTAGATCACGGCTTGTTTGCTATCTGTGTCAAACGAAGTTATACAAAACCACAAAAATAAGGTTTGGTTCTTATCCTGATACTGTCTCATTAACTACAACGTTGCACAATTGTATCAGAAATATCTGACCCTCAGCTATAATAATTCACCAGGATGATGTCATCAGAGCTGTCACCTTAGGTATAGGAGGTACTACACAAATAATCTTGATAACAAAATGCCTCCCTTGCTTTTGAAGGTTGACTTCAGGGTCTTAGTTTCTTGTGTACAGATGAAAGATTGTGGCTGCTCCCCTTCATGACAACCTTGGGGTTTTGACCCTTTGAACTTATTTTTAAGGGTTTTTTTTCTTTTTTCTAAAAAAAAAAGATTTACCATTGAAGGTGTATATGCTGTTGGCTCCTAGTAGCAATTTGAGGGGAGGGTCAGTGCAAGGCCATTCACCTTTAGCTTGTACATAGAAAGTTTTTGAAAGGTCATGCTTTGGACTTTGCAAGATTTTGCCTAATTATACTTTAGGCCTGCCACATTTTTTCCCTAACTTCTGTTCCTCTCTCCTTTCCCCTCTCCTTCTTCCATTTGTAATTCCAGCAAGTATTTCAGACTCCTGATGTCAGCTGTAGGAGTGATTTCCTGAAGGGAAACTTAGCTCAGATGCAGTGCCCACCAGTCAGTTTTAGGGGGTCAATTATTTCGTGTGCTCTGTACCACACTAAAATCAAATTATTGTCATCTGGTTTGGGATGTATGTATTAGCACAGAAAGGTTAATTATATTCACAGTTATTCTCTATAACTCCATCATGCTAAATATCTGCTTTTAGCCAACCATGCTGCTATTCCACCTGCTTCACAATATGCATGCCGGATGTTGTGAAATCTGACAGCACCTTTTCACCCAAATTGGGTTCTCACTTGTGTCTTGGTCATAAGAAAGATGAAGTTGCACTTACCCCTGCATCTCATCATTGTCCAATCTCTTTTTTTTCCTCCTTGGGTCACCTACCAGTCTAATGCTTGTGCCAAGATCTGCTCCTTAACGTGTTGAATCTGCAATTATTTCTTGTGGGTTTTTAACCTTTTTTTCTCTCTGTCAGCTTCTGCTTTTTCTCTAGCCTGCTCAGCAGACTAGAGCTGCAATCCCACCACTCCAACCATTATCTGTCTCTATCCCTTCATTGTTTAAAGAAAAAAAAATGAAAAAAGAAAATATTTTACAGTTCAAAGTCTCTTGAACTTGTATTAGCATTAGTTTTGGAAGTCTTGAGTTTCCACAACATTTCGAAATGGAAAGGTGGTGCAGCTAAGAAGGAAAAAAAACAAGCCTAGAGAAGATTATTTGCCTAAAGTGTAGGGTTAAAAAAACCCAACCAAGTCAGAAAGCTTAAAAAACCCCAAAACAAAACAACCACACAGCATTTTCTTACTACTAATCTTATTTCTGTTTCTCCCCCACTCCCAATTGCTCTGCAAATTTGTAATTCACTGCTTCCAAAGGTTCTTCAAACTCGTTCTACTGGTTTTCAGAAGCAGACAGACTTGTTTTTCTAAGTACAGTTTCTCAGTACACCAACCGAATTTATTTAATTTTTCATTTTGCTCCTGCAAAGAACCCCAGGATGCTCCTTAAAGGGCCCTAAATCAATCATTCCGTTGTATCCTATGGATATATTCAGCGTGCTCTCCACAATGCCGTAATTACCTGGTGTACAAAACCATACAGAGCCGTGCTCAAATGAAGGCACTATTTAGCAACCGTATAGACCTTGACCCTCGATGGAAAAGTGCCTTATCATAACTAAAGCAGCCAGCTGCAAATTTTAATGAAAATCCTTCCCTTGCTCTATCACAGACAAAATACAGGAGGACAGTGGTTGCTTTGTTGTCATGGGTGGAAGGGGCTTCACAAGGGCCTCGTAAAGGTGTCCTGGAGTGAGATCCATTCTGTTTTCTTCCATATCAAAGTTGTCCTGGAGGAAGTTCTACCCTGGTTTCTCCCATATTAAGGTCCCTGGTTCCAAGGGTTTGCAGGGATCCACAAACTGTAAAGCTCAAGGGTCATTTTAACGTGGTCTAAGGGAAGGATGTGCGATGGCCCTTTGGAGCTCTTGGAAACATGATTTTGGGATGTGTGCAAACCCAGAAGCATGCTTGGCAAGGTGGAAAAGGTTCAGAATTGCTGCTACGATCTGGGGAGGCTGTCAGGGTACTGAATGCCAGTTCTGTCTGAAACGGGCCGGTCCGGGGCACGAGCAGGAAAGGCAGCGACAAGATCGAGCTCTGAGGTCCGTGCTTGCCTCGGAAAGCCGACCCAACCGCGGCGTTACTGCCAGGGCCCGTGCCAGCCCGGCGGGGGCAGGGGCTCTCCTCCAGGCAGGACCTTTTCCGCCCAAGCCCCGCGGCCGGGCCGGGCCGTGCCGGCGCCCCGGGCCCGCGGCGGGAGGCGCGGCCGCCCCCTGCAGGGCCGCGCCGGGAGGCGCCGCGGGAGCGGGCGGGACGGGGGCGGCCCCGGGGCCGGCACAAAGCCCGGGGCGGCGGCGAGGGGCACCGCCCGTCTCCCTCCGCCCCGCGCTACTTCGCCCCAGATGTCCCCGCCGCCGGAGGGGAAGGGGGGCGGGCCCAGGCGGGGCCGGGGCGGGCGGAGCGGGGAGCGAGGGAGGCGCCGAGCAGGGAGAGCACCGGGCGGGCTGAGGCAGCCGCGGAGCGGGGTGGCCGCGGCCCTGGCACGGCGGCGCCCGGGGGCGGGAGCCCAGGGGCCGGGCGGAGGAAGAGGAGGGGCGCGGGCAGCGGCGAGAGGAGCCGTCTGGAGCAGCCGCCGCGCCGAGGCGGCCACGGAGGTGAGCGAGCGGCGGGAGGAGGCCCCTGCCCGGCGGGGCTGACACCGGCCCCGGGGCTGGGGGTCCCCGCCGGGCGCGGAGCGGGTGCCCGGGTGGCCGTGCGGAGCCGGGTGTGAGGGCGGCGGGCACGGGGCGTGCGGAGCCGCGCCGGGGGCAGAGCTGAGGAAGGGCTGGGGCGCTCCCCAGCTGCTCGGGGGTTCCCCGGAGGGAGGGGGTCGCGCTGCCGGGCGGCTCCGAGCCGTGGCTGCCCGGGCGGGGCTGAGCCCGGGCCGGCTCAGGCGGTGGCCGGGGTGCGCGGTGCCGGCGGGGCACGGGGCGGCGGCGCGGGGTGTCACGGCGTGACCCCGGGGCTGCCGGGCGCCGCTGCCGCGAACAAAGAAGCGTGCGGGGAGCAGCGCTGCCCTGCTACACAAACTCCCGAAAACGCCCGCAGCCGGCAGGAGGGAAATGGGCTGAGGAGAGGATTCGCTGATGAAGCCTCGCTAGGAGGAATGTTTCTAGGATGGAAGGATGTAGTCGGTTCTCCTCGGGAGAAATGCAAGACTTGCTGTGGTTTTGAGGCCACTGTCATATCTGCTCATTGTTTATTGTTGGGGATTTTTTTTCATGTGGCTGATCACGCCTCGTAACAAATTTTCCGTAAAACGGCTCTCTTGATTAATTCAGCAGTATTAGGAAGAATAAGGAATACGAGCCCTTGACTTTGGTCTTTGTTGTCTGCGTTTGCAGCTGACTGAATTATGACTTGCATGTAGGGTTAAAAGTGCTGTCTCCTTTATTTCAGAGCTCTAGGGGAAGATGTTGTCTCTTCTGACATCTTGCGATTGAGATACCTGAGAACAGGTTCAGTAAGAATCAAGTTCCTGAAGAAGACGCTATGAATGTATTGAAATAAGAAGCTGTAAACATTTTTTTTTTCCCCTTGTCGCCTGTGCTGCATAAGAAACCGTAACGTGAAGCACTTCTCGGACACTCTCCCAGATGTATGAAGTCTGCAAAGCTCGCTGGCCAGACTGGCTGCTGTAGTCAGTGGTACTTGCCACGTTTGTGGTGTGTGTATAGTACTCTGAAGAGAAATCGCTTTTTTTATGAAATTCCCAGAAGGAACATTTTATTATGGACAGCTTTTTCTGTATGTATATCCAGAGAGATTAATGCCTAGAGTTGAAAGGCGTTTAGTATACACTGCAAAGTTGGCTTTCCCTCAGCTGTTCCAGATGTATTGTCTCCCCTGTACGCTGGGAACACACACAACTGCCTGAGCCACAGATGCAGCCATGGAGCTGCGTGAACTTGTGAGCCACACCAGGAGTCTCGCCGAGGGCTGGTCCCAGCCGCCGCTGCACGATGTCAGCTGAGCTGTGATTGAGCCGTGCTGATCCCAGCACAGCACGCAGATGGAGTGACACCCGTCCTGCAGAGGAGAGGCTCCTGAGCTTTACCCTGAGGAAAGGTGCCCGGTTGCCGTCGCCTCTGTCAAGTTCCGCGCGCGAGATTGTCCCGCGCCGGTTGAAGGCGCGTCTCCCCGTTCCTGAGATGCTGAAGATGTGCTGCAGCTTATGACACATCCGAGAGAAGAAGTGTTATAAAATGGCTCAAACCAGCTTGCTGCAGGGAAAGCAGTTCTACTGTAGGGAGTGGGTTTTCCACAAGCTTCAGCACTGCCTCCAGGAGAAAGCTAGCTGTGGCGGCAGTGCTGCCAACAAGCCATCTCTTGTAGCCAATCCTGGGAATAACAGCGGTGTTGTCTCTGGGAAAGGAGCTGCCTGGGGTGTGTTGTTGGTAGGAGGGCCCGGCAGTGGGAAGACAGCCCTGTGCACTGAGTTACTGTGGCCAAGCTCACCTGCAAACCTGCAAAGAGGCTTACATCGCCAGGCCCTGGCCTTCCATTTCTGCAGGGCCCAGGACTCTGACACGCTCTGTGTTGGAGGCTTCATTCGAGGTTTAGTCATACAGATATGCCGCAGTGGACTGATCCAGGGATATGAGGACAAGCTAAGAGATCCTGCCATTCAAAGTCTCTTGCAGCCTGGGGAATGTGAGAGGAACCCTGCTGAAGCGTTTAAAAGGTAAAAGCAAATTAAAAAAAACCCCAACAAAACAGCCCTATTGAAACAAACCCAAAATAAAACAAACAAGAAAAATCTGCTGTTTAGGTCTTCCTTCCAGGGAGCCTAAGATGCAGATAGTTTAAAACATGTTTGTTTCATGGCTTGTTATCTCTATCAGAGCGTGCAGGCTTACCATGGAAAAATCTAACTTTGTCATTATAGCTGACATAAATAAATATTTATTTTTAAAACAAAGTTTATTATTAATAGTAAATTTATTTACATTTGTATGTTAGTACCCTCAGATGTAACTGGAATTTTTGGAAAGACTTGAAAGTAATTGACTTCAGAGTGGAAAATATCTAGTCCATGGTCTCTGTGTGCCATAAAGGTAGAGCAGTTGTCCTTTACAGACCTGGAACAGACCTTACAGGACTCTTGGAAAAGCTTCCAATAACGTGCTCTGTCTAAGAGGAAACTGGGCTAATGGATCTCTGGGTCTGATCCAGCACATCGGTTTTATGTTTGTCTAAAAATATGTGGTAGGAAAATGTCAATTAACTCCTTATGTTTCTTCTCACAATATGCACAGATTGTGTCAAATCTTTATTGCTGTAAGTACTTCAAAGTGTTGATGGAATCAGAAATTGATCAAGAAATTGATCACCCTGCCCCTTAAGAGGTTTGTCAGCTGTCTAAGCTAAATGGAAAAGGAACAGACTTTTTTTCCTAGTGTTCCCTAACAAACCACAGTCTCCTGAGTATATCACTGGTAATTCTGTTTCTGTGAGGACAAGGGTATATGAAAGGATAAATTACATGTACATCCATAGATATACTTAGAACAATGTGCAGTCTTGAGCACAGCCTGTGTCTATTGGTCTTTATTCCTTTGGGTCACAATGAAGGAAAATTCATGAAGGGTAAGGCTTGTCTTCATCAACAGAGCTTCAGTTGAATGTGTTGCCAGCATAAAACTTCTCTGGAATATTGGTTAAACTGATTTTTTTTTTTTTTTGGTACTGTGTAGTGGTGTAACTTTTTGTGGTACTTGAGGGTTTATTGCCTGTTTCCAGTATAAAATTCCTCTCCTCTATTCTTTCTTTCCTGCCTACTAGGATTGTGGAGACAAGTACTGAGGTTGAACTGTGGGGCTTGCTCTCATTGTCATGGTGGTGTAAAAGAGCCTTCTAGTTCTGATGGCTGTTATGTCCTTGCCTGCTGAATAAACAGGATGCATGTCTACATTGTTCTCAGTGTAGTGTCTTAAAACAAATAGTCTAAACCGAGACTAGTTCTGGATTTTTTGTTTGCTGCTAAGTGAATATGCAACTTGTAACAGCTATTAGGGTCCTAATTTCAGAGGTATTAAGCCCTCTTAAATTCTAATGAATAAAAACTGGGTGCAATTAAGTGGCTATAAATGGAATAGCAGACTGGCCATCTAGCTTCAGGCAGTCTTTTAAAATCATGGAAGTGGATTAATCTGGTGTGTAAGAGCCTGTTTATGTTTAAAAGTCTGTTACAGGGAAATCTGACTAATTTAGTACAGCCAAGTTCTCAGTAAGAGCTGGAATCCTTCTTCTTGTGAAAGTGATTGCCTTACTGCACAGAAAAGGAGCTAGGTAAATGTCTTCAGACAAAAATGCAGCCTAGAAATATAAAATATAAGAGATATTTGTTTAGACTGATTTTTATAAACATAGGGTTTAATGATGGGCTGTTTTGAGTAGGTCAGTATACATGGTTCTTGGTTTTGTACTGGGAAAATAAAATAGGCACCAGATCCGGCAATGGTCTTTTCCCTCTCAAATTTTGCAGCACTGATTGTGAACTCCTGTTATTACATTACAAATACTTATGGGGTAGTACAGCAGCTTCAGTCAAGGAGATTTTTCTTTTCGCCCTTCATGTATTCCCTTGCTCCCACTTATCCTGATCTCCTGCTCTCAGAAGCAGCTGTGGTGGCTGGCGTTGGTTCTCCTGTTTCAGATTTAAGGGAGATGAGGTGTTGGAGACAAGGTGCTGTGCTGGGAATATAAGTTTTCAGCACTGTGGCAGGGGACCAGGAGGTGGCTGTTGACAGCGGCATCACGAGCTTGTTCTGCTGGGTGATACAATCTCTGTCCACAAACAAGAGGCACTTGGCCACCCCCTTCCCACCATCAGACACCTCAGTCATTTGTTTGATTGAGCCTTTGCTCCTTTGCTAGTGTATAAACCATGCAGGGAATGTTTTAACAAAACTACAATTTAGGATGTTCCATGGTTTCTAAGACTTGCCACTGAGCACTTCGATCCTCTGCCCCGGTGTGTTCAGAGTTTATGTTAAGTGAAGGTTGTTGTGACGTGAAATGAGTTCTAGGAAGACTTTTCTGTCAGATGATTGCATTTCTCATTGTGTAAAGGTACAGAAGAAACACAAAGTGCTTCATTGATTCTTGCCTTATTTTAGTTTATTCAGTAGAAGAGGAGAAAGATTTTTCTTTAAAGGCACTGTCAAATTTTTGCTCTGCTTTTCACAGCTGCTCCAGACCCAGCCATGTATTCATGGCCTAAAATGGAAAGACTTCTCTTCATAAGTGCTAAACAAGATGATACCACTCTATTTTTGTGCTGATTGTCCTGGAAATACTGAGAAAGAAAAGCTTCTTAATGTCTGGTAACATGCTAGTTTATAAACAATTTGTTTATAGTTTGTTAGCTAAAATGGTGACATGTTTCTCTGAAGGATGTTTCTTAAATAGATTTTCAGCAGTCCTGATGATCTTGATGTGCAATCAGTGACCCTCAGAGTAAAGATGTTTCTCATGCTGTTTAACTGTCGCCTCTTAAAAACTTCTTATGCATTTATAAGCTTTAAATGCCCTAAAAATTCTTTCAGGGGCAGGTCTTGAAATTTGGAAGAACCAGAAGGGCTGAATTATACAGATGTATTTGGAGTTTTGCATTTGTTGCTGCACTGACAGCTGAGAGAAAGAACAGCTACTTACAGCACTTTTCTTATCAGGCACTCAGTGCTGGAGCAGAAAGCAGCTTAAAATGTGAGGGAGAGTGCTGAACCCTCACACTCATATTTTCAGTGAAAGTAAAGCAGAAGGGAAGGAAAAGATATTATAGACACCAGAAGTTAAGAAATTATGTGATAAATAATTTAATTCAAAAGGTCCATTAAGCTCTTATTCCCTGTCAATAGAGAGAAGTTAAATTCTGAATAACCCAAGTTTTGAAATGCTATCTCTAGGGTTGTTTTGGTTTTGCTGCAGCAAGTTTGTGCTTCCAGTGATTTGTTAGGAATACAGGCAGATACCACTTATCCAAGGCCATGAGGGCATAGAGCAACTCTGATATAAGCTGTGGATAATGCTGAGATTTGTGTAAACCAGGCTGGAGAAAGGCATTTCCCTCATGTTCCTGGTTTATGTTTTCCAAACAGAGGAGATGACATGAAACACCTTCAGACAGTAAGGAAAGGCACAGAATTCCCATGTGTTGTGCTGCAGTTGGGATTATTGGTGGGAGGCAGAGCTTACTTCATTCACTGCCCAGAGAGTGTCTGTCACTAGAAGTGTGGGCATGGTTTACCCTGCAGAGCTGATTCTTTTTTGGAGCCATTGCTCTTGAGTTTGAAAAATACCCAAGACCAAGGCTCCTGGGACAGAGAATTTAGAGGTGGAAGGTCTTAAATAACATCATGTTTTTAAACTCCTAGCAAACTCACCTTCAGTGTGTGTTGGTTTGTTACAAACTTAAACCAAACTTTTGAATTTTGCTTGGGTGTGTTGCTGCAATTAATAAATCACCAAAAAAATGGTAAATTTTCACATCTCCCAGCAGGTTGGTACAGGTGGAGCTGCTTTGTTCTCACTCACAGGTGAAATTTCTTTACATCTTCTGGGTGTATTTTCAGGAAATTTCAAATCCTGTGAGACTTCTCACATCCTTAATTCTCACATACCGAATTTTGATCAGTGGTGTCCAAGTGGTTTTTTGCTTGTGAGGTATCCTAACATTTTATTACTAAAATATTTCTCATACAGCTACTTTGATGTAAGAGGATCTAACTGAAAAGGAATGGGAAATGGGAAAAAGAATGAAGCTGTGAATTCAGATTTCCACTTACTACATTGCTAAAGCTGCATTCCCATGCAAGTAGATGTCTCTGATCAATAGAGACCCAAAAGCCCCAGAAATTTAAAAGAAATAAAGCCACAAAACCAAACCAGAAAGAGCTGCTGAACAAATCTATTACTCTTTAAGAGCTTCACAGATGTTTTCTCAAGCTGATGTTACGTCCTCTTTACCAAAAGTGAATATAGGAAAGCAGTACCCCAGAGCTTAAGTATATATGTTATTTTTTTTTTTTCAGAAAGGACACCAGATTCTATGCATGCTGGTGCTAAATTCAGTGCAATGATTCCTTTTTCAGATTCCCAGACTATCAGAGCTTTTCTTCTGTTTCTAACTCCTCATCTCTTTGTGCACAACAGATTTGCCTTGTGATTTAATGTGACCAATAGTGTTCAGTGATGTAAAACGCCAAACAGTTTTATAATTCTTAGAATATGCAAATACCTGTAGACTTGAGTGTAAGAGGTGTGAGAGGTCATGTAAGGTTCTCTGCTGACTGCAAGTTTGAAGCAGGGGTTTATGTTGATTAAATTTGAAAGCCTTGTATGAGTTGTGTGAGTCACTCCCTTGGACAGCGTTAAAGTGCAGCAGGGCCTGTGCCAATTGCTGTTATCTATGTAAAGTTCCTTCTGCCTGCTTGGAGAGCTCCAAAGGGTTGAGCCTCTGGTGTTTTGTCTTTGGCAATGTAATGGAAACCTCATAAAGGGCAGAATTCAGAGGAAAAACCTCTGAGTTTCAGCCAGGGCTAACAAGCATTTCCTTCCCCCAGCGCTTCACCTGTATTGCCTTTCCATGCTACTAAGTTATTTATCTTTTTTTTTCCCTCTTCCCTCAAGAGTCATGTATCATCAGAAAGTTGCAAATGCTAGGTGATAAGAGTTTTTACTCCTATCTAAGTGGTATGGTGGTAACAAGTTTTATTCCAAGTTCTAGATTCTTTGTCTGACAATGTAGAAAAACAGTGGTTTGTTCAGCAAACCTTCTGTGACTTTTGTCTAGGGACTTCCATTCTGCAGTACTGAAATGCATTTTCCTGCTTAGATGAAGGAAAAGATTCAGACATTGAGTTGTAAACGATGACAGATGAAGTGTGAAGTAGCTGTTCATTTTTAGAACTCTTTGTACCATCTTTGAAGTCAGTAATATAATTAAAATTATAATGAATTGTGTAGGCTTTATTGAGCAATTAACTAGTGAGCTTTTTGCTGGTTTGGAGTAGCCTACTCTTAATTGCAAAAATCTGAGTGCATTTTGGAGTAAATTTGAGATGAATTAGGAGTATCCTGACTTTAGTGGGTTTTGATATTGCACCTACAAACTTGGGAATTAACCAAAGTGCTAATTGGGGTGCTTCTACTGCAGTTTGCAGCACCCCAATTCCAAGATTGCTGTGAAAAGGTGAGAGGCAGCACATTGGAGACAGTTAAGGATATCTGAGCTTGGGCTATTGGAAACCCAAAAGCTGCTGGGATTTCTATCAATTTACTCTAGAGGACATTAGTAATTCAGTATTAATCTTTCATAGACGATAAATGACTCAGTTTTTCTCACCCAGGTCTCAGACTGTCTGGGAGTGATCTACTTCTTTTTCTCTGATCTGCTTCCTTCTGGAAAGGGCTGCTGCAGAGCCTTTCCATCTTCTTCCAGAACTTCAGTACAGTTTTGGGAGCTGTAGCTCTCCAGTGGTTGCAAGAAGGGTGTGAGTATATAGATTTTGTCAGGCTGTCTTCATTTTGTAGAGTTATAAATGGTAGAAACAAAGGCAAGGACTAACTGTATCCTGTGTCATGCAAAGAAGGATCTGAATGCATAAGAAATTAATTTACAAGATTCTTTAAAGAAGTAAGTTAAACTTCCAGTGTGTTTGTTATACATTTACCACATGTAAAGTTCAAATGTGCAATTGTCAATTGAGATGGTTGGAAAGGGAGCTCAGAAAAATCAAGTCCAGCATCTCCTTCACCAGACACAAAAAGCTGAAGAAGCTGGCTTCATCTGCTCTTATGCTTCACAGTTCTTCTAGAAAAAAAAAAAATCCATGTGTTACTCTGAGTTGGCTTCTTCTTGCTATAATCCAAGTTTTTTACTACTTAGGGTGTTCTCCAGAAACATGAAGAATAAATTTTTTCTTTCCTTTTTGGGACTGCCTTTTACATCTCTAAATACAGCTTTATTCTCTTTCATCTCAGCCTGAAATTCAATAATTCATTTTGTTAGTGTGTCCTCAGAGGTCACACCTAAGAATGTGGCATTAAAAAATCCCTTACCAAAATAAAAGGGTTCGGTTTCTAAGGGGAATTTTTCTTATCAATGTTTTAGATGTGTAAATAGGCAGCATTCTACTTCTGTACTTGCTCAGATTTTTGTCCATTCATACATCTTTCACTTATGCTTGACTAGAGTCCTGAAGCTAGTTGGACCCTAGCCCAGAAGATCTTGATCGGATAGAAGATTGAATTCTCCTTTTAGTAGGAGTTTTCAGTTAAAAACTATCTCATTACGGTTAAAATCGTGTTGTTTTGTTTATCTGTGATTTATTTAATACTCAGAAATTATGGAGGCAAGATATCAACTGAAAACCATACCAGTTTATGGGTGAGATGAGAAACTATTTCTGTAAGATCATGGCACAAGAGAGTTAAAAAGAATCTGCAAACTCAGCTTGTCTTTCCAGTAGAGTTGCAGAAGGTAAATTTGTTTTTGTGAGAGCATCTTGACTCTGCTGGAACTTCGGAGTATTTATGTGTAACTGGGCCTTTAGACTTTTAACTGGTGCTGGGTTTTATAGGAAACTCTGTGTTCTGGTGTTCTCCAGCCCATTAGAACCGCTGAGCATTGCCTGAAGCTTAAGTACTTTGTGGCATGTTTCTCTTTAGGCTTTTCCCTTAAATCTGTGGAGTTAACGGGTCACATAGCAGCAGTCAGTGTTTCTGCAAGAGCAAGCTGTATGTTCCTCTTTCATAGGATGGAAGCACAGCCTACAGACTGAACATAATACCGTTTAAGGTTTTAACCTTTTCAGATTAAATTACCATAAGAAAGTTTCCCCGAGGCATTTTAATAATGACAACTTACATAGACCTTTTTGTCTTCTACTTCTATAGGCATTAACATTTTGGCTTTAATCAATGTGGCTCAGACTTAAACCTTACAGGTTTTCCTATAAGCTGTTTAGTTAGATGGACCTTCATAGCAATTCTTACTTGTTAATTATTTCCCTTCCCTTCAGTTTTCTGTGCACATGTTCATAGCTTGTGCAAGGGTTTAGGTTTCTTTTCCTGTCTTCTTTTTCAATGAAAAAATGAAAAGGATTTGGTGGATTGTGAAGTAGAAAGGATGTAGTGTCTTATATACTGGGAGAAGATAGTATTGAAATACTGCCTCCTGAAAGCCATGACTTGAAGAGGTTTCAGTTTCTTGTGTGTGATGATGTGTACAGTACACTGGGAATGGTGAGAAATCTTCTGTCTTTCTCCAGGAGCAGGAGTGTTTTCAATAGTTAATGCAAAGACATTTTGTGATTGAAGAATGACTGCTGAAAAAGAAATAATCAGGCAAAAAGGCAGGAGAATAATTGCATTGACCCAAGGGTTGAGTTGCACAGAGGTGTTCAAAGGTATTGCAGAGGAGGTGCTAGATAGAAGGAAGTGGGTAGATTCCTGGTCTGCTTGTTGACATCAAAATGTGAGAACATAGCATGAAAAAAGAACTGAAAATGAGATCATGAAGAGAAGGCAGCTGGGGAAATGTATGTAATGAAGAAATAAAAGGGGCAAAACTATTGCTATCAAATTCCTCTCTCTGTCACATTTGCAGATACCTTAGCACAGACTGAGCGCTGTGCAGGCAGGTAGGAGGTGTCAGACTTTTGGGCTCAGTTGTGGATGCTGCTGTTTAAATTGATGGGAGTGAGAGGAAGGATGGAATAAAGGATCATATGTGATGAGTGGACTTGGAGTCCACAGACCACCAGCAGTGTCTTTTCCTTGGGTTTTTTCCTTTGTCACATCCTAATAAGAGCTGATAGTGCTTATGTGGAGAAGGGAAGGTGGGCACCTTGCATAAGATGCAAGTTGTGTGCTACAGATCTGGGATATTTTAGAACATGAGAGAAGGAAGGGGCCCTGGCAGCACCTTATTTCAGGTTATTTGCAGCATCATGGAGTTGTCCTGGAAGAAAGAGAGCCCTGTTGAGGAGTTCTAGGTCATTTAAGGAAAATATCAGCAGTATAGAGATGACAGTAACAGGCCGGTAGGAATGAACCTCAAGAGGAAAAACTGTTCAGAATGGGATTGCAGCATGATCACCATCTTAGAGCATTAATTAACAAGTCTTGGTTTAACTACATCAGCTCTCCTGCAGTGATAGTGAGCATGATGCACTAAGCTGTCTATCCTTTCTCTACACTCTCCTGGAGCAAAGTTCAGCAGGACATTAGAAAAAAAGCTCAGTTTGTAGGTAAAGTGAAGCTGAACCATGATAAGAGAAATAGAGGATTTTGGATTACCTTAAATGATCAAAGTCTAACTGATGGAAACTTCAGCAGTCAGCAGCACACCACCAAATCTTTTTGTGTTTCTATACTTTTTTTATTAATACCTTCTTTAATTTTAAATTGTGGTTTTCATCCCCAGTAAACAATTTGTGTATGAATAATTGGACGAGAGGAAGAGGAAGTTGTAGTTTCTGTCACTTGTTGTATTGTAGCTAAGGCTAATAAATATGAGGCTACAAAAACAGTTCCAGAGCTAATTACAACAGTGCAGTAAGATTATAGAATCAGGGTTACACAGTGCTAACCTAACAATGTTTCTTGAGGGTGAACTATGGTGACAAGACAGAAAGCATCAATTGGAGTTTTGCAGGCAAAACAGAAAGACTGTATCTGCTTGGGGCTGGGGATGAAAAAACCCAAACCACAAGGTAGCTGATAAGGCCCCAGAGTGATGCATGAGGAACATATGCTGTGAACTGTGCTTTGGGGAGTGTGGGAGAATAATTTTGAATGGGACACACGAAAGCTGCTCCATCTGTTGCCTCTTCAACTAAGTGCAATAAACATTAGGATAGTCCTTTTTACTAAGATGGAAAATAAGATGGATAAAGATATGTGGTAACAAACAGAGTAGGAAAGTTGTCTTAACTGTGCTTGACTAGGAAGGTAAATTCTCAACAGCTTTTCATCTCATATTTGTGCAGAGGATTTTCTCAAGATGAGGTTGGACAGTATAATCCTGCAATCAGTTCAGCAGTGGAAGTGTGAAGTGCTTTATGATGGTGTGCAAGACATGAGGCAGGCAGGTGTGGAACAACTTGATTAGGGAATGATCAAGATTTTAAAATGTCAGTTGTTGATTAGCTTGGTTCTTCCAGGCTGGAAGTTCAAGAGCCCCCTGTTCTGAAGAAGGAGCAGCTTAGTGCTGAAACAGCCACTGCAGCTCCTCTTCTTCCCACTTTCCAATCAGTAATGTTGGGGTTTTTTCCCCCTTTGGAATGCCTGGGATAAATCTAGTTATTTTGGGGGTTGTCACACTAAACTGCAGTAAGGATGGTGACTCTTTATTGTGTGTATTAATCGACTGTATGCTCTTTTATGGTCATGGAATAATAGAACATAGTAAACAAGCATATAGCCTGACAACAGGCACACAATTGAATTTATTCAGTGCAGTTTTCTACCTGCCTCATCTGGGAGGTTTTAGGTTCCTTTTTGTGCTTAGCATTTCTCTCATGCCAGCAAATACAATCATATACCTGGAAAGAAATATCTGTTCCTTCAGTTGTGTTTATGCACTGCATAAATAGAAACAGAAAAAAAAAAGGGATTTTTGTCTATCTCAAATAGAATAGATTTCAGAATATTTGTAGAATAATACCTACAAATTCAAATGCCTGTAAAGCTACAAGAATTTCAACTCTGTTGTGTAGTAATGTATTTAGATGACACAGCTTATAGAAGTTACATTTTTGTTTAACAAAGAATTATTAGTTTTGCTACAACTAGGTAATCAGGTATTTAAGAAGGAAAGCTGAAAAGACTGAATCTATGTGTGTGTGTGTATACATATATATATATATATATATATATATCACTCACTCTATCTTTAATTTCATAAATGATTTAAAACTAACCTTGTAATTTTGATACATTCTGTTGTGTATATAAACTTGGTCATTTTCTTATTGTGGTGCCCCACTCTTGCATGTTGCGTTTCAACCACAGGCTTTTGAATATTTGCAAAGCAAGTTGTTATCTTAACTTTACCTGTATGCAAAATAAGGCAAAGTATAGGCAATTCTCTCATTTCTACTAATGATAGTTTTCAGTGAGTCTGATTTGATGCTTTCATCTCATGCATTTGATCTAAAGTGTACATTCTTTGGCACCTCCTACTTTTTTTTTAAAAAAGAGAGGGATGGATTTGCAGGAAAAAATACCATTGAGAACTTAACTGATGCTTAATAGAAAGAAAAACATTAATTTTTGACCCTAAGTAAAGAGCTTCAAAGCAAAACCTGGTAGATGACAAATTCCAGGAATGCATCTAAATAACAGCAACTTAGACAACAGCTCAAAAACTGGGGATGGAGGAGGAGGGGAGATAGGCTTAGTCATGTAGGTCATGGGACAGACAAAAGATAAGTCAGGGAGTAATCAAATGCCTTAGGTGTCTTCATACTAATGGAAAAAAGGTAAGGGGTGAACAAGTAGAACTGGAAATTTTAGTGTACAGTCAAGATTGAGTTCAGTGCTCTAAAAGATCTGTCAGGATAACTTGTATAACAGGTATGTGTTTAAAAAAAGTAGCTTGTTTTGTACATAACATGCTTGCTTGTAGTTCTAGACTAAAGTAAAGAAATTAAAGCCACTGGGAAATCTGAATAAAATACATGTATCACATGTGGTGATAGCCCTACATGTGGGATTTCTGTTTGAAGGTTTGTTGGTAAGCCTGATCTTCCATGGAGTGTAAATCTAACTATCTATCAGACCACCTTGTGTGTATAACGGTTTACCTGCTTTGTCCAAATAGGGTTTGTGGTAACTCAGAGAGATTCCCTCACCTCAAAACCATGTCTTTTGTAAAATTACAAGTGCTTTACCCTACCAAAGCAGCAAGCTCAAATAAGCTAAGGTGCTTTAAGATAACAAGTGGTGTCATCCATGGCATAGAATTTGGATGATAATGTCTGCAGAGTTAAAAATTTGAATAGCAGATAGGAGATAAGCATCAGCTGGGAAGGCATGGGACAAGCAGGAGTCTGCCAGTGACCATGCTTCTGATGTCAAAGAGGAGAGAATAGTTAGTGGGGAGACGCAAATTAGCTTCAGTCAGATTGGAAAAAATCAGCTGAGGAAGTGAAATCTTTTGGATATAGTGACTGTGAAATGATCTTAAATGCATGTGTTGGGTTAATGGTTGGACTCAAAAGTCTTTTCATAGAATGCTAAATGATTCTATGATTCTTTGCTTAGAAGGGGAGGAGGTAGACAAACTAAAAAGGATGGAGATGTTCACCATCTCAGATTTGTGAGTAAGATCTGATGAAGGCAAGTATAATGAAAGCAAGGAACTGGCTGGGAAGAGCACTGAGGTCTCAAAGCACTGTATTAAATGTCTGGTTCAGTGAAACTGAGCTCCTCCTCACTCATGTGTTACACTGCAGCAGGAAGGGGCAGGAAGAAAATAGAGCAGCCACTAAATGTGAAAGTGAAAGAGTCATGTAAAAATGAGAGCAAGACTGCAAGTTCAAGGTGCATTGATTATGTTTCCTGTGAGGTATGTTTTACAAGAAGTAACTCCACTTATGTTAGCAGAAAAAAAACAATATCCACCACGTGTTGGTCTGCTATTACCTGGGGAAAAAAAACTGATAACAGTGGGAAAGCTAAAATGTCAATGCTCCTATATATTGCCCTTTCTTTAAAAACAGTCATTTTGCAGTCAGCTAACATAATTAAAAGTAGCAAGAAATAGGTAAAATCAAAGAAAAATATAGCCCAGGCCAAAACCCTCAAACAGCTATCCGACACAGAATAGGTGAGATGTTCTCAAACTGTTACTGATTGTCTGCAAGGAGAGGTTTTCTTTATCAAGATTGCTGAAAATTCAGAGTTGAAAGAAAAATTTGTGTATTTAGTGCCTTGATTTAAGAAGGGTATAAAAGGTGTGGGGAATTAGAAATGTGTCAGTCGAGATGAAAAATGCCAGAAGAAATAATCAGACAAACTATTTGCAGACAGCTGGGAGATAACAAAGAGGTGAAAAACAACTAGCATGGTATGACATGGTTTGGTTTTGATAAATTTAATCTAATGTCTGTTTGGAAGAGTCACAAGACTGGTGGATAAGAGAGAACCATAAATGCCAACTTGTCTGCAGGAAGGCTTTACTTGCATGGGACTGGTGCAAACAGGCCATGTGCAAGGTAGAACTATATTTGACTACGTGGAATAAGAGATTAGCAACTGTACTTCATTATCAGTACTCCACTTTCAAACTGACACAGCACATCAAGTTGGTTTCATACCAACTTTTTCCTGTGGGGTTTTTTTTTTTTCTTTTCAATCTGTTCCTTCATTCTGTCAGGTGACTAGAGAGAAATGGTTTATAAATTTTGGGTACTACTGGCTTCCTTGTAATCACCCTGGTGTTATCTGTGGGGCAGAAATTATGGGGCAGGAAGTACAAGGTTTGAATTGCAGAAAAGCAGGTAAAGGTTAGACACAGGAGGAGAAAACTTCCCAGTTTCAAGAATATTGAAGCACTGGAATAGATTGCTTAGGGAGACTACTGATTTGTGAAAATTTTCAGGAGTGCCTAGGCTTGTATCTCAGGAATGGCAGATACAGAGCTGATCCTGCTGAAGGCGTGGCAGTGGACTAGGTGACCTCTCTATCACTGTAAAACAGAACTGAGAGTTTGTTTTGAATACATTGATTTGTTTTGTTTGTTTTTTCTTTATATTACATGTTTGGGGAAAATCATTTCATTGTCTTGTGTGCTGTTCCCCTCTTTGCCCTTGGGGACACAGATTTTTTGTATGTCAGACTCGGCATAATTTAGAATGTATATTCCATTTAAAATCCAGTCATCCTGCTCCTGGTAGCAGGGAATGATTTTCAGCCACAGTTGTCTGTCCTTTATAATAGCCAAGTTGTTTGCAAACTGTTATGGGCAGTCCACTATTACACCAAAATATTTGCTCTTAAGGCTTCTATTTTCTGAGGTCTCAGGTAAATTCCCAAGTAGATCTCCTGGCTGTGCTTTATAGCCAAAAATCACCTCTGTGTTTGTGTGAGACTGTAGGAGGGCTCTAATCAATTCCCAGGGTCCAGCATAGCCTGTTTCTGTGGGACCAGTGGCGCTGGTCCCACCATCAGCTCTGCTTTTGTCTGGCCTGATGCCCTAGAGCTGGCTTTTGTGCTCTCCTGCTGGGGCTGCAAGTCTGCCTTACAATTGCAGATAAAATCCAGGTTGCTACAAGACATTGCAAAATCAGGTATTGAGTTGCACAAGACTTGCCTGCTGTTTCTAATTCACCACTTCTGAAAAGGCCAGACCCTCGATTTACATCTGTGTACTTCACCTGGAGCTTTCCCAATAGGTGATTCTCAGGGTGGGTTTTGTTTGGTTTGTTTTTTTTCTCTTCTGCTTTCTGCCCCTTCCTTCATAGGATTAACCATGGTTCGGTAGAATTGTTAGAGCCAGTTTGTCTTCCTGTGCAACCTGCAAATAAATAATTTACTAGAAAGAATAATCTGTATTACACTGTAGCCCAGGAGTGTGCCTTAATTCCAGTATTACACTTAGTCAGAAAGTGATAATCAGCTGCAGTGCGCTTTATCTCGTTGAGAAAGTACAGAACAAGTACCTCGATAACCAGATCACATCTGTCAGTGTGTACACAGGTGTGGCCACATCCAACTGGGTCACTTCACTTTTGCCTTATGGGTTCTATTTTGCAGATTTGTTAAAGTGTGGAATTGTTCTGTGCTTCACAGCCCTTGTATTTCATCAATATTCCCAGTTAGTTAAGGGTCCCGTGTGTCTGTTTTTCTGGATGTTATTACCAGTATGAGCAGCTGGGCAATTAGTAAGAAGGAAAGGCCTGTATTCCACATGTATATAGTGCCAAGAGTTTGGGTGGTGATATACAGAAAGCAGCTATTGATTTGATCATTAATTTCCCTTTTAATCATTAGCCAGAATGCATTATAAGGCAGGTAAACAACCCGTTTACTGTAAGTCATCCATAAGATGTAAATGCCTTGTCACAGGACAAAATGAAACTCACTCTCTACAAACAGTGCTACAAGCAATTTGTAAGGATGCTCTGGTTTTTCTTTCTGTGTGAATACAGCTGCTAAAAGTACTTGGAAAGAGGGTAATATTTCATCAGCTGAACAGCAGGAATTGTCAATTCTATTAGAAGTTAAATTCACCTTTTCTTTTTTTATTGCGACCTGTGCCCCAAATGCAGTTTGGAAAACAAAAGAGAAAAATGCAGCTATTGGTGTAAGTCTGTCTTTGCTGAAGCTTCTAACAGTCTTTAACAGCTTTATCTTCACTGGCTCCGTGCTTTTACATGCAAATTGAGAACTGGGAGTGGTGGGGACAGACAGCTTTAATGGATTATGCTCCCTGCTAACCAACCCCTGGATTATTACAATATACAAATGAACATGTGTCTGTAAGCATAGAAGCAAGCTCTGGTGTTTGCCATCACTTGTGAGAATTTTACAAGTGGAGATGATTACAAAATACTTGGAGTTCTGCATTTTGTTTTCTATTTTTAGGCATTTAGAAGCTTTAGGTTTACTCCATGAGTGGTGGAAGTAGTGAAAACCCTACTGTATAGATCGGTGCCCTTGGGTACCTCTGTCCTGAGGCGTCCTGCAATGGCCTGAGCTCCCCTCTGTAGTGTCTGTACAGCAGAATTCCTTCCCCTTTCCCTGGCATGCAGCTCCTCCAGCTCTTAACTGCCCTACAGAGCCTTCTCCTTGCCTGCCTGTTCCCCAGCAGTGGCTGGGCACAGCAGAGCTTCTGCTGCATCTCATTTGGAGGCAGCAGCATCAGGTTTCCCCTCAGTGGTTAGGGTTTTTGCTAGGTCTCAGCGTGTGATTTTTAGGCAAAAATCCCACTGCTTCTTACGTTGCTGGCAAAAATTACTACAACATTATGTAAATATAGTTGGCTTATTTACAGTCTCACTGTGCACTTTAGTTTCAGTTTTTGCCAATGCAACATAAATGGAAGTAAGTTTCTTAAAAATCACATTGTGAAGGGCTGTGATATATCATTTTGTAAACCACTTAAAAGAAGGAAGATGCTTGTTAGCTTTTCTGAAGATTGAGATGAGTGCTTGGAGAATTATTTTGTTATACACCAGGTATTGTTAAGCTCTTTATATGTAAATACATAATCACAGAGAAATCGATCCAATATATATAGAGGGCATATTCCTGATCAATATGCAGGGTTTAGGAATATGACAAATAACTGGTGAATTTCTTCAAGGAATCTGGTGTAGAAAGATGGGAAAAAGCAGGGGGAGGCTGTGTGTGGAGTAACAATGTTGTCTGTTTTTTTACGAATTTTCTTTGGAAAGAACAGAGTTTGTAAATTCCTGATGCAGACCTCTGGGATGGTGCTTCTCAGGAATACAAATTGGAAATACTGAGATACAATCCCTTGGGAGGTGTCCCAAAAAGCACTTTGTTAAAACATTGTTACACTGTTTGGAAAAGGAAAGGGAAGGGCTCAGTACTAGTAGTAGTAGTAGTACAGCAGATTTCCAAGTATGTAATTTCTGTCATAAAATTTGAAGTGTGTCGTGCTTTGCTAAAAGTAGCAGCACTTGGAGTCTGACAAATCAGGGGTAGTGGTTGTGTTTTTCTTTGGTTGGTTTTGTTTTTTTGTTTTTTTAGCCCTGTGGCTTCTGGCCTGCTTAGGAGATGATTTTTGTACACTTGTTCTGTGTGTTTGTCAGCAGAGAATGCTGGCAGCTGGGTAGAGAAACAGGAGCCCTTCTAGGATGCTACGCTCCTAATTTAAGTTGGACATAGCTTTTTTTATACACCAGAGACAGTCAAATATGAGGAACACATTATGATTTCTTTTGCCCTTAGAGCCAGTCATTAATTGCTATTTGGCAATGTGTTTGTTTTATTCTTTTTTTCTCTTTTTTAAATAAGTATGTGCACTCCACTGTGACTCTTTTCAGCTTTTGTGGACAGAGCCACTGTCTTTCTCCTCTGTTCTGTTGTGTCTTTGTGTTTTTGTGGATCCAATCAAAATCTCAAGGCCAGCCATAAACAGAACTTCAGCATAGCCTGTATATATTCCTTCCATGTGTGGAAAATCATGTTTGCATGGGTTCAGTCAACTCAGTAGCAATCCTGAAGAATTCTATGGGATGGCTCATTGTTCTGAGGAATTCTTGTTTGCTGCAGAGCATGTAAAACATCTTTGCTGTGCATAAGTAAGTCATTAGGTTGCCATTAAAATGAATTCCATCTTTTAAAATACCTAATTGTGCTGTTTTCTCTGGAGATCTTGTATTTTTACAAATATCCAGGTTGACTTGGGGCTTTTCTGATGATCACCACTTCTATAAATATACTAAATATAAAAGTTGTAAAGATAAAGCTGTTACCCTTTGAGAAGGTAAAGAAAATCAACTTCCAATCTTTTGAGAGGCACTCTGCAATTAAGCAATCTGTTACAACAATCTGTAGATGAATCACCCTTGAGGGAAGTGCTTTAAAGACCTTGTTAATTCCGTGTTGATTTATGTTATTTTCCTGTGTAATCAAGAAATGGTAGGGGAGAGGAATTACTAAGTCATGTTTTGGAGGCAAACACAGACTCCTAGGATGGTGTAGAAAGACTTTTGAGACCACTGACCCAGTACTGCCCAGTCCACCACTAAACCATGTCTTGGGAGAAGGGACTGACTTGGGGCGGGTTCACTCAGCGCCCCCATCCAGATCAGCGATAAAGACGCGAAACAGAACGGGCCCCAAAGCTGAGCCCAGGTAATGCCACTTGTGACCTGCCCCCAGCTGGCTTTAACTCCCTTCCCCACCTCTCTTTAGACTCCACCATCTAGCCAGTTTGTCCAGGAGGGTGATGAGGGTGACGCTGGCAGAGGCTTTACTGAAGTCTGGGTAAACAACATCCGCAGCCTTGCCCTCATCCCCTGAGCAGGTCACCCTGTCCTAGAAGGAGATCAGGTTGGTCAGGCAGGACCTGCCTTTCCTAGCCCTGTGCTGTCTGGGGCTGATCCCCTGGCTGTCACATAATGGGACTTCTGGCACATCAGCACAGCACTTCCCAAAAAGTTTCACTGTTATGTTCCTTGGCATCCGCTCTGAACTCGTGATGTAAAGTGTCTCAGAAGAACAGAATTTTATCAAACAGTTTCAAAGGGCACTTAAAGAGAGAGCCTGATCAATATCTTGTTAATGCCACACTTTTATTAATATTGCTCTAAGCTGGGAGAAGTCATTGTGCCTCATTTCTTATGTGCATATATTTTTCCTAGTGGAATTTAAATTATGTTAAGATTCAGAAGTACAAGTTTTGTGAAGTGGAAAGAAGCAGAGCACAGGGAGACAAGGGGCTGTGGAATCACATTTTGTGGAGCAGTTCCAATATGCTAGGACTCGTCTGCCTGGGAAAAAAACAGCTCAGAGAGGCTGTGGTACAAATGGCATAGACAGTGGGAATATGACATTACTGCTCACTGCCCCTCCCAGTCAGAAGCTGAAGGATATCAAATGGAACAAGGACATTTTGGGTTTTAAACCACAAAAGGAAGGGTTATTTCATGCAGTGTGCAGCTAAGCTGTAGGCAGCCTTGCTGTTGTGAGTGCCAGAGCCTTAAACCAGTTCGTGCAAGACTTGGACAGACCCGTGGAAGGAAGTGTGGTCAGTTAAGGGATGTTAAATGCAAAGACTGAATCTCAGAAAGTCCCTGGAAGCAGTGGTGGCTGAGAATAATGGTAAAATTTGGTCTTCTAGTGCTTGCCCAGTGCTTACATTATTCCTTAGACATCTGCTTCCAGCCCTGTTTGGAGGCAGAGTGATTTGGGAATCCTTCCCAAACAAGACTGTTTGCTATTCTTGGTGGTGTTCCCAACAGGTAAAAACTGACACAAGAATGTTTCTAGATGCTTCTAAGGTATTTCGTAGGCATTTCGTTAGGGTCACGTGGATTTTAAGTGAGATTTTTAATTTAAGATAACCATTACCATTTCTTCATATCTTATAGTAAATAACCTTCATTCTCCAAAAGTAATTTCATACAGAGAACTATGTGAGAAGAAAATTAGTTTTGATAGGGAAAGAAGTGTTGCAGGAAAAATGCCTTGACACAAATAGCTGAGGGGGCAAGGCAGCATTTTGGTGGGGGAGGGGGTGGAAAATGTGATCATTTCCAACTGCCTCCTTTCATTGTGGGATTGGCATCACTTGGGAAAGTAATTTTAACCTCATGGCTACTTTGACTTCCTGTTCTGTAAATTGGTAGCTGCTTAACTTCCCAGCCTAGTGGGCAGTGATTTCAGTTGGAAGTCAGGCATCCTCTGAAGGAGTATCTAGCTGGGGAATTACCAGAGTTCCAGAAGTCTGTGCTTCTGAAAAAAAAGGGGGGGAGGCCCTGTTTTAAAATCCATGTAATACTGAATCTTTTTAGATCACAAGTATTCTGTACTTCCTTTTTATACCTCTGAAGAAATTTCCCCCCTAGTCTGTTCTGCTTGATTCTGCTGTTACTGTCAGACTGTGAAAAGTGCACCACTGTTTCCATTTTGCTTTTTTCTCTGTCAGAAAACCAGAAAATAACAAACCTTCCCCTAACAGGGCTTATGAATAATTTCTGAAGTGGGTTAAATTCTTGCATTAACAGGCAGGATTTTCCTGTATTCCCATTTGAATGCTTGGTAGGTCATAATGTGTTGACCAAAGTCTTCTGAAGGTAAATTTGTTCAGTAAAATAAATGAAAAAAGGTTATTATGGTCTTGAGTAAAACAAAAAATACATATGATGGGCATGCCTTCTGGACATGTGCAAACAGCAAATTTACAAGAGAGTAAACTGTCAGAAATGTACTTTTCTCACCTCATTTCATTTTCCAAATCCTTGTACTATAAAGTCAAAGTTTACTTGCCGAGTGTATTTAAAGATAATTTAGTCAGTGAAACTTACAGGCCTAAATCACTATGAAGTTTCCCACAAAATAGTAGTGTAGTGTGGAAATACTGAATGGATGCATGATGGTTATGTAGTGCTATTTAAAGATACATGTAAATGCAATGAGGTATATTTTTAAGAACCACCTGCTAAAGAGAGCAACAGTAGATGCAAATTTAAAATTTTTAGCCACACAATCAGAGATGTGTTGTTAGAGCTGCATCCCAAGGATGCAGATAATCCTTTCCCAGCAATAGGAGCTTGGCAACTTCAATATAAATAAAAGCTAATACATCAAAGTCACTACCGAATGCCTCCGTCTGCTACTGATTTGCATTTTATTTGTGAAGGTATGGCAGAAATTCTGTTCTTTGTAATTGTGTTATTCATTCTGACTTGAACTCTTTGAGCTTTGATATTTCATGTGTCTTTCAGATTTTTGTTTCATGACCAGCTATTGTTCACTATTGGTTTCTGATAAGCAGTAGCAACAGCTTTGGCGTAGACAAGAGTAGTGAAGTTCTTAAGCTTTAGGCCAAGTAGCTTCTTAGTGAAGCAACGTTTTTCCAAGTCTTCTAATTAGCCTTGAACACTATTACATAATTTTAAAGTATTGTTATAGATTAGAAGGTCATGAGAAAGTAATGGTGCCTAAGCAAGAACTACATCACTACCTGCCTGTTGAAAGTATTTCTTTTAGTTTAGTCTACTTCAATATTTTTCATGGTAACTATTTTTAAAAAGCAACTTTGCATTTTAAGTTGATCATAACTTAGTCCTGGATGCCTATGACAGTCAATGTATTGTTAAATGCATTTAAAACACCAATTTTGTGCTGTGTTCCTTCCAGGTGCATTCTGCTGCCTCTCTTGGGAATGAAGCCCCCTCAGCAGAGCCTCTTCATGCTGGTGGACTCGGTGGACGAGGGTTGTAACGTTTCTGAGGGTGAACAGACTTCCACAAGTTTGTCTGGGACAATAGCAGAGATTTTAGCCAGCCACTTCGAGTTCTTCCCTCCCTGGCTGCTCCTCCTGTGTTCTGCCCGCAAGCAGAGTAAAGCTGTTACAAAAATGTTTACAGGTGAGCACGGGAATTGTTTGGGACCTGTACCTAGGATGTTGTATTGACCAGGCCCTGGGGATGGTGGGAAGCACTCCTGCATGCTTAGTTTTAAAAAAAATGACAATAGCAAAAATAGTAATTGTAAAAAACACACATCCCTGTGTGGTATTTTCGGGGTCCTCCGTGGCAGGAAGGAAATGATGAATCTGAATGCATGTTATTAGAAGGCTAATTTACTATTTTATGATATGATGTTATATTAAAGAATGCTATACTAAAACTATACTAAAGAATAAAGGATACAGACAAAAGGCTAAACAATATACTAATTAAAAACTCGTGACTCTCCAGAGTCCTGACCCAGCTGGGCTGTGGTTGGTCATTAAGTCACAACAATTCACATATTGGATAAACAATCTCCAACCACATTCCAAAGCAGCAAAACACAGGAGAAGCAAATGAGATAATATTGTTTTCCTTTTTTTCTGAGGCTTCTCAGCTTCCCAGGAGAGAAATCCTGGCAAAGAGATTTTTCAGAAAATATGATGGTGACATCCCTGTTTCCCAAGGACTATGGAACGCTTAAATCAGCCAAGAATTTTAGAGTTAAATTTTATCTTTGCAAAGCATCCATGTTCTCTTCAGTGTCTTGAATTTTCCTCTTGCTTTGCTCGTTTTAGGAAGCTTCAAACAGCATAGGTGATGTGTAAGTGCAGAAGTATTTCAGCTGCATGCACCCATTCCTTACAAACTCAGAAGGTTTTCCTTTCATCTGCCATTAAAATCTCTCCCCATGTTTGCAGAAAGTGGGTAATAATCTCTGAGGGTGAAATTGGAGAGAGGAACAATGTAGATGTGGATTCTTGGACTGTGCTTTTGGCAAAGGTTGCACAGTAAAAAAACTTTCTACAGCTTCTTCATCCAGGCTTTACTGTGTCGTGAGAACATTTCTTCACTATAATGACATTGTTACTGGAAGTTCTCTGAAATTTAATAAAAGGCAATATCTGGACTGGATTCCAGGCCTATGTATAAAGCCTGTGTGTATTAAGAACACAATTAGGACAAAAAATGTGATTATAGAACTTAGACCCATAGGCTTGCTCGTTTCCACAGTGGCAGAAGGTCAATGGGATAATTGCACTTTGGAATGAAGTACTATATTAATCAGAGGCAGACATGAAGACTGGTATTTGGGAGTATGTGACAACTAAAAGAAACTTTGGGGTGGCTTCACAGGGTTCCTTCAGGCATTCATATGGGAATACTTTTGTCAGAGTTTGGCTGATTAGATATCTTGTTATTGCCAAAAAGCCAGACAAGACTTTCTCACAACAGTCCTTTTTCTTTCCCTTGGATCATACAATGTTTCAGGCTAGCCCTAAAAAATTGCTGTTGTCTTTTAAGTATATTTCCAGATGGAATTCCTGACAGGAAAAATCAGCAGAACTAATGGATATGCCTTTAAAATAAATTTAATTCCAGTGAGTTAATTTTTCATTTCCACAGAGTATGACTTGATGAATAGCATAAAGGAAATTGGGGTGTGATACTATAATCCCATCTTCACTATGGAAAAGGTACAGCAAAGAAAGAATTGGGTATAAATTGAGAAGAAATTTTAGGGTCTATTTGGAGGCAGTTGTGGTTTAGCCACTATGAAAGGAAAATGTGACATTACAGCCAATGTGCTGGCTGCCCATTTAATTCACTGTTGGAGGATTTTCCTGTTACCAGCCAATATTCAGGTTTGTAGAAGGTGTAGTGAGGATATGAGGAGCATGCTGAAGCTTCTGTTAACTTCAGAAACTATGCAACTTGGTGTTGTAAAACTGCAAATAATGTGGATTTCTTTTTGGGTTTTGGCCTGCAAAGGATTGACTGACATTAACTCTTCTACTGGGACAAACTCTTCTCCTCCTTTGTGATGTTTCATTGTTTACTTTTAGCTAAGCCAGTTTTTAAAGCTATTTATATTTAGTTGGTGGGCAGGCAGGAATGGAGATCAACAGTAAGTATTTGGACCAAATAAAAATTAGTTGCACTGTAACTTGGTGACAGATTGGGATCCTTTCAGAATTGATGAAGAAAATGTGTCCCATCTGTAGTTTTTACTGTTAAAAAAGTTTGGAGTTTGGTATGAAATATACACGGACCAGTGTTAATTTGTTTGCAGTGAGTTTGTACCTGTTTTGACTTAAAATTTTCATTCAGTGAAAAATTCTTCTGAATCTGTCTGACAAATAGGTTTAGCTCTCATGTCAGCAAAGTCTTCTCAATGACTGGAAGCAGGCTTGCTGCAGTGGCCTTCTCCTGATGATGCTCTTTTTTGGGTATGCAGTACAGATGGGAGTTGTGCAAGCAGCTCCTGAGCCAAAAATAGTGATGACATGGAAGAGAGAGTCCAGTCTTTCTCACCCACTGTCATCCTGAGGCTGCCAGTGATGAATAATCATCCCTAGCACTCTTAAGAATGAGAAAAGGAGGAGGGGTGTTTGTTCTGGTCCTCTTTGTTCTTTCACTTCTGGTGGCAACTTATTTATGACAACTGAATAGCCGTGCCTGCATCTGCTGCAGCTTGTGCTCTGGGCCCTTCTGTATTCCCAGATTCTGTAGTAGCACAATGTGCTATGGATTTTTTCCCCTTGCTCAGATTCTCAGCTTTCATTAATTAAAAAAAAAAAAAAGTAAAAAAAAAAAAGTTTTGCCTCTTGTGGCTACAGAGACAACCTCAGAAATATGAACCAAATGTGAGATGATGCCTGGCTGAGTCTGCAGTCACCCTCCACAGTGAGCAAATGCCAAAAAAGGAGTTTAAAAAGGAGAGGGACAGATAACTGCCTTCTCTTCATAGGCTCTGTCACCAACTGCCACATGCTGCCTGCTTGCTTTTCCTAATGGCTTTTCCCCTAAATTTAGCAATTCTGTCTTGCACCCATAGTTATCCACGTTGTCTCCCACATCATCATTTATTATTTGACTCCAAGTATGGGCCCTCAAGCAGCTACATCAACATAGCCTTTCCAACATGAAAGTGGCACAGAACAAAAAATGTACCCCCAAAAGAAAAATTTCTTTCATTTTTAGCTAATGAGTTAATTGTAATGCTTCTTCTAAAATGAGACTAAATCTTGAAAGCATAGGAGTCGTGCTTACAAAACTAATTTCCTGTTTTGAAAATCCCTCATATTAGTTGGAGAACTTGAGGCATTTTAAAATCAGGCAATTTTACATAGATAAGTTGGAGTGGACAGCAGATAATTTCTCATTAACAGCATAAAGGTAAATCGGTAAAAATGCATATGTGCAAATGGTTTTAAAAGGCTTCTTTTTAATAGGCATTTACCTAATTTCTTCCTTTTTTTGTTAGACACATAAATCAAGTATCTGTGGCATGTGGCTTGATTATACCCCTCAGTTCAACACTGACATTCTTCTGAAGAATTCCTTCTCATGCATGAGGCATGAGGGCACCAGTGCAGCACAACCTGTGCAGGGTCACATCTCAGGGAGCCATAGTTCTCATGAAGTTAATGGCAAATACCAGAAAGATGCTGGAAAATTCAATAAAAAAACAAAAGTGGAGGTGAAAGGGTTCAGTTAAGCCTCAGAGGCAACTTTTAAGTTCCATTCACCCACTTGTCCATAGGCAGGAACTGACAATGTCATCCATTTTTCACTCATCCTTTTATTCGTTATTCAGTTCCAGACAGACAGGAACTTTTAGGAGTTGGTGTTTTTCCGAATTTGTTCTTGATTGGAAGTCTCAGGAACATGTCTTTCTTATGTTTCTACTGTTTCCTGGTCTGAATAGATGTGGAGGGTTGTTTTCCTTACAGCCTTTCCAAAAAAAAAATTTAAAAATTAGCAAAATTGTGAATTTTTTAGAGAAATCTGTAAAAAATCACATTGCAGCGTCTCTCAGAAACCTCACTGTTTGGTGATTACAGCTACTAAGTTCATTCTATTGCTGAATCCCCAAACTAAATCAGTTGCCAGATTTGAAGCTGAGCCTTTCTGCCATTCCAGAAAACAAATGGCATGAGACTACTTCAGGAGAGATTGCTTACAAAATAAAAAAATCTAAGTTGTCCTCTAATTTTTCATTGTAGATTGGGATTTACTTGGGTGATTTCATGTTTCTTTGAAGTCTTTATGGGAGTTGTATTCTTACTGTAAAAGATAAACTATATATTTATGTGGTTGTAAAATTTACTTTTATAATATTGAAGCTTTGAAAAAGTTTATTTCTTGTTTAGGTTTGGGGTTTGGAAAGAAAAATTCTTTAGAATGCTTGGGAAAATACAGGGAGCTTTTAATTACTGTGTCCTTTCTTTTCATTACCACTTTGAAAGCATTGTACTAGGGAATTTCATATTTCCTTGTAAAAAGTTGTGTGTGAACTTGGAGTTTAATTGCCTTGTAATTAAAGAGGGAAGACTAAATTGTTTTAAATGGACTATTACCTGTAGATCTAATTAAATAAACTTCTGTGCAGTGACACAGACCAGTGAGAGCAGCAGATTTCAACCTCAGTGTCTCGTAGCACCTGCAGAAGAGGCAGAGGAATTTGTAATGCACAATATACTGCAAATGCACTAAAAGCTCAGTGTGCTGCCTGAGTCTCCAGGTGCCCTTTACTCTGCTGGATAAGTTATTCTTTTTGAGCAGGTGTGCTTAAATGGCCACAGAAGTACCTAATTCAGCAGCATAAATTATTAATGTCAAATTACTGCCATGTTTGTAATAATTTGGATTTCTCTAAAGCTTACAATTCAGTTAAATACATTAAAATGCATTTTAGACTTCTGTTATGTGCTTATGTAAATCCATTTCTAGATATGAAAGTGGAAGGATATTTTTAAGTATTGAAACTTGCTAGTTAATAGCTTTTTTACTATTAAAGTATGAAAAGGTTGACATGCTATAAAAGTATATATAACCAAGATACTTTTTTCCCCCTTTTGAATGGCCCTAGATCTTGCCAAGGAATACATTTGGAACAGATTTGTTTACAGAACTGCCAGAAATGTAATAAATTAGAACAATCCATATTAGAGCTCCCATTGGGTTTAAAGTGATGTTTGAAAAATTTTAACAATGCAAGAAGCAGGGTCGTGGGACTGCAAGTTCTGTCTACTGTAACTTCTGTTTTGCTGAGCTTAAGTAGTTCATGGGAATGCATCTGAAACAAAATGAGCTTTCTCTTAATATTTTGGTATTTCTTGTCCATGAAAGTGACTTATTGTATGGGGCAGGGTTGAAAAGCAAGTTTGCAGGAGCTTTGTTTGGAAATGTGAAATGACTTCATTTAGGCAGATATTTGGGGGATAAAACATAGCTTTGTTTTCCTTCTTCAAGCTAGCAACATAAAATTCAGACTTTAAAAAATTCAGTTCTATCTATAAGGCTTCTTTTGAATTGTTTGCTTATTATAGTATGGCCTGATGCAGTGGTTAAAATTAACATGCTGTTTTATGTCAAAAGTCTGTTACAATGGCAGTTTGTTAATCCCAGCCCTTAAAGGGGGTTTCATCCTGGGATGTGTGGAGGTCTGTATGAGTGTAGTGTGCTTCTTGCTATCCAAGCTTACTTTCAGATACAATTTATAGGATCTCATTAGCAATGAATGTATGGAAATACTGCAAAAAAGGGGGGGAAAAGCTATTTTTTGCTTCCATAAACATGTGGCAAATCAAATAGCTTAAAACTGCTCTGAAGCCTTCTGAAATTTATTTACCTGTCTGAAGTGCTTAGATATTTGGTGTATCTCAGGTAAGAACAGATCAGGGTAATATTTTTTAGCTCTAGTATGGAATAAAGTAATCAGAGCATCTTGGAATGTTTTGTGCTGGAAGAGACCTTAAAGACCATCTCATTCCAGCCCCTTGCCATGGGCAGGGACACCTTCCAGTGTCCCAGGTTATTCAAAGCCCCATCCAACCTGGCCTTGAACACTTCCAGGAATGGAGCATCCACAGCTTCTTTGGGTACTGATACCTCAATTAAAGGGGGAAAAAATGCAAAACACACAAACCCTTCCTTTTTTTATTTTTTTATTTGGAGGGCTTAGGGGTTTTTTTGTTCACTTTCCCACTCATTTTGGGAAGCAGAATGAAAATTGTTTTTCAAAGAATGCAAGACAGGCAAGAGGCTTGTTTTTGAAGCAGGGATACAGAGACTGAGACAGAGGCGCTTAAACAGTTATCACTGCAAGTTTTCTTGGGAAGGCTGGGAGTCAGGGGAGGTGAAGTGTAATCATTAGTCAGGCAACACTGAACATCAGCTGAAATCTCAGGATTGCTGTTGTGCCAGTCCATCGGGAGTTTTCTCATCACAGGGAAATGAAATCCACTACTGAAAAAACAAACAGTGTAAAAATAAAACTAGCTTACATTTGCAGGTATATATTGGAAGGCAGGATGTGGGCATGGGATTAATGTGAGAGGTTGGGGATTTTGTGAGCAGGGTCACTTAGGTCTAAAGACATAGAGAATGATTTTGCAGAGCTCCCTGCCTGTTCTTGTTCAGCCAAGAAAGAAGGGACAGATCTGTGTGAGGCAAAGCAGGGCAGTTCACAGGAAGGTGAGTGAGCAGGGTGGTTGTGTTTGCTCCAGATTGAGCAAAACAGAACTGTTCCCTCTGCACCCATGAGCCAGGCAAAGGGACACTTGTCCCTAATTACAGTTCCTGGGATGCATGTGACCGTGGGTCCATGCACCAAGCAATGGCTTTGGTGTTATTTTTTCACTTCTGTGTCTTCTGAAGAATCCTGACCTAGAAACAGCCTTTCACTTCAAGTGGGAGCTTGGGATCTGCAGAATCACAGGGCACTGTCTGCTCTTACTCAGCAAAGTTTTTTATTTGGGTTGCATACAAGAATTAAGGTTTCACAAAGTTACATGCAGAATATTTTAATAAAATACATAGTAAAGCAATGAATTATGCCATCCTACAGGTCAAGTAAGGACATCAGTTGAATTTGTGGCACATTATGGTGGATAAAGCTGTTTCTGTGTTTCCTTTTAGAGCCAAAAAAAAAAAAAAGTCTCTGGAATGGAGAAAGATTTTCTTCTTCCTGGCCTTTTGATTAAAAATCTTCAAGTAGTCAGTCTTGCTTGTGTAGTCTTATCCTCTGAACTGACGGTGCAAGCGTCCTCTCCAGTGATTTCATTTCATGGAGAAGCATGATTTTGTTTTAGGTATTCTATTGGTTCAGTCCTGTCTGTAGTGCTTCCATAATTACTAAGGGAAGCAGAAATATTTTAGTAACACTTCCATAGTTGGCCTCTCTGTTCTCATCTGTGGTGTTTGTATAGTGCTCATGTAGACTAAACAATTAACAGAGTGACCTTAACAGGATGTTCAGAACCTCTGCTGAAGCCAGTGGGTAGCAAAAACCACAGCTCTGTTACCAGCTGAATTTGCTGTCAGAACAACCTCACAGACTGAGCGGTTTGGTCCACAGAGTGTTTAAATACAATAAAAACACAGATCTAAAAGCAGCATCCTTCAGAGGCTCACTTAAAATTATTTTTTTCTGTGGAGATGGGGCCAGGATTGAATTGAACACATTGATCTATGGTTGCTTTTCCTTCAGTATAATTTAGAGATGAGTAACTTAGCTGTGGTTTGAAGAGCAGAGTTGTTTTGTGTCTGACTAGCTGAGCTGGCTGCAAGGAAGGGATCACAAGCTGTCCCTGCAGAAGTGAGGTGCAGCTCCTGCCTGAAACGCAGTCCCTGGAGCTGCTGCCTCCGTGACCTCTGTGGTTTTCCCGTAACTTCCGCAAGAGCAGCGTTCAAACACGCGGTGTGTCATTAATCAGGGGGAAGGTCCTCATCAAGTGCTTACCTTGGCCCTACCAGAGCAAATGTTTGAAATGGCAGAGGCAGCCCTGTATCCACACAGCTCTGCCTGGGTTCAGCCCCATTCCTGAGAGCCTTACAGCCGTTAAGGCAGCGCAGGGAACCTCCCTGCACGTGCTGCTGGGAATGGTGTCCCTTTCCTTGAGTGGGCAGGGGGCAGACACAGTCTGTGTGCATGAAATAATGTCCCTTTTTCCTCTAAAGAGTAAACTGGCTGGAAAAACAAAGAGATATGACTCTGAGAGAACCTATGTCTTTGTACAATGAGTCACCTACCAGAGAACCAGGGTGTCTATCTAGCACTCAGTCCTCACTTGCAAAAAGTAGGTAATTTCATTGTGGTCTAAAGATGTTTAAAACTATTTTTTAGTGTCTCTCCTGTATCATAAAAGCTTTTAAAAGAAGCTGTGATGGTCAAGTTAGTGATTTATATACATTTAATCATGCATATGCAGCAGGTGTGAATACCCACTTCTGTAATTAAATAAACATAATAATTGTCTTAAGCTAAATAGCTGAAAATTGCTTAGAATTCCATTGTTAACCACGCTGGAGAAGGCATTGTTCCTTTAATAATATAATAATACTTAACAATCTTATTTCAGTTGCAGTTTTGATGGTTTTGCTTAGGTGTTTAGTATTGTCCAAGGCAGACACACAATGCCTAATTCAGAGTGATTTTCAATATTATTTTTGTTAATAGCACATATTTTTTCTTATAGTAGATGATGATAACAGTGCATCTAATTACCAAAGTTTTCTGCTGTTATAATTAATTTATATTCACTGTATTTAGAGGGGAAATTATTTTATTGTGGGTGTTCCCCTCCCAAAAATGTCTTGGCTTTTATTTACTCTTCTTTCAACACTGAGTTAAGCAGAACTGGATCAGAAATAATTACAACTTTCTCTCCTCTCAACAGGTTTTCGAAAAATAAGCCTGGATGACCTCCGAAAGGCTTACATTGTGAAAGATGTGCAGCAATATATTCTGCATCGTTTGGACCAGGAAGAAGCCCTGAGACAGCACCTCACAAAGGAAACAGCAGAAATGCTGAATCAGCTTCACATCAAAAGCAGCGGTTGCTTTTTGTATTTGGAACGTGTCCTAGATGGAGTTGTGGAGAATTTTATCATGTTGCGGGAGATCCGTGATATTCCAGGAACATTAAATGGCCTCTACCTTTGGCTCTGTCAGAGACTTTTTGTGAGAAAACAGTTTGCAAAGATCCAGCCCATCCTTAATGTAATTCTTGCAGCCTGCAGGCCCTTGACCACCACGGAATTGTATCACGCGGTGTGGACCAAAAACATGACGCTGACGATGGAGGACTTTCAACGCAAATTGGATGTCCTGTCCAAAGTCCTTATCGATGGCCTTGGAAATACAAAAATCTTGTTCCATTACAGTTTTGCAGAGTGGTTGCTGGATGTAAAGCACTGTACACAGAAATACTTGTGTAACGCCGCAGAGGGACACAGAATGCTGGCCATGAGTTACACCTGCCGGGCAAAGGATTTAACGCCGTTAGAAGCTCAAGAGTTTGCGTTGCATCTCATTAATTCTAATTTACAGTTGGAGACTTCAGAGCTGGCTTTGTGGATGATCTGGAATGGCACACCTGTCAAAGACTCCCTGTCGACCTTAATTCCTAAAGAGCAAGAGGTGCTACAGCTACTGGTAAAGGCCGGTGCTCACGTCAACAGCGAAGACGACCGCACGTCTTGCATCGTCCGGCAGGCCCTGGAGAGGGAGGACTCCATCCGCACCTTGTTGGACAACGGAGCGTCCGTGAACCAGTGCGATTCTAACGGGAGAACGCTGCTGGCCAACGCGGCCTACAGCGGCAACCTCGACGTGGTCAACCTGCTGGTGTCGAGGGGAGCGGATCTGGAGATCGAAGACGCCCACGGGCAGACAGCGCTGACCTTGGCGTCTCGGCAGGGCCACACCAAGGTGGTCAACTGCCTCATCGGCTGCGGGGCCAACGTCAACCACACGGACCACGACGGCTGGACGGCGCTGCGCTCGGCGGCCTGGGGAGGGCACACGGAGGTGGTGTCCGCGCTCCTCTACGCCGGGGTCAAGGTGGACTGCGCCGATGCCGACAGCCGGACGGCGCTGAGAGCGGCGGCGTGGGGAGGGCACGAAGATATCGTGCTGAACCTGCTCCAGCACGGGGCCGAAGTGAATAAAGCCGACAACGAGGGCAGGACGGCTCTGATCGCGGCTGCCTACATGGGGCACAAGGAGATCGTGGAGCACCTGCTGGACCACGGCGCGGAGGTGAACCACGAGGACGTGGACGGGAGGACGGCGCTGTCCGTGGCCGCGCTCTGCGTGCCGGCCAGTAAGGGCCACGCCTCGGTGGTCAGCCTCCTCATCGACCGCGGCGCTGAAGTCGACCACTGCGACAAGGACGGCATGACTCCGCTGCTGGTGGCCGCCTATGAGGGACACGTGGATGTGGTTGATCTGCTCCTGGAAGGAGGAGCTGACGTTGATCACACGGACAACAACGGCCGGACGCCGCTTCTGGCGGCAGCCTCCATGGGCCACGCCTCAGTGGTGAATACTCTCCTGTTTTGGGGAGCAGCTGTTGACAGCATTGACAGTGAAGGTAGAACAGTCCTGAGCATAGCATCTGCGCAGGGCAATGTTGAAGTAGTACGGACTCTGCTGGACAGGGGGCTGGATGAAAATCACAGAGATGATGCAGGCTGGACGCCTTTGCACATGGCAGCTTTTGAAGGTCACAGGTTGATCTGTGAAGCTCTTATAGAACAAGGTGCTAGAACAAATGAAATTGATAATGATGGACGGATACCTTTCATATTAGCTGCGCAGGAAGGTCACTATGATTGTGTGCAGATGTTACTGGAAAATAAATCCAACATTGATCAGAGAGGCTATGATGGGAGAAATGCTCTCCGGGTTGCTGCCTTAGAAGGTCACAGAGATATAGTCGAGCTACTGCTCAGCCATGGAGCAGATGTGAACTACAAAGACGCTGATGGCCGGCCGACGCTTTATATCCTAGCATTAGAAAACCAGCTTACAATGGCTGAGTACTTTTTAGAAAATGGTGCAAACGTCGAAGCCAGCGATGCTGAAGGAAGAACAGCACTCCATGTTTCCTGCTGGCAGGGCCATTTGGAGATGGTGCAGGTGCTGATAACGTACCACGCTGACGTGAACGCTGCAGATAATGAGAAGAGATCCGCTTTGCAGTCTGCTGCATGGCAAGGCCACGTGAAGGTCGTGCAGCTTCTCATCGAGCATGGTGCTCTGGTTGACCACACTTGTAATCAAGGTGCTACTGGACTCTGCATTGCAGCCCAAGAGGGGCACATTGACGTTGTCCAGATCTTACTGGAGCATGGTGCTGATCCCAATCACGCTGACCAATTTGGGCGCACTGCTATGCGGGTTGCAGCCAAAAATGGACACTCCCAGATTATCAAATTACTGGAAAAATATGGTGCATCGACTCTGAATGGTTGTACTCCGTCTCCAGTCCACACAATGGAGCAGAAACCCTTACAATCAGTCTCCTCTAAAATGCAGTCCTTAACCATGAAGTCCAATAGTTCAGGGAGTACTGGAGGAGACATGCAGCCTGGGATGCGGGGATTATCCAATGGGCCTGCTCACGCCTTCAGTTCTCCTTCGGAGTCTCCCGATTCTACGGTTGACCGTCAGAAGTCATCTTTATCAAATAATTCCCTGAAAAGCTCCAAAAATTCCTCTCTCCGCACCACATCCTCGACAGCCACCGCTCAGACGGTGCCCATCGATAGTTTCCACAGCCTGTCGTTCACGGAGCAAATCCAGCAGCATTCCCTGCCACGCAGCAGAAGCAGGCAGTCCATTGTTTCCCCTTCTTCCACAACTCATTCCCTAAGTCAAAATCACAATTCACCCAGCAGCGAGTTTGAATGGAGCCAAGTGAAACCTAGCTTGAAATCAACTAAAGCGAACAAAGGGGGCAAAACAGACAACTCCAGCAAGTCTGGGTCAGCTGGAAAAAAAATGAAGCAGAGTAGTTCCTCCCAACCCAAAGTGCTAGAGTATGAAATGACTCAGTTTGATAAACGAGTACCTATTGCCAAGTCCGGCACAAGCATGCCACTGAAATCAATGCCTCCAGAGCCACAGTGCAAGATTTTGGTCCCTCCAGCTCAGCAAGAAGTTGGTCGATCTCAGCAGCAGTTCCTGATTCACCAACAGAGTGGGGAGCAGAAGAAGAGAAATGGCATCATGACAAATCCAAATTACCATCTTCAGAGCAATCAGGTTTTTCTCGGCAGGGTTTCTGTCCCACGAACGGTGCAGGACAGAGGGCATCAGGATGTGTTGGAAGGCTATCCCCCCGCAGAGACAGAACTCAGCCTTAAGCAAGCCTTAAAACTTCAGATTGAAGGTAGCGACCCAAGCTTCAACTACAAGAAGGAAACACCATTGTAAAAGGTAACTTACCCAGTCACAGAGGAGCCAAATGCCTGCATTTCATTTAAAATGTGCTAAAATTCCATTTTATTATCATTTACCATCGTAATTGCTTATGTGATGGATGTTAAAATCTTAACCTGTCAAGTATTTCCTTCGCTGTCATTTAAAAGCACCAGCCATAGAGGAATTGGATCACTGTCGTGTTGTCTGTTGAATTCAGTTGCTCAAATTGTGCCCCACTGTCTTTGATAATTGAGTTTCACATAGCACTGATTTGGAATTTCATCTTCAAATGTAAGGACAGATGAGAATTTCAGTTCATTATATTTTCAGATAGAGTCTTATTTCATTATTTACGAAAACGCTCCTCAGAAAGTTTCTGAAGGTTCTTAAAAGTTATGGGCAACCACTTTTCTGAATGTGGATTTCAATTATGAAGCATAAAATACCATTCTTTGATTTTATATTTCTGTTACTGTAAATGTAATCCTATAAAAGAGGTGGCTTTTCTTAGTGCAAGATAATGATCTATGTTATGCTACCAATTTTCTGACCACTCTATTGTTCTGAATCAGTGGAGGTCATTTAGATATCTCACCTCCTCTCCAATACTGAATTTTAAGCTGAAAAAGTAATAATAAGTCTGTTTTTCAAACATGAATTTTCAGTGAGTCAGCTAAAATAGTTCTATTTTTCTCCCTCTTCCTGTTGAGATGTATGTTTTTTAGGGTATTTGGAATGTGTTAATAGGTTTTCTATTGGAATTTCAGAGAAGCAGAATAAGGGGTTTGCCCACCTCTTATCACTTGCTCATTTATTTTTGAAAACATTTTTTTGTGTGTGAATGCAGCATTTTGGACAGCTCAGGCTGCTGCTCCTTAGAACAAAAATATTCTTGCCAGTTCTGACTCAGTTCTGTTGCAGGTCATCAGAGACAGAGTGTTTCTAGGACAGTTGCAGGTGGTGCAGAATCCACACATGGAAGGTTTTCAGCTGTCAAAAACACATAAACAAGTGTTTTCCCAAAATGTTCTGGAATTTGGTTTTAATGGAATATACCTGTAGATACAGCTGAGGTCCCTGGAGAATTGCAGAGCAATAGAATATTGTGCAGGACACTGTTGGGCTGGCATTTTGGTTCAGTTAAAATGTTTGAAACAATACAGTGTTTCAGAAACATCTGCGCTGCAGCCTGCACATTTGTAAAATGCAAATTTTACCAAAGGGTCAGATGAGCCGTGAGGCAGGACAGCAGGAAGAGGCATAGAGAGGAACCATCAGCTGGGAGAGAAAAGTCCTTAAATCTTCATAAAAATTACAAGGACTTCAGATTCCCACAGTAGTACATCATGCCCAAACAGGAGCAGAATTTATTTGTAATTTTTTTCTGCTTCTGTAAAACTTTAAAACGTGTAATTAAGGATTGTATTTCCTAACTCTTACGTGCCTCCACCTGACGTTCATCGCTTGCTTTCATGTTATACTTTATTGTAAATCCACTGCATGGTTCTGATGTGTTCATCTGACCTGACCTGTCATCAAAAGACTGGTTTTGGTGAATTTTTCCATCTTCCTTTATTTTAAAATATGAACAGCATATAAAGAAATCTGAACATTCCACATGTAATACTAAAATTTGGCTTTGCTTTGTGTGGAACAAATGGTGTGTTACTGAAAATTCAGGGTTTCTCTCAGTGAAGTTCTTGGTTTTGCAAATGGCTAAAAAATGAGGTGTGGATAGCCAAATGGTTCCTTTTGCTTTTCTCTTAACACTTTCCAGAGCGTCACTTTAAAGATGGGAGTTTAGAACAATTCTGTGTGGATTATGAATTGCTTGGTGCAGGCTATAATTTGCCTGCTCTTTAGCCAAATCTCAAGCAGAAAAATGGGTAATTTCTCTGACTGGTGTATAAATGAGTCACCTGTGGGGAATCACATCAGAAATACTCCATGGGAGCATCACAGAAATGGCTTTCCTTCCCTGGCTGCTGCTTCCCAGCCTTTCCAGGAAGCTTGTAGGGGCTTGGGATGGCAGAGGGCACGGGGAATCAATCACAGGACTGGGGTTAGGCAGGAAGCACTTTTCCTCATCAGGTTGTTGCTGTGTGCTTTTGACTTTAATTAGGGATGATACAGCTCCATTTCTGACAGTGCTCTTTGTGTTACAGACTATTTCAAAGCTCAGTGTTTTTATTTTATGCTTCCAGGCCAATTCCATGATGCTGTGAACAGAAGCGCTTCTGCTCCCGATGATTTATCAGCTGGCTGGGATGAAAGCAAACAGTGCTTGTTTAGTCCACCTAGAAATTAAAGAATGTGATTCCTACAGTTCAGTTACCTTAATTACTGTAACGTGCCTACATTTTCAGGCTGCCTTCTCAGTATAACCCTCTGTGCTTCGAAATTTTATTTTGTGTACTTTGTATTTAATACACAGAATGAGCACTTTTTTTAATTGCAGAAAGATATATGCTGTATTTCCCTGACCACAGCTGAAAATGGTAAGAACAAGGAATTGTGATTTCCTATTCCAGATCGCTTGGTAGAGGTGCATGTGCCACAGTAAACTGTGTTATGGAAAAGGCAGTGCTTTTTGTATTTATTTTTCTGTGGCTAAAGAAAACAAGCAACGAGTTTGTCACATTTGCATTGTTGTCACGTATTGTCAGTTCCCCATGTACTTCAAAAGGTTCCCTCCAGAATTACAAGTCTTGTAACAGTATTTTATAAATACTGTACTTGTGTGTTCTGTCTGTGTAATTGCTGTTCAGTGGTGGCAAAGAAGTTGGACTGCAACCACCCGCAGTGTCTTTGGGATTTTTAAGAGGCAAAAATCTACTCTCTGGTACTACAGCACCAAATCTGGATGGCAGACTGGGACCACTGAAAGCAATAGGCAAATTTTGGACACTTGGTCTTCAATAGGCTGTGTTATTGCTACGGTGATGAGGTAACTAATATGGGTATGTCCGAGGTGCTAAAAGGTCTGATCCTGCTTTCTCGTATATCTCAATACGTTAGGAACAGCTTTTTCTCTTTTCCAAGGTAAAGGACTATTTTTGGGAATGTCAGTAAAGCAAACCATGGGAAATACAGACCCTTTGTGAGCAAGGCTGAGAGAATACCCAGCAGGAGTGCAGTGGAAAAGCACAGCGACAGCGTTGCCTGGGGAGTACAGAGATGGCTGAGTTAGCCCTGTCCTGAGACAATAACTCCTTAAAGCACAAATTTGTATGAATGTGGTTACTGCTTCATGGGGATTAGGTAGAGCCAGCGTGTCTCTGTACCTGGAGCACGGTGAATCAGCAGTCAGGAGAGCCCATCCATGGATAGTGGAAAGCTGGTTTCCTGCTCTTACAGCAGAAGTACAATACTGTGTGAAAGAGAGCAAAGTCAAGGTCATTGTTGTGGAAGTGAGCAGTGTGAGTTTTCCCTTTGAATGTGCACATCTTACTTGCACAGTTCTGCAAGTGATAAAATGAAACAAGTGGGTTCTTTTCTCCTACAAATGCAAGCTATATTCTACTATATTCACCATTACACAGCCTTGCTCTTTAGAAAATAAGCCTATTTTTGTATGCAAGTGTTTCTTCTAAAGACTTGGGTTTCATCTTTTTCATACTCTAATTCTGATCATTCCAGAAATAAGATGATGGAGAGCTGAGGTTATTTTTCGTAGATGAATAATTAGATCCTTAAACTTTGATGAATGGCCCCTGGATGTAGATGTAGTGCATATTCTGAGGCACTGAAGGGCTCCATGTCTGGTTATTATGATCAACTGTCATCAGAATACTTTTTTGCTTTTAAATCTTGCACCTCCATTCTTACTTGCTTTTTCCTAAATGTCAGAAAAGAATCTTTTATAGTCAGGCATTCAGCATATAGTAAAATTAGATGTTAGAAGCTGACACACGGCAATATGGATTATTCTGAATGTTTCATGTATTGAATTTCTTGTCCCTGTGGGACAATTATAAAATAAACATAACAGGAGTCTGGCAGAATGGCCTTAAGAGGGTTAGTGGTTTAGAAAAGAGAAAGTACCAAAATGTTCTCAGCAAACTTGTTCCAAACCTCAAGTGTGGTACATTTGCAATACTGTGCAAGAATACGACTTTCCTTAGTGATTAGATGTATGTTTTGTTCTGTGGAAAGAGATCTCTGAATGCCAACATTTTTTCTACTGACCTTGACTGTCATTGGGATTATATTTATTTAATTTTATTGTGTTGTTATTAGTTGCACCTTGTGGACAGAGGACGTAAAAATATGGCAAATTTCACAAGGGGCCACAACTTACAGATAGTCTGGTGGGTTTTGTGTGAATAGTATTTACATTTGAAACAGTCACTGGGGAAACCCTCTCTCCAAATGAGCAGAAAGTAGACCTGTCAAAAATGTTTTCAGAATGACAATTCTGCCACATTTGAATATCCCTTTGGAACGGGGCAGGAATTGCTTTAAATCATCTATTTTCTCAGATGGTCTGTGTAATTCCACATTGCTGTTGCGTGCGATTTTTAGCTTCACCATTTGTGAGGGGTTTGTGTGCCAAGCAAAGTCGCTGTTCCCCCATTGTTCCCTCTGCCTGCCCTTTCCCATCTGTAAATGGAGTGGAGGTGAGCAGAGAGGTGCAGCTGTGACTCAGCACGGCTCCTTCTGCCAGGGCAGGAGTTCTCACCACCCAAAGAAACCTGAATAAAACAGGAATCCTGTTTCTCTTCATCCCATTTCGCTGGTCCCTCCAAGGTCATCTCCACGAGACATGCAAAATTCTTGATGGGAGAGCTGGGGAAAAAGACTGTTTTGTGGACCTGGATATCAATACTGTGTGCATGTGGAAAAACTCATCTGGAGAGAAATGCATTAAGAGATACACAATTGGCACAATTGATGCATTTTTGTCTTCTCTGTGATCAGTATTGAAAACATTACCATTTCTTTAAAACTAAAAAGGTGTTTTCCCTCCTCAGTTAATCTGCTATGCAAATGTCTGTTAGCTTAATATTTCCCATCTGAACTCCTCAGTTAACTTGGTTTGCAGATAGACTGTTTTTTCCTGGAGTGGGTTGTAAATAGCCTTTAATGTACATTGAATGAATTTCACATTGTAAAATTTTTATTTTATTCCTTGTATTATATTAAGCGAAAATCCCTGTGTATATTAAAGTGCATAATAAATATATTTGCTTTTCAGCAGACATCTAACTGTTTTAATTTTTCTACCTCATTTCCTGGGACATTTCAGAAAAAGGTTATTAAACTTGATTAACTTTCATGTAGTACTAAATGAAGCGTGATGTGTGTTTCCAGTAAGCAGCCCAGGCTAGCCAACCTCAGACCCTGGCATTAATTCCTATGGCTTTGAGCACATGCAGGAGAAGATTTGCTGCATGTCCTTCTGTTTAGAGTGACCATTATATACTGCAAATACCACAAGGGCCAATAAATTAACTATTTCAGTTGCTGTAAGTTCTTAACAAGTTCAAATGGGTTTGTTAATAATCACCTTGGTGAGTATTTCTCTATAGTACTTTCAGCTTAAGGAAGAGCTCTCTTACTTAGAGTGGCTACTCCTTTTTCATGAATGTATTAGTAGAAAAGATAGAGGAGGGAAGTTTTCTGGTCCCTGCAATAATGCCCTTTGTCTCTGTGATCTTGTTTCAGTTCTTCAGATTGTAGAGCCACCATGATTTCTCTGCAGAGGGTTTTGAGTGTGCAGGAGGAGTTTGGCAGTGCCTTCTGCAAATGATGCTTCAGCTTTACCCCCCAGGTATTCTGGTTCACACAGATCCCAGCAGCAGATACACACAGCTCAGCTGATTCCTAAGATTAGGTGAATGGCAAAATTGTCATTATCTGCTGACTTGTTTTTCTGTGGATTTCTGTTGTTTCTCACAGCAATTATAGACCCTGTTTTGTTAAGTTGTTAGTCTGAAATAACAAAGTATGAGATGCGTTAATTCAGTGGTTATTTTTCATTGAGGCAAAGAATTTTCACTGAATTAATCTTTGAATAAGTTTTATTATGTACTAGAGACAAACATTTTCTTCAGATAAGCACTGTAATAATATTTAAATAAAATTACTTAACACCTGTTTTAAATCTCTCATTCTATGGAATACACAGAATCACATTAAATAATGCTTCACCTCTTCTGAGATCCCTGCTACAATTTGGCTTGTGTATTACATGTATTTTCTGCAAGAAAGCTGAGATTGGTTGGCACAGCAAACTAAAGCCTTTCAGTTGGAGGCCCTTGGAGAGACAGCAATGAGAGTTTGGCCTTGATCTAAATCCTAATCATCTTGTGCTACAAAGACTCACAGAAACAGGGTATGGGGCTCCATATCCTGTTGGCAAAGATCTAGTAGGCAAATCATTTTGATAAAGAAGTCTCCAAATGTGTATGTAGGCAATATAAACAGATTGACCTTTAGAATTAAAATGTAATTTGCTGATTGTGGGGACAGAATAAGGCATTGGAGTCTGGTTGTTTGTTTGTTTTGGTTTTTTATTTCCCCCAATAACTTTTTTAATGTAGCAACTTTTAAGCCTGCATCTCCTAGGGAAAAAGTTGTTTTGAAATATTAAGATAAGTCATAAATTTCTCTCCTCTTAGAGTTAAGGCTGTGAGCAGAGCCATTGTGTGCTTGTTATGTCTTGGTAAACATTAGGGAATCTCAGAGGGGACTTTAAAACTCAAAACTTTATCCATAAATGACAAAGACAGAGTGGACATTTATTATGATTTATTCTGTCATTATCCATTATGCTGGCTATCCAGTTCACATTGTGTTTTCCCCAAGAAAAAAACATTCCAGTCTTGCTCCAGCTTTAATAATAGTGTGATAATTCTGTTGCTGTTTTTTTTTCATACTGCTCTCACGAAAGGTGTTACTATTCGCCAGTAAATCCCAAAGCACTTGACAGAAAACACAGAAGAAATACTGAGATGAGGATGCATTTGCTCTGTCAGTCACTGAACAGGCTCAAAACAACGTCAGGAAAAGCCCCTGGGCCTCTCCCAGCACTAGGCAATTCTGCTGCCTTGAATAACCTGTTGTCTGGCATTAACTCATCTCCTGCTTTTTTTCTTTTTTTCCTGTTGCTTTTTTTAGTTGCTTTTTGTGCATTTGCAGTGCAGCTCGCTGGAGGCTGTCCATGCAGCTGGGTGCTGCCAGCTCCAGCTCCTGGCTGGCGGCTGGAGCTGTGGGAGAGGAGTCAGCTCCACTCTGGATGGAGGCTGCTCTGCCAGCAGATTCCTGCCTGGTTGGGCTGGGGACCAGGGACCACCTCTCTGCGTCTGGCCCGTGCTGAGCAGCGTGGCACGGGGGGAGAGCCTGCCAAACTCTCTGGAGTTGAGCTCATTTCTCCTACTGCAATCAGAGCTTTCAAAAAAGAAAAAAAAAATAGGAAAAAACCAGGCTTGTCCAGGAGCCTTGTTGACAGGTGAGAGCTCTGTGCAAGGCAGTACTGAGCATGCATCCAAGCCTTTGTGTCCTTGTGCCAGTTTTCTGCTAAGGTAACACTCTGAATTGAAGGGGAGATAAAGCAGTCTGAATGTTTCTGTCTGTGCTAACGTTTCACATCTCCCCTGTGCCTTGGTTAGCTGTCAGTCTGCTGATGAATTAATGGGGATGCCTGCTTCTGAAGGCTGTCATTTGATGGTATTCATGGTGTGGAGAGACAAGATCCTTCTACAGGCACAGTGCTCAAAGCAGAGGAGTTTTTCAGAAGCTGAGTAGGACCGAGTTGTATACTTTCCCTTCCAGCTGGACTTTTCCCTACAGGAGCAGGAGCAAAAAGCACCTGGACCAGTGATGTACAAGGTTTAGTTGCATGAGAAGAAAGGGAGGAAAGGTTCACGTCATCTCTGAAGCCTTCAAAATGCAGCTCACTCTTTGCCACGTCTAAAAACTTCACTGCTAAAGCAAATCTTGAGATGATTAGAGGGTGTATAATTGAGAGTCCTCATTTGGCTGCCAGAGCTGTTCACTGCAGACCCAGAGCGAGGCCGAAGCGCATTCGCTCCAACTCGGTTGCAGTGTTGGCCCTGGTAACACCGTGGTTAATTCACTCTGCTTGTGCTGAGATTTCCCACAAGAGCACTGGATGCAGTTGTTTTCGAAATGCTTTTGCTAATTACTTTTTTTAACATGTGAAATTAATATGAACAGAATTATTCAGGGACATTCTTATTTACATGGGGTCGAGACTTCAGCAGTTCCAGTCCACTTCCGTAGTAGTATTTGAAGAGTGTGGTTCCCTTCACCTGAGGAAAGGTAGCAAAATCTGTGCCTAAATTGATACTAAAGCACTTCTTGGCTCACACTGCTGGCTCATTTCCATCCAGCCTATTTTCTAAAAAGGGTAAGTCTTTCCTCTTTGCCAGGATGGGATGATGGATTTAGGAACAGCCATTTCAGGACACACCAGAAATTCATCCAGCCCTGCAATCTCTCATTAGCAATGACCAATATCAGATGTGAATAGAAAAGTACAACAACAGGGTACGTTTTCAATGATTTATTTCCCCTGAATGTTCTCTAGCTGTTTGCGGTTCTGGGATTTCCCAAACCAGAGACAGTGTTTTCATCATTAATATTTTCTGTGTCAATCAGTGCTTACTAAACCAGGAACAATTGGCTGAGATTGAAAAAGTGCACTGTAATTTATAAATAATATTTGTTCTTTAAGGGTAAGACCACTGGACAATCAGCTACTGAACACAAGTTTTAAGCTGTGAGTAGATTGATACCTAGGTCTTTATATGTCCAAAAGAATTTGGTCTGGAATAAATGTGGAGCAGTTCATATGAGCATTATACAATGCAGAAATTGAAGATACTGTTTGAAGCATAAGGATTTCCTTGCATCTGCTGAAAACCTGTTTTGCAACAAACTAGAAGGAGCATTTCTATGCCCCAGATCCGTGTAGGGAAGTCAGTTGATCTTTTTGCATGGAGACAAGACGATCCCAAGAACGTCAGAGTTATTCTTCCCTTATTAACAACATGAACAAACTTGAATACTGATTCACCACTTCTCCAGCTCATAGCCAAAGCCATCAGATGCTGGTAATGGGGAATGCACACTCTCAAAAATGAGTGCTTTCCAGATTAACAGTGGGCACAAAGGAGAGCACAGGTGCAGGATGTATTTCCATGGTGCTGCTCGGCAGTGCCACTGTGCAGCACGGCAGGAACCAGGTGAAAAGGAAAATTACTGCAGCAGATGTACTCCCTCCTGTTTTTCCTAAGCTCCCAGGTTGCCAAACCCCCAGAATAAAGCACTTTCCCTGAAGAAATAATGACTGTGTTTGCCTTTTCAATCTGTTTTCATTTAACTCTGGGATTTTCACAGATCACATAGACAGTGACTAGAAGTTGCCAAGTAGTGTTGAGCTGCTTTAAACTTGATATTCCCCACACTCCTAATCTTCTCCTTCAGGAACAAAACAGGTTTCCACAACTTAGGTAACACCATGGTCGAAGTATTCCTTGGCTCCTCCAGTTTTCCCACTCTGGCAGGACCGCTAGGCTGTGGGCCCCGTGCCTCACATGGAAAAACCAGTCTCAATTAAGTCTGCTCTGTTCTCATTTAGGCATCCTAATTATCAGGGGGTGGGGTGGTGCTGAGCGTGGAGATGGACAGAGGACGGATGTGGAAAAGAGGCTTGGTCTGTACACGTATGTTTGTTACATCCCAGGGGAAAGCATGGAATGCCTGTCTGAACACCCAGCTCCACGGTGGGCAGCCCTGGCTAACCAGAGAGCTGCCCTTCCAGAGCCAGTGAGAGGTGAGACTGGGAATCAAAGCCTTCAAAATCACACCAGGGGTGTGTCATTTTTGGCACATCAGAAGAGGGGCTGTCAGGGCAAGAGCTATACTAGAAAGGCTGTCCTCGGGGTGGATACAGCACGGGATATGAGGAATGGAAGCTTCACCTTGTGAGAAGAGAGCCTTGCTCATCTGCCCAAGAGATTGCTACAGAAGAGGGCCTGCGAAGTTAGGCGTGATCTGAAGAGCAAGTTAGCAACAGAATGTATTCATCTTCCTCCTAATGCAGGCGGGGCTGTCCCCTGCTTGGGAACAGCTGGTAGGAGGACTTTGGATGTCAGGGCGCTGCCCTAGCCTCAGGGTGGAAAGCGGGCTGGCACAGCGTGACCCTCCCTTCAGAGGAGGCCTTTAATCCGTGCATGTATTAGTTTGGAATTACATAAGGCTATTTAAGCGTGTTTCTTCCATTCTGGGGACGTTTGCATTTGGGGTCTGTTGTGCAATTAAGGCAGCAGTAGCTGGTTGTGTGCAGCTCTGCTGGGGCTGCAGTGTGGCCGCTGCATCCAGAGCTGGAGCTTCCATGGGGATAACTCCAGCCACCACCCGGAATGACAGCTGCCAGCAGGCTTGGCTCCCCTGGGAACAAGCTGAGGGCTATTCAAACAGCTTGAATCTCTCTCCAAACATGAAATGCAGCCAGGTTATGACACACAGTTCATCCTCTGTTAGTTGAGATTAATCAGGGAGTCTCCAGGTACACTCCCTCTACCATCAGCGCTGCGGGATGTGCGTGGGAATGCCGAGCGCACACATCCACACAGAGGCAGCAGGATTATTGGCCCCAAGGCAGCGCTGGCTTTTCCTGACCTGTGCTGGCTCCTACAGGGCACATTCATGCAGGCAGCAGGAGGTGGTTAAAGCCAGCACTGCATCCTTGGAGGCAGCGCCAAGTGGAGAGACCCCGCGTGTCTCAGCCCAGAGCTGCGATCAGCACAGTGCCCATCTCCACCTTCTTCCCGAGGAGGTGGGCTCACCTTCTTGGCAGGATTCCCCCTCCAGCACCAGGTTCAGAACAACATCTCTGCTCATTTTCCATAACCTCTTTAATCCCCAAAAACTGTTCAGACTGAAGTTTACTGAAGTATAGTGAGAATTGGTTTAGTTTAAGGTAATCCAAATGGAGCATGATGGAATAAATAGTTCTTCACTCACTGTTGCTATTTCATCTGGCAGTGGGTGAACAACTGGCTAAAAGAGGAAACCTACTTCACACAGCAAGAATTTCCATATTGCTTTTAAAAATTAGTTAAATAAAATGAAAGAAAGCAACCCTGAGTCCCTTTCCTCCCAGCAGACTGCAGCATCTCAGAAAGAACAATGCAATATCATGTGTGAAAATGCAGGCATAACTCCCAAATGCCTTCCCTATCTCTGTTTTTATTGCTTCAATAGCAGCTTATGAAACATTAGTGCAAAAAGACTCAAAGCATGAGTCTGAAAAGAGGCAGAGAACAATAAAGTAAATCCCATGGGAACAACTGTCACTGTCCTTCAGCATTCCATTGTTCAGTGTATAGGACCAGAATGTCAGTCATTTATCACTTATTGATCACTTTAATGCTAGGCATTAGTATAAGAGTTCTGTGGCTGAAATTCCACTGAAAGAACAGTGTTTTATTGCCCAGTTCAAAACCCATGAAAAAACACTCCCAGAAACATTTATGATTGCATTTAATCTGTGACAAATCACAGCGGAATACGGTTTGGCCAGTCCTTGGCTTTAACCAGATGCAGAGGGATCCAGGCTTCTCCATTGTACAAGAAAATGACTCACTTATTCCTCTTTCATCCTAGGGGACAGATGAAAAACTGATTGCAGGCTTTCTTGCCACTATCCTTTTTTTGCTCTTGGACCAGTCCTGTGCTCAAGCTGGGTTTAAGAAAAATAAAAGATGTTTAGGTCTAAGAGATTAAATATGCTTTGGCTGTAGCCATGAGTTAGTCCCAGCTGTGGCAATGTGCTAAACTTGTGCTGTATCTCAATCCTGAGGCATGGTGACAGGGAAAAACCTTGAGCATTTGCCCCATCCCATTTTTATGCTGTTTTTCCTCCACTGGCTTTGCAGACTTTCATAACCACAAGACACTGGAGATTGTGCTGGCAAATTGCAATATAGATTTAAAACATATCTATATATATACACACTCTCTTTTCAAAATCCTTACTTCCAATGGAAGTTTGGCCCCGTGAAATGATGTTTATAGTACAGTATTTTGATGACTATAAATGCTGTTGAGACTCAGAGCCCAATACAGCTGCAGTCATTACAAACTCAGAGAAATTGTTTTCAGGCTCGTGCCAACAAATTGTGATTAATTTCTTTGTTGTGGTGCAAGCTGGTTTCTGAACACGTTCCCCATTAGCTCTGTGAGCAGCCTGTGCAGTCACTGGCACGCTCCACAGGGCTCATCCATCCCTCCCTTCCACATCACTGCCTGCAAAATGCAGTGGGCAAAGCCCTGCCTGCCTTCCTTCCCTCTGTCTTTACCTCCAAACTAGAAACTGCTTCTTTTTTAACTCCTCTGAGGAGGCATTTGGGACCAGCAAAGATGAGGGTACTGCTGTCTTTTATAGCAATTACATATATAATTATATACATAATATATACATTTTTTATTATACATTGCTGTATATATGAAAATAGCAGCAGTTCATCTAAATTGAAACTCTTCTGTGGAAAGAAGACTCAGTGTCAGCTCCAATTTAAATTTTCTGCAAAGTTTGAAATCACTGAAAGCGTTTTCTTTTGCAATTTTGTTACTTCCGTTTTTTAAAGTAAAACTTACAGAAGGAAAAGGCAGGCATAAAATGGGGGGCTTGAGATGAGCAGGCAGCATTTTTCAGCTGATTTGGTGCAGTCTCTGGGTCATGGTGGCTTTCAGGTGTTGAGACTAAAGTCTTTAAACACAAAAAGTTTAATCTTCACCCAGCTTTAATTCTCCAGTCTTTTCACCACAGGAGCTTGTGAATCTGCCATGTGCCAGGCTTTCCAAAGTGTAGGTTTTTGCCTGCTTTTAACTTGTTTTATTCATCAAAAACACTTGGAAGTATGAGCAAGCATATTCCAGTCTCTCATGCTCTGCTTCCTGGCTTCCCTCTGGCTGCCATCCCTCAGGGACATGGGAAGAGGCACAGACACGACTTGTCTTTGTGGGGAGCAGTGGTGAGGCTCAAAAGCAGGTGAGATGGCACCAGGGAGCGTGGGGGAGGAAGCTCATTTCCTCCTCTGGCATATTTTTCCCTTGATTTAATCATTCCAAGCACCCTATGGATCTAAAACCTGAGCACGGGCGTCTTATCTGCTGAGGTGTAACATTTCAGAGCTTCTGCTCAGAATAAACAAAATGAGGCATGTGTGCTTTCACAGAATATATTAGTTCATATTTTTGGAGCACTTTTGGTCCAACTGAAGGGAGTCAGGTTCATGGTCATAAAAAACACGTGGGCCTGGAATCTGGTATGTCCAACAGGCAGGGATCATAAATCCTGATGCCTTGTCCAGGAACAAAGCTACAAGGGGAGGTCATACACATTGAAGGGAGAGGTTTTTAGGATGAGGATGGTGAAACAGGTTGCCCAGAGTGGTGGTGGAGGCCTCGTCCCTGGAAACATTCAAGACTT